>NC_091247.1:65597500-66847500 GCF_042477335.2 Ovis canadensis
TTCTTCCTGATATACTCATCCCCATCTCTCTCTCTCTCTCTCTCACACACACACACACACACACACACACACACACACACACACACATCACTTGGGCTAGGTATGTCTTACGGAGGTGAAAATACAGGTAGAACTTAATGGTATCCTGGCCACTATTTCTATTCATTACCCATGATAAATAATGGATGCCTCTTCCTCAAATGGTGCTGAACAACCCAGAATCAACATAGCATGTATATCCTTACTTGGGAAATCCACATACATGCTCAGAAGTCTATTCTTCTTGATATTCTCCACCAAAATCTCATCTTAGTTTTCTTTTCCATCTGTGTTACAAAAATATACCACCTGCTATCCAGTGAAATGCCACTTTTTTTGTTTTATTTTCAACATTATAACGCAAGAGCTCAAGATTCAGCAGTCTTCTGAACTTTATGGTACATAATTCCAACATTCTGGAGAAAAGTTCCTACCTGTAACACCTGAAAATTCCCATTTTTTAAAGAGAAAAACATAAAGGGACATAGAAAACCCTGTTGTTAATGGACTACAACCACTGAAGAAGAGGACTAGGAAAATGTTAGATGTCCCAAATGTAGACAATAGCTCACAAAATACACTATCCCTCTTAAGGTGATGAATTTTACCTTCTCTCTTGTTGGTGACGGTCTGCCTAGGAGTCATCTGAAGAAAGAGTCAGCCCAAAGAGTGAGAGGGATTTTCAGTTTATCATTTTCATGTGAAATTTCAACTGGACTCTGTTAAAAAATGAATACAGAGTAGATGCCTAAGATAAGTCACTAGAAATGATATCTGATTACAACGCCTGAACTTGAAGGATGTGTCCACTCATTCATCCAACACTCAATCAAAATTACCAACTAAAGACCTGCTTCACAATTACATATCACTCTCAGACCCCACATTTACATGGCACAGTGATTGCTCCTGTTCGATGGTATTCCTGAACTTCCCACTCTCCATCGGGGCTGAACAAAAAGAGACTTGGCAAGAGAGACGCAGGGCCATTTGGTCTTGACCTCAGATGCACAAAGGGCCTCAATAAACAGAGAAAAACACTGGCAAAGCTGAAAGATGGTGTTCATCAGACAACTTTAAACCACTATCCCATCATTAGTTTTCGTCATAATTCCTTTTTTTTTTTTTCCTTCCAGGAACTCAGAAAATTCACTTCTCAGCTCATCTGCAATAAGGCAAGCCACATGACTAGATCTACAGGAAGACAAGTGAGCTATAGTTATGTGTGTCGCTTCTGAGGTCTCCAGAATCCCTCTGTCCCTGCCTTTGGAAGGAGGCTGTGTGTCCGTGACAGTGCAGTAATGGCAAACTGGAGCATCAGTCCTCCTAAGCTGCAGAACCACTGGGCCTCCCTGGAGAATAGAGATCTGCAGTGGACTTCGTGTAAGAAAACAACAGTAACACTTTGACTCTATTAAAGCACTGAAATTTGAGGGCTGTTTGTTGCTGCGGCATGTCTCAGCTATTTCTAATACACTGAACTTAGTACTTAACATTTTATATAAATTGTGCTTTGCACAATTGTGCGGTTATTGAGGGTGTTTGGTGATGTGTGCTGGCTGTAAAGATGAATGTTTACTTGTAAACATTTAAAATGTACACTCTCAAAGATATTATTTGAAAAGTTACAATTTAGGTGCACTGTTTTGCTATGCCTTTTTTCGGATAATTTCTTCTCACAATAAGAATCTTGAGTCTTCCTCCATCCCTGCAAAGTTATGCTTTTGACTGAATGACCTGCAAACATAAGAAAAAGGTGAACTACAAAAACTACTAAGTCAATTGCTCGCTGTAACAGGCTGCAGTGCCTAGCCTCAGCTCTGAATAAAAGTCGTCAATCTCTTTGGCTTCACATATGTAACTCATATGCTGAGGACAGGAGTTGCCTATCTGTCCCGTTAGAACCACTGTGGTCAAAGATTCAAAGAACATCTGTAAAATAATATTCTTAAGCAGGTTCCAACTCTTCAGACACAGAATTAAAGAGAATGGCTGTTAATTCCCTGAACAAGACTATGAAAATATGTTGCAATTCACTAGGTCCATTTTTTAGCACTTAAACCAGAGTAGAGATCCAGCACACATTTCACAGGACACTTCTGAACCCAGTAGGGCTTGCGTGATGGCTCAGATGGTAAAGAATCTGCCTGTAATGCAGGAGACCCAGGTTCGATCCCTGGTCAAGAAGATCCCCTGGAGAAGGAAATGGCTACCCACTCCAGTATTCTTGCCTGGAGAAATTCATGGACAGAGGAGCCTGGCAGGCTACAAGACACCTTCTGAACCAAGCAATCAACTGGGTAAACTTCACCATAGGAAGACATGCCAGACAGGATGTCCTGTCCAATTAATATTCATTCCCTCCTACTTTTATTGGAATCATCTTACATCTTTGAGAGAGACAGTGGGCTCAGCTAAAAGATTCTATTTCCCAGTCCCTTTTGCATCTAGATGTGATTCTGTAACTATGTTGTAGCCAATGCTGCTGTTGCTGCTGCTGCTGCTGCTGCTGCTGCTGCTAAGTCGCTTCAGTCGTGTCCGACTCTATGCAACCCCATAGACAGCAGCCCACCAGGCTCCCCCGTCCCTGGGATTATCCAGGCAAGAACACTGGAGTGGGTTGCCATTTCCTTCTCCAATGCATGAAAGTGAAAAGTGAAAGTGAAGTTGCTCAGTCATGTCCAACCCTCAGCGACCCCATGGACTGCAGCCTACCAGGCTCCTCTGTCCATGGGGTTTTCCAGGCAAGAGTACTGGAGTGGGGTGCCATTACCTTCTCTGTGTAGCCAATGAGAAGCTACCAAAGAAGGCTTTTCCATGAATTGACAGATAGTTAGAGACCCTTTTTTGCTTCTCCCTTCCTTCCTGGCTATGACACCTGGAGATTCAGTCACCATCATCCTACTGACTGGTGCTAAAGATGATGAAAGTGAAAGTGAAGTCGCTCAGTCGTGTCCGACTCTTTGAGACCCCATGGAAGGTAACCTACCAGGCTCCACAGTCCGTGGGATTTTCCAGGCAAGAACACTGGAGTGGGCTGCCATTTCCTTCTCCAGGGGATCTTCCTAACCCAGGGATAGAACCCGGGTCTCCTGCATTGCAGACAGACGCTTTACTGTCTAAGCCACTAGGGAAGCCCAAAATACTGGACTGTGTTGCAATTTCCTTCTCCAGGTGACATTCCCAACACAGGGATCAAACCTGCATCTCCTGCACTGGCAAGCGGATTCTTTACCACTAGTGCTACCTGGGAAGCCCCCAAAGATGAGGGAACATAAACAAAAAAGGAAATCCTGCTTCTGCTGCCCCTGGGAAGTCTGCTCAACCACCCCAATCTGCTCTCTTACAGGCTTCCCTCACAGGAGCGGAAAACTTCTAACTTATTAGGTCACAGGCATTCCCATCTCCATTACTATCAGCAGAACACAATTCCTAACTGATAGAGCAGTGGTGCAAGGCAAACCCAAGGGACAGGGCTGTGAGAGTCTGCAGCTGAGATAAACGTGTAAGGCTGTCAAGTTCTCAGCAGTCTCTCCCACAGGAGTTTCTGACCAAATCTCTGCTCTGAGCCTGTGCTTCAAACCAGGAGACGATACAACATTAGTTGTGAAGAGTATGTATGGTCTTTGGAGTATGGCCATCTCTGGGTTTAATCTCAGCTCTGCTACAACTACCTGTGATTTTGGTAAGTTACAGAACAACTGAGCTGCAGTTTCCTCAGGTAAAAATTGAGACGAATAAGAGTTCTTCCTTCATTCGTTTCCCCTGAGAATTAATGAAGTAATACAAGAAAAGGGATGAGCACATTGCCTGGCACATAATGAGACTCAAAGGACTCTCAGTTAACTCCTTCCTCTGGATAGAATTCCAGTTTATTCAGTTAGCCTCTCAGGTTTATTTTCAGTTCCATCAGTGCCATGGGTGTGTGGGATCTTATCACCCAACCCATGTCAAGCTCAACATGCAAATCTTAGAAGCACTTGATGTCTATCTGGGCTCCTTGTACACCTGGACCAGGAAGCAAGGTACAGGCTCAGATCAGGCCTTTACATTAAGGTCAACTACAGGGTCCAGTGACGGAGATGGAAAGAATCATATTTCTTGTGGTTAAAAATAAAGTAATTTTTCACTTGAGCATTCAGATTCTAAAAGCTCATAGCATGAATTAATCAAGAATCAAAAATAATTATCCTTATCTCCATCAAAGAAATGGAAATATTTCATAGAAACATAAATATAGCAGATCTTATATGTCACTATAAGAAATTTTCTATGTTCCTAAGAGGCATTCTCCATGACTTAATAAGAGTAAGTAACATGTAACTTTTTTAAAAGTTTGAAATTATATCAAAACAAAAAGCTTATAAGGAGGGGAAAAGCAATTAAAAGGCTCAGCCCTCCTCATCTCCTACACATGATTCATTCAAGAACTACCTCAAGTCCTGCTTCCATGATGAAACTATCAATCCAAGCCTCTCTCTGTACTTCTGGATTCTTACAGTCCTGGATCACACTACCCTCACCTTGTACATGGTTAGTGTGCAATAAATACTTTTTGAAAGAGTGAACATGTAAATACAATGGCAACCTTCCTATCTATCCTTTATTCCACCTCTAGGATAATCACATCATCCTCCTGTTTAAACACTCAGAATTTCTTCTTTGTCCATTGCAGTGGACTTCATTTTTTTAATTCTCCAGAACAATTCTTTCAAGGAAAGCTGAGTCAAAAACTCAGTAGCTAAGGCAAATAAAGGAGGAGCTGTCCCAGTGGAAGTGGAGTGGGGTACAGGGGTTGGTAAGAAGCCCACAGCACTGCAGACTATCTTTTTGTGTGTTCCACAGTCCCCATTCTATTGTCCCTCAACATTCCAGAGAGTATGATTTAAAAACCTCAGATTAAACACTCTACTTTTTAAATTTATCTTTTAATTGGAGGAAAATTGCTTAACAATGTTGGGATAGTTTCTTCTATACAATAACACAAATTAGTGATAATTATACATATGTCACCCACCTCTTTAGCCTCCTCCCATCCCACCCTTCTAGGTCATCACAGAGCACCTGGCTGGGCCCGCTGTGTTATAGAGCAACTTCTTACCAGTTACCTGCTTTACATGGTAGAGCACATATGTCTCTGCTACATTCTCCATTCCTTCCACTCTCTCCTTCCCTCACTGTGTCCACAAGTCTCCATATCTGCATCTCCATTCCTTCCCTGCAAATAGGCTCATCAATACCATTTTTTCTAGATTACATATATATGCATTAGTATACAATGTCTGTTTTTCTCTTTCTGACTTACTTCACTGTGGAGAACAGGCTCTAGGTTCATCACCTCACTACAACAGACTCAGATTCATTCCTTTTATGGCCAAGTAATGTCCCATTGTATATGTGTACCACATCCTCTTTATCCATTCATCTGTTGATGGACACCTAGGTTGCTTCCATGTCCTGGCTGTTGTAAATAGTGGTTCAGTGAACACTGGAGTACATGTGTCTTTTCAATTATGGGTTTATCAGGGTATATGGCCAGTAATGGGATTGTTGAGTCATATGGTGGTTTTATTCCACCATAAGTTTTTTAAGGAATATCCATACTGTTCTCCGTAGTGGCTATGCCAATTACATTCCCTGCAACAGTGCAAGAGGGTTTTCTCCACATCTTCTCCAGCATTTATTTTATGTAGAGTTTTTAATGATAACCATTCTGATTGGTAAACACTCAATTTTAAATCCCTGATTTTCAACACTCACTGCCAGCCCTTGCCCCCAAATATGCAAAGCAAACACTACAACATGTGGAATTGCTGTTTTCTTTGCTTACATACTTTGTTTGCTTTGTTCCCTTTATGAAGAGCTCTGTTCTCCCTCTTGCTGTTTAGTGAAAGCCAATCCAGGATTGAAACTCCTGCTCTTTTACTCTGAGGGTTACAAGCCACACTGGTCTCTTCTTTCTTGGTATTATTATTGTGACCAGTGTGTACATATCTCTTAGCTTTCTCCATACCATCTTGTAATCATATGCATTCCCCACTCTCATCACTCCCATTGGAAATAGATCTCAAGGACAAGTCCTGTATTTTATTAATCTTTGCCTTCCAGGTGCCTATTAAAGAATTTAAAGTAGATGCTCAATAAGTCACTGCTACATAAATGGCTAAATAAATTAATACATCATCGCATTGATTACTTCATATTATTTGTTGTTTTGTTACACCACCTTTTCTTCATAGGCATATGATAAATCATTTGAAGACAGGGACCAAGACTTATATTTTTCTTAGTTTTACTTGAATAAAATACTAGGGATTTGGATACACTAAGCAAATACTTTCTAATTGAAAAAAATTACATTTGAAAAAGTTGGCACTGTGACGACAAATACATGCAGGACATTCAGCACATGGTAAATTGTACTAATACCAAACAAACAAGAATTGGAAATAAAACATTTGCTTTCTACCTCAGAGACAAGACAAATATATTTTTGGCAGTAAGAAATTAATGTTGAAAATAAATGTGGCATTTAAATGTCATAAAAATTTAAGAACTTAGAGTCTGGGAACATTAGATGTTTTTAAAGTGAGCATGCTGATTTAGAGTCCAAGAAGCCAAAGTTAGAAAGAG
This sequence comes from Ovis canadensis, assembly GCF_042477335.2. Classification (NCBI taxonomy): domain Eukaryota; kingdom Metazoa; phylum Chordata; class Mammalia; order Artiodactyla; family Bovidae; genus Ovis; species Ovis canadensis. Next base: position 65,604,173 of record NC_091247.1, read on the forward strand.
CCAAGCAGAATCATGTTGGTACCACAGACTGTAGAAAAGGTGACTTCAAAGTGTTACACAGAAAGATAAGCAAGATCTCAGGCCAGAGACTCATAAAGGCAAAAGCTGCTAAAGACAATACAGATACTTTTATAACCAAAATTCTGACCATATGGATGGGAGAGATGTCTAAACAGGTCACATGGCGGCTCAGGGAGCAATCTGACAACTGCAGATTCTGTAACAGTTCATACAATAGATTAAAGGAAGATAAATCACTAATGATGAACAGAGAACCTTCCAGAAAGCAGTAATAACATTTGATTGCATGCATGCTCAGTCATTTCTGATTCTTTGTGACCCACATGGACTGTAGACCACAAGGCTCCTCTATTCATGGGATTTTCCCAGCAAGAATACTAGAGTGGGTTGCCATTTTCTCCTCCAGGGGATCTTCCCAACCCCAAGGATCAAATCCCTGTGTAGAAAGGTCAAAGAGTGTGGAGACTTGTGAGAAAAGCTAATGACAATAGGAAGTCTCTTAATATCTGGAGTAAGAGGAAGATGAAAAGTGTTAGAAGATCTACTTGAAACAGAGGTATAAAAAAATGATGATAGAAAAAATAAAGCCATTTAACTCTTTTTTTTTACTTTCTCTGTCAAAAATAGTAAGTTTTTATATAGTCATATCTGACTCTTTGTGACCCCATGGACTACAGCCCTCTAGGTTCCTCTATCCATGGGATTCTCCAGGTAAGAATACTGGACTGGGTTGTCATTTCCTCTTCCAAGGGATCTAGGCAACCCAGGATTGAACCCACAACTCTTGCATCTCCACCACTGGCAGTCAGATTCTTTACCACTGCACCACCTGGGAAGCCCGTAGACAAGGGTAAATACATTGAAGTGGACATGTGAAGTTCAGGGTAAGTGGAAAGCTGGGTGACAGGAGAGTCAGTAGCACCTGGAGGTTGTCAATAAGTTTATGGCTTGTAGGAGTTACTTTGCTCAGGACACCGAACGAACTCTCAATTCATATTTTGGCCATCCTTTAGGAAAGTGCTGATGGATCTAAAGAGGAAAAATATCTTCAACATGAAGAAAGGTCTATAGTAATAAACCATAGAACTCTTTTCTTTTTTTTTTTTTTTTTGCCCAAGATGAAGTATTTGATTCGTGTTGACACTATTTACTGAATATTTGGAAGCCTCAAAGATGAAGAAATGAATACATCAAAGAACACAATGGAGGTCTAGGAACTATCCCAGCCTATTGTAATTAAGGATTGAATTAAGTAAAATTCAGCTTAATAGGGACTGAAAACTTCCACTGGATAAAAATGAAAATTATTCCAAAAAGTAAAAGATTTAGCAAGTGTGGCCTAGAAGTGGTGACTTGACTGAAAAGCATTTAAGAGTCTGTCTTAGCTGCAAGCTCCATGTGCATCAAAAATCATGATTTAGCTGCCAAAAAATGTTAATTCAATCTTAAGCAGCATGAATAGCAGCAAAATTCCAATAATAAAGATAATGGCCCCACTCTACTATTAAAAGTATGACCTACAATATTTTGCACATTTCTGAGAGCTAAGATGATATATCACTCAATGAAATACATTCAAAAAAGAGCTATCAAAGAATGTGGAAACTCAAAATCATATGCTCTATATAATGACTGAAGGAACTGATGGCTCTTTATCTGCAGAAGGGACACATAGAAAGGGAGATTAACACAGTGTCTTCATGCATTTGAAAGGCTCTCAGATCAAACTTACATTGAATGTTTCCCATGTAAATCTAAGTTCCATGAGTAAACATTAGAAGGAAACCATCTTTGACTTGGCAGGGGCTTCCCAGGTGGTTCAGTGGTAAAAAAAAAAAAAAAAAAAAAAACTGCCTGCCAATGCAGGAGATGCAAGTTCAGTCCCTGGGTCAGGAAGATCCCCTGGAGAAGGAAATGGCAACCCACTTTATTATTCTTGCCTGGGAAATCCCATGGATAGAGGACCCTGGTGGGCTACAGTCCATAGTGTCACAGAAGAGCTAGATATGACTTAGCGACTAAAGAGCAAGTAGTTGTCAAACTTATTGATCTCAGAACCTTTTGACACTCAGAAAATATTGAGGACTCCTAACAGCTTTAGCTGTGCTATATTTTTTGATAATTATATTTGAAAGTAAAAAGAGAAGTTGAAAAAATATTCATTCATTTAAAAAAATAAACCCATTACATGTAAACATAAATAATATTTTGAATGAAAAACAACTGCTTTCTAAGACAAAAATAACTTAATAGGAAAGTGGAATTATTTTTCATTTTTTCAAAATCTTTTCTAGTGTTTGGGTCAGTAGAAGACAGTTGGATTTCATATCTGCTTCTTCATTCAGTCTATTACAATGTCACATGTCACTAAAAACCTCCATTGTACTCCTGTGGAAAGAAAAAAATTAAAAATACAGATAATGTCTCTGTATTATTATGAAAGCAGTTTTTGATCCTGAGGGCCAAGAGGATTTTAGGAACTCCTAGAATCCCCAGATGACATGTGGAGAACTGCTGGCCCAGTACAAAGAAAAATTATTAATAATTAGAATTATAAAAAATTGAAGTGTATTATCTCATGAAACAACCATTTCTAAGTTCCTGGTGCTATTGGAAAAAGGCTGAATTACCACTTATCAAGAATATCATGTCTGAGGAAGGGAGTATATGCTAAACCATTGTCCCTTCTATATCCAGTGTTGTCATTCTATGGCAATGTTAGAGACTGTTTTTTCACAGAAGTTCATTTTTAAAGGAAGTATCATTTAAAAAATACCCAGGTCTATCAAGCATGTATATATATATATATATATATATATATATATATATATATAGCCTTGAGTTGCTGGGAATGGATGGAGCGATCTGGAGTTGGGATTCTCACATCTGTCAGAATTCCCTATGTGATGATTCTGACAGAATCACAGTCATCTAATATCAGAGGTTCTACCTCTTTGGTGATAAACGTTTATTTCAGGAAACTCACCTACTTTGATTCTCTAAATATTACAAATGCTTTAGTTTTACTGGAAATCTCCCTGTCTTCTACCATTTAGAAGGGCCGCCCACTAGAACAATCTAGAAAACTACTTCTCCTTCTTTTATGTGACAGGCCTTCAAATATTTGGAGACAGTAATTAAAATCACAAATTAGATGTCTTTTGAATAAGTTACTTCATGAGATAAATATGATTTTGTTGGTAGTTTAAACTGTAATCTTATAACACATGAGCAAAAAGCTACTCCAAAAAAAAAAGCATTTTTAATGAAACAATGACATATGCCCAGGAAGATATTGAGACTTTCTCTCCATAAAAGTGATTTTTAATAGCTTCTTTAAAGTACTAGTCTGTGTTTCAAAGGAACTCTATAAATCACCCAAGTCTTCCCTTTACACGAACGATTAATTTACTAGTCTGAAGTTGACTTGTTGAAGGTATTTTTTAATCTATATCAAAATAGAGTTTTCAGGCTGATTTATAGCAGATTAATCAAGACAGAATACACAGTGATTTTGTGTTTTGTGAAGTTACATTATATGAAATCTGATTCAAGTTACTGAACTGATTATTAATGAAATAAATATGTATTATGCATCATAACCTGGAGTTGAAATCTGTTTATGTTTGAGTTGACCCATCAGTTACAAATGAACTTCTCCACCCACTTCCCACCCTAATAATAACAGAACATACTGATCAAAAGCAGCCTAGATGCTCAGAGAATATGCATTCTAGCAGAGCTATGCTAATAAGCATGCACTTTCATGGATACTCAAGTAACACACAATTAAAACTTAGGGCTCTAAATAAGAAAGTACATATATGTATAACTGAATTGCTTGGCTATACAGCAGAAATTAACACAACATTGTAAATCAAATATACTTCAATAAAATAAATTAAGAAAAAAGCAATGAATGTAGGACTCTACATTCACTCCCAAAAATGGAAGAGGAAGGGAAGAGTAATTAGTTGCTTGGACTACATCTCAATTGCTGGCTGCTCTCTGGTAAATTTTCATCCTCTTGTTTTATCTGACAACTTTCTCGTGGTTTTCTACTAAGTATAGAAACTAAACTTGGGGTCCTTTATAATAACAATATAGAACAAACCCAGTCTTTCAAAATAGGAAATGTCTCTATTTTCCAAACTTGAACTGGTGCTTGTGTTATTTGAAGTTCTGAATACGAAGAAGAACATACCAGAAAGGAGACATTTCCCCTCTCCTTTTTCTTTTTTCCTGTCAGCACAAAGGGCAGAGTGAAATCACTACAGACTGCTACTTGCCTAAACTTAGAATACTCTCCACTTGAGAACTAAGTGAATTCATCTCTTCCAATCATTGCTGTAAATAATACCTACTTTCCTGCCCATAAACCACTAACATCCTTTTGTTTTCTATAAGGTAGGACCTTAATCCTCCCGTTGTCAACTTTTCCACTTACCATAAAAGCCTCCCCCCAACTTCCTTATTTTTCGACTCAGGTAAAATTTACATATGGTCAACTGCAAAGATCGTTAAGAGTACAATCTGATTTGTTTTGATAAATGTACTCATTGTATAACCATCATCCCAATGGAGAAACAGATCATTTTTATCACCCAAGAATGTTCCTTCATGTCTCCTTTCAATCAACCATTCCCCTGTAGCTTTGCCCGTCCTTCAACTTCATGTAACAGAACATATGTTATCATGGCAGGCTCCTTTCACTCAACACAATATTTTTGAGTTTCATCCATGTTGTTGAATCCATGACTCAATATTGCTGGATAGTATCTCATTGTATGAATGTCTCCCAATTACCTATTCTCCTACTTGTGGGCATTTGGATTGCTTCAGTTTGGGGCTCTTGTGAATAAAGCTGTTATTAACTGTTCTATACAAGTCTTTTCTTGTAGAGGTAACTCTCCATTTCTCTTGTATAAGTAACTAGGAGTGGTGTTGCTAGGTCATAGGGCAGATCTAAGTTTACCTTCACAAGAAACTCTAGTTTGAATGAGAGTTTCAAGGGCTTTACATTTGATTTGGTGTTAGGATCCATCCTCCTTTTGTCATTGTTCAGTTCGGTTCAGTTCAGTCGCTCAGTCGTGTCCGACTCTTTGCGACCCCATGAATCGCAGCACGCCAGGCCTCCCTGCCCATCACCAACTCCCGGAGTTCACTCAGACTCATGTCCATCGAGTCCGTGATGCCATCCAGCCATCTCATCCTCGGTCGTCCCCTTCTCCTCCTGCCCCCAGTCCCTCCCAGCATCAGAGTCTTTTCCAATGAGCCAACTCTTCGCATGAGGTGGCCAAAGTACTGGAGTTCCAGCTTTAGCAGCATTCCTTCCAAAGAAATCCCAGGGCTGATCTCCTTCAGAATGGACTGGTTGGATCTCCTTGCAAGTCCAAGGGACTCTCAAGAGTCTTCTCCAGCACCACAGTTCAAAAGCATCAATTCTTCAGCACTCAGCCTTCTTCACAGTCCAACTCTCACATCCATATAGTTTCAATTAAATCAAGTTTCTTACATTAAATCATTTACATGTTTTAATCATCACTGCTCATATAAAAAACAATGTTTTGACATTCCTACCAGTTTGTCAAAGTGGGTTTTATAGGTTCTACCGGAATACATGAGCATTTTACCCTACACATAGTAGTACCAACCCTTCCCACCCATCCACCCCTACACACATGCTTTTTTAGAGGCTAGTTTTCAATTAGATCAAGTTTCTTGCAATATGTCACTTAAAATGTTTCATCAGCTTTTATTACCTAAAAAGATGTCAAATAAAACATTCCCAAAGGGGTATAAATTGTGATTCTGCTACGGATAGAATTTTAAAACTGAGTCTTTGATATAATCTGCTCAAAGCCTAATTTTTACAGAACAGGAACCTGAGATATAAGAATTTAAAGAACTTTCCAAAGGAAACGCACCTAACAGAGGCAGAATTAGAACCCTCTCTTCACCCTGACACCCTTATGACAATTCAACATTGACCTTTATTTTTGGTTCAGATAAAGGCTGACATTCTACTTTAAGGGGCAAATTTAAGTCCAAATTATCTGTCTATGACTTTCTTCTCTGAAATCTAGTATCAAACAGTCATCATAACTCTTTACTTTCATGCTATTAGTAATATCCTGTATTTATTTAATTGGACTTAAATTGACATTATACCCTCGATCAAACTTACAAGTTGAGAATGATCATTTCCCCATATTTTTAAAAAGGGGAAATAAAATATAAAAATTAAGCAATGTCCAAGATCAATGAGGCAAAACTCAGGCTTCCTAACTCAGAAGCAAACCACCAAAGTAGGCTGTTCTCTTTGCACAGGATTCACTAAATGTTACATGTTCACTATTTTTTATGTGTATTGTTGTGTTAGATTTTTGAAAATGTAAAATTGACTCAACTTTTTACCATGGCACGTTTATTCCTGGAGAGCTTTCACATGGAATGGTTATTAGTGTGAAGGAGATATGGCACAAATTGCTTTTTAATCACACTGCTCTGGATGCCCAGGCAGAGCAAGGCTGCCCTAAGCGCGCCCCTCTCCAGATGACCTCACCTCAGGATTTTTTGAGTGCTTTTTTTTTCTGTGGTGGTGTTAACCAAGCAAGCAAAAGGATGGATTTTTTCAGAGATCAGTGTCAAAATCTATCATTTTAAAAAGTTGAAAAATCAGTTTTTCAAATCGCCTGCAACATAAAGAACACTCAATTTGCTATAGATCAAAAAGTTTCACACACTTCAGATGTATTGGATCTACAGAAAAAAATGTAAGAAATAAGGAAAGTTAACATTTTCTAATAGCAAAGTCTGAAGAGCCTTTAGGAGGGAGTGAGGATTTATTTTTATGTTATAGAACACTGAGTGATTTGAAAAATCCAGTTTATTGCATTATATCATTTTTCTAACATGTGTTTCTTTACATGCATTTTCCTCTGACATCAAACATTTTTTAACACCACTATTTGGGACAGTGTTTATAAACAACTATGTTTACTTGGAAATGGGAAAAAATGAGTTTCTTTTATCTCAGGTATTCAAGCCACTTTGTACAACTTCTATCAACAGAAGCTAAAAATCTATCATTTGGTTTAGTTAACATCTGAGTATGCAGGAGTAAAATCATCAGTCGACAGCGGCTGGGTGCTGTGTATTAAATCTAGAGCAGGCATTAGTCTATCAGATATGCAACTATTTATACCCTCATTGGCTAAGTAAACTGTTCTACTCTGCAGAAATGATAGGTTTATTCTGGAATACTATAAGTGACTCCTTTTCCTAATAATGGCTTTTCTTTTGCTGAAATTCACACTTCTAGTTTGAATTTGTCTAAAATTTCCAATACAAAAAGTAGCAGAAATCCTTATATAACTCTGGAAAAAAGAAGTTAGATATATATCAAAAAATTGGCTAGACCAAACACAGAAAAAAAAATTACTGCAATTTTGACCTTCAGTTTTTAAATATACATATGAAGAAAATTTCAGAAAAATATAATATTCATTTTAAAAACATTTTAAGAAGCAAATTTGTTGGAGTTGGAGTGTTAATGAAGAAGGATTTAAGGCTTTGCTTTTAAGAAAATGCCATACTAAATTTAAATACTTACTTTAAATCAGGGCTTTTTTTCTAATTTCATGTAATTACAAATATACCCATGGTAAAGAGTCAAATACATATATCTTTGTATGCACCTTTGATTTTGTTTCTTTAGGATGGAGTCCCATGGTGTAATTGTGATTCAAGGATATCAATAGTTATAAAAATCTTGATGCTCACCAATAGTCATTCAATCTCTATGAACCCCAGTTTCTTATCCTGTAGGATGGGATACCTTGCAAGATCATTAGGAAGATTAGAGACAAAAGATATCGAAAATGATTATGTGCTGTAATGATTTTCTATTTTTTCCAAAAGCATAAATTTATCTCTAGCAAAGATACTGATCAATTTCCTAGATGAATTTTACTTTTTCATTTTGAAATATGTTCCTTATTATCTTCTCAAAGTCATAAATCATCTATATTTGGACACTATGTTAAGGGTAGAAAAATTTATAAATACCAATAGTGTTAGGACCTTTATACATATTTTCTCCTGTATCTTCACCTGTATGGCTCTTGTAACTTTATGAAGGCTGGTGTTAATATCACAATTTACAGATGAAGAAATCAGACCTCAAAGAGGTGGCAGGTCCACCCTAAGTATCCCAGCTATAAGGCAGTTTTGCCCTACCCCAGCCTGTGCTTCTCCTTGAGCTAAGACATTCATCATACACTGTGTAACAGGAAGGAAAGATTGTTCAAATAGGTCATAAACGGCATCATGAAGATGACATTTGAATTACATCAAGCCAAGAAGAAGACAACTCAAAGAACACACAGCAAGAACAAAATCCTTATGGTGAAAAATTATGTTGGTTCATGGAACAGCTGCCTTGTGCCAACCACTGTCCCAGAAGACAGGAAAATATAGATAAACACGCCACTATCAGCAAGAAGTTCATGAGCAGGTAGGACAGAAAATAGGTAAATTACTGAACTGATATGATAACTGTTGTGTCAGAGCTATGTCTAGAATGTCATAAGGCTTGGATGATGGATACATAACCCAGTTCAAGAGTAAGTGGATGGCCTACATTGAGACTTGAAGAATGAGTAACCATAAGCTAAGCCAAGAAGCATGCAAGTGAGAGCACTCCATGCAAAAGAAGTGGCATGTGCAAAGTTATGAAGGTGAAAGAGACCACGACCCACCCTCCAAGGTGCTGGAGGTTCAGAACTCCTGGAGGACAGATCCAGGACATAGCGTGAAATGATGTTGGCCTGTTGGCAGAGTCAGGTCACAATGGTTCTTTTGTGCTATGGTGAAGTGAGTGAAAGTTGCTCAGTTGTGTCTGACTTTTTGTGACCCCACAGACTATACAGTCCATGGAATTCTCCAGGCAGAATACTGGAGTGGGTAGACTTTCCCTTCTCCAGGGGATCTTCCCAACCCAGCAATTGAACCCAGGTCTTCACACTGCAGGCGGATTCTTTATCAGCTATATTAGGGGCTTGAATTCCATACTGAAAATGACTTGTTCTTTCATATATATTGGGCTTCCCTGATGGCTCAGATGATAAAGAATCCACCTGCGTTGTGGGAGATCCAGGTTCGATCCCTGGTTTGGGAAGAGCCCTTGGAGAAGGGAATGGCTACCCACTCCAGTATTCTTTTGTATATATTATTGAACACTTCTGTCATGATTACTACCACAACAATGGTGACTATAATGGCAAGTAATGTCTAACATTTATGCCTCATATGAATAATCTAATTCAATAATCTTAAAAACAATATGATGAGCTGAATACCATTGTTATTATGTGTCAATCATGACGTTAGTCTCTTTGGACAGAAAAGTGAGCAAGAAGTCATGAATGTAAACAGAGAAGGGCATTTGCAGATTTGCATATTCAATGATCATGTTAGCAGGGATTTGGAGGATGGCATTGAAAAGTCCATCTGGCAAGATGAAACTGGTTATGAAATATCCACCATGTCAGGTAAGACACTATGAAGGTTGGTTTTAAGGCAGAAGTGGTAGGACTTAAGAAGAGGGAATAGATTTGAGAGCTACTTGAAAGCAATTTGGTTACCAATTAGATATGGAGGATAACATATCGGGAGGAATCTAGAGTATCAAGCAGGTTCTGGCATTAGCTTCTGTGGAGAGACAAGCCTGTTCTCCAAAACAGGTGAACTTCGTACAGGAAGGTAATACGTTTACACTAAAAATGCAGATTTCAGAGTCATCATTTAGAGGGAGCATGTTTATAGCCATGTACATGTATGAAGTTATGAATGTGGAAAGAACAGTAAGAGGGATGATAAATTCCATTAAAGGAGCCATTAATCAATAATTGGGAGTGCTGGTATGTGACTGGCTGGAGTTCTAAAGCTGAAGGGCAACAATGTATATTTGGAGTTATCCATATATAAATGAAAGTTGAACCTGTAAATGGAAATGAACTTCCTAAACAAAAGATTATGACTAGAGAGGGGGGATGAAGACAGAATTAAGGAAAATATCTACATAGACTGTTTGTAAAGATTAATGCCATTTTAATGAAGATATAATAAAGACTCTTCCAAATATTAAAAAAAGATAAAAAGAAGAGAATATAGCTTTTTGTTGATCTAATTATACTCAGAATCAGTTCTCTTTCAGGTCACAATGTCCAAAAGCAAGAGACCCAACTATAGCTAAATGTCATAACCTTGGCCTTCAGTTCAGTTCAGTTCAGTTCAATCACTCAGTCGGGTCCGACTCTTTGTTACCCCATGGACTGCAGTATGCCAGGATTCCCCATCCATCACCAACTCCTGGAGCCTACTCAAACTCATATTCATCACGTCAGTGATGCCATCCAACCATCTCATCCTCTGTCATCCCCTTCTCCTCCAGCCTTCAGTCTTTCTCAGCATCAGAGTCTTTGCCAATGAGTCAGTTCTTCGCATCAGGTGGCCAAAGGATTGGGGTTTCAGCTTTAGCATCAGTCCTTTCAATGAATATTCAGGACTGATTTCTTTTAGGATGGACTGGTTGGATCTCCTTGCAGTCCAAGGGACTCTCAAGAGTCTTCTCCAACACCACAGTTCAAAAGCATCAATTCTTTGGTGCTCAGCTTTCTTTGTAGTCCAACTCTCACATCTATATATGACTGCTGGAAAAACTATAGCTTTGACTAGATGGATCTTTGTTGGCAAAGTAATGTCTCTGCTTTTTAATATGCTGTCTAGGTTGGTCGTAGCTTTTCTTCCAAGGAGCAAGCACCTTGGAAAAGAGTAAAAATAATTGATGAGTGTGACGAATCAAACTCCTGGACTTCTAACCAAAACTTGCTAACCAACTATGGCCTCCCTTTCTAAACTTACCTCAAATTTCTAATCAAAATATTCATTTTTTGGATCCTTTTCGATATGCAAAGCAACTAGTTAAAGCTTTTAATTGACATTTTCAAGAACAAGTCATTGAATTTCAACTTGACGTTTCCAAATTGAACTGATATGTTAAAAATTAATCCCGTGGAAACCAGAAAAGCAGTCTCACATGTTACAGGGAGAAAAGACAATCTCAGCTTCACTTAGACTGAGAAAAAATTTTTTTCTATCAGAAATTTCTCCTTTTTAAGGAGAGATAATGGGTTTGAGACCATTTCCACAATTGCTTATAATGCTATTATTGCCTAAGAAATAATATACCAAGACACTCCTGGTTGCTCTGTTAGCCACACTTTCTTAACACACTACCCTATCAAGAGAAAATGTTTAGTGTTCTTCAGTTCATAAAGAAATAAACTTCTAACTTGTTGAAGGCGAAACTAAATATATATATATATATATATATATATATATATATATATATATATAAAACAATACTTATGCTGCTATATAAACAATCATTTTTTTATTCTACTTTAGAGCAAAAGTACTGTATGGAGATAGTAATCAGCTGTAATTATTGCTTTTGAAAACTCAAGCTTTAAATCCCATGGAATACTTTAAAAATAAATGCAGGAAGCTTCATAAAATACATTTTCTCAATTCAACAAAGAAAAAAAAATCAAACCAGTTAGGACACTCAAGTGTTATTTGCAGCAATCATGATAAGTCAATTTTGGCTTAAACCATGATTGTTATAAACACTCACAAAACATATTATTTACCAGATGGCAATCTTACTCAAGCAAACACATAAAACTTATGTTTCATTATTATCAAATAAGAGTGAACTTGCCAGTGGGATAACCTCCAGTAGTTAAACAAACACATCTCCATGAAACGAATGCCATGGTTTCCATCATCGGATAAGTATATAGCATAAATGAACTATCTTAATATTTAGCAGCACTAGCTTATATTCAAGAAACAAAGCTTGCAACAGAACACACACATGCAAGATGGCCTATACTTGTCTGCACTAGGACTTGTGCTTTCACTTTATTAGCAAAAAAGTTGCTGAATTTTCATGTTGAAAGAAGGAAGAGCCTGAAATTATAACCTAAGCTAAAATACCTGTATTAAATAAGTATTAGTGTATATTAGGAAATGCATAAAATAACCCTAATGCTATCTTGTTAGTGTAGCCTCTATCAAATGCAATATAAAAATCTATCAGGATCTATCATCCACAGAATATTTACTGTGAGTGTTATATTTTATGTTATAATATCACAGAAAAATGGCAGGATTCTAAAAGTCTATGTGTGATAAACATCAGATTATCACATCAGTATATATGTATAAGTATGCTAGCCCGATTGGAAAGTGACCCTTTTTGTAAATGGAAATGTTTTTTAAGAAGATCATAGAAATGTAAAAATGGTTTCAAAATTGGTTGTTTTAAATTGCATTTTAACAATTAAAATAGAATGAGGATTGAGGAGCTTCTTCAAGAGCTTATTTATTTGTTTCCTGGCCACAGCAGTACTCTCAAACAAGCTGTCACTCAGAAGCTCCATTGCAAAATGAGGCATCAAGAACTTGTACAAGTGTGATGGGGGCCCTGAGGTATCATAGCACTGAGAATCACAGAAATGACCAGAAATGGAGACCACGGACAGAAACATCAGGACTGTGTGAGAAGCAGAAAGGGTAGCTCTTGTCTCCTCACCTTCTTGGGTCCTCCAAAAGCAGAACACAGGCAATGTGGGCTGAAATATCTTTAGGGTGTTTATATTTAAGAAAACGATAAAAAGCCCTGATTGCCTCTCTCTGGGCTACCTCACTCACTGCAGTAGCAGTTTCTGGGTTTGACTTTCCATCTGAATTATTCGCTGTAGCAGAAGCTGGTCCTTTTTCAGCATTCTAAATGCAAGCACAATTCTTACATATAAAAACAACAGAAGTAAAGAAACAAATTCTGATCTTGGACAAATCAAATGGTTATATTAAATTGGAAAAAGAATTCTGAAGACTTTCCTCATCCTCAAATTGTTCTCTAAAGCTAATAGTTAAGGTCAGGGACTTCTCATTGGATGATGCCAAGATGAAAGACACTCTTCCCAGAGGACGAGGCAGGCACTTCACCTGGCAGAACATTCCGCCTTTGAAAGACAGATTGCCTTTGGATTGCAACTTCCTTGAGGTTCCTAGTCTTTCTCACTATTACATTCTGAATTGCACCTAAAACACTGAAGACTTGCAATGAACAGTGGTTTGTGACAGACAAAATGGATCACTTACACTGTTTTTCAGGACCAAAAACTTTAATGCACTCAAGCAGGGTCATTTCATCACGACCAAGGAGCCAGAGAAAAGACAACGACAGAAAGAGAACCTTTTTGACAGCTGTCTCTTCATGAGTGCTCTCCTAACTTGAACCAAAATTGAACTTGGTTCTATAAACAACAATAAAAAGGGTATGTCTTTTTACTCCTTCTAATACTCTGATACATTTACTTCGGGTGTACTTTTCTTTTAAAGTCTATAATACTCCTTTTTGGCTGTGTAGGAAAACAAACAAAAACAAAAAACAGAAAAACCCAGGCAGGACATGTGGAAACTCATTCAAAGACCAATTTTTAAGTGACTATCTAAAATGTATACTTGAAATGTGGACTTCTGTTAGTCCTTCTTCTTTTCCCCCAAATTAAATGCTGGTGGAAATATGTATACAACTGATAACCCAACCATAGCATCTAATAAAGACTTTTATTATTCATTGGTATTATAAACATATTTCCTTTGCATAATTAGGGTAGCTTCATTATAAGATCATTTGGAAAACTATCTCCCATAATTCCTACACCCTTATTACAGTCCCTCTCGGTTCTTTCACTCTTCCTAGAAGTGATGAAAATGTTAGACGAGGAAGGAGCTTTCAGCCTTCACGAATCAGCCTACCACCAGTCACAGCACTGCCCTCCTCCTAGCGACAGGGAGGTAAGAAATTCTCTTTTAGATAAACACCAGAAGATGTGCTTTTAAATGAGCCATCTTCATATAAATGCCCAAGAAGTGCAATTATTTCAACAATTCTAACAGAATTTTCTCAATTGCAAAGACTTATATTCTTTCTCAAAATGTGAAAAAAAAAAAAAACCCATCATTTTATGGCTACAGAGAAAGAGAAATTGAACTTCTTTCCCTACATGCTTTCCTCCCTTGTGGACAGAAGGAACAGCGTTTCTCTGTTAATGCAGCTTGAAAGTCTACAATACACTGGGATAGGTTCTCACAGCAGACGACTGGGAAATACCATCTATATACATCTGTACCACTAGTTCTCATATACATCCCTCGGTGCCCCTGGTTAATAATGTGATATTTCCCTAGATAAGGAAAGGCACAAAGCCATGACCCATTTAAGCAGAAGGACAGCATGCCAATATAAGTTCCAATCTGCCATGAAGGCAGGGTACAACAGCCATTCTTCAGCAGCAAATTCAAGGTTAGAGAGCTCTGGGAGTCAGAATCTGAGGGCTCTCTCTGAACTTTGGCAAGAGCTTCCCTGTTGCAAGAGCACGAAATTCACTGGTGCTCAAAAAAGTCCGAGTGTGGAAAGTTCTTCCCTCTTTTCTCTCTCCATCTGTGAAAGGGGAACACATGGGAATCAGTGTTAGTTAGATTCAGACTCTAATCTCATCCCTGCCATTTCACAGCAGGTCAGTTTCACTGAACTTCAACTTCCCCACCTGAGAAATGGGGACAATATTCATACTCATTTCATGGGAACTCTTGAGGATACTATATACTTTTACCATTGAGAACACAATTATGATTTATTAATGTCAGCACTATAGGGTAGGGCTATTGTTTTCTTGGCACATTTAGAACTAGAAAAATCAGAAAAATAATTCCTACTGATTTCATAACAAGCATAGAGATATAAAGCTGAAAAACTGGCCACTTGTAATTAAGCGGCTCTACGGTCTCTAATTTTTAGAGTACGATACAATATTGTAACTCTTTACTTTTATTAACTGTCAAAATCAATCTGCAAACCCATTTTCTCAATACTCTGGAACAAAAAGGACAGGATTTTTTTTTCCTTAGATGCACAGATGCAGTTTCATCTACATGCATGCATTTTCAGAAGCATTATTTAAGCCATAGTGCCTATAATGAACAAACTGTAATCATATCTTTGTCCCAACTCAATTACAAAATGAACTCATAACTTAGAGCCCCGCAATAAATATCTATTTCCAATTTTAGGCTGATCATTAAATATGGTTCACACTAGGAATCTGTTAAATGAAAGAATGTTAAAATTCACTTACATCACTTAGAGCATATTGATTCTGATGACTATTAATCCACATAAAACAAGTGGGACATCCACAGAGACAACAATATTTCAGGAAAATTCCACTCAACTCTCATGAATTGCTGGCTGTGTTCCCTGTAGTTCCGCTTATCCTCTCTTCCCCTTTCTCTCCCTCTCTCCCCCAACATCCCCCGCCCAATGCGTGCCTTTACTTCCTCAGCAACACCCCTTCTTCTCTTCTTGGACATTGGTGTTCATTTCCCTTCATCATTTTACTCTCTGGGAAAGAAGTGGAATAAACGACTCACATACAGATATGATTAGTGATAAAGCTCCAAAAATTAGAAATCCCAAGGGCAATGGCATTTTAATGGACAATATTCATGAACCTCATAAAATTCTCCTTTATCTACAAACCCCTGAAAAAAAAAATACCAGTTTTGAGATGTTAGCAGCTCTGTTATTTTCACCAAATGAGTCATTATTTGCAACTCTACTTTTTTATCTGTGAAATAAGACTGAGTGCTAGTTTCAAATAGTCAACCATGCTTAAACCAAAAAAAAAAAAAAAGTAAATTCATATGGTTTGACTCAATAGCTTGGAAGTTATAAATTTATAAATATAGTTTGAAAGGTTCATCAGATTAGCATAAATGCATCAAGGAGGAGTTTTGAGAAAATCAGGGAGTACTGGGGTCTATCGGAACCTGAGAACACATGCCTCCTTGGAAGAGATTTAGACTAAAAACAAACAAAGAAACTAGCAAAGATCACTATGCCAGTCATACTAAAGGATGCTGAGGTGAAGGCTGGTGGAGCACCAGTGCGAGAAGGTAAAACGAGATGATTACAGAGTCTCTCCAGCTCCAGCCTTCTGTGAGCCCTAAAGTTCTTCTAGCTAGTGAAGATAAGGTCTTAAAAATATTAACTCCACTCTTCTGCCACCATTGAGACATCACTGAGGAGCTATACTATAAGGCAATAGCTGCAACAAGCAACATGTGGCTGTTACCCAGGCAAACACAAGCCCTTGGACAAGAACTACCACGATAAAGAAACTAGAAAGCAAGAAAACAAGTCAGTATGAATGAAAAAGGAAAGTCAATAAACTGCTGAGTTTTCCCCATGACAAATACAGAAGCCATGGAACTCTGCTTTACCTTCTCCATTCCAGAAAAGGACACACTTATCATCATTAGTCATGAAAAAATAAATGGGGCAACTCAAACATACTATCATTTATAGACAACAATAATTTAATCTGAATTTTAAAACTAGGTAGAAAAGTAACCAAAGGTTTCTTCTGCTTTTAAAAAGTATCTTTTATGGATTTCATATATATCATACAAGAAGAGCTCCTCTTTCTTATTCTTAGCATTTGCTGCATAATAAACAGAAAATCCAAGCCACACAAGAATGCAGATGCCACCACGTGAGACTGGTTAGATTAAATGCATACTTTTAATGGGTTATAGGTTTAAAAAATCAATTTTACCCACTTGAGTCAATTGTGGAAGTCTTAATATTGACCATGTTTACTCAACTGGCTGCCACATATATCTTACAGCAATTTATAAATATATGTATATTAGCACCCTGTCTTTAAAAAAAAAGTGGCTTAATTTTTTTTTTCGCTTTTCTTTTCTCTTTAATGGGAAAATGTCACTATATCAAAATGTCTGTAAATATAGTATGTAGATCTTTTAAGAACATTTACTGAATGCACATAGAGGAACTATCATAAGCAATACAGAGGAGTCTTAAAGGTGTATTCCTTACAATAAAAAGGTAACATATTTCAAAGTTTTACAAAGGAAAAGAGAAACACATTTCTTCATCTTTTATCTCCTGCTTGCCTAAGACTTTGTACACGAGCAGATTTAGGATTTGATTCCATTTCAAAAACCTATATAAATCTGGTCATTTTACTTCTAATGACTTCTGAGCACTGGAGTTATACAATGCTGATAAAGTATGGTAAATTTTGAACATATTTTTGCTAATGGGATAGACAAAGAAGGCACTATTAAGATGCATAGTAAAATTTTAAAAGACCAGAAGTTTCTATTCCTTGGTTATATTTTTAAGTACTAAAGGACATCAAATCCCCGAACAAAATGTATTTGTTTGGTTTATCTTGCTTTTAAGCAAGGGTGATTATAAAATATGGATGTCTAGAATCTATACACATTCTGCAGAAATCACTGCAATCTAATTGAAAGCATTCTTGGAAGATTTATAATAAAATTTATGATAGTGATTCATTGCTGTCTTATATCAAGCCTCACGTCTTACAAAGAAAAGCATATATGTACTCATAAAGAAATAATAGTACTTTACAAAATAGCTCTTTTTATAAGCAATCCACTGATTGATCCAATCAGATGTGTAATTATCAATATGAAATATCTCTGGTATAATGAACTTAAAATCATATCAGAACCTTAATGGTTTCCACTCAGTATAAACCTCTGCATTCTGTTGGATCTTCTCACTAGTATTTCAAACATGGAGTAGCTTTACCATGGGGTAGTAGCCGATCTGGAGAAGGCAGTGGCACCCCACTCCAATACTCTTGCCTGGAAAATCCCATGGACAGAGGAGCCTGGTGGGCTACAGTCCACAGGGTCGCTAAGAGTCAGACACGACTGAGCAACTTCACTTTCACTTTTCATTTTCATACATTGGAGAAGGAAATGGCAACCCACTCCAGTGTACTTGCCTGGAGAATCCCAGGGATGGTGGGAGCCTGATGGGCTACCGTCTATGGGGTCGCACAGAGTCGGACACGACTGAAGTGACTTAGCAGCAGCAGTAGCCGATCATCCCACACTCAAAATATACAGTGTCTGGACTTGCCTGGTGGTCCAACGTTTAAGAATCTGCCTGCTGATGCAGGGGACACAGGTACCATCTCAGGTCCAGGAAGATCCCACATGCTTCTGAGCAACTAAGCTTATGCGCCACAACTACTGAGGCCCACACTTAGAGCCTGCGAGCCCCAACTATGAAGCCCATGAGCCTCAACTACTGAGCCTGTGTGCCACAACCACTGAAGTCCGTGCACATAGAGCTGGGGCTCTGTAGCAAGAGAAGCCACTGCAGTGAGAGGCTCGTGCCTCGCAGCAAAAGAGTAGCCCCCACTCGCCCATCTAGGGCAAGCATGCACTCAACACAGACCCAGTGCAGTCAAAAATAAATTTTAAAAATATGTACCTATATACACACACACACAGTATCTAAAATGAGAAAGATAATGCTGAAATTTTCAGAGATTTGAAAAATCCCAGGATAGGAAAATGTGTAAGCCAGGTGAAAACTCCAGTTTTACAGAGAACAGCGAAGTGATGAGACCGTGTTAGTCTGAGACAACAGGAGGCCCCCATGTTCCATCTCAAGAAACAGTAGTTACTTTCCTCTCCCAGGCCTGTCATTTATAAAGGTTAGTACCCCATGGCCAGATCATCTAAGTTTTTCAAGAAAAGCTGGAATTCTGCATTTTGTGAATCCTCCCCACTTATTAGTGTCGACAACTAGTTCAAAAAGTATAGAACCTAAAAGGAACAGACAAACTTATCTGGAGTTCATGGCCTATCTCTAGGTCACAGGTTATAGCGACTCAGTCCAGAGTTTCTGACTTGCATCTCTTATTACATTTCTGCCAACTTGCTGTTGCCTGGGTTTGAACATTGCTATGACAAATGCATCACTCCTCAATCATAGTCCATTTTTTGGACAGCTCTTCCTTATTCTGAGTCAGAATTTGTCATCATTGTTTCTAGAGTCACCCCTCAGCATCATAGAAACCTTCTTTGACATGAAAAGCTTTCAAATACTTGAACATGTAAGCAGATAATACATATCTGGATGAATGATTCAACATTTCAAAAAATATATGTATGATTCTCACTATTAAAGGATATCTTTTTAGATATAAGTCCAATCTTTCTTCATATGAATTAATAATGAAATCAAAAACAAAATGAGCGTGAGATGAAGTGTTGGAAAATATGAAGCATATTGTTAAGAGCGATTTTGCCAGTGGCTGGGAAAAACAGTGCGGAAGAAAAGGACCTCACTGGAGGCTGATGCAATTCTCTATGTCGTCCAGATCCTGTACCATGATGAGCTCATCCCTTTACTCAGGTCAGTGCATCAATGCTTGTGGACAATGGCCCTGTCCATTTCCTCACATTTATAATTCTGAAATGCTACATCCCACTCCTTTATCCTCAATCAATTGCTCTCATAAGCACATCCAATTCAAAATTCCACTTCTGGGTTTCAATCCTCCACGGACCCACAGCCGTCTACTCCACATCCTTTCTCTCTGGCTAATCTCTTCAAACCACCTTCCCCTCCTGCTTCTTCCATAGAAACTTGTTCCCTTCCTTCCCTACCTTTTGAATAGTTTTCCAATAAGTTTCCATTTATCACCATTTCTCAGTTGCCCATCCCTCAATTATTATTCCACACAAAAGATTTCCAGCGATAATTATTGGAGATATTTTAGAAAATAGTTGTGTAATACTATTCATTTGCCACCTGTATTTAGCTGTTGAAAAACCCACACTGCAAAGAAGTAGCATTGTGCTTTTTTTCCCCCTCAGAACGTGAAAATGTGATTTTGTGACAGTTTTGTTAGGGGTGAGAATTTTGCCTTCTTTTCCTCTTCATGAAATGGTCTCTAGTGTCAACATTGCCTATGAAGTGAGTAAAGGCCCTTGAGTTAAAACAGCCATCTCGTTTCTTTTCGTAATCAAGGAAAGAAGGATAAGGTGAAATCTCCCTCAAGTGCTAAAAAGATAGCAGTTTATTTAAAGAAAGTATTTACACTCTTCACTAATTACTTAGGTGTACTCACACTGATACAAGCACAGAACTGTATACACTTCAACCATCTCCAATATATCATTAAATTAAACTCATCAAGAAATGCGAGTTTAAATCAGGAATATGCTTCAGCAATCAGGACTATAATACCATTGGATTTTCTCACATTTTTTAACAGAAGAAAAGAAAACTAATAGAGTTTTCCTCAGAGGCAAGGAACATTTATCAACTAGGCATATATTTTCAGCATAAATATAGCATGACTGCTCTCCCTTGATTGAAGTTTTGAAGCAAAGAAAGTATCCCATTATTCTGTCTATTTTACCTAGTAAAAAAGAATCTGATTAACAGGATAATATAGACTGACTAGTACAGAGTAAGAACTTTAAACTATCCTTCCCAGATTTAGTAGTGGAATATTCTGGCCTAGATTCTTTTCTAAATTTTCTACATCTTCAAGGAAATCTCTCTCTTTTTTCTTTTCTTTCTTTTAATGCATATTTACCAAGTGCTGTCTATGTGTCAAGAACCATAGAAGGCATGAGGGTGAAAGCAAAGAGCAATAGAGACATGACTTTCACCTTCATGGTATATTTAGTTACCCTGTGTGATAAGCACTGGATAAAGGAGGATAGTGGAGTATACTAAGGGCAGACAGCAGAAGAACCTGGAAGGTTGGTAGATGCTTCCTTTAGGAAATGCAAAGGCAGAAATTAATCATTCATATGGGGAGGGGTAGAAATTTCAGGGGTGAGGGAACAGAACATGAGAAGGCTCTGGGTGAGGAAAGAGCATGGGCCCTTAAGGGTCTGGGATTCAGAGAATAAGCAGGAGAGAGGTTCCAGCTCTGTCATTCAGGACTTTAGAGTGTGTTAAGGATTTTGATATTTCAATTTAAAGCAGTGTGAAGTTAATTAGAAAAAGGAAATGGAAAATAACTTGAAAGAGGTATGTGGGAATATCAATTAAGAGAGCTTGTGGTCAAGGAGAAGAGATCATGGTAGCTTCATCTAGAACAATGAGACTGTAGGAGGAGAGAAGTGGAGAGTCAAAAGAATTTTAGAATATAAGACCAACAGGAATTGGTAAACATTTGGAGATGGGAGGCAGGAGGCAGAATGCAAGGTTGCCTTACGGAAAAGTGAAAGATTCTCTTTGGGGCAGGAGGGGTGATAAATTCAACTTTGGAGAGGTTGAGTTTGCCTGTGAAACAGGGGCTGTGGGATGAGGGTGTCACATATGAGTCTAGAGGGACTTCCATGCTAGAGAAATACAATTACAAGTCATCACTGTAGTGATTCTATTATAATGCAGACAGTACTTAAAGCCAGGGGCATAAGTAAAATTTCTTGGGGCATTGGGGTGGGGTGGGGGAACACAGCTTGCAAAGAGAGACAAGGACAGAGCTTTGAAATTCAGGTATTTAAAGCTTATGGAGAAAGAAGTGAGTTGATACAGGCAACTGAATAGAAGACTCACAGGAAAAAAAAAAGAAAATCCAGAAGATGTGGCATCATAAGCCAAGAATAAGTTGTTCATTTAGGACAGAGGAATACAATGTCAAAAGAGGCTGAAGGGTCGCAAAAAATGAAGCCCAAGAATTCACATACGTTATCATCAGGCCTTCTGTGAGCTGAGTTCATTCAATGATGCAAACCCAAGTAGAGAGTGTTGAAGGCTAAGGAAATAAAGACAGTGTAGAAAAACTGAGAGAAAACAGGTAACTAAGCCTCACATAATATTCTGGCCATGTCTGGGAGTGTCCTAACTTCTGGAATCTCAGGAAAAGCAAAACTACCATTGCACACGCTGTAAAGGCCCCAGTCTCCCAAGCTCTGTCTCCCTCTCCATCCTCCATCACCTCTCCCACTCAGCAGAAATTCCTATTCCAATCTCTCCTTCCAGCTTTGCGCCCACTCACTTCTCTCACCTACACTTTACTCTTTAGACTCTAAGTATCTGAGTAACAGTAGACTCCATTGGCAATTTCATAGGCAGGGGACACTTTATAATGTGACTGTTCAGACACATTTAACTCATGAGCCTCACAGTTCAAACAACTGATGGCTGATAATTTCTTAAGAAAAGGCGGAAGGACTTGATTTTTTAATGTAATAGGGAGTTAAATAAAAAATGTCACCGTTCACTTGTGCTACCTCAACCATAACTGTACTGCATTGAAATTGTCCTTATCTATTCAATAACTAACTGTATCTTGTCATGTAAAAGCTCTGACATGACAATTAACATCTCTGTTATTCTGCAAGTAAAATTAAATCGCTCACTAGTAAAATAGAATAAAGACAACCAGAAAAGGCAGATATGTCACCTATCTTTTTACCCCCATTCTATCCCCATGTGCCTTTTTCCTCTATAACTTACAGTGAGAGTGGGGGCAAGGGAGACTTTAGACATTTGTCCCATGATGTAATAGAGGGTTCACCAAAGTATATTCAGACCTAGCAAATTTTCCTGCCTGTTGGAAGGAGACAAGTGAAGGCAGAACATTATACACCAAGCTCAACACAGTTCACCTTTCCAAAAGCCCCTCCTGGGCCCTTCCCAGTATGCCTTCAAGGACTGAGTAAAATGTACTCAGGACCCACCTTTTCCAGACACTGCAATAGGTATGTTCTGCACATGCCGTCCACAGGTGATGAGCTGGTATTTCTGCTCCCATCTTCCAGATATGGCTAAAGAAGTTAATTTGTCCAAAGTCAGCCAACCATTAAACAGATAATGGCTAAATGTCTCCAGAAATACCAGGCTTTTTACTCCACCATGCTGTCTTCCTAAGTGAAAGTTATTTTCAAACTGAGGGAGTATATCAATGTGAATTAATAAATTATATATATATTATATATATATTCTAGGATATATATATATACTATATATAATACTATAATACTATATGTTTATATATGTCTATGTTAATATTATATGTCAATATAATATACTATATATCCTATATGTCAACATAATGTACTGCAATACATATTTATATATACACATATATATGTATATATATATTCTGGAATCCATGAGTGGGCTGTATAGTGTCAGATTTAGCCACCATATTCCTTGGGTTCAAATCCCAGTTTTGTTTCTTACTAGCTCGTGGTCTGCTGTCCATGGGGTCGCACAGAGTCGGATATGTTTGAAGCGACTTAGCAGGAGCAGCAGCATACATACATATGTGTGTTTCTTCAAAAACAGTAAATTAATAGCAGACACCATAAAAGTATTTGTTAATATCATCATACTATGAACCCAAATTAGTGGTCAGTACCTCTAGCTCCAGTGGCCACAGGTTAAGATTCCTAGAATGTTCCATTAGATTTGTAAAAAGAAAACAAGACAAAACTTTTCATTCTATGCAGTTAAAATAACCATGAAGGCCAGAAATTTGCAACTCCAGCTGTGCATTCAAATCACTTCCAAAGCTGGGAATGTTGGGAATGCTGGCCCTAGTTCTAAAGGATATGGTTGAGTTGTTGTGAAGGAGGGCTTTGGAAGGTACATTTTAGCACTCTCCACCTGCGGTACCACTATGGGCAAGAACTACTGATGTAACCTTGAAAAATATCCACTTTCATTGTAACTGGAAAAAATCAAATTGAAATAGTATGTTTCCTTTCTTTTAAAAAAAATCAAGAATGTGATCCACCAAAATGTTGACAGTATTTATCTTACAGTGGTAAAAGCATGGGCAATGTTTACTTTCTGTTTTACTTTTTATGAAATCTTTTAATTTTTATGAACCATTTATATATTCATTCCACATACCTGTTTTGGTACCACAAGTTTGGCACTATTTTAGGCACAAAGATGTGACCAAGAACAAAACAAAGTCTCTTCACCTGCAGGCTTACAATATTGGGGCAGGAAGCAAGGAATAAAGAAAGAAAAAAAAATGGAACATAAGGTCAACCTGGTCAACCTGTGATATATGCAATGAAGCAACAGAGAAAGGTGATGGAGGGCAACTCCTGGGCTAAGAGGAAGAAGACTTTCCAGAGAACTGATTTCTGAGCAGGACCTGAATGAAACTTAGGCCCCAGCCATGAGCATCACAGGGAGAAGAGAATGAAAATTCCAAGGTCCTGAGAATAAAAGTCAGACTAATAAACATAAGGTTATCTCATTTGGATGAAGAAAGAAAAAAAAATTTCAAGACCCTAGAATGTTCCCAAGACCTGGACGGACCTCCATCATCAAACTGGCCTCCGTGACACTCTGAATATCAACCATGAAATGAGGGGTTGGGGCCCTTACAGCACTAGTTTCAAAAGCAAATTATACAGGGGCTAGGATAGTTTTCTTCACTCACTAATATCTCAGAGGAAAACGTGACTCAGGGCCATTACTCTTCCATGTCAAGACATAGCTGCTGGATGCCTGCACTGTGCCCAGCAACTGAGGGTTGTCAGGCATGCAAGAGAAGCAGGAAACCTGTTGCTGGCTATTGTTTACGCAAACTCAACTAAAATGCTGCATGTCTGGAATTAGACATGCAGAGACTGCAATACTGAGTGCAGCTCAGGTCAAAACTGCTGCACATGCAGATGGCCATGGGAAGAAGGGACCTCAGACAGTCAGCTCAGGAAGCCATGAACTGGTAAAAATTAAGGACAGTAAACACTGTCATCGATTGACCCCTCTAGCCTCCTTTTGCCTAAATACATCGTTTACTTGTTTTTAGTTCAGATAAAGCAATAAAAGTGCCATGGTCATGTAAAGCCCCACAAGAACAATTTTGAGACATTTTTCCATCGCAAGGAATACTGATAATCTCAAGGTCATGAAAAGAGAATGATGTCATGGATGTTAGGACATTCAAGGAGAGGAAACACAGCAGAGCCAGACTTCAACTTGGAAACCAAGAGGCGGTAACAAGAGACGACTCCTTCAAAACTTTAGGGCCTGTTAGGGTTTCACCTTACTTCTCTGCTCATTTGATCTAGCCCCTTGGCTCAGCTGTTTCAAAGCCCTTTATGACTTCAGTGGGCATGTGATAACAGGAAAGTGGTTCGAGCACTAATTCGATATGACCCTAACCTTTCATATCAAGGGTATACCATAAATGGCAAATACTCACTGCTCCTGCTTCTAATTCTCTAAAAGAAAAGGCCTGATTGACTTGGCCAAGCCTTGTTGTAAACCACTAGGCTGAACATGGTCAGGAGACCACCTGGGTTCTAACCACCTGTGACAGAAGGTGGGCCTTTAGTAGGCATACAGGGGTAGGGCAGTCAAAGAACTCTGCCTAGTTCTGAAGAAAACAGCACCATAATTTTTAGAATGTGTGGAAAGATCTGCTGGGCCTACCAGGCATTTCTAAGAAAGGTTAAGAACCTCATAGTTTATGCCACCAGTCACCATCTGCTCTGGTCTAAAGGGGTATAGATTTGCCAGTAAAGGGTTTCGAGGGACAGATTTTAGGGATTCAAGGGACTTCTATGGAGAAGTTAAAGAAACAGTCTCAAAGTACTAAAAAGTTCCCTTACCAGAGTTTAAACCAAATTTCCCCTATCCAGATGGCTTCCAAGGCCAAGAGGGAGAGAAGGCCTGCTGGCTTTTTATGTTGGTCTTGATTGTTGTTAATGATCCCCAGCTGTAAGGCTCCCACATCTCTTTAACCTCTCTCTGGTTGGCCTCACATCTCTGCATCTCTTGCAGGGAAAATGGAACACTAAACACAGCACCCATTTCCCCAGTAGAGCGTGTTCTGCACAACACAAAGAGGTTAGCCCCCAAATGGATCCCAAGTCCTGCTCAGTTAGAATCACCACGACCTTTCATTCATCTTGGAAGAAGTCGGCCTCAGCAATCTCATTCCTGGAGGTGACCTGGAGTCACGCCAATTGCCAGCAGGATAGCGTGGGCAGGTGGGCACCTGTGGCCCATGCGAAGAGAGCTCCCTCTTGGATGTATAAGAATCACTGCCGGGCAAGAGCATAATTTTCAGGGATGAGCTATGCACTAGGGATTCTGCTTCTGAAATTGGACGCTGGGCCCCAGGAATTTGCTTCCCAGGAGTGTGCAGCTAAAGTAGCAATGCATTCTCTTATTCATGCATACTAAAACCTTTTCCTGAGTTGGCTATAGATTGCCAACACTATAGAGGCAGGGAGCACAGAACTAAAACAAGTCACTGTGTGAAGGAGCTCAGAGTCTGGGCAGGGACACAGGGTTTGCCTTCCCCACACCATATGGAAGGTATGCATAGGTGTGAGTGTGACAGAGGAGAAACGTTCAGCTCAGGTTGCAGGGAGCTCTCTGGGAAGGCTTCCTGGAAGAGGGGGACACATAAAATGCATTTTGAAAAGTAAGTAAGATCCAACCAGGTTATGTATGAATGAACAATTAAAGGGGAGGAGACTTCCAGGCCGAGGGAGCATGTGTGCAAAGGTGCAGAGGCATGAGGTACAAGTACAGCTCAGGAGAAGAACTGCGAACCTTTCTCAGGGTACCTATGATGACCTGAGAAGGATGGGTCAAGAATTGCAGCTAGGCAGTGTTGTATGCCGTACTAGGGAGCAAGGCTTTATTCCAATATGAAATCCACTTCCAACAAACTGTTTCTGACTGAGTAAGTGCTAGTCACTGACCTTTCTGACTACCCCCATACCAGACTATTCATTGAAACATACAGGCTAGATAATTATTAAGTGCTTTATTTACATTTTGTTTTTAAATGTTTCCTGTGTAAGTTGGTTCTGCCTAATCATAATACTAAATGCAGGAGAGAATGGAACCCTTTTCTCTCATCCCACAAATAGTAGGCAATGGACAAATAATTGTCAAAATGAATCGAAAATGTCCTTGAGAGGAGACTGCTGCCCCACTAGCAATGACCAGTAGAAGCTTTAAATTTCTTTATTGAAAACACTTCCTTCATCCTCCCCACACATATGCACTTTAAAACACAACTACCAGATCTGCCCAGTAGCATTGCAATCCTCTATCCAAGGGTCTTAAGCCTGGTCCAAATGAAATGCCCCCAAGTCCAGGTGAACCTTTTACTCTTGGATTTTAAAAATGGACCAATAAAGAAAATTTAATTTGCAGGCACGGAATCAAGTTTCTTTGTTCTTTCATCTCATTCCCGGCCAGAGGGAGCAAGATCCTCCTGGTGCCTTTATTAGAGTTCTTAAGAGGATGAGGAGAGATCTGAATCTTAACCCTAAAGACCCCAATCAAGAGAGAACAGCCCTGCTGGCACCCAGGCCATGGGGAACAAAGGCAGGCTTGCAAGCAGGCAATGATGCTTCAGCCCACCCAGTATGACAACTGGTCCACACCGCTTGCCATGCCTTCACCATCCAGCCTTGCTCTTCTTTCTTCTCAGCCCAACACCTTGGTCCTTCTCCCCCTAATCTCCTACCTCCTGATACCTCTCCAATATTCTATTTAACAAAGCTCTTCTGTCCATCTTTTGTGAAAGACACAAATATACCTTTAACTGCAAACCCAATAGATAAAACAGGATATTGCTGGTTGTAGATACAGAGGTGGTTATGTAACTAATATATCTTACTCTGGACAGTGCTTGTGTTCAGACTCTTGTTTTAATTAAGCCCTCTGTATAATAGAGAATGTATTTTGTGTCTATCTGATTCCAATGCCTTTTTCCTCCTTATGTATCAAAAGAAATTTCAAAAGAAAAGCTGTAGATTCAAGTAAACGTTGTGTTGAGGCTGCTCTATACTTCTAGCATATCTTGCATTTATACCAAAAGGAAAAAACAACTAAAACAAGGAAGGGAACTAACCTATTTTAAGAACTTAACACACACTAGTACTTTACACATATGCTAATTCACTTACTTCTAACATCTCTAGGAAGGCCTTTGATACCCAGGATAAAGATGAGGACATTGAGATCAAAACATTAAGTGGCATTCCACATTGAGACCCAGACCTGTCTGACTTTCAAAGTCTGCTCCTTTTCCTGTATCACATGGCAAATAAAAGGCAGATCCCACTCCCATCTAAACATTTGCCTCCTGTCAGAAAACACTGATTACATGCCTATCGCACTCACCACAACTTGAGAGGCCACAGGTACAAAGTGGGGATGACGAGGAAGAAAGGGGGGAAAGTCCCCATTTCCAGGTCACAGGAAACAGACTATTTGTATACAAAAGCCAGAGCAAGTAAAGTAAAATAGGAGTGCTATTTCAAGTCACACATCAGCCTTGCCAAATGGACAGTTATAAAAATTCTGTCCAGAGAGTTGCTGAGATTTTGCTCAAATGCCAAAAGTCGGTCTGTTAAACAATCACACCCCTGGGACAGTCTACAATCCCTCCTTGACTCCATGTCATGTTTCCTCAATTTACTTCCAGTCAAAATGCAGATTTTCCCCACTGCTCCCAGGGCTGAAGGTCAGCCTAGCCAATGAACATCAGGCTGTCTGTTTTCCCTGCCATCAACAATGGTCAGATAACAAAATGCAGGTTCTGATCCTGGCATGTTTATTGTTGGTGATGATGTATAAACTGATGGCCGACAGCTTCATTTTCTCTAAGCTGGGAAGGCACTGCTGGGAGAATTGGGGAAGAAAAAAACTTTCGATTTTGACTAGGAGTAAAACAGTTGGATAAACATGACATGACATAGATGTCAGAGTGCATAATGCAATGGCGTGAACCCAGATGGGACTCGAGAACACACAGGCGGGGAAAGGATGCACGGAACGGAGACTCAGGCATGGATTTACCCTCTGTATTCTTATGAGCTCTGAAATATTAGAATGGAGCTTTGACTAAAAGGCAAAGAGAAAAAGGCCTTGAAAATGAGCAGTCTTTCAAACTTCACTGTTTTTGTAAAGTAAAGTGAGATCAAAAACTAAAAATTACTAAGTAATATTGGCTCTACAAGTATATGCAAAGGCCATGGAGCACTCAGGGTGATGACGGAAGATGAGGAGTTGGAATCGGAAACTGGGCTGGAGCATGCTTTTAAGACAGTGACAGCTGAGTTAGAACATTAGGTGACGTGCAAATGGACACTTGATGAAAGTTTTCACTGTAGCTCTGTCAGAACACACAGGATGAGTTATTTAAACTGTTCTAGGCCTGAGTTTCCTTTAGGACCTTTAGTGGTCCTTCCTCACACTTAGCTCAGATAGTTCATCCCAAGCAAGCAAACCAGTTTCAGCCTTTAGTTCTTGCTATTGAAAGAGATGAGTGCCTTCTTCTTCGGTTATTATATTTTCTGATCAAGTTTGGAGTACAGAGTAATGTAAGATAGCACAAACTATAGCCAAAATTTTCTTCTCTGCACAGCTCCTTAGAGCAGTGTTTTTATTTAGGCTTTCATAGATTACAAATAATTTGCTATCCTGATCAAGGAAAGGGAACTTCTTCCTGATTGAAAAAACAAAAAACAAAAAAGCTCATATATTCAAAAGGCCAGATATAATTCCAATTTCCCAGAAACTAATGGAATTCATGAGTCCCAGACCAAGAGGCAGTAAAAATTCACTGGGTTTCATGAGTACCATCAGCTAATAGCTTCCTCTTAGCCCCATTCACCTGTTACTGAATTTATTTCCATACTCTACATAACTAATACTTATAACAAGATTCCACGGCTTTAGCTGTTGTTTTACAAACTCTAATAAACATAGAGAATGAGAAAGCCTCTTTTTCTCCTCCCATTTTGGAGTTCTTATGTGTCTGCTACCTACAGTCTTTATACTCCACAGGGAAAAGAGACACATTAGGAGAGGTTTCAAATATTCTTAAACCCACAATGACTATTTTCCTGTGTTTCATTCTCTGCCCTTCACCAGTCCTTGTTCTTCATTCTCTAATTAGACATCCAGATGAATCAGCCTTCATCTAAGGTCTACCCACCTTAATCAATGCCCACCTCATCCCTCTTCTCTCGTGCAGTGGTTCCAACCCATTGGCCAGCAGCATTGGTTAAGATGGAGAAGAAAGAAAAAAAGGGCCACAGCACCTCAGCAGGAGGGCGAGGCTCTCCCTCGGGAATCTGAGAAGTTGCGGCCAGTAGAATTGTTTGAGACCAATTAAGTCAATGTTGCTTTGGCTCCAAGACAGCATTTACTGCTGGAAGAAACTGTCAGCTTAATTTGTGGATGAGGTCAGCTGGCTCAGAGCCAGAAATACTAGCTCCCCAAGTGGAGGGTCAATACGGAGAGAGGTGAAATTAATCCCCTTTTTTCCTGCAGTTGTGGCTCAGGGTTCAGGATGTGCTGAAGCCTTTCTTTCAGGGATGAAGTGTGACCCTTCAAGGCTGTTTAGATCAATAGTGAAGCTTAGTATTCGTTAATGGAAATAAGAAGGGCACATGCTACAGTAGATAATTTTCTAACTGGAATCTGAACAACCCTGGACTCCTCACTGTGTTCAAGTCAGAGACAAGCACAGACCATCTTCAGGAATATACTTCAATGAGCTCTTTTTCGGACCTTGCTCTTCAAAGCGTGGCTTTGTTAAAAATGTAGAATCTTGGGCCCAATCCCAGATCAATTGAGTCAGAATCTGCATTTTGAAAAAGAGGTAAGTCATATGCATGCTGCAAGTTAAGAAGCACTTTATAGAACCCAAAGAAGATAAGACTATTTTCAGAGAACTCTCAACAACCCAGACTAAGGCATTTTCTCATTTGATGGATGAAAATAAATGTAGTTTGTTTCAGTGGTGAGAATATGGCTTTTCAATGATGAGAACACAGCCAGAAAAAATGTGACACCTAGATGTTTCTTCTAAGCATTGGATACATGGGTGTAGGTAGTTGCTTTTGCCTCAGCAGCACAGAGAAGACAAGAAGATTCCTACTTGCAAGCAGAAAAAGAATAAAACCATAGCAGATCGCCCTGAAGTGAAACTTGTTGGGAGATGGGGATTCAGTTACTTCAATTATTTTTTATCCCACTTTAGGTTTCAGAAATCTCTCCTCTAATTAGCGTCTGTGCAGAGTTTCCAGGTATGAGCAATGGTGATGGAGCTGTGTGATCGAGGACCCTGCTCTTCATTCATCACAAGGCCCATAGATTATAGCAGATCTAATAGAAAGTCAGACATGATATGTTGTCCATGGAACTGTCACTGGTGATAGATGAAATACACGAGTCTCGATGTTTTAGGGACTCTGGTGAAGTGTCAGATCAAACAAAGCCATCAAAAACTTAGAGAAAGGGGCAAAAAGAAATATATCAAGCACTGACCAGCACTGATACAATCCTGATATATAAAGCCCCAAAATCCCGATTGGAAAATTACCACATTTATGTTAGAAAAACACTGTAAAAATATGGGTTCCAATTACAAAAATTCTTCTAAAATGTCTTGAAGTCTTTATTCTCCATATAATAAGTTATAAAAATAATGAAAATTTCAATCTCCTTAGTAGTTCAGAATGTTTCTCCAAATCCTTTCAATGTTCATAACATTGCAGTTATGTGACCATCTCTAAATTAATTCATATTCAGTTGTTCAAGACAACTGTTATTTTCAGTTACAAGCCACAAGTCCGTGGGCAAAAACAAACAAGGGGCAAAAAAATAATTCATCACACTCTGGTTTTCAAAGCCACAGATAACCTTAGAGAGAGCAACATGAGGAAAAGGATAGATATGCACTATAACAAGTGTGAATGTCAAATATGAGAAAAACACCAGGCTAAACAAAGCTCCAGACTCACAACTGAACACTATTAAAAACAAACAAACAAAAACCAGTTGGTCAAATGCCAACTACTCAAATGATCCAAGGTTTCCATGCTCTGAACTTATTTGGAGGGTCAATAGTCTCTCATGCAGACTTTCAAAGAGCCTTGTGTACATGAGCAGAAATACAAAGGAGAGTTGCTTCCCTAGTATTTTTCACTATCTGTGTTTTAAGGCCTAACCACATTATAATTCACTTATTATTTTATATATTTGTGATGCACCAGAATGCTGCTTAGTCTCTCAGTCATGTCCGACTCTTTGTAACCCCAGGGACTATAGCCGGCAAGGCTCCTCTGTCCATGGGGATTCTCCAGGCAAGAATACTGGAGTGAGTCGCCATATCCTCCTCCAGGGGGATATCCTCTTCCTGACCCAAGGATCAAACCCAGGTCTCCTGCATTGGAGGCAGATGCTTTACCATCTTAGCCACCAGGGAAGCCTGAAGTTTAGGTTCCTTAAGTTTCATGTACATCAGAAGTTCCCCTTTACTATTTTCATCCTTAAATTGCTTTATACCAGTCAGTGCATGATGAGCTTTCGCCCTAGTGAAAATCTACTTCTCTTATCTGCTTGCTGGTTCACGTACAGTCTAACCTCTCATGCCAGTTAGAATATGATTTAAAGAACAAAGTGGTAGCCAAGATTTGTGTCAGAAATTAACAGAGCCCTCACCCTAGGTCTTGAGAAGGTTTAGACACATAGGGCTTCCCTTGTGGCTCAGTGGCAAAGAATCCACCTGCCAATGCAGGAGACTCAGGTTCAATCCCTGATCCAGGAAGATCCCACATGCCAAGGAACAACTAAGTTCATGCACCACAACTATTTAGCCTCTGCTCGGGAGCTTGGAAACTGCAATTACTGAAGCCCACGTGTCACAACTATTGAAGCCTGAGCACCCTAGTGGCCATGCTCTGCAACAAGAGAAGCCACCGCAACGAGAAGACTGCACACTGCCAACGAAGAGTAGTTCCTACTTGCTACAACTAGAGAAAAGTCCTCACGGTCATGAAGACCCAGCACAGTCACAAATTAACATATAACAGACACACACATGTATACATATATAATAGACACATAAAGACATAATGAAGTGTATGTCTGACGATGAGCATCATCGTTTTTCCTTGAAGCAAACTGAATAGAATGTTAAAAAAAAAAAAGCAGAATTATGTTCCTGATGCTTGACCAAGTATAAACACATGCTGTAATAAGATATGATCCTAATAATAATGCCTCCAACAGATCCTACTTTCACTCAATATCAAGACATTTGGAAAGTTTCAAGAATCATTAAAGAAGCACTTGAACACCCATTTTCCAATGGAGTATCCAAGAAATAGGGACAGGAATTCAATGAACTATAATCACTTTTAATACTGAAGCCCAGTCATAAGAAAAGACACTATGGAGACCATTGGAATGCTCGGCATAAAGAGCTTATGAAACATACAACTTCAGTACTAGCATTTAACCCACTCTATTCTTACTAAGGGAAAGTGACAGTGTTTGTTTGTGGCTCACTTGTGTCCGACTCTTTGAGACCCCAGGGACTGTAACCTGCCAGGTTCCTCTGCCCGTGGAATTCTCCAGACAAGAATAGAACACTGACTGCAGTGGGTTGCCAGTTCCTTTGGTCAAAGTATAAGTCTAGCCTTTTCAAAGCTTATCAAAAGCTCCTTATTAAGAATGGATGCTAACATAGATACTGGATTACCACTCATTGCAAAATACATTGAATTAATCCCTTAAAGTTTCAGATTTAGATTCATCATCATCTAGACATGGAAATTTTGCCTTCCTACATTGTAGGAGTGGTAGCTTATCAGGATGTTAACTGAAATATGACAATGTATGAACTGCTAAACAAACCTTCAGGAAATTCTCATGTGTCAATAAGTCAGAAAATTAAAAGAAAAAGCGTGAAATTTGGACCCTCTAGCTACCACATCAGAGTTGCTGGTAGTGATGCTGCAGGATAAGATGACAAGCCACCATCTGATGGCCCTCAAATCCAGAGCAAGGAATTCCAGAATAATTCTACTGCATCTTTCTTTTACAGAGGTCATAAATCCTACACTCCTTCATTGGCTTCAACAATAACATGATCTGCAGCTCTGGAATCACTAGACACTTCCTGAATTCTTAGTGATTTATTCTACAAACATTTGCTGATTGTCTAATGGGTTAGACTGTCTAAGCACTGAGAAAGATATGAGGTATTAACTTCAAAAACACATCTAACTGTGCTAGGGGATGTAGGAATTAGTGGTGAGTAGTATAAAAAATTCAAAGTTAGTTAAGATGGAAATGCAGGAGCTTTATCAGCAACAAAGAAAGGGGGAAAACGCCCTCAACAGAAGGGATAGAAACAGAAAAGAGCCAAAAAATAAGAAATATTCAGAGACTGTTCAACCGGCCTTGAGCACAGTATATTGGAGAGAGGAGAGGGGAACATGAGGCTGGAGGTGAAGGTTGGGACTAACCTGTGTGAAGAGCAGCAAAGTCAACCAAGGTTTTTTGAGTAGAGGAGCAACCTGATATAACTGGTGTTATAGATAATAGAAGGCATGCTGTTCAATTCAGTTTTTCTTTCCTTTTGAATTTGGACTAGTGATTTGTCTCCATTGCTGAATGCTGCATTGATTGAAAGTAGTGGAGCCCAAAGGAGGTTTTGTTCAATAAGATCTGTTATTAAAAATAATAAACAACAATGCCAACAACAAAAAACCTCCACAGAATTACGGAACTTTAGAAATGATGAACATTTCAGAAAGTATCTCTATATTTTTCCAAATAAAGAAACAGAGAACCAAAGCAGCTAAGGAACTTGCACAAAGTGAATTTGAAAACTAGTTGCAGAAAATATTATAATCCAAGTCTTTCAACTGCAGTCCCATAGTACTTTACAGTACTCCAAAGATGCTTCATCTCTTCAATAGTTCCTGGATGTAACAAACCCAACCCTGAATAACCTCAGCTCAAAATACTCCATGCATGCTCAGCTGTGTCTGACCCTTTGCGACCCTATGGACTGTGGTCCACCAGGCTCCTCTGTCCATGGGATTGTTCAAGCAAGATTACTGGAGTGAGTTGCCATGCCCTCCTCCAGGGGATCTTCCCAAACCAGGGACCGAACCTCTGTCTCCTATATTGCAGGCAGATTCTTTACTCACTCTGTCACTTGGGAAGCCCCTCAGCTTAAAATAGATAGGCTTGGGGAAAATTTACTTTAAACAGAAAATTATTAGGAGTGTTCATTTAGATTTTTTTTAAATGCATAGATTGGAATTTTTGTTAGTCAGCGGTTCTATTTATCCAAAAGTAATTTGGACTTTTATGACTTTATGTGCAAAAAAAGAGAGCAGTCTCACCAGCACACCATAAAGGAGCCTGTAGGTAATAAAACTTGTACTGAAGTACAGAAGCATCAAGGAAGTCAATCACTCCAAAGTGCCAGTTTTGAATGAGGAAAACATATATATTAAAAAGGGGGTGGGGGATGGGTGTGTAAGGGAAGATATTTTTTCATTGCCAGAACAAAAATGAAAACAGGCACTGCTCAGATTTAGAATTTTTTTTTTAATCCCAGCACGTTAACACAGCAGCATTTCCTCCACTCCCCATCAAAACTTTTGTCTGTATTATAGTTTGCCTTTGGGGACCATGGGATAGATAAGTATAGTTTTAACAATGCCCACAAGGACTGTGTGGATATGTATTCCTTTTTTAATTATTTTTATTTTATTTTTATTTTTTGGATATGTATTTCTGCTTAAATTATTTTAGAAGAATTACCTGGTTTATAAGGCTTCCCTTGTGGCTCAGCTGATAAAGAATCTGCCTGCAATGTGGGAGACCTGGGTTCGATCCCTGGGTTGGGAAGATCCCCTGGAGAAGGAAAAGGCTACCCACTCCAGTATTCTGGCCCAAAGAATTCCAAGGACTGTATAGTCCATGGTGTTGCAAAGAGTCGGACGGGACTGAGTGACTTTCACTTTCACTTTTCACCTGGTTTATAATCCACCAGACAATCTGTGCAGAACATCAGAAATGTAATACATGCTGGGTCAACAGAGGTCTAGTCAGCCTGGCATTCTGCTTCTAGAACCAGCTTGGTGAAGTCTCAAAAGTGCTACTATACCACATTTTCCTTTTAGTTCTTATCCCCACGCCCATAGCCACTACCCCATTTGACTCCCTCCCCCATTAGAGATGACCCCCTAATCCAATTAAGTATCAGTTGTTTGGCTTTATGAAATATGAAACCCATAAAAATGAGTTCAAAACTTAAATTAGCTTCTAAGTATACTATCTGTTAGGGTAAAGTTATATCATTTCCATAGCTATTATGCAAAAAATTTTGCATAATTTTGCATTTTATCCTCTTCCCCTAAATTTATTTTTCAAGCCTTGAGAACTCTCTCCAGGTTAAATTCTGGCACTTGTCGAGAAGTCCACTTTATTCAATTTCATTATAATGCCCTTTTCCCTGGACTCACTCTGATTGCCTCCACTATACTTTTTAATTGTAGAAGTTTATTGACATGGGATGTGAGTAGAAACCAAAAATGCAGCAGTGTTTTTTTTTTTTTTTACCTTCCATGATCACATACCTAACATGGTACTGTCAAACCTGAGTTCTTTCTAATCTAAAACATTCACATATCCCCAAAAGAAAAAAAGAAAGTAAAAACAATAGAAACTTTCAACAGAGAAATTGGTTAAAGAAGGAAAGAAAATTAGCAAGCTAGATAAAGTAAATTGGTAAGTCCTAAAATGTACGAATGATGACAATCCTAGAAGCTACCCTTTCTTGAATCTTTACTACGTGCCAGTAATGTGCTAATCACTTTCCAGATAGTCACAAAAACCATAACCTGACGAGTGAATTTTTATTATTCTTGTTTTTCAGAGAAGGAAACAAAACTCGGTGCTGTCAAATAACTGACTCATGGCAGAGAGCAGAAAAGTGGCACCTTAGCAAGGCTGTCTGATTGCAAAGTCTGTGTGCATAACCTTTACTGTATACCAAGACCTTGGGCTCCGGACACCCTAACATCTCAGCTCTACTGTTATAGCATAAGGCAAGATTCCAAAACCCATAAATTTTGTGGATGCTACTGTTCATGACAAAGAGTGTTCATCATCACCCAGCCTTATAGGTGTATGATGGGTTCATAGAAAGATCAGTTAATAACCATTTGTTAGGAAGGGTGACAACAATGATCTGGCAGATAAGTGGCTCAGCACCACTCATCCCCTCCCCTCAGAAGGGAAAGTTTTGATACCAAGAGAGAAAGAGCTTCATGGAGAAAAATAATAATTCTCTCCATTTAGAAAACACTTTTAGTACATCTAGATGTTTTTAAACATGCTGTCTCTTTAATTAGATGGGATGACCTCCACTGTGGTGACCGAGAGGAATCGCAGATTCTTATGAGACAGATTCTGAATGCTAAGAATCAAACATACAACCTTGCAGACCTCAACAGAGATGCTAAGTATCCTCACGTAGCTCAGAAGTGGTTGAGTCTGCCCCAAACATTCCGTTTTAAAGTTCATGGAACCTATGTGATTTGTTTTCTTAGCAACCGCAATATCGAACTTTCACTTAGTTCTTTCTCTGGGTTTGATAGAGGGTATTAGTTATTACTCCTGCTACCACACGCCTTCCCTTGCCCAGCACACTATCTGTCTCATTATCTGCTCTGTACAATGTTATCTGTCTGCCTCAATCATCCCATCCATTAAATGGGGTTAGTAATATTGGCCCTCATTCACCTTGAACAAACACTGCTGGGGAAAATGAGAATATAAATTAGACTGCTTGCTGCTCTTTGGAAGAAAGTTGCCTTAGAAACACAGGCTTATTATTCATCCACAGAAAAAGCAAAATATATTAGGGTTTGCATGATGTTGCTAGATCTTTGCACAATGTTGATTTTGCTCTTTTTTAACCCTATGCAGAAGGACTACATTAATTCTAGTCCCTAGGTGAACCTTTTACTCCATTTTCCATTGGAGGAAAAAAAGAAAAGTTACTTTGCAAAGAAAGGAAAGAAAGAAAAAAATGTAGTATTCCCAAACCTCATTTACGGAACACTCTGTTCTCCAAATTACAGCACAGCAAGCAGGCAAGTGGGAACTTTTAGAATCCTGCATCCGAGCCTGTTCCACACAGCACCCACTAATACAAAATGGCTTTAATTACTTTAATATAAATCCTGGAAATGTGCAGATGGATTGTAATAATTATGCAAAACTGCGATGGTCCTTTATAGAAACACAGATCTCGCTAGCTTAAAAGAGAATGAAAGGAACACAAGTTCAACACAATATGTCAGGAAGCGTATCTCCTAAGAAGTCCTGTATTTCAAATGCCAAGCTGTACGTTTCATCTGATGTGGCAGTTGTTATGGAAACTATGCTTTTTGATTGAATAGCAGAATAAATATCTACCTAAAATCAGCATGATGGGCTAGTGCATAAATTAAGAACTTCCCGAGACAACAATTACTTAGAGTTCTTCCTTGAGATAAATTTGGAAACAAAATATATATGCAGTCTATTACGAGTTTAAATGTTTCTGACCTGAACACTCTTTCTTATCTAGAACAATTAAACCTGCTTCACTGTGTGTGCATGTGATTGTGTATTTATCCCCCAAACACACTCACTCACACCCTTGAATATTTCAGGCTTAGTGAATTAAAAGGTCTGATGTTTTGCTAGAGAAACAAAAATTTTTTAAAAAATCACATTTCTTCACTTTCCTGATAAATTAGTACAGGAGAAGCCTTGGGAAAAGAAGGTTGAATTATTATCATTGTCATTTTTAAATCAAGTGGGTCATATATAAATGTGGAAAAATCCCCAGGCATGAGAGAAAGGTCAGTTAAACATGGTTTCCTATTTTCATGCATCTGATATTAGACTGTTGCTGATTCCTATTGATATTAACAACCTTTCATAAATCATAATACAAATACTTGTATTTTTCCATGGAGATATAACTGACCCATTTGCTGACTTAATTAAAGACTCACAGTATAAAGTAAGAAATAAACATATTGCGGTTTGTTTTCCTCTCTCACGCTGTATATGGAATGATATGGCAAGGAAAAAGTGAGTGCAACAGGCAACCATATCACAAACTTCTCCATAATGGGCATGCATTCGCCCATTGGATCAACATCTTTCAATTTATTAGCATGACAAAGGACACAATTATTTTGGATATGCCTGAATGCAATTTTCATTAACTTTGCAATGATTTATTAACAAAAGTGTCAGGAATGTAATAAAAGCAGCAGGACTCCTCAAAATGCCAAAATAAAAAAAAAATGAAGAATACAGCAGAATTTCCCAACACGCCTTACGGCATCAGGTCAATAAGGTTGCCTGATTCCATCAAAAGCATCACCATGGTGAGTGAACTCTGCAATTAACAAAGAGTAAGCACAAAAAATGCTAATATCTCATTTGAATGTAATTATGCACAGATTACTGTTCACTGGAACAAGAAAAGGGATTTTAATTGTCATCCAAAGTTACATGCAAACCCTGGATTCTAGTTAACTTTTTTTTTTTTTTTTGGTTGAGGGGTTCATGTGAGAATAAAGCATGCAGTTCACAAATTCTCGCGTTCAGGGACATTGTAAAAGACACTGCCTTTGTTTAACGGATACAACTTGCAAAGTTTTAAAATAACATCATTCTATGTATGTTGGCAAGGTTAGTTTGTAATAAGTTTCACCATCGTTTGCATTTTAATACTATTTGATCTCATTTACATGTTTAAATTTGTTCCTGTAATAAAATTCATTAGTATGTTTATCATAACCACATAATGAATATAGCCCTTATGTAAAATAAAAAATTGAAAGTACATTAGAGACATTACAAGCTGTTTGAAATTACTGTGCTTTGCATATTATACCTTATTAATTAAATTATAAATTATTTATTTATGTATTTCTTTAATCAGGGGCAAGCACTAGAACAATATTATATTAGTATAAGAAACACAATACAACTCAAAGCTAATTCACACATGGACCACTTTAACTGGAGGCATGCAGATCCATTTTGCCATGGGGTAGTGAATGCCACTCCCCCTGCTGAGCATCCACATGCAAAACACTGCTTAAGGGAGAGTGGAGGGCAGCGGGATTAAAAACCTTTCTCCTGCAAGTTAAAAACTTCACTTGCTAGTTTATCTCCCTTTGCCTTCTTGTTATATTATTATGATTTGATCGGATATGCAGATAGAAGGACAGAGCAAATCATCATAGGTGTTGACACCATGTACATTTTATGTGGAGTCCCTGGGAAAGGAAAAAGTAATCTTTTCTATCCTTTTCTTTATTCTTTTGGTTTCCTTTGTCAGCAGTGATAGACCAAGGGATGAGAGAGAGAAGAAGAAAAATGAAAGGAAAAAAAATATTGCAAAGTGAAACAAATATGTAGGAAAACAACGCTAAATTCATTTATCTTATTCATCTTTTTAAATTATTTTTAAAAAGCATATGCAGAACAGCTGAGATCTCTTTCTCATTATGTTTAGATGACCCGAGATCTCTTTTCAAGTTAGTTTTTTAATCCCTAGTTTGAGTACACTGGCTTGATAACGGGCCCAGTCTGTGTCTATACGCACAACAGATTTGACTGTTTTGATAAGCAATTTCTTTTGTCTGCTTGGTCAAATCCAGAAGCCTTGGCTAGGGCCTTCAGCCCGGGGAAGCCGGCGGAGTTGAAGTTGGGGGAGGGGAGGAGCAGTCAATGAACTGCCTGGTGTGGCAGCAGTCAAGAGTCAGAGAGGTCTGCGGGCTCCTCTCCTTCCAAACAGGCATAATCCTAACTCACACCCTTGTTTTCGGAATTAAACGAGATTAACAGTCCCAAAGGTTTTGGGCAAGGTTACATAGTAGGTGCTCAATAAGTGTTAATTTCAGGGCTATCTTTGTGCAAGAACATAACAGAACACTATACCAGAATCTCATTCTCAGAATTCCACGAGCCTGTATGGCGTGCCGGAACTCATTTTTAGTCTCCAACAGCCTCCCACATTGGGAAACACAAGCTAAATACTGAAAAGGGTAATGTGCAAAGCAACTGATTAAAGAGACCAATACAAGTCAGCTATTAATATCTCTCTAATAATAATAATAAATAATAATAAAATACATTTTTATACAATGTATAATAAATAATAAACATTTTTTGAGTATGCATTTCTTTTTTTGAGTGTGCAGTTTCTCCCATCTCACAGTGTCCAAAATTTGGTAAGTATCATAAGAGTTGGGTGGGGAAACAAAGCATTAGGAGGAATTGTCAGTGGGGGCCAGGGTCCTTACTGTGAGGGTTTCCACTGTTAATGTAACAGGGTCTTTGGCGGAGTACTTATACCAAATTGCTCATAGTAGGACCTGTCTATTTGCTCCTTCTTGGCACCCAGCTAAACCTTGTTTCTGAGCTATCTACCCTGCAGTTACATGGAGTCAAATAACAATTCTGGCTAGACAGACAGACAACTGGGTTGACTAAAGTGATATATGCTATTTCTAGAGCTGGTCTCTTAAAAACAAACAACAACAAAAAAATCCTACCCACGTGAAATGAACCAGCCTAGAGCACTGAATCTTCTGAAGACAGGGATGAGTGAGCCACTGGAGGGAAAAACCCTGTGTCCCCAAATGACTATGTGAAGCAAAGCAGCCTCATTTTAACAGGACTGTGTCAAGAGGCAGGCACACCACCTCCTTGTGTTATGTCACTGAGGGCTTAGAGTTTTCATCCAATTGTTAGCCCACCTTGACTAGAATTGGCCATCCTGAAAGTACGAAGTTTTTTTTTTCCGAAATATTTCCTTTTATTAGAAATATAATCCAACATATAATTCATTTCATTTATGTCAGAAAAGAAGATGTCCTAAAATTACTTTTCTATTTTAAATAGAATTTGATACAGATAATATTGATACAATCCTACAAGATTCTTTCAGCAAAGGCGTTTTCTCTAGTACTATAGGTATTTTCATTTTTTAATACATGGGGTTTTTATACTATTTTTATTGAGATATAGTTGACATAGAATACTGTTTAAATCTAAGACACAACAATTTGATTTGATACATTTCTATTTGATTACTGCCTTGGCATTAGCTAACACCTACTACTATAGGTATTTTCTAAAGTAATAAATGATCACCAAAAATGCATGACTGTATATTGGGCTTTCAAGTAGCATTCCATATATCTATAGGACAGGAAAATTAACCCTTAAGAAAGAAATAAGCCAATACACATAGATGTTCATTACGAAGAAAGAAAGTTCACTCAACCAAAGATTTCGTTAAAAAACCCATTTCGAATCAGTATACTCTGCTTTCCTAAGGGCAAATTTCCAGCCATGATGCTTCATTAGCAAATAATCAAGACACCCTACCTTTGTGCTACTTCTGAACTGGGAGCTGTCTGTCAGTGGGCCACATATTTTTAAAAAAAGTGGATATAGGGACACACAATACAAAGCTCTGAATCAATCAATACATTAGAAACATAAGTATGTTATGAACCCAATCAGTCATGGAGCAACCTGGGATGCCACGTGGGAAAACAAGGTCAACAGAAAGGAGAAACAAAATTGAATTTTATTACATTTCTAATAATTCAATAGGTAAAGAATCTCCAGATGGTCTAATATTCTATCAGCTGCTATTTGTATCTGCACATTAAAAAGAAAAAAAAACTTAAAATATCAGCTGCATCTGTCAATATTGGGCACAACATAAAGCATCTTTTGTAATCTGTGTGCGTTTTCTCAGTGTTTATTTAAGCACCTAATAGCTTTTATTGGTTATGAGCCTATTTAGCATGCAGTTGAATGTTCTTCAACGGTAAGGGCCTTAAGGTCCATTTAAAAGTGTATTCAACTTGCTTTATATGATAGCACCCCACAACTCAGATGGTCTATTAATAAACACTTGTGAAGATAAGTATTATAATATACTTACCAGAAAGAGAGAGACAGTACAAAGACATATGGCTTAGTTCAAGTGAAGGTAAGTTCTAAAACTATTTTAAACCAAGAAGCAGAGTCTACATCCAATACATACAGAATGATACATCTTTAGAAGAAATAATTTACCATCTGGACCTATTTATATTTTGTTAAAAAGATAGGAGGTTGGGGGCATGAGACTGTCAATCAGAAGGTGAAAGAAAAAGATGCTAGGGCAACTCATGTTTTGTTAAGCATCTATTATGTACCAAGTGTTTTCATTCCCATGTTCCCATGGAAACATATCTTTCCAGGGTACCAATGACCTCATGGTTTTCCACATCTAGCCTGGATCTCTTCATTGAGTCCAGACCAACAAATTTACCCAACTCCCATCTCAAAGCTTCACTGGGATATCCTAGGAGGTTCTCAAATTTTAAGACACATTAACTCGACCGAGGGTCTTCTCGCCTCCCCCACATCTGCTCCTGCCACAGACTGCTCCATCCTAACAGATGACAACTCTCTTCCCAGTTTCTCAGGGTGAAAAAGAGCTGATTCTTTCTGACCCTTCTCTTTTTCCGCCCTCCACATCCAAAATCAGCAGCAAATTCTGTTAGGTGTACCTGCAGAGTCCACACAGGATCTGACTACTTCTCACCTCAACTGACACCAAACTGCAGTGGGAGATTTTTTTTTTTTTACCTTATTTATTGAAGAATAATTGCTTTACAGAATTTTGTTGTTTTCTGTCAAACCTCAACATGAATCAGCCATAGGTATACATATATCCCCTCCCTTTTGAACCTCTCTCCCATCTCCCTCCCCATCCCACCCGTCTAGGTTGATACAGAGCCCCAGTTTGAGTTTCCTGAGCCATACAGCAAATTCCCTAGGCTATCTATTTTACATATGGTAAGGTAAGTTTCCAAGTTACTCTTTCCATACATCTCACCCTCTCCTCCCCTCTCCCCATGTCCATAAATCTACTCTCTATGTC
This sequence comes from Ovis canadensis, assembly GCF_042477335.2. NCBI lineage: Eukaryota > Metazoa > Chordata > Mammalia > Artiodactyla > Bovidae > Ovis > Ovis canadensis. Next base: position 65,647,996 of record NC_091247.1, read on the forward strand.
TGTGGTACTGAAGAATTTATTTACTGGGAGTTCTTTTAGAAACAGAAATTTGATCATATCCTCCTCCTCCAACCCAGGAATTGGACTTATGTCTCTGGCATATCCTACATTGTCAGGCAGTTTCTTTACCACTAGCACCAACTTTTACATAGCACATATAACATAAGTCATTATTTCTTAATTGTCTATCTTCCTCCATTAGAATGTAAGCTATATGAGGGGTTGTTTTTCCTATTTTGCTTCCTGCTTTATTTTCTAGAGCCAAGAAACCCAAAATGCTTGAGAGGACTTTATCTTATTTAATTCAAATGGATTCTTTGAGTTAAGAATTACCAGCATTCTCACTTAATAGCTGAAAATAACTTGAAACTAAGAGAGAATAAGTGATTTTCCAAGTAGCAAAGGCAAGAAAAGACAGATGTATAAAAGAAGCCCCGGTCTGTCTTTGGAGACATCTTGTTTCCTCACACCACCTGCCTTTACATAAAAGAAATTACACCTTATTCTCTTAAAACTTTCTTGGGCTCTCAAGTATGAGACGAGTTAAGAATTTTGTCAGTTGTTTTATTTTTCCCCTTCCCCAATCCATTTTGTTGTGTTTCTTGGACATGAGTTTTAAAAATGATTTTATCTAAAAATTAAAATAGAATTACATGGAATAAAAAAGTATTTTCTTTAAAGTTTATACCTTATCTAACAAGGAACAGAATCACTGATGTGAACCAACTTCCTAGGGGGCAGCTGAAATTCATAAAATGTTTCCTTTGATGTTATACTACATAAGAAAAAAAGTTAAAAAAATAAATTCTATGAACCGACCATAATTTGAATTGTTTCTAAGCTCCCTACACTGATAATTCATTTTTCATGCCACAGACACATAAAAAGAGAATAAAAAGAAGGTAAGGGAAGACAAAGGGAGAGTAGAGGAGGGGAAGAATAGAAGAAGGAAGGGAAAGAGAAAGGGAAGGGAGAAAGAGAGAGAGAAAGGAAGGAAGGTCAAGAGTGTCTCACATCACAAGTGAGTAACAGTCGTTTAAAGCAGTCTCCCAAAATTTAGAGGGAATTTAAGGAGTTCTTCAAACAGCTCTGAGGATCTTTATAGACTGTAATTCAAGTCAGACGATGATTTGTAATTGAGACATGCAGAATAGAAACAAAGGGCCAAAAAATTCAGACTCCAAGCCCACAGAAATGAAATACACAATTTTGGTTATCTAGTTTAGTTTCTAAACAGCACGTGTGCATGCACGTGCAGACTCACACCATGGACGGTTTTCCTTAAGCCATCTTGAATATTCGAGGAGTTTCATAGTTCTTTGTAATTCTGAAGCTGGCATCCTTTATCATTAACTTTCTAGATGTTATTCTGTATAAAGAGTCAGCCTACTAAATTTAGAGATGAACGTTAATTCCTCAAGTCTAGATATTTAAATAAAATTAAAGATAAATTTTAATATAAAAAGATGTAGCAATGACATATCTTCCACTACCTTCTAAATATTAAGTTCAATACATAGAAACACATACTGCAATGACTTTGTTTAAGACAGGAAGGTGAATTTGAAGCTGCAGGTATTTCTCTTACAAAAGCCAGCTGGGTCTCAAGGGATCAGCCATAGCTGTTAAAGCTTAAAAATAAATAAGTAAATAAATAAATAAACAAAGGAATAAGCAAGCAGTACCTGAGCAAAGTTTCAAGCCAAAATAACAACTGGCATTATTACTCCAATCGTTTAAGAACAAGTTTTCAATTTTCAATAAGGGCTAGATAAAAATGATACTAACTTTGATTCACCAGTTTGCTCCTAATCATTGTTTTATCCTCTTGCTACTTAAGTGTGACACCTAGACCAGCCAATCTTCCTCACTTGGGAACTTACAAGAAATGCTGTGTCTTGAGGCTACCCCAAACCTCCTGAGTTACATCTGCATTGTATCAAGGTCCCTGAGAAATGCATGTGCACATTAAAGTTTGAGGAGCATCGGTGTACACTATTGTCCAAAACATTTTTGCCTCATCAAGTTACAAGAATTAAACTACCTTTGGACAAACAATAAAAGGGGAGGTATAGGAATAAGCCAGCACAGAACAGGTACATTTGGTGGAAGAGAAGAGAGGAAACTCTTATCTTGGGGACTCTATTTTCCTTGCTTCTGATTTTGTATGGGGAGTAAATGCCAGTGGGAATCTAGATGGAGCAGCTATGGCTTCTTGAATATTTGACTCAGTTACAACCAGTCCATTTTGAAGGAGATCAGCCCTGGGATTTCTTTGGAAAGAATGATGCTAAAGCTGAAACTCCAGTACTTTGGCCACCTCATGCAAAGAGTTGACTCATTGGAAAAGACTCTGATGCTGGGAGGGATTGGGGGCAGGAGGAGAAGGGGATGACCGAGGATGAGATGGCTGGATGGCATCACTGACTCGATGGACGTGAGTCTGAGTGAACTCCGGGAGCTGGTGACAGGGAGGGCTGGCTTGCTGCGATTCATGGGGTCGCAAAGAGTCGGACACGACTGAGTGACTGAACTGAACCCTAAAAGTAGAGTTTATGAGCTCGGCAAGAGGACCACCATTATCATCTGAATAAAAATAATTTCATTGCCTAGCCCAACATTTAAATGATGAAGATTCCAATTTAATTAGGACAACAATGTGAAGCCAGCTCAAATAAAAAGCAGGAGTAATTTTCTAATAGATTTAAATTGCAAGCTTGTGACAGGCTATGACAGATGACATATTTAGTTTTTATAGGAGCTAAAGGAATACCTTAGATAAATATGAGCTAAAAACAGCAAATTCAGAATTAATGAATTCATTGACAATGTATGTTTAGAGGACACTTTCTCCCGTAAAGGAAAATAGATCTGTAAAGCCAAACAGTTAGCTAAAATGGCAAAATCCAATACATTACAGGAGCTTAGTAACAAGTTGGGAATTTGACCTTCACAAATTGAAGAGGCTCTAATCAGAATTAGCCAGGTGCACATCTAGGGTCAAATGTCATCCTGAAGTTTCACTAAATAGCTTCTATCTCATCTATGATCACAAAGGCTTCAGATCCCAGACTTTGACACCTCAGTGACTTTAGTTTTGTGGCTAGGCAGCTGCCACTTACTTCATTTTCTGCATCAAGTTTTGCGTGCTTTAACTAAGGGCCTTTTGGCAAAAGGTTTAACCTAATAAATACACGATGTACCATTTTGTCTTCTTTACTTCAGCCTGGGTCTCCTTAAGAAAGAGTACATTCAAATATGACTGCAGAAACTGAGTGGTAAATGAGAATATAAGTATACACATGCTTGAAGACATCACGGTGAACTAATGACTAATTACTGTGCAATTGAATACTAATGGAGAGACTCATGAAATCAACATGAACAGGAAATGAACTCCATATGACCAATGGTTCCACAATTAAAATCAAATAAATGTCTAGTAATAGAAAGACTTAAAGATATTACTACAAGCAGTCAATTATTCTTCAGGTTACACTTTGCTAAAAAATAAGCATAATGCTAGGTAGAAGTAGCTAGCTCCATATCTTTTGAAAAGCTAATATGCATCTGAAATGTGAATTATAGTACTGTAATTATCTTCAAATTAAAGTATGTAAAACTAGTTCAATAGCAAGTCGCTTATTAAAGCAAATCAGATAAACATGAACTTCAGGAAGGAAACTTGAGAGGTTAACTTTCTAGGACCCCCCTAATTAATTAATTGTCGCTCCAAATGTTTAACTCTTTAAAGTCTTGACAATTCAATCGGAAAACTGTCAATAGAAAGCAAGCTTGGGCATTGGAGGAAAAAGCACACAAACAAAGTTAAAAAGCCTTTACCTTCAATGCCTAAAGGGCTCATGGCAATTATAAACATTGATTATTCAAGCTTACCACCACTTTTAAGAAAACTGCATGCATATTTCCTTTAGTTCTATTTCATTTACTTCCTCTTCCATGACCCAGTGGCTGAGTGAGGCAGACTGAAATAAACTGCAATATTTTCTCTTGAAAAGTCTACTCACTTATCAGCTGTGGATCTAATCAAGGACCTAATAGGTCCATAATGGTACATTTGCTTCCCAGGAGAAACCACGGTTTCTCATCATTCTGGAAAATACCCCCTTGCAAGGTGCAACCAAGAGCCACAGACTCACTGCACCAGTCTAATAATTTGATTGGGAGCCCTTAGGCAGGGGAAACTTAAATTACAATTAGAGAGCCCTCAAACTGGTGCTAACATCTGTGTACTGAACCACTGTATACTGATTAACGGTTTTTAAAAGAGAATTTAGTAATCCGCACATTAGAAAGGAGTCTAATTCTAACGGTCCTGGTCCTTGGTAGGCAATACTTCAACATTCCCTGCTGAGCTTCCTGCTTGTCATGAATCCAAAGACTGCAGACTCTGGGTAATAACTGCTTAGAAATGTCCACTAGATACTCAGGTGTAAGTGGCCAGAAGGGCAGAGCCCTGTGAAGGAGAAAAAAAAAAAAAACATTGCTCATTCCATCACTCACCCATGTCTACTTACCCCCTGATTTTGTGTCTATGCAGTTGAGGTGTTTTTGTTATTCTGTTAAAAGAGTGATTCTAAGGAGAGTATCAGAATACAGAGAAATTGCCATGGGGGCACCTATTAATGAACACTGAAATGAATGAGGACAAGCACACGGCTTCCCTGAGTGTCCTCCTGCCTTGTGATTAAATGAATCGTGCATGTGAGGAAAACGGAGTCAGAAGAGAACAGAGCCGTGGCGCTCTCCACCCGCCACCCCCACCCCTACCCTAGCTTTCCCTTTCCTTCCCCCTCCATCCATTAGGGCTTTTTTCAAGCACATGGCTGGAGCAGATGTCCCTGAGAGAACATTTTGTCTCCCCCCTACATCCAGGCTCAAACACCTGGGCTCTAACATGACGTCCAGTGGGGGCTATTTTCTTTTTCCTTTTTTAAACTTTCCTTTTATTTGGTTTGCATACAAGGCTAAATAATGAGGTTTAAAAAACTATACACAATCAGTATACAATTACACTCATCGGGAGCCTGACATGTAATTTCTGATAAACCCATATAACTATGAACAGCAAAAGGAACCACGGAGCGCACACAATGTGTGGGGTCATCAGAACACAATGCCAACACAATCTCTGCGTCATGTCTTGTTGCATAGTATTAATCAGTGCAAACATTGTTTGGGAAATGAGAGGGGAGAGAAAAAGCAGTTTCCCAGCTGCTTGTGCTTTGCCATCAAATCTGATAGTCTCATCTAATATAAGAGACTTCAGTAATAAAGCTTAGGGCAACTAATGACTCTTGAGGAGTCTACTTAAACTGTTCAAAATGAAATAAACTAACAGATCCTTGTATATAATCCCAACTCTCCTGATAATTTCACATCAGATGTCTCTTTAGCAATTTGTATATTTTCATAAATTTAGCAAATATATTAGCATCTTTAACAGCTACCATTGGTGGGTATTGAGTATCCGCGTTATCTAACTAATTGGTGGTCTAGGCTAGTTAATGGCTGTCATTTTGATTTATTTAAAGTTTTTGAGTCCTACATGTTGAAACATAATTATTTTTCTGTTGATTGTTATAGATAAAGGATATGATAAGGTTTCATTAAGAAAGAATTATCCAGGAGCAGAAGATGACAGCCCCGGTCACTGGGGAGCACAATGCAATACTCTTGTCAATACTATTGATATGTCTTAGGAAAAGTGAGTCTGGGAAATGCAGAAATGTCACAAGCTTTGTTTTACCTTCCTTTTAATAGAGCATCGCATGACCTGTATGGGAGGGGTTGACTACTTCAATTAGTTTTATGCTATTTTCAATAAGATTTCCAATCAGCGCATTTAGCTGGAAAGCAATTCCTGACTTTATTATTACTGTTGTCATCCTTAAAATGCATTCTATTTATTTTTTTAATTCACCAGGAGGGGCAAAGGGAAGACAGGAGCAATAAAGAAAAGAAGCCAGTAACATGCCCTTAGGGACCAATATCAAAGGGAGAAGAATCACAGGAGAAGAGAGACAGGAGATGAAAATGAAAGACATATCTTATTAAACCATCATAATTAAGAAGTAATAGGTATCCATAAAGAGACCCAGGCCCAAAGGCCTGAGGACGTCTACAGTGGCAAGGGCAAATGTTTTCTAATAGGTAATAATCAACAAATCGTCTACATGAAAAAGCAAACCGGATGGCACAAGAAAGAGAATGCAGAGGCCTGCCTTCTCACTATGCCCCTACTTCCAGTCCGGGGAGGACAGACCAAACTGCAACTAAAATAAAAGAAAACAACAATCTGGGACCTCTTTGCACCTACAAGTAAATTCTGGCAAACACGGAGGTGAAAAGTATTTGATAACAGAGCACCTCGCTCACCTGTGGCTTATATTATGGGATGGTCCCAGGCTCTGAACTCTGAGATGACAACTGCTGCCAGAGATTCAAGGGGGTGGGGGACCTGAGGGTGAAACTGACCCCACATTATTCATTTCAGCCCAAGACAGTAATTAATTTGGATGGATTTTCCCTTTGCCCCTGTGCTTTAAAGTTAGCGGGACCTAGGAGTACAGAGGAGATAAGGCTGAAGGGAAGGAGAAATACATTTGGTCCTTGGACACCCCCTAGTGTCTATGTGAGCATGAAAAGTGTCTGCCACATATCTCCCTTCCTTTCCTGCTAAATCAAACAAGGCAAGAGTGGTTCCTAAAGATGGACTCCCGGAACTCCAGTCTGGAGGGAAATGGGCTCTCCTCTCCTGTCGAGAACCAAAGTGTCTGTCTCAAAACCCCTTTTGGATGCTTCCTAGAATTTCTGCTTGCTGTGAACTTTGTCTCAATGTGGCAGAGTTTGCCTCAAGAAAATGTGGACAATTATGGGTGGGGCCAAGAAGAGTCTATAATTTGCTTCCCAAAAAGGGGGTGGGGGAAAAAGGGGGACAAACTTCACAGTTAATATACTGGATGCAAATGAAAAAGAGAAACGGAGGGAAAATCTATTTCAGAGAATATATGGTAGTTTGTCTTTCTATAGATAACTTGTGAGTGTTTGAATAAGCACTGTGATGTATTTATGTTTACCAATGTGATTGGATGTGAATACTGAATAAAGTCTGGAAGGCTGCTTGCCACTTCTCTCAGTCAGCGGTTCTTTGGGAGATATTTCATTTGTGTGATGAAGATATAATTTAAAGTGGCTTGGAAAAGCTTTAGTGTAAGCGCCTTTGAAAGTTCCCAAAATGCATGCGATTCCTTTACATCGATGGTAAATTAATTTTTTGTGTCCCAGTTATCTGTGGACTAGGCTTTCTCTGTTAAAACATTGTCCCAATTATGAAATGTTCCCACCAGTTTCGCATACAGTCATCTCAGATGTGTAAATGTGCCAGAATGTCATCACTATATTTGGCTGTTGTAAATACCCAGACAGTACCCACATTTCTACGGAAAGCCTCCCCTATATGAGACTGACTGGAACACCAAGAGACACTTTATGGTTTCCTAGTTTTCTATCATCATGCTTCCCCCCAGCTGTTTGGGGGAAGCACTCTGTCATTTTAAGCTTTGAAGCATATATTATGGTAATATAGAGTACTTTTTCTTGCTGCGTCTGAGAGGGCTGTATTTGCAAACCATGCGAGGTCTGATTCTTTACAGGTTCACAAAATTTTCAAGGGCAAGAGTCCTGAGAATCCACCTGATTCATACTCTTCTTCAAGGAGTGGGGAGTTGAGTGATTCTGTGACTCAAACTAAGAGCCTCTGGCAAGGTTGCTCCAAGGCTGGGGCAGGAACTCGGGAGTCTTGCACCCAGACATTTTCAGTCGCTGAATTTCTAAGTGTAAAATGACATGGCGGGAGCTTGATAAACATGAAATAGATGGGGAAACAGTAGAAACAGTGTCAGATTTATTTTGGGGGGCTCCAAAATCACTGCAGATGGTGACTGCAGCCATGAAATTAAAAGACACTTACTCCTTGGAAGAAAAGTTATGACCAACCTAGATAACATATTCAAAAGCAGAGACATTACTTTGCCAACTAAGGTCCGTCTAGTCAAGGCTATGGTTTTTCCTGTAGTCATGTATGGATGTGAGAGTTGGACTGTGAAGAAGGCTGAGCGCCGAAGAATTGATGCTTTTGAACTGTGGTGTTGGAGAAGACTCTTGAGAGTCCCTTGGACTGCAAGGAGATCCAACCAGTCCATTCTGAAGGAGATCAACCCTGGGATTTCCTTGGAAAGAATGATGCTAAAGCTGAAACTCCAGTACTTTGGCCACCTCATGCGAAGAGTTGACTCATTGGAAAAGACTCTGATGCTGGGAGGGATTGGGGGCAAGAGGAAAAGGGGACAACCGAGGATGAGATGGCTGGATGGCATCACGGACTCGATGGATGTGAATCTGAGTGAACTCCAGGAGATGGTGATGGACAGGGAGGCCTGGCGTGCTACAATTCATGGGGTCGCAAAGAGTCAGACACAACTAAGCGACTGAACTGAACTGATAAACGTGAAGGTGTCATCTGTGGCAAGAAAAGAGAAACCAGACTGTGAAGTCTGTACCCTGCATGTTGGGGACACATTCCTTCCCTGAACAGTGAAGGCATCTGACCAGGCTCCTCCCTGTCCAGAAAGAGCACAATTTTTGACTCTGTAGCTCTTCTGTCCTTGGTGTTTCATCCACAACACACATAGGAGACTTACACTAGAAAGAGAGGAAGGCAACTGGGGGAGGAAAGTCAGAAACATCTTGCTCCCCAACTCCATCTCTCCAACCTTAGGTCTATGAATGAAAGGGTTTTGTTGCTTTCAAGGGCTGGAAAATGCTCGTGTTTTAAATACCAAGGATAGTGCTTACTTCTGGTTACAGCCCACACAAAACAAACTTACTTTTGAAAAAGAATCTTGGCATATGGTAACAAAACCTATATAATTCTCTTGATCTTTAATCTCTATGCCAATGTCTGTTTTGCAGATTATGGCCTCAGCCCCTGACAAATATGTTTAGTGAATTTTTGGCTGACAAATCTGGCAATGCAAAGCCTGTCTGAAATATATTCAAAAGGCTAAACGTTTTCACAATAGCTACTTTACATAGCCTAGTAGGTTTCCCTTTAGGACACCAATTAGATTTTTTTTTTTAAGTGACAGTGTTAATTTTTATGATTACACACAGAACTGAGATTTTTATTTAATACACTAGGCCTTCTTTTAAAGCTTTTCAAGAGGATCAACCACTCTGCCAACAGACGGGTGTTACAGCAGGGGTGATTATAGTAATTTTTCATGTAATTGGGAGTCACCATTTGGTTGCTATCTTTCACAAGCTCGTTGACTCATCATATAATCCTTTATAATGGGGGCTTGTTGTATGTCACAGGAACGTGCCAAGCAGCCGGGAAATAAAAAACAGAGGAACCCCCTGGCTGGTGGGGACCACAAAGGTTTTTAACATCTGCCCAGTTCTTGAGATTGATGTACGTTTTACTGAATAACAGTGACCAAACACTGAAAAGAAGCATTTTGGAGGACTGGGGGAGAATCTGTGTTCTCTCTAAAGAGATGATGTCTCAAAACACTGATTCTGTTACACACCATGACAGCACAGTTTTAAAAAGATAAGAGGTATAAGTACTCATTAGAATTATCAAAGTCTCTTCTCAGAAATCCAAGAATTTAAGACCAAAGCAAAGGCAGCATGTTGTCCCTCGGGTGCAGTTACCACAATTTTACTTTTCATCTCATCTTTTGAATTCCAGTAGATAGCAAAGCGCTTTGCCAGAATAAATGCACAAATAAAGTTCCTTGTGGCTGTCAGAAGCTGCATAAAATAAGGTTTAAAGATCAGAGCTGGAAGTGGGGATACTTGAGTTCTTGGCCCATCTCTATCATCTTGGGAGAGTCATGTGAACAAAACAAAGCCTCAAATACCTGTAATATTCCAAGTGAAGAGGAATGCTGCTATGAGTCCCAAGACTCCCCAAGAAAGAACTCAACATAGATAAGTTTGAAAATATTGTCATTCTTGAGTTAAAGTGTTAAATGTGTGTGTGTGTGTGTATGTGTTTGCTCAGTCATATCCAGCTCTTTGCAACCCCATGGATTGTAGCCCACCAGATTCCTCAGTCCACGGAATTTCCAAGGCAAGATTACTGGAGCGGTTGTCATTTCCTACTCCAGAGGATCTTCCTAACCCAGGAATTGAACCCATGTTTTCTGCATTTCCTGCATTAGCAGGTGGATTCTTTACTACTGCACAACCTGACAACCCTAAAGTGTTAAATGTCTGGCCGTGTAGTTTATGATTTCTATTAACACTTTGCCTTCTGTGAACCAGTAAAGCTGCACAGCCATCTACAATGCATCTTCCATCTGATGCCATGTGCATACTTCCTTTGGAATTTTCCAAGAGTTTTAGAACCCTGTTCAATTTTATGAAAAGTATCTGATGAAACCTATCTGCTTCTAACAGGTTGAGAGCAATGACTTATTGTAACTTATCATGACTGCTTTTTCTTCCACATAAAGCCCAAGACTATTGACTGGCGCCTGAAGAGCATTGCAGCTGGATCGAACTTTTGAATATCGATTTAACAAGGAACCTGGATCTACCTTTTCATTTACTCATCTGAGTTCTCTTATGCTCTAGCACCATTTGAACATGCCCAATCTTGCTTAGTTCAAAAGATCTGAGATAAAGGTCGTCTCGATAACCATGTGTTACAAATTAGCCATAATGTGAGTTAGCCTTAGGTTAGATATTTTCAACAAATCTTAAACAAAGACATATTACACTTCCAAATAAATAAACATTAAACACAACTATAAACAAAGACCTAAAAATACAAATAGTTTATTTTACCAAGTTTAACTTTTATAACACCAAACATAAATAAAAAACAAAAATATGCTCTTATTGACTAGAAATGAGTATGCATCATGTACTTTTAGACTGCTGCTTATCCATGACTATCTGCAGAATTTAATGTCACATACTCAGTGCCTTCCTAAGTGTAGAAGATTCTCTGCTTGAAATATAAACATAGGTAAGTCAGATGATCTTCTATGTGGCCTCCCAAATCTGATTTTTATTTTGTTTTTCTGTTTTAGGTTGGGTTATTAGTTCACTTGTGGATCAGACAGCTGCTGAAAAGGCATACAATATACTTGTATCAAACAGTGGTACAAGTTTCTAATATAAGCTACCTGAATAGCAGACCATCAAAGAAGACAGTTTATAAAAATTAAACCTATTTGGACCTAATAATTACTTCATATAACCAAAAATAAAGGCAGGATACCTCCATAGAAACTGAGTCTATAAGTCTCAAACAGATAATCTTACATTTCCCAGGAACCCCTAACCAGTAGAACACTTTGATTACTCAGTCTTCAAATCTGCCCAGTGACACTGGAATTATAAGTACATTATTGACTGGTAAATAAACAAACTTTCAGGATAAGGATTAGAAGCTTATTTTATAACTTATGATCAACTTTTAACTTATACAAAAGTAAAAAAAAATTCCTTTGTGAAGTTCAGTTCTATTTAAACTGAGAGAACATTCCACTGATAATGACTTTTATCCCACTCTTAATGTTCATGACTACAGAATCACAACATACAAAGTTTTAAAACTAGCTTCCAGGGCCCATGCCATTCTGATATGCCATTCTTTTCCCCAACAGAGGAAAATATTTTCTCAACTGAAGTATATTTAGACATATTAAATATGCAAGAGTCCTAGCCTCTCATGGTTTCTTCTTGCTGGGTACACACATTTCCTTCTGATGAACTACTTGCATCCAGTCAAATGACACTGATCAAATTACAGAGCAAAAAAATTATGCATTCTTTGTCACATCCCTTTATTACACAGCTAACAACTTATTTAATCCCATTAATAAATTTGGTTTGGTAACGGTTTTATCATTTTCCTCTTTGTTTTCTTAAACTTAGGGAAAGAGGGAGGTACATGAAGACAAGGGCGTATTAGGATTGATGTAGCTTCAGGTTTTCCTCTTGAGTTTAAAATCATAAACTATTCACTAATGTGAATTCTTTGGAGCAGCCTGTCAGATCCATTGTGATAATTAATATAATGGCATACTGTAAATGCCACTGTTGTTAAGGCTGTTATCTTGGTGATTGCTGCTGTTTCTGACAATGCTATTAATAACATTACTATGTTGATAATGATACTAACAAACAATGTTAAACACAAACAACACGATGTCCTTTGTACCATACATACATACTGGAATACTGGAATAAGTGCATTTCCTGGCGAGAAGCTGATCGTCTAAATTGTAAGCGACACTCACAGTACTTGTCTTCCGAGCATCTATATATTGGATATGAGTGGGTGAGACTGCAAAAGAAGAGCCAGGAAAACAGTTTTACATAATAGCTCTTTAGAGTACAAATTGGAAGTTGGAGGACTGTGTGAAGATTTGAAGAAGAGGAATCTTTGGAGAGATGAGACAATGTGAATTGAGAGATTAGTGAGATGCTAAGATTTAGAATGTTCAAAATCAAAGAAGTATATATATTATAGCAATGACAATATAATCACTGGACAACTTAAATTTCCTAATCTTTTTCTGATTATAAGTGCAATACACTCAAATGTTAAAAAAAAAAGTGTTCAGTACAGAATAGTTAAAGCAAGAAGTATGTGTAATACTATCAATGGCTACTTAATTTAAATTTTGAGTCATTTATCTTGTAATGGGAAGAATCCTAATTAGATGAGCCATTTAAGTGCTTTTCTAATATTGTATCACAACTCGTTAGTGGAAAGTACAATATATATTTTTAGTTTATGATCAGATTCTTTTTAAATAATAGAATGGGAGTTGGTACAATACAACAGAAGTTTTTGTGAAACTTTTATTCATATATATGATGCATGCAGGTACAGAGTTATGATGTAAAATGAATTTCTAAGTCTGGGTCACAGACAAACACTGAAACTAACGGCAAAAAGCCCTCAACTGTCATGATTCAACTGATTTATTTGAAAAGGGGGAAGGAATTGGTATGGAGCTCTAAAAAATAATGAGATATATTTCACAATAAACTTAATCTTGGTAATGAATATCTTTAAACTACTACTTTATTATGGTACCAATGGAGATAGCAATTGCCTTCACCTGGTCACATTTATATATGCTGGATGCCACTGAGCAAAAGCAGACACTGTCATTAACCTTATGGAGCTCACAAACTAGATATTAATCAAATAACCAAGCAAATACTTGTACAATTTCAGCTGTGATAAATGCCACGGTGCCCAGAGGGTCCATAACAAGGAAATGTAATCTAATTTAATCTAAAGGAGAATTCAGGGAAGGTGCCCTGAAAAGGTAGCATCACCGCATTTTGAAGGGTAAGCAGAAGGTGAAAAGGAAAGTGACAATTCAGACAGACAGCACAGTACCTTCAAAACCTGGTCACCAGGAACATCCCAGGGAGCACAAAGACCAAACAGTCACCCACTCTAGACCTGCTCACAAAGAGATTCTCCCAGGTGCTCTATGACTGTGTTTTGGCATATATGTAGATCCAGTGGGAAGAGACAGCCTCTTTCCTTGATGACATCAAACAAAAAGAACCCAACGGCTTCAAAAAGTTTAGAAGATTCTCTGCTTGAAATATAAACATAGTTAAATTAGATGATCTTTTATGTGGCCTCCCAAATCTGATTTTTATTTTGTTTTTCTGTTTTAGGTTGGGTTGTTAGTTCACTTGTGGATTAGACAGCTGCTGAAAAGGCATATAATATAAGCGGACATCTTAAGGGTCAAAGCTTGTCTTTATGGACAATCATTCACTTGCACCCCTGGTAATAATTTCTTCATAGAAACACCAGTACACCCCCCATAATAATAACAGCCCATCACTGTCTCTGGGTAGGGAAGACAACTAGGAACCTCTTAAATATGTCTTTCATACAGTCTAATCAGCTATAATTTTAAATTCTAAAAACTGTAGGGTAGAGGTACATTTTGGACACTTGGTTTCTCCTACTCTAAAACTGCTTGGCAGCTTGCTAGATATTTAGCATTAGGAAGCTTTAATCTAAAGAATGTAAAGTTCTCAAAAAGAGAAATTAATTTAAGCAGATAGTTTTAGAAATCCCAGTCTCTTGATGTATAAATGCATGCTGCTGCTGCTAAGCCACTTCAGTCGTGTCCGACTCTGTGCGACCCCATAGACGGCAGCCCACCAGGCTCCGCCGTCCCTGGGATTCTCCAAGCAAGAACACTGGAGTGGGTTGCCATTTCCTTCTCCAATGAATGAAAGTGAAAAGTGAAAGGGAAGTTGCTCAGTCGTGTCTGACTCTTCGCGACCCCATGGACCGCAGCTTACCAGGCTCCTCCGTCCATGGGATTTTCTAGGCAAGAGTACTGGAGTGGGGTGCCATTGCCTTCTCCGGTATAAATGCATAAGAAGTAGGAGAAAAAAAAGAGAGAGAGAGAGAATTAGGATAGGTAAAGAGGAGTAGGGGAAGAAGTTTATTCATTTACTCATTTACAAAATGAAATATAAAATACACATTTTGTCATTAAAACTATCTAACATTTTTTCAGACCCATTTTAGCAGACAATTCTCTCTCCAATGTTAGCTATCTATCAAATACAATCTATCTTTTAAGCACTGTATCACTTTGGGCCTGCAAATTCATTACTAACATGAATTCATAACTAACATTAATTCAGTTCAGTTCAGTCGCTCAGTCATGTCTGACTCTCTGAGACCCCACGGACTGCAGCATGCCAGGCTTCCCTGTCCATTACCAACTCCCAGAGATTACTCAAACTCATGTCTATGGAGTCAGTGATGCCATCAAATCATCTCATCCTCTATCATCCCCTTCTCCTCCTGTTTTCAATCTTTCCCAGCATTAGGATCTATTCCAATGAGTCAGTTTTTTGCATCCAGTGGCCAAAGTATTGGACTTACAGCTTCAGCATTAGCCCTTCCAATGAATATTCAGGAGTGGTTTCCTTTAGGATTGACAGGTTGGATCTCCTTGCAGTCCAAGGGACTCTCAAGAGTCTTCTCCAACACCACAGTTCAAAAGCACCAATTCTTTCGTGCTCAGCTTTCTTTATTGTACATCTTACATCTGTACATGACTACTGGAAAAACCAAAGCTTTGGATAGTCAGTACATTGTTGGCAAAGTAATGTCTCTGCTTTTTAATATGCTATCTACGTTTGTCATAACTTTTCTTCCAAGGAGTAAGCGTCTTTTAATTTCATGGCTGCAATCACCATTTGCAGTGATTTTGGAGCCCAAGAAAATGAAGTCTCTCACTGTTTCCATTGTTTCCCATCTATTTGCCATGAAGACTGTAAGGAGACCCAACCAATCCATTCTGAAGGAGATCAGCCCTGGGATTTCTCTGGAAAGAATGATGCTAAAGCTGAAACTCCAGTACTTTGGCCACCTCATGCAAAGAGTTGACTCATTGGAAAAGACTCTAATGCTGGGAGGGATTGGGGGCAGGAGGAGAAGGGGACGACCGAGGATGAGATGGCTGGATGGCATCACTGACTCGCTGGACGTGAGTCTGAGTGAACTCCAGATGATGGACAGGGAGGCCTGGCGTGCTGCAATTCATGGGGTCACAAAGAGTCGGACACGACTGAGCGACTGAAATGAATTGAACTGAATGGGACCAGATGCCATGATCTTAGTTTTCTGAATGTTGAGCTTTAAGCCAGCTTTTTCACTCTCCTCGTTCATTTTCATCAAGAGGCTTTTTAGTTCCTCTTCACTTTCTGCCATAATGGTGGTATCATCTGCATATCTGAGGTGATTGATATTTCTCCCAGCAATCTTGATTCCAGCTTGTGCTTCTTCCAGCCCAGCATTTCTCACAATGTACTCAGCACAGAAGTTAAACAGGCAGGGTGACAGCATACAGCCTTGATGTATTCCTTTCCTAATTTGGAACCAGTCTGTTGTTCCACGTCCAGTTCTAACCGTTGCTTCTTGACCTGCATACAGATTTCTCAGGAAGCAGGTCATGTGATCTGGTATTCCCATTTATTTTTTTTTTTTAGCTTTTTATTTTTTAAATTTTAATATCTTTAATTCTTACATGCGTTCCCAAACATGAACCCCTATTCCCATTTCTTTAAGGATTTTCCACAGTTTGTTGTGATACACACAGTCAAAGTCTTTGGCGTAGTCAATAAAGCAGAAATAGATGCTTTTTTGGAATTCTCTCGCTTTTTCCATGATCCAATGGATGTTGGCAATTTGATCTCTGGTATCTCTGCCTTTTCTAAATCCAGCTTGAACATCTGAAAGGTCATAGTTCACATACTGTTGAAGCCTGGCTTGGAGAATTTTGAGCATTATTTTGCTGGTGTGTGAGATGCGTGCTATTGTGCAGTAGTTTGATCATTCTTTGGCATTGCCTTTCTTTGGGAATGGAATGAAAATTGACCTTTTCCAGTCCTGTGGCCACTGCTGAGTCTTCCAGATTTGCTGGCATATTGAGTGCAGCACTTTCCCAGCATCATCTTTTAGGATTTAAAGTCGCTCATCTGGAATTCCATCACCTCCACTAGCTTTGTAGTGATGCTCCCTAAGGCCCACTTGACTTTGCATTCCAGGATGTCTGACTCTAGATGAGTGATTACACCATCATGGTTATCTGGGTCATGAAGATCTTTTTGGTATAGTTCTTCTGTGTATTCTTGCCACCTCTTCTTAATATCTTCTGCTTCTGTTGGGTGCATACCATTTCTGTCTTTTATTGTGCCCATCTTCACATGAAATGTTCCCTTGGTATCTCTAATTTTCTTGAAGAGATCTATCTCTCTTTCCCATTCTACTGTTTTCCTCTATTTCTTTGCATTCTTAACTAGCACTAGTTAGACACATATACAATTATCATTTAAAATATTTACTGAATTATCTTGATATTTAAAAAATAATCCCTTCAATTATTTCCTACATGGCAACAAAAGTGATTTTGTAAATCTCTTTATGACATTCCCTGCTGCCATGGTATTCCTCTGCATTTAGATAAAAGTCTAATATGATCTTGAGGACTTTTTATAAACTTCTACAAAAGTCTGCTTCTCGACTATATTCTAGCTTCATCTCATCAGCCCTCAATTACCATGCCCTGGTCACAGTGGCCAATTCTCAGCTCTCACTTCAGGCTGAAATCCAGGCCATTTCCTCACAGGGAATAGAATTTTTTCCACTCCGCACCTGTATGATATTTCTCCTTCCTTTAGGTCTCCACTTAGATGTGATAGAAACACCCATGGAAATTGTGCACTTTTTCTTCATAATATTTATCACAATTTATAATCATGTATATTTTTTAATGAATCTTTAAAAATTTTTTTTGGTTTCCTCCAATAGATAGTAGGCCCCAGAAGGACAAAGATCTGTCTGGGTTCTTCACTACTTTATTTCTAGAGCCTAGCTCAGTAAGTGTCTATAGAATGCCTTTGTTTCAATCCTAGATTCACCACCAATTATTTATCTTGGCACAAGTCTGATACCAATTTTTTCATCTTAAAACAATCACAATACTCCCTTCCTTTATTATGTTTAATTTTTTTTTTAAATTACCATTGCCTAGAACAGAGTATGGCTGAGTAAATGAATGCACTCCTTCCCCCTTCCCTGGCTTCACCTCCATGCACACCTAAAAATGTTTCAACACTCTGTCCAAAATAAAGCAATGATTCACAAGTCTGGCATTTACCAGTCACTAGTTTACTTTTCCCGTCTTACTCCCCAATTAAGAGAAAGCTCATTCTGAGGTTTAATGGAGAGTGTCGCAGGTTCATCAGAGTTCAGTTCAGCAGTCTGGAGTGAATCTGTAATAATCCATGACCACAGATCAGTTTGTATTTTTCCACTAATAAAACTCAAGAATGGCTATGTTTAAATGGAATTTTGCAGGTCATTAATCCATTCTAAGGACTGACTCTACTGGCTGTTTAATTGGGAAACTGGTGGCAGGAGTAGATGAAGAATCTGGATTTACCTAAATGGTAAAGTAGTCTTGACTGTTAATATTTTATTAATTCATCCTTTCAAAGAATTTCTGAATTACTTAAACTGAAACACTGTAAAAGCTACTATCACTTTTTAAAAGCAAACAGGATTTAGGTATGGTAAGATATGTGATGAGTTCATAAAATGCTAAACTGGTGGGCCAGAAAGGTTTCTTTCCTATCTGACACTGAAGAAAACAGCTTTAGAAAACTGTCCTTTCTAGTTCTGAACCGAGCACAGGCCTCTATTTTGTTGCCTCTGAAAGACTCATTCATCTGGTCAGTGATTGGTGAAAATATAAGCTTACGCCACAGTTCTGGCCAATGAAATTTAAGGGGATGGGGAGCTGGGATCAGAGTAAAAATCTAGGATAGCACTTCCCCTCTTTAAATAGTACATTGAAAGGTGACATTCCCTTTCTCTGTCTCTCCACGTTACAAACTGCAGGACATCTGGTATGTCGCAGCTGTTTGGAAATGACTACTCAGGGTATGCGACTAAGAAATATTATTATCTGCATTTAACAGGAAAAAAAGGAAGCATACAAATTCAGAAAGACTGGACAGAGACAACTCTGCTCATGACACAGATGCCTCTGCTGCACTCTCAGTCGTGTCTGACTCTTTGCGACCACTGGGATTACACTGGCAAGAATACTGGAGTGGGTTGCCATTCCCTTTTCCAGGGGATCTTCCCAACCCAGGATGGAACCTGTGTCTCCTGAGGCTCCTGCATTTGCAGGTAGATTCTTTATCACTGAGCCCCCTGGAAAGCCCAACAGATAACTCAGTTGTTATAAATTTTCTGATAATTCTCCACTCCCCCACTGCTCTTTTCCACTATATCTTCCAACCAGTTCTGGAAGTTTTAATCCTGGCAAATGTCTACACCAATGCTCAATCACTCTCCAAATACCGTATTTTTAAATTTAAATTCTAATGTGCCAACTGGAAAAAAGATGGGCAATTCCTAATCTCACACTTCAAAGGGGGATACATGGATAGAGGGATGAACAGACAGATGACAGATGGCAGGCCTCACATACGCACTTACTGAGCACCTATCCAATATATGTATGATTAACATATACCTCAGGCTTCCCTGGTGGTCCAGTGGGTAAGAATCTGCCTTGTAATGGAGACGACACACTGACTCAGTGCCTGGTCTGGGAAAATCCCTCAGGCCGCAGGGCAACTAAGCCTGTAGGACACACTACTAAGCTTATGCTCTGGTGCCTGCGAGTCCCAACCCAGGGATCGAACCCAGGTCTCCCACACTGCAGGCAGACTCTGTACCAGCTGAGCCACAAGGGAAGCCCAAGAATACCGGAGTGGGTAGCCTATCCCTTCTCCAGTGGATCTTCCTGACCCAGGAATTGAACCAACGTCCCCTGCACTGCAGGCAGATTCTTTACCAACTGAGCAATCAGGGAAGCCTGATACAACTGTAGTATGTGTGTGTGTGTGTGTGTGTGTGTGTGTGTGTGTATATAGGGGGACAGAGAGACCGAAACAGAGAGCAAATAGTTGATGGCTTATCAAAATCCAAAACAAGACTGGGAACAATCCTCAATCCCCAGAAATTCCTAGATTCAGTATTTATGTGAATGACTAGCCCTAGTATCAGTGAGCAGCTGCCATATCTCTGCAGAGATTTTAATGACTAACTGCCATTCATCTCTTTTATTTCTCTGTTTTCTTTGATACTGTAATGACTGACCCTAAACATGACTGGATGTCAGCAGTGGTTTAATCATGTCACCCACAGTAAAGATGCAGCTAGAAACTCTGTCAATAATCAGGATAATCAGGAAATACCAGATTTCTGTAAGAAAACAACTGATCATCCCTGGAAAGGTTCTGCTAGAGTTTAAAGTAGATACCCGTGAAGTTAAAAACAAGCAAGTCTCCACCAACAGTCATCCCAGAATGACCCCTTCCGGTTATCCATTTTTGTCATGGAGCACATTCATGCTGCCACATTCAAGAGCAGAAGTCAGGACTGGAATGTTTGATTTTGGTCTCCTGCTTTTGCTGAGAAACTTGACATCTTGACTCTGACTAAATGTAATAATCCTGTCCCTCCAAATCTAGTATTACAACCGGTAATCAAGTCTGAGGCTAGGAGTGGGGCCACTCTCCTGAACTGGGACTTGCAAGGCTACAAGGAGTGAGATTCTGACAACTAAGCACTTGGCATGAAAGAGGCTGTTGCTTCTTTTTTTTTTTTTCTTTTAAAAAATGTAATTACAGGTATTTCTCAGTAATTCATAAATTATGTGCCTCCTCTCCCAATCTAAACCATTAAATTCCAACCAATGACTGAATTATCTTATCATTAATAGTAAACTAATTTTCTTTTTTGTCTGCTGGTGTATTCCTTCTGGAATGCCCTCCCACCTCTTCCCTCCTCTGATCAGTGAGCCAGGAAGAAGTATACTCTATGATAAGTTTTGGTGTTTAACAAACATCATGGCATACCACAGACTTTATAAATGTCAGCAGTAGGCCTTCAGAATTAACAAGTAGATTAATAATTTATTTTTGTTCTAAATTCAGGGAAGTGATTTGAATAGGTAGACTTTTCATGGATATCAACACATTAACAATAAGAAATATATATTTATATTACGGGAAAGACATTACAACAGAATGCTCTGACATCTAAGACTATAATATTGTCAAGATGCATCACTAAACCCAGGATCATAAATGTGCAATATGCCGCTTCAAGAAAAACATGGATTTAAAAAATCATAGCTTATAAGACTCCATTTTAAGATGGCATAATAGAGGATTATATTAATCGGTGTTTCTCACAAATGAACCAACCCATTGCATAATTACAACCATATTTAATCGTGACAGCAAAGTACAGACAGCAACACCTTCTCCGTTCTATTTGGACAACCTATGTCAGATTAGAATTGGCCTGAAAATAAATTCCTTGAGAGCTGATTGTTTGGTGATACCTGACCATTCAACAGAAATTAAATGTTTTTTAAAATTCGGGGTTTGAACAGAAACATAGCTTTCTAAAATAAATGTAGGGGTTTTGTTGTTGTTGTTGTTTTAGTTCAATCACTCAGTGTTTGTTTAATGTTTGATTCACTCAATAGCAGTTCCCCCCTTAAGCATTTGTGAAGTAGTTTGTGGACATGCTTGCAGTAGTGTACTTATGTGCAAAAATCAAACATAAAAACTGATCACATGCTCACAGCTGGAAACCGTGTCAGGCTTTATTCAGAAAGGTATCAGGCATTATCATTTAGCGCTCCCACAGTGGGAGGAAAATGGTGGCACAGAGGAGAACGATCACATCAGACACACTCCAGGGGTTTCTTTTCCCTACATTGTTCCTCTCCCAAATGTAACTCTTTAAATTTTAAATAGGAAGAGAACACACAGAATCATTGCTCAGAACAAAAAGAGGAGGAGGAGTGGATCTGGAGGAGGAAGGAAGTGGCAAACAAGGAGGAAAACATTTTTCATTAAATAAAGTGAATACAAGAAAGTTCAACAGACACTTTCATGTGTCCTTAAGACCTAAAGCAGCACACACATCATAGAGGTTCTGAAGATCCACTTTAGCTCAGACACAGTGGAGTTTTCCTTCCTTGTGTTTTACTATTGTTGTATTGTAGACCAGGAACAAATTACTCCTTAGTAATCAAATGCAAATATATTCAAGAATAGCTAATTGATGAGGTTTTTGTCTTGTAAACCTCCACTTAGTGGATACAATATATATTGATGTTGTATTCAGGTGAAGACACCTGAACTGGAGCACATTTTATTTTTCCTTTTCCAGAGAAAATGTCATCTTTGAACCTGTTATCTAATTCTATTTCTTCAGAGGAAACTAGAATTTAGGAATTAATGCAAACCTTTGAAAATCCTCGGTAGAGGATTTTCACATTAGTTTTTATTTAATACAACGAGATCATCATTATTTTATAAACAATTATCACAACACCAAGTTTATTTTTCCAGAAAAGCAAAATTCAGGACAGGTTTAATTTCAGCAAGTGAAGAAATTACTAAAGAAATGATTGCTTCTTCATAGCAATGATAGTCTGTGCCAGGGGGCAACAGTGGTGTAACTGGCTTCTGAAGATCCACAGACGGATGGTCTATTCAGCATTTCTCCTCCAGTCTATCTGCTGCAGGTCTCTTCCTCCAGACACTGCAGACACCCTTTGGATACTTTTCAGTGTAAACTAAAGAGTGGCGCATTGAGCCTCAGCCCCCTGGGAATGCTCTGAGAAAGAAATCTTTATCAGCATGTATTAGCTAAGTAAGGGCTTCCCAGGTGGCTCAGTTGTAAAAAATCCACCTGCCAATGCAGGGGATGGAGGGTTCGAGTCCTGGGTGGGGAAAACCCCTGGAGAAGGAAATGGCAACCCACTCCAGTATTCTTGCCTGGAGAATCCTATGGACAGAGGAGCCTGGTGGGCTATCGTCCATAGTGCCTCAAAGATTCAGATAAGACTTAGCAACTAAACAACAACAATAGCTAAGTAAAGGTAGAAAAAGATCTTTGCCCATCCATCAATCTTTTTGTAAACCCCATAAGATTAGAGATGAATCACCCTCATCCCTAAATTTCACACTGAAATATTATGGAAAACAAAAGCAGGGACATTGCTTTGCCAACAAAGGTCTGTCTAGTCAAGCTATGGCTTTTCCACTAGTCATGTATGGATGTGAGAATTGGATTATAAAGAAAGCTGAGTGCTGAAGAATTGATGCTTTTGAACTGTGGTGTTGGAGAAGACTCTTGAGAGTCCCTTGGACTTCAAGGAGATCCAACCAGTCCACGCTAAAGGGAAATCAGTTCTGAATATTCATTGGAACGACTGATGTTGAAGCTGAAACTCCAATACTTTGGCCACCTGATGTGAAGAACTGACTCATTGGAAAAGACCCTGATGCTGGGAAAGACTGAAGGCAGGAGGAGAAGGGGACAACAGAGGATGAGATGGTTGGATGGCATCACTGACTCAATGGACACAAGTTCGAGTAAACTCTGGGAGTTGGTGATGGACAGGGAGGCCTGGTGTGCTGCAGTCCATGGTGTCGCAAAGAGTCGGACACGACTGAGTGACTGAACTGAACTGAACTGATTATGGTAAAATTCCAATGTGTCTCTGGTGACTCTGTCACAAATACAGAAACTAAGCCATAAACAGATTAATTACATGTTTAGTCCAAAGTAAATCTTCAGTAAAATTTAGATATGATCTCTAGCCACCTGACTCCAAGGCTATGTTTTCCATCAGCTTCTATTCTGAGTCCTATGTGTGTGTGTGAGAATATAGACATATATATATATATATATATATATATATAGTACAAATACCTGTGAGTATATGTAGTACATGTACATGTGAATACATACACTCATATACACGTATGGACATATACACACATATCCTTTTACACTTCTTGTTTTTGTCTCAAAGGAGACAAATATAATAGATCCTTAGGCGGAAATAAGAAGAAACAAACTGAATATGTGCATTCTCTTTTTGAACAGGGAATCAGATCAGCCTAACAAGATGTTTCCCTGAAATATTGGCCTCAAATGAGTCCATTCAGCCATGGCAAGGAGAGGTTTCCAGCCAAAACATTTAATTAGTGCCCAATTAAGACAGCCAGAATGATGTGAAGTCCAGGCTCTGGCCGTGTGCACGCCTCAGGATGGGTAAGCAGCTTAAGTGAGTCTAGTCTGACTAAAAGCTGTCAACTGTCAAACTGTCAGTGGGCCATATGGGTCAGGCAGCATCTCTCTGAAGAATTCAGCTTGTCCACTTATCAGGGGAAAACACCTCCAACACCACTGGGTTGACAAATACCTGGCGGTTCCTCAAAGTGGGAAGGGACTGAAGTCATGGTCAGATTAAAGGAAGAGCCATGTCATGTCCCCATTAAACTTCCCTGGCACCTCTTCAGCTATAGAAAAAGGTCCAAACTCCTTCACATGGCAGACGACACCCGTGCCTAATTATCCAGCCTCATCTCTCATCCCCTCCCGCCAGCCCCCGTCTTTATCCTCGAGCGACGCTAAACTGCTTGACATTCCCTCTGTGCACACGTGTGCTTCTGGCTTCAAAGCTTTGCTAATGCTGAACCCTCTGCCAACAATGTCATTCTCTCTTCTCCCTCCACCTCACCTCAATCACTCTTTCACTCATTCGTCCTTTTACATTAAATGAGTAAGCTGCTACAAGAAGCCTTTCCTACCCATCCCCTCCACCATCAATCTCCCATGCTCTCATGAGCCTCCGGGTGTCACATATGAGCTTCATCATCTCTTTATGAGCCCATTTTCCCCTCTTGACTGTAAACAGTCATCAGAGTTTGATGTTATGGCAGGGATGTTTCTTTTGTCTTCATAATCCTAGCATCAAGGGCACTGAATGCTCCTAAAAACTGTAACTGAAAAGAACCAACAAACTAAGGGAGTTCCCTGGTGCCCTAGCAGTAGGATTCGGCCCCCAGGTTCAATCCCTGGTTGGGGAGCTGAGATCTCTAGTCCCTTCTTCTGGTAAAAAGAGAAAAAAAGGATTAGAATGTAACTATGCTGGGAGGGATTGGGGGCAGGAGGAGAAGGGGACGACAGAGGATGAGATGGCTGGATGACACCACCGACTCAATGGACATGAGTTTGGGTAGACTCCAGGAGTTGGTGATGGACAGGAAGGCCTCGTGTGCTGCAATTCATGGGGTCACAAAGAGTCGGACACGACTGAGCAACTGAACTGAACTGAACTGATGACTTTCTATGTAAAGCATCATGTGTCTTCACCCTCAAAATGTAATTTTTTCTTTATTCCCAAGGGAGAAAATCTTGTCTTTCTTCCTTCACAAAAAGAATACAAATATCTGTTAAGAGGAGAGAATCAAGTCCATGAAGGACTCGCCAGGGTGCTCACAAACCCGGAGGAAGCAGTCTTTCACCAAATCACAGACGGGGCTGAGCTAGCAGGTGCTTTCCCTCTATACTGACACCAAACCACACCAGTGGATAGGACCCTCTCCCCTCTTCCTGTAGGAGCAGAAACAATGGAAAGTGCTAAGGCTTCCTCCTGGCCTCTCCACCATCTCCAAGGAAAAGATAAGAGATACAAAGAACACTCAAGGGCAGGCTGGTTCTACTTCACCCTTTGTCACCTGCCTCTGCTTCTTCCATTGCTTGTTTCCCCTTCTTGGGAGGCAGTTATTTGGAAAGACCCAAAAGAGACAAGGCTTTCCCTGGTGGCTCAGACGGTAAAGAACCCACCTGCAGTGTGGGAGACCTGGGTTAGATCCCTGGGTTGGGAAGATCCCCTGCAGGAGGGCATGGCAAGCCACGGCAGTCCTCTTGCCTGGAGAATCCCATGGACAGAGGAGCCTGGCAGGCTGCAGTACTTGGGGTCGCACTGAGTTGGACACAGCTGAAGTTACTAAGCAGCAGCAGCAAGAGAGACAAGGAAGCTCTGAGCATAAAGTCTAAGTCAGGCAACTAGAGGTGGTGAGAATTTGTGTGTGAGAGAGAGGGAGAGGAAAAAAAAAACCACTTGGTGGCTTGCTGTAAAAGATGCAGATGACATGTAAAATCTAAGAGCAGAGGGTGCTTGCTGCTGTCCAACTAGCTATATCCAGAGAGAAAACCAAAAATCATATTGACTATGACACCAAACTCACCAGAAAAGCAGAAACATAAACCCCAAACAACAAAAAATGACACTAGAAAGAAAAAGAGAGGAGAAAAAGGAGCCCTTTGATATTTACCTGGATTTATCTATGTTCTTGATCATCTAGTAATAAGATTTACTTTTTTCCTGAAAATGGACTGTTTACCCTTCCCAGGCAAAACTTCGATGTCACACTTAGAGTTCCTGATATCTCTTCTGCTCCCTCCTGGAAAGAATGTGGGAGAAGATGCAATTAGGAGCCTCCCCTCTCCCTTTCCAGGGAACCTTCCTTCCTTAACACAGACAGCAGTGAACCATATTGCAAGATATCCTTAACCTGAGTATGTTTATCTTGAAGCACACAGCATAGGTCAGAAAGGAATCAGAGTAGGGTCGTTGGCACAAGCAAAATGGAAGTCTTAGACATGGATGTGGTAGGGGCAAGTTCCCCGACTCTTGGTACTAACTTTGCATAGTGGGTTAATCATAGTTAGGAAAGAGGCTAAGGTCATAGGGATCAAATCAACCTGTTACTCAAAGGAACCAAAGTGATCAGGTTCAGGACAGAATGTTGGAAAAACATAAGGCATAAAAGTGACTTCAGAATCAGACATCTGTGCTAAGATTCTTTTTTATCTTAAGTCAGACATGTGGTTGTGGAAGACCTATGACTCAGATTCACAAAATTTCAAGGGCAGGATCACAGAGCCAGGTCACCACCAATAGCACAATATCTCCATATGTGTGGATTTTAATAGCAAGAGCTGAAAGAACAAAACTAGTAAACCAACACAGGTACTGTTTTAAGATTTATTTTGTTAAAATATATCACAGTTCAAAAAAGGTACCAAACTCTTTGGGTCTTATGAAAATAATAACAAGCTTTGTGTTGGTAATAAACAAAGGATTATAATGGTCATTAAATGATATATACTAAACAGAGGAAATCAAGCACTGAGCTTGCTATTGACATATAGATGTTGAATCAGAAAAAAATAGCCATTTCCCCTGACTTAGATTAACACAGATGACAGGTCTAGTAAAGCAAACTGAATGAGAACCATCTAGATGATAATGATCACAAGGTCTGTAGATTACATTTAAAATGAAAGAGAAAAAAAGAAAGCTGAAAAATGTCTAAGGTGGTGAAACCCTGAAAATCAAATGGCAACTGTCAAAGTAGTGAAAGGATTGCAAATGGAAATTTAGCTATATCAAAATTATTCCAGGTTACCTAAAAATGACAGTATCCTTTATAACAGTGCCAGAAACTATACACAAAAAATATTTATATATATATGGCTAAAAATATGAAGGGAACACTAAGATCAAAAAGAATAAAATAATGTTAACTATTTTAAGATATTAAAATAGGCATACAAAACATAAAAGCAATGACATTTTCAAAAATTAATATACCTGATAAACAAAGTTCAAAAAAGAAATAAAGAACAAGCATTTAAATAAGTTGTCAGTCAACTAGGAAGTAGCATAAGTGCCACTTCTAAGATACTTATTATATTTAGTTTCTTGATCTAGGTATGAGCAATTTGTAAAAATTTACTGAGCTGTACATTTTCCTGAATTAATGCTATACGTCAATAAAAAGTTTTCTAAAGAAAAAAAATCAATTATAATGTATGCTCCTAAACCCTTGAGAGCACCCTCCTAGGGTATTTATGAGTAAGGCTCCAGACCAAAACCCTAGCTTGTAAAGAATGTGGTCCTCTGAAAGTGTTGAGAATATCTCTCACTTAGTCAATATATTTAAAGTCTTAAAAAGCATCTTAAGAGATACTTGCTTGAATTCTAATAAAATGGACAGTGTTTGTAAGCAGAAAACTTGAC
Organism: Ovis canadensis; assembly: GCF_042477335.2. Taxonomy (NCBI): domain Eukaryota; kingdom Metazoa; phylum Chordata; class Mammalia; order Artiodactyla; family Bovidae; genus Ovis; species Ovis canadensis. Next base: position 65,675,586 of record NC_091247.1, read on the forward strand.
CCAGTGATGAGTGAAGCTGGTCTGCCTAATTTGAGTGAGCTAATTTCAAGAGTGAAATGTTTTGCATGTTCAAGATTGTTGAGACCAACCTGAAGACCAAAGAAAGGAGTGTTTCTTCTGGTCCCTGGTGACAGTGACAAATTTTGCACTCCCATAATCAAGTCCCGATTCCACCAGCTCTAAACAGCTACACTGGGTAAGACATTTAACATCGCTACGTCTATGATTCTGTCCACAAAGACTGAGATACGGTTTGCCCTACTTACCTGCTTGTGTTCTACTGAGTCTTACACAGACAATGTAAGCCAAAGTGCTCTGAAAGCTGCAAAATACTGTAACACTGTGTTAAATTAAGTGAAAAAGGAGGCCATTAGACTAGGGTGGCTCTGAAACCTTGGCAGTCTATACTGGCAAACCAAGCCTACACTTGTAAATGCTTCAAGGTTAAGAAGTCAACACCCAAGGATAATTCATCACAGCCAGCTAGGCTTTCCCAAATAAGGCAACCTGAAGCTCTAGTCAGTCAAAAGGTTTCCTTGCTTGGCTTCCGTATCTTCAGTATAAAAATCCTACCCAGGCTCCTGTCAATGGAACACTCAACCAATTCCAGTTTGGGGCTGCCTGATTCAGACTGATTTTTGCTGAAATAAACTCGTAATACGCTTCTGTTTATCTTTAACAAATGTAAAGCAATATGACTGTTGGTTCATAACCTTGGAAGTTCTGTGGGTAAATCTGAAACCTGTCAGCCAGAGGGCAAGGAGACACACCCCCACCTCCCCGCCAAAAAAAAAGGAGTAGGCTACTCCAGACTGATAGGTGGAGGTTTAATAAGCAAGCACTTATAAAAGAGGCTTGTCTTGGGGGCCACAGGCAAGCAGATCTCCACATTTACCCTCCAGAATCTTAAAAGTTTATATAGAGGCCCCCACTGATTTGGGCAGTCTCACCACCTCACTCTCAGAGCTGAAAACAGCTCTCACTGTGGAAGCAAGGGGTAAAATGGACATCCCATGGAGAGGGGGTGAGGCGTTTCCGACTGCCTGAGTCCAGCGCTCAGCTCAGATGAACCAGCGGTCACCTCCTCTCAATGACTGACTCCAACGGATTCCCATTTGAACAGCTTAAATTTGATGACACAGTCTGACGGAGCTCCATCTATTCTCTCCCATCTACCCCGTAGACTATTAGCTACATTCAGCTTCTTAGAAACTTGTGCTGTGATTAGTCACTTAGTCGTGTCGACTCTTTACAACCCTATGGACTGTGGCCCGCCAGGCTCCTCTGTCCAAAGGGCTTCTCCAGGCAAGAATACTGGAGTAGGTTGCCATGCCCTCCTCTGGGAATCTTCCCAACCTGGGGATTGAACCCAGGTCTCCTGCATTATAGGCAGATTCTTTATTGTCTGAGCCACCAGGGAAGCCCTAGAAACATGCATTTGATATTAATATATTGTGTTCTGGTTTCAAAACTCAAGCAACCTCCTTCTAGCTGCAACCTCAAATCTTTGATAATAAGGTCCCAGTCTTCATCACCTGAAATGCCCCATTTGGGGTCCAATGACACAGCCTTCCAAATCATGCTATGCCCCTTCCTACCTTCTATAAATTTACACCTGTCATATCCTCCCATTACTGTGTCCTTCCTGCCCCTCCTCTTCTTGTCAAGTTCAGTCTATTCTTTAAGGCTTATTTCACATCCTTCCTTTTCCAAAAATTCCGCTCCCCCCTCCACCCATGAACTCTAATATATTGATTTATGCATCATCCCTGTTTATGTGGGTATTATCTTTTGCATCTAAATTTACAGTTAGGTTATGTTTCTCTAAACAACATTACTCTTGTTCTCACCAAACTACAAAATCACTAGAAGAGGGATCATCTATATTTCTTTCCCCTTTCCCAATAACTTGCACAGTACTGACAAATGGTGCTGAAACTGAGATTCAAAAAATATTGAGATTATCAAAAAATATTCATGGAAGTGAATTACGTTAATAATTCCAAAGGGGGCATGGAGCGGTTATATGGGTGTCTGTGTATCAAAGACATTATTTCTCTTATTCATTTCAAATACAACTTTTGAGGAGTGCTTTGAGAAACCACAGACAAATGTGATCCTCTATTAGAAAGAACAGACAAACAACCCATGTCACTGTCCTTGATATACAAGGTTCAAGCAAGTACAAAAAAGTACAAAAAACATTAATCCATACACAGGACTCAAATAAATACAAAATTAGTCCCAAACAAAGAAACACAAAAGATTAATAATACAGGACAAAATTGTGCATAATAAATGACTAAAGAGTGGTTGAGTTTTGACAGAGGGAGATTTGCCAAATTCTACCAAAATTAGATTCAACAAAGCAGGTCACTAAGGATGGAGGAGAAACACAGGTAAGCAGTTCAAAATTTAACTGCATTTTGGACTTGGCCATTAGGTACATCTAATTAAATTCCTGCAAAGAGGTCTGACTGTAGGTGGGTGAAAGTGAAAGTCTCTCAGTCGTGTCCAACTCTTTGCAACCTATGGACTATACAGCCCATGGGATTCTCCAGGCCAGAATACTGGGGTGGGTAGCTGTTCCCTTCTCCAGGGTACCTTCCCAACCCAGGGATCAAACCCAGGTCTCCCACATTGCACGTAGATTTTTTTTATCAGCTGAGCCACCAGGAAAGCCCAAGAATACTGGAGTGGGTAGCCTATCCCTTCTCCAGAAAATCTTCCTGACCCAGGAATTGAAACAGGGTCTCCTTCACTGCAGGCAGATTCTTGAACATCTGAGCTACCAAGGAAGCCTCTAAGTGGGTGGTGGCACTGAAATGAGCAGGGTGCACAATGTGAAAAGGAAGAGAAACAAGGGGAGAGAGGATAGTAAATAGAAATGGAAGGGGTGGTGTATGGAGATCACTTTAGTTAGCAAACCTTTATGATTCTGACTTTTTGCTAACATTTTCTCCCTCCACACGGTACTCATGCCCAGATGCAAAGTGATGGCTTCATAATAATAAATAAATAATTATAGAACCACGAAAGATCCAAAAGATATGCTGAGAAGGGTTACACACTTGGCTTCAGATCTCACTGCAGTAAAAGACAGAAAGTAGGCTTGGGTTTGACTGTCTGGATGGCTGGAAGGCAGTGACTGACACCCAGTTTAAAAGTTCAGAAGACTTTTTTTTCTTGCCACCAGTAGACGCCCAGGCTGCCAGACATTCATATTTTTAAACACTTTTTTAAGGGACTGTGAGGTTTTTTCTTTCCTCTCTGAGACCTGTTGCTATTGTTTAGTTGCTAAGTCACATTCAAGTCACTAAGTCATGCCCTAGCCTTTTGCAACTGCACAGACTGTAGCCCGCCAGGCTCTCTGAGGCTTACAGATATCTTCCCAGAGCCTGTTCTGTAGCTTCAGGAATAGGCTGAGTTTGGGAACTAACTAGATTCCTACAGAACTGTCGTCCTAGAGGACTATGGCTCTGACATCCCCAAGTGAAACTGCATGTTTTTCAGCACTTGTCACTAGCCTTCAAGACAGACCCAGTGAACAAAAAGAGAGACTAGGTGCTTTGCTGCTGCTGCTGCTAAGTTGCTTCAGTCGTGTCCGACCCTGTGCGACCCCATAGATGGCAGCCCACCAGGCTCCCCCGTCCCTGGGATTCTCCAGGCAAGAACACTGGAGTGGGTTGCCATTTCCTTTTCCAATGCACGAAAGTGAAAAGTGAAAGGGAAGTCGCTCAGTCATGTCTGACTGTTAGAGACCCCATGGACTGCAGGCTACCAGGCTCCTCCGTCCATGGGAGTTTCCAGGCAAGAGAACTGGAGTGGGGTGCCATTACCTTCTCCGATAGGTGCTCTAGAGAGATGATGATCTAGCAAAGACTGCTAATATCAGTACATGGACTCTTTTTATTTAATTTTTAAAATATTTTCACAACTGTTATCTCATTTGATCCTCACACAACCCTGTGAAACCAGCAAAGTTAAGGTGATCATCCTCATTGCCTTCTCACTCTGTAAACAAGACAGAAGCTCAGGGAATCTACCTGCCTGGGTCACAGAACTGATACCCTGCCTGGGGGACTGGAACCCAGGCATCCCAAGTACATCCAGATAAACACAGCCACCCCACCCCCACCCACCCCCACCAAACAGAGGACTGAGGTCCTTGAACAATGAGGAGCTCAGGAACTTTCTGGAAAATATGAGACAAACAAAACCCTCAAACCAGGGCTTTGAAGATATCTAAGGCCAACTTTTTCATTTTACAGGTAAAGTCTAATTTGATTAATGGTTGGCCCCAATTGTCCATCAAATCCATGTACATGGTCAGCTCTCCTAACTCCAAGTCCAGTGCTCTTTTCCACTGGACATGACATGATAACATCTCCTGATCTGGTTTAAACAAAACTCTCAAAGTCAGTGAAACAGGTTAGGATCCACTTACCCTGACAAAGCAAACTGCAGGTTTTAACAAATATCAGATGAAACTGGAGCCTGTAAATGGATTAATTATAGCCAAAAGACCCTCCCTTGTGAAATAAGAATAGCTGAGACGAGGGCTGAGAGGTAGGAAGTGGCACCAGATGCAGAGTACATAGGTCCTCATTTGCCTGCTAACCCTGACCCTCCCTCCAGAATGGTTCTGGAAGCCCAGAAGAGGGTCAATTTCCTCCTTTGCAGGACCTTAGGTGAACAACTCTGCTTCTCTGGGCTGTTAAGAGAAGTTACCGAGAAAAACGTTAAGTTCATTGCAAAAGCTGATAAGGTATTTTCATCCTTACTGGTGTAGTTTTGCTTTCCTGAATTATCTAGTTAACCCTCCTTCCTCTCACCTGATTTCTATTTTAGTGTATATGGCCCAGCCTAGCTGTCCAGTGTGAGGATGAAAGGTCACGGCATAATCACTCCAAGGTTAGACTTTAAAACTGTCCTTGACCATCCAGGTGCTTCGAAGGAGCCAGGAAGTGTTGATGGGTAGCCAAATAAACAATAACAACAATGAGTAACCCAGAATGTAGAACTAAGATCCCTTTGAGATGTGGAAAACCAATGCCTGAAAAACAAACTCAGCCATCTCTGAATATAAGTCATGTAAGAAATCGCTTGCCTGCGTCTGATGAAGAAAATTTGGAATTATCCAAAGGAATACCCAGTCAAAGGAATGTGTACATAACTAACAGAGTTGAAACTGAAGAGGCAAGGAAAATGGAGAACTCCTAAATCAAGAGTTTATCCAAGTGTCTCCATCCTTGTCCAGGATCCAGGACAACTGAGCTCCAGGAGTGGAGACAAATCCATAAGGCTATGAGAACCTGAGGACACTAGCTTTTAAGATCCAGATAAACCCAGCAGCTCTGAGCCCTTGCTCACCAACAAAACACAGGATTTAAACCTCAGCATTTTAACAAGACTGGCTGCAAGGAGAAAACATGCTGGCCAATTATGCCATACCCAATTTTGTTTTAAATGAATAAACTAGCATAAATTATACATTAGTTTTGTGTGAGTGTGGACTAGTCCTCCAAGGTAAGCCTTTCCTACCTTGGGAACAGATAGAAGAGGGAATGAGAAGACCTGACCTGTGTACAGGTGGCTGTGGTAAGGATGCCACAAACAGCAAGTTATAGACCCAAGAGAACCAGAAGGAAAGATATATAACTTGCTATTTATAGCATGTTCACTAAGTTAAACAGACCAGGTTATACATGACAGCAGTTAGTACAGGTGGAAAAATCATGTAACTCCCTATACTCTGTGCCTATAATCAATAAGAACTCAATCAGAGAACAGGGCAGCTTGAATTTCAGCCAAATGCTTTTGATCTCCCATGTAGGAAAAAAATACATTGGCAACACTAGATTTTTTTTATATATATATTATGCTCTTTGTGAGGTACGAGTTGAGACCAATTCTCCCTTCTTTCTGGAGGAAAATGCCTTCAGAAAGAAAATGCCTGAGATAAGAAATAGTGAGGAAAGTGCACAAAAGCAGAGATTTAATGATATTTTATATACTCCACTGCTAAATTCAAAAAGTGAACATATATATTCAAGAAAAAACATTTCAATTAAGGTAGTTGGAATTAAAGGAATTATATCACCTTTTGATTAACCAGAAAACTCAATTAACCAAAGTCACTTATTCAATACTGTTTTCCATTAGTGAAGATTTTGGAAAATATAATTATATAATTAAACATCAGAGTTTGTCATGAAGATAATATCCAGTTGTTACAGAACACAGTGTGCAGAGAATTTCTTTCAATTATTATTGCACTGAGTGCTATTTACTTCAGAAATACTCTAGAGTTAAGGAGGGGAGACATTCTAGTTATTAATCTTTAATACTTTCAGATGGGAATACGGTCATGGGCCAACAAAGTGGAAAGATGCACTGCAATAAAAAATCAGCAATTCCTTCCTCAAACTTCCTAACCCAAGTAGCCCATTGCTGGTTGTCATTGCATTAATCTAATTATAACTTTTTCCTATTGAATTTTAAAATACATGAAATGACTGGGGAAAAAAATAGCAACCTGTAAAAATCAAAGGGTTCCACACTTAATGTTACATTCAAAGGTAATTACTTAACACACGCAAAGCCCAACTGCACAACCTACAATTCTGCAACTTTCTATTGGCTCTTTTGCTTCTACTTTAAATAAAAGAAATCCCTTTCATTTTGTCAAGAAAACTTTTCTCTACCTCACTACTGCCTGACAAGGGAACAGATGGCAATTTAAGGGGAGAATTTATGAGAGCCACAATCTTAATGTTGCATAAAGGAAAGAAAAAGACTCGCATCAAAACCACTGACAAATGTACTTGCTAATATTAATGCACTCCCCATTCATCCAATATGCTTCCTAATTGCTTTTCTGTACATAATAATGTGGCACCTGCTGCTCAACATTGCAAACGCATCAGGATTTCTCCAAAGTCAAACAGCTCTGCAACTGGCCCTCTCCCAGTGATAAATGTAGAGCACTGTATCACGCACAGTTCCTGTCAGTGGCATAATTAAAATTTTATACTTACAGAAAAAGATAGTAAACAATCAGTTCCTAAATGGATTCACAAGAGGAACTCTTGTTACAGCCAACTTTATAATTAGTATGCATCATGTACTGCTAATATATCCATGACAAGAAAATAGGGGAAAAATGAGAAACTCGAGTTGTTCCCTTAATGCAATGTGAAAGTACTAAAAAAAAAAGAAAAAAAGAAAGAAAAAGAGAGGAAAAAAGAAGAAATCTATTGTTACTATATTCTTGCATCGGGTGCTTTCTCTTCTGTTAACATCTCTCTTCCCTATAGCTTGTCTGTGCTTTCTCAAGTGATGGTGAGAATAAGATTAGAGGTTAGGATGAAGAAAACTTTTGTGTACACACACATCAATGAAAATACCACCTCAAATATCATTTTTTTGTACAGGGTAGGGCTCAGAAAACTACAGACTACTAGCTAAATTCAGCCTTCAGATTGTTTTGGTAAAAGGTCTGTGGATTGAGAAAGATTTACACATTTCTAAATATGGGAATACAAATTAAGAGAAAAATAATCATATGAATATCAAATTTCAGTGCCCATCAAGAAAGTTTTATTGGAACACAGCCAAGCTCACTCATTTACATATGGTCTCCACCACTTTCCTACTGTAAGGGCAGAGTTGAAAAGTTATGTATGACCTGCAAGAACTAAAATATTTACTATCTGACCCTGATGTGTATGTGATTTCCACCAGCTTCGATGGTGACTCAGAGGTAAAGAATCCGCCTGTCAATGAAGGAGACAGGGGTTTGATCCCTGGGTCAGGAAATTCCCTGGAGAAGGAAATGGCAAGCCACTTCAGTATTTTTGCCTGGAGAATCCCATGGACAGAGGAGCCTGATGGGCTGCAATCCATAGGGTGGCAAAAGAGTCAGACACGACTGAGCGACTAAAACCACAATAACACCTGTTTAGAAAGAGTTTACTGGCTCCTCATTGAAGGTATCTGTACCCTAGAGATCTATCAATTCAATCTAAGTTGAGTCTGTAGCTATTTCCATGAGCATGCACACATAAGCAACAATTAGTGATCAAGGAGACAAAATAGGGTCCCAGCAAGCTTGTACCTGTGTATGTGCACGTAGGTATGTGTGTGTGAAAGGTGAAAAATCATCATTCTAAGTGTAATTAAAAATTAATGTCTGAGTTGTGATAAAAACCAAATTATATTAATTATCTATGTGGGCTTTTCTTTTGGTTATAATTATATCTTGCAAAATCTAGGTCATCACATTTAAATCAAACATTTATGTTCCTATGTCTGTGAAGAGTCCACTTCTTAAACAACAAAACGGCCAAAAACAATCCAAACAGCAATCACACAAAGCTTACTTTTGACTGCCATACAACATTGAAATAATAGGAGATTTAGTAAAAAAATGAAAAAGAAAAAAGTTATTTGATGAAATTTCTTAGAACTACACAGGTGCACACACACAAAAACATAAATTATGAAAACACATAGTTAGTTAAGTCGCTCAGTCGTGTCCGACTCTTTGCAACCCTGTGGACTGTAGCCCACCAGGCTCCTCCATCCATGGGATTCTCGAGGCAAGAATCCTGGAGTGGGTTGCCATTTCCTTCTCCAGAGGATCTTCCTGACCCAGGGATTGAACCCAGGTCTCCTGCATTAGAGGCAGACGCTTTAGCCTCTGAGCCACCAGGGAAGCCAAAATGAAAACACATAAAACGGTTAAATCTGAACAGGGTCTAAGGATGGTGTCAATCTCAGTTTTCTGGTGTTGCTGTTGTACTAAAGTCACATTGGATGTTACCAGTGGGGGAAACTGGATGAAGGGACCTCTGCGTACTATTTTTGCATCTTCCCATGAATCAATCATTGTTTCAAAGTAAAATATTTTTTTTAAAGTTATTATAGAACAGAGGCTTTTGCTGGACTAACCAATATGAAATTATATTATACCCAGACTTTTAATTGACAAGGGAAAAGAAAACAATGATAGAGACAAATAAATCTAAAGGCTTACACACTCTCTGTATATGAAATGAGACTGTAACAAATCAATCATTTTTTTTCTGGTGACTATAGCAGGGGGTGGAGAAGGGAGCGGGGAACTAGCAAACGGATTTTTTGGTTTGGTGGACAAAGTGCCTAGTTGATTCACTGACCATTTTTGTTTTGCGTGGCTTGTCATGCGTTCCTTTCTAGTAAGTCCTCTATTCACATCCCTCAGGCACATTCCTATTGGCCAGAACCTTTCCCTTATTGTACAATTACCATCTTTCACATCTAGATGAAAATCCTTTTCTTCACAGCTGAAAGCTAAAAGAGAAGGGAATTTGAATCTAGAGGATTTTAACTTGCTTTGCTTCACTAGGAAAGCATGCCCCATACGATGTAGTGCCTTTTTAAAACTGCTTGTTCCTTTGAGCAAATAGTATTAATTCCAACACTTTTTAAAAGAGGGGGAGGACTACCTGTGAATATAAATAAAGTGAGACATTCCACAACTAAAGATCTCAGGGAGATTAAGGTCTAAATCAGAGGCACAGATGCAGATAAAATAATTTGTATCATGAATGAAAATGTTACACACGAAACTCCTAAGAAAAACAACACCTTTTTGAAGATAAAAACTGCACAAAAATTGCTGATGTGAGTGAGGAAATAAAGTATGTTTTTAGTTTTCATGGCAGGAAGATGAGATTCGTTTTTATACCGGCTCCACAAAGGCTTGCTAGCAACCTGCTTAGAATACAATAGACAGGATTTAAATTTTCTTTTCCTTTACGTGGTTTGCTCATTTGCATGCTAGGCCCCAGAATGGCCTTCCTTCTCTCTGCCATTTCACAGAAACACTGGGATCTGAGCGCTGGGAGCAAACTGAAAGGTTCAAGGGTGCTTGTGAGTTCAGCAGAAAGCTCTTTTATCAATGTATTTGCAAGGGAAAAATGTAGTCCTTTCCTCACTTCATTGGGCAACTTTTCCTTTGAGGGACAGCTTCAAAAATCTCCTTCCCAGAACACCTTTTGGCCCAGGAAAGTGCTCAGGATTCCTCAAATGCACAGACGCAAACTCATCATGGGGACCGCTGATGAACAAAGATGAAATTAGTGTTCGTTTAAAAGGAATTTTAGGAGAAGGATAGCTCTACCTCTATCCATCTCGGGGACAGTTTCTTAAATTTCGTCACTGAAAATATCACAAAAGGCTATAATTCACTTACAAGAAAGTTCAAGGGGCCAGGGCATAGAAGGAAAGGAATATGCAGATCTTCTATTCCATTTTAGGATGATTAAAGCGTACATACATGTCACACCTATCCAACGGAGCGACTAATAACGTAAAAGAAGGAAATAAACACAACATAAATGTAGATCAAACAGGAAATATCAATCCAATTCCAATGACAACAGTCAATCTTCAAACCTAGAAAGCACATTCTCATCATCAAAAGACATACTGCATATGAAGACAAATACTCTCTCACTGCAATATTAAGATCTCAGATGTTACGCCCAACAAAATACAACAAGGACTATATTCATCAACAGACTTAGAACTGCATGTTATTCTCTGTTACAGACAGACAACTGTTCATAGAAACTGAAAGAGGTAGGGATGGCATTCCTATGTAAATAAGAGGGAGTGGTGCTGGAGTGTTGTTTTTTCCAGCCTTGCAAGGGCCCTCACAGCAGGAAACGTTTTATTGTAATGCAAATGTCTTTGATTTCCTCCAAAATCCCCTTTCACTGTCTTTCCTGTCTGAATGTATCATCACACCATATTTGCAATTCTATTAAGCACCATTTTATATTAGCCTAATTTACGTAACCTGCCTAATAGGAATAGGAAATGTTACAGTTATTTTGCTGGATCCAATTAGTATTTCATTGTTTTAGCCTGAGCACAATATTGTACACTAGTCCTCAATACTCAGCTAAATGGAATAGGATAGGATGTACTCCACATAATACGATAAATGGAAGCATATGTTTTAAGCTAATTAAAAAGCAGTTAAAACCTGCCTGAACTGAAACCAATTGTATCCTTTAATATCTGGTGAGTGACTATTTTAAAAAAAAAATCTAATAATGAAATGTCATATTATGGCGAACTTAAGAAAAAAACACAAAAGTTAAGTACTGAAAATAGCTGGACTAAATTACTAGTGAATTGTTTCCTGGAAATGCATTTTCTCTTTTTATGTGCCACACAGTGAAGAGTGAGTTTTCCCAAGTTAAATATACAAATTCACAAAACGTGTAAAATTACTAGCTTAAATATATCAGTTAACAAGAGGGTAGAGAAATATTTTTAACTATTCCTATAATTTAAAATATTCTTTGCGATTCTATTTCTTATTTTAACATCTGTTTAATTTTAAGAAATATATCAAGTGTCGCCTTTTGTGAATTTATGTAATAATATATTTAGAAAAAAGTTACATGATTTCAAATCAAGAACATGTAGTAAAAGTGATCAATTTTATTAGTGTACCAAAGGTAACACGAATTTAAAAAGTGGCTTTACACGGAGATGCTATGGTTTGTAAAGACTGACATTTTGTATCAAAATTGTGAAAATAGCAATAGCAGTCACTGCCTATTTAACACTATAAATATATGTCATATATAATATATACATATTTCCTTACAGGAAATTCTTTGTTCACTAATTTCAGAATTTTGTTACTGAATTCATATTGGGTTGTTAAGCTTTTTTATCTTGGTATTGTTCCCCTAAGAACCACAGATTCAATTCAAATATAAGTAGGAAATAATCAATGTATATCCAAGAGGAGAAAATACAAACACAAACCCAATTAAAAGCATATTTGCTCCTTAGTTTTCATATAGACACCTCTCAAAGCCCATTCCCATGAAGAGGAAATAGTTTTTTTAATTGCTGTTTTTCCATAAATAACTTTCAGAAAAATAAAGTAGGTACAAGAGGTTTTTCATACCTTAAAAGAGAGGCCAAAAGTTTAATGTTAAGCAAAATATCAAATGCAATATTTGCAGGAAAAAATCTTATTTTTCACTCATGACAATAGTAAGAAATAATACTAAAGTGAACTCCCGGCCGACCGGAGATTTTTTACGATAATACATGATGGTTGCACTAAACATGAGAGTGCGCTTTATGTCATTTCTTTCGACTTTGCCATTAACTCCATAACAGCTGGCATCAAATATAGTAAATTGTGAAATAATGAGCTTGTATATTGCTAGCAATTACAGAGTTAAGTTAAATAAATCCTTGGAGTCCAAAATAAGCGTGCCTTCCACCTGACAATAAATTAAAGGTGACACCTGCCTTAATTTAAAACTGCCTAAGATCATAGATAAAAATCAACAAAAAAACACTGTGATTGAAACCACATCTCAAAACTTGCCGCGTTTGACTATATCCATTTCATATATGTTTATGACATCTGTCATCTCGATCTATTATTTAAACACATTTTATGCACTGCTGAGTTATGAAGTATGTTTGTGATAACTATACTTTTGAATTTGAAAGCTCCATTGTGAATGCTCTACCTCTGGTTTCCTTGCTTTTATATATATATATATATACATATATATATATATATGTATATATGTATATATTTAAGCAGAAACTAGATAACCAGACTGCAATATTCTTTAAGAGTATGTTACTCGAGGGCCTGCACCTTTAGAAAAACACTACAGTCTGAGGACCAGATGTGTTGCAATGCTCTTGGTTACCACATATATATCACTTACTCAGTGAAACTCATACATGTCACGAAATTAACTTTTTTCTTTGATTTTGGAAAAATATATTTTATAAAAATATAATTTGAACCATAGATTAATGGACCATGCCCAAAAGGAATTCAGGTGGCAGTTGCAGCTAGACAGACTGAAACAGCCAGGAGCTTGAGTTTGATCTGTCAGCATAGAAACACCCTATGCAAATTAGTCAGAGGAGGATGGGATAGGTAGGTACCAACACAGGACCCCTCTTTTTACTCACACACACACACACACACACACACACACACACACTGCAAATATGAAACGTTAAATAAGGGCCTTACACCGTTATAGATTTCATAGAGCTGGAAGTGATTTTTAAATTAATAGAGGCGGTCTTTCGGTATCTAGTGAGTGAAGTGAAGTCACTCAGTTGTGTCTGACTCTTTGCGACCCCACGGACTGTAACCTACCAGGTTCCTCCATCCATGGGAATTTCCAGGCAAGAGTACTGGAGTGGGGTGCCATTTCCTTCTCCAGGAGATCTTCCCAACCCAAGGATTGAACCCGGGTCTCCTGCATTGTCAGCAGACATCTTACTGTCTGAGCCACCAGGAAGTCCTTTCAGTATCTAAGATGGGAATGAAACTATCCTAACTGATAGTTATATGTTTCCCTTCTGAATATTTTCAGGGATGAAAACATAATTTAAGAGGTAATTCCTTTTCTGAAAATGTAGCATCTTCCCATCTTGAATCTATTATGCACCCTAAAATCTTTTGGTGATCTAGAAGCTGTAACGCCATCTTACAAAGACAATCTGAGCCTTAATATTTCCATCCCAACAAAGCAGGCTGTTGGTTTAGGAATCATTTCCCAAAGAATCAATTTGTATTACTGGGTATGAAGGTACAGACTGACATGGATCCAAGTTACTGAAAGCAGACCAGCCCTCAAAGAAACTAAGCTTGATGGCAGGCCAGGATTTGAACTTAAGTGGAAATTACAAAATATAGTAATTAACCATCCAACCAGTCCATCCTAAAGGAGATCAGTCCTGAGCGTTCATTGGACGGACTGATGCTGAAGCTGAAACTCCAATACTTTGGCCACCTCATGCGAAGAGCTGACTCATTTGAAAAGACCCTGATGCTGGGAAAGACTGGAGGCAGGAGAAGGGAATGAAGAGAGGAGGAGATGGTTGGATGGCATCACTGACTCAATGGACATGGGTTTGGGTGGACTCTGGAAGTTAGTGATGGACAAGGAGGCCTGGTGTGCTGCAGTTCATGGGGTCCCAAAGAGTCGGATATGACTGAGCGACTGAACTGAAACTGAATTAACCATTATGCCAAGGTAAAAATCTGAGGGCTAAAGGAAATGTTTCTCAGCTATTTCTATACCCAAGGTCAAAATCAAAAGCAAGGCACTCAATTTAAAATTCTCAACTTTTCCAGTTAGCATTGATTTCAAAGGAGCAGATATCGTAACCAAAACTGATGGCACAGATGGCTGAAAGGACCACAAAGACAGATTCAAGGTTATTTATCTGCAACATTTTACTGACTCTGTTGTTCATAGATATATACATTTTTGTAGCCACGGATTGGCTGAGACAGGCTCTATGGACAAAAATAAAAAAATTAAAAATGGAAGGGGAGGGCATTAATGAGAATTGCTTCTTTATCAAATGGACTTTACTTGTTAAATATTACAAAGAATTTTAGGACAACCTAAACTCTTCTGAGAGTTGCACAGAACATCTCAGAATTACCTCCAAGAATATCTCTCTCTCCTTTTTGTTACTGTGCACTTTCATCATATGATCATCATCGAAGACAATATTCTGGAGGAAAAAGAAAAGACTATCTCTAAATGCTTTGGAAGCAAGAGGTCGGTGTTAGAATCTGAATTTATAAGACATGAACCTCTAAATCTTATAGGATTAAATAATCTGGCCAACACGCCCATTAACCTCTTGAATCTGATTTTCTCTTTAACTCCTAAATTCATAAAACCAAAAGGAATCCCCATAGACTGGCATTCTTTCTTGCCATGGTCAAAGCTTCAGATGGGCCAGGCCACTTTATTTTTGTTCTGGGTGGGATGTGGATTTGTGGGCAGATGACAAGGTGCTAATGAGGAGCTAATGTTCCTGCAGCTGGCAAACTGCCAACTCAGGATGGGAGGATGAGAGCATTTGTCTGCATTAGCCCTAGACATAGAAGGGAGGGGTTGGAGGATCACCAACTCCAGGTTGAATAACCTGACTCACACTGGATTCTGCGTTCCATTCCTAAAGCAAGGGGCCATCTCAGGGTAATTACACACTTTTCCTAGGTGGCATGGTGAGTTCTCATGTGGATACACTTGACTTGGTTCTCGTTCTGGAATAAATTAGTCAGAATAGGCAAGTTCAGAACCTGTCCCACCTCATCACCAACTCAGGATATAATCATATTAATGAGGAACCAGGTGAAACTTCTTGTCAGGATTACATTCATTCATCATGAGTGTAAAGTTAGTTTCTACAAGTGTCTAAGCCAGATCGCTTTTTGAATTCAAAATTTACTTCTAAAAGAGCAGGGCACTTTATTTTCTAATTTTGCCATCAAAAATTCACATCATGAGTTTCTAAGCCAGGCGGCTGATTGGAAGAAAACCCCAGAGAGACTTGAAATTTCAATAGAACCATCCTGCCTGAGCAGAATACAGCTGAGGTGCTTTCACCTGGAGCGCTTTCACCCAGGTCTCCCCAACATTGATTTCAATAACAATTATCCCTGTTACATTTTAAAATCTACCTATATGCTAATTAATGTGGATTTTCACGTACCTAAGGAAAATGACGAAGGCTTTTAATGGACAGACAGGTTTGGAGGGACAAAGATAAAACTTTTCCTGGGAATGATTCTAAAAACCTTGAAACCTGAAAGTAAACGATATTTACAGGCTAAATAATAAACCTCAAGTGCATGCACATTAAACTCATTATGTAATTTTAATTTTAGGCCATTCCATCTTTTTATAAGGACATACAAACATGTGTTCAGAATATCTGTTTTGGATATATATTCTATAGAAGGTCATTGCTCCAATCATGATGGTATTTCGAATTCCCTGCATGATTTGCTAAGTACCATGGCATATATGCTCACAGCTACCCTCCCTTCAGTGCATGTATGTCATGACATTTTTGCTGCAGAAGATGAACCATGTGGTTGAAGCATCCCCACCCTACAAGACCTGTCCCTGGCCCACTTCCTTGCTCTCACTGTCTTCCCTAATCTCTACTCCGCTCACCAAGCTTCAACTCCCCTTCAGAGTCTTATGAACGGGACAAATAATTTTCACCCCAGGACTTTCAGAAGTGCTGTGTGCAGGGTGTCTGGAATGCTCTTTCCCAGAGTCAGCCTAACTGGTTCCTTTCATCCTTCAACCTTAATTGTCCCACAAAGAGTTTCCCCTCCCTGCTTCCATCACTCTGGCATAAGCATATTTCTCCTTCAAATTTTCTAGATCAACACTTTCATTCACAACACTTTAACGCAATGTTTATTTCCCTCACAGCTGTTCATTTTTGCTCTCTCCCACACCACTCCCCCGTTTTTCTTCCGGAGAAGGCGATGGCACCCCACTCCAGTACTTTTGCCTGGAAAATCCCATGGACGGAGGAGCCTGGTGGGCTGCAGTCGGGCACGACTGAGCAACTTCACTTTCACTTTTCACTTTCATGCATTGAAGAAGGAAATGGCAACCCACTCCAGTGTTCTTGCCTGGAGAATCCCAGGGACGGAAGAGCCTGGTGGGCTGCCGTCTATGGGGTCACACAGAGTAGGACAGGGCTGAGGTGATTTAGCAGCAGCAGCAGCAGCAGAACCACGTGAGCCTTCCTCACTGATGTATGCCCAGGGCCTGGCACCGTACTGTACATGGTAAGTGGAAATAAGTGAAAGTGGCTCAGTAGTGTCCGACTCTTTGCAACTCAATGCACCATACAGTCCATGGAATTCTCCAGGCCAGAATACCGGAGTGGGTTGCCATTCCATTCTCTAGGGGATCGTCCCAACCCAGGGATCAAACCCAGATCTCCTGCACTGCATGCGGATTCTTTGCCACTGAGCCACCAAGGAAGCCCACTATACACAGTAGGCCCTCAGTAACTCTCTGTTCTAGCAATAAGTGGGTGCAAGATGTTGAATAAGGTCTAATAGATTTTAGGATGCAAGTTTTAAGTGCAGTATCATCCACAAAAACAAGGTTTCTTAGATGTTAAAGAACAGGTGCATTTTAAACAAAAGACAAATTCTATTAAGAGTTACTTCATATATTATCAATTCTAATTTATTACCATACTGGCATCCAATATTTTACCCAAATATTTTACTCAAATATTTTACAATTTTTTTTATTTTTTTAGCTTTGGAGTGATAACTAAAATAATAATAGGCAATATTAATTGAGCATCTTTCAAAGCACTTGTTTTATCTCATTTAGCCCCCACCTTGTGGAAGAAGAAACAGAAGCACTGAGGGGATGTGTTATCTGCCAGGGACACACAGCCAGGAAATGGCACAGCTGGGTTTGAGTCTGGACCCTCTGGCTGCAAACACCATGCTCAGAACCACCACGATGCTCTGTCCCCCACATTCCTGTGTGTACCACAGCCACTTCTGACTAATCAACAGCCAGGGGCTCTCATTCCATGTGCATGTATAGAACAAGCCAGCGGGGAAGACAAAGGTGAAGGACTTACAGAATCGTGGCATAGGTCCAGTTTGGGATGGTTAGTGCATGGCTTTCCCGCTCTCAGATGGATCTGAATTACGAGCTCCTTCTTAACATCTCATCCTACTTTACACAACATTTGCAAACATTCATTTACAGCCCTGATTAGTCCAGCTTCTGGTCCCTTATGATCTTTGATTTCCTCTGGCCTAGAGTTAAGCAACCACACCTCTCTCTCTCTTTATTTCTCCAAAAGATTCTTATTAGCAAAAAAAACCATTAATACTGGTTCGGTTGCTACTATCGACCATATGCAAGAAAATGGCAAGCATGCAGTAGAGCAAGGAGACTTAACACGGGGACAACTGCCCATAGAGTTAAACGGAGGTCCACGTGCGTGTGTGTGAGTTTCAGAACATGGTTGACAAGTTGAGGACATGGCCCAAACAAAGAGACAATTAACTGAAGACACCTTTGATAGATTCTTGAGGTCATGTGGTAAATCAACACAATACTTCTTAAAGATAAAGGCTCATGTGATTTCATAGGACAACTGCAAAATACTGACCAGATTACCACCCTCAAGGCATGAATTCATTCAGTAGGAATTTTGTGAAGGTAGAGACAGGCTGTTTCATAGTGATGCTAAAAAACTAGTAGGATAAAGGGACAGTAATAATAGTCCAAAGAAAGTAATGTTTTCAATGAAACTGCTGGTTTTGCAATTTTCCTCACTCATGTATAGGAGCTCATGAACAATGAATGTAGGTTCCAGAAATAACTATCCTGATAAGAGTGGGTGATATCTGAGTTGACACTTGATACAATGGGCAGCTAGTTTCATACACCATTTAAATTGTAATAATGAAACAGAACAATATCCTATGGTCTGCACCCCCCGACCACCACCCCCCCAACACACACACACATGTCCTCAGCCTGTCTTCTGTCTGTGGAAAAACATTAGCCTGTGAATAAGTGTAATCAGAGAAGTGAGAAACTGCAGAAGCAAAGGAAAACAGTAGAATAAATAATAGCAGTTTAGTCATTAAGCGTAGTCAAGGACCTTTAGTTCCTCCTTAAGGGGTATATATAATATTTTGAGCCATATCCTGTGAGCTGTGTTATAGATGCCAAAACTCCTACACAATGGAAGAAGTTAACTGCCTGATGACTAGACTGTAGTCATGATATAAGCTACCACAATTCCAAGAGCTGGCATCAAAGAAGTGGGACGAAATCGACCCTGGACACAAAGATCAACTATATTTAAAACAATCAAGACAATGCTGATCAATTTCCACCATATGACCAATTTAAAGATGACTGTCAGAATTGACTGTGCTGTTTCTGCATGTAGGCCCCTCCATTCTCCTATAAAAGCTCTTGCCCACTGATTGGTGAGGGTAGGGGTGAGGCAGTTGGCCTCTGGACAGGAGTCCACCCTTCCCTCACCCTAGGTTGCCAGCCTCAGGAACAAAGCAAACTTTCCTTTCCACCAACCTTGACTCTTTATTGGCTTCAGAGTGGGAGCAGCTGGACCCCCACTTTGGGTTACAATAGTTCTCACTGACCTTTGACCCCAAGGTTGACCCTTTTGCCAAGTTAGCAAATATTTTCTTAAAAGGCCAGATAGTAAGTATTTTAGGATTTACAGCCATCTGATTTCTGCCACAGTTCCTCGGCTCTGTCACCATAGTACAAAAACTGCTGTAACAGACAACGCTAAACAGCAGAAAATAAAGAAAAGAATGACTGGGACTGTGTTCCAATAAAACTTTATTTTTAGACACTGAAATTTGAATGTCATGTCATTTGCATGTGTCATGAAATACTATCCTTATTTTGATTATGTTTCAATTATTTAAAAATATATAAAACATTCTAAGATATCAGGCTAAAAATAGGCAGCAGACCAGATTTGGCCCAGAGGACAAAGTTTGCTGACCTCTGCCTTCTACTAATACAGAACAACAAAAACTCTAGAAAGGACTTTTAAAAGGAGGTAAGTCTCTTAGAACATCAGAGCTTTTTAAAGGAATTAACCATATTCTTTATACGTGAATGTTATTTAACCCCTTTAATTCAAGTATAGACATACAGATTATATACCTTGATGAATATTTACAAACCAAACATAACTGTGTAACCACCATGTAAATCAAGAACCAGAACATTAATTTGGTAAGGAGATACCCTCATGCTCCTCACCTATCAGCCACCACCATCCCCACTCCAAGTGTGCCCACTACCCTGACTTCTAAACGCACAGATTACCATGTTGTATGACTTTTCTGGTATGAGATCATTTACTTAAAAAAAAATTTTTAATGCTGTAGGAAAAAGTAGGGTTATACAATAAAAAAGGCAAGTCGCTGCCCTAACTGAAATTTATCATTTTGAAGCCACATAATCATAAACTCTGGAAATGGAGATTTTAGACAATATCTATATATATACACCCTTATATGACACCAAATTCTCAGATTAACATAACTAACATATTTTAATTCAATTGTCTATCCAAATATTAGTTTGATTACTATCATGCACATGTGTACAGGGCCAAAATCTATAAATCAATAATAATATTGACAACTGAATAAAACAATAAATTAAATTTCTGATTATGCTATTATTGTCAAAGCTCATATCTGCCTCATTTTCTCTACAAAACTGACAAAGTATTGAATTTTTTAACACTGAGCATCAAGGACTGGGCTATACTTTCAGCTATTGACACTGCTAACAAAGATGAAGGTCTTTACTACAACTCACAAATGATTAGTGTTCATGACAAGGTACAAATGAAAAATATGTAATGATTTTATTAACTGTTTTATTTTGCTATATATATATATACATCAAGATATCTCCATTTTTAAGCTGTAGTATCAACTAAATATAAAATGGTGGTGGTTTAGTCGCTCAGTCGTGTCTGACTTTAAGACCCATGGACTATAGCCTGCCAGGCTCCCATGTCCATGGGATTCTTCAGGCAAGAATACTGGAGTTAGTTGCCATTTCCTAATCCAAAATATAAAATAACCTTTTGCTAATTTGTTTAAGTTACAACAACAAAAATTATATAACAAAGTAGTGGCGATGGGCATTTTAACAATCTAAGAGGAAAAATTTTAAAACCTATATGTGTGCTGCATTTCCAAACTCTGATATCACTACAAGAGCAAAGCTAGATGAAAGTTAAGATCTGCAGCTGTTTTTTAACATCATTTTTTTTCACCCTTAACAGTGAATGTTTTCACCAGAAAGGTATTTTGTGCTAACAAGATCTGAAAATGTTTGTTTCATGGAGAAAAACTAAAAGGTGCCATTCAGTTCCATTCACTTGCTCAGTCGTGTCCAACTCTTTGTGACGCCATGAACCACAGCACACTAGGCCTCCCTGTCCATCACTAACTCCCGGATTTGACCCAAACTCATGTCCATCGAGTCGGGGATGCCATCCAGCCATCTCATCCTCTGTCGTCCCCTTCTCCTCCTGCCCCCAATCCCTCCCAGCAACAGGGTCTTTTCCAATGAGTCAACTCTTCTCATGAGGTGGCCAAAGTATTGGAGTTTCAGCTTTAGCATCGGTCCTTCCAATGAACACCGGGGACCGATCTCCTTGCAGTCCAAGGGACTCTCAAGAGTCTTCTCCAACACCATAGTTCAAAAGCATCAATTCTTCGGCGCTCAGCTTTCTTCACAGTCCA
Organism: Ovis canadensis; assembly: GCF_042477335.2. Taxonomy (NCBI): domain Eukaryota; kingdom Metazoa; phylum Chordata; class Mammalia; order Artiodactyla; family Bovidae; genus Ovis; species Ovis canadensis. The sequence goes on from NC_091247.1 coordinate 65,696,770, forward strand.
ACATGTGAGTCCAGCTTTCTCTCACATCCATACATGACCACTGGAAAAACCATACCTTGACTAGATGGACCTTTGTTGGCAAAGTAATGTCTCTGCTTTTTAATATGCTGTCTAGGTTGGTCATAGTTTTCCTTTCAAGGAGCAAATGTCTTTTAATTTCATGGCTGCAATCACCATCTTCTGTGATTCTGGAGCCCAGAAAAATAAAGTCTGACCCTGTTTCCACTGTTTCCCCATCTATTTCCCATGAAGTGATGGGACCAGATGCCATGATCTTAGTTTTCTGAATGTTGAGCTTTAAGCCAACTTTTTCACTCTCCTCCTTCACTTTCATCAAGAGGCTTTTTAGTTCCTCTTCACTTTCTGCCGTAAGGGTGGTGTCATCTACATATCTGAGGTTATTGAAGTGTAAATAGCAACATATAGCTTACCCTGAAATAACCCATTAATATCTCTAAGTGAAAAAAAAAATAGACTAATTCCAAAGATTTGAATGGGACTGGGTAATTTTACTCAGTGCTATTCTGGTCTCCACTTTGTAACAAAGCTCTTCCTTTGTGACCTGACCATGGCAAATTATCTTCAACATCAGTTTCCTCATCTAAAATGTGATATTGTGAAGTTTTTTTTCAGTTCTAAGAATATAAGTATTCTCAGCACAAGAAAGCAATTAATGTCCAAATGAAAGAATGTCTTCTTTCTTGAAATGACTGAATAGAGGATAGTTAAGAAAGAATCATGAGAAATGCTGGGCTGGATGAAGCACAAGCTGGAGTCAAAATTGCCAGGAGAAATATCAATAACCTCAGATATGCAGATGACACCACCCTTACAGCAGAAAGCGAAGAAGAACTAAAGAGCCTCTTGGTGAAAGTGAAAGAGGAGAGTGAAAAAGTTGGCTTAAAACTCAACATTCAGAAAACTCGGATCATGGCATCTGGTCCCATCACTTCATGGCAAATAGATGGAGAAACAGTAGAAACAGTGTGAGAAACTTCGTTTTCTTAGGCTCCAAAATCACAGAAGATGGTGATTGCAGCCATGAAATTAAAAGACACTTGCTCCTTGGAAGAAAACTTATGACCAATCTAGACAGCATATTCAAAAGCAGAAACATTACTTTGCCAACAAAGGTCCATCTAGTCAAAGCTAAGATTTTTCCAGTAGTCATGTATGGATTTCAGAGCTGGGCTATAAAGAAAGCTGAGCACTGAAGAATTGATGCTTTTGAACTGTGGTGTTGAAGAAGACTCTTGAGAGTCCCTTGGACTGAAAGGAGATCCCACCTGTCAATTCTAAAAGAAATCAGTCCTCAATATTCATTGGAAGGACTGATGCTAAAGCTGAAATTCTAATACTTGGGCTACCTGATGCAAAGAACTGACTCATCGGAAAAGACCCTGATGCTGAGAAAGATTGAAGGCCAGAGGAGAAGGGGACGACAGAGGATGAAATGGTTGGATGGCATCACCAACTCAATGGACATGAGTTTGAGCAAGCTCCGGGAGTTGGTGATGGACAGGGAAGCCTGGCGTGCTACAGTCAACAGAGTCACAAAGAATCAGACATGACTGAGTGACTGAACTGACTGGAGAAAGAATTCAAGTTGAAAAACACTTTGCCTGAAATGTTATGAATTTCTCTAGTAGTTCAGAGGCTAAGTGTTAATAAAACACTTTGATGTTAAGAAATGAACGTTTTAAAGAATAAGAATACATTCTCCAAAGAAGCAGTTAAACTTTCCATCTGCTGGCCAAAAAACTTTATCAACTCCACATCTTTTAAAAGTGAAACTTCTGTGCTGGCCCATACAGATGAGTATAAATTCAATCCAATTTACAGCACGGTAACAATGGGGGCAGTCTCAGACTATTACTTTCAATGGGATTGAGTCCCTAAGGATGGCAATGACTGAGTCCCATTGAAAGTAATGGAGTAAGCAATCACATGCCATTACTTTCAAGGAGACACAGTCTCTACTACCCATAATAACATGGTAATATAAATCTGCCTGACTCATCAGCATGAAGAATGAAAATGTAAAAGAATTTCAAAGCTGCAAATGTGTACCCTGAGACAAAAAAAAAAAAATCCTCTTCTCTCTTGCACCCATAACTAATCAAAGTTGAAATCGATTTTAGTAGAGCTAGAAAGGTCCAAGAACCCAGGGCGGGGAGCATGACTCCTAGGAGCAGGTTCCTGTCCTTCTCCCACTTCCTTCTGAGCAAGCTGCTCAGTGCCGTCTGTAAACGCCTGACTCCTCTGTACCCTTCTCTTTTCCACTTTTGTTCTCAAGTAGTAGCAACTTCAAGAACAGGCTTTCACCCTCTGAACCACAACTGGTCAAATTCATTACAAACAAGCTTTCTCTTTCTGCTTTAATACATATGTGCTGATTTTCCCAATAAGCAGAAAAATCCAATCTTTGTTTCTTTCCATATGACATGTGGGTAAAATTCCAAGAAAACCTGTATTTCAGACATACAAGCCAAGCTTTCTTCATCTCATTTCCTTTAACCAGAAACTGATTTTTTTTTTTTTTCTGGCTGCACCGCATGGCATGTAGAATGTGGGATCTTAGTTCTCCAACCTGGGATCTAACTCATGCCCCATGCAGTGAAATGTGGAGTCTTCACCACTGGACCACCAGCTCAATCCAAATCTCTCAACCAGTGAAAACAATATGAACAAGAGATGGGAGCTACTTAGATTACTAAGGTGTCGCTGAGGTTCCTTTTGTCAAATGAATGATCAGGAAAATCACAATTAAACACTAGTAAACCTGTATCTACAGGTGTGCTAGTAATTTTTAATAGCTAGCCCTCAGGGAGAGGAAAAGGCTCTGACTGTAGCCAATTTTCTTGGTAAAAATACTGTCACCATGGCTAATTTCAAATTACCAACATGATGCTACTAAATGGAGGATATAAGAAAAGATACACAGTAGTAAATCACCAGGTAGTATTTTCACTATAAAGATACAATAGATGTAAATAACCTCAAGATCATAGACAAAATAAAACGTCATAAAGTAGTTAAAAAGTGATTTTTGAGTTTTCACAGAATCTATTACCTTTATCTAAAATATAATTAATTTATCTGCAAGAATAATTATTTGATTTTTAATAATGGCTGTATTTAACAATGGGCCTACAAAATGCCTGACAATTTAGCAATTTGCTCTTGTGAACCAGTCAGTATTAGCCAGCTCCAGCACAACCACTGGGTGTTTTTCTCTTGAACTTGGCGCAGTCAAGTTGACATTATGTCAAGGGTCATAGGGGACTTGTAAATAAGTGAAGACTTTCCCAGCCTGTCTAGGACCAGTGGGCTTTGTCCTAAATAAAATATCCAAGTGGACTGAAATTCTTAAAAGTTTCCTGTTCCTTGACCCAACCTGTCTAATGTAAATGAATTAAGATCAACTTTCAAAGGTTTTTATGTAGAAATTTTGATGTAGGAAGGGTATTTGAGTCAGACAAACCTGATGCAAAGAGCTGACTCATTTGAAAAGATCCTGATGCTGGGAAAGATTGAGGGCAGGAGGAGAACGGGATGACAGAGGATGAGATGCTTGGATGGCATCATTGACTCAATGGACATGGGTTTGGGTGGACTCCAGGAGTTGGTGATGGACAGGGAGGCCTGGTGTGCTGTGGTTCATGGGGTAGCAAGGAGTCGGACATGACTGAGCGACTGAACTGAACTGAAAACCCAAGTTTATCTCAGCTCCCCTTTGCTATTTGCATGCCCTTGGTTTGTCTGCCTTAACTCTTTTGTGGTTTAGTTACCTCATTTATAAAACAGAGCTAATAATAGATCACACTATTGATAATTATGAGGGATATAACCAGAGTCCCTCTCAAATCCTTCAATTTCCAAATACCACAATAGTACACAATTTCCCTTATGAAATGCAATAATGTGAGTGAAAAAATAGGCAACTCCCTCAGACCCCTAATGATCTTATAAATACAGGCTTTAAGTCATTTATGAAGCTATTAAAATAATTTCTACCATCTGTAATTCTCTATTTTATTTAAAGAACAAATTTTGACTCTTTGAAACAGCTTTATAAATCACTTTTCTTCTACCTTTTCTGTACATATAGTGGGTTTCTTCAGTTACAGATCTGAGCTATAGAAAAATGCAGTATTAGATTCCTAAATATATCTAGAACTTCCATTTCCTAACTAAAACCTCTCACCATCTAAGACTTCTTCATTTCTATCACCAAGCACCTGGCTTTCTCTATGAATTTTTTTTCCCACACACAAAATGGTAAAAAAGTATTTAAATTATAAAAATTTTCAGTGATGAGACAAGAAAACAAAGACATGTGACAGTACGGATGTCACTAGTTTAGCCAGTGTACTCCTCTAGTACCTATGCCTACCTATAAGCCTCACAGAGCAATTCAGGCTCTTTGTCAGTAACATCAAAAACTGTCCATGCAGCAGACTTTTCAGTGACTCATGAGGAATCATGATTGTGAATGGCTCATTTACAAATGCCAAGGCTCCACTTTCTGGAGCTCCCTGGCATGATTTTGAGAGTTTTCAATAAGATGGTAGACTTGAAGTACGGGGAACAATGTTTGAGATGTAAATATGCCAGACGCCTCTTGCTTCATTCCTCCTCTGACACCCTAATGACAAAAATGGCCCCAGAAGAAGACAAAATGTAGGGAGAAAGCTCTAGATTGCTTTCCATGCTAATTTTAGACTTTTCCTATTGCAGGAGGTTGGTGAGGCCATCATCCCTTAACATGCAGTAAGTGACAGCCCTAGGAAATGGAGAAGAAAGCTTCGTCGAGTTATGCCTGGACATGCCCTCATTAACTTATTTCTGCCTATTTGGAACTTTGCTTTTGCTAGACTGTCCTTTCAGCTTATCTTCCCAAAATAGGCAGTGGTGGGGATTATTCCTTTTAGCAAAAATTACAAATATACTTCTTGCCTTTCCCTTCCTCCTTCCTTCCTTGCCTTCTCATGTGGCATAGCTACATATACATCAGAAAGTACAATGCTTGTTTCCCCATTTTCTTAGTGTGCACTGCTGTAATGAAAAATATCATAAACTAGGTGGCTTAAACAACAGAAATGTGTTTCTTACAGCGCTAGAGCCTGGGAAGTCTGAGACCAGAGTCCCAGCATGTTTCAGTTCTGGTGAGGGCCATCCTCCGGGATCACAGATGTTTGCCTTCTTGCCCTCATACAGCAGAGAGCAGGCAGGGAGAAAAAGAAGGACAGAGACTGGGGAGCACCAACACTCTAACGTCTCTTCTTATAGGATCTCTGCTGCTGCTGCTAAGTCACTTCAGTTGTGTCCGACTCTGCGACCCCACAGCCCACCAGGCTCCCCCGTCCCTGGGATTCTCCAGGCAAGAATTTCTCCAGGCAAGTTTTCCTTGACAAAGCCTGGCATTGCCTTCATGCTGATCAAATTCTGGCTCTCTGGCAATGCTATCATCTAGCTCAGAAGCCTCAAAATAAGTCAATGTTTCAAAAGAAGGCAGTCCTAAAAGAAAAGGTTAAAATGGAAATACTATTAGGAAATAAATTAGGGTGAAGTGGAAAGAGCATCAGTTTTCCACTTTAGTATGTGCATCCTAAGTCGCTTCAGTCACATCCGACTCTTTGCTAACCCATGCCCACCAGCTTTCTCTGTCCATGGGATTCTCCAGGCAAGAACACTGGAGTGGGTTGCCATACCCTACTCCAAGGGAATCTTCACAATCCAGGGATCAAACCCTCGTCTCTCAGGTCTCCTGCACTGGCAGGCAGGTTCTTTACCACTAGCGCCACCTGGGAAGCTGCATTTTAGTATAGGAATCCTTTGTTGGTTTTCACAGGATGCCAGGATTCTACCACATACAAGTTAAACCATGACTTAACCATTAAAAAAATTTGCAGTGTTCTTGGGGAAAGCACCAAGGAGTCAATTTCTATAAATTAAATATTTAAGATCGGACTTCAGATGCCTGAGCCAAAGTATTTTTTGAGATAAATACCTATCATTGTTGTTGCTCAGTCACTAAGTCATGTCCAGCTCTCTGTGATCCCATGGACTGTGGCAATCAGGCTTCCCTGTCCTTCACCATCTCCCGGAGTTTGCTCAAACTCACATCCATTGTGTCAGTGATGCTATCCAATATCTATAGTTACTTAATAAATGTTTGCTGATTTATATTACTTCACTAATATATAAAACATTCTGAGAATGAGGGAATTCTAATATAGATAATTTTAGAATCTTTAAGGTCATATATCACAAAATCAGGAGCCCCACAAAAGAATCTGAAGGTTAAAACATTTACTTCATCATAAAAAGAAAGCCTAAAAGAGAAAACACCTTTTTAATATATTAAACAAAATCTTATTCTGAACAGAAATCATTTAGTCACTAGTCTAGAAAAAAAATATTCCTCCCTTTCCCACCTATGTATCTCAATCTCTCCTCTAGTTAGCAAAAATACTTCCCCTGTGGCCACACGATAGACTCACCGGCAATAGTTTGGACATGCTCTTTGGCATTAATCTATCCTTAATATTTATGCATTTCAAAGAAGCCCAAAGAATAAGTTGAATAATGAGGAATAATTTAAACAGTGCATGCGAATTAAGAAATGAAGAGGAAATTGTGTCAAAACAGAATGTTCATATTATAATAAAAGAAAAAAAAGAAAAGAATGATTCACAGTGCCTAGTGACTTCTCAAAAATATTCAATCCTATTAGAATGAACTTTGAAGATGTCACTAGCGCTCATGAAAATTCTTAAAGCACAGAAACTATGCCCTCCAACACTTGAAAACAGACAAATACACTCTTTTGAGGAATATGATGAACATTTTTTAGGAACTGTTTTGGCTAGGTCTGCTACAAGCATTGGTACTGGCAAGAGACACATTTGTATTCATTTCTGTATTCACTGTAAAACCCTAGAATTTTGCCCAGTTGTCATCTCTTGAAGTAGTCTCAAAACTATAGACAATTTTCAACATGAAAATTGTACTAGCTGGGTGATAATATCCTCAACTAAATGTGGACAGGTTTAAAGAAACTTGATACAGTATTTACTTCTTTAAACAAGTCTTCCTCTTTTTACATTATTTGCTTTCATCTATAGCAGCCTCCATTTTTTTCTATTCTGTATAAATCTCTATATTAAGAATGTATCAGTGACAGGAATGCAGCCCTTTCTTAAAGTGCTCTGTACAGGACAACCTATAGAGAATGATAATAATTGAAATCTTTCTTATATCACTTTTAGAAGTTATTTTATCTTACTAATACTAGGCATACTAAGAAAAACTGTTCAGATGTCATTCTTCAGTATGCTTTAATCTGATAGGTACACCCATTTAATATCTATAAGTTCGAGAAAGAAAAGCAAAGGAATAAAAATGGAACAACAATAAAGAAAGATAAGGATTAAAAGATTGGTTTTGGTGGCATTTTAATTCAGCTCTTCCTAGCTGTACATGAAATGGGTACAAAATGTACAAATTCTGTGTTCTTTCCCAGACAGAGCTTCTTTTTTGATTTTTTTTTGTTGTTTTATTGCACATTTTGGTTGCAGTTTACTTTTCATAGCCTCCGACAGGCACCATGTTTTTCTCTAGAAGTTTTGAGGGGTTTCTGTGTGTGGTGTTTTAATTTATTAATATTATGGCACCCCACTCCAGTACTCTTGCCTGGAAAATCCCATGGGCGGAGGAGCCTGGTGGGCTGCAGTCCATGGAGTCGTGAAGAGTTGGACACAACTGAGCAACTTCACTTTCACTTTTCACTTTCATGCATTGGAGAAGGAAATGGCAACCCACTCCAGTGTTCTTGCCTGGAGAATCCCAGGGACGGGGGAGCCTGGTGGGCTGCCGTCTATGGGGTCGCACAGAGTCGGACACGACTGAAGCGACTTAGCAGCAGCAGCAGCAGCAGTCCTGTGTTAAGTCCCACTTTCTCTTAGAGGATTCTGGACTCAGAGGATGCAGAGAACACATGGCAGGAAGTCACATGGCAATCTGTCACCAGACAGGCAGCTTCATCAGCCAGGCTGTTGTCGTGTGTTGTGAGTGAGTCTGCCCCCACAGCAAGCTGAGGAACAGACCGGACTCTAATGAAGAAGCAACCCCATTCCTTTAGAGATGACCAGCATTATTCCCTTGTGAATTCAATTTCACAAACTATTCAGACAAGTGTAACGTGGTCTCCAAATGGAAATAGTGTTCAAGTTTTAAAACCCTTGTTCACATGATACACATAAAAAAATAAAAAACTATCTCTTAAATGCATTTGAGTTCTGTTCTCACTTTCTGCAAACTCTCTCTCTCTCTGGGAAATTTAAGATTCTTTCATGTGGTACTTCTGAAAACCAAAACCAAAATCATACAGTTTACTTTTTATGGTTCGCCGATTTTGAGGGAAAAAAAGTTCAATAAATCATTCATACATTAAGAATGATTACCAGCGTGTAAAGTGGAATGCAGAATTACCTTAGATAGATGACACACGATGCTTTTCAGGACGGCAGCTAATTTCCAGCAGAAAGGTCATACAAAAAATAATGTGATTAGAAGAGGTGGAAGGAAAAAAAAAATAGCCACAAATTTGGACATGGACCAAATTCCCTTTTTGCCACTGTAACCGAAAACCATTGCTTCAATATTTAATGAAACGCTTATGCTACAGCACCTGGTCACATTGTCAGCACTGCCTAACCACGGCCTCCCCCGTGGGTCATTACTGCAGCCATCTGAAAAGGGGGCAAACTGTTCACAGACAACAATAATGCCAGTCTTTAAGAATCTACAGCTACAAAACAGCAGGAGACAGAGTTACTTTGGCTTTGATCTTGGGGAAAATGGCTGGGGGCAAAATGCTGTTTCCTACCATCAGAGACTATACAGTTAGCAATAATTCTGTAAGTCAAAGCCATTCACAGGACTCAACTTGGCTGCCCCGCTTCCCTTTCTCTCTCCCCTTGCAGAAAGCTAGCAGCTCCTGGTGAGAGATCCTTGTCAACAGGAAAACACTAGTTCACGCTACCCTGCTAATGATCCAATGCATCAATACCTCAAACAATCACAACAAGCAGATGTCCTAAGTTAATATAGACTTCCCTGGGATTTTCCCTGTGAAAAGTGGCTTTAAAAGGCATTAGTCTTTTGGGCTCACTAGAGAACGGCTACATCTTGGCACCAATTCCTCGGGTATGTGAACCTCAGCCTAATGGAATTTAATTACTTTAGTGGTATTAATCATCTGTACAGTAGAGCAAAGAGTATTTTATTACCACTTTTAAGGGTTATCGGCACATTTATTTCAAATGAACTGTCAAACTGCGTTACGTGTAAGGCATGCCGGGTTTGAATTCCGCAGCTCAGGTGAAAATAAATTTACAATTTAAAACTCTTCCCCTATCATCAGCATCCCACCCATTAATAGTGGCAGCACATATGTAAGACTCTCAAAATTAAAGGAAATTAAGTGTTGAATTAGCGATTCATTTTTTACTGTCTGGTTTTATTTCTTATTCCAACCATTTTGACTACTCATTTGCAAAGGTTGCTTTATACCAAGGACCCCAGGAACACCAATTGGCATCAAATAGGCTGTGACACCATTACAGGCTTAGTTACAGAAAAGTGACGCTAATCTTGTCCATTATCAGGCAACAAGCATCAGCTCAATAGTATAAGATGCCTCCAATTCACACCGTGCAGCAAATGCTTTTGTTTTTGTTCATATTCAGGGAAAATGAATGTGTACTTCTCTCTCCTCTTGGTTGTTTTTAGCCTTATTTGAATTGTTCTATAAAGAACTCGAAGAAACTCTTGCATCATTTATAAAGCTCTCCTCCTGTGCTAAATAGATCCAAGAGTGGATTGCAAGATGCAAACTCAGGTTAATTCTGTAGATTTCAGTAAACTTTATCCTAAAGCATTCTACAGAACCAAGGGGTAAAAACTGCAAGAGTGGAACCGGGGAAAATGCAGGACAAGGGTCCAGTAGAAATGAGGCCAGAGCACTCTCTATGGCTCTGGAATCAGATTGCTCGAGTTTTAATCCTCCCAAGTATTAGTTATGCCACTGTGATGTGGAGCCTGGCGGGCTACAGTCCAAAGGGTCCGAAAGAGTCAGCCACAGCTGAGCAACTGAACATGATGGAAAGCACGTACAAACTTACATGGTCTTTGTTCCCAGTCCCTGGCACTAAGCTCCTCAAACTCATAATTTCTAGAGTGATAGGAGTATTTTTGTCATTCACATGGAGCCCCTTTTGAGCTAATATTAACAGTGCAACACAGGGTGGGGTCCCTAGGTAGCTTCAGGATGGGGCTGGTCAGCAGAAAGATCACGTGATTAGAGGACTGGAACTTGCAGCCCCACAGATCAACATGGGTACCGGGAAGAGTGGAGGTGCTGTCAAAAACCCTTGAACAACAAGATCTGATGAGCTTCCAGGCTGGTGAAACCAATAGAGGTGCTAGGAGAATGGTACTCTCAGGGAGGGCCTGAAAGCTTCACACTCTTCTCCCCACACCTTGCCCTAAGTACGTCTCCCATCTAGATGTTCCCCTGTTAAATTCTTTTATAACAAGATGACAATCTAGTAAGTAAAACGTTCCTCTGAGTTCTGTTTGCTAGATCAGCTCTAGCAAATTAATCCAACCCAGTGAGAGAACTGTGAGAACCTCTGATCTATAGCCAGTCGGTCAGAAGCTCAGGGATCTAGGCAGACTTGAGACTGGTGTCTGAAATTGAGGGAGGGCAGACTTGCAGAACCTAACCTGTGGGATCTGATGCTGTTTCCTGGTGGATAGTGTCAAAATTGAGCAAATTGCTTGGTGTGCTGGGGAAAATACACATACCGGAGACACCTTTGAATAAATTCTTTAACCTCCTCGGTGTCTTAATCTGTAAAATGGGAATATAATCATTGGCTCATATTAAGATTCAAAGATTATATACAAATAAAGTAATCTTAGCCCAATGCCTGGTTTAGAGTAGGCTCTGTTATATTGTTGTTATGATTACAAGGAAGATACATAATATTTGAAAAGCTATATATTCCACCTTATCACATGGGTCAATATCATGTTGAATAAATTCCCTTCGAATTCCAGTGACTTCTAAAACACCTTTATTTTTCTTCTTCAACCCACCCCTCCTCCACCAAAGTCCTTACATGTAGCCCCCGACCTGCTCCACATCCACCTGCTTAAGGCATTTTCCACTCATCTCATCTCAGAGACATTCTGCAAAGAGACGCAAATGAGAGCAATTTGTGACATGAGATACGGCATGTGCAAAAGACACATAATTAGTGTCAAAATGGATGCATTTGCTTTTTAAAGCCTATTTGTCCTGTGATTTCAAATGAATCAAGCTGCTATATCTCTCTCAACAGCTTCATACTACTCCATAATGAATTAAATGACTCCTTTGAAAAAAAGTATAAGGTTTATGAATAAAATGCTTTTTCAAATGTTGGGATAAGAAGGACTTAAAAAGACTCTTATGTCTAGTACCCCTACGCTTAAAGATCTTCTCCAAACTCAGAATCTTTGAAAGAAAAGCATTCTCCAAGGAAAAAAAAAAACCTTTCCCTCCATCTTTTCAAATCATTATAATTACTAGTGTGGGGTGGAAAAAAGCTACAGTATCAGCAAAGCAGAATAGGGCTCTAAATTTCCCTACCCCTGCTTAGTACTCTGATGTCCTTAGCATGCAATCAAGGCCCCAAATCCTTTTCAAACACATTTCATAAGAGAAGAAAGAATGCCGCACTCAAAGCTCCAAAATGTTTAGATTCTGCTCTTTAGTTTCTCTCTTTCCACTCTATTTCTGTCCTCTGTTAGCTATTCTCTGAATATCCGTTTAGTATTGAAATAACATATGTACCTTGTGAATTCATTTTCTTAATTCTACCTTTGAAACAAGCTTGTTCCTCCAAGTTTCCCAAACCTTAGTCTTTACTAATCTCCCTTGAGATCTGAAAATAGGAACAAAGAATTTGTGAGCCTGACTAACAGCAGTCCATAGAAAAGGCATAAATGTCATTTGAACTTTGGAATCATCCAGACAGAGCTATAGATGACTAAAGGAGAGAGTGTTAATAAATAACTTAATCAAAAGTAGTTAGACAAGAAAACAGTCCAAGCTGGTGCAGCTAGAAACATGCACATTCAGATAGTACACAAGCCCAATTTTCTTGCATGCTTCCTGCGTTGGCAGGAAGTTAAAATTAACAATAGATTTATGCATCTAATCTTTTCCTATTTGAACACACAAAAATATTCAGGAAAGACCTTCTCAGATTCCATCTAATAGTCCAGGAGAGTTAAGTTTACCTCATCGTTATCACGTGCATTCTAAAAACTAATGTCATTGCAAAGACTGCAAACTAGGCTCACAGGGAAGGGTTTAGGATTTAATCCTGCTGCTGCTGCTGCTGCTGATGCTAAGTCGCTTCAGTCGTGTCCGACTCTGTGCGACCCCATAGACGGCAGCCCACCAGGCCCCCCCACCCCTGGGTTTCTCCAGGCAAGAACACTGGAGTAGGTTGCCATTTCCTTCTCCAATGCATGAAAGTGAAAATTGAAAGTGAAGCCGCTCAGTAGTGTCTGACTCTTAGCGACCCCATGGACTGCAGCCCACCAGGCTCCTCTGCCCATGGGCTTTTCCAGGCAAGAGTACTGGAGTGGGGTGCCATTGCCTTCTCCGAGAATTTAATCCTTGTTTCCTTTTATTCTTCACTGTGAAATAAGATAATATTAATCATCTTAACAAGCACATGAGAATAAAAGAGATAAAATGCATATACCAGGTTAAACTAAATAGATCTAACATATTATAAAATGACAACTATATTAAAGGAAAAAATAAAGCAATTTTATTTTATTTTTTCTTAGAGGAAGCCCCAGGCTTCATATAGGGAGCTCTAGCTATTTCTAGTTCTAAGCAATAGGCACAAAGTATACTTCGTAGTAAGCAAAAAAAGTCTCTCATTGAATCCACATCCTCTAAGCCTAGAATTCTTTGAGGATAATTTTCCTGTCCTTTGGGTATTTGTCTCTAGAGCTGGCCATGATCCCTATTTAAATGATAAACCCTGGTAGCTGCTATCAGAAACTGTTGACTAAGTTCCCAGTTGCACATAGAAATGGACTAATGGAGATATCATACAAACCCAGTGGATCTTTATACTCTAGAGGGCAAATGCTAAAGTGACGTGAATGTATATAACTGAAAATAAACAAAGGTGGGACAAAAGCTAGTGAGAGCCCTTCCTTCTTAAAACTTGTAAAATCATTAAGCTTGGTATTGTATTAAAAATCCCTATTCATTAATCACTTGGTAATTTTATTTCAGAGTACAAAACTGTCCCTATCAGGATCATCAATATTATTGATATGATTGCATAAATTGTGGTGCAACTATCGATATACTATTATTGTGTGAAATTTATCACTGAAAGCTTATCTTAACACAGGAACATGTTTTTGCTACAATGAAAAGAAACAGAAAAGAACTGTTCCCATGGTATGATTACCTCTCTATAAAATGAAACAACCAAGCACCAAATATAGACAGAGCATTGGAAGAAAACACCTCAAAATGCTAACTGTGATCACTTGAGCTGGTAACAGTAAGAATGTTTTCTCCCATCTAGTTTTCCAAAATTTACTAATATTCTGTAATAATTCTTTTTTTTTTTTTTTGCTGAGAAAACACATGTGTGAGTTGTTTTGTTAATTTGTTTTTATAAAAAGAGAGAGAAGAGGCTTTATTTTATACTCGTATTTCACCATAGAAGGATATAAACCTACAGTTAATGTTACGTGTCAGTTGAGGACAGAGGTAAGTACACAGCTTTGTAAAGATTAAGGTTACTAACATGGAAGTTTCTGTTTCCATCACTGATGCTCCTATTCAGTTCTTTTTGATCAACAACTCTTTTCTAATCCCAGAACACCGGTTTTTAGTATCATTTCACTTCTCAGATAATATTGCTTTTATTTATTATTTAGGTTCATCTATCACTGCTACTTATTTTAATATAAGCATCGTTCACCTAATTACCAAAATGTCCTTTATTATGCTATTTAGGAAAACAAATGGCTTCCCACTCAACAAACCTTATTTTTCAGAGAGACATTGTCTTTACATGAATTCATTCCCCATTTACTCATTTTTTTTCCGTTCCTCTGGATATTTTCATTCTCTGCTTGACACGTCTTAAGGTGCACTGACTGAAATTAGACTTGGTATTCTAGATGAAAGTGTATCATTATTTGATATAACATCAACTTAATATTTCCAGATTATTTTCTCCCCTTTTGAATGTACCCTGGAGTCCTATTTGCCTTCCTAACTGCCTCTGTGTGATGGGAGTCTTCTTCCTTGAGCTGTCCATGATGACTCCTAATTCATTTAAACAGCACACAGTGTTTTAATCATATCTGTTTTCACAGATATCACATCTTTTTGTAAGCAGAACTGTTCTTTTGCTAACTTAGCTTTTCTTATATGTGAGATGTTCTAGGTCATATAAGTAATACAGTATTCAAAGATACAATGATAAAAAGTAATGTTAGCTCAGAGGCAAAAAAAAATTATGTTTCAAAAGAGATGTTCATCATTTCTACAAATATATGAGAATTACCACTAAAAGATTTTCAAATGAGTGAATATCGGAATATTTAACACTTACAAAAGAGATTTATGTGCCTATCTTATTTTTCATAAATGTCTTTGCCATTTTACTAATTAACCAAAGATATCTTTGTTTAGACAAATTTTGTCTCCATCACAGCCTATGCTCTTTCTACATAACTTTTTCCTGCAGTAAAATTAAAGTGCTCAGTTTTACACACTAATCATCTTCTAGGTAACAGATTGCAATATTTTGAATACAAAAGTATGAGACAGGAAGATGGGACTTTTGGGCTCTCATCCCGGATCTTCCGCCCAATGTGTTCTGTGCTCTTGGAAATGGACTGCTTTCTCCTCTGCTTCATTGAACTTGTTCAAAGAATAGATGTAGCAATTTTAACTACCTTACAAGATGTCGCAATTTGTATGGTTTAAAAATATATATGTGATTCTCAATTCAATTATTTTGCCTCAGATTACATTTGAATGTTCCTGATCACATCTTTATACATCTTCCTAAAATTACTACTGGTGAGGACAGGTCTGAATGCAGAATCCCCAACTTCAGTTTTGTGGCTGAACTTAATTCACTGTTAAAGCATTTCAGGTTTCTTCCAACCAGGCTCAGCTTTCAAAGCATATTCTTATTGCAAAATTGAAAGAAGGCATTCCCCTGCATCTGCAGTACTCGTACTTTTCATGATCCCGAAGTCTTTCCTTTCAAAATTTAGTCAATATTTAGTTGGAAAGAAATGTCACTTTGTCAATTTGAAGCAATAATTTAATCTTATCCTAATTTTGCCCTTCTAGAATGCCTCTCATCTACTTGGATGAAACATACTCAGGACATAAATATCAGAACTTGCAGTAGTCTTAAAATAAAGCATTATTAGTGAAATAAACATCATATAAATATATACATAAACTCGAATTTATATCGCATTTGAAATAGTTACTCTCTTCCCTTTGACACATCCCAATTGCATACTAATTTAGTTAGTGGTTGATAAGATGTTGACTTATTTTGTTACAGAGATAAGAGAAAAAAAGGATTGATACATGGATGGAAATATGAATAGTGCACAGTAGGAACTCAGAAATAAAGCCAACTCATTCATTTATTTCATTCTGTAGATTTCCACTATTAATTAGGCACCAAGCACTATTCTACGAGCTGGGACTATAAAAGTGAACAAAACAGAAGTCTTTTCCATCACTGAACATACACATAAACACAAAATATGAATTAGGCAGATCTCTATGCACTAACAGTTTCTGGAGGACCAAAATGGCCATTATCTACAATTTCATGCAGTTCAGCCTACATAATGTCAAATGATAGAAAGTGACATGGAGAACAATAAGGCTGAGGTAAAAGAGAGAGTCTATGTGGGCTGTTACTCTTCTAAATAGGGTAGTGGAGAAGGAAGGGACCTTACGTAAGTGAGAGAGCAGGATGTCAGTCTCGCTCAGGAAATCTCTGGAAAGAGCAGGCAAAGCATGGGAAAGAAGAGAAACAGAATTCTGAAGCAGGACTGGATTTGGTTACTGAGAAAAAGCATAACCACAGTGTGGCTGGAGCAGCGTGGACACAGAAGAATATAGACAGTGAGATGAGTGAGATAGAGCAGCGGCTGGAGGCAGCAAGGTCAAGTGAAACCACATGGCCATAGCAAAGAATTTGATTTTACTTTGAGAAGATTGGGAATTCTTGGAGGGCCTTGAGCAGAGAAGTAATATGATGCAGTTTGCTTTTGAATAGGACTATCATAGTTGTAAAGGGTAGAGAAGAACAGCATCTAACGGATAGAGAGAAGTGCAGAGTGAGGAGGTATTTTAGGAGGCTATATCATGGAGCTCATTGGTGACTTTAACAAGAATTGTTTTGGGGGAACAATGGAACAAAAGCCTATTGGAATAGGTTCAAGAGAGAATATTGGGAGAAAATTATTAAGTAGAACATTTTAACAGTATTTCTGGGCACTTCCCTGGCATCCAAGTGGTTAAGAATCCACCTTGCAATACTGCAGATGAGGGTTTGATCCCTGGTCAGTAACTAAGATCCCACAAGCCATGGGGCAACCAAGACCAAGTACCATAACTACTGAGCCCATGCACCACAACTAGGGAGAAGCCCATGCACTGCAACTAAGACCAACAGAGCCAAACAAATAAACACATAGATACACAAAAGGAGTATTTCTATTAAAAATGGGGTAATAGGTAGCATGGCATTTTCAGGTAAAAAAAAAATTAATGATATATGAAAGGATGGCATATCTATGTTGCTGATGGCAGTAATCCAGTAGAGAAGTAAGAAATGATATTGCAGGAGAGAGAAAGGAGAATTACTGGAAAAATCTCCTGGAATAGAGAAGCTGAGGTGAAAGGCAGTGCAGGATCTTGAGCCTGGCCTTTGGAAGGGCACAGGGAGTTTATCTACAGCAATATCCATGTGAAAATACTCTACAAAAAGAATATGAAAGTGACTTGACTAGGGAAAGGTACTATGATTTCCAGGTGGCACTAAAGGCCCACTTAGGCTAGTGGCGAGGTGGGTTTTCTGCTATGGTTGTGAGTTTTCCTCCAAATGCTCAGCTGTGAGTCCATGGGGTCGCTAGGAGTCGGACATGACTGAGCAACTTCACTTTCACTTTTCACTTTCATGCACTGGAGTAGGAAATGGCAACCCACTCCAGTATTCTCGCCTGGAGAATCCCAGGGACGGGGGAGCCTGGTGGGCTGCCGTCTATGGGGTCACACAGAGTCAGACACGACTGAAGCAACTTAGCAGTAGCAGCAGCACTCAGTTGTGAGGGTAAGAAGTAAAGAGTTGATCTAACCAGGGTGGAAATTCGTCCAGATAGGATGAAAAGAAAGGCAACATGAGAATGAATGATTATAATCGAGGACCACTGAATCTCACTAGAAGTTATGAAGGTGGTAATGAGAAAAAAGGAAAAATGATTGATAGATGGTAGGGAAAGTTGAGACATTAGAAGGGGAGAAGAGAGCTGGAAAAATAAAGATAGTGACTGGAGAGTAGGAAGCTTGAGACTGAGACTTTATCTTTACCAATAGATAAAGTTATTGGTATTGACAAGGTCTAGGGCAGCAGCGCTCATGCTCAGAAGTACCTGGAAGGCTTGACAAAGGAATTGCTGGACTTCATACTCAGTTTCCAATTCATCAGGTTTAGGGCTGAGCCCCCACATTTGCATTTCTAATAAGTCCCAGGTGATGCTGAGTCTGCTAGTCTGAGGACAACACTTTGAACCACTGGTCTGGGCTGCAATCTTGGGCTAGGTAGGATGAAAAACAAGATCACTGTGTGAGAAGAGCTCAAGGAACTTGGAGGCTGGGGTTTTGGAAGAGTCGCCCATGTGACTAATACATGAACAGAGTCATTTAATCCACATATAGATTTCATTCATCAGCCAATTGTGAGTCCAGTGCTGCGTTCAGTGTGAGGGCTCTTTTAAATTAAAAAACAAACAAATCAAGAAGCAGCTTCACTGGGACTTCCTTGGTGGTCCAATGGTTAAGAATATACCTGTCAATGCAGCCGGTTCAATCCCTCATCCCGGAAGATCCCACATGCTCTGGGGCAACTAAACATGTGCACTGCAGCTACTTTAGCCTGCATTCTGGAGCCCATGTCCCACAAGAGAAGCTACTGCAATCAGAGGCCCAAGCACTGCAACTAGAGAAAGCCCACGTGCAGCAACAAAGATCCAGTGCAGCCAAAAGTGAATTAAATAAACACACAACGAGGCTTCCCTGATGGCTCAGCAGGTAAAGAATCCGCCTGCCACACGAGAGACACAGGAGACATGGGTTCGATCCCTGGGTTGGGAAGATCTCTCGGAGGAAGAAATGGCAACCCATTCCAGTATTCTTGCCTGAAAAATCTCATAGACAGAGGAGCCTGGCAGGCTATAGTCCATAGGGAGGCAAAGAGTGAGACATGACTGAGTGACTAAGAACAAATAAATAAAAGAAGATTCTTTATTTAAAAAAAAAAAAAAGAAACACCTTCACATCTGTAAGACTTACACTTTAAAATCATGGCTGCCTCACAGAAAGATGCAGTACATTTATAGGCTTATTTATTCCATTGTGAAGTAAAGAATTCCTGGTGCACTTTGGCCAGGGCAATGAACATGCGTTTCTGAAAAGCAACACTTAAATGAAGTAATTTAAATGTCTGGGAAAGCTTGTTACAAATTTCACCTAATCATTTCATAAAGTGAACATCACCTTATTTATAAATTTAGATTTTTATGTATCGAGTATTTTTATAAATGTATTAATGTTATATGGTAAAATAAGGTAAGAGCGAAAAGTAACATACAGAACAACTCTCTTTGATAGTACTGTCAACAACCAGATAAAAAAGCCTTTGACTCAGCTCTCTTACTGAGTATTTTAGTGTATGTACTTAGACTAAACTCAGTTCTAAACTCAGCTATGGTAGTATCTTCCAACCCTATCTTTGCGTCTGCCTAGTACAGTCCATGGGATCGCAAAAGAGTTGGACACAACTTATAGACTAAACAACAAATCTCTGAGTCACTTTGAGAATCCGATAAAATTTGGGGCTCTTTCCCCACAAAGGGAAGAAAAAGTCTCCAAGCACACAATATTATTCATTTAATTTCTGGAAGCTTAATCATGCTATGAGGAAATCAGCCTTGAATATTCACTGATGCTAAAGCTGAAGCTCCAATACTTTGGCCACCTAATGTGAAGAGCTGACTCACTGGAAAAGACTCTGATGCTGGGAAAGACTGAAGGCAGGAGGAGAACGGGGTGACAGAGGATAAGAGGTTGACTGGCAACACTGACTCAATGGACATGAATTTGAGCAAACTCCGGGAGATAGTAAAGGACAGGGAAGCCTGGTGGGCTGCAGTCCATGGGATCACAAAGAGTCAGACACAACTTAGGGACTGAGCAACAATAACAAAGAACTCTATGAAGACTATCCACATGAAGTGTCCTCTTCAATCTAACCACAGAAATTAACCTAACTGCAATATATATATATATATATATATATATATATATATATATATTCTTTCATAACTTTCATTGATCCATAAGACACACAGCTCTTTTTACAAAAAGGAAATCTCTTTGTGAAAAAGTAAATAAATGAATAAAAGATTTGTAACTATTTCTTTGGTAATCAAAATTAAATCAAGAAAACCTAAAATGGTCTGTGAAGCATACAAAGGATAACAAGGTATAGTTTTGGATCTCAAAACCATACTATCCTATACACTATAGTTTTTTACTATGAAAATAGAAATAGAAGGTATACACACATAAAATCTTCCTGAATATGCATGTTGCCAGGAGTTGTGCTCAGTCGCTCAGTCATATCTGATCCTTTGCAACCCCATGGACTGTAGCCCACCAGGCTCCTCTGTCCATGGGATTATCCCAGCAAGAATACTGGAGTGGGTTGCCATTTTCTCCTCCAGGGGATCTTCCAGACCCAGGGGTCAAGCCCACATCTCCCACGTCTTCTGCACTGGCAGATGGATTCTTTTACCCTGAGCCATCTGGGAAGCCCACCTGAAAACGTATGGATCCAAGTAAACACTCCAGGAGGCAAAAAGAGAGTTGCTTGAACATTGACTACAGATGTGTTGTCAAAATAAAAGCTCAAATATTCAGTCACTAAGGCAATGTCCACTGACATCAGAATAGTGAAGAACAGGCTTTCTGAAAAAAAAAAATCAGCCTTAAGTTGGGCATTGTAAAGGATGTGAAATAAGTGAAATTAACATGTAGAAAGGATGTCTCAGAGAGAGAGATGGCTGGTTACCTGTTAGTCTGAAATCTGACATGGTGGCAAATTCTCCATCAGAATGCACCAGGCCTGTCATTAGAGAGTGAAATGGGCCAAACAATGTGCAAGACATCAGCAGAGCAGAGGAGCAGATTCAAATGAATCAGAAGCACAAGTACTAAAAAGTCCTCTAGGAACATTCAACTGTCAGCCTTGTTCAGACCACCCACCATAATCACGTTTTCATTATCATATATCTGTGAGTACTCCAGAGTTTGCAAAAGTGTTCTACACACACAGCTTCTTTCTTGCAGTTAACAGAATTTGTACTGACCTTTTATTAAGTAACTTCTGGGAGATAAACAATGAAGAAAACAGATGCAGTTATTTGAGATCTGTAAAATCTGTTGTTGTTGTTAAGTCATTAAAAAGCCACACAGTTTGACACAATTTGCACCAAAAGATTAATGCAGCAACTACCTTCGCTATTGCCCCTTGAGATACCCCTGTTAGATCCAGTTTCGAGTTAAAAAGAGGGACATACTTTGCCTCTGGATAACTGAAAAAGAAAAATGTATATTCTTCTAAATTTCATACGTTGTTGAAACAAATGTGTTTTCCTCTTATTTTTGTTTCTTTTACCAAATTCTCCAAATTAAATACATCTGTCAAAATTGGAAATATTCAAGGTATTTGATTAGTAAGTCATCTGGCTAACTTGGGTAGTGTGAACTGAATATAATTTAGTATTTTTTCATGATTTGAAACCTTGAAAGGTGACCTGAGGTGGCAGGAAGACAACAGGGCTGATTTGAACTTAAACAGCCTCAGCATTAAAGTGGAAAAGGCTAGTGCTGAAAAAAAAATCCATGTAATTAATGGTTCTGGTGAGTCAGGATCCAGATTATTAGCGTTTAAATAACATAAAAAATACAAACCTTGCATTTTAATTACTTTAACTATTCCTTTCACCTCCTAGATGTGGTTTTCACGCTCAGTCTGCAGAATATGCATTTATTTTTAAAGTTAAGAATTTGCTCTATCTTGGAAATAGGTAATGAAGATCTGATATACTGGGCAAAGCTATCTTTTCCGAATACTCAAAATGTCCTATTACTGAGGAATTTTAAAACATTATAGAGAAAGCATAATAGAGCTTGAAATGATGGGAAGTTCCCAATTATGCCCCATCAGACTTTGAAAAATCCTGAAACATCTTCTGACTCCTCAAAGGCCAATGTGCAATTAAATTTTGCTTTATTTTTAGGAGAAGTTAATTTGGCTCTGATTATTAGAAAATTAGACATCTATAAATTATATATGTAATATACATGTATATATGAATATTTGGCTAAACAAAGCCTTTTATTTTATAATTATCCCAGATGACAGAGTTCACTGTAATTTTTACTCAGTATTTTCATCATTAACACTAAGCTCTTCTGTCTGTAACTATCCACCACAGTGCAGTCCAAAGAAAAAGACTAAATTTCTCTTTTGCCATGCAAGAAAACCTGCATGCACTATCCTGGAAGCAAAAGATTTAGGAACAAACCCTAAATAAACCGAGAACCAAAAAGAAAAAAAGAAGGACGTATCCAATGTCACCCAATACGTGGTGATTAAAATCTCCAAACTACATGTAAAGTTTTGCTGACTGAATTGAGCCAGAAGTAAAATAAACCAAGCAAAAGTGTTGTTTTTTTTTTATACATTGTTTTAAAAAAAAATCATGGATAATCATATGCTCTGCTCCACCAGGAAAAAATAACAAGATTTAAAATTGTTGTAATAAAGCAATCGTTAAGAATACAACTACATTATACTAATTATCATAGTTATACCATTAGCCAATGTAAATTACTACACTTATTAAAGGGACAAAAATGGTTCTGTGCTTAGAGGATACAGATAAGTTATAGTAAGGCTTATAGGCTGAGAGTAAAATTATGCCTGTTTTGCAATAAAAATAATGGTTTTAAATAGAAAATAATAAATAACATGGTGATCATGCAAGTGTATGATAATTAGTTTAATTTTTATAGAGGGCAAGACCTCCGTTTTATTATCAATAGTGTATCATGTTCGCTTGAGCTCTGTACAACTGTAGCCTGCTTTAGTTAAAGCAAATATTTGGTGTGTCATTATGGCTTTAATTCCTATGAGAGCACATTCTTTTTTTCCCATCTTTTGCATCGCTGTAGAAAGAACCAAAATGTTTTTCTATACCCTTTTGATGTAACTGTTATTTTAAACATATATAATCTTCCTTCCAAGCCCATCAAGACTTGGGGGATATTCTTGACATCTTGTCCACACCATGAATCAATTACCAAGACCTGTGAATTCTAGTTCCGATGAGCTTCTTAAATATGTTCCCTTCTGTCCCTCTCTTCTACCAATATCCCAGTCCTAATCACTGTCATTTCCTGCCTCAACTCTATCAGTTGGTCTTTCTTAAGCCTTAACTCTGAAGCAGTCAGAGCCTTCTCTGAAGCTTTGTGATGTTCCACAGATAACTTCCAAAATCTTCACTTTCACCTACAAGCCCTGCAGAATCTCAGCCCAACTCACTGTCTGGTTTTATTATTGCCTGATTTTACTATTTACATTCCAATCTTTCCCACCCTTTTTCAGATCGTTCAGTGTTCTGAACTCCTTTCTATCTTAAGGCTTTCCCTCTTTTCAATGCTCTCCCCCAAGCTATGGCATAGTCAGCTTAACAATCACATCTTTAAAGAAGTTCACTCTGATATCCACCTAGGTCAAATCAAATGCTATTCGTCCCATATACTAATGTGCCCATATATAATATATATATATATATATATATATATATTTGTATGCCCCATATACAATGATCACAATTCTAGTTACTTTTTAAAGGTCTATTATTCCTATCTTCCCTATCCTATATATCCCTCTCTTCAAAAATATACACTTTATGAGGGCAGGGACCATGAAGATCTTATTTTCTACTGGATCTCTAACCCCCGAAACAAGCCATATTACATAATACAAATGCCCACCAAAAAGCTGAATAGCCCCACTTCTAGGGGGAAAAGATGTTCTCTAGCTTTGGTGTTGGGAACCAAGGGTGGCTCCATTAAGAATAAACCAGGGTAAAAAGCAGCAGGAATTAAATCATCTTTTCTAAAAAGACTTTGACCTCATTTACCTCAAACATCTTATTCTGAACATCAGTAAACTGAGGGTACAAATAGTTGCTGGACACTGTTCACCATGTTGAAGGGACATTTTAAGACAATTCTGATGAAAACACTTTCTTAACTATAAAGAGCTGTGCTATACAAATGCAAGTTATTGCTGGGAGATGTGTGTATACGTGTGTATAAATGTTGATTTGAAGATGTATTTAGATATAATTATAAATATTTATATTTCCCCAACTGTGCTGTGATTTTCCTAAGGGTAGAGATTGTGTCTTCTTTTAGTGAAGCAAAAATTATCTTCGGTTTCAAAGCTAGAATAAGTAATGCCTTCTTTTCTAGATCTTACCAGTAATGGGTACATAATGGTTGCCTACAAGTGCTTCATGAATGAAGTTTAAGAGTCTTTAATAATCAAGGAACAAAAGTCATGCATAGTGACAGGCTCTGCAAGTCACAAGGAAATTACACATAGCTTCTCCTGGGAAAGCTGGTGCATCACTCTGTACTAGCCTTCAAACATACAGGTTAAAGCAGTGTGGCTGGATTTAATATGAAATACCCCTGATTACAGTATCTACTAACAGAAGAAGAAGATATTAAGAAGAGGTGGCAAGAATACACAGAAGAACTATACAAAAAAGATCCTCATGACCCAGATAACCATGATGGTGTGATCACTCACCTAGAGCCAGATATCCTGGAGTGTAAAGTCAAGTGGGCCTTAGGATGCATCACTATGAACAAAGCTAGTGGAGGTGACAGAATTCTAGCTGAGCTATTTCAAATCCTAAAAGATGATGCCACTAAAGAGCTGCACTCAAAATGCCAGCAAATTCAGAAAACTTATCACTGGCCACAGGACTGCAAAAGGTCAGTTTTTATTACAATCCCAAAGAAGGGCCATGCCAAAGAATGTTCAAACTATAGCACAATCGTACTCATTTCACACACTAGCAAACTAATGCTCAAAATTCTCCAAGCTAGGCTTCAACAGTATGTGAACAGAGAACTTCCAGATATTCAAGCTGGATTTAGAATAGGCAGAGGAACCAGAGATCAAACTGCAAACAGCCGTTGAATCAGAAAAATCAAGAGAATTTCAGAAAAAGATCTATTTCTGCTTCATTGACTATGTTAAAGCCTGTGACTGTGTGGATAACAACAAACTGTGGAAAATTCTGAAAGAGATGGGAACACTAGACCACCTGACCTGCCTCCTGAGAAATCTGTATGCAGGTCAAGAAGCAAAAGTTAGAACCGAGCATGGAACAATGGACTGGTTCCAAATTGGGAAAGGAGTACGTCAAGGCTGAATACTGTCATCCTGCATATTTAACTCATATGCAGAGTATATCATACAAAATGTCTGGTTAGATGATGCACAAGCTGGAATCAAGATTTCCAGGAGAAATATCAACAACCTCAGATATGCAGATTACACCAGCCTTATGGCAGAAAACGAAAAGGAGCTAAAGAGCCTCTTGATGAAAGTGAAGGAGGAGAATGAAAAAACTGGCTTAAACCTCAACATTCAAAAAACGAAGATCATGGCATCTGGTCCCATCACTTTGTGGCAATTAGATGGGGAAACAATGTCAACAGTGAGAGACTTCATTTTCTTGGGCTTCAGAATCACTGCAGATGGTGACTGCAGTCATAAAATTAAAAGACACTTGCTCCTGGAAAGAAAAGCTATGACTAAACTAGACAGCATATCAAAAAGCAGAGACATTACTTTGCCAACAAAGGTTCGACTAGTCAATTCTATGGTTTTTCCAATAGTCATATATGGGTGTGAGAGTTGGACCATAATGAAAGCTGAGCACCGAAGAATTGATGCTTTTGAACTGTGGTGTTGAAGAAGACCCTTGAGAGTCCTTTGGACTGCAAGGAAATGAAGCCAGTCAATCCTAAAGGAAATCAATCCTGAATATGCATTGGAAGGACTTAGGCTGAAGCTGAAGCTCCAATACTTTGGCCACCTGATGCAAAGAGCTGACTCATCAGAAAAGATCCTGATGGTGGGAAAGATTGAAGGCAGGAGGAGAAGGGGACAACAGAGGATGAGATGGTTGGATGGCATCACCGACTCAATACATATCAATTTGAGCAAGCTCTAAGAGATGGTGATGGACAGGGAAGCCTGGTATGCTGCAGTCCAGGAGTCACAAAAAGTCCGACACAACTGAACAACAACAACATTAAACTATGGGAAGGAGCTTCTCTCTGTATTTTCCCTAAGAAGGAACCAGTCAAGAAGCAATTTTTTCTTGCTAATCTGGATTGCAACTTATAGACTTAGCAACAGAAATAACAGTAAATTATCTAGTCATTTTGTTCAGAAAGAATTTTTTAATGTATCAATTTTAAGATCCAAAATTGAAAAAGAAACCTAATTTTTCTTGCTTAGAATAAAAAAAATTTAGGTATGTTTAAGTAAACTCAGAAAAAAATGTAACACGGACAGAAAATTGAGAGCCATACAAAACACTGTAATCAAAATTGTATGGCACTGCAATAGGAACAGTCAGAAACATCACTAGAACACATTAGAGAAAATGGAAAAAGTCAACAGCAGGAAATAAATATACAGAAAGATGAATTTCAATCAAGGAAAAAAAGATAATTTATTAACAATAACAGTGATACCAGCAGCCATTCCTCTGAGAGAAAGAAAAATCATATACTGATATTCCAATTTGCTTAAAAATTTAAATATAAACCTAAACCCACAAAAATATTAGACTGAATTTGCAACTCAGAAATTAAAGACAGATATATCTAAGTATGCAAAATTACTATCTTTTATATGACAAATAATTCACTAACAAAATCCATTGGCAGGTATTATATTGAGGAAGATTTGCAAATTCAGATGACATAAACATTTTTAAATCTAGAATCTGCAAATAGCTCTTCAGATTGATAACAAAATGGTGTACCACTCATGCTAATGTACCTTGAAGACATTATGCTATGTGAAAGAAGCTAGATACAAAAGCTCACCTAGTGCATGAATCCATTTATGAAATATCCAGAAGAGGTAAATCCATAGAGACAGAAAGTAGATAGGTGTTTGCCAGAGCCTGGGAGTCAGGGGAGGGAACAGGGAGTAATTGCTTCATATGTATGAGGCTTACTTTTGGTGCAATGAGAATGTTTTAGAATTAGATATGTATGTGGTCACACAACATTGTAATGTACTAAATACCACTGAATTATTCAAAAGTTAATTTTTCTGTTATATGAATTTCACCTCAATAAAAAAATACCATCCAATATATGTACAAAGCAATTGAAGAGATACTTTACAGAAGAGTAAATTCCAATAAACTTATGAAAAGATGTTCAACTCCCTTACCAGACAGGAAAGTGTAAATTCCATGAAAGAGTTTATGTCCGCCAGATTAGAAAAAATTAAACAAAGAAGTAGCACCTAATTCTGGTGAAGATTCAGGAAAATGATTACATGTAATAACCAGCTTCTGACAATGTGAGTTGTTACATAACTTTTTTAAAAGTAATCCAGACGAATCCATAAAAATTAAAATTGCACATATCCCAGTAACCCTATATTTGTGAATCAACCTCAAAAATAAAAGCATCAGTAGGTAACATATATGTTTACAGAAACACAGAGAATTGAGAACAAAGAAAATAGCTTAATATGGAAATGGTTGAAGATCAACTGAATTAAAGTGATTTTTTTCCCCAATATCAAGTGACAATATGCAGAGACGTCTATATAGTGTGACCCCATTTTTGTAAAGTAAAGGAAATATCTATGTCTACATATGATTATATGAACTTGGAGAAAGCTATGGATCATACACAGAGGTTATTACCATTCGTGACAGAGGAGGGGAGAGGGTGCAAATGGTCTGAAGAGAAGAAACGGGAAGAAGAGAAAGAGGAAAAAACCTGTCTTAATATTTATAGCCTCATTTTAAGCAAGTACAAAATAAAAACCTAAGCTTTCAACAATAGCAGCCCTAAAACAAGGAAAACACATCCCGTGTGGGACACCTGGTAAGATTCCCCAAATCTACCAGAACTTTCCCTTGGCCACAGCGATGAGGGATGTTAAGATTATAGCAGGTCTCAGGTATCAGAAATGAGGGCTCCTTCCTGTATGAGCAGTAGGTTGCTGGGCAAGTTATTTAAATCATTTAACCCAAAGTTTCTTCATCTAAACATTTGTATAATTGGGACCATATAGTCCATGGAATTCTCTAGGCCAGAATACTAGAGTGGGTAGTCATTCACTTTTCCAAGGGATCTTCCCAACCGAGGGATCGAACCCAGGTCTCCCACATTGCAGGTGCATTCCTTACTAGCTGAGCCACCAGGGAAGTGTATAATTGGGATAACAGTAGCTATTTGATAGGCTGTCATGAGAATTAAGTGAGACAGTGCATTTAAAAGTCTTATCACAATGCCTGCCCTTAGCGAGCTTTCAGTACATGGGAACCAGTGGCACTGAAGCAAGGTCCCAAAACTAGGTAACTCCAAATCCAAATCCATATTTTTTTCCCATTACCTGGGTTGGCCTTTCACTTCCAGATTTTGAAGAGACTTTCCTAATTAAAAATCCACCAAATAGAAGTGGTCACTCTTTCTGCTATGCGAAAACAAGTATTAAGACATTTCTCCCTAGAAAACAACACAATAGAATTATAATATCAATGATTCCAGAATAAGACTGCTTTTCAAAGTTTATTTGTTTTTCTTCAAGTAAGAGCTCCATTCAATTTCCCCTTCTGTGAAATGGGTGTAATAATAGCAAGTGGTAATGCTGCTGTAAACCCGTGGTGGTTCGTATCTCACCAAGAGGAAGAGTCCTAATGGCAGCTTTCAAGACTAGATTCCTACAGGACTGGGCTCCTCATTACCTTTCTAATCTCATCTATGACTAGTCCCTCCCAGGGAATTTCTCTGCTTTAGCCACACCCCCCTCCTTGTAATTCTGAAGACATACCTGGCCCTCTGCCCCAGGACCTTTGCACTTGCCTCTACTTCTCCTGGAATGCCCTTCCCCCAAATATCCATGGGACTTCTTCCTCTACTTCTTTCAGTCATTTTTTAAATCATCATCTTATTCCCCAGATATCTAAAAATTCAACAAAACTATAGCACAAAAAAACCTCCTTTTTCTGCTTTATTTTACTTATTTTTTTAAACATTTAAAAAAATATTTTTTATGCAGACCATTTTTAAACAGGCTTCAGCAATATGTGAACCACGAAATTCCAGATGTTCAAGCTGGTTTTAGAAAAGGCAGAGGAACCAGAGATCAAATTGCCAACATCTGCTGGATCATCGAAAAAGCAAGAGAGTTCCAGAAAAACATCTATTTCTGCTTTATTGAATATGCCAAAGCCTTTGACGGGGTGGATCACAATAAACTGTGAAAAATTCTGAAAGAGATGGGAATACAAGACCACCTGACCCGGCTCTTGAGAAACCGATATGCAGGTCAGGAAGCAACAGTTAGAACTGGACATGGAACAACAGACTGGTTCCAAATAGGAAAAGGAGTACGTCAAGGCTGTATATTGTCACCCTGCTTATTTAACTTATATGCAGAGTACATCATGAGAAATGCTGGACTGGAAGAAACACAAGCTGGAATCAAGATTGCTGGGAGAAATATCAGTAACCTCAGATATGCAGATGACACCACCCTTATGGCAGAAAGTGAAGAGGAACTAAAAAGCCTCTTGATGAAAGTGAAAGAGGAGAGTGAAAAAGTTGGCTTAAAGCTCATCATTCAGAAAATGAAGATCATGGCATCTGGTCCCATCACTTCGTGGGAAATAGATGGGGAAACAGTGGAAAGAGTGTTAGACTTTATTTTGGGGGGCTCCAAAATCACTGCAGATGGTGACTGTAGCCATGAAATTAAAAGACGCTTACTCCTTGGAAGGAATGTTATGACCAACCTAGATAGCATATTGAAAAGCAGAGGCATTACTTTGCCAACAAAGGTCCATCTAGTCAAGGCTATGGTTTTTCCAGTGGTCATGTATGGATGTGAGAGTTGGACTGTGAAGAAAGCTGAGTGCTGAAGGATTGATGCTTTTGAACTGTGGTGTTGCAGAAGACTCTTGAGAGTCTCTTGGACTGCAAGGACATCCAATCAGTCCATTCTAAAGGAGATCAGCCCTGGGTGTTCTTTGGAAGGAATGATGCTAAAGTTGAAACTCTAGTACTTTGGCCACCTCATGCAAAGAGTTGACTCATTGGAAAAGATTCTGATGCTGGGAAGGATTGGGGGCAGGAGGAGAAGGGGACAGAGGATGAGATGGCTGGATGGTATCACCGACTCGATGGATGTGAGTTTGAGTGAACTCTGGGAATTGGTGATGGACAGGGAGGCCTGCTGTTGCTAAGTCACTTCAGTCGTGTCTGACTCTGTGTGACCCCACAGACAGCAGCCCACCAGACTCCACCATCCCTGGGATTCTCCAGGCAGGAACACTGGAGTGGGTTGCCATTTCCTTCTCCAGTGCATGGCGTGCTGCAATTCATGGGGTCACAAAGAGTAGGACACAACTGAGCGACTGACCTAACTAACTAACTAAGTGAATTTGTCACAATACTGCTTCTGCTTTATGTTTCGGTTTCTTGGCCATGAGACATGTGGGATATTAGCTCCCAGACCAGGGATCGAACACAAACCCTCTCCATTGGAAGCCAAAGTCTTAACCACTGGACTCCCAAGGGAGTCCCTATTTTACTTATTTATCTGATTTGTTGTCTGCCATCCCTTCTTGATAAGTTATTCTTTGTACTCCCCAATACACTAATGTATGACGCAACTTCTTGTTTTTTTCTTCTAGTACCTAGATAAGTGGGACATCCTAAGCATTTCATAAATATTTGTATAATAAATGAGAAGCACTGCTTTAAAATGTTTTCGTGATAACAGAAATCATATGCATACATGTATACACATAACATTTACATATATATAGAAATATACATATAACAATCACTATTGGGGGGTTCATGTTTGGGAATGCATGTAAGAATTAAAGATTTTAAAATGTAAAAAATAAAAAACTAAAAATAAAAAATAAAAATAAAAAAAAAAACTATTAACTAATATAAAGAATAGCATGACAACTTTAAAAGGAAGCTTCTTGTTAATATTTATTTATTCGGCTGCATAGGGTTTTAGTTGTAGCATGACAGTTCTTTGTTACAACAAGCTGGCTTAGTTGCCCCATGGCATGTGGGATCCTAGTTCCCAGACCAGGGATTGAACCCATGCCCCCTGCCCTAGAAGGTGGATTCTTAA
Source organism: Ovis canadensis (assembly GCF_042477335.2). Lineage (NCBI taxonomy): Eukaryota > Metazoa > Chordata > Mammalia > Artiodactyla > Bovidae > Ovis > Ovis canadensis. The sequence continues at coordinate 65,727,708 of NC_091247.1, forward strand.
CCACTGAACCACCAGGGAAGTCCTGGAAGTTATTTTTAAGCAAATCTACTGAATTTAAAATAAGACCCTTTTTCCAGACTTGAATAAGTTCATCAAAGATTTCAAACTGCTGGTTTACATAAGATTAACAAGTCAACCAGAGAGTTGAAAATAATCTTTATATAGTTGAGCTCTCACAAAATGGATCTGATATCTGTAAAATACTGTGTGTTTACAGGATTGAGCTTTAGGAAAAAGAAACACTACCTGATTCAAGAGACAGTGTCCTTACTAATACAAGACTATTTCTAATTAAATAACACAAATGAAACAAAATGTCAGGAGGAAAAGATGTCCTCCTAATTCCAAGCCTCAGACTCTACCATGAAGTACATTCCTGAGAATAATTAATGTTGCCCCATAGCCATCACTTGTACCCTTTGGGTCACAGCTATAGATGAGAAGTCAGGGCATGGATCTCTCAGAGCAAGTCATAGATGGCATTGCCACATTGGAATCAGACAAAAGCTAATTCCCAGTGCGATCTAAAATCTTGACTGCCATGAAAACATATTTATTAAAAGAGAAAGGATATCATACTGATAGGAATTCATATTCTCACAGGTTTGAGGTGAGATATTTTCATGACCATCAGATATAAACATCAGATCTTATGAGGAGACATTTTTGAAAGTAAGACCCTGTCATTAACTCAATAAATTTTTTAAATCAGAATATTCTTTCTCAGGGCAAGCCCACAGATGAATGTCTCACTGTTTACCCAGCAGCCACTTGGTGCCAAGTGCTTTGCTGACTATAGCGAAGGATACAAAAGGAACCTCTGACATTCTTTCCTTTAAGAGGATTGCAATCTGTTTAACTGGGAAGGTTAAGGAGTAACTGGGAAATATTTCGAGAATAATTAAATATTTAAACTTTGCCAATATAATTACAGGAGAACAGATGCTGTACGGAGCAGATCTCCATGCAGAAGGTGCGACCTGAAGTGAGCCATAAAGTGAAGAGTGGGACAGGAGGGTGCTGGAGGAGGCAGTGAGCACACAAGGAAGGAAGGGGCCAGGGAATAAGGCGGATGAGTGAGGGAAAGGAAACCGTGCTCGAGCAGAAAACCCAGAGGAACTAAGCTCTATGCTGGTCAAAAGGAGAAACACTAAGTTGACAGTTGACCCTTTGCCTTCCTGTTTCACAGTCACTTCTCTATATAAGACACAGATCTCAGATTTCTTTAGTTTAAGATGAGCTATTTGACTTTTCCAAATCCTCTGAAAACAGCCCAGAGAGGCCATTTTGCTAAACCTATTATTAGTACAACCAAAGCATGTTTCCTCAAAACACAGTGAATTCCAGTTTGGATGTATGTACACTGTAACAGGGGACTTCTTTCATAGCTCAGTCAGCGAAGAATCTGCCTGCAAAGCAGGAGACCCAGGTTCGATTCCTGGGTTGGGAAGATTCCTTGGAGAAGGAAATGGCCACCCACTCTAGTATTCTTGCCTGGAGAATTCCATGGACAAAGGAGCCTGGCAGGCTACAGTCCATGGGGTCACAAGAATCGGACATGACTTAGCGACTAAACCACCACCACCCACATTATAACAGGGCTTCCCAGATTATAAAAACCAGAATTTCCCAGGTTAGCGGTAGAAAAAAACCCTCCCTGCCTGCCAATGCAGGAGATATAAGAGATGAGCATTTGATTCCTGGGTCAGAAAGATCCCTTGGAGGAGGGCATGGCACTCCAGTATTCTTGTCTGGACAATCCCATGGACTGAGGAGCCTGGCGGGCTACAGTCCATAGGGTTGCATAAAGTCAGACACGACTAAAGTGACTTAGCACACACACATTCATTGTCTGGAAACACATTCCACAGCTGGCAAAGTCAGTCTTGAATCTGAGTAGCTAACACATCAAAGCACTCCCAGTGATGGTCAGTCGTGGTGACATACACACGGGCAAGCTTCAGCCAATTTTGTTTCATCTTCCACCGTAGTCCTGCCAAGTATTAACATCCTGACACACACATTACTCTATTATTATAAATCGTGATTCTTTTTCTTCCCCTTTAAATTACAATTATGGAATTACATTGTTTTCTTTTAGAATCTATGTGTGTAATAAGTTATAGTAAAAATCAATTTTATCTCAGGGTAATAAGAAGAGTTATAAAATGTTTATAATAAATAGATTATTGACTCACATAAAGTTGAGTAACATCCACACAGAATATTTTCCCAGTTGTTAAGAAATCCAATTTACAGCTTTTTTTGTTTTACATAAGAAAAGCAGTGTGTATGTATACTTTAATTACTTTGGAGATAAGTATTTACCTATAAAATCATCACATTCTACATCATAAACATATCCATCACCCAAAAGTTTCCTACCACCCTTTTCATTTTATATATATATATATATATATATTTTTTTTTTTTAATGATTAGAACACTTAACAAAATATCTACCCTCTTAGTATCATTTTAGTAAAGCTTTTTAAGCAAATACAAGGCTGTGGAAGTATGGGCTTCCCTGGTGTCTCAGATAAAGAATCTGCCTGTAATGCAGGAGAGCTGGGTTCAATCCCGCGGTTCGGAAGATCCCCTGGAGAAGGGAACAGCTACACACTCCAGTATTCTGGCCTGGAGAATTCCAAGAAAAGAGGAGTGTGGGAAATACAAGTCTGTGATCACAAAATACAGGCCTTAAAATATGTCCAAGATTACTGTCCATATTTTAATTCATAGTAATTAAAACATGACAATAAACTTTAAAAGTGTTAAAAGCATCTACAAAATTACAAAAGAAGCTTCTTTGTCATTTTTTCCCTCTGTCCATATATTCTAAAGGGGGAGGCAAAGGTATCTCTCCATAAAGTCAATGCTTTATTTCGTGAACTGTTTAACTTATTTTTTAAAACAGCTGTTTATTTTTTATTTTCTTGGTCATGTCACTCAGCATGTGGAATCTTAGTTCCCCAACCTGGGATCAAACCCTCTCCCCTTGCATTGCAAGCACAGAGACTTAACTAGGGAAGTGCTTTGAGTCTTTTTAATTAGAAATTTACACTCTACAAGATGTTTTTAAAATGATATTAGTATCATAAACCTTATGCTGTGCCATTAGATGAATGACTTTTATCTCAAAACTTATTTGATAAAACAAAGTTCCAAACTAAACACAAATGCTATCTGTGCTTATCAAGTCACTGAAATTGTGAAAAGAGCTGCATCCCAAATATTTCCCTACCATATTACCATACTTATGCTACTAATAAAAGTCAGTAAGAATAATATATAATTAAAAGTTGCATGCTTGTTCTTATTGTGTCAAATAACTTTGTTGAAAATTAAACGTTTCTTTCCATGCCATCGGTTTCAGGTAATATACAATGATCATTTTAAAGTAATTTTAAACAAGTTACAATATACTTTATTTAAAAAAAAATTCTGGAAATTTAAAGTATTTATTTTCTTTGAAAACCCATGATGTTTGCACTATTTATTGCAATTTTAGAAATGAGGTTTTGAAAGGCTGTCCCGGTCATTAGAAAACAAAACAAAATACCAAAGGCAAAGCTGGACAGTATCCAAGCCCCGTACACTCCACTCATTTGACTTGCTCTCATCACAGCTTTTGAAACTTAAGAAGCACTGTACTTGAAAAGTATTGGCATTTTGGTTTAAAATTCAAAAAGTTAAAGGCAGATGAAAAACTAGGTAAATAGAGATCATGAACAGATGGCTGAAAAAGAATAATTTCACCCTCCTAGAAAATTTCTTGTATTATTCATATGTCACTTTTAACCTCAGAATAATCCATTTCAATATTGCCCAATAATGTACATATTCTATTGTGATATACTCTATTCTGTTCTTCCTTTTTACCCAAGAGGATGACTCCATGTGTGAAGAGGAGATCCATCTCTAGGAGACAACTTTTTACTCTTGCTGGTCTATTCAGTTCAGTTCAGTCGCTCAGTCGTGTCCAACTCTTTGTGACCCCATGAATTGCAGCACGCCAGGCCTCCCTGACCATCACCAACTCCCAGAGTTCACTCAAACTCAAGTCCATCGAGTCGGTGACGCCATCCAGCCATCTCATCCTCTGCTGTCCCCTTTTCCTCCTGCCCCCAATCCCTCCCAGCATCAGAGTTTCTCCCAATGAGTCAACTCTTCGCATGAGGTGGCCAAAGTACTGGCGTTTCAGCTTCAGCATCATTCCTTCCAAAGAACACCCAGGGCTGATCTCCTTTAGAATGGACTGATTGGATGTCCTTGCAGTCCAAGAGACTCTCAAGAGTCTTCTGCAACACCACAGTTCAAAAGCATCAATTCTTCGGCGCTCAGTTTTCTTTACAGTCCAACTCTCACATCCATACATGACTACTGGAAAAAACATAGCCTTGACTAGATGGACCTTTGTTGGCAAAGTAATGTCTCTGCTTTTCAATATGCTATCTAGGTTGGTCATAACATTCCTTCCAAGGAGTAAGCATCTTTTAATTTCATGGCTGCAGTCACCATCTGCAGTGATTTTGGAGCCCCCCAAAACAAAGTCTAACACAGTTTCCACTGTTTCCCCATCTATTTCCCATGAAGTGATGGGACCAGATGCCATGATCTTCATTTTCTGAATGATGACTTTACGCCAACTTTTTCACTCTCCTCTTTCACTTTCATCAAGAGGCTTTTTAGCTCCTCTTCACTTTCTGCCATAAGGGTGGTATCATCTGCATATCTGAGGTGATTGATATTTCTCCCAGCAATCTTGATTCCAGCTTGTGTTTCTTCCAGTCCAGCATTTCTCATGATGTACTCTGCATATAAGTTAAATAAGCAGGGTGACAATATACAGCCTTGACGTACTCCTTTTCCTATTTGGAACCGGTCTGTTGTTCCATGTCCAGTTCTAACTGTTGCTTCCTGACCTGCATATCGGTTTCTCAAGAGCCGGGTCAGGTGGTCTTGTATTCCCATCTCTTTCAGAATTTTCCAGTTTATTGTGATCCACCCTGTCAAAGGTTTTGGCATAGTCAATAAAGCAGAAATAAATGTTTTTCTGGAACTCTTGATTTTTCGATGATCCAGTGGATGTTGGCAATTTGATCTCTGGTTTCCTCTGCCTTTTCTAAAACCAGTTTAAACATCTGGAAGTTCACAGTTCACATATTGCTGAAGCCTGGCTTGGAGAATTTTGAGCATTACTTTAAGCATGTGCTGCTGCTGCTGTTGCTGCTGCTGCTGCTGTTGCTAAGTCGCTTCAGTCGTGTCCAACTCTGTGCAACCCCAGAGATGGCAGCACACGAGGCTCCGCCGTCCCTGGGATACTCCAGGCAAGAACACTGGAGTGGGTTGCCATTTTCTTCTCCAATGCATGAAAGTGAAAAGTGAAAGTGAAGACGCTCAGTACGAGCGCAATTGAGCGGTAGTTTGAGCATTCTTTGGCATGGCCTTTCTTTGGGATTGGAATGAAAACTGACCTTTTCCAGTCCTGTGGCCACTGCTCAGTTTTCCAAATTTGCTGACATATTGAGTGCAGCACTTTCACAGCATCATCTTTCAGGATTTGAAATAGCTCAACTGGAATTCTATCACCTCCACTAGCTTTCTTCGTAGTGATGCTTTCTAAGGCCCACTTGACTTCACATTCCAGGATGTCTGACTCTAGGTGAGTGATCACATCATCGTGATTATCTTGGTCATGAAGATCTTTTTTGTAGAGTTCTTCTGTGTATTATTGCCACCTCTTCTTAATATCTTCTGCTTCTGTTAGGTCCATACCAATTCTGTTCTTTATTGAGCCCATCTTTGCATGAAATGTTCCCTTGGTGTCTCTAATTTTCTTGAAGAGATCTCTGTCTTTCCCATTCTGTTGTTTTCCTCTATTTCTTTGCACTGATCGCTGAGGAAGGCTTTCTTATCTCTTCTTGCTATTCTTTGGAACTCTGCATTCAGATGCTTATATCTTTCCTTTTCTCCTTTGCTTTTCGCTTCTCTACTTTTCACAGCTGTTTGTAAGACCCCCCCCCCCCCGACAGCCATTTTGCTTTTTTGCATTTCTTTTCCATGGGGATAGTCTTGATCCCTGTCTTCTGTACAATGTCATGAACCTCATTCCATAGTTCATCAGGCACTCTATCTATCAGATCTAGGCCCTTAAATCTATTTCTCACTTCTACTATATAGTCATAAGTGATTTGATTTAGGTCAGACCTGAATGGTCTAGCGGTTTTCCCTACTTTCTTCAATTTGAGTCTGAATTTGGCAATAAGGACTTCATGATCTGAGCCACAGTCAGCTCCCAGTCTTGTTTTTGTTGACTGTATAGAGCTTCTCCATCTTTGGCTGCAAAGAATATAATCAATCTGATTTTGGTATTGAACACCAATGCTGGCCTATTATTCTCCCTTAAAAGCAGAATTATTTTGATGATGTATAAAAGTATTTTAATCTCACCTTGACATTGTTCATAGACTTTTTCTTCAATAAATCACAGAGGAAAACACTGTAATTATTCTTACATATGTACTGCAATTCCTCTTTCTGGCCCTCCACTGCGAATGTTCAAACACAACATTTCTTACCACCATTTCCAACCCTCTCCTTCCACATACATGTGCACACATATACACACCACCTTCTTTCCAATCTTTACTAAGGCAGGATGTAACTTAAGTATCAATCAAGCATCAGTATATGGTTTTCATTAAAAAATGTGATTCCTCCTTTCTTTAAAGAAGAGATCTGCTCAGTTACTCAGTAATCAGAGGCAAAATTAGTTGGTGTATGCATCTCATTACATGTTCTACATGCTTTCTGCATTTCCTAATGTTCTTTAAATGGGTGGGGGGAGCCGATTAAGGCAAAAGGATGGTTCAAGGTGGTACCATAGTCAATATTCATACATTATTAAATGAATATGTACTAGGTGCAAGAAACTCAGTTTATTATTATTCAACCCATATTGCAGAGGTGAACAAAACCAGGCATAATCACTAGCCTCACAGACACTGATAAAGTGCATACATGCTAACTTGCTTCAGTCTTGTCCAACTCTTTGCAACCCTATGGACTGTAGCCCACCAGGCTCCTCTGTCCATTGGATTTCCCAGGCAAGAATAATGGACTGGGTTACCATTTCCTTCTCTAGGAGATCTTCCCAATGCAGGGGTTGAACCTGCATCTCTTATGTCTTCTGCATTGGTGGGTTCTTTACCATCAGTGCCACTGGGAAGCCCCAAGTGTTAAAGTAACTAAACAAATAAAGGCATTATAGAAACTATGGCACAAGATGTCATGTGAGACTATAGAAGAGCAAGATGCGCCTTGGAGAAATCAGAAAAGGCATTCCAAAGGAAGTGAAGAATAAAGGGCTGCAGTCCAAGAGGTTGCATAGGAGTTGGACACAATTTAGCAACTAAACAAAAGCAACAAGGGTTAAGCAAGAGGTGACCAGGTAACTGGGGGTAGGGTGATGGAGGGATAGGGTTCCTTGCAGAAGAAAAAAATTGGTTTCCAGTGGTGACATAGAAAAGAAAAGAGAAAGGACTGCTAAAGAAATTAAAGATGTCCAGTGTGGCTGGAGGGCTGCATGGGCGTGGGAGTGATGGTACTGGGGGCTGATTAACTGGAGATTAGAATACACAAGGCCATAAGGGGCTGAGAAAGGAGGCTTTAGGTCTGTCCTCTTGGAGAACCAGGAAGTCACTAAAGAGTTTAGTGGTAATTAAGTCACTAAGTCATGTCTGACTCTTGTGACCCCATGGACTGTAGCCAGGTTCCTCTGTCCATGGGATTTCCCAGGCAAGAATACTGGGAGTGGGTTGCCATTTCCTATTACATGTAAATGATAAAAGAATAGCTTAAGCAGAAAAAAATCTGCCCAGTTTATAAAATTAGAAATATGGCATTCAAAAATATTCTATAGATAAATGCAAGTTAATCTTTGTTGGAAAACATAATTACCTAGTCATCACACTTTATAGTTCAAAGCTAACAGTCATGATTCCACAGATTAAAGAGAGAAAAAAAGAAAGAAAACTGGGGGAAAAATCTGATTACAAGCATGTAAATTAATTGACTGAATTAAGGAATATATATAATATAAGTTATATTATATATAAATTATGCATCTGTATTCTATATCAATAATATAATAAAGGAAACCATTTAGTTTAAAAACTTACAATTCTACTTTTAAAATATAACAGAAATGTATAAAACCAGAAATTTCATACACTTATAAGCTAATATCTACTACACAGAAGAGATGGCAGATTTGGAAACTCAAGGTTTAAATCCATGAAGTTTCCCTAAGTTTTTGATGTTACCACTTTTATCTTTATCCAGACCAGAATCGTTCATACTAGCACAACTGAAATAGACTTATAATGAACTTTTGCTAATGTTTAATATGCAATAAAGTAACCCTGGTAATTTTAAAATATTGTGCTTGTTTATAATAGCTGCTGTTAATAACACGCCAAAGGAGAAAAGCAATGCACAAATGTTTGCCTTTTCTCTGCCTCGAAGCATACTGAAAATCCACATTTAAGAAGGGGAGCAGGGAAGCTCAGTTTCATTCCACTATTGATCTATCAGACAAGAACTTAATCAATCTTCTTTATAAGCTATTAAAGCTGAGCTCGAGAAATGAACTCACCTGACGCATTCAACATTGATTGCCTCTTTCTAAGGACTGAATGTGTCAGTCTTATCTACTACTACAGCTGTGATTCAATTTTTAAGGGGCAAGATTTTCCCTTCATTAGTTTCCCCAAAGTGTTCCAATTAAGAAAAAGCAGTTTTGATAGTGATCCATAGTGAATGACAAAAACAAAATGAAGACCATCATCCTCAAATTCAGTCACAACCTCCAGAGACCAAAAGCACATGTTCATCTAAGGAAATTTATCATGAGTCCCAAAATCCTGCTTTAGTGTGAATTCTAGAGAATGCTCTGGCAGCACAAACCAATGCTGAGACCTTAAGCTCAAATAAATCTTGGAATTTCAAAGGGAAACTCAAGGCAGCTGTAAATCTGTCTTTACTGCATATACATTTCAGCCAGGGGCTTCTATGTGTAGTATTAGGTTATGTGACATCCCATTCAGCATCTAACTACATCATAAATAGAGGCAGAGAGGTCATTTTATATTTACAGGGCACCCCCAAAGTGCTAGATGCTATACACTAGGGGTGATGGGGAAGCCCCTACATTTTCAGTTTATTAGGAAAGGTTAATAACACAAATCCTCAATGACCAAAGAGAGTTCCCTTTAGCTCAGCTTTCTGGTTTCCATTTCCTCTTTCCAGGTCCCCTAACAGTCAAGAAATTAAATACTGGGAGAAACAGCAATAAAGAGTTGTCTCAAGAGGATATCTGCCCACTTCAATATGGAAATACGGTCAACTCCCTAATATCATAAGAAGAACATTTCCCCTGGATCTGTTGTTAGCCTGTCTTCCTACAGTTGATAAGAGGGGTAAGAAATACGACAATATCCAGTCCCAACCCTGACTTCTCCTGCTTTCCCCTCTCTTCTCTGCAGATGTAACTCAGCTCCACCACAGACTACTGGCCTGGTTTGACAAGATCAGAGTTTCACTGGCTCGCCAGTCACACTCACCTGAGTCATTTCACAATATTCCTAATGAGTTCACTCTCGGGCGGGGGTGGGAGTAAAGTACAGAGAGAAGCCAAGGACAAAGTTCCATATCAGAACTGTTGCCTGCACACTCCCTCCAAAACTGTCTTCTGGAAAGCTTCTCTAACGCAGGTTAGCAAAGGATTAGATGGAGCCACATTGAGAAGCAGCAGAACAGCCACTGGCTGGTTGAATTCCTTCCTCAGCACGGCTCACCTAGCCCAGCACCCTTCAGCTTCCGTCCGATAAGAGTCAACCTCTCTGCTATCAAAGGTGCTATTCTATGTGTGAATTCCCTTAGAAATCCAAGGAGTTAATAGCCTCAATAGTTCTAGAAAACCTGATACATTCAGGAGGATGGGATGCAGTATGGGGTCTAATGTTTATTGAAAAAGTCAAGAATAGCTAGAAGTCCATTAAGAGGAGGTTCAGCAGATTATATTAATTTGTAATTAATTTTCAGTGGTATTTATGAGAGAACCCTTTAATCAGCATAATTCAGACTTTGGAAATTATAATATTAACTAATATTAATTAAATAATAATTTATAAATTTCGATAGTTTTAATTATCTTTTGATTAAATTACCTGTTAGTCAATTCCACACTGCTTTTGATATTAATTAGCTAACTTAAACATGATCTACTGAAACTACTCCCCCGTGGATTAAGGCATATTGTCTAAACAGGTCAACACTGAGATACTTAAGTGTGACAAGTTAGATTGCCTGATTAGTGAAATTAATTGTTTAAGGCACTGGCTCTTTCATTCTCAATTTGCCAGCGGGTAAGGTCTTTAAAATATGCCCTGGGTTTCCCTAGGCCCGAATTCTGAAACAGCCCACATTCTGTGCTTCCCTCATTCCTCCCCAGCTCCTTCCCTCTCTATTCTGTTACGGAACAGCCCGGTCTTCTGAGACCTAAATTAGTGTCAGCCTATTAATCAGCCAACAATATATGTCAGAGGAAAATGAAGTTGCAACCCCACCTCCCTGTACCAGGCCGATGCCTTTGCCCCTCTCAGCGCGCGGTCTCTGCCAGTGGAATGGGACCGCGGGGCCACAGCTCAATTTAGGTCTCCTCTGTGCAGTGACAACCAGCACAGACTTCATTTTTTTTAATGTTAATATTTAATTTAAAGCCACCAACTCTCAGGTTCTCAAAAATGAGCACAGCATTGACTGTAGGCAGTGCCCTCTCGTGTTGGCTAGAGCCGCAGTGCTCCCAGACCTCCACTGCCCACCCCCAGCATCCCACTTCAGAAGTTCAGGGTCTTTGGAAACCAGTTATCCAAGTGACAGTTCATATTAATCACGAGTGTCATCCAAAAGGCAGAAGGATATACACTAAACAAACAACAAGAGAGGGATTTTATTTTTTGCCTCGTGAGACATAAGAAGACCATACTGGTTTTCAGAAGCTCCAACTTTCCTCTGAGGAAACACCGAGTATAGAGGCTGCTGCTGCTGCTGCTAAGTCGGCTCAGTCGTGTCTGACTCTGTGCAACCCCATAGAAGGCAGCCCACCAGGCTCCCCGACCCTGGGATTCTCCAGGCAAGAACACTGGAGTGGGTTGCCATTTCCTTCTCCAATGCATGAAAGTGAAAAGTGAAAGGGAAGTCGCTTAGTCGTGTCCGACTCTTCACAACCCCATGGACCACAGCCTACCAGGCTCCTCCGTCCATGGGATTCTCCAGGCAAGAGCACTGGAGCGGGGTGCCATCGTCTTCTCCGAGTATAGAGGCTAAAAGGACATAATTATGAGCACAGATCATTCTGATATGGGGGAAAAGTCCTCACCAAGAAGGTGTTACAAAGAGAATGTGCAGGTAACCATTTTGTTATTCATATTATAACACATATTATACTCTAAATAATTTCACCCAGCACTCCCTATTTATAATGATTAATGAGGATAAATTATGTATAAGAGCACTGGACCTTCTCCGGACAGTATCTGATATGAGTGCCCAGCACTGGAGGTGAGAATAGTATAGTACTTGCACATGAAAAGCCACGGCAGTACATGAAGTAAAACAAAAGTTCACAAACAAGAAAAAAGAATTTGCAGTGTCCAAGTGTTGGTTGTTACTTCTGACTTTTGTGACATAGTTTTGCCCTTTATATAAGCTAAATGTACATAAGTAAAATCTACATGATACAAGAAAGAGTATACTGTAATTTTCTGAATTATTTTTATATTATATTTTAATATCTATTATTTTTTATAAACCAGGGTTTAGTGATTTGACTATTATTTTTTAAAAAGAAAAATGAGTTGTTTCCTTGCCAGACATAATACAGAAATTTCTTTTCTAAGCGTTAAACTTATGGTGTATTTCTGAATGTATGATTGAAAATTTGTTTGAATGACAAAGAGTGTTTGTATAAATACAAATGACAAATTCTGTTAGATATTTTGATAAAAGGGGCAGGGAGTGGCAAGGATAGGGATAAATGATCATAATGTGAAATTTTTAGAAATATATAATTTTATGTTTATTAAATTAATAAACATAAAACCATGAATTATGAAAAACGCAATTGGCTGTCTGAAAATACTTGATCTAACATGAACTTAAATCTTCAGTCACAGCACAGAGAGAAAGCTAACTACCAGATGGGGTTCACTGGGAAAATATCACTTAAAATAAAGCAACACATCGATTGGAAATCACTTACAATGTGTGAAATATAAAACAGTTGCAAATAACCATAATAACAAAGGTCCAGAAATGAAAAAAAAACTTTACTAAGCTATCAAAAAGATAATAACCATAGTGAGAAAGGTCCACAGGTGGCCATAATGAGAAAGGTCATAACCATAATGAGAAAGGTCCAGAAATTGAAAAAAAAAAAAACCACCGTAATGAGAATAACCATAATGAAAAAGGTCCACATATGAAAAAAATTAAAAACTGCTGAGCTATTAAAAAAAAAAAAGAAGACTCAAATAAATGGAAAGATACAGTTTTCTTGAATTGGAAGACCCATCATTGTAAAAAAAATGCAAAAGATTTTCAAATGACTACATAGCTGTACATAATTTCAGTTAAAATCCAACTGTTTTCAATTGGCCATTCTAATGATCACCTATCAAAACTAAGTAAGAAGAATAGGCAAGAATCAACACAAATTTGAAAAGAGTATTTGGGAAGGAATTGACACTGTCAGTTATCAAAACACATCACAAAACTATAATGATTAAAGCAGTGTGATGCTGGTTCCAAAACACCAGTCATGTAAAAAGGATAGAAAAGAAATTTTTGCAAATAAATGCAAAAGGATATGAACTGTTACAATGATGGCATTTCTATCAGTGAAAATAGAAGCAAGGTCCTGGGCTCAGGATAAACTATTTGGAAACAAAAAAATGTGTCATACTTATGTCATACTGTATTAAAAAGTAAATTAATTCCTCCAATAATCTTCCAACAAAATTTTCATCAAGTGCCTCCATATTCTAGGCACTAGTTGCACTTCCCAGATAGAGAACAATGAGGGAAGGAAGAGAGGGAGGAAAAAGGAAAAGGGAGGGAAGTAGAGGAGAGAAGAGAAATCTCTGACTTACATGAGTTCATATTCTGGAGCAGTCAGGCATATTGGGGCAACAAAATAGTTAACCAATCAACCAATTAATCAATAATATGATTTAAGATAGCCATAAGTGCTTTGAAGAAAACTAACTATACTCTCAGAATGTAGAGTAACAGGAGGGTTAAACCTTCCTGGGATAGGATGGTCAGAGAGGGCATTTCTGAGGAGCTGATATTGGAGAGGAGACCTAGATAAAATGAAGGTACAAACTTTGCACATTTGGGGGAAGCACCTTCCAGGCAGAGGTGACTGCAAGAACAAAGGCCTTGAGCAGAGAGCATGCTTACATGTTCAACAGCTGCAAAGTGGCCAGTGTGGTTGGATCACAGAAAGGGGTGGGAAGCCAGGAAGCCTGGAGCCAGGTCATGCAGAGCCTCACAAGCTATGGTAAGAACTGAGCATTTTGTTTTATGTGTGATGGGGTGCGGGGTGGGGGGTGGGAGTTGACATGATCTAATTTACATTTTGAGAGAATTACTGTTTTGTGGTTAGTAGATGTTCAGAGGCCTGACTGAAAGCAAAGAGATCTTGCTGTGATCCAGATGGGAGCTGTGATGACCTGGAGATAAAGTGATCATGAATGAGTGGATTCAGGACACTTTGATGTGGGACATAAAATAATCTGCATGATGCAAGAAAAAGGAGCCAAAACAATATCATCATATTGATAACACAATATAAACATTTTAGCTGAAATGAAAATCTGTGATAGAATACAAAACAAGGAAAGGCTTTCTGATAAGTAGAAAATAATCATTTTTCCACTGGTGAAAGAATGGTGGAGGATTCTTTAAATCATGTATTCAGAATCTGAGAATGGATTCTGAACAGGCAGATAGACAATTAGTTTGGTGGGAGGCATCATTATCTATTCAACCTTAGTTTCCTCTTCTGACCTCTGTCCCCAGTAGTAGGTGCTACGTGATGCGTTAGAATGGAGGTCATAATAAGAAAAAAATATTCAATTCATAGTCCCCAAACTCCATTTCAATAATTCTTTCCAACCTCAGCAACCATCAGCTGCTTTACCAGGGTTGCTGATAAGGTAAAACAGTTGATGGTTTAAATTTCTTCTCCCCTTATTTTCTCTGCTCATATTCTAGAAAAAGGGCTATATGCTGTGAACTAGTCAAAAATTAACCATCCAAATAATAAAGATGTGATGTAGCATGTATTTATGTGATAAAATAATTATATTGTGCTTAGAACTAGCTAAAGCCAAATTTAGCAACAGTGCTAAAGTTTTGTCACAATTCCTGTAAATTCTGAAGAAATTCTGATATATAACTAACTATAACATTAAATTTGGTTCTTTGCATTTATTGACAATTATTTTTATTTGACTGAGGTAAAGATAATATGTAATATTATTATACACAGTCTGACTTACCAAATGTTATTAGAGAGATAAGAAATAAATATTGATCTTGAAAACTGAGCTAAAAATATTGAATTTGAAATAGTGCCCTCTATTCATTTTCAAGCATATGCCTATATTCATATCCTTACATATTTCATGTTTTCCCACAATATCTAATTATTAGATGTGAGATACACAGATTTATCTCATTTTTGGCTTTTATCTAAGATTTTACAGAGCTCGTAATAATATGTCAACAAAATTGGTGATTGTACCTTGACTTGTAAAGTAAAACTCATTTTAAGAGTATCATAAATCTAACAGAGCATGTCTTGTGTTCTGATTGGTAGAAAATTGGATATTAAACACTAGGGACAAACTGATCTTCTAATTCTGGTACTTGAGTAAGTACTAAAAGGAAAAAGAAAAGGAGAGAAAAAATCATTACCTAGAGTTGATAGTTTAACTGATCATGATCAATTTGAAGTGCTTATTGCTTAAGTAAATGACCTTTGGGGTGATTTCATTAGCTTCACATATAGCAAAAGGTTATATCTGAATTCAATTTTATGATTGAGTCTAGGCATATAAAATCTCAAAATAGTTTGAAAGGGTGTAAAATAAAAAGATAAAAAGATTCTTTCTGAGACAAAGGCTAGACTGTAAAAATCCTGGCTTGCTTCTCTAATTATTGGCTTTTTGTGTGAGTAAATATTTGAGAGAGGAATGACAATGCTCTGATATCATCATCACTTTGATGTTTGCAATTAAGAAATGACTTTAAAATTAGCTACCAGTTCCAACTTTTTAGTACTATAAATTACAGATTTGTTACCACTGGATTTATTTTACTTGTTTGATGAAGTCTCTTCACCTGTATAGAATTGCAATACCCTGTGATGGTTTGATTGGGCTCCAGTGGATTGGCCAAAAAGTTCATTTGGGTTTCCCTGTACCATCCTAAGGGTTTCTCAATATCTTCCTCTCCTTCTTAAAAAAGCCACAAAGCAAATATTTATTATTTTAGTAAATTAAGATATGTCTTAAATGCTTGTGAAAAGAATTTTACATGCTTCCTTAAGACATACCAGGCAGAAGACAGATATTGAAAGACAGACTAGGCATAGAAACTTCCAATTCTCACTTGTTACTGATAGATGAAATAGGGTGAAATGTTATATTCTCAAATTAGGAAGAATAGGGTTGGAGGAAAAGAATGCAGAAAATTTTTTTTAATGAAAGTATATCTTTATGCAACTGACCTTGAAACCAATATAATGATTCATTTTCTTCATGTTTCATTCTCTTCAGTAATCAGTGCTTTTTTACGATACTAAGGTAGTCCCCATCATTTAGATTAGCCTGTTTCCTAATAAGTCTCTTACTTAAAAGTTCAGGACCATTTTTGTATTCCTTTCCACTTTTATGATTTCTTCTCCACTTTCTTCTCTCTTCCTACTACAGACATTTTCACCACTAGGGCCAATTGCCCAAACCTCAGTCTCAACCTCTTCCAGGGTCTTCCCAGGTGGTCCAGGACAGGTACCAGAGGTCAAAGGGGAAGGGAGCAGGAAATGATATGTGCCCTCAGAGGTCCCTCTTTCCTCTCCAACTCCACCTCACTCTAGCGTCCACATAAAGGACGTCTAACTTTTACTGAAAGTAGGGTCTGGCTGCTCGCCACTCCAGAAGCCAACAGAAAGGGCAGGCTGGTGAAAAGGAGAGTTTGCTTTATTTCAGATGCCAGCAACCGGGCGGGGGAGGGAAAGGAAGAACATCTGACCAAAGGCTGACCGCCCCCTCTGACAATCAGTGGGCAAGAAGTTTGATAGGCAGAGGGAAGGGCTACATGCAGAAATGGCACAGTCAGCTCTGACAGTCATCTTGAGATTGGTCATCTGTGGTCTGGTCAGCACCATCTTGATCATTTTAAGTCCAGTTAGTCTCTAGCTCCAGGGTTGATTTGTTTCCATTTCCTGAGACCAATTCTCGGGATTGTGGCAGCTTGCGAGATGGCTACAGAGTCTGGCCATCATGTAGTAACTTCTCCACCTGGGGTTTCAACAGCTCACAGGTTATGGCTCAGAATATTGTCTATAGCCCGTGAGAAGGCACTAAGGGTCCTTGACTATGCTCAATGACTACATTACTGTTATTTGTTTTCCTTTGACTATTTTCCTTTGTTTCTGCATGTTCTCACTTTTCTGATTAAACATATTCTTTGCCTAAAAAGTGTTTTTCCCACAGACAAAAGGCAGACAGAGGACATGGGGAAGAACGAAGACCATAGAGTCCTGCTCCATTTCAAAACCAGTTCCTAAGTCACTAGATGTGTGACTCAGAGCAATTACATTGCCTCTCTGAACCTCAGAGTTTTCACCACATGAGACTCAAAACTTCTGCTCTTCCTAGCTTAGTAGGGCTGCTAAGAAATCTCCTGAATGAAAAGCATCTGGGGAACTACCTGTTACTTTGAAGACTTAAAAGATGGCTATTAAAAATGCCATTTTAAAAGAAGCAAGAATATCAAGCAGAAAGGGTGGGAAGTGCAGACCTCGCTTTGAGTACCAACAGTGCTACTTCTTGGTTGTGTGTTCCTGGGTACTTCACCCAACCTCTTTGCACATCTGTAAGAGTAGAAATAATATTAGCTTATCTATCACCCCAAACTTTTCTATTTCCTCACCTGTAAAAGGAATAATAATGATATTAGCTCACCTATCACCACTAAAGGTTGAGAATATTTACCTCAATTCTATTGCAAAAAAATTGAAACAATGATTTCCAAAGTCCTTTATGCAAAACAAACAGAATATAATAGCCCTTGTTGGGCTTCCCTGTGGTTCAGATGGTAAAGAATCTGTCGGCGATCCAGGAGACATGAGTTCAATCCCTGGGTTGGGAAGATGCCCTGGAGAAGGGAACGGTGACTCCTTCCAGTATTCTTGCCCGGAGAATTCCACAGACGGAAGAGCCTGGTGGGCTACAGTCCATGGGTTTGCAGAGTCAGACAGGACTGAGCAACTAACATTAGTCTTTGTTACATAAAGTACAGGATATTTTTCCTTAGTGAAGAGCAATGATTCTTGAGGAATAAACAGTATAAACTTTTTTTCTGAAACATTGGTAACTTTTTAATGAATTTTATTTACAAACCTAGCACTGCACAGTATACGTTTGTAATTACTAAATTAGCAAGTCAGTGGATTGATGGGATGGAATAAAACAATTTTTAGGCATCTGTGGTCTGATGGATATTTGAGGATTTTTTAAAAGAGTTAAAAAATAAAACTGACATAAGGGTAGAGGCTAGCTTTAGGAGACGGTTTGGGTTGTGACTGGGTTGAGATGTTGAGAATGTGATCAGAATAAGAACTCTTGACCAGGATGAGAGCTCTACACAAGTTCACTCAGAAATATTCATTAAATCTGTGCTTTATGTTTTATATATATTTACTAATTCTGTGATGTAATTTGAAATTTACAAACTTTGAAAACCAAAAGAGAAAATGTCACTGACAATTTTGGCAACTTTTCACATTTATAGTGCTCTATGGAAAAGAAGGATTCAACATTTGTTTATACTTTTCACTTATTTTGATGGCAAGAAATCATTCACACTGAATTTTCCAATATAATGAGGGTGTATGAACATGAAGAAGCATGGGCCTTGCATGTCAGTATTTTTATGATGCACAACAAGGGGTTATTAATTTTGCACACAACCCATTTCTCAATGTCAGTTTTCATTCCAATCCCCAAAACAGGCAATGCCAAAGAATGCTCAAACTACCGCACAAATGCACTCATCTCACACGCTAGTAAAGTAATGCTCAAAATTCTCCAAACCAGGCTTCTGCAATACGTGAACCATGAACTTCCAGATGTTCAAGCTGGATTTAGAAAAGGCAGAGGAACTAGAGATCAAATTGCAAACATCCGCTAGATCATTGAAAAAGCAAGAAAGTTCCAGCAGGAGTTGGACTATTTCTGCTTTATTGACTGTGCCAAAGCCTTTGACTGTGTGGATCACAAGAAACTGTGGAAAATTCTGAAAGAGATGGGAATACCAGACCACCTGACCTGCCTCTTGAGAAATCTGTATGCAGGTCAGGAAGCAACAGTTAGAACTGGACATGGAACAACAGACTGGTTCCAAATAGGAAAAGGAGTACGTCAAGGCTGTATATTGTCACCCTGCTTATTTAACTTATATGCAGAGTACATCATGAGAAACACTGGGCTGGAAGAAGCACAAGCTGGAATCAAGACTGCCGGGAAAAATATCAATAACCTCAGATATGCAGATGATACAACCCTTATGGCAGAAAGTGAAGAGGAGCTAAAAAGCCTCTTGAAGAAAGTGAAAGAGCAGAGTGAAAAAGTTGGCTTAAAGCTCAACATTCAGAAAACGAAGATCATGGCATCTGGTCCTATCACTTCATGGGAAATAGATGGGGAAACAGTGGAAACTGTGTCAGACTTTATTTTGGGGGGCTCCAAAATTACTGCAGATGGTGACTGCAGCCATGAAATTAAAAGATGCTTACTCCTTGGAAGGAACGTTATGACCAACCTAGACAGCATATTAAAAAGTAGAGACATTACTTTGTTAACAAAGGTCCGTCTAGTCAAGGCTATGTTTTTTCCAGTGGTCATGTATAGATGTGAGATTTGGACTATAAAGAAAGCTGAATGCTGAAGAATTGATGCTTTTGAACTGTGGTGTTGGAGAAGACTCTTGAGAGTCCCTTGGACTGCAAGGAGATCCAACCAGTCCATCCTAAAGGAGAGAAGTCCTGGGTGTTCATTTGTAGAACTGATGTTGAAGCTGAGACTCCAATACTTTGACCACCTGATGCGAAGAGATGACTCATTTGAAAAGACCCTGATGCTGGGAGGGATTGGGGGCAGGAGGAGAAGGGGATGACAGAGGATGAGATGGTTGGATGGCATCACCGACTCAATGGACATGGGTTTTGGTGGACCCGAAAGTTGGTGATGGACAGGGAGGCCTGGCATGCTGCGGTTCATGGGGTCACAAAGAGTTGGACATGACTGAGCGATTGAACTGAACTGAACCCATTTCTCAGAGTTGATATTTATTTCCATATCACTGAATAGACAGGATATGGTATAATTAAGCCCCATACATTTTGAAGATTTAGGAACATAAATGACTATTTTGGCCATGTCTAGAATTTTGGAAATTCGACTTTTCCCTTTCTTTTAAAACATGGATCCTCTTCCTGCTTCCATCCCCCTTTCCAGGAAATCTTTCCAACCAAACATTAAAATAAGACTGTTTTATATAGTGCAGTAGATCAGATTCAGATTCTGGAGCTAGACTGCCTGAGTTCAAATCTCATGTGCTCTTTTTATTCACTACTATGTTACTTTGTACAACTGTACCTCAGTCTCTTCATCTGATAAATGGGCATAGTAAGAGTACCTATGTCACAGAGTCATCGTGATTCAATACATGAAAAGTGCCTATGACCAGGCCTCATACACATAGGAAAGCTTAATCAGTACACTAGAAAAGAGGTCTTCCTTTGAGATCTAGCCTTGCTCTTCTTCTTTTTAAAAAAATTTTATTTATTTATTTGCTTTTGGCACGCTGGGGCTTTGCTGCTGTACAGGCTTTTCTCTAGTTGCAACACGCAGGGGCTGCTCTCTAGTTTTGGTGCCTGGGGCTTCTTACCGCAGGGCCTTCTCTTGTTGTGAAGCATGGACTCTAGGTCGCACAGACTATAATCGTAGTGGCATGTGCGCTCAGTGGTTGTCACTCCAGGGTCCTAGGGCACAGGCTCAATAATTGTGGCACATGGGATTGGTTGCTCCGCAGCATTTGGGATCTTCCCAGATCAGAGATCGAAGCATATCTCCTGCATTGGCAGGCGGACTCTTTACCACTGATCCCCCAGAGAAGCCCCCAGCCTTGCTTTTCTGAAGCCCAAGATTCCTTCTTATTTAATCAAGTTTCTCAAGTCCTTCTTTCACCCATTTGCTTGTTTAGGAATAGACACTGTTAGTATTATTTACTTTGTGGCATTTTTCTCTGACCACTTGCTACCTGAAGCAGATCTTATAACGTGTTTTTCTTTCATGATATGAAAACTAAAACAGTTTGGGGTGGATGATTCATTAAAATATCATTTATTTTCTGCCTCTGAAAGGCCAGAGGCTTCTCATTCGTCATCATCCCATCCCACCCCTCCTTCTTCTCAAGCAGCAGTAAGTTCTAAAGTTCTCTTTCATTGCTCATGCCACACAAACAAGTACTTTATAAACCATGTAGAAAACGTTTCAAGGTATTTGGAAGAAACCACTTTTGTAGGCAGGTTGATGTTTCTCCTTTTTGGTAGAGACAGAAAAGGAAGAAAGATGAGGTGGCTAACAACGCAGAGTACCTAAGAATATAACCTTCACTACAGTATTCCTTCAGATGGTACAAATCACAGACTATGTACAAATCTGTATACAAATCACAGATTTCAGCTTAATCAGGGCTTAATCACTGCCTACATTCCACCACTCACATCACGTGAAAGAAGAAGACTATGATTGCTAGGAGGAACCAGCCCTCTGCTACAGGTATGGACACTGAGTTTCAGAGAGGCCATCTCCTTCCCTAACATAGGAACACACACAGAACAGAACCAGGCTTCAGGCCTCAGGACCAGCATCCTTTCTTTTGTCTAGCTCATAGTGTCTCTCGGCCAGAGTGTCTTATGCTGTGATATTTCAGAGGAGGAGCAATTGAGAATCACTATCCACACAGCTGAACAACAAACATACATGGTTTTTATGCAGTAAGGTGCGATCCAGTGGAAATACCACTTCCATCTTCAGCTGTTCAGATAATTAACATTTTCCAAGTGCTGAAAGCATACTCACATACCTTTAATAACTCCAGTAACCCTATGAGAATATGCACTTTCTCTTGCCCAAAGCCACAGAGCAAGTAAGTAGTTAACTGCCAGGCTCAAGCTCAAGTCTTCTTTAAACACTTACTTACATTCTTAAACAAACCACTCAACAATTACACAAGCCATATTAGGCGTTCAGTGCCAAGAGGACAGAGATTAGAGAGCTCAAACCAGGTAAACAACAACACAGAACCGAGGTAAGCACAGCAATAGAGGCATGCATGGGATGCAACAGAAGCCCAGAAGAGGGTCTGGGAACTTTTTCAGACTATGAAATGCAAGCTAAGTTTTAAAGAAAGAGAAGATGTTAGCTAGACCAGGAAGAAGGAGAATGGCAGTCAGGTGACTGAAAGATGTGCAATAGGAATCAATAATAACAGCGGCTTTATGTTAAGCTCTTGCTCTTCTTTGTGCTTCACCCATTTCAACTCTCTCATACTATAGAAATAGTTGAAAAATGCAAGGACCAGAGAAGTGAAGAAATTTACCTAATGTCACACAGAGCTTAGATTTCAACTTAGACACTCAGGCTTCAGGAGTCCACATGCTTAATCACTGCCCTACATTCCACCACTCACATCATGTGAAAGAAGAAGACAGTGCTTGTTTAAGGACAGACTAGTTGTCTAAATTACAGAAACACAGAATATGCATGAAGTGTAGGACCTAAGTTCATTTCAGCTCAGCCCAGTTGCTCATCTGACTCTTTGCGACCCCACGCGTTGCAGCACACTAGGCTCCTCTGTCCGTGGAATTTTCCCGGCAAGAACACTGGCATGAGTTGCCATTTCCTTCTCCAGGGGATCTTCCAGGGGTCAAATCCATATCTCCCTCAATGGCAAGCATGTTCTTTACCACTGAGCCACCAGGGAAGCCCACCAAGGAAGCCCACATACATATATACGTACATATATACACATACACTCCAATACTTTGGCTACCTGATACGAAGAACTGACTCATTGGAAAAGACCCTGATGCTGGGAAAGATTGAAGGCAGAGGAGAAGGGGACAAAAGAGGATGAGATGGTTGGATGGCATCACCAACTCAACAGACATGAGTTTGAGCAAGTTGGTGATGAACACGGAAGCCTGGCATGCTTGCAGCCCATGGGATTGCAAAGAGTCAGACACAACTGAGCAACTGAACTGAACTGATACACACACACACACACATATACATACATATACATATACACATACACATATATGTACATTTAAGTAATTCTATTTTGCGCGTGCACGCGCGTGTGTGTGTAAAATAGAGCAGGATGTTAAAAGAAACCACAGTGAAGCTTTTCCATGCTCAAGTGAAAATGTTGGTGGGAGCAAAGTTTAAATTCTCAGCCTCTTCCCCCACTCAAAAGCCGACAACCTGTCAATCAGCAGGGAGGCACCTCACCCAGGACTGGAAAGGCAGTCACCTAACTGCTCCCTACCAATTTAGTTACGGATTCGTTCTAACTCTTATTTGAAGTGCCTAGAAATTAATATAATATTCCTGTACTCATTTGCATTGCCTGCGGGCTGGAAGCGCCCCCTGTGCGGGCCACCGAGTTAGGCAGGGAGCTGTATCCAGGGCAACTCAGAACCACTGGAAAGCAGGAGGAGCCCTTGTGAAGCGAGGCTGACACTGGGATTAGGACCTGTTCTATGAGACCATGCCCAGATGATAAATTGAAGTGGTAATTTGGGATTTAACCAGATAGAGCAGTAAATGTATCAGAATGAGGAAAATCCAAGGGGAGCAAAGATAGGGGGAACCGTACAAGTTGGTGAGTTAGCTTGTGTTTTGTTTCGATTTTTAAATTCCAGTCTCTCCTTTTGGCTTTGCATTGGAATCCTGAATTTGAGCATCTCTTCTGCTACAGCAAATTATTAGTAAAGTGGATTGCCTTTGTTAGTCTAAATTGCTGTGTGTTTGCAAATACATTTAAAGAGAACGCCACTCCAGAGAAAGCTTCTCTTGGACCCAAATCACAGTGTCTATAAGTAACTCTTGACCTTGATTCATCTGTGCCCTGTGTGTAATGAAAGAAGGGGCAGAAGCAGTTGAAATCTTCCCAAACTATTCATCTCTTATTGATTCACTTGTTCTATTGTGAGCAGAGAGACACCTACACACTAGTTTAAAATTAGGAGCTCCCAAGACTGTGATGAATGAGAGAGATGTGATTTGCCCTCTGGGATTTAGAAGTACAGAATTTTCTCAGCCAGGAATTGTTGGGGGCCTTATTATCCTGGCACATCCTAAACACATTCATTAATTTATTTCTTTAGCCTACAGATCCCCAACCATTTCTAGGGTGGCTGTTTTTTTTAAAATCCCAATTACTTGGCAATCCTTCAAAGTGCTATATAATTTTTAAATGAGTAAAAAAGAATTTTTGAGCATTCAAGATAATTGGGGGAATATTATAAAGAGCTGACGAGGGGAAGGCACAAGGTTTGAAATCCTTTTACTAAATTAGAATTTAGTAATCCACAAAGGGTACTGCTGCATATCCACCAGAGAAAACCCAACCATTCACATAAAAAATTTGTGAAAGCATCATGGACCAATTTAAACATATAGAGAGTCCTCTATTTCCACTGAAAATATTTCTGAGTTCTAACCCTAATTTTTTTTAAAAAAAATGAATAAAATAAACATAGTCACCACCGTGCTCATCACTTTCAGATCTAGGTTTTATTTTCAAGCGTCTTCTACCACCTGGAACTTAGTAACATTTGGAAAAAGTCAGATGACTTATCAGTTCCTAAACCCTAAGAATGACCCATAAGGCAGAGGAAGAGTTACGGGAGTAGGATAAGGCAGGATAAGGATGTGGCAGTAAGTTTTCATTCTCATTAACCTTCTGTGGTCTTCGGTCCACATGGGTCCACACTCCCCAAATCAACTCGACCTGCTCCTCGGTGCACACTGCTCCATCCACACAGAATGCCTTCCTAGAGGCAAACATGCCAGGAAGCATTTGCTTGGGCCCCTTACAAGTCCCCAGTTTGTATTTATAATCTGCACTATTTATCTTAAAATGTGACCTAGTAGTACACACATAGCAGGCCCCACAAAATCTAGATTCTTCCTAGGCCTGACCTATCCTTTCTCTATTTTTTCAAATCCTATTCACCTCCTAAGACAGCAGTCAAGTTCTGCTTCCTTCACCGCACTGACTCGTACCCTGAAAGCCTTGCAACAAAACAAGGAGAGA
Source organism: Ovis canadensis (assembly GCF_042477335.2). NCBI lineage: Eukaryota > Metazoa > Chordata > Mammalia > Artiodactyla > Bovidae > Ovis > Ovis canadensis. The sequence continues at coordinate 65,752,452 of NC_091247.1, forward strand.
ATAAAATCTGGACTGCAAACATATCAGACTGTCCTTTCATTATCTTGTGTTGTTGTTCTTTAGTTGCTAAGTCATGCCTGATTCTTTTGCAACCCCATGGACTGTAGCCTGCCAGGCTCCTCTATCCATGGCATTTCCCAGATAAGAATTCTGGAGTGGATTGCCATTTCCTTCTCCAGGGGATCTTCCTGACCCAGGCATTGAACTGGCATCTCCTGCACTGGCAAGCAGATTCTTTATCATTGTGCCACCAAGGATGCCCCCTTTCATTAGCACATATATGCTACATCACTTCAGTCATGTCCGACTCTGTGTGACCCTGTAGACTGTAGCCTACCAGGCTCCTCAGCCCATGGGATACTCCAGGCAAGAATCCTGGAGTGGACTGCCAGGCCCTCCTCCAGGGGATCTTCCCGACCCAGGGGTGGACGTGGCATCTGTTACATCTTCTACATTGGCAGGTGGGCGCTTTACCATTAGCACCACCTGGGAACCCTTCATTAGTACAGCCTCTTCTAAATAATATAAGATATAAAGGGTAAATAACAAGAGCCATTTGCATTTGCATGGTGTGAAAATACAAACCTCATATTTTCTTTAAAGTCACTGGTCTACATTTAACTGAGATAAATATTTTGTCACTGGAGGTCATTCGCTTACACACAAATACATTATTGACTTCATATTGCCTTCATTTGTCTCTAAAATTTTATACAAAATAGATTCCCTTTTGAGCTTTTCACACTATGATCTCAAAAACTCAGATCAAACCTGTAAGACTAAGCCGTGCACAAAATAAAGACAAACCTGAACACTTCTGCATTCTGAACAAAGAAGAATCCTTAACATCATGAAGAGCATGTGTACAATATATCCATTCATTTGTTTTTTCCTAAAATGGCACTTTAGATGCTCCTGATACCTGGCATATAGATAACAATTTTTTTTTAATTAAAGCATTTTATAATTCTGAGAGAGATTTCTTACAAAGGGTTCTAATGTGTCAGACAAGAATTTGTAGAAGCCACTTCCACTTTTTCGAAAAGCTAAATCTTGACAATTTGTTACTTAGACATTTTTTGCATGAGAAAGAATTGATGGGAGAAAAGCAAACAAAAAATTCATTCTTTTTACTCTGTTGATCTAGAGCAGAACTTCTCATCTATAATATGTTCACACATCATGTAAGGATTTTGCAGATTCAGTCTGGTCTAGTCTGTAACTGGAGAATCTACATGTCTTACAAGCTGCTGGGTATTGCTAACGTTGCTGGTCCCTCAATTGCATTGAGGAGCAAGAGCTTAGAACACAATTCCATTTTCTTTCTTCCACCTCTTTTAACTTACATTTTCTTTTTTGAAACACAGATCAGAAATCCTATGACATTCCCATCTCATTAATGGGAACTAGACATTTCTTTGTACTCCTGTTTTTCAATGATTTGGGTAATAATTAGTATGTAAATGGGAAGATTTGGCTCAGAATAAGATCTGACTTCTAGGCTGAAAAGGAAGGAAATTTGAATTTTTATTAGTGAGTCTAAAACTAACAACAGTATGATCCTGGACAAGTCATCTGATTTTTTAAGCCTTGGTCTCTCCGTGTTTAAAGGCAGGCTGCTGAACAAGGTCCTTGCAGGGGACTCTCTCTGGTTTGTAGATTCTATAACATTTGTTGGGCGCGTGTTTGCATCTCTCATGAAGGAAAACATAATCTGTTTACTCTGGCCATTTTAACAATCAGTGCAGATTGCCAATCAACATATCTAAACAATCAATATAATGATACTGGGGCATAGTATCAATTAGGAAGATTGCTGAATAAATACTCTGTTTATTTCTTTCTTTGTTCATTTGTTGCCAGCTATAGACTCTGCTTTTGTGCTTTACTTGTAGTAGAAGGTCATTTCCCAAAATGAGAATTAGATGTGAATCAAGACTTGTTGGTACCACAATTAGCTATAGGGCTTTGAAAGAGTCGCTCAAACTTTCTGCAAATGGGCTTTTCAATCCTCACCTTAAAAATTTAATATCTAGCCCTACAGACTCACAGGATCATTAAGAAGCCAGAATAGGACACAATTTACAAAGCTGCTCTAGAAAGTTTTTTAAAGTGCTTTGCAAATGCGGGTTATATTTTATCATTCCTCACATCTTTCCTAAATAATTTATCAACTAGCAAGCAAAAATATACTCTGCATTTTGTTTTGCAGGCGTTTTCTTTTCATCCATTTATTGACTAAAATAAACACAAAGACAGGAAAAACAGAAAGAGATAAGTAAATGAAAGAAAACATTCTCCAACACAGAAAACTATGGCAATAGATTTGCTCTGTAGAAAAGAGTCTATTAGAATATTCTTAATGATCTAATAAAAGAAAGGAAAAAGATTCAAAAGTTTCATAAATCATCTTGCATTTATTTTGTTATTAGGAGAAAAGGGAATTGTGTGGCAATAAACAAATTATGAACAGAAGAAATTATAAAGTGTACATCTGCAAAGGAAATAGATGTGTACTTCACTGGGAATATGGTTAATAATTATGTCCACACCATTTTACATTGTGATGGAGTAACTACCAAACTATTACAGAAACAAAAACTTCCTTGACAAAGATGTATTTTTTTAGAGACTCATAATACATAGGATTATTCTATTTTTCTTCCTACTAGATAAGTACAATAATAATTACACTGAAAGTGATCTGGTTCCTTCTCTTCTCACTGTTTCTCTAATGCTCAAAGTTTATGTAATACCTTAAAATATGAAGAATATGCTAACACCATCAAAGAACCTAGAGAAACTGTGTTAAGCATTTGTTTGGATTCTTTTTAATTCAATTAAAAGCAGAAACTCAGACCACTCCTGAAAATATCCATTAAATTTAGTGACTCTGCAGTCTTGCTAATCAGGTTTTGCTTGCCCTATTTAAAAAGCAAGACAATTCTTAAGTCCCTCACATGTAAGCTTTGGTCACATAATTGAATAAAGGTAGGATTTCCATCATACTTCCTTTTGACATTAAAGAAACAAGTAAATAAACAAAAAAACAGATGTGAGTGCCTCTGGAGTCTCGAAGTTAGTTGAAGTTTCTCCACAACTAGAAAACAATATTATTATAACATCTAGTTGAAAGTGTTCCTTTAGCTTTGTCTTAGAAAATGTAGTCTGGTCAGCATAATGAATTCTTATTTCATAATTAAAGATTTTGCACTCTCAGGATGATTGCTACCAAACACTGTTTCTCATTGTCACAGTATGGTACACAAAACATGTAAGAGCTGTAAGCAGTTTTAGCACATAACATTATTTTCATATGGCCCCTAAAACTAAATAATAATTACAATTATCAAATAAACAAAATGAAAAGAATAAAGAACTGTCCTAGTTAAAACACTCACCATGTCATACCCAAACTTGTATTACACCCTCCTAACCAGTCTCCCTGCCTCAGTTTCTCCTTTTTCTACCCTCCATCTACTGGCAGAGTCATCTTTCTAAAGCACAGTTCTATCAGGTCAGTCCTTGATCCTAGCTCATGAAAGCAAACCGACTGCTCATATCTAGCTTCCCTTCCTTTCCAAGTCACACTGAAATGGCAGAAGAGGTTGTTTTATTTTGTTTTCCAAAGAGTAAAACCCTAAGACTGCTTGTAAATAAAAAAACACAAGTTATAAGGAAACCATGAAGTCAGAGGAAATTGATTCAAAGAAAATGGAAGCAAATTAAAGGACAAAAAAACTAGAAAAAAAAATGCAGCCCAAAACTTCAGAGAAAAGATCAGCCCAAGTTCAGTTAACAGCTCTAAGAGGAGGAGACAGCTGTGAGGCTATCAGCAGGTAGTGAAAGTGTTAGTCACTCAGTTATGTCCAACTCTTTGCAACCCCATGGACTGTAGCCCAACAGGCTTCTCTGCCATGGAATTCTCCAGGTAAGAATGCTGGATGGGTAGCCATTCCCTTCTCCAGAGGCTCTTCCTGACCCAGGGATTGAACCAGAGTCTCCAGTACTGCAGGCAGATTCTTTACTGTCGGAACCACCACGGAAGCCCATCAGCAGGGAGGGAACTGAATAATTACATTCTGAACAGCCAGACAACAAAGAGCTTTCTCTCTACTCTCCCTCTCCAGCATGTGATATAAGCAGTAGCAAATTACAGTACCCCCCACCCCACAAAAAAGAATCGCTTTCTAAAGGAAGTGGGTTTTATGACTGGTAAGTAAGCCCAGTGAGAGAGTTGGGCCTGAGAGAAAAATAGAGCAGAGCTGGATGTAGTATTAGGCTTTCTCACCAGCAACCAAGGAGCAAAATGAGATCAAAGTGGTCCAAGGCCAACGGAAAGCCTCCTATGTGCCAGTTATGGGAGGCCCTAAGTGCCTACCTGCTCCATACCCACACCTTCTTCCAAAAAACTTCACAAATTCCTAATGGTGCCTCCATCTGAAGGGAAGTTCTGTTGGAAACTTACATGCCTGGAGAGGAAACACACAGAAAATCACCATATTGGAGGGATGCTAATAGCATTAAAAGAAGGATAAAGAACTTGCAGAACAGACAAGTGGTTAGAGAAAAAACATTGCTCAGCAAAACAAAGAAAATTTAAAAATTACAATAATTATCTTTAAAGAGATCTGAAAGAAGATAATACTCCTTAAAAAGACTAGCTGTTCAAGAAAAAAAAAGAGAAAGGAAAAATTCCTGGAAATTATGAAAATAAAAAATTAAGACTGCTGACATTCAAATATATATCCATTGGACTTGGAAGTTTAGGATCCCCTCCTTCCAGCAGTGGGAGATTAGTGAAATATTACTCCATTTACTTTGCCTAAGTCCAATTAAGGTACTTGGTCCTGGTTATTAATATTGAACAAAATCTACATAACATAGTACAGTTTTATTGGGTTAAAATGTATAGAATTATTCTACAGTAATGAAGAAGATGAGGAAGAAGAAGAAAGAAGAGGAGGAGGCTTAATTATAACCACAGAATGAAATGCATTCATTATTAAACATGACAAAAATCAGAATTCAGAGAATAAGAGGATGTGATAGGCAGTGATTGTGTGAAAAGACTTTGCTGTTCATTGTTGACAATCATCTGAGTAGCCCAAGGTTGATAACTCAGAAAATGAAAGAATAATTTTATTACCTGATAACATAATTGAATAGAAAAACAAAAAGAAAGGAAGAAAGAAAAAGAGAGAGAGTGGGTTGGCAGGCAGAAGGGAGGTGACAAGGGAAAGAAGCATAAAAGAGCTAAAAGTGGTTTCCAAGATGAATAAAGCAGTTGGTTAAGAGACATGTTCACTTTTCATTTTTGCCCCTCTGAATGGTTTAAATTTTTTAAAAAAATTAAATACAGGTATTATTTTTTATTTTTAACCCAAACAAATCAAAAGCACCTATGAATTGAGCTAGCTGAAATTTCAAGGTATGTACAATTTTCCTTGGCAAAATGTCAGAGACATGTTTTCTTCTCACTAGCCTTGACAACACTTTTGTCATAGACTTTACTCTAATATCTAAAAGATATTATAAAAAACATGGATTCCACAATCATATTTTATCCTTTTATTTTACTTTTAAAATTTAAAAAGTGTGGTTTTATAGGCAGTAATTAAATATTGGAAACACTAAAAGAATTGATGGGGTATAAATCATACATATTCAGTATTAACCTTGTTTTTAAAAGTAAGCATTACTCCAGAAATCATACGCTTTATGTGCTTGTTTTGCTTTTTCTTTGTAACTTATACCCAACTTAAGACATCTGCAGGCCGCTCTTGATCATCCAGAAGAGTCAGCCTATTATGTCAGTTTGGTGCTCACACATAGGGTATATTTCACTATCGATGCTACACTACTGGTGTGCATATGTGTGTGTTTGCACTCACATGTTTATTACAAAAGCATGTTTACACCTTGGCTGCCTTGGATCAAATTATAACTCCATTATACCTCAGTTATTTAGGGAAATTACTCAGAAGTCCATCCTTAAAAGGACAAAATTTTCCCAAAAACCCATTTAATAACTGCTGTCATCCATGAAGCCTCTCCCAAAAACCACCCAAGAGGATTTCCTTGATTTTAAGCAGGGCCAAAACCTTTGATAGGAGATGGGGCCATCAGATCATGGAAAAGATCATGGCTTTGAAAACCTCACATATTCGATGGCTTGGAAAATATGAGAGCTTTCTATGGATTATTACTCCCATTCCCAGCCAGAGAGAGAACAATGCAGCCAATATTACAGCTATGTTCCAAGTAGTATGTATGGTGTTTATTCTACTTTGATATATAAGAACCCTTACCTAGAACTGGAAATCAAATCACTCCTTCAATATTTAGTTAAACAGAGTAGAGGATATCACTTGGCTCAAACTTGAAAGACCCCATTTTAAGTCTTTTGAGTTTAGTACACTTTCTTTCCTACCTGCAAAGCACATGTCTCATATTGGTTGTTATGCCTCTAAGTTAGTAGGGGCGCTCAGGCTTCCCAGTGAAGGTCAGCGTCTTAAAAAAAAAAAAAAAGACCAGGAGAAAAATCTAAAACCAATTGTAAGAATTATAAAACTGGATTCTGATGTTGTCAGAGAACAATGTGTAGGAAGATAACGGACGAGAAAGATATTTTTCTCCTCATTCGGAGGAAAAACATTCTTAAAGGTCTACCTTGTATGGTTTATTTTGCTCTGCATCATGAAAGATACAAAGTACTATACAGAGCCATCATTATGGAAAAGGAACTTAAAGACCAGTTGATGATGTAATAAATGAAAATAGAAAAAAGAAATCACAACATGGCAATACATGATGTGTGCCAGGCCACAGGCTTTCACGAAGGAGGAAAGAATATTACTATTTTTATCAGATGCCAACTATATAAGGGCTTCCCTGGTGGCTCATTAGGTAAGGAATCTACCTGTAATGCAGGAGACATAGGAGATGCAGGTTCGACTCCCGGGTCGGGAAGATCCCCTGGAAGAGGAAAATGGCAACTTACTCCAGTATTCTTGCCTGAAAAATCCCATGGACTAGAGGACTCAGGCGGATATAGTCCAAAGGGTCGCAAAGTGTCTGATACAACTGAGCGATTAAGCACATACACCCACACAAGCATATGTCAAGCTTATATACAATACATTTAATTTTTAAAAGAATCATATGCAATTAATACTATAATCTCCACTTTAAAGCTGAAGTGAGATTACTAAATAGGTTAACTAATCACCCAAGGTCCTGTAGCTATTCTGTGGTATATTCCAATAAAATCTGTTTGACTCCAAAATCTGTGTTTCCATTAAAGCACATTTTATGCAGGTAAGCAGGTAACCTTCTGAAGCAATGGTGACATGTGAAATTGAGGCTTGAAGGACTTGGCAAAAATTTGACAGGTGAAAAATATAAAGGAAAGGTGGAAGGTCATTTTAACCACTGGAAGAGTGTGAATGAAGAGATGTACAAGGTGTATTTGGAAATACCTGAATCAAAGGTTTGTTCAGGGGAATGCAAAACAAGGGTGAAAACCCAGGATGAAGACCGATCTGCCTGTTTTTATTAATAAATACTCAGTATTAATAAATACCCTACCCAAGTTAGAGTCTCAGTTCTATCCTTCAGAGAAGAGAAAAAGCCAAGAAAAACTTTTAAGAAGAGGAGAAGTTCCAAGCATGGCAATATCAGATTCTCCTGAAAAGTAGGTGGACTGTATTGGGGTGGAGGGGCTTCCTATGTGGAGCAGTGGTAAGGAATCCACCTGCAAATGTAGGAGACTCAAGAGATGTGAGTTCAGTCCCTCAGTCGAGGAGATTCCCCTGGAGGAGGAAATGACAACCCATTCCTGGAATTCTTGCCTGGAAAATTCCATGGACAGAGGAACCTGGCGGGCTACAGTCCATGGGGTCACGAAGAGTCTGACACAACTGAGTGACTGAGCGCACACACTGGGGCGGAAAAAAAGACAGGAGTGGAATGAAGAGATCTGGGTGCTCCTGTTACAACTATCCGTGTCTCAAAGAACTGCAAAGAAGCACTGACACCACTTTTAATTTGCCCCACACATGTTCTGTACCTATTAAAATCTAGTTCTGTTTTTACTTATCTTTCTATTTTTACTAAAAGAAAAATAGAACTTCAAAACGGTTCTAACCAGTACACTTCACCTCCTCAGTGTTAATGGGTCAAGACCCCAGATGGCTCCACACTTAGAACAGATTTTGCACACACGAACAAGGCTCATACATTTTGTCCATGCTGCTGAAACAATTGATGTACTCCCAGTCTATGGTGTATGCTTTTTATAATTACACCAGAAGAAAGCATTCTTTATGGAAATAAATGTGCTTTTTAAAAACACATTTCTGAAAAGCAGCAGGCAAGGCATTAATAACAAAGTGAAATGATAAACTGAATGGGAGTCTGAGAAAAATTCTATATTTGTATTATACAGGCATTGTTTTCATTCCTGGCACCTTATTTTTCATGTACATAAAGAGAACGCAAGCTACAGCAGGGTGAGACAAAGATCAATGCTGAATGTATTACTTGGCACTGGTCAGATGCAGTTTAATAAGAAAAAAATTGATCCATTAAGCTAAACCTAATTTTTGGCCAAAAATGGTTGAAACCTCTTCTTTATATTGCTAGCTTCATAAAGACTTATAATATTTGGAAGAAACAACTCAAGGCTGAGTTTAATAAGATTAAATGTATTGCAAATATACTTAACAAGAATCTATCAGGTTGTTAATGATTACTATTAATATCAAACAATTTTTGTATAGAATTTTTTTATTAGAGCAATTGTAAAATACAGCCATAAGAGATGCAATATAAAAAGGTTTTCAGGTAATTTGTAATAGCTACAATTGCAGAACTCAAATCTTAACCTACAACATATAGTAATTTATTTTATCAATCAGTTTCTAACACAAGCACAATTAAATTTGTAAAGTATTTAAGTGCTGGTCTTAGCCCTATGTAGTCAAGTTCAAAGGGACATTCACAGTAGGCAGTAGCGCCCTTATATGTCAGGAGATTATAAAGTAGAGGATTTGTTCTTAAAATACTTAAAATTATTTTGAAAATGCAATGCTAATTTCAAAGAAATTATTTTAATTCAGCCTCATCTCAGATGATTAAAAAAGCAGAATTTTTCATCTCAAATGTCACTGAATCATGAAACTTTAAAGATAGTAGGGAATTCATTGACTTGTCTGGTTCAATCTGCCCATCTACAGATATAGAAACTATAGCTACAGACGGATTCTGTAAAATAATCTGCCAAGTGTGCATACACTGGAGGAATACTGAATGTTTTTATTCACAAGATAAAAATTTCAGCTAATGAAAACTGAGACAACAGAAAAGTGAAATAGACACTTGTGCCCATAATCACGATATAGCATCTGAAAGACATGTGGACAATAAAAATACCTTTTTACCTAAATAATAAAGACTTTAGTGTGAATACTCTAATGCTATACTTTATTTATATGTATATTCACTATTACATTACAATAAATCCAGAAACACACACACACACATACTCATCTATACACATTTTGCCCAGAACTTGATCAGTATTTAACATGGATCCATGAAAATTAGAAAAAATTAAAGATCATGATTTATGCAAGCAATTATACTAATAACATTTTTTAAAGACTATACCTAAAAATTGGGGAAGGGAAATCACGTTCTTGTACCTGTTCAAAAAAAAAAAAAATCCCCTACAGCCCGGGCACTGGTGATAAGCTATGCCCTTTTACCTTCAGGGTACCAATTTAAATCTCCTCTGCATCAGAAAGGAGAAATATTCTTTCCATTTTAATGGCTGTCCAGTGTTCTATGCAAAACGGATAGGAAGTTTCAGTTCAGTTCTTAGTAGACAGATGCTTACATTATAGAATTGTCACCTAAGAGAAAAGACAAGGACTGAAAGATTACGGTGGGAGAAGCACCCTCTCACCCTAGATACAGCACATCCACAGTGGGGGAAGAACACTGAGGGAGCCTAAGGATGCCTTTCAGTTCACAGGAGCTAACTGAGTAGGCCTCGTAATTACAGGATTTATTACAATTTGTAAAATCCAAACGTTCGCATGTTCATATATTTTTATATGCAAGACAACAGCTTGCAGGAGCAATGCTGATGGTCGAATATTCTGATCATTAGGCCACAGGGCACTGAGAATACTTTTCTTTTTGAATTTTAACTCCTGAATATTTTAACTGCAAAGTACAACATAAGAACTCTATTGATGATTCATTTGTATTTTAAGCATATCAATCACCTCTTGGTTGCCATGCTAATACTGATTTAGAAAAATACACACTTCAGTTTATATTGATCTGTTTTTCTAATTCTTCATCAGAAGGGTCTAATATGGTTGCTTTTGCAATTTACTTTCAAAGTTATCCTTTTAGGAGATGAAGTAACCAAAAGATATTGAAAATCCAAAGTAAATTACATCGTGCTAGTTTGACTTCCCTGAAGGAATAGATACACCCCTGTAATCTGCTCAGCACACAGCTAGTAGGCAGGGGATTCAGCTCTGTCTTAATCTTGACTAAACTAAGACTCTCTTCTTGGCACACAACATTTGTCTTCAGGACATCTATCAAATATTTAGTGCATCTTCTAACACAATTAAATTTCCTATTAAATTACAATCTGATTATGATTCAGAGCTTTAAAATGTACACAAAATCCAATATTGTGTTGTGATACTTATCAAAGCACACGGAAAAAGAAAGCTCTGGAAAATACGGTGCCTCATTTTTAAAACTCTAAACATGTAATTTAATTTTTTTAAATCTTCGGTTTCTTGAAAGTGGTTACTGAAAGAAGCTGAGTTTATATATAATTTGCTAATGGAAAAAGGGCCTAAACATACACCTCTAAATGCAGCTAGAACTTGAATACCACCATAGGGGAGCACACAACAGTTGTCATCTAAAGCAAAGTGGAACCGAGTCACAGATGAATGTACATGCACGTATGCTAAGTAGCTTCAGTCGTGCCCAACTCTGTGACCCTATGGACGATAGCCCTTCAGGCTCTTCTGTCCAAGGGATTCTCCAGGCAAAAATACTAGAGTGAGTTGCCATGCCCTCCTCAAGGGATCTTCCCCGTGCAAGGATCAAACCATTGTCTCTTACGTCTCCTATATTGGTAGGTGGGTTCTTTACCACTAGCACCATGTGGGAAGCTCAGATGAATGTATCTACATACATTATCTACATACATTCACAAACATACATAGAGATCGTGATTGAAGACAGATGGATCAAATATGCATATATTTAATGTGTTTAAGACTATAAAAGAAATGTTAGAGAAGCAAGTAACAGATGATAAAGACTAATAACATTTTTCAAATGAACTAAATTTAACTAAATAAAATCTCTGGAGCAAAAATAATGCCAGAATAGGAAAAAGCTTACTTTAATGGCACTCCTATCCCTCAAGGTCATCTAGAGGAAAAAAAGTTACATGTAAAACTATAAAAAGTAGACAGAGTATCTAGAAGCAATCAATGTTTCAGAATTCACTACACTGTGAAAAGGAAATTAATATAAGAGAGTTCAACACTGACAAAAATACAGTTCTAAGAGGAGATCTAAAGGAATCAAGCATGGTGAAGGAGCTTTAAAAGGGAAGCAAGTTTGAAAATTTTCTGTAAAGCTATAGGTTATACCAGGGAACTCAGGGGAGGACTGAGTGGTAGTTTAGTGCATGGTTCAGCAAGAAAAATAATGTAAGAAAGGAAATAAAAATGAAAATTATACACTGTCTCACAAGATAATTTTCTTCCTTTCCAGTAATATGAGTTGCTGCCTTTGTATTCCTTTAAAAATGTATAACAAACCTATACAACCACATGTCATCTGCTATATATTTATTACTCTTAGTGTACAATTGCTTTTGTTAACTCATATGATTGAAGTCTTGAAGCTAGAAATAGAATCCTTTTGATTTTTAGTTTACCTTAAAAGTAACTTTAAATGCTGCTTTCTATGATGTTTCCTAATAATACACAATCTGTTTTCAGTTAATCAGGATAATGTGAAGACGGAGGTCATACATCACCAAAATCATGACAAAGACAAAGCATAAAGATATATTTTAAATGGAGTCAATGTAAACTTAATTGGTTAAAATTTCATCCAGCTGGCTAATTTAATTATGATATATGTAGACAATGAAATACATGCAACTATTTTTTAAAAGATGAGGTTGACATATTTAGATATGTATATATGATTGAATGTATAAATAAATGTGTAAATATATACATGTATATTGAAATAGAGACAGAAATACATTGTAATTCATCTACAAATTGTGGGTGTATATGTGTACATGAAATCTGACTTTATTTTTACATCTGAAAGAATGTACGCCAAAATAGAGCCCAAAAAAGTGTGTCCAGTGTCAGGACAGTCTAATTTGCTCTTGTTTGTTGCTAGCTAGTTCCTCCAGCAAATCATGGCTCTCATTTCCTCCTCTCAAAACACTCTCACTTCGATGTCACAAACACTGGCTCCAACACATCAACATATTTTTATCCACTATTTAAACATGAATCCCATGGTGCTGCCTGTTTAGGCTAACCTACCAGAATGTTCATCAGTTACCTTCCAATGCAAAATCATCAAACAAACACTCTGACTTCTCAGCTCAGATTAACACTGATTCAGGCATTCCTTGCACCCCATTCTGACTGAAAAGGGCCTATTGTCAAGAGAGACTTGTCAAGATCACCATAAAGAAAGGTTTTCATGGCTTTAGGGCTTTACCTCTTTGTTTTTCAGTCTGTTTGAAGAACTTATCCAAGACTCAAAAGAAATTCATTTATACTCTCTAAATTTTTTTCTGTCAAAACTATAATGCCAATTGCATACCATTTTCCCCTTTTTCTAATTAACAATTTCAAGATTTTTTTCTTGAATGTTAAGCATTATCCTGTTTATATTAAGTTGACAACATTTTAAGTGCTTTGCTACTCATCTGATAGGTAGGTGGCAGAGACATTTGCACATAGCAGGAAACATTGTGTGAAATTTATTAGGTAATATCTATTTCTAAACAGTAAATGTCTCCTAATCTCTAGGGAGTTTTGTCTTCAGTTGGTTCACAGTGATTCTATTTCATGTTTAACCATAGTAAATTTGCAAATTGATCAAATTTTAATTAATTATATTTATTTTTTAGCTATTGTCTCTGTGCCATATACCTAAATTGAGTAGATAGGACAAGTGCATGTATACGTGCTCATACACTCAGTCATGTCTGATTCTTTGTGATCCCATTTACCATACCCTGCCAGGCTCCTCTGTCCATGGTATTTTCAGGCAAGAATACTGGAGTGGAGTACCATTTCCTCCTACAGGGGATCTTCTCGACCCAGGGATTGAACCCACATTTCTTATATCTCCTGCACTGGCAGGTGGATTCTTTACCACTAGAACCACTTGCACTTTTGACTATGCCAAAGCCTTTGTGTGGATCACAACAAACTGGAAAATTCTTCAAGAGATGGGAATACCAGACCACCTGACCTGCCTCCTGAGAAATCTCTATGCAGGTCAAGAAACAACAGTTAGAACTAGATATGGAACAACAGACTGGTTTCAAAATGGGAAAGGAGAACGTCAAGGCTGTATATTGTCACCCTGCTTATTTAACTTATATGCAGAGTACATCATGAGAAATGCCAGACTGGTTGAAGCACAAGTTAGAATCAAGATTTCCAGGAGAAATATGAATAACCTCAGATATGCATATGACACCACCCTTATAGCAGAAAGCAAAAAGGAACTAAAGAGTCTCTTGATGAAAGTGAAAGAGGGGAGTAAAAAAGCTGGTTGAAGACTCAGCATTCAAAAAACTAATATCATGGCATCTGGTCCCATCACTTCATGGCAAATAGATTGGGAAACAGTGGAAACGGTGAGAGACTTTATTTTCTTGAGCTCCAAAATCACTGTAGATGGTGACTGCAGCCATGAAATTAAAAGACGCTTACTCCTTGAAAGAAAAGCTATGACAAACCGAGACAGCATATTAAAAAGCAGAGACATTACTTTGCCAATAAAGCTATGATTTTTCCAATAGTCATGTATGGATGTGAGAGTTGGGTCATAAAGAAAGCTGAGCACCAAATAATTGATGCTTCTGAACCGTGGTATTGGAGAAGACTCTTGAGAGTCCCTTGGACTGCAAGGAGATCAAACCACTCAATCCTAAAGGAAATCAGTCCTGAATATTCATTGGAAGGACTGATGCTGAAGCTGAAACTCCAATGCTTTGGCCACCTCATGCAAAGAGCTGACTCATTGGAAAAGACCCTGATGCTGGAAAAGATTGAAGGCAGGAGGAGAAGGGGAGAACAGAGGATGAGATGGTTGGATGGCATCACTGACTCAATAGATATGGGTTTGAGCAAGCTCCAGGAGTTGGTGATGTACAGGGAAGCCTGGCGTACTGCGGTCCATCGGGTCGCAAAGAGTCAGACACAATTGAGCGACTGAACTGAACTGAATGGAGCACCACTTGGGATGAGGAAAGGCATTTATTGGGGTGTTAAGAATCTTTCAGTTTGTAGAGTCATCAACCCACCCCATCAGTCCTGCTTATTCCCACTGATAAAATGAGAAAGAATGCATAAGAAAGAGAGATTTTTTTTAATTCTTTCATTTGGGCACATATTTGCTTCAAAATATTTGTAAAAGATATATATTTTACTTAACTAGTAATTATTTTAATTTTTCTTTCTTTCAATCACCAAAAACAGATTTAAGGAATGTCAATGGTAAAAATGGAAATAGGAAACTGAAATGCTAAGTGTAAGACAAAGTCTTAGTTGTGATTCCTCCAGGTCTATAAGCATATATGGAGTATTTTCAGGATCATTTACTTGTGCTTTTTACCAGCACTTTTAGGAGAGGTCTGTAAAATTAACTGTATTTAAAATGACTAAAAATAAATATATATTAACACTTATGATGTTTAATCAGTAATACCATTCAACTTGATCATTTTAATATAGATTACTTATAAATGTGCATTTTAATTATTGAAACACATAGCTATCCCTAGGCCTACAGCATTTTACATATGTAATTTTTACACATATATATGGATACCTATGGTGTTATGAGCACCTATAAAGTTATATTTACAATATTTATGATCTTACCTTGCATAATCATCTACCATGTGGCCCTAGTATTTTAAAATGTTAGAAATAAAAAGTACTGCCTTATATTCCTGAATGGAATAAAGAGAATATAAAGGGGGAAAAAGGAACATGGAACCCACATGTTCCTTTGACAACTTCACACAGTGAAAAATTAAATGGAATAAAACAAAAAGATCAAATGTAAAAAGCAAGGGGAAACAAAGGAAACTAGACTATAAATTCCTCCAGAGTATTATCCTTATTTCCTAGTTCATTTGTAACTACCCTCAGCACCGTCATTCCTGTTTAACACTGGGCTCTTGCTAAATGTAGCTGACTTGCTGGGAAGAGAGAACAGTAAATATATCTGTTTAAGAGAGAGGAAAGGAATACCCAGGTAAGATGCAAAGTTAACATTATTCACTCTCCGTATTACCTAATGGATATTTTTATCTCCCATATCAAGGATGACATTTTATTGGTTTTCAATTTTTATACCTGCAAATTAATATCTTAATCATTAAAGAGAGGTGTACTCTCTTTAATATGCACATGTCTAAGTTTGCAAAATAAAACTTTCTCAGGAACCTATGCAAACACAAAGGACCAAAAGAAAAACAAAACAAAACTGCAATATAAACATAACATTACAAAAGTGTTATATATCTGGTGACACTGGCCTTAAAAACAAATGCTCTTTTACTATAATGGATTTTAGATGCCCCTACAGTCTACAGGCCAGAGAAGGCAACGGCACCCCGCTCCAGTAGGCTGCAGTCCATGGCGTCGCACAGAGTCGGACACGACTGAAGCGACTTAGCAGCAGCAGCAGCATCATAGTCTACAGGCAGAAAGCGAAATGGTCCAATTTCAAAATATTAAAAACAGCTCCCTGCCCACCCTTCTTTTCTCTCTCTGCAATCACAATTGCAGAATTCTCACTGAAAGAATTAAGGTTATATTTTCCAGCCTTAGGAAGAGGGGCTACTATCTTCTTAAAGGGAACATACATATCAAAAGTTGAAGCTTAAATATTCAAACAGCAGAGAAATCATTCACCAGAATATGTGGCCTTAAAGATGTTTAAAAATATACATCTCTTTCTTGCTATGACCATTACCTGTTCTTAGAGGAAGGTAGGAAAGTGAATCTGTCAACCTATTTTGACAACCAAAGATCATGAGAGAAATTATTCTTCAGGGATACGGCCCCAATACATTTTTAAAAAATAACCAACTCCAAAAATGAAAAATTCAAAATGTTCTGAGGAAACATAAAAAATTTTTAAATTCAAGGAAATAAATTTGTGGTTATTTTCATTACCACAGGGAGCATAATGCTTCAGAGGTGACATCTCCATTACCAACAGGTACTATAACAAGGTTCATAAAAGCATGGAAAAAGAATTGTTTTAATTCATGAAAAAGTAACATAGTTATATGTAACTAAGAGGCAAAGTCATTAGGAGACAGTCCAGTCCAGTCACTCAGTGGTGTCCCAATTATTTGGGACTGCAGCCCGACAGGCTCCTCTGACCGTGGAATTCTCCAGGCAAGAATACTGGAGTGAGTAACCATTCCCTTCTCCAGGAGACCTTCCCAACCCAGGAATCGAACCTGGACCTCCTGCAGGAGGATTCTTTACCATCTGAGCCATCAGGGAAGCCTCATACAATAATACAAAGCCAGTTCAGGACAATAAGGGTGTGGGTTTGAATCTCACCTGTGCCATTTGTTAATCATGCGACTATGAACAACTCACATAACTTTTCTGAAACACAATTCAGTAAAATTGCATTATTACTATATGAAAAAATATAGCTACCTAGAGTTTTTATTTCAGATCTGTTCAGGGGAAAAACTTAGTCCTTGGGATTCAAGTTATTTCTTACCCCAATGCCATAAATATTCTTAAAGTAGAAATATATGCAGGGAATTTCAAAGAACAAACGTCAAGCACTTTTGGTGCATAAGATAAGACTATATCTATGTGTGTATGAATATGTTAAATATACATCAAAAATTTCCCAAAGTCTACATAAGAAATGATTGGTAGTATTTCTCTCTGGGAAATGAGACTGGGAGTTTTAAGGGGGAAGAGCTCAGGAAGGGATATTTTAACTTTCCCTTTATTCTCTCCTGTAATGTTTAAGCCTTTAACAATGTACATATATTATTATATAATTCAAAAAATAATTTGTAAGACAAACGAATTATCTCAAACATCTGCATGAAGTAATGTATCATTTTCAGTACATGACAGTAATTAATCCATGCCCCTTTTCTCACAAAGACTAAATGATCTATGAAACTTACAGTATAAAAATTACCAAAAATAATTCATTTCTAACAGATTAAAATGGCAGTAAATGATTTTTTAACAATGCCTTGTAAGTACATGATGCCTTTGGGCTAATGACAAACACTTGTATTGCAAATAGTACAAAAAATTCTCAACATATGCTCCTTAAGAGGTAACCAACCATTATTACTATTACCACTGCCATTTTCATAACAATGATGACTATAAACACCTTAGAAAAAATTAAAAGACTTTCAGGATAGGAGCCAGTATTATTCTAATGTGTCTTCATGTCTCTGTTGCACACCACAATGCTTGGCACATGATAGATTTTTAATAATTGTGGAATAAATAAACAAATGAATAAATTTTAAAATTAAAAAATAAACAACACAGGAGCATACGCACTCAATGCTAGCTGCAAGCTATCAGTGACCATGCTAGAGATATCCACTCTTTCATCTTCAGCTCCATCCTGCTTAGAGAACCTGCTCCTGAGAGTAAATCTCTTCTAACTGGCCAGGGGCTCCTGTCTTTGCACTAGGTGCAGAGGTGGAGACTAACATGAGCTAAGCTCCGAGATTCTCTTGTCATCTACTTCTTTCTACAGGACACTTGAACAAGAAAGCTGAATATGGGCCACATGAAAATGGAGGAACAAAAGTCAGTCTCCAGAAGTGGAGAAGAATATACCTAAAACTCAGGAGAAAAGAGATGAGTCCCCTTGTGAGGCTTAACTACCATTGGCCTGGGTTTCCTGAGCTACCACTATATTCTTCCAAAAATTCATTTTTTCCTAACTTTAAGTGAGTTTTTGTTCCAGGAAATAAGCTTTGAGACTCCCTGTACAACAACCACCTACAGAATTTCCACTACATGTTCTGGCTTCTCCAAATATTAGTACAGATGAACGATACCTATTTATATCTAAAGCCAATCCCTCTACTTGTGTATTGGATCACATTCCTTCTCACCTACTCTGCGGAAATATAATCCAGCAATTCATCCCTTTCTTGACTACAACAATTTTTAGCCATTTACTGAACTAGTCTTTTTAGGACATACAAAGTAGCTGTCATTTTCTCTATTTTAAAGCAAAGCAAACTTCTGTGGACCCAGTAGTGTCATAGTGAGTGAGGTCGCTCAGTCGTGTCCGACTCTTTGCGACCCCGTGGACTGCAGCCCACCAGGCTCCGCTGTCCATGGGATTCTCCAGGCAAGAATACTGGAGTGGGTTGCCATTTCCTTCTCCAAGTAGTGTCATAGAGCTGGCTTACGTCAGCTCTCAAGAGCCCACCGTGCACATCTCACCTCTTCATTCCGTGAAATCAGCTACAATTAGAGGGTATTTACACTATTAAAGTTGGCAAAAGCAAGAAAGCAAACTTGTTTTTCTCCTCAGACAACCAGTTGTTAAGTACCTGCCAGCATATCACTTTCTTGACCTCATGATCTTCACCAAGTATCATCCCTTGTCTTTGCTACCCTTTCCAGCAAAATATGTAAAAGAATTGTGCATAAATATATTTTCCATTTTTTTCATTTGAACCCATTACAGTCAAGCTTCTTTCCCTACTATTCCACTGAAACTGCATTACCAAGGTCTCCAGTGACTTCCATGCTTCTAAATGCAGAGGTCAATGCTCAGTCCTCGTATGACTTCATCTGTCAGCAACCCTTGGCCCAGCTGGTCATTTTTCTCCCCCCTCACTGGTCTTTTTTCTCAGTCTCCCTTGCATGTTCTTCTTCTTTCCTCTGACCTCTTAGTGTTCGAGTGCTCCAGGGCTCATTCACTGGCCCTATTCCCTTCTCCATCCACACCCACCCCCTTGATGCCTACATTTAGACTCATGGCTCCTCAAACTGTATCTCCAGTCTGGATCTTTCTCTTGAACTCCACACTTTTAGATCCAACTGACTATATCTCCACTTGGATACTGAAAAGATAACTCAAACTTAGCAAATTCAACACTGCACTTTTACCCTTACTGCCCAAAACTGTTTCACCAGCAATTGAACATCTATGACAACAGCAACACCATCTTTCGAGTTAGCTACTCGAGCCAAAATCCTTTGAGTTATCTTTGATTTCCTTCTTACTCTCACATCCTGTACCCAATCCATTAGGAAATCTTCTTGGTTCTAGCTCCAAAATATGACCTCTCTCCCCCTACTCCAATATTGCTAACCTGGTTCAAAGCTATAGCCTGGATTATTCTGAGCCTCTACTAAAGCCCCATACTGTACTATTAAACAGTGCCCGTATTGTTACAAAAGCCAAATGACTCCTTCAAAAGTAAAGTCAGAAGTGTCACTTCTCTGATCAAAAACCAAGGACTGGGACTTCCCTGGAGGTCCAGTGGTTAGGAATCCACCTGCCAATGCAGCGTCACAGGTTCAAACCCTAGTCCAGGAACTAAGATCCCACATCCCACAGGGAAACTAAGCCTGAGTGCTGTAACTACTGAGGCCCATGCGCGCTAGAGCCCGCGCTCCACAAGAGAAGCCACTGCAACGAGAAGCATGCCCACTGCAGCTAAAGAGTAGCCCCTGCTTGCCACAACTAGAGGAAGCTTGCACATGGCAGTGAAGACTCAGCACAGCCAAAATAAGCAAAAAATTTAAACACAAAACAAAATCCTTGAATTTGTTTGTTCAGAGCAGAAGTCAAAACTCTGTTAACTTCCTGAACCATCTCCTTGTTATTTCCCCCTCACTCATCCTTTTCCAACCACACAAGGCTGTACCTTGAATATGCTAGACATGCTCCTGCCTTTGGGCTGTTGCTCCAGCTGTTTGCTTTGCCTGAATCCCTCTTCTCCGATCTACGATTTTGGCTGATTTCCTCACTGCCTTCCTCACTTCCTCCTTACATCTTCCTATTTAATACTGCAATTTATCCACCAACCCTCTACACTCAGCACCTTGTTCTTTTGTCTTTTTTTACTGTACTTACTACCTCTTAATCTACTTTACAATTTACTTCTTTGTTATGCTTATTGTCTGCCTCTCCTCACAGGGCATAACATTCATGAAGGCAAGGATTACTGTCTGATTTTCTGATGATCTGAGTATTTAGGGTAGTCTGGTTCCTAATAAGTTCTCAATAAATATTTATAGAAAAAAATTAATAAATGAAAACAGTATAAGTAGCAAAGACTTTACTGAATTATCACACAGAAATAAATCAGTGGTTATAAAAATTAGAAGTTTTAGAATTGTTTCCCTAAAGAAACTTTCACTTCTACAGTTTTCTAGTTGAAATTTAAAATTTACAGATGAAATGCAGCAGAATTCCCACAACTGTACCTAAACCTCTCTCATATCTGGGACTCAAATCCTGGCTCTTATAAGAGCTCACAGCTCCTATAGGAGTTGTTCATTTATCAGTGGTGACACAAATGTGCCCATGTAGTATTTTGTACATATGGTGTTAACTTTTATGCTTTAATATATAGGTGCAATATGTCTGAATTATACTTGCTCTAGGAACTATCATTTTTATTTTACTGACTTCTGTGTATTTAAAACCTCAGGCATTATACAATATTGAATTAAAGTTTTTTGGCTGTTTAATTTCCACAGAAGAAAAAGAATAATTGTTTTAACATCCAATTTTTTTCATGGCTTATACAATGCAAAATTCTCCCAAATTTAGGGAGTACATGAGAACTAAATATTAGAAGATGGATGTGGGGTCCCCAAACATCTCTATATCAGCTTCAAGGAGGTTTCTAACACATGCTTATTAGGCCTAATTCATCTAAAAAATGTTAAATAAAAGAATAATGTATAGGAACTTACAAATATATTGATGAAATACACTCATTCAAACATGAATTTAAATCTTATTTTAGCCAAGGACAAAACTTATTTTAGTCAGTTCAAACTGAATCTTATTTTATATGCTTCAATTTACTCTTAAAGTTATAACAACACAAGGAAACATCTGAAAAAGAGTGATTAATTAATTTTAAATACCATATGCCCATTTAAGCAAAGACAACAAAAAAGAATGACCACAAATATAATGAGATTAAAAACTGAATCTGAAAGAAAACATAAAAATCTCCAATCAAAAGAATAAAATTAACAGCATATTATGAATACATTATGTTAATTTAGTATTAACTAAATTAATAACTATATGGGCTAGATTTTAAAAAACCTATATAGCTGATATATAAATAATATAAGCCCATAGGTATATCCATGAAAGACTTCAAAGTTTGCAAATTCATAAACTGATATGTAATTCTACAAAATAAAAAGATCAATTGAATAAAATATCTTCAAATAATGTATGGGCTGTATTCAAGCTTGTTTTCATCTTTACTTATCAGAAATGTTATCATAATTGAACTACATCACATTCTTGGCTTATAGACATGAAGAAGGACCCAAGCTATAACCAAAGATAACCACCACTGTCAGGGCAGTGGCGTGGCCCAGATTTTCTAAAATAGTTTTAATTTCAAACATTCTCTTCCTACTTATCAGTTCAAATCTGACATTTGAAAATTCTCTTGGCCTACTGTAATTCTAAGCTTATAAAAATTAATAAATAATTTCAATTAACATATATCAATCCAGCAGTGGTAAAGAACCCGCCTGACAATGCAGGAGACATAAGAGACGTGGGATTGATCCCTGGGTCAAAAAGACGTCTGGAGGACGACATAGCAACCTATTCCAGTGGGTTCTTGCCTGGAGAACTCCATGCACAAGGAGCCTGGTGGGCTAGGGTCCATACAGTCCTAAAGAGTTGGATACAACTGAAGCAACTTAGCACCACACACACACACAAGTTCAGTTCAGTCACTCAGTCGTGTTTGACTCTTTGTGATCCCATGGACTGCAGCATGCCGGGCTTCTCTGTCCTTCAGCATCTCCCAGAGATTGCTCAAACTCAAGTCCATAGAGTCAGTGATGCCATCCAATCATCTCATCCTCTGTCATCCCCTTCTTCTCCTGCCTTCAATCTTTCATCAACATCTGGTCTTTTCTGATAGGTCAGTTCTTTGCATCAGGTGGCCAAAGTGTTGGAGTTTCAGCTTCAGCATCAGTCCTTCCAATGAATATTAAGGACTGATTTCCTTTAGGATTGAGTGGTTTGATCTCCTTGCAGTCCAAGGGACTCTCAAGAGTCTTCTCCAATACAATGGTTCAGAAGCATCAATTATTTGGTGCTCAGCTTTCTTTATGACCCAACTCTCACATCCATACATGACTACTGGAAAAATCATAGCTTTATTGGCAAAGTAATGTCTCTGCTTTTTAATATGCTGTCTCGGTTTGTCATAGCTTTTCTTCCAAGGAGTAAGTGTCTTTTAATTTCATGGCTGCAGTCACCATCTGCAGTGATTTTGGAGCTCAAGAAAATAAAGTCTCTCACCGTTTCCACTGTTTCCCCATCTATTTGCCATGAAGTGATGGGACCAGATGCCATGATATTAGTTTTTTGAATGCTGAGTCTTCAACCAGCTTTTTCACTCTCCTCTTTCACTTTCATCAAGAGACTCTTTAGTTCCTTTTTGCTTTCTGCCATAAGGGTGGTGTCATATGCATATCTGAGGTTATTGATATTTCTCCCAGCAATCTTGATTCCAGCTTGTGCTTCTTCCAGCCCAGCATTTCTCAAGATGTACTCTGCATATAAGTTAAATAAGCAGGGTGACAATATACAGCCTTGACATATTCCTTTCCCAATTTGGAACCAATCCGTTGTTCCATGTCCGGTTCTAACTGTTGTTTCTTGACCTGCATAGAGATTTCTCAGGAGGCAGGTAAGGTGGTCTGGTATTCCCATCTCTTGAAGAATTTTCCACAGTTTGTTGTGATCTACACAGTCAAAGGCTTTGCCCCAGTAAATAAAGTAGAAGTAGATGTTTTTCTGGAATTCTGTTGCTTTTTCTATGATCCAGTAATGTTGGCAACTTGATCTCTGGTTCCTCTGCCTTTCCAAATGCAGCGTGAACATCTGGAAGTTCTCAGTTCATGTTCTCAGTTCATGTAAAGCCTAGTTTGGAGAATTTTGAGCATTACTTTGCTAGTGACATGCACACATATCAACCCAACAAATAAGATTTTAGGGAGAACATATTATTAACCTCCTTAATTCGACACTTTTTTTTTTTTTAGTACTTTAGCATCATCATTTGTATATAGATGTGTGTGTGTGTTAATCACTCAATCATGTCCAGTTCTTTGTGACTCCATGGATTGTAAACTACAAGGCTCTGTCCATGGAATTTTCCAGGTGAAAATAATGGAGTGGGTTGCCATTCCCTCCTCCAGAGTATCTTCCTGACCCAGGGATTGAACCCAAGTCTCCTGCAGGCAGGCAGATTCTTTACCATCTGAGCCACCAGGGAAGCCCAGTAATAACCAACTCCTGTCGTTTTGATCTGGCAGGATTTCTATTTATTAACTTACTTAATAACTAATTAATATCTTATTAACTTCAAGTTTTTGTGAGTGAAAATAAAGTGCATTTTAAAAAATCTTACAATTTGTTCTCACTAACTCTTGGGGCCTCTCCACCAACCCTTCAGATTAGTTTAAATAATGTTATAAAACCTACACAGTTACTTAACCAACACCTTAGTAGGTTGCTTGAAATCATGGTCACTTATATCCTGATAAAGCAAAAAAAAGTAAAGTTAGTCGCTCAGTTGTGTCCAAGTCTTTGCAACCCCATGGATGGTAACCTACCAGGCTCCTCTGTCCATGGGAATTTTTCAGGCAAGAATACTGGAGTGGGTAGCCATGCCCTTCTTCAGGAGATCTTCTGAATCCATGTCTCCTACGTTGCAGGCAGATTCTTTACCATCTGAGCCACCAGGTAAGCCCAATATATACTAAAAGTCAGGTCCAATCACCACAGAATCATCTGCCTTTGCTAGATGTGAAGGATTCCCCCAGGGAGGAACAGATTCTGTAGAATTTTCTGCATGGGTCCACTTTGATATTACCTACAACTCTCCTTTAAGAATTTCCTAGCAAATAAACACAGAGAATAATCAAACTACCAGGGAAAGATTGACCCTAAAGGTAGGACTGTCCTAGATATTCAGCTTTACTTGTACCCTAGTGGGCAAGAAACCAGAAACAGGTGCTGTAATTACTTGTCTGTCATCTCAGAAGCAAGCACAGGAAGAAGGTGAGTAGACCATAAGGTGAACTGGGATGATAGGGAAGACCAGCTGGGAGTCCAGGAACCAAATGCCCCCTTCTTTCTTCCAGGGTTATCGATGCACAGATGCTTGTGCAGCTCACTCCTGCCTACGATCTTGCTTTCATTCCAAACTTCATTTTTTATCCCCACAATTGTCTGCTAACTTCCTATTAACATCTATCAGAAAAGCTAGCTCCAGTTTTGACCAGTCTACAGGCATTGGGTTGAAGTGGGTCACGGAAAACATGAAAATAACTGATCTAGTTTCCACAAGGTCTTTCATGGACTGAATAGGAATTATTCAGAAAGCACTGGAGGAAATAAATATTCATATTCTGTCTTTCTGTCTGTACTTCCCTCCTTCATGGCCTTTTTGCATTTGGTTTTGATGGGAATCTATATCTCTAAGGAAACCTTTAAAAAATGCAGCCAGTACCTGAATTATCTTAAGCTAATGATAATATGCCAGACAGAAGGTATGAATGGGTCAAGATTTATAATTTAAAGTGAATATGAATATTGTCACAGTTTCTCTGTATCATCTACACTGTTTTCTGGTGTGTATATATATATATATATATATATATATATATATATATATATATATATATATATATTTTTTTAAGTCAAGGTTGAAATATGACACAGTTTCCTGATGAGGAAAGCAGAAACAGAGGGAACAGGGATGCAATAAATAAATTAAATCAGGCTTAACAAATACTTTATATTTATTCAACAACTATTCATTTGCTCAAAAAATTATTGCATGCCTACTATGTGCCAGGGAACAGAAAAGTAGTTCCTGCCTTCATATCTTAGTATTGAGACAGAAAATATACTATAAAAAACAATTAATAGTGATAACTCCTATGGAGAAAAACTAAGCTGGGAGCAGCATGGGAGTGGGCAAAGATGTTCTATCTGAGCTGGTGACCTGGGAGCGGTACAGGGAATAAAGGGAGGAAGCAGGGTCTGCACCTGGCTCGCTGGGGAGGATAAAGGTATTCCAGGAAGAGGAAGCAACAATGATAAAGGCTACACTATATGGGGTCTGAAGGGCTACCAAGAAACCAGTGGGATGGAATCCTGGGGTCACTGGGAAGTGAGATAAGCAATGAGACTGGAGAGAGAATCAGAGGCTGAATCATACAGGGACTTATGGGCCCTGATAGGTCTTTGGATTTATTCTGAATGTGATGAAACGCATTGGAAAATGTGCCATGGTTCGATCTATCTTTTTGAAACTCCATTGCTTTGCTGGACCGATGATACATTGTAAGCAGATGAGAGCGGAAGCAGAAAATGCCGAAAGGCAGTCCAGACATGATGATGATAGGGATGGGAAGAAATGGAAAGGCAGGGATGGAAACAAGGATCAACTTCAGGATACACCCTGTACAGCCAACACAGACTGCTGACAGGGCTGGATGTTGTATGTGAAAGAAAGTAATCAAGGATGAATTGAGGGTTCTCGGCCTGAGCAGCTGAATGATGGTAATGCTGATACTTACTGAGATGAAACACATTGGGGCCAGAAGAAATTTGCAAAGTTGAGGCTAAACGGAAACCAAGCGTTCTGTGCTAAGCAGGTTAACATGGAGATGCCTATTAAATGATGATAAGCAGTGGGAGCATGGAAGAGAGGCAGGTGTAGAGATAAATGCTTGGGGTCATCAGCGCGTAAATGGTATCTAAGCCATGGGAGTTAAGGGTGAGCGCCTCAAGAGTGCAGGTCCAGAGAAGGACACGTAGGTGGACTGCGCCTTGGAATGCACCAGCATTGTGAGGTGGGAACAAGGAGGAGGATTCAGTAAAGAAAGCTTCGGGGACAGCAGTGAGGTAGGAGGAAAACCAGAAATGTGAACACTAGCCAGGAATACTAGCCAAGAAAGTGTTCAAGGGTAGCAAATGCTGTTGAGATGGCAAAGACAAGGACTGGAAGTTTCAGTAAAGGGACAAGCATAAAAGCCTGACAAGAGTGTGGTCAAGAAAGAGTAAGAGGCAAGCATGCAGAGAAAACCAGGACCTTTGCCAAACTAGCAAAACATTGCCAGGAATTGTGTTCCATGTTGTTCCTCAGCTCTTTTCCGTTTAATTCTCAGTAAGGCCTCCAGTCATTTCAGTACTGAACTTCTAAGTTCAGTGTTTGGTGTTGCAGTTCAAGCTTCACTTTAAGCAGTTTAAGTAAGAAATAAAAGAAGGCAGTAACTCTGCAGGCACTTCAATTTAAGATTCTTCTATAAACTAACCCATGTTGTCATTAGCATTACATTATATTAATCAGTTAATTATCCGATGTTAATATTTATGTAGTGATTTTTTTTCTGTGTTTGCCTAAGAGAAGTTAAAGAACTGCAAAGCATTCAAATGACAATTTTTAAAGCCTATGTTGGAATTAATGAGTGTTTAGCTAAACAGAATTAGCTTTTGCGGACATCAGGTCTCTGAGATCATTTTGAAAGAGTAGAAGGAAGGTGATAAGACTTAATCTTATGCCTGTGATTTTTCTTTTGTTTTTCCTTTCCTTCTTTTACTACGAAACAAAATGAACTATGACACAGACAGGTGAAAAGTGTACTCTCATATTTAAAAGATGTTATAGCTGTTTTCCTATTTCTTTTTGAACTTGACCCTTTCTTCAGTATACCTCTTATTGACTTTAACAAGAGTATTATGAACAGACAACGTTAAAAGAAAAACTCCTTGAAACCATGAGCAAAACAGTTTCACTTTAATGTATCTGCATGTATCCAAATTTTACTCCTATATCAAGATCCAACTATTGAGATAAACCTCCACTGAGACCTCCCCAAGCCCCTCCTCTTGGAATAAATTTCTCTCACCTGTTAATTTTAATAATATTTTAACTGTAAATCTCATGTTTTTCATTCATCTGGCTAATATTCAGTTTCTGCTTATTATGGGCTGGCACTCCTCTAGGTTTCAGCTGTATCAGCAAACAGAACAAAGATCCCTGCCTTATGGAGCTGAGATTCTAATAAGGAGCAGACAACAAATAATAGATATTGTAAACAAGTCATCACCTAGGGTTGGAAGGTGATCGATTCTGCAGTAAGATAAAATGTAAAGCAGAGGAACAAAGTGCGGGGCGGGGCGGGGGTGGGGGCGGGTGTCCCAATTTCTAATATAGTGATTAAGCAGGAGTTACTAAGAAAGTGAAATCTTAACACAGACCTTAGGGTTTGAAGGAGCAGAGGGAATTAGCAGTGTGGATCTGTGGGTCAGAGCTTTCCAGGCAGCAGATGAAGCCAATGGAAAGAGCCAGAAGAAACACTGGGGGCATTTTTGAAGACCAACAAAGAGACCAGAGTGGCTTGAGGGCTGTGAGGGAGGGAAAGAACAGTAGGAGATGGGGGTCAGAGGCTCATGGGGTGGGGGTAAAGGACAGATTATGGCAGTAAAATGGAGGCTATTACAGAGTTTTGAGCTGAGGAGTGACATGACCTGACATTCAGTTCAAAAGGACCCTCTGGCTGCTATGTTGAGAATACTGGGATGCACTGGGGTCGGGGAAGAAATAAGAGTAGGAAAACCAATTAGCAGACCCTGGCTGACAAGAGATGATATTAACTTAGACTCAATGAGAACAGTGGAGCTGACTGGAGAAGTGGCTGGAGCTTTTAACACTGCATTTTTAAACTGTGCCCTATACATGAGCAGGTCTCATCATCACTTCTAGGCTATACACTCCTTGAAACCAAGACTTGGGTTCATGCTTACATGTCCAACAAAGGGTGCTCAGTCATACGGCTAAATGAATGAATGGTCACCAGGCAAAAACTCTAACTTATCTATCTCTGTGGCAAACACCCTGAATTTTAAGACATATTTATGAATGGATAACAGCACCACCAACAGCATCGATTTTGAATTAACAGCAGAAAAAAATGTGCACACTGTGTAACCATTGGCAAATAACATAACAGGAAAGATGTGTTCATACACACATGAGTTTCCCTTAATCGCTTACAAGTTTCTAGAAAAACTCTACCACTTCTGCATTTTTCTCTGCTTTCTCCTTAAGGTAAAATAGTAGCCAATGGAGAGAAATTTCCAGAGAATACAGATTCACAGTAGATTTTATCATGGAAATATTTATCATCATAAAAGCCATTCAAATGACATTCCATAATACTAACCCTTAGTGTAGTTAACACTGCAGAGAAGAAATCTATCTCTGTCTTCAAATCCCATTATACATAATAATAAAAAAGAAAACAACAAATTGCATATAAAATAAATAACTTCTCCAATACATATATATTTGCCATTACAATAGCCAACTAATGCAATCATTTGGCATTAAATCAAATTTCTGAAACTTCAATGTAGCAAGTGGGAAATTCCTACAGAAAAAAGGTTGCACAATGATGCCCATTCATAATTTCAGAATTGAAGCCAAAGAATTTCTCTTTTTCAATAAAGTAGTCCAGGTTTTTGAAATGCAACATCTAATTTGGGTACAGAGTTCAAGAAAAGATGCTACATATTGTGGAAGTAATGTGCTACATGTACATATGAAAAATCAGGAAGGGAATGGATTTTTCTCTCTCTCTCTCTTTAAAAATATGATGTCAGAGTGTGGGTTCTAGGCTGCTATAATTCCTAATTGAGTCAGAAATCTGGAGGACTTCATCTCTATCTAAGATATGTCCCTATTTCCACTTTTTTTAGTAACCATGGAGAAGACTGAGTTTAACTGATGATAAATCTAGTTGAAAAATATCAGCCTGAATTATAATGTTTTGAGACAAGTGGTTCATTCATCTAATCATTTCACAAATATTTATCGAGCACTTAATATTGGGACACCCTGACAAAAATAAGGGAGCTAGGGAACCCTTAGCATTATGGCAGAGAAAGCAAAAGGAAAGGGAATTTTTGGTATTTCAGTTCAGTTCAGTCGCTCAGTCGTGTCCGACTCTTTGCAACCCCATGAATCACAGCACGCCAGGCCTCCCTGTCCATCACCATCTCCCGGAGTTCACTCAGACTCACATCCATCAAGTCTGTGATGCCATGCAGCCATCTCATCCTCGGTCGTCCCCTTCTCCTCCTGCCCCCAATCCCTCCCAGCATCACAGTCTTTTCCAATGAGTCAACTCTTCGCATGAGGTGGCCAAAGTACTGGAGTTTCAGCTTTAGCATCATTCCTTCCAAAGAAATCCCAGGGCTGATCTCCTTTAGGATGGACTGGTTGGATCTCCTTGCAGTCCAAGGGACTCTCAAGAGTCTTCTCCAAAACCACAGTTCAAAAGCATCAATTCTTCGGTGCTCAGCTTTCTTCACAGTCCATCTCTCACATGACCACTGGGAAAACCATAGCCTTGACTAGACGGACCTTAGTCGGCAAAGTAATGTCTCTGCTTTTTAATATACTATCTAGGTTGGTCATAACTTTTCTTCCCAGGAGTAAGCGTCTTTTAATTTCATGGCTGCAGTCACCATCTGCAGTGATTTTGGAGCCCCAAAAAATAAAGTCTGACACTGTTTCTACTGTTTTCCCATCTATTTCCCATGAAGTGATGGGACCAGATGCCATGATCTTAGTTTTCTGAATGTTGAGCTTTGAGCCAACTTTTTCGCTCTCCTCTTTCACTTTCATCAAGAGGCTTTTGAGCAGGCATAATCTTGAGCTGATTTTTAGAATCATGCCCCAATAACAGTGCCAAAGATGGAGGGATAGAAGTAGGCAGGAGGACCATCTCATAGGCTTAACGGGAAAAAGTTAGGAAATAATGAGGGACTGACTATAGAAAATGATGATGGGTGTGGAAAGAAGTAGCAAGTTCAAATTATATTTAGCAAATAGGCCACTGTGCTCTTGATGGAACAGAGAGAATGATGGAAGGTGAGGGGCTTAGGACAACTGCTGGCTCTCCAGGTGAGAGAATGGTCGAATGGTGGGCTGTGCTCTAAGGTTAGGAATGCAGATGTAAAAACAAATAGCAGAGAGAATTCTTTTTAAAAAGCAAAATAAAATCTCTGGCATGATACATATTTGAGATTACGACTGAATTTATAAATATAAATCTGTGGTCTGAAGACAGTCTACCCACTGAGCTTATCCAAAGTCACGAATAGTAAAGAGATCACTAAAGAGTACTTACAAAAATTTCCTTCCTTTTCTCTGGTCTCCTGATGCAAAGTATTGATAAGATAGAGACTAGCAGACAGTACTGCACTTGGGCTTAGTTGCTTAGTCATGTCACCCCTTGTGACCCCGTGGACTGTAACCCACCAGGCTCCTCTGTCCATGGAACTTTCTAGGCAAGAATACAGGAGTGGGCTTCCACTTCCTTCTCCAAGTAGACAGTATTAGATTTTAGATATTTGAGTCTGGTGAGTATTTACCAATTTTGGACCTTCTATTATGCAATTGGGGCTTCCTTAGTGGCTCAGCTGTAAAGAAACCATCTGCCATGCAGGAGTTCAATCCTGGGTCAGGAAGATCCCCTTGAGAAGAAAATGGCAACCCACTCCAGTATTCTTGCCTGGAAAGTCCCATAGACAAAGGAACCTGGAAGGCTACGGTCCATGGGGTCGCACAAGAGTCAGACACAACCTGGTAACTAAACAACAACAAATTATGCTATTGGAAGCATGGCTTCTTCTGGAAAATTTTTCTATTTCCCACAAAAAAATCTTAGAATATGATATTTTAGGGAACACTAATACAGAATGGACAGCAGAGTAAAACAATTTTCTAAATATTTGACTTTCCTTACAGATTAATAATAGTGACTTTTTCATCTGGGATTCTAACTTCTAACTAACTCACTCATTAAAATTCACTCAATACCCCGTGAAATTTCATTTTTCAAGGACTTTTTTACCATAAAAAGAAGATGAAAAATCTCTGATCATCTGTCATTTTTGTGTTAGTATTCAGCAACACCCACCCCCCGCCCACCCCCAACCCCCCGCAACCCCCCACCCTCGCCTTTCTTCTTTTTTGCTTCCAAATCTGCACTGAGAACATCGACAATGCCCATGAAATGAATCCCTCTGCAAGCAGGCCATTCTGAGTTAGAAATCTGATGTACCACTGTGCACAGCTCCCATTAAATAATTTCTACAGTTTCAATAATTTAAAAAACTCTTGAAAATGCACCTCAAGACAACCTATTTCAAAATCTTTAACACTAGAGACATAAATGAGAAAACTTTATATTTTTATCTCTGTACATTCATAAATAATGGTAGACTACACAAGTTGACTCATTGGAAAAGACTGTGATGCTGGGAGGGATTGGGGGCAGGAGGAGAAGGGGATGACTGAGGATGAGATGGCTGGATGGCATCACTGACTCGCTGGACCTGAGTCTGAGTGAACTCCGGGAGTTGGTGATGGACAGGGAGGCCTGGAGTGCTGCAATTCATGGGGTCGCAAAGAGTCAGTCAACACGACTGAGCGACTGAACTGAACTGAACTGACACAAGTAAGATCCACCAATAGAATGCTTCCATTCCAAACTGACAGATTTTTATTAACCTATTAGAAAATGAAGAAGCCCTATATGCCCAATAGTTTTAAAAAAGCCATCTAAATCAATGCTTTTCAAATTGCAGGTTATGACCCCTTTGTGGATCATGAAATCAACTTGGTAAGTCATAACTGGCATTTTTACAAGACAGAATATATGGAGTAGATTATATCAGAATATATCAGAATGCATTGCATTTTATAAGGGCATATGTGGTTTTGTGAAAGTTATATATATATATATATGTATTAGATCCTCATATAAGTTATTTCTTACCAAGAGTTGCATTCAAAGAAATGGTTTAAATACCTTGTCCATGGATGTTGAGAAATGCCAGGGGTTTGTAGCTCAAATATGAAGTGAAATAAATTTTATAAAATGGGAAGATTTATTTTTGTACAACACTCCTCTGAGAAGCACTGACAGACTTCAAGCTGTCAAGTATCTTACAAAATTAATACCTAACAAATAGGATCAAAGGTTTCTTCCATACTATGTTTTGTTACTAGGAATAATTGGCCTAACATCATTAAATAACAAATTTTCACTTGCATGGTTTAGTCTTTCTATTTAATTATGGACAGAAGTCTCATTCAGTTGCATTGATCTTATACTTTAGAATAAACTCAGAGATTGAAACATAAAATGTACCATATGAGTTTTTAATGCAGGAGGACCCTTAAAAGATAAGAAAGCAATTGTAATCCTAGTGAAAAACATACAAATGCCTATGTTACCATTATTACAACCTATGCACACATACTCAAATGTTATTAATATGTACAAACTATAGGATATTCTACTGCACTTAAAAAATGAACACAAATACAATTCTAATAATTATGCTTCATTGTAATTTTATGAGAACCCTAAGAAATAGAAAAGTTTGAAACAATGTTTTATTTATATTACCAAAAATAAGTTTTATCCATGGAGATGGTGAAAAACTTAGCTTAGTATCACACTACCCAGTTATTCCTTACTAATGATTCTGTAATTTATATTTTTGCAAACAAGTTTTACATCAGTTGTTTTCAATAAATTATCAGTCATGAGTTTTACCTTGAGATAGTTTAAACTTGAAATAGTCCTCTTTTGAGAGAGCTATAGTAAATATGAAGTTCATATTTTATTTCATTCATATCATTCCATTCCTTAGGTTCTTTATGGTTTTTTAAAAATCCATAATATAATTCTATGAGAGTTAACATAATAGACTGTAACAGCTGTTATGGTCTATTGTGTAAATAAGTAATTACAGAATTTACAGACTATCATGTAAATATGTAATTATGGACTTTTTAAAATGTGCATTATTTACTCGATAGTCTATCGTTTACATATGTAATTATGGACTTTAAAACATGTATTATTTACTCAGTCTGTAACAGCTCCTTGGGACAGAGTCGTTCTGGCCTATTGGGTAAACATGTAATTACAGAAATTTTTTAAATATGTATTATTTATCTGATAGTGCTGCTACAGATTATCACATCCATATGTAATCACAGATCTTTAAAAAACGGTTATCGTTACTTTGTATAATGCCTTTTGCAAGTCAACTCAGAGACTTGCAATTCATGGATCAGATGTCTAAAACTATGCAGTGATTCCATCATATAGAATATTTGCAAGAAATAGTGGTTTTCTACAAGTCACATAAGTAAATTTTCAAGTTTCCCCCCAAAAGTTAAAGAACTGATCTCAAAAGAATACACTGTTTTTGATAGTTCAAGGTTATAATACTCTAGTTAAAGATTCTGTATTTCATTTACCATAATTCTTTTAAGAAGCCAAAATCTCTTACCATATTTCGCTTCTTTCAGATAGGGTCTGGAATGCATTTCACCTGTTGTCTTCTTTCATATTCAATTATGAACATTTTAGGATGACAGTTTAAACCACTCGCCAATTTCTGTGGTGTAAATACTCCCATCAAGACTGATTTCAAGATACCAAAGGGATGTCACTTAACTCAGAGTGCCACTTGACAGCCAAACCAGGACTGCTGGTCGTAGTCTATTTCAGCACACCACTATCTCTTAGGCCATTTCAAATTTCAACTATTGATTTGGGTACCCAAGTCTTTCCATAAACTCTGAGGGAGTCAGAAACAAAAGCCCAAGTGCCAAGGTTACCTCAGGGGTTTAAAACTTGTTTCTTCAGTGTGTTGAGCAGTAAGTACCCTGAGGTTGAGGGGTCGAGGAGGCACTGTTCAGTGTATGGGAGAGAAGTCTTGGACTCATACAATTGAGGTATACCTATGAAAATGGCTTGACAATGTTATAGAAGTAATTTAAGTATCCGATGGTGGTTAGGCTGGAAAACTTTAAGATCTCTCCTAATCCTATGAAGTTATGATTCTATAATTTAATAAGTAAATGAGATAAATGTTAAGTATATCACATTTCAAGATCACTCATAGTTCCACAGTTGTATACTAATACATTTAATTGCCATTTTTGACTGAGTAACAAGTAGTAAGCTCAGCTAGGCAACTCTTGGAGGATAGACCTTTAAGAAAGATGCCATATAAATGAACTTCAGACACTGCTGATACAAAAACTAAGAATGTCAAACTAAGGAATTGCCTTTTATTTTAACAAAAAACTTAAACCTTGCTATGCTTCCCACATAGCTCAGTTGGTAAAGAATCCACCTGCAATGCAAGAGACCCCAGTTCAATTCCTGGGTTGGGAAGATCTGCTGGAGAAGGGATAGGCTACCCACTTCAGTATTTGTGGGCTTCCCTTGTGGCTCAACTGGTAAAGAATCTGCCTGCAATGTGGGAGACGTAGGTTCAAACTCTGGGTTGGGAAGATCCCCTGGAGAAGGGAAAGGCTACCCACTCCAGTATTCTGGCCTGGAGAATTCCATGGACTGTATAGCCCATGGGGTTGCAAAGAGTCTCACATGACGAGCAACTTTCACTCACTTAGTATCAGTATTTCAGTATTTTTTTTATGAACTAAAATTCAGAAACTGAAATTTTAAAATACTTCTTTATTCCAGTTTTTAGAAATCTGACTGAAACTTCATATAAAATCATACACATGGATAGTATAACCAGTGGCTATTAATTATTTCAAATATTCCTAATTTCAAATTTAGGGGAGACTACACTGATCTCTTTATAGAGTACAGACAAGGGATCAGTGCACATATATACGATAAATTCTCTATAGGACAGTATTAAATACATTATACTGTTTTGCTAATATAATAGATTGTTAGAACAAAAGAACTTTCAGGGAATTTCCATCCAAAGGAAATGAGATAGTATATACATTTGGCTAAGATGCTTTTTCATTTCATTCACCACTCAAAACATCCTGTGGAAGACAGGACTCTCCATACATACTAAATTTTAGTTGTGTGGAGCTTAATTAAGACCTGCCACCATGGGTTGCATACCTTCAGGGAGAGATCGTGTTGCCCAATGTTTAAATCCCCATGTAGAGCAAAATAGAAAATATACATTGCATTAGAGTATCACATGGCCAACGACCGACTAGAGAGCATGCCAGGAAGGGGGCAGGTGCCGTCTGCCAGAGGCTGCAATTTAATATCCTGCTATAAAAGCAATAGGAGGCTCCCGTTCATCTGAAACCTAGAACCTATAATAAAAGCAATGAACGATTCAAAACTGGCATGTTACTCCTACTGGCTGTTTATGTGCCAGGATCTTTCATCATGCCAAAGTTGCAAACTGTGTCGAGTCCTCTGAAACAGCTGGGCTCTTCTCACTAGTAAGGTGGAATCTGGAGTACTGAGGGATTTACTGTATATGAAAGTCTGCTTTCTTTAAGGAAATGGGTATAATATATGTCCTAATGGTTTTTTGAGGAACTTGCTTGCTTGGGGTTTATTAAAAGGCTGAACTACATGATTTTAGATAAAGACTTCAACAGTTAACAACGTGAGGCACAGAAATGGGAAAGGTAAGCCAGAATTTATAAATGTTCATTTCATCCAGGTGCACTGTACATTAAACAATAAATGCATCCCAGAAGTGAAATGAAAATAACATACTTATAAATTGAATCATATTTTAAATTAACTAGGGATATGGTTATGGTTTGGAAAAGGGTATGGCAACCCACTCCAGTATTCTGCCCTGGAGAATCCCATGGACAGAGGAGCTTGGCAGGCTACAGTCCATAGGGTCACAAAGAGTCAGACACAACTGAAACGACTTAGCACACAAGCACACACACAGTTATGGTTATTTAAAGGTAGCTTCAGCTGGTTTTTGCTAATGTGGATGGTCGATTTCCAATCTGTCAGTATCCAATATATGAATTTTCCCATGTTAAATTTTACAGCAGACTGTGTGTGTGTATATGCATGTATGTGTATACTTGCAACTATATGCCCTTTCAGATATTCTAAAAGTCATACATTTATGATCAAAATACAGTAAAGGGAATACAGGAAAATAAATGTCTAGCTTGATCCATATGGATCTTCTGGGTTTAAACAAACATTTGAAATATTTGCTTGAACATGAATGTGTTAGAAAATGAAAAACAAAGGTTTTCACAATTGCAGTTAGTTATCTGTGAAGTGGGAGTGCCAAGCAGTAAAACTCCGTGTCCACTTGGCTGCAACAATTAATATGGAGCTATCTTCAAGGTGGGATTATGGGCAACGGAGCCTCTAGGGAGGGCTGTTTTGCCCATGCGTTAAATCCTCATTTTGTGTGAACTTAATGAAAAGATTGCAATATGTTCTGTCAATGGTTCCTAGAGCATGGAGATGTCTCTTTCTTTTTCCCCTGAGTAAATGTAGACAGATTTGTGCTGAATTTTATGGAAAGAAATGTAAAGAAAGTGTGCTTTTTACTTTGTTTAAAAGTCCCGAAGATAGACTTGAAATCATGGAGGGAAATGCAGCTGGTCTAAGGATATAGCATTGGCTGGATATACAATCAGTACATTTGGAAACTTTGCTGTATTTGGGGAAAACCTCTAACATTGTACAATATCGAGGAGAAAAGAGTTGAGCTTTTCTACAGCATTTTAAATTAGGCAATTGCTATTTTCAATAGAAGCTCATTGGTCTGCTCTAAAAAGTTTTTTTTTAATTTATTATTCTAACTAATTTGAATTCACAAATATGACATGCTCTAGTCAGAATAAAGACTGGTTATGCACAGAAATGTTCAGATGCTGTAATACAGTCAAGTGTATGCTGATCTCATTTTGATCAAAGACTATTTAGGATAGCAAAGAAATGCATAATACTAAGTAACAAAAAGCCCAGAGTAGAACTGAAAGGAACAGAAACCAACAGGCCCCTCACAGTCAGTATACATGCTAGTAGGTACCCAGCCAGGTTTAAGGCTCCCCTAGCAAGCCCTCCATACTCTAGGTACATCAGTAAGGAGGGCCTCTTGGAGCTGAACTGATACTCGGACATCTCTTCAAAGCCAAGGGTAACCCAGAGATATCCACATGGTCAGGTTCTGCCCTTCACACAGCTTTAATCTAGGGCATATATAGAAAAAAAAAAAAAAAAACTTGTTTTCCTATAGGGTTACTGAAAAGCACATCACCTTGGAATTTCTGAGACTGTAAAATATTCAGGATCCCAGCAACAACTCACAGAGGCTCATCACAATTTAGCACCAGTGACTCAACTACTTAATCCCTGAACTCTGTCCTTACCTGGAACCCAGGTCTCAGAGATTTTGGAATCCAAGCAGGACTTGATTCAGCAGGCCAGCGTTTGTTTTTAACAGCATAAAGTCATTCGGATGAAAGGGGATCATAGAGACAATTTAGTCAGATCCCTTCACTTTAAAGAAAACTAAGGGTTTCCTTACCCTACTGCTCTCCACCCGGGTGCCCTTTCCCAATAAAATCTCTTGCTTTATCAGCACTTGTGTCTCCTCGGACAATTCATTTCCGAGTGTTAGACAAGAGCCCAGTTTCGGGCCCTGGAAGGGGTCCTCCTTCCTGCAACAAATGGCGACTCTGGTGGGATTCTTCTTCGCTGAGACTGACATGCTGACCACTCGGGGTACTCAGGGGCCAGCTTGCCTGCCAATGGACCAGACCCAGCAGCCACAACTGGGACCTTTTTGTCTCTGGTCTCCTCCTGACGTGGACAACTGGCACAGCAAGTGCCCTGACCGGTAAGGAACAAGAGACTTTACTGACCTCTCTCCCCTTCCCTCTCTCTTTCCTCTCCTTAACCCTTCCTATCCTTCCCCACTTTTCTAGTGCCCCAGTCCTGGACGCAGGAATCTGGTCAAAGGGCCCTCAGCCTGAGCTGAGGATTGGAGACTGATCACCTCCTCTTGGCAGAGAACTCGAATTCTGGTTCTGGTCTGGTCTGATTTCTGGTAGGGCCAAGTTCCAGTCCTCCCTTCTCTGGGGGCCCAAGGAAAAGTCCCATAACGCCTGGGTATCTGTGGGTAGCAGGAGACTACCCACAGTCTGTAAGGCCACCCCTTTCACCCCCCTTCTCCTGCCTCCTTCCCCTTCTTCTTTCAACCTGGCTTCCTTTCCTCCCTTGAAATCTTTGATGTTAGTACTTGGATTCTTGCATTTGAAGGCTTCCCTGGTGATGCAAAGGTTAAAGCATCTGCCTGCAATGTGGGAGACCTGGGTTTGATCCCTGGGTTGAGAAGATCCCCTGGAGAAGGAAATGGCAACCCACTTCAGTATCCTTGCCTGGAGAATCCCATGGATGGAGGAGCTTGGTGGGCTACAGTCCACGGGTCACAAAGAGTCGGACACGACTGAGCGACTTCACTTTCACTTTCACTTTCAAGACCCCCCCCCCCCAATTTGGCATCATTTGACACATTTGGCTGGGTAGTGGCTCAGCCACAAGTGGACTGTCATTCCAAGGGAAAGGAACTAACATTTGTTAAGCTACGTATAAGGTAACACATGTTATCTTATGTAATCCTCACAGATTCCTAAGAGGTACTCATCTTTATCATCCCCATTCATAGAGTAAAGTAAGTGAGAATTAGAACAGTGACTAACTTGCCCCAAATCATACTTTCAGGGTAATTTGTTACAGATCCATTCACCAAATGGCCAATTTACCAAATGATGAATAGAAGAATAGCCAATTAGCTGAATTTATCAAGAGCTTGTTGCTTTAAACTATTGCTTTTATAGCAATTAATATTATCCATAGTCAGTAAAGCTTTCAAGATTATTTTTAAAGTTGAATATTTTAATTTTGTTGTCATGGCAACATTTTTTAGGGACTTGAATTCACTCCATATTGGTGACTTTCATCTCAAATATTCCTGCAAACTAACAAAGAGACAGAAGGCATAACCTTTCTGCATTTTATAAGATTTTTAGCAAATTGAGTTGCACAGGATAGTTTAACAGCACTAAGTTATATCTTAAAAATGTTAGTTTAGTATTTAGTCTTAATTTTAAGTTTTTAAAATTTTATTTTGCCCTAGACATAAGCCCTGCAGCTATGCAGCACATTCACAGCTCCATTTCAGCTGTCATTTCCTGTATGTTTCACATTTCAGATACTTTTTAAATGTTTGGGATATTAAGGCATCTATTCCATTTGCTTTATCAATCTATGAGCCAAAAAAGTAGAAAAGGGAATGGGCCAGATTAAAAATGACAAAAACTTACCTTGTCCTCCTGATTTATCAAAGGTCTAGATTTGAAGACAAGCACAACAGTGTGACTTGAAATATAGTCATTATAATTCCAAAAGTCTGAGATCAACACTCTGAGGAAACCAGAAGCTCACATCGAATTTTAGTCAGTGCCTATCAACTAGTTAACATAAAACTGCTGCAGCAAAAATGAAATCTAAGAAGAGTTTAACACTAAAACTTTAAAATATCCCCAGAGTTGCTGCAATCACCTTATACAACAGGATTTGCCATAAACTTCAAGAAAGCTTAATAGAAGGAAAGCTTTGTTGAATTAGTGATCTGGCAAACTGATCATTTCATGAATTGCTCAATAGGAGAAGTGGATTTTGGTAAACGGACTTTCAGAGAGATTACTTTTGGAGAAATAACAACTCAAGGAATGGGTGCTTTAGAAAGTTATTTTTTTGGTTAATTGACCTGCTTCTGATCACCAGAATATAAGCC
The DNA here is from genome assembly GCF_042477335.2 of Ovis canadensis. Taxonomy (NCBI): domain Eukaryota; kingdom Metazoa; phylum Chordata; class Mammalia; order Artiodactyla; family Bovidae; genus Ovis; species Ovis canadensis. Next base: position 65,792,724 of record NC_091247.1, read on the forward strand.
ATGGAAACCTTTCTGCTGACTTCAAGACTTAAATTCTAGCCTCTTTAAATACTCTTTCCAATTAACCACATAACCATTGGCGAAAAAGTAGAAAGATTTTTGAAGTTCTCAAAAGCCAGAGAAGAGAAATGTGGACTGAAAGTTTTAGACCACTGACGAAGTTCCCTTTTAAAATGTATTAAAATAAGCATAGTGAATAAAATCTCATACTTGAGTTCAATGCAAATCATGTACAATTCGTTCCAACAGAAGAGTGAGATCCAGTGATTTTGACTAGTGAGTAAGAGCTCCCCTTGATACCAAGAACTTTAATTTGAGCAAGACTTGAACATTTATATTCATATCATGTGGATCTGTCTGGCCAAAGTTAATTTGAGCATGTCACTTTATTCCCTGCACAGAATATCTAAAGCTTTAAGGCAGATTCAGGGAGCCCTTTTTTTTTTCTCTCTTGAAACACAAACACTTACACAACGCTCTCATTAACTGGAACTTTCACATCTCCACTGAAGTGAAAACAGGACCTAAAGCTCTGTCCTACCTAGTGTATGTCAAATAAGACAGATTAGAGAGGGTGTATTTGACAAAGGCATTTTACTCAGGCATTTGAGGGAAATAGTTGGACGAGTCACAAACCTGCATAGCCATGAAATAAAAGTAACTGCAGTGATGTTTAAAAGGTATCCTAAAATGAAAAAAATTTTAAATATTCAACAAAGGCAAAATTTTGCCTATTAGTCATCTGACTTTATCCCAGTTTGTCACCACCATTGAAAAGGTGTATCTCTACAACTTTAAAGCTAAAACCCTACTGTAGAAGTAAGAAACAATTATTTGCTAGAATCCTCAGGTTGGAATAGTCTAGCCAATTCTGGCCACAGAAATATGATTCATATATCTGTACCATTTGAAAATTTCTAGGAGATACATTTTAAAAAGTGAAAGCAAGTGAAATTATTTTAAAAATACATTTTCTTTAACCCCAAGTTTATCCAAAATATTAGCATTTCAACATGTAATCAATATAAAATATTATTGAAATTTCATAATTTTTTGGTAATAAATCTTAAAAACTGGTGTCTAGGACTGTGAAGAAGGCTGAGCGCTGAAGAATTGATGCTTTTGAACTGTGGTGTTGGAGAAGACTCTTGAGAGTCCCTTGGACTGCAAGGAAATCCAACCAGTCCTTTCTGAAGGAGATCAACCCTGGGATTTCTTTGGAGGGAATGATGCTGAAGCTGAAACTCCAGTACTTTGGCCACCTCATGCGAAGAGTTGACTCATTGGAAAAGACTTTGATGCTGGGAGGGATTGGGGACAGGAGGAGAAGGGGACGACCAAGGATGAGATGGCTGGATGGCATCACTGACTCGATGGATGTGAGTCTGAGTGAACTCCAGGAGTTGGTGATGGACAGTGAGGCCTGGCATGCTGCAATTCATGGGGTCGCAAAGAGTCGGACACGACTGAGCGACTGAACGGAACTGAACTGAACTGATTTTATTCTTACCACACAACTCAATTTAGACTAACCACATTTCAAGCACTCTATGGCCACATGTGGCTGGAAGTTACTGTATTGAATGGCACAGGTCTTATTCAAACCACAGTCAAAGATTTCTGACTCACAGTCTTATTTGAAAAGGGAAGATAATTTGAAGGTATTGAAATTGGGTGATTTTGTCTGGATTGGACCAGCCTGCAATTTATCACCAATTTTGAACATTAGACATTTTGAGAATACAGACCAAAAGAACACAATAATAAGAGTTCCTTTGCCAACAAAGGTCCATCTAGTCAAATCTATGGTTTTTCCAATAGTCATATATGGATGTGAAAGTTGAACTATACAGAAAGCTGAGTGCTGAAGAATCGATGCTTTTGAGCTGTGGTATTGGAGAAGACTCTTGAGAGTCCCTTGGACTACAAGGAGATCCAACCAGTCAATCCTAAAGGAAATCAGTCCTGAATATTCATTGGAAGGACTGATGCTGAAGCTGAAACTCTAATCCTTTGGCCACCTGATGAGAACTGACTCACTGGAAAAGACCCTGATGCTGGGAAAGATTGAAGGCAGGAGGAGAGAGGATGACAGAGGATGAGATGGTTGGACAGCATCAACAACTCAATGGACATGAGTCTGAGTAAGCTTCAGGAGTTGGTGATGGACAGGGGAGCCTGGAGTGCTGCAGTCCACGGGGTCGCAAAATGTCAGACATGACTGAGCGCCTGAACTGAACTGACAGGAGCTCCAAATTCTGTGAAGACACCTAGAGTAATGCACTCTGTGATGCACACCCTGGGGAATATGAAATTAATATTTCCAATCTATAAAATGTTCCTTGATTTTCTAAGTATTTTCAACTTTACATCTAGAGTCTGGTGGATAAGAAATACAGGAACCCCCTTCCCTTCTTTGCACCTCACCTCCAGTATCTACTACATTTCCTTCCATTGGATTATCAAGAGCAGCCATTATTTTTTAGAAAAAAATATATATATATTTTTTAATTTATTTATTTGGCTGCACTGGGTCTTCACTGTGGCATGCAGACTCTTAGCTGCAGCATGTAGGATCCAGCTCCCTGACCAGGTATCGAACCTGGGCTCCTCGCATTGGGAGTACAGAGTCTTAGCCACTGGACCACCAGGGAAGTCCCAAGAGCAGCCATTCTTAAATGTAGTTTTCCCTTTATTTTGACACACAAGGTAAAAGCACCTCTATTCTGAGCCTTTGAGTGGGGGTGCTCCATCTCCTTGTAATGCCCTTTGAATAGTGCTGGCTACATCCCTACACCTCCAATACCTGGCTGACCCCTGACTACTGTCCAGAGTCAACTTTGCTTTCATTTACTCTTAAAATCTCTAGGCCACCCCAAAGATCATCCAAAACTACCCCCAAAACCCAGACCCAATGTTCTTTCTCCCTGTTCCCATCGCAAACACTGAGGGCTCTCATGCCATAGTATTTCCATTGTGGCCCTTCCCCCCAGTATCATCACATCTGTTGATTGTCCCTATCGTGTCCTCAACTAGACAGTGAGCTCCTAGAAAGTATCTCATACACCTTTGTATTTGCAGTGCCTAATACACAGCAGGTACTCAATAAAGGCTCATAAAGATGAAATGCTAAACAGTACAGAGAAAGTATCATAAAGGTCATGCATTCAAATAATAAATTATTTAATAAAAGTATATGTCTAACGTATTTTATAGCAAAAAGGAAGCCAAAATTTAACAAATAGTTATCTTCCAAGTTCCAGGTATTGTGTAGATGTTGAAGTTACAGAGGTAAATGAAACTCCAGACTCTCAGAGGTGGCAGTTAAGCAGTGGTTAAGATGAGTGTTTCTAACAGGAATGTGAGTACCAACCACCTGGGAAAGTTGTTTTAAAACAAGCAGACTCTGATTGAAGAGGTCGGGGTATGGCTTGAGATTTTGCATTTCTAACAAATTCTGCTGGATCACACTTTAAGTAGGGAAGGAGCTCAGCTCTGACTTTTGCTATATGGGAAGGAGTCATTCCTCTTAATACTGCCAGATCTGCCTGCTCAATTAGCAAACTGCTTGAGAAAGGACAGTAGATGATTTCTAGGTTATCTAAAAGCTCTGCAGTCCACAAGATTTATTTATTTATTTATTTATTTACTTATTTATTTATTTGTCAGCATGCAGAAGAAGACAGGGACTAGAGCAGTGACTCGGTTGTCTGCTCCTTAGGATCACCTGGAGCTAATTTCAGAACACTGATACCCAAAACACAGCCCAAACCTATTACCTCAAAATTGCTGCAGGCAGGGCCCAGGCATTTGTATTTTTCAGCTCCCCGGACTGAGAACTACTAAAGAATGATACTTGTGGTATGTGTTGATTATCAGCTCAACTGATTGGTGTTAATGAGGTCTGAGATAACCAAAGGATGGGCCCCTGCCAGAAACATTTATTCTTTTCTGTTGGCAGTACTATGATGCCATTCTTGGTCCAAAGGGCCAGGTGAAAGTCACTGTGAAATACAATTTCCAACATTAAAACCGTAGCACAAAACATGAGCCATGTTATGTATATCTGTGTACAGAAGAAAAGCTTTGCTGATTCCTTAAGGAATCCTCATAACCAGCTTTAGGGATTTTTTTTTTTCCCAGTGAAAAATTTAAAAACCAACATCTAAGAGACCACTGGACATTTTGCTTTGCAGATGCAGTCATATCCTAAGTCCTTTTTAATTTAGTTTCTAAGTTTGAAAATTTTTAATTGAAAAGCCCAAACACTTTTTAACTGTACTTCAGTTTTCAAAAAGGAAAAGATGCTTTGTAATCGTCACCCCATCTTTTTGGGCTAGGTTAAGAAGAGAGGGAAACATTCAAACTTCTAGTCTGTACTTTTAATGTATCCTAGTTTCAAACCTTTCAGTGACTTTACTTTTTTTTTTTTTTAATTTGCTTGCTTGAAGTAAGAAAGAATTAGGTTCTTTTATCATTCAACTCAAGTAATGAATTGCTTTGTAGCACAGCAGAGGCTTGTCACTAAAATACTGATCTTTTTTTCCCCAGTTCACTTTTTTTTGTCAAAATGTGCCGCTCATACTTTAAAAAAAAAAAAGATTATTTATGTTTAACAAATGTCAACAAATAGCTAAAGAGTACATACAATAACTCAAACATTTTAGGATTTGAGAGGCAAAAATATATGATGTCTTGTTATTTTTAAAGGCCCAAGAACCTGTCTGAGAAGATCAGACTTACATTCTATGAAAAGATAGCTAAAATTATGAACAAAAATAATAAAAGCTAAAACAGTAGCTTTAAAGAGTTCAGAGAAGAGAGATTCCTCACTTCCAGCTGGGACAGGCTAATAGTAGGCTTAGGATGCTGCTGCTGCTGCTGCTGCCACCGCTGTTAAGTGACTTCAGTTGTGTCCGACTCTGTATGACCCCATAGAAGGCAGCCCACCAGGCTCCCCTGTCCCTGGGAGTCTCCAGGCAAGAACAGTGAAGTAGGCTGCCATTTCCTTCTCCAATGCAGGAAAGTGAAAAGTGAAAGTGAAGTTGCTCAGTCGTGTCTGACTCTTAGCGACCCCATGGAGGATTTTCCAGGCAAGACTACTGGAGTAGGTTGCCATTGCCTTCTCCTTGAAGGATGGGCTGGGATTAGATCATTAGTCCAGAAAAGAAACGCTATGACCAAGAACATAAAGAAAGGAAAGTAGAAGACTGGCCCTTCAATAGTAGTAAGACAAGTAAGGAGAGTAACACAACAAGAGTGTTTGACTTGGGTTAGGCATAAAGTTTCACATCATGCAGGTTTAGATCCCAAGGACTGAGGACTATGTTGCTGTGCTCAGTTGCTTAGTCCTGTTGGACTCTTTGCGACCCTATGGACTGTAGCCTGCCAGGCTCCTCTGTCCATGGGATTTCCCATGCAAGGATACTAGAGTGGGTTGCCATTTCCTTCTCCAGGGGATCTTCCTGACCCAGGGACTGAACTGGCGTCTCCTGCATTGGCAGGTGGTTTCTTTACCACTGTGCCACCTGGGAAGCCCAAGAACTATGGACAAAGACAAAACACAGGTAAAATGGGTTAGTCCTAAATATCAACCCACTCCAGTATTCTTGCCTGGAGAATTCCATAGGCAGAGGAGCCGGGGCAGGCTACAACCCATAGAGTCACAAAGAGTCCTACACAACTGAGTGACTAACACTTTCACTTTCTCCTGCCCTCCAGGGATGGGGTAAAGTTGATAAACGTTAACTGATGTAAGTATAAGATTTGACAAAGATAAGTTAATACAGGGCCAAAATGGAAGTACTTGAAGGCTAGACAGGATTTTTCACTTTAAATTTTCCTGTAGATGACAGGAAATCGATGAAGGTTTTCACTTACTTGCTTGTCTAAGAAACACAACAGAAGTCATGTTTGCAGCAAAGCATATTTTGAAGTCATACCCATAGCACAGATTGAGTGGTATAGAACTTGAGGTGGAAAGAACCAACCAGTAGAGTGATACAGAGAAATCAATCTGAATCAGAGCAATAGAGAGGAAGAAAGAGGGAAGTGTCAGGGAAATTATGGAGGAATAATCAAAAGTAGAATTTAGGGATTGGAGAAGGAAATGGCAACCCACTCCAGTATTCTTGCCCAGAAAATCCCATGGACAGAGGAGCCTGGCAGGGGTCACAAAGAGTTGGACATGACTGAGCACAACACAGAATTTAGGGATAGATTAAATCTAAGAGGTACCCTTTGGAGCCCCATACATAAACCTCTGGCACTCACTTCACACTGAAGCCTGTTTGCTCTGAGTACCTATGAATGCTTCTTCAGGTCTTCAGCCTGGATGGAGAAATATATTTAGCCCACATGCAGGACAAGCCAGAAGTACCAGAGAGAATACCCTCAGAAGCCATCTGAACCAATAAAGACAGGGATTTGAAGGCTAAAGCTGCAGATTTAGAATAACTCACTGTTTCATTAGATGACTCTGAGCTCTACACCATCCCTCAGAATTACCCTCAATGGGATTAAACTTCAATTTCCCAGTGGCAACTCGCTTAATAACACACCATTTCTTGTCTTTTTTAAATTCCTTATCTCCTTTCCCTACTCCCCCGTCAGCATTTCTTGGTATCACTCCCACATAAACTTGTTGTCTGGGATCCTAGCCTCAACATATGCTTCTGGAAGAACCTAAATTAACAGCTAGAAATAAGAGCAAAATTGAAAATAAGGCAGAATAATCTACCCCCCTAAAACATGTCCACATCATGATCCTCGGAATCTGTGAATGTGATACCTTCTGTGGCAAAAGAGACTTTGTAAAATGTCATTAAGGTTAATTAAAGGCCATGAGATTGGGGAGATGGTCCAGGTGTGCCAATCAAATCACACGGCTCCTACAAAGCAGAGAACTGTGCCCAAGTGAATAGAGGGGGATGTAACCATGGAGGAATGGTCAGAAAGACGCCACATTTCTGACTTTGAAGATGGAGGAAGTGGGTCATGATCCAAGGAATGTTAGTGGCCTTTAGAAGGTGGAAAAGGCCAAAGAATGGATTTTCCCCCAGAATCCTTAGTAAGGAATGCAATCCTGCCGGCACCTTGATTTTAGCCCAGTGACACCTCTGTCAGAGTTCTGACCTACAGAACTATAAAAATGATATATTTCTGTTACCTTAAACCATGACATTTGTAGTATTTTTTTTATAATAGCAATAGAAAACTAATACGTTATTCTTAGGTTACAGACTACAAAAACTTGAGGCAGTCATAAAAAGTAAAATGAAACAGAAGACAAAATTTTCAGGAAATGTTGGTCTAAATGCTCAGCGTTGAGTGCTCAGTGTGTGTGTCCTGATTTCGTGATATTCTCAGAGCTCCACAGAGCCTCTTGTATGTACACATCATTCTTCAACTAAGTATGAGCATGAGAAGGGAAGGATGTTTGATATTCATTCTGTTTTATTTTTTAGCCAGGGAGTTAATCAGTTAAATCATATGCAATCAAAGTGTATTGGTTTAGAGGCAACTATGGCAATTGTTAATAACATGCCATTGTCAAACTCGCTCTTTCCAGTGCTCAGTTTCACCTGTGCTATATTTAGAAGGGTTCATTCGGAAAAGACGGCTCTGCAACAAATGCGTTATATGAGAATATTCTTTGAATCTAAAATGTTCGTTGAGTTGTGGTAACACACATAAGGGCTTGATACAGAATTCTGGCACATTAATTCAGAGCAAGCTTAAGTAACTTTCAATTGTTGGAAATATATACTCCTAGACACATGGTTTATTGGAGCATATGGTTTTTGCTTACAGACCCTGCACCTTTGGTATATTATATTCTGAATGCTTTATTATATTGCAATCCTACAGTCTCATTGTGTTATTCCATCTTTATTAATTCGTCTTTTTCCCTATTCTGTTCCTGCAGTCTTTGTAGCCACACTCAGTCCTCAACCCTCCCCACATAACACGCACAACAGACATAACAGAATATTTAAAACTCTATAAGCCACTGGTGAGCTGGATTTGGCAAGAGGGTGGGGTCTGCTGCCCCTATACAAAGAGTTCTGGGGAAATACCCACCCCTCCACCTAACCTTCACATGGAGCCTACCTATCTTTTCCAGCTCATCTTCTTCCTGCCTTCTGGCTTATATGCTAGAACTACTGGAGCCAAGCTGTAACAAAGCTGGGAGACTTCAGCCTTTCAGGGAAGAACTATAAACCTCTTACCCCAAGAGTTTGCTTCCACTAGCTTTTCTGACTGGCCCAGAACTCTGTGATATACGTACCTGGAAGCTGCTGCCTCTTTAAAACCCTGCCTTCACTTGACACAGATTCCACAGATTTGGGCTAGCCTCTTTCCGTGGCCTTGGTTGTTCATATGCTGTTTCCTTTCAGGTGGGCTGGAGATCCTTTCAGCTACCCCACCTTGTTTTCCACAGCCTCTGATTCTTAGCAGCCCCTGCTGATTACCCCTCAACTTCTGTTCCAAACACATAGCATACCTCAAAGCCACTTTAATGAAATCATTTTTTTAAACAAATTATCTGCAGATTGTCATCTAATACAGCCAAATGTTTTCCTTTTATTTGTCCCTTTCTCACAATATACCATTCATAATCAAATCAGCTCTTGCCAAACAAATTTTAAATATGTCATTTTATATGTACACATTACAAGCATAAAGCCATTTTATATATTATAGATTCAGTTCAATCTCTTAAGTGGCAGGACAGGACAATAAATGTCGCTGTTCTCTCTGGTGGACTGTGTAGTCTGGTGTTGCAGAGAAAGACCTTCTCACAGCACATCCTCTGACTCTGCAGATATGACCCCAGATGCACATCCCTCTGGGGGGGGGGCGGGGAGGGAAACAACTTCCCCTAAATACCAAGATAATTTGTAGAAAGGCTATACGGTCACAAAAGCATTTTGCCAGAGCTTAAGGAAATTAAACAAGAACAAGTGCAAAAGACACTGAATTTCAAGTAAGAATGGGCTCAAACATTTTAAATCCAAAAATAATCTGTGTACCCTAGAGCTTGGGGACCGTCCGCCTTGGTGGACCACAGTCCTGGAGCCATGTGTCCCCAGACAACTAAAGAAGATAATTCAAGAGGATTTACCTATGGGTACAGGCTTTTAATGCTGACAAATGTAGCTGGTTTGGAAGGCAGGTGCCTTCCACAGCTTTTATTTGCCGTGGTGTTTTTAATGTATGTAATGCTGTTTTAATTTTGTTTCTAAGATCCTATTTTCTTAGACTTAGTCCTATGAACTGAGGATTTGCCAGTCAAAGTGCCTTTCAAGAACAACATCCTGAAACATTTTTCTTTAAAATTATCTACTGCAACTTTCTCACTGTCTTCTTCTTCTTTGGCCTCCAACGATCTTGCCTCTCACCTTAACCTTTCAATCAACACAACCCACCCAATGTTATCAGTGATCTCTTTGCCAGATTAAGTGGCCTCTCATTCTGGCAATCAATTCTTTGTTTTTGAACCTCTCCGGCCTTCCTGACACCCTTCTTGGCAGCAATGTTAGAAATATAAAAATGTCCTAATTTTCCTATATTTTCCTGTGGAATACTTGAGTTTGATTATATTTTTTTGCTTTCATTTTAATAAAGGCTTACCAATTAATCAACTTAAAAACCTCTACTGGAAATTACTGCTCTTTCTGTGACCTAGCTGATAGAATAGACTGAGTTTTGAATGAAGTTGCATAGGAAGCAAACAATCTATACAACTCCTGATCTATTGTATGATTGGGAGTATACATTTTGCAAATATTTAAAGCAGCATTATTGACATGTTGACTAGCAAACGGTGAGAGTAATCACTGATGATACCCATCACACCAGGATTCCAACTACCTTTGGATGCTCTACAAGTTTCAGGAAGGCCAAGAAAGAAGAAATAGGCCAGGGACTTAATAATACAGTATTAAGACTGATTCCTAACATATATTGATCACAAATGTGTGCCTCCCTGGGGCCCAAGATTCACACTTTCCAAAATGCAACGTCTAGGCTTAGACATTGACTACAAAGAGCTATCTATTCCTAGCCAGCAATTTATGCAAACCATCATTAAAATTCTAAATATCATTAAATTTGACAGTCATTCAAATGCACACAGAATAAGAGGATCAGCTATGAACGAAAAGGATGTCAATGTTAAATCCTTACTGCTTATATGTATTTCTCCCATTGGAGATGGTGTTCCTAATTGAATACTTTTATGTATCTTCAGATAAGATTTTGCATCCCGAAGTCATATGTAGTTATAATACCGAGCTTTCTTTTCTCTACAAAAGAGTTTATTTAACCTCTTTAGTTACCAAATTTTAAGGCCATGATGAATACTGATTAACCTTGGGAACCAAAGAGTAAACATAAAAACAACTTCTTACTCTTAAGTTCGGGTTTAACAACGTGCTAATAGCCCATAATGAAGAGAGCAGCCATCAGTTAATCAACCCATTAAGCTGGGATCAGAAGTGTCAACTCAAGTACAGTTTACTAATTTACTGACCCTTAATGGGTCAGCAAGATCTATAACCCAAAGACTGATCTTTCTGCTTCTGTTAAAGTCACTTTGGAGGCCAATTCACTTCCTTCCATGATTATGATCTTTGACCTGGTTTGGGGAGGGAGTCCACATAAAATCCATTTATGAGAATGTGCGTGGGTTACTGAGTAATGGAATCTCAAGCTAACTGGTGAGTTAAGTGTCTGGGTAGAAGCTCTTTAGGGATGTATCAACTATTTTTTTTTTTTCCTGGAGTCCACACAACCATGAAAATAGACATGTAGGATCTTAGAGAGAACTTCTGACTCCAGAAGTTCTGGGTTTCTGAGTTAGTTAAGGCTTGACACCCATTTCCATTCCTATTCTGCTCTGTGACTAAATCTTAGTTTTTGAAATGTCAATGGATCAAAAAGAACTGAGGAGAGAGTTGGCAAGATGTAGGGCTATGCCTGCCAAATAATAAAGTTTTGCTTTATTAAAGATGCAATAGGTTATATAGAAAGTTGCTTTGGTAACTAATAAGCAAAAATTGATTTAATTTAGTTGAATCTAATAAGTGAGACAGTTACCTAGCGTTTGCTACTTTCAAGGGGAAGGAGAGAAAAAGAGAAGTATACCTTATTGCAGATGGGCCTCTGAGAGGGTATAATCAAAATTATGAAACAAATATTCATTCACTTGAATCACATTTGCATAGAAAAGATAAAATTGCCACAATAACACAAGTTTTTGTACTTTTTTTTTTTTAATAGCAGCATTTTCTTTCTCAGGTGATAAAGCAGTTCACCGAACTACAAATTACAATGTCCATTAGCAACCTGTTAGCCATGTGATATCTGAGACTCAGACATATGCAAGATTTGGTTCCGTTGCCCTGGTCCCCAGCCAAGACTGTGGCAAGGTTACTTAAATATCACCAACTCTAGTCTTGCTCTGACAGACCTGGCTGTGATTTCCCCCCAAACAGGACACAGACTAAGATGTATTAACTGAGGTTCTGGAAAGCAGAAGAGGAAAAAAGGGCACACTACTAAATATGCACTAAACATTAAAAAAGAAAAAAGTTTTATGGAAGGAAAAATTGAGATTAATTAAGAGACGTAGGATTTGTTTTTTCTCTCTACAAAGAAAATAAGTCATCTTCATGCCAATGATGCTCGAAGAAGATTCCTGCAAAGGAAACCATCTTCGCTAGGAAAATACAGGCTCCCTCTGTTGTGGGTGACATTGCCCTCTATTTCTTCCCCTATTTGTTGCCTTTGTTTTCCTTCCCTGTCATTAGCCAACCGCCTGGTATCACCGTGCCAAGCTCAGCACAAAGGCAGCTAAAAGCCTCTGCAGGAACAACAGTTTCTTCCTACGGGGAAAAAAGCGAACCCCGGGGCCAAAAAGATGAGGAAAGGTTCAGCCTTTGGGAAAGCTCTCACAGAAGTGGGGGGCTTTGGCAAGGTCAACCTTTGGAGGCGACCCCCGGGGCGCAGGTGCTCAACCTCAGGGCCAGCCTGAGGGATGTAAGGAGGGGAGCCGGAAAGGAGGGGCAGCAGGAGAGAGAGAGCGAGTCCTCGTCGGAGGCCGCTGGACCAGAGGCGGGAAGGCTGGAGCCGGGCTCCGAGCCGCCACCCCGCCCTCCGCACCGCGCCTGCCGCGGGGTCACGGCCGGGCCCCACCTCCCTGGCAGCGGCGCGCTCCGCCTCGGTCCTCCTCGGTCCGGGAGGCGGCGTGGCTGGGCGAGCGCGCCCCGCGACGGAGCGCCTGACCCCGGGGGCCACAGACCAGAGGAGGGGGTCCAGCTCTGCACGCAGCTCTGCAGCTCCCTCCCCGACTCTCTCCACTCCTTCCCGGCGGCGGCTGCACCAGCGGCGCCGAGGACCCCAGCCGCAGCGTCTCCGAAACCTCCGCGGAGCCCAGCTGCGCCGCGGGCCGGAGGAGGGGGCTGGGGCGGCGGGGGAGGGGCGGGGGGCGGAGGCCGGGGGGGGCGGGGTGGCGGCGGGGGCGGCGCGTGGGGCGGCGGCGTCACTTACCCGGCCGGGGCGCGGGGGCAGCTCGCCGACTCCTCGAGGGCCGCGGCGGCTGGGGGCCGGCGGTCGCGCGGCCCAGGCGCTGCCAAATGTAAACAATCCGCCATGATTTCTTTGTTTAGCTAATTGAACCTGCCGCCGTCGCGAGTCCCGGGCGCTCCCTCCTCTCCCCGGCCCCCCTCGTTCGCGCGCGCTTTCTTTTATTTGTCTTCCCCCACCCCGCTCCTCCGTCTTCCCCTCTCGTCTTTGGCCTCAGTAGCGGCTTCTCATGGAAGTCGAGGCAGTGGAGTGGTTGGTGCGGGGAGTGCGGTGGTGGTTTTTAGAAATACAGGTAAAAAATACCCAAATCTCTAGCTGAGGTGCAGTTGCTGAAAGAGGAGGAGGGTGTTTCCCTCCCTCCTTTCCTCCCGCCTTTCCCGCCACCGCCCCCCCCCGCCCCATTTATTAGGCTAGCCTCCGTGGAAAGTGCCAGATAAATGGGGTGCAATTTCCAGTCACCTTTCCTTGCCACCTAACTCTAGTACCCAAGTTCTCAGGAGGATTTTGGACTCTGCCAAAGCACCAGGTTCTTCACTTACTTTGAGAACCCCAACTCTTAAGTGATGTCCGGCTGCCTAAGGGCGCGCGGAATAGTCCCCGCCACGGCAGGGCGGAATAAACAGAGTAAAGCCCGCTCCTCGGGACGGGTGGTCGGTTGGCGTCAACTCCACACCTTTAAGAAAACGCCGGGTTTTACACACTCACCCACGCCCGTGCACACACCATCCAAACTAGCGCCAACACAGTGGAAAGGTACAAGGACGGGACGTTTCTGCCTTATATTTGCCTAAATTATAGGTACTTTTTCCTTCCGCAACTCTAGGGAGGGGGTAGACGAAGCATACGTACTGAGTTTAAAACTTCGAGGAGATAGGTCCTGGTGGAAGGGAAGGCTTAGCGACTATGTATGTGACCTTCTGTGGGTGGAAATGCATTTGAACACCAGCTTTCACTACAGTTAATACAGGCATCTTTTAAGTCCTGTTCTAGGTATGTTTATAATGAGAATCGGGGTAATCCGTGGCAAGAAAATCATAGGGTTATGGTCTCATTTATTTAAAAAAAGGACTTCGGTGTCACTCCTATTTATAACCACTGTGTTGACTGTATACCAGTGATTAAATATTTTAATTCGTAAGGAGGATTGAAAGTCATCTACATCTTGCAGTGAAACGGTGCCTCTTAAATTATCAGAATTAATCTCATTAAAAGAAGTTATTGCCTTACCTGCTTAATTCTTGTTGGGAAAGCACTGTTAAATAGAGTAATGTCATCCTTAAAAGTTTGAACCAACCATTTATAGGTCATAGAATATATTGGTTTTAAGTGTAGAGGGGCCATCTGCTCCAATCAAGAGAACTGAACTAAGAAATACACTGTAGGCCAGCCACTGTGGTGGTTTAAACCTCTGGGTCAATTAATAAATAAGTGTTCAAGCATTCTGATTATATAGGAAGAGAAAGGTATTGCCAAGCAATCAAAATGACCCCCAGTATACACATAACTTTCGTCTATTCCCTCAGGAAAATTCTATAGAAGTTATAACTATGCTTTTTCTCCACACCTGTGATGTTTTTCTCTATAGTAGGTTAAGTTTTGCATGTTTTCCCTAATTCTAACTTAAATTTGACCTTATGAAACCCATCATATTTATCCTCTCCGAATGCTTGTACCTAAATTCTCTTGGCATCAGATATGAAACTTCTGCAGTTGAGAACTATGTGATCAAGGCCTTTGAGTAGGAAATTCCTATACTCATTACCTGAAAAAAGATTATTGCATGAAAATTAGACTGAAGGAGCCAGAGTCACTTTTCAAAGTTAGGTGAAACAAATGTGTTTTGCATTAGTTTATTTAAAGATCTGTCCTGCTTGTATGGAATTGCAGATCCGTATTTTTCTAATATGGTTGAATTTTGCATATTTGCACCAGATTCACTGCATGTGTCACTTATCATGAACTGAGATTTGTTTGGGAAGTTGGAGGGAGATGGGCAAATGGAGCTGCTCTTGAGCTTATTCCAGTTTCTGGCATCTCTCCTTAACAAAGTATATTTGACAGATTCAGTCTTTGTGTATCTCCTTTACTCTTACACTACTTCCTATTCACAACACGTCACTTCTGGTGATTCTGGTCACCAAGTGTATATTTTTCCACTTACACCAACCAGTTCTCCACAGCATGGGCTATGTAGCCCACAGTTTAACTCAGTTATGCACTGTCTACTTGAAGATGGTGTTAGATCCCACCAGTTAGGGCTCAGTCCTATATGAGCCCATTTCAGATGTGGATCATAAATAGTCCATCCCTAGATTAGCTAGACTATTGAGAGTCCCTTGGAGATCAAACAAGTCAATCCTAAAGGAAATCTGTCCTGAATATTCATTGGAAGGACTGACGCTGAAGCTGAAACTCCAATACTTTGGTTACCTGATGCAAAGAACTGACTCATCAGAAAAGACCCTGATTCTGGGAAAGATTGAAGGCAGGAGGAGAAGGGGATGACAGAGGATGAGATGGTTGAATGGCATCACCAACTCGATGACTATGAGTTTGAGTAAGTTCCAAGAGTGGGTGATGGACAAGGAAGCCTAGCATGCTGCAGTCCATGGGGTTGCAAAGAGTCGGACATGACTGAGCGACTAAACTGAACTGAGCTTACCTGCAACTCCTCCCTGACTTGGCCACAAATCAGAGGTTCCCATGACCTCTTTCCCCTTTGGATTTAATTAATTTGCTACAGCATCTCACAGGACTGAGAGAAACATTTACTCACACTTAGTAGTTTATTAAAAGATACAGATGAACAGCCGGATGAAGAGATACGTAGGGCGATGTCTGGGAACGTCGAGAGCACAGGAGCTTCTGTCCTGTGGAGCTGGGGTGCATCATCTCCTGGCTTAGATGTGCTTGATAACCTAGAAGTTCTCCAAACCCTGTATTTTGGGGACGTTTATGGAAGCTTTAGTATGTAGCATGATCGACCATTAACTCTGTTTACAGCCTCTCCCCCTTCTCAAGAAAATGAGGGCTGGAGCTGAAAATTTTAAGCTTCTTATCATGATTTGATGTTTTCAGTGACCAGTCCCCACCCAGTAGTCCGTCCAGAGTGCCTCAAGAGAGCAAAAGTTGCTCCTAGAGGTCTTATCATTTAGGAATTTGTAAGGTCAGGGACTGGTCAAATATCAGATATTACAACAAGAGATGCTCCAAGGGCTATTATTACTTAGGGATTTACAAGAGTTTCAAGAGACTTGTGTCAGAAACTATAGGCAGAGACATACACACGCACATATATACATATATGAAAAATGAAAGTGTTAGCTGCTCAGTCATGTCTGACTTTGCAACCCCATGGACTGTAGCCTGCCAGGCTCCCCTATCCAGGGGATTCTCTAGGCAAGAACACTGGAGTGGGTTGACATTTGCTCCTCCAGAGGATCCTCCTGACCCAGAGATCAAACCCAGACACAGAGGTCTCCTGTGTCTCCTGGATTCTTTACTATCAGTGCCACCTGGGAAACCCATATAAGCCTTTAGGCTCTTATGGGCTTAAATATATTTTTATGGGCTTATATATAGTTTGCCTAAACTAAGTTATCACTTGAAACTGGCACTGGCGATTACTGCCATTCCTACGCTACATGTGTCAAGTTGTCGAGTCCTGAGCAAACCATTCTCGGTATTCACAGTTTTGTGACACTTTCCTTTGCACAGTTTTCCCTCACCTCATTTGGCCATCACTTGAAATACATTACGTTCTTAAATGTTTCCTTCCAAGATAAAGTTGGGCTACTTAGCACCCAACTCTAGACACAAATTAAAATGATCATGAATATACTTTGTATATTGTTTCTTTGATTTGATTTCTTTTCCTCAGTTTTAAATCTATTAAGCTGTTTCTCCTAAAAATTAGGCACATTATAGTGATATTTTCATGATTCCTCAAGTTATACTGCCTACTTGCAAAATATGTCCATTTGTGAGGAAAAACACAACTCTTCTATTATAGCTCCCAACGTTCATTAGGTTTGCAGGAAATAAAATTTGTTTCAGTCTTGGAAAAGGTTTTGGTTTAAGATTTATTTTTCAAATCCAAAGAGAATAAAAATTGGAAAACTCATGCATTCTGTAGTTTGAGAGATGAATATAAGGTTCTAATATACAGCAGAGTTAGGAAAAGATCAAATTCTCCTAACAGTTTTATTTTCCTTTGTTTTCTGGGAATCTGTAAGTACAGCAACCATGGCAAACCCAAAGAGAAGAATTGCAGGGTCTTGACAATGCTTCTCCCTGCACTTGGCCCAGGTATTTGGGAAACAAATTTCCTACTTCTAGCCAGACACTTCTTGGAATGGGTGCAGGATCATCTATGGGCACAGCTGCTGCTATACTTGAGGGGTCCCAGAACCCAGACACAGCTCTTTGAGCAGCCAAATGAGTATCTTCCCAAACCACTACCATCTCATTCACTTTTTTTCAGCCTAAAATATTAAAATTAGCCCAAAGTGTTTTTAAAATTTAATTACACCCTTTGGAATCTGGGCTTTGGAAAACTGTTATTTCTCCATTAAATAAACCAATATCTGGAATACATACATACATAAATGTATATGTTAAAAATATGCTTGGAAAACTCACTTTACTGTAACATACAGCATAGTAGGAAAAATAAATTCACAGTTCACACTTTTTTTTTTAAAGATTTTCAAAAAATACCTAGCAAGCTGCTATCTGTCCAGTTATGAATGTGCTTGAATGCGAAACAAATTTTATCACTTGTATTAGTAGTAACACTATCGGGTAGGGAGAAATGAAAATGATTGCCACTTTTATGTCCTTATACTGTACACTCTTTTAAGATGGGTCTAGTAATGTTCTCTCTTCTATATAGAAGTAATAAATACCAATTTTAAGAGATAATGATTATAATAATGATGCTCCCTTGCCAAAAGGAAGAATAACAAAGGTATTTTAAGTTGCATTTTTATCATGATAGGGAAATTTCAAATAATTTAGCTAATTTTAACTAATAACTACTGAGAATTAACATTATTATTTAATGCAATCAGTACTCAAATAGAACATAAATCCAAGGACTAAACACTGGGGATGATGTAGAAGAGATAAGGCTTAGAGATTTGTAATTCTCAAGGATCGAAAAGGGAGAACCCAAAGGGAATTAAGTGCTGGTTTTCTCAAATAAGGAATTAGATTTCCTTATTTCTTAAAATTACCCTGCAAGCCATATATTTTATGACATGTATATTCTTAAAATATTCCAAAATCTACAATGTAAGTTATATGCATTTTCTACATTAAGACATTATTTCTAGCTTCTGTTTCTTTCCTTGAACATTAAAATAAATGGTTACTTTATTTCATTTTCATAGATTATTTGAAAATCTAAAATATATTTTAAATGTTTATCTATTATAAATATTCTATCAACTTATTCACTCTAATAAAAGCACTTAGCATTGTAGTTGCATTTGAGAAATATATAAGCACCATAAAACTTCACTTAATATGCGCTAGCATTTCTTCAATAAACAGTGTGAAGTCAAATTCCTATGTAATTTAACAGTTGCTAGTAGCAGCGCTCTGTGATACTAGTTGAAAATAGCTACTTTGAAACATGAAGCACAATGCAGAGAAATTATTCTACAGGTTTGCTCATTTCCCAGGGTTCTGTCCAGATTGAACCAACTGGTGCAGAAGCATGAACTTGAGAAAGAGCAGTATGAGCAAGCTCAGGTGTTGAGCTATTTTAGCTGTTTCTCTCTCCCCCTCCTTCTGTTCTTCCCCTCAGGTCTCTTGAAAACACAAATAAAAGTGACTAGCATTTTAAAATGCCAAATAACATAGAAAGTTATATAAAACAGTAGTCTTCAAAGTAGAGTGCAAGAAAAAATTACTGGAACTACTACCTATGGGCACTTATTATTTTGTTATTACCTTGTATTATTTTCATCTAAAAATAAAAAATTCTGCTCAACCTTTAACAAATGAATGGACACTGGTGCTCAAATATCTGTATGGCCAATGACTGCCTGTCAAGTACGGTGCACTTGAATTCCGATGAGAGAAACAGACAGACATTATTTCAATAGACATTGCAGCTATTCTAGCTGATATCCTGGATTCAGCCCTGTTCATTCACTGATATGGAGAAAGAAAAGATAGGGATGCAGAGGGCTGAGCCACATTCAGGAGGAGCCACGTGTCCTCTGTAGCTACCAACCATCCAGAAAAAGGATTTCTAGACCTCTGGAAGGGTCTTTCATCCTGAGGATTGTGTTGAATGGTTGGGTAGCTGGACCTTCAGTGCCATTTTGATCTTCTCATTTTTGTCCATGTACCATTTAAATAGGTTTCCTTTCTTCTCTCCCTCCCTCCTATCTTCTTTTCTTCTTTCTTTCCATTTTTTTTTGGGGGGGAGGTGTTGGTAGGGTGGGACGGGCCTGTATTTGAGTGTTTACTTTAGCTAAATTATATCTGGGGGAAAATGAAACCTGCCTATACAAGTCACATAAGTTAATTCTCTCACACTGTAGTAACACACTTCTATCATGAGTTTTCACACTGAAGCGTCTATAAAAAAAGATGCTAGTGGATTATGAATTTTGTTGGCATTATATTGCTGTTAACCAAATACATTTTTATAGAGAGACATCAAAGTTTTCTAATGACTGCTCCATCAGTAAAAACAGTCTTTGAGAATGAATAACTCAAATATACATTTAAATACCTTTAAAGATACTAATGTAATATATATTTTATATAATTAATATGTGTGTGTTAGTCACTCAGCCATGTCCGACTCTTTGCGACTCCATGAACTGTAGCCCACCAGTTCCTCTGTCCATGGAATTGTCTAGGCAAGAATACTGGAGTGGGTTGCCATTTCCTTCTCCAGGGGATCTTCCAAACCCAGGGATTGAACCCAGGTATCCCACATTGCAGGCACACTCTTTACCATCTGAGCCACCAGGAAAGATATATACCTTTATATATGATATATAAATGTATACTTATATAGTACATCATTTTATTAATTCATTCATTCAGTTGTTGAGTCATGTCCCACTCTTCTCGATCCCATGAATTGCAGCATGCCAGGCCTCCCTGTCCATCACCAACTCCCAGAGTTCACACAGACTCACATTCATCGAGTCAGTGAGGCCATCCAGCTATCTCATCCTCTGTCGTCCCCTTCTCCTCCTGCCCCCAATCTCTCCCAGCATCAGAGTCTTTTCCAGTGAGTCAACTCTTTGCAACAGGTGGCCAAAGTACTGGAGTTTCAGCTTTAGCATCATTACTTCCAAAGAAAATCCAGGGCTGATCTCCTTCAGAATGGACTGGTTGGAACTTCTTGCAGTCCAAGGGACTCTCAAGAGTCTTCTCCAACAGCACAGTTCAAAAGCATTAATTCTTTGGTGCTCAGCTTTCTCCACAGTCCAACTCTCACATCCATACATGAACACTGGAAAAACCATAGCCTTGACTAGACAGACGTTTCTTGGCAAAGTAATGTCTCTGCTTTTCAACATGCTATCTAGGTTGGTCATAACCTTTCTTCCAAGGAGTAAGCATCTTTTAATTTCATGGGTGCAGTCACCATCTGCAGTGATTTTGGAGCCCACCAAAATAAATCTGACACTGTTTCCACTGTTTCCCCATCTATTTCCCATGAAGTGATGGGACCAGACACCATGATCTTCATTTTCTGAATGTTTAGCTTGAAGCCAACTTTTTCGCTCTCCTCTTTCACTTTCATCAAGAGGCTTTTTAGTTCCTCTTCACTTTCTGCCATAAAGGTGGTGTTATTTGCATATCTGAGGTGATTGATATTTCTTCCAGCAATCTTGATTCCAGCTTGTGCTTCTTCCAGCCTAGCATTTCTCATGATGTACTCTGCATATAAGTTAAATAAGCAGGGTGACAATATACAGCCTTGACGTACTCCTTTTCCTGTATGGAACCAGTCTGTTGTTCCATGTCTGGTTCTAACTGTTGCCTCCTGACCTGCATACAGGTTTCTCAAGAGGCAGGTCAGGTGGTCTGGTATTCCCATCTCTTTCAGAATTTTCCACAGTTTCTTGTGATCCACACAGTCAAAGGCTTTGGCATAGTCAATAAAGCAGAAATAGATGTTTTTCTGGAACTCTCTTGCTTTTTACAGGATCCAGCGGATGTTGGCAATTTGATCTCTGGTTTCTCTGCTCTTTCTAAAACCAGCTTGAACATCAGGGAGTTCATGGTTCACGTATTGCTGAAGCCTGGCTTGGAGAATTTTGAGCATTACTTTACTAGCATGTGAGATGAGTGCAATTGTGTGGTAGTTTGAGCATTCTTTGGCATTGCCTTTCTTTGGGATTGGAATGAAAACTGACCTTTTTCAGGCCTGTGGCCACTGCTGAGTTTTCCAAATTTGCTGGCATATTGAGTGCAGCACTTTCACAGCATCATCTTTCAGGATTTGAAATAGCTCCACTGGAATTCCATCATCTCCTCTAGCTTTGTTCATAGTGATGCTTTCTAAGGCCCACTTGACTTCACATTGCAGGATGTCTGGCTCTAGGTGAGTGATCACACCATCATGATTATCTGGGTCATGAAGATATTTTTTGTACAGTTATTCTGTGTATTCTTGCCACCTCTTCTTAATATCTTCTGCTTCTGTTAGGTCCATACCATTTCTGTCCTAATTCTAGCCCATCTTTGCATGAAATGTTCCCTTGGTATCTCTAATTTTCTTGAAAAGATCTCTAGTCTTTCCCATTCTGTTGTTTTCCTCTATTTCTTTGCATTGATCACTGAGGAAGGCTTTCTTATCTCTTCTTGCTATTCTTTGGAACTCTGCATTCAGATGCTTATATCTTTCCTTTTCTCCTTTTCTTTTCACTTCTCTTCTTTTCACAGCTATTTGTAAGTCCTCCCCAGACAGACATTTTGCTTTTTTGCATTTCTTTTCCATGGGGATGGTCTTGATCCCTGTCTCCTGTACAGTGTCACGAACCTCTGTCCATAGTTCATTAGGCACTCTATCTATCAGATCTAGGCCCTTAAATCTATTTCTCACTTCCACTGTATAATCACAGAATGTGGTCCACTGGAGAAGGAAATCGCAAACCACTTCAGTATTCTTGCCTTGAGGACCCCATGAACAGTATGAAAAGTCTAAATGATAGGATACTGAAAGAGGAACTCCCCAGGTCAGTAGGTGCCCAATATGCTACTGGGGATCAGTGGAGAAATAACTCCAGAAAGAATGAAGGGATGGAGCCAAATCAAAACCAATACCCAGCTGTGGATGTGACTGGTGATATAAGCAAGGTTTGATGCTGTAAAGAGCAGTATTTCATAGGAACCTGGAATGTCAGATCCAGGAATCAAGGCATATTGGAAGTGGTCAACAGGAGATGGCAAGAGTGAATGTCGACATTCTAGGAATCAGCGAACTAAAATGGACTGGAATGGATGAATTTAACTCAGATGACCATTATGTCTACTATTGTGGGCAGGAATCCCTTAGAAGAAATGGAGTAGCCATCATGGTCAACAAAAGAGTCTGAAATGCAGTACTTGGATGCAATCTCAAAAACGACAGAATGATCTCTGTTCATTTCCAAGGCAAACCATTAAATATCACGGTAATCCAAGTCTATGCCCCAACCAGTAACGCTGAAGAAGCTGAAGTTGAATGGTTCTATGAAGACCTACAAGACCTTTTAGAACTAACACCCAAAAAAGATGTCCTTTTCATTATAGGGGACTGGAATGCAAAAGTAGGAAATCAAGAAACACCTGGAGTAACAGGCAAATTTGGCCTTGGAATACAGAATGAAGCAGGGCAAAGGCTAATAGAGTTTTGCCAAGAGAACACACTGGTCATAGCAAACACCCTCTTCCAACAACACAGGAGAAGACTCTACACATGGACATCACCAGATGGTCAACACTGAAATCAGATTGATTATTTTCTTTCCAGCCAAAGATGGAGAAGGTCTATACAGTCAGCAAAAACAAGACCGGGAGCTGACTGTAGCTCAGATCATGAACTCCTTATTACCAAATTCAGACTTAAACTGAAGAAAGCAGGGAAAACCACTAGACTATTCAGGTATGACCTAAATCAAATCCCTTATGATTATACAGTGGAATGCAAAAGTAGGAAGTCAAGAAACATCTGGAGTAACAGGCAAATTTGGCCTTGGAATATGGAATGAAGCAGGGCAAAGGCTAATAGAATTTTGCCAAGAGAACGCACTGGTCATAGCAAACACCCTCTTCCAACAACACAAGAGAAGACTCTACACATGGACATCACCAGAAGGTCAACACCGAAATCAGATTGATTATATTCTTTGCAGCCAAAGCTGGAGAAGCTCTATACAGCCAGCAAAAACCAGACTGGGAGCTGACTGTGGCTCAGAGCATGAACTCCTTATTACTGAAATCAGACTTATATATAGTACATAAATATTTATTAAATAATTTAAATATAAATAGTTATACATTATATTTAATACACTACTTACATGCCACTATTCTAATACATTGTGCATTTTGTGAAACATAGAGTACAGTTTTTAAAGATATAATAAACAGTATTACTAAAATTTTTATTCTATTTATCTATGAGAATTCAAACTTTCATTCTCTCATATGATGAATATTGGTTTTTTTTTTTTTTAGTTGCTAAGTCATGTTCAACTCTTTTGTCACCCCATGGACTGTAACCCGCCAGGCTCCTCAATCCATGGAATTTCCCAGGCAAGAATATACCCTGCCACTGATATTCTGAAAAGTATTAGTCAGCACCTAAGCATTGCCTCATAGCTCAGTTGGTAAATGAATCTCCCCGCAATGCAGGAAACCGGGGTTCGATCCCTGGGTCAGGAAAATCCCCTGGAGAAGGAAATGGCAACTCACTCCAGTATTCTTGCCTGGAGAATCCCATGGACAGAGCCTGGCGGGCTACAGCGCATGGGGTCCCAAGAGTCGGACATGACTCAGCGACTAAACCACCATCACCACCAAGCATGAAAACAGAAGCCTATCTAAGGATTTTTTATTATTTTTGGAAAAGGAGTTTAGTAGTAGGGATTGCTTACACAGGAAATAGAGGAGCTAAGAAACTGAGCAAGGGACAGTGAGGAGGCAGTTCAGAGATGAGCAAGTGTACCCACTCCAGTGTTCTTGCCTGGAGAACCCCAGGGATGGGGGAGCCTGGTGGGCTGCCAGACGTCTATGGGGTCGCACAGAGTTGGAAACGACTGAAGCAACTTAGCAACAGCAGCAGCAGCAGCAGCAGCAGAACACCTGAAGAAAAGGGAGACCAGGGGCTAGACTTGCCTGGCAGAAGCTGGCCAGGAGACATAACTGCTGCCCGGGGCACTGCATAGACAAGGGAGGCTGGAAGAAATGCTGCAGCCTCTGCCTTCCTTCTGGTCTTCACAGTGTGGCCAGAGCCTCCCACTGACAAACCTAGCCTCCGGCAGATGTCTGGACAACACATCCCAAAGTGTGTGGGGGGAGGGGGAGGGGAGAAGGTGGCTCTATCTGTAATACAGAGTGAATCAGGGCAAAGCATGAATACGGAAACGAGGCAAACCCACCCAGTTCCTGTGCCCAGAACTTCTCACAGTCCTCTGAATAGTCCCTGTTTTTCTCCTATCTCTATGTATTGGTGCATCTATCCTCATCTGCCAGGAATGTCTTTCTTTCTGTTCTTTGCCTATCAACTTCCTGTATAGCCTTCAAGAATCAAGTCATTTCAGAGACAGTCGTGGAGGTAGGATCACAGGCAATGTACTGAGTGCTGGGTTATCAGAACTATCAATTTCTTTTGGAAATAAGTCTATTTCCTGAACTTTTCTGAAAACCCAGTTTGTATGTTGAGTTAGCATAGTCCAGCAGTTCTGAGCAAGATTTCAGGACCCAAACTACCAGGGTCAGATCCTTGTTCTGCCCTCTCCTAGCTGTATAAGCTTGCCTCAGTTTTTTCATCTGTAAACTGGGGAGGATAATAATATGCATACTGTAGGATTGTTAGGAGGATGAAATGAGTTAATAGTTTATTGGGCTGCCGTCTATGGGGTCGCACAGAGACACGACTGAAGCGACTTAGCAGCAGCAGCAGCAGCACGTACAACAGTTTCTGGCAATATTAATTTCTTCATCTGTGTTTGTTAAACTAAATATATGCATGCTGAGTCACTCCTCTCTGGGCTTCCACAGCCTTCCATCCATATTTCCATTCTAGAATTCATGACACTGAACTGTAATCTGCACATCTGTCACTTCTGGTAGAATGTGGGCTCTTGCTAGGGAATCTTTGACGAATCATCTTTGCATTCCCAATGCAAAGAACATAATAGATGCTCAATAAGTGTTTAATTAATTAATCACTTCATCTAAACCTCCCCTCGGTCAAAAATCATGAAATGCAGTGATGCATGCCAAGGGAAAGATATTTTAAAGAGTTCAGAGAAAAGAGGGATTAGACTACTGGACTTGACATTCACAGAGGAGGTGACATCTAAGCTTTTTAAAATCAGCTAGGATTATACATATACAGCTAATCAGAAGAGCTGAGGGAACATATGAGCAAAGACCTGGAAGTGGGAAAACCTGGGGGCATGTGCAGAAGCAAGGAGAGAAAGGAGCTCAAGTAGACAGGATTCAAATAGTGGATGGGAGCAAAGTCATGGAAAGTGGGTAGGAAGGTCCATACTATAGGCCAAGGGCTCTCTACCTTTATTTCACTATGATACCCTGTCAACCCTGACAAGTTTTCTGGTTTTCTTTTTCTTGTTTTAATAATGCAAGTGCCTGACTTGAGTTTTGATCTTGATACCACTTCAAAGAGGTATCCACCTCAAGAGGACTATCTTGAATAAACACATTGCCAGCCACACAACTGGATAAAAAGCCAGGCTCCCTCCCTCAACTGAGTCTCCTTTGTTTTAGAGAGCTTGGTTGATTTTGATAACTGACCATTTGGGCCACATATTTTTTTCCATGCTTTTTTAAAAATAAACTTTTCCCTTTTAAAAATTATTATTTATTTATTTATTTCATTTTCTGGCTGCACTAGGTCTTCATTGCTGCCTGTGGGCTTTCTCTAGCTGCAATACATGAGCTTCTCTTGTCACAGAGCAGTGACTCTGGGCCTTGCGGGATTCTGTAGTTGTGGCTTGCGGGCTCTAGAGCAGGAGCTCAGCCGTTGCGGTGCATGGCCTTAGCTGCCCCAAGGCATGTGGAATCTGAGTTCCCAGACTAGGGATCCTCTGCGTTGGCACGTGGATTCTTAACCACTGGATCACCAGGGAAGTCCCTCTTCCATGCTTTAAATTTCTGCTCTTAGTTTAAAGAGTGAGCCAAAATCCCTGGGCCCCCACCCTCAACTCCAATAAAAGCAGAATCCCAGACCCATGCACTCTGTCTCTACCCACAACCTCACTGTGTGGCCCCAGGTGTACTGTGTAATTTCCAAGATCTATAAATAATTAACTTTTTTTCAAAGTTTCCTGATGATTATTGCTGAAGGGCATCTTGCAATCATAATAACTACAAGGGCTAGTCCAGCCAAAACATTGGCTACTAATAAGCTGAGACCCACACAAAACATACCCTTAATAGGTAAAAATTATACCTTTAATACTCACCTAAGCTTCAGTTCACACACATGACCACTGGAAAAACCATAGCCTTGACTAGACGGACCTTTGTTGATAAAGTAATATCTCTGCTTTTTAATAGGCTATCTAGGTTGGTCATAACTTTCCTTCCAAGGAGTAAGCGTCTTTTAATTTCATGGCTGCAATCACAATCTGAAGTGATTTTGAAGCCCCCAAAATAAAGTCTGTCACTGCTTCCACTGTTTCCCCATCTATTTCCCATGAAGTGATGGGACCAGATGCCATGATCTTAGTTTTCTGAATGTTGAGCTTTACGCCAACTTTTTCACTCCCCTAAACTTCCTGCTGCTGCTGCTGCTAAGTTGCTTCAGTTGTGTTCGACTCTGTGCGACCCCATAGACAGTAGCCCACCAGGCTCCGCTGTCCCTGGGATTCTCCAGGCAAGAACACTGGAGTGGGTTCCCCTAAGCTTACTCAAGACTAAATATTTTCCCTTCGTTACCATTCAAGAAGTCACATCTTGACTTCTATCCATCTCTCCATCTATCTGTCTATCATGTATAACCTGAATCATTTTTAGTATCAAATAGTCAAGGAACTCAACCTTGAATAATCATTGGAAGGACTGATGCTAAAGCTGAAGCTCTAGTACTTTGGCCACCTGATGCGAAGAGCTGACTCATTGGAAAAGACCCTGACGCTGGGAAAGATTGAAGACAAAAGTAGAAGGAGGCCAAAGAGAACCAGATGATTAGATAGCATCACCAGTTCAATGGACATGAATTTGAGCAAACTCCGGGAGATAGTGGAGCCTGGCAGTCTACAGTCCGTGGGGTCACAGAGTCGGACACTACTTAGCCACTGAACAGCAACAACAACATCAAATGAACGGATGTCCCAAGTTATTCTGTGCTTAAATTTGTTACTTCAGGTAATGGGTGACAATTGGAAAAATGAGTATGTTTAGATTAATCTTCAAGGAGATTATTGTGAAAATATACAGTACCTGTTAATAACTGTCTGGCATAGTAACATGGAGGCAAGTTCTCAAAAATGATGGATGAAGAAAGAAAAACTTGAGGATAAAAGGCATGGTCAAAGTTCTTAATTCAGTAAGTGCAAAAGGATTATTCTGTACTTCATTCCAACTAGAGAATTCATTCTAAAATCTGAGAATTGAGTTTTTTTTTCTGTAAGCGGCTTTGTTTTTCTTCTTTTACATTCATGGTGCACTGCAAAGCTCCTGAGAGCTGTCATTTGGCTCTGACCTACTTTGAAGCATGTTTCATTTTTGGCTGGGAGCTGTGAGAACGTACACTTCCTCAGGATAGTAAGAAATGCACATCTTTGGGATTAAATCATGTTTCCCACAGAGGCGCTCAGTGGTGAATTGGTCTCAAATAGTCTAAATCCCTTGTCTTGTGTGATGAGGTTGTTCTTATTGTTTGGGCGGGTGGTGAGTAGCTTCAGGGATCTCTAGGTGAGGTACAATCTACCTTTTGGTCCAAATTACCTTTCTGCCCTTTCACAAAATTCATACATCTCTCTGTCCCTCTGGCTCCTTCCTGAAACTTCTTTTCTCTGTCTAACAGTGAAACTTCGTGACTTCCCCTGGCTGTGTTATCAGCTTCTGTCTGTGCATTGGTCAGCAGGATGGAGATATTTTCTGAACCATTCGGCCAGCATATACAGTCTATCTGAGTACCAATTACCTCAAGCCTCACTCATAATACAAGTCCCTTGATACTAGAGAAGAATGTTTTTCTGCATTTTATGTTTCCTTATTATGCTTGGTTTTGCTTATTTGTTCTTTTATAACTTGAGAAATTTCAATAGCTTCTTTGCTTTAAAAAAGTGTTTTATTCACACAGAAAGGTATTATTCATAGAAAGAGCTATGTAGAATTCCATTATGCCATAGTTCATCAGTTAGTGTAGGCAATTTCTTTGTGTTCTGATCTCGGTGTCTCCTTGCTTTCCTGGAAGGGTATGTGGTCCGGGATCACCTGGTGGCCAGCCTCCAATGTGGCTCCCAATGAGTCTTCATTGGGACGCCTGGTATTTATGACTTCGTGTGGTCCCCTTCCACACTGATTAACATCAAATATCAGGAAAATGATGGGGTGTGGTTTCTGGGATTATGTCACAAAGGGTAGTATGGCTTCTACCTTGCTTTCTTGGAAATCATTTACTTTGGCAAATGCCAGTCATGTCATGAAGACACTTAATTAGCCCTGTTGAGAGGTCCACACAGTGAGAAAGCCCTCCTGCCACTAGCTAGCACCAAGCATGGGAGACAGCCATCCTGGAATTGGATTCTCCAGCTCTAGTCAAACCTTCAGATGCCTGCTGTCCCATCTGACAAACCCATGAGAGCCAGAACCACACAGCTGAGCCACTTTTGACTTCCTGATCTTTCGCAATAACTATGTGAGACAATAAGTGTTTCTAACCCACAGAAACTCTGTTAGGTGATTTTTAATTGTTGCTTCAAGCCTCTAAGCTTCCGGGTAATTTTCTTGGGGTAAGGAGGATAGCTTCTGTTCTTAGCTCCAGCTGTTTTACACCTCAAGTGTCTACATTAAAAAATCTTGGGACTTCCCTGGCTGGCAGTCCAGTGGTTATGACTCTGAACTTCCACTGCAAAGGAAACCAGTTTGATCCCTGGTTGGGGGACTAAGATCCCACATGCCATGTGGCACGGCCAAAATAATAATAATAGTAAGTAAATCTCTCCACTATGAGGACAAATTTACTTCCCAAAGCCTTTCTGCTTTATGTGTGAAAATATTCCTCCTATTACCATGCTTTTGACCATTACAAAGCATATAATGTTAGTTGAATGACAGAGGACGAGACGGTTGGATGGCATCACTGACTTGATGGACATGAGTTTGAGCAAGCTCCAGGAGTTGGTGATGGACAGGGAAGCCTGGCATGCTGCAGTCTATGGGGTCGCAAACAGTCAGACACAACTGAGCGACTGAACTGAACTACCCTGAACTGAATGTTAACTGACAGTAATTGGTACCCATGCCCCTCACTTTTCTTAGTAAGTTCTACTCTTACCTCTGTAAGGCCTGAGGAAGTAATCAATGTGGAGGAAATTTAATTTCAGCCTGCTGCAAAGGAAAAGAACGACACACAATATATTGCTGTAAAGTTGTTTTTTTTTTTTCCTTAGAAGAAAATACATTTCCTCTAGAGACCATTTTTGGTCTTATCTACTATGACATCGAGCCATTAGTACCATGTATTTTATATTATCTTCACAAATTTTTACTCTGATCAATAGATTGAGAGCTAGAGTCCTAGGTTCAGATTTTAATTTTGCTACTTTGTAGTCTGTGATAGAACAAAGTAATTTTTCTAGTCCTTAGTTTTATTGTTTGTGAAATGAAACCAGTAAAATCCATTTATTCATTCAGCCCATATCTACATGTTTGTTTGTTTGTTTATATATTTTTGGCCATGTGTTGCAGGGCTTGCAGGATCTGTTTCTGGACCAGAGATTAAACCCAAATCCTCAGCAATGGAAAGGCAGAGTCCTAATCACTGGACTGCCAAGAAATTCCCAGTCTGCACGTTTATTCAGCATCTTCCATGTGCCAGTCCCTACACCAAAGGTGAACAAGACTGGCATGACTTTTGCCTTCACGGACTTCACAACTTACATATAATTTCAGACTTAATTTTTCTAATAAGTTCTTGCTGGGAAAGGCTCTACAAAAGTAGTCAATTCAACACATATTTTTTAATATCTATGACATTAACTCTGAGGTGCTGATTCTGTAGAATCATAATTAAATGACCCCAAATTAATAACTATAGATTATATGTAGCTCCTTATACTTTGTAAGGCACTTTCTAATTATCATATGTGAGCCTCTCAAAAACTGTGATTGCTCAGTTATTAACCTGGATTATCCACTCACCCTCCTCTAACTTTGCCTTTGATATATATTAGATTTCTCTATTCTTACATGCATTTCCCCAGGGCATTTATTCCACCTGTAATTAAACAGTGAACTAGGGAATTCAAGTTTGCTTCCCATTCTAGATTGAACCATAATCTGACTCATTGCTCTTTCTCAGTATCCAGAACAGAGAATGTATTCAATATTTATGTATTTTGTACATAACTTTGTTTTCAATATATTATATTTATTGATGAAGAACCTGAGTTGGAGAGGTTAAATGACTTGCCTAAAGTCACACACTGAATTACATAAACATCGGATTTAGGCCTACAGAAGATTTTGATGCTACTTGGGTTAGACAAGATGTTTATACCATTGGTCCTATGCCTCCTACCTAGATTCTTTTTTTTTTAAGACTTTACTTTTTTTAGAGCAGTTTTAGGTTTGCAGCAAGATTGAGAGGAAGATCCAGAGATTGCCTATGAACCCCTTGCCGTAGACATGCATAGCCTCCCCCATTATCAGCATCCCCTACCAAAGTGTTTCATTTGTTTCAATTGATGAACCTACATTGACACATCATAATCACCCAAAGTCCACAGTTCACATTATGGTTCACTCTTCTTTGATTCTCTGTTTTGGGTCACAGCTTCAGCAGAAATAACAGCACACTGTGATAGAAATAGTAAAGGGAAGACAAGAAACAGCCAGGTACATAATCCCTATTGTTCAGAGGTCTTGCTCTCATGGCAGACTCTCTCAATGAAAGAAATGTTGCCAGTGATAAGAAAAAAAAAAATCAAACCCCAAATTTAAAATTTTCATGTGGAGTATTTTTAATATTAACTACAAATTAACTTAGCAGATAATTAATTCCTTTGAAAATTAGCTGTATTAAACTTAATTTAAAAAAAATATTAGAAAATGTGAAACATGGGAGACGTTTGCCTTATTATCTTGTACCTCTTACTATTTTCCCTGTCCCAATTACAGAATCATAATGATTGGATTTGTCCAAATGGAAAATGTGTCTGTATAATAACAAAATTATATTTCTCTTTCCTCCTTGAATAGCTGGCTTCTTTGTTTAGAAAACTGTAGTATTTACTCACTTGCAATTTGTGTTTTCGCTCAAGTGTCAATTTCCCTGTAAAGGCTAACTCTATTGAAATATATTTGCCTGTGGCTATGCCATCTTTAAATTTTCCTTAATTTGCATGCACTTCATATCTCAATGCAAAGCCTAAAATGTCTGACACGAACTCTATACATAACAATACTTTTGATTGACAGGAAGGTTTATTATGCATTGATATGACATCATATTTATGTATAACAATGGCTTTTTGACTGACAACTAAGCAATGATAGAATTCTGGACACCTTCTATACATCATTTTTTATAAGACAAACTAAAATATCCAGATAATTGGCTGAATTTTTCCATTTTCACCAATTGCTTAGCATTGAGTATGGGAAGAGACAATGAAATAGTGCCTCATTCTTTGCCTTTTCCAGTGATGAAAGATACTTTGTCCCAACAGAACATCACATGGTTCCACTCCTTTTTTTTCTTTTAATGATTTTGTGTGTTAAAAATTGGCAACTCTGATATTAAATGAATTGATTTTTTAAAATAAACATGCTCACAACTGATCTGTGGAATATTTTCAAGAACCTGCTGGTAAGATGAGAAAATCTTAATGAGATCCTGCATTTTGGTCTCATGAGAAAGCTCTTTCAGGAGGCATGGTGTCCAGTAGTGAACACCAATGCCAATCAATTAACACGTCTTGCTAGACATCTACCACCCGGTCAGCATCCAACACAAGAAGGACTTAGGGAGAGCCACCAGGCAATATGTAATGAAATGTTAAATAATTTAGTAGTCTATAAGAATCCAGAAAAAGGCAAAGCCAGAGTGGACTGGGAAATATGGTGGTCTGCACTGTAAGAAACTCTGTGCCATCTGGACTTCTATGCTAATCAGCTGGATGACCTCAGGCAAGTTGCTTAACAGCTTCATGTCTCAGTTTCCTCATCTTTAATATGAGCTGAGAGTGATTTCTCAGCTCTATTGTTCTATTAATACAACTATGTAAGGCAAGTTTCACAGACAAAGTTCGGCCTACACTGAGCCTGGAGAGTAGAAGTTTAAGCCAACACCAGTGACTATAACACCAAGATGAGCATGAATGGATGAGTGAGGATGCCAGAGTCAGAAGGAGACCCTGTACAAATGCAAGAATGCCATAAAGTGACTAAATGCAGCTCAATGAAGAGTAGAATAGTAGCCTTTCAATAATAGAATGTTTGTTTATTCTTTAAAATAAATATACAGTTTGAAAAAATGTTTTGAGCACTGGCCATCATCATGGTGAAATTATTAGAACTTTTATGTGACACCAAGCACTGGACTGTAACCATCAGACTGGGCCATCCTACTCAATTACTCCTCTAAGAAAGAGTTGTTGCAAATAATGGGTTTATACTGCAGGTATAAATCATTGTTTTCTCAGTTCTACAAGTTATCTGAGTTACGCACATTTTCCTGTTATGGAAAAGAAGTATGATAGCCAACTCTGTAGCAATTCTGGAAATGATGAAGTGGGCATTAGTTGGGCTCTGGCCTTGAGAACACCTGGAAAAGATCAAAGATTCTACACTAACTGCTGGGGAAACTCGGTCCTTTCCCCACACTAGTGTGTAAGCCATAGAAGATTTTGACACTCTTACAAAAGTGACAACTCTGCTCTTTTTTTTCATGTTGCCTCTTTGATAAACTTAGACCCAGATACTCTACTTTCACCACAGTTGTCCACTGAGTGAAGAACAGATACAACCAAGCAATTTGTGTGCACTAGTTTTTATAATGCACAATTTGTTTTCCTTTTGCCAAATAAAAGTTGCTTTAGAATAATTCTGCATCATTCTATTCAGAAACATTAGGCTCCATCTTGCAATGGTTATTGGCAGTCAAAGTTCATCTTCAATAGTAATTAACACAGAAAGTGACTTTGGCCTTTTCTTATCAAGAGAAATTAAGATCAGTATTATACTCCATGAAAAGATGATATAAAACAGATTCCACTTTATATACATATATAATCAAGAAAAAAAGATGTGAATGAATGATTATTTCAGGTGAAAGTCATGATGCTCAAGACTATTTCTATAGACTCAGAGGTAAAATATAAATAATTACCACACGTTTTATTGTTTTTTTTTTCCCGTGAGTTATAATTAACGTAATTTGAGTGATGCTGGTTTTGGTTTTTGCATCTGCATCATGGGAAAAAAAACACTTGACAATGCTGAAGTGAAAGATTTCATATATAAATATTTATATCCTTCAGTAGCGTGGGCTGAAATTTTCCCAAATCTAGAAGTTCATATTTAGGATAGACAAAACTAACTTAGCACTTCAGAAATATCTGCTGCTATTGTCTCCTAATGTAAATTAAACAACTGCAAGCAAAATAATAACACTCCACAAACCTAAATTTCTACAACTAGCACCATGGGGAGCCCTTGGAAGTGCAGTGGCTGAGCACCTGCGTCACTGCTGGCCGCAGGCCCAAGGCATCAGAGTGGGGAGTGTGCGGCAGCCAACACAGACTAGTTCAGGCACCCATGAGACACCTTCCAGAAATACTTCACAGAGGAACCTCGCCAGGTGCTGGGTCCTGCATGACAAGGTTTGCTGTTTAGGTTTCAGGGTGGTTTTTTTTTTGGGGGGGGGAGAGGAGATCAAATAGTCAAACATCAAAATTTGAGTATACATTCTAATAAAACAATTTATTTTCACAGGCTGCTGAACTCTGGGACAGTAAAATAACACTAGTAAAAATTAGAATATCTTCCCAGGCTTGAGGGACTTCAGTCAGCAGAGAGAATCTTTTCGAGACAGAAGGTCAGAAAACTGCAGAAGAAATCAGTTTGAATGCACACGTTATCAGGAAAAGCATGAGAGAGCCAGCAGTGTGGGCAGCGACTGAACTGCCCACACCCCCTTACCCCAAATTTGCCACACACTTTGGAACTGTGAAGAATGTTACTGTCATTGAAACTGTGGGGGTCTTTGAAAAAAGTATATTTAGAAACATGATCTCATATGCATGTTGGACATATGGAGACAAGCAAATAAGAAGGATGTGACTCAAGCAACCTGTGATTGGAAATAACCTTCAACTTACACACAGGGAATCCACCCCTAAATTCCACCCATGAGATGGTGTTGGGGGAAGTAGAAATGAAGCTCAGAGTGGTATGGGACTTGGGAAATCCGTGAAGTATTCCTTCTCTGCTCTTTCCTGCAAATATGCATTCCTGATTGCCACACAGCACAGTGCGCAAGCTCCACACTGCCTTCCAATCAAGGATCGAAAGCTTGTAAGGAGCAGTGTTGTATATCATGCCATCTTCTCACTCAGCATCATGTTTTTGTGCCTCAAAGAGGCTTAATATCTGTTTATGGGACCAAGAGAGAGAAAAAGTGGCACTATCCCATTTGCTTTCAAATTGTTTTATCTCTCAGTCCTAAGACTTTCATTATAAAACAAGCTCTGAAACATTTTTTTCGTAATTTGTCAACTTGTTTCTCTGATATGCATAGGAAGTAAGACTATGTATTGTGCTTTTCCCATGATCCACCTTCATTAGTTTTATCAAATAAAGAGTGATAGTATAGGGGCTTGCCTGGCAGTTCAGTGGTTAAAACTGCGCTTCCACCGCAAGGGGTTTGATCCCTGGTTGAGGAACTAAGATTCTGCACATTGCATGTGCAGCCAAAAAAAAGGCTCAGTTGGGTAGTGCCTTTGTTTAGCAGTCTTTCATTGCTGTTTCTATTCTTTCTCAATAACTCTGTCGGTGCCTGTGTATTCCAGTGAAATATCCTGGTAATTTCATAAACACACAAACACATACAAACCCACATACATGTATGTACACACATGCACACACATAGTTAGAAATTAGTTTTCTCAGTGAGGCAAATGAGAATCACATCAAATTTAAACCCATGTATATGCTTATAAAAAATTTTATTTTATTTTATTTTATTTTTTATATGCTTATAAAAATTTTAAATGAACATAAATTATTCTGAATTCAAAGTAGAGAAAATGGTAGAAAGGATGGAAACTTATAGCCTTCAGAGCCTGAAATATTATGATAATCAGTTTCATAATTCAAATGAATACATAATTGTTAGATATCAACAGGGAAGATTTACAATTGGCTCAATGAAACCAAAAACTCAGTAGCAATCAGTATAGGAAAGTGTATCCTCCTATCTGAGGTAAATTAATTTTGTTACTGAAATGTCATTACATTGTCATATTTCCATTCATCACTTATTCAAACATATCCATTTTTCATTCCTAATGTTTCACTGCTAAGATAATTGAACTTTGCAGTTTTTATCTCAAGCTTATATTACTTAAAAATCTCTGTGTGCATTATTACAATGAAAGGGCAAAGGTAGAAATGGGACTTATTTACTCTTGTGGTTTATGATTGCATTGAAGCTCACAATTGATTATAGCTTTCTAACCTCTCTTTTCCTACTCATTACCCTCTTCACTTTATACCAGTATTTCCAGCTATTAGACTATCTTTATTTAGAAGGCACAAAAGGAAAAGACCAAGAAGGATTTGAAAAAATAATATATTTTTGTTTTGATGTTTCAACTTAATGCAGGTTTGAAAATGCTGAACTGTCTAAGGTATACTAAATATTCATTAGGCAGTTTAGCTTTTACTAAGTTCTAAATGAAAATGACCCAGCAAAATCAAATTGAAATTTCATAGAGTACTTTTCAAGTATGGTTCTAAAACATACATTAAACAAAATGCATTCATTTGAATGCAAGCCTCTCTCTTTCTCTAGAATACATACACACCCTAGAGTCTATTATGCTTTCAGTTCAATGCCTCCAAAATGTGTGTGGTGTGGATCAAATAAATAGTTCAACAGCTTTCATAAGCAAACAATCTCATGGTCTGGTATATCTACAAACCTCTTGTGCTATTTCTTCATGCTTCCCTTCTTACAAAGGTTAATGCAAATTTCATTTGAATTCAAGCAAAATATTCTGCATTATTTTCTACATAGACAAACCTGTTCAGAAAGAGCCTATCAGAATTTGCCCAAGTGAATCCAATAGCCCTTTATGGACTTGTAGAAGATAGCAAAATGTGCTAGCTTTCAGCATTCAGGCTTGCCCTAAAATCATGGTACTTGGAGCAGGAGGGACTTCAGAGATCAGGAAGGCCAACTCTCAGGTAGGGAGTCAGTGATAGACAGGGAAGCCTGGCGTGCTGCAGTCCATGGGGTTGCAAAGAGTCGGATGTGACTGAGTGACTGAGCTGAACTGAGACCAACACCCTCACTTTTAAAAAATGTACAGTTTGCATACATTTAAAATAGACTATTCTGTCATTTCAAAATGTCTTTCTTTACCTAACATCCCTTGCCTTGATACTTGCTTTATTTGATATTCATATAAGCACTCTAGTTTTCTTATTCCCTATACTTACGTGCTGCTGCTGCTTAGTAGCTTCAGTCGTGTCCGACTCTGTGCGACCCTGTAGACGGCAGCCCACCAGGCTCCCCCGTCCCTGGGATTCTCCAGGCTAGAGTACTAGAGTGGGGTGCCATTGCCTTCTCTGTATGCTTACATATTTCATGGTAATCTTTTTCCATCTTCTTACTTTTAATCTATGTCTTTATATTGAAAATGTACCAATTTTAGGGAACCTATACATGAGTCTTTCTTCTGAGCCAGTCTGACAATCTCTGCTTTTTAACTGGAGAGGGTCCATATAAAATTAATGTAATTATTTTATGTTTGTGTTGTCTATTTTTCCATCTCATTTTTAAAAATATTTTTCCCTTTTTTCACCTTCTTTTGGCTTAATATTTTAAAAATAAGCATTTTATTTTAGAACAATTTTATACTTAGAAAAAAATAATGCAATCTCTTTTTTCTACAGTTTATATTTAGAAAAAAATTATGAAGATAACTGAGTGCCCATGTATCTAATAATCCAGGCTTTCCAGGTGGCACTAGTGGTAAAGAACCTGCCTGCCAATGCAGGAGATATAAGAGACACAGGTTTGATCTCTGGGTTGGGAAGATCCCCAGGAGGAGGACGGCATGGCAACCTTCTCAAGTATTCTTGCCTGGAGAATCCCATGGAGAGGGGAGCCTGGTAGGATACAGTCCATATGGTCGCAAAGAGTCAGACACAACTGAAATGACTGAATATCTAATACCCAGTTTTCCCTATTACTAGCATCTGTATTTGTTATTAATGAATCAATATTGATACACTATTATTCATTAAAGCCCATAGTTTATTCAAATTTCCCTAGTATTTACCTGATGATCTTTCGCTGTTCCAGAATCCCATCTAGGACACCACGTTACATTTAGTCTTCAGGTCTCCTTAAGCTTCTCTCAGCTGTGACATTTTCTCAGATTAGTGACCTCGACATCTTCGAGAAGTGCTAGTCAGGCATTCATTCCATAGAATGTTCCTCAATGGGCATTTATCTAGTGCTTCACATGGTTAGACTGGAGTTATATATTTTGAAAGGAAGATCACAGATGTAAAGTGTCACTTCATCACATGTATCAAGGGTACATAGTATCAGCATGACTTATCATGATTGACGTTGACCTTGATTATCTGTTTGAGTCAGTGTTTGTCAGTTTTCTCCACTGTAAAATTTCTCCCTTTCCATACAGTACTCTTTGCAAGAAAGTCACTAAGTGCAGATAACTCTTACGGTGTTCAGAGTTTTGGTCCACCTTTTTAAAGGCAGGAGGTCAACATAAACTATTTGGACATTTTCTGCTCAGGAGATTTATTTATTCTTTCCTGTTTATTTTTTCAATCATATCATTCAGAACTCATGGATATTTATTTTATACTTTATTACCCAATACTACTTTTTTTGTTGCTTAAATTGCTTTAGTGTTGGAGCTCTATAAGTTGGTTCCTGTGTCTACTTGCCATACATATGTCCTTCATCCTAGGGTTATTTTTGTTGGTTAAGCATTATGTTTAAGCATTTTCTTTCTCTCTGGCACTACAAGATGCTCCAGACTCATTCTGTGTATTTCCTGCCTCAGTCCTGAAATCAGCCATTTCTCTAAGAAGCCATGGTTCTTTATATTACAGAATGGCATTAGAAACCAAGATCTACATGCTAGTGTACTCATTGCCACTGGGTGTCATTGTTCTAGGCCCTCTCAGCTAACATGCCAAGGAAATAGATGTGTATACTAACCCAGGTGTGTGTGTGTATATATATATACACACACATATATATACACACAGTGGAAACAGTATCAGACTGTATTTTATTGGGCTCCAAAATCACTGCAGATGGTAATTGCAGCCATGAAATTAACTCCTTGGAAGAAAAGTTATGACCAACCTAGATCGTATATTCAAAAGCAGAGACATTACTTTGCCGACTAAGGTCCGTCTAGTCAAGGCTATGTTTTTTCCAGTAGTCACGTATGGATGTGAGAGTTGGACTGTGAAGAAGGCTGAGCACCGAAGAATTGATGCTTTTGAACTGTGGTGTTGGAGAAGACTCTTGAGAGTCCCTTGGACTGCAAGGAGATCCAGCCAGTCCATTCTGAAGGAGATCAACCCCGGGATTTCTTTGGAAGGAATGATGCTGAAGCTGAAACTCCAGTACTTTGGCCACCTCATGAGAAGAGTTGACTCATTGGAAAAGACTCTGATGCTGGGAGGGATTGGGGGCAGGAGGAGAAGGGGACGACCGAGGATGAGATGGCTGGATGGCATCACGGACTTGATGGATGTGAGTCTGAGTGAACTCCGGGAGTTGGTGATGGACAGGGAGGCCTGGCGTGCTGCGATTCATGGGGTCGCAGAGTTGGACACGACTGAGCAACCGAGCTGAACTGACCTGACCTGTATATATACACACATACCTGTAATACATACATACACACACTACGTGTGTCAAGTGTTAGTCGCTCAGTCGTGCCTGAGTCTTTGCGACCCCATGGACTGCAGCTCACCAGGCTCCTCTGTCCATGAGATTTTCCAGGCAATGATACTGGAGTGGTTTGCCATTTCCTTTTCCAGGGGATCTTCCCAACCCAGGGATCGAACCCAGGTCTCCTGCACTGCAGGCAGATTCTTTACTGAGTGAGCTACAAGGAAAGCCTCCCCCAAAATA
The DNA here is from genome assembly GCF_042477335.2 of Ovis canadensis. Lineage (NCBI taxonomy): Eukaryota > Metazoa > Chordata > Mammalia > Artiodactyla > Bovidae > Ovis > Ovis canadensis. The sequence continues at coordinate 65,832,112 of NC_091247.1, forward strand.
AAATAAATCAAGGCGGACTGGAGACCCCCACCCCCGCACCCCCACCAGCAGGGGTCTTTAAAACTCCTCGCTGGGACGCGCTAGGTACCTGGAAAGGGGAGGCGGGCAAAGGGAACGGCCGCCCCACGGGCCATTGCCCCGACATCGACCACCAATCCCCGCGTCCCCGCACGCGGCACACACTAAGCTAAACATGAATTCCTACTAATGTTTCTAACTCTAATCCATTAGCACATGGATCATTCTAACCTCTTCTCCTTGCTTTGTGGATCCTCCTACTCCAATGTTGGCTTAAAACTCAACATTCAGAAAACTAAGATCATGGCATCCGGTCCCATCACTTCATGGGAAATAGATGGGGAAACAAAGGAAACACTGACGGACTTTATTTGGGGGGCTCCAAAATCACTGCAGATGGTGACTGCAGCCATGAAATTAAAAGACACCTACTCCTTGGAAGAAAAGTTATGACCAACCTAGACAGCATATTAAAAAGCAGAGACATTACTTTGCTGACAAAGGTCCATCTGGTCAAAGCTGCAATTTTTCCAGTAGTCATGTATGGATGTGAGAGTTGGACTATAAAGAAAGCTGAGCGCTGAAGAATCGATGCTTTAGAACTGTGGTGTTGGAGAAGACTCTTGAGAGTCCCTTGGACAGCAAGGAGATCCAACCAATCCATCCTAAAGGGAATCAGTACTGAATATTCATTAGATGGACTGATGCTGAAGCTGAAACTCCAATACTTTGGCTACTTGCTCCGAAGAGCAGACTCATTTGAAAGGACCCTGATGCTGGGGAAGATCAAAGGTGGGAGGAGAAGGGGACGACAGAGTATGAGATGGTTAGATGGCATCACCAACTCAATGGACATGAGTTTGAGTAAACTCTGGCAGTTGGTGGTGGACAGAGAGGCCTGGCATGCTGCAGTCCACGGGCTGGCAAAGAGTCAGACATGACTGAGCGACTGAACTAAACTGAACTGAACCTACTCCAACACTGGACAGCCTGGCTCCTACCATCTGGCATCCAGTTTCTTCATTGTTCATTTCAGTATACATGTGTAGCACAATCAGAATTGTTTACCCACACTCTCATGGGAAATGACTTGATCAACTAGAATATAGTGCTTCTGTACAGATTCTTTTGCCTTTTGTCTTACAGACCCTACTCATTTCCAAAGCTACTAGGTCAGCAAATTTTTCCCATAGTCCCTTCAAGTAAAGATGTTTTTAACACTTATAATAAAGATATATTGTTTTGTTACATTCTGTATTCCATACTGGGATTCCACAATCTCCTAAATGACTTTTTAAAATCTACACATGTTAAAATTTACTCTTTGTGCTTTGAAGTTCTACAGATTTTGACAAATGTACAGTGTCATGTATTTGCCATTACAATATTGTTTAGAATAGTTTCACTGCCCTGTGCTTCACTTATTCAACCATCTCCCTCCCCCAAATTCTTGGTAACCACTGATCCTTTAACTGTCTGTAGTTTTTCTTTTGGAGAATGCATTTTCTTTTGGGGGATGCATGGAACCACACAGTATATAGCCTTTTCAGATTGGCTTCTTTCATGGAGCATTATGCATTTAAAATTCACTCCTGTATTTTTGTTTCATGATGATTCATTTCTTTTTATCATGGAATAATAATATGTAATGTGGATATACCACAGTTTGTATATAATTTTACCTACTGAAGGACATCTGGTTTCCTTCTAGTTTTTGCTGATTATAAATAAAGCCATTATAATCATTCACATGCAGGTTTTTATGTGGACATGTTTTCAGATCAGTTTAGAAAATTAATAGGAGTACAATTATTAAATTGTATGTTTAGTTTTGTAAGAAACTACTAAGCAATCTTCCAAAGTGTCTTTATGATTTTGCATTCCCACCAGTGAAGAATGAGAGTTCCTGTTGCTCACCCTCAGTAGCAATTGGTATTGTCAGGTTCAGGTTATATTGTTCATTGGTTAGTTTGTTGGTTTTTTTTCTTTTTTTCTCTTTCAAAAGATGTGTGTAGTAATATCTCCTTGGAGTTTAATATGTAATTCTTGAATGACAGATAATATTGGGCATATTTCATTCTCTTATTTGCTGTCTGTATATATTCTTTGGTGAGGTGTCTGCTTGGATCTTTTGCCTATTTTTCAATGGTTTTTTGTTCTTGTTGAGTTTAAGAGTTCTTTGTGTATTGTTTTAAATTTTCATAAATTCCAATTTATCACTTTTTTTCCTTCATGATTCATGCTATAGATGTTGTATCTAAAACTCAAACCCAAGTCCACCTAGATTTTTTCTTATGTTTTGTTTAGGAAGTTTCACAAGTTTTTGTTTTACATTTAGGCCGATCATCCATTTCAGATTTATTCTTGTGAATGGTGTATCAGTTCAGTTCAGTTCAGTTCAGTTCAGTCGCTCATTCGTGTCGGACTCTTTGCGACCCCATGAATCGCAGCACACCAGGCCTCCCTGTCCATCACCAACACCCGGAGTTCACTCAGACTCACGTCCATCGAGTCAGTGATGCCATCCAGCCATCTCATCCTCTGTCGTCCCCTTCTCCTCCTGCCCCCAATCCCTCCCAGCATCAGAGTCTTTTCCAATGAGTCAACTCTTCTCATGAGGTGGCCAAAGTACTGGAGTTTCAGCTTCAGCATCAGTCCTTCCAATGAACACCCAGGACTGATCTCCTTTAGGATGGACTGGTTGGATCTCCTTGCAGTCCAAGGGACTCTCAAGAGTCTTCTCCAACACCACAGTTCAAAAGCATCGATTCTTCGGTGCTCAGCCTTCTTCACAGTCCAACTCTCACATCCATACATGACTACTGGAAAAACCATAGCCTTGACTAGATGGACCTTAGTCAGCAAGGTGATGTCTCTGCTTTTGAATATGCTATCTAGGTTGGTCATAACTTTTCTTCCAAGGATAACCTCTGCTAAATTGACTTTTTTGCTTATGGACATCCAATTGTCTGAGCACCATTTGTTGAAGAGATTACCTTCTTTCCATTGAATTTCTGTGATAGAATAAAGTCCCCCCCAAGGTGTTTCCCATCTTAATTGAATATTTAGGGAATATGTGAATTTTTTTAGTTAACATGGCAAGGGGAATTAAAGTTGTAAATAGAATTACGATTGCATGTCAGATGATCTTGAGATGGAAAGACTATCCTGAATTATCCAGGTAGGTCCAACGTAATCACAAGGGTCTTTAAAAGTAGAAGAGGAAGGCAGAAGAGGAGTCAGAGAAGGATATGTGATCATGGAAGAAGTGTCAAATTGATGCCAAGAGATGAGAAAGATTGATTGGCTATTCTTGGCTTTGAAGGTGGAATTGATCTATGAGCCAAGAAATGCAGTACCTCTAGAAGCTGAAACAGGCAAGGAAATGGAGTTGGCCCTAGAACCCCTTTGAAAGGATCTCAGTCCTGCAGAAAACTTGATTTTAGCCCAGAGAGACCCACATCAGCCATCTGAACACCAGAAGTACAATATAAGAAGTCTGTGTTGTGTAAGCCACTAAATTTATGGCAGTTTGTTACAACAGCAGCAGTAAACAAATACTATTGCCTTTGCTCCTTCATCAGAAATCAGTGACTATATTCTGGTGGATCTATTTCTTTGCACTCTATTCTTTTCACTTGACATATGTGCCTGTTATTTCACCAATACTGTGCTATCTTGATTACTGTAGCTTTATAGTTAAGTCCTGAAATTGAATAGTGTTATTTTTTTGTTGTTATTGTGGGCTATTTTTAATCTTTTGACTTCTTATTTAAACTTTGAAATAAATTTGTTGATATCTATAAGATAATTTTCTGGTGTTTTGGTTAAGAAGCGTGCTGAAGATCAAGTTGAAAAGAGTTAACAACATTGAATCTTCCAGGTCATGAACATGGACTGTATCTCCATTTATTTAGATCTGTTTTAATTTCTTTCATCAGAGTTTTGTGTTTTTCCACATATAGATCCTAAACATATGTTGTTACATTTATCCTTAAGGATTTGCTTTTTTTTCTTTAGGTACTATTGTAAGTGGATTTTTAAGATTTTTCAAATTCCAATAGCTCTTTGCTAGTATGTTGAAAAGCGCTGACTTTTGTGTATTACATTGTGTCCTATAGCCTCACTTATTAGATCTGTGAGGTTTGGGGAGAAGGTAGTTGTTGCCTTTGTGTTTTGTTTATTTTTGTGTTTATGGTAAATTTGTGGGTTTTTTTTTTTTAACAATCACATCATTTACAGATAAAGACATTTTTTCTTCCTTTCTAATATGCATACTTTTATATCATTTTCTTGTATAATTGAGCTAGCTTTCAGATGAATAGCAGTGGCAACAGGAGATGCCCTTGACTTTTCCCAATCTTAGAGATAAAACATCTAGTTTATTATCATTAAGTACAATGTTAACTGTATGGGTTTTTGTAGATTTTTTTAAAATCAAAGTTGAGAAAGTTCTATTCCTACTTCACTGAGAGATTTCAACATGCATAGGTGTTAGATTATGTTTAATGATTTTTCTGCATCAATTGACATAATTCTTTGCCTTTAGCTTATAGATATGGTACACTGATTGATTTTCAAGTTTTAATCAGTCTCACATATCTGGAACATGGTGTATGATTCTTTCTATACATTGTTGAAATTGATATGCTAATACTTTGTTGAGGATTTTTGTATCTATGTTCATGAGAGATACTGGTCTGTAGCTTTCCTTTCTTGTAATATATTTGTCTGGTATTGGTATTAAGTTAATTCTGGTCTCATACAGTGAGTTTAGAAGTTTTCTTTCTGTTTCTATTCCTAGAAGAGATTGTGAAGAATTGATATAATTTCATTCTTAAATGTTTGGTAGAATTCAATAAAGAAGACATTTGAGCCTAGTGCTCTTTTTTGGAAAGGGAAGGTTATGAGCTATTGGTTCATTTTTTAAAATAGATATTGGCTTATTCAGATTATTTCTTTCTCTTTGTGTAAATTTTGGCAGTTTTATGTCTTTCAAGGAATTAGTCCATTTCACCTAAGTTATCAGATGTGTTTGTAGTATTTCTTTATTATCCTTTACATGTTCATATGATCAATATTGATAAGACCTGTTTCATCTGGTATTGATAATTTGTCTTCTCTTTTTTGTTTAGTCAGCATGGCTTAGAAATTTAACAATTTTATTGATCTTTTCAAAGACCCAGTTTTTAATTTCATTTACTACTGTTCTATATTTTATAACTTCACTGGTTTCTGTTCTGATTTTTGTTATTTCTTTCCTATTGCTTTAGGCTTAAATTGCTATTCTTTCCTAAAGTAGTGGACAGTTGACTGTTTTTAAAAGCCAGTGCTATCATTTTAAAATTTTACTTGGAGCATTCAGTGTATTTACATTTATCTTATTTATATATATATATAGAATTAGTTGCATCATTTTATCTTTCTATCTATCCCTTTCTATGATTTTTTTGCTCTTTTCTTAACTTTCTTTTAACAGATTATTTTTCTCATTTTCATGTCACTTTACTAGTTTGAATTTATATTTTCTATTTCTATTTTGTAGTTTTTACATTAGGAAGTTAAATTTGCATTCATTTACATACATTTAATTTACATACCTAATATAGTCTAAAGTTAATGAGTATTTTTCTCCTCTTTCCAAAAAATTCAAGAACTTAGAGTCCTTTATCCCAGTCTCTTCTCTCACAGTAAATGTATTATTTTGGAAAATTTTAATTCAAACTTTTAAAAAATGGTTTTATATATTAAGTGTTATATTGTTATATTGTTGTTATTTTATTTTATATAGTTAATGTTGATCTAGATTTACTCACGTATTTATTGTTTTCATTGCTGTTTATTTTTTAATCTGTAATCACTTTTTCTTTTGGACTGAAAGCATATCTTTTAAGAATATTACTAGTAAAAATATGTTGGTGGTAAGATATATCAAACTGAGAAAATTCTATATTACTATTTTGTTCCCGATAGGAATAAATTTATCAGTTGTTTTTTTCTTCTGGAAAACATCTTTATTTTATCTTTTTTCTTGAATGATATTTTGCTGGCAATGAGAGTGTAGGTTGGCAACCGTTTTCTTTCACTCCATTAAAGATATTCCTCTGCCTTCTGTCTTCCATTTTGGTTGTTGGAGTCAGATGTCAGTCTAATTCAAGGGTCAGCAAACTATGGCCTGTCTGCCAAATCTGCATCACCACCTGTTTTTGTAAATAAAGTTTTATTGGAACTCAGCCATGCTTATTCATTTGTGAATTTTCTATGGCTGCTTTTACTGCCATGGCAGAACTGAATATTTGCAACAGAGACCATAGAGACTTCAAAACCTAAAGTATTTATTATCGTCCCTTTACAAAATAATTCACCAATCCCCTGTCTATTATGACTCCATTTAATGTAATCAGTCTTTAAAAATGTTCTTTCAGCAATTTGCAGTGCCCTGCAATTTTAGTATGATTTATCTAGGCACAGAGTTTTTTATTCTTGTAATTTGTTGTGCTTCTTGAACATACAGAGTATTGTTGGTCATTGTTTCTGGCAAAATCTTGACTCTGGTACCTGTTTCCTCCTTTTAAAAAAGCAAATTATCTCAGTCTATGCTCCATATCTGTAATATCAGACATGTAATTTTCACCTTTCTGTCTCTCCATTCTGAATTCCAAATAATCTTTCAGATTCACCTTCTAGTTCACTTATTGTTCCTCTAATTTAGTCTCCTATGCAGTTAATATAATTCTCTGAATTTTTAATTTAATTATTATAATCCTATTCTAGAAGTTATCTTTTCCAAAAATGCTTGTGTTCCTTTCTATATATTCTTTTCCTTACTTATATTTTCAAGCTACTCTCTTACCTCTTAAACACAAAAGCATGTTTTTTTCCATAAGCTATAATTGATCATTCATGTACCTTCATAGTCCTTTTCTGCTGCAGGTTATCTCATGTAGAACAATATCTATCAGATTCTTTGAGACCCGTTAATAGAGGTAAATTCCTCCAAAGATTATCACATTTGCTTGTGTCTGGTCTTTATGGGCATGACCAGCTCAGGACCACCTGAAACCACAGTGTTAGCCATTTGAGGATTTTTGGAGAACCTAGTCAATGTAGACTGGCCTGTAAGTTTTGGGGATAGGCAGTTGGTTAAAACTTTCAAGGAAGAATTTTTTCCTCTTTCACTAAACACCGTAGTTCAAGACAGGCAAATTTCTTTGTCCTTTGGGTGGGGTAGGGAATTGGAGATTCAGAAAGGAGGAATCTCATCTTCTTACATAGGAACACTGCTGAGATCCTGACTTCACTTAGTTTTTATTTGCTTTGTAGTCATCAGTTAAGAGGTGGGAAAAAATTATTCAACACTTAGTTTCTAGCACAAACCTAGGATATTTCATTTGCAATATTGACAAAAATAAAAGCCTAAATCTCCTTATTTAAATGTGTGCATACTCAGGTCATATTCCCCAGTGGCTCAGATGGTAGAGCGTCTGCCTACAATGCAGGATACCTGGGTTCAATCCCTGGGTCAGGAAGATCCCTTGGAGAAGGAAATGGCAACCCACTCCAGTACTCTTGCCTGGAAAATCCCATGGATGGAGGAACCTGGTAGGCTACAGTCCATGGGGTGGCAAAGAGTCGGACACGACTGAGCAACTTCACTTTCACTTTTCACTTTCATACTGAGGTCAAGGATTTCCCTGGCAGCTAAGTGGTAAAGAATTCGCCTGTAATGCCGGAGATGCAAGTTCTAACCCTAGGTTGGGAAGATCCCCTGAAGGATGCTGGCAATCCATTCCAGTATTCTTCCCAGGATAATCCCATGGACGGAGGAGCCTGGTGGACTACAGTCCATGGGCTTGCAAAAGAGTCAGACACAACTGAGCCACTAAACAGCAATAACATACTCAAGTCTAAAAAGAAGTCAAATGACTTGACAGATCACACAGTTCTGTTCACCCAGAATACACAATTTACAGTTCAGTTTACAGTTGACACCAAATTTATTTTTAAGAATGTTTAAGAATGTTTTTCTTAAAAAAAAAAAAAACCAAACAGCTTTTAAGAAAATTCTTTTTAAAGAATTTAGGATCAGAAAATAATAATTCCTGGGATAGAAATAAATATCCATCAATATTCCATAGGATAGGTTACTCATTAAGTCAAAAAAGTGTATTTCAGGCCACAGAAGTCTATCATTTGATTAAAGATTTTAATCAGATTTGCAGTCATTTCCACCTCAAATCAGTGTGCCTGAGACAAATGTCTTTGTTTCATTTAAAATTTTCCCAGCTGACCTACTTCCTAAACTCCAAGGGAATCACCAGCTGCTATCCTGGTATTTAAACCCAAATCGCTGGCATTATCTTTCCTTTCAAATCTTTCTTCTTCCACATATACTCATTCATCAACTTTAGCAGCTTCCTTTGCTCTGTCAGTCCCTTGTTGGGGCCTGGTTACTTCCTGATTAGAATATTGTCAGCTTCCTCTTGGTTTTCTAGTCTTCTATATCTACCTATAAAGTTTCTAACTTTATAGAAAACACATGTACACATCTGTCAACTACACACTCGCTACAATTAGTCTATATGTTTTGTTTGGGCAACTTTTATATAAATAGAGAAAGTCTGCAATGTGATTCCTTTGGAGAAGAGGGTTCTAAAATTAGAGGGGATAGTAAGAGTGTTTTGCTTTGTATGTGGTTTTGTTTTACTTTTTTTTAGCATAATAAATGTACCTAGTAGTACTTAGGTAATAGAAATTGTGATAAAGAAAATGCTTATTTTTACTGTCACAGCAGTGTGGTCTATATTTCAGCCCTTTGTAATGTCTCTTCCACCCCCACATACCTTGAGTTTGTCCACAGTTCCCTCTTTAATATTTAGCCCGTGAATTTTGTGATTTATTTCATAGGTCAGGACTTTCCACCTATCTTTTCATGCCATCAGCTTTCTGGCTCTTAGGCAAAGAAAAATTCATGCAAGGTCCATGCTCTCTACTCTCCTGTCAGGGTGGAAGATTGAACGCAATTTCTGAAAAATAGGTTTTGCATTATTCTACTTTCAGAAATAATTTTCTAAATGTTGTCTTGAACCTTTCTACACACCTTACCTTTCTGTTCTCTATTTTTGTTGTTGTTTAGCCTCTAAGCTAAACAACTTAGCCTCTAATTCATGTCAGACTCTTTGAGACCCTATGGACTATACCTTGCCAGGCTCCTCTGTCCATAGGATTTCCCACGCAAGAATACTGGAGTGGGTTGCCATTTCCTTCTCCAAGGGATCTTCCTAACCCAGGGATTGAACCCATGTCTCCTACATTGGCAAGTAGATTCTTTATCACTAAGCCATCAGGGAAGCCCTCTGTTTTTATATTGATTAATATTTTCTACACTGTACAGTGCTCCTCTACCTTGTCTAGAGTCCTAGAATTTTCAATTCTTAGTCTTCACCTTATAGCCTTCAAACCCAAACCCTAGCTGTACTGATGGTTGTCTCTGTTTAACTGTATTCACTTTTAAACAACCATCTGAGTCAAGGAATTGTCCAGAATGAAGCTCAGAAAGACACAGAAATACAAAATAGAAAGGTCAGGTTAAGAGATACAGAAGAGTGAGAAAATTCAAAACATGGAGTTGCAAAAGAAGATAATAGAGGCAATTGGAAAGACAAAACACTTCAAGAGACAATGAATGTAAAAGACAAGAGCCTCATCTTCTAAAAGTACAGCAAACATCCATAAAGGTTAAATATAAAGAAACACACCTAGATATATTACAATGAACCTGAAGAAAGCCACAGGCAAAGAGAAAGTTTAAATGTAGCTGGAGAGAAAGGACAGAATATCTAATGAAGGATAATCAAATAGTCAATAGTTAGTTTTCCAGTAAGACAGATATTTTTGAAGTGCTGAGAGAAAAGGGCTATTTTTTAGACCTAACAGGAGCAGAAGATATTAAGAAGAGGTGGCAAGAATACACAGAAGAACTGTATAAAAAAGATCTTCATGATCCAGATAATCATGATGGTACAATCACTCACCTAGAGCCAGATATCCTGGAATGTGAAGTCAAGTGGGGCTTAGGAAGCATCACTACGAACAAAGTTAGTGGAGGTGATGGAATTCCAGTTGAGCTATTTCAAATCCTAAAATATGAGGCTGTGAAAGTGCTGCACAAATATGTCAGCAAATGTGGAAAACTCCGAAGTGGCCACAGGACTGGAAAAGGTCAGTTTTCATTCCAATCCCAAAGAAAGGCAATGCCAAAGAATGCTCAAACTACTGCACAATTGCATTCATCTCACACTCCTGTGTTCTTACCTAGAGAATCCCAAGGATGGCGGAGCCTGGTGTGCTGCCATCTGTGGGGTCGCACAGAGTCAGACACGACTGAATTGACTTTGTAGCAGCAGCACACACTAGTAAAGTAATGCTCAAAATTCTCCAAGCCAGGCTTCAGCAATATGTGAACTGTGAACTTCCAGATGTTCAAGCTGGTTTTAGAAAAGGCAGAGGAACCAGAGATCAAATTGCCAACATCCTCTGTATCATTGAAAAAGCAAGAGAGTTTCAGAAAAACATCTATTTCTGCTTTATTGACTATGCCAAAGCCTTTGACTGTGTGGATCACAAGAAACTGTGGAAAATTCTGAAAGAGATGGGAATACCAGACCACCTGACCTGCCTCTTGAGAAACTGGTATGCAGGTCAGGAAGCAATAGTTAGAACTGGACATGGAGCAACAGACTGGTTCCAAATAGGAAAGGCAGTACGTCAAGGCTGTATATTGTCACCCTGCTTATTTAAATTATATGCAGAGTACATCATGAGAAATGCTGGGCTGGAGGAAGCACAAGCTGGAATCAAGATTGCCGGGAGAAATATCAGTAACCTCAGATATGCAGATGACACCACCTTTATGGAAGAAAGTGAAGAAGAACTAAAGAGCCTCTTGAAGAAAGTGAAAGAGGAGAGTGAAAAAGTTGGCTTAAAGCTCAACATTCAGAAAACGAAGATCATGGCATCTGGTCCCATCACTCCATGGGAAATAGATGGGGAAACAGTGCAGGGAAAGACTTTATTTTTCTGGGCTCTAAGGTCACTTCAGATGGTGATTGCAGCCATGAAATTAAAAGATGCTTACTCCTTGGAAGGAAAGTTATGACCAACCTAGATAGCATATTAAAAAGCAGAGACATAACTTTGCCAACGAATGTCCATCTAGTCAGTTCAGTTCAGTTCAGTCGCTCAGTCGTGTCTGACTCTTTGCGACCCCATGAACTGCAGCACGTCAGGCCTCCCTGTCTATCACCAACTCCCGGAGTCCACCCAAACCCATGTCCATTGAGTCAGTGATGCCATACAACCATCACATCCTCTGTCATCCCTTTCTCCTCTCGCCTTCAATCTTTCCCAGCATCAGGGTCTTTTCCAGTGAGTCAACTCTTCACATCAGGTGGTCAAACTATTGGCGTCTCAGCTTCATCAGTCCTTCCAATGAACACCCAGGACTGATCTTTTTTAGGATGGACTGGTTGGATCTCCTTTCAGTCCAAGGGACTCTCAAGAGTCTTCTCCACCACCACTGTTCAAAAGCATCAATTCTTCAACACTCAGCTTTCTTTATAGTCCAACTCTCACATCCATACATGACTACTGGAAAAACCATAGCCTTGATTAGATGGAGATCAGTCCTGGGTGTTCATTTGTAGGACTGATGCTGAAGCTGAAACTCCAATACTTTGGCCACCTGATGTGAAGAGCTGACTCAATTGAAAAGACTCTGATGCTGGGAAAGATTGAAGGCAGGAGAAGGGGATGACAAAGATGAGATGGTTGGATGGCATCACTGACTCAGTGGACATGAGTTTGGGTGAGCTGAGGGAGTCGGTGATGGACAGGGAAGCCTGGCATGTTGCAATTCATGGGGTTGCAAAGAGTCGGATATGACTGAGTGACTGAACTGAACTGAACTGAACTGAGGCAAAGCAGAGTCAGAGAAAGAAGACGTAAGTGGGAGATTACAAGAACCAAGCTGGAACCCACATGAACAAACACTCCACTGGCCATTCTTGTTGCTCTTATGTGATGATGAGTGTCTACAGAAGAAGCTGGTATTCTTCATCACCTGGCCCCAAGAGCGGAGAAGTTGAAGAATTAAGGAGAAGGTGGAACCATTGCAGGCTTCACTACTGACCCACACCAATGAGATAACCCAGTAGATCAACACACATGAGTTTTTACGACAATGGCTACTGCTTTGCTTCTATCCTCCAGCTCTTGCATAAGAGCTTCTCTTGTAGCCAATTCTAACTGGCAACACAGTCAGAAAGGAATTCTGGGAAATACAGTTCAGTCTAGCTGAGTTGACACATTACAAAGCCGCCACAGTGCACTGCTGTTGACTCTTGAGTAACATGGGGGTTAAGGGCTCACACCTTTCCTACAGATGAAAATCTGCCTGTAGCTTTACAGTCAGCCCTCCTATCAGTGGTTCTGCAACCACAAATTCAACTATCCATGGATCAGGGTAGTACTGTAGTATTTATTGAAAAAAATCCACACATAAGTAGACTCAGGAAGTTCAAACACATGTTGTTCAAGGGTCAACTGTACTTCTCACCTTGGCACCCTGACATATTGTCTTGTTTGTCACTCAGTCGTGTCCGACTCTGAGACTCCATTGACTGTAGCCTGCCAGGCTCTGCTATCCATGGGATTCTCTAGGCAAGAATACTGGAGTGGGTTGCTATTTCCTTCTTCAACATATCTTCTTAAACTATACTTAGTCTCCAAAGAAAAGCAATAGGAAAGTTATGCATAACATGATACACCTGATCTGCACACAACCAAAGCAGGCTAACACTTTCCTCAGAAGACTATATAAGGTTTCTGTTTCTTGTCTATGACTGATATTCATTCTTTTTCTAGTAAAATAGTTGGGAAACTATGCCTATAGGCTAAATTTCAACCTGTTTTTGCATAGCCTGTGAGCTAAGAATTTTCTTTTTAAATATTTCTATAACAATTTGATAATACAAATATAATGTTAAAATATCAAATAAAATTTAAAATAACATTATACATTTTATAATGTTTTTTAAATAAAGTGTTGTCAAAAAAAATGCAGCAGAGACTATGACCCACAGAACCTAAAAAAGTCAAAATATTTATCTGTCCCTTTGCTAAAAAAAATTAGCTATAGCCAATTTACACTCTGATTATGCTATAATTGAAATATTGAGATATAAAGTTAACTACTGTTAAGACATCTTGTATTAGATGGTAAAGGGATGAAAGGAGAAGTAAACAAAAATATTTGATCAACATATACACAAACATATTCATATCAAAATATGCAAAAGTTACTCATAACAATTACAGTTCTCATTTCTGCACCTGGTCACTTGGTCATGCTGCTGCTGCTAAGTCGCTTCAGTCGCCTCCGACTCTGTGCAACCCCATAGATGGCAGCCCACCAGGCTCCCCCGTCCCTGGGATTCTCCAGGCAAGAACCCCGGAGTGGGTTGCCATTGCCTTCTCCAATGCATGAAAGTGAAAAGTGAAAGTGAAGTAGCTCAGTCATGTCTGACTCTTAGCGACCCCATGGACTGCAGCCCACCAGGCTCCTCTGACCATAGGATTTTCCAGGCAAGAGTACTGGAGTGGGTTGCCATTGCCTTAGCTAGCATTTATAACCACCTCCTTTCTCAGCTTAACCTGTAATCCCTTTGCTAGCAGTTCAGCTGGTCATGGTTCCCTGTCTGGTGGGGGAGCCTAATTTTATTCCTGAAGGATGTGAGCTGGTAACAGCCCTGCCTAAATCGAGTTGTGGTAGTTTTCCATTTCTTTTAATCACAGAGCATAGGAATTCCTGCTGAGGATCTATGTTCCAGACACATTCCTCCATTTCCACGGTGCAGTAACCACCCACCTTCCTGGATCAACTATCCCAGCTTGTGACTTCTTTGCTGCTTGGTTCACAAGCATGTGAACTCAAAGTGACTCAGTGGAAGTTTCAGCTTCCCATTCAATGGAATCATTGTGTCCCCCTGGTGGAAGTCATCTTCTCCTTGAAAATGAGATCTCTTAGACTAAAAAAACCTAAAACCATAGAAATGGGAAGCAAAATTTTTGCTTTAAGATCACTAAGGGTAATAGAGAAATCACTCTCATTTCCACCTTTTAACTCCTGGATCTGTGAATTCTGGCTATAAGAGAAACAGGATCATGTCTTGGACATCTAACTACATCCTGAAGGACATTGCTTCAGCTTGACAAGGTATTGCCACTCGCTGACCGTAGCAGAGTCTCAAAAGGCCATTCCACCATTCTATCAAGCCAGTTCCTTCAGGATGTTGGAAATACAGTAAAAACAGTAAATTCTATGAACATGGCTTGATTACCACATTTCATCTGCTATAAAATTACTTCCTAGGTCAGAAGAGATGCTATGTAAAATCTCATGATGGTAGATAAGACATTTTGATGGCTTTGCCACAAATTTACAGGTAGGGAGTAAAGTCCATATCCAGAATAACTGTCTATTCTATTAGAAGTAAATGCTGCCCTTTCCATTATGGAAGCAATTTAATATCAACTTTATGCCAAGGAGATACAGCCCCACCAGAGGAGCTGTATCAGGGTTTCTGTGTTTGTCTTTGTTGTTGGTATGTTATGTACTCGGGAAAAGCTGTAGCCAAATTGGCCCTGGTGAGTGAAAGGCCTTGCTGAGCTTGTGTAAAACTTTCATCCTTGCTGTTTTGCTCATGAAACTGTTGGCAATAACAGGGGTGTCTGGGGGAAGGAAGCTAATTGCCATCTATATTTTATGGTCATCTTATCCACCTGATTATTAAAATTTTCTTTACTAAAGTCACCTTTTGGTATGCATTCATATGGGATGTAAATATCTTCACATTGTATGTCCATTTGGAGAGGTCTGTTCTCATACCTCTTCCTCAGACCTCTTCCTCCTCAATTTTCTGATTGTGTACCATTCAAGTTTCTGGCCACCCAACAATAACCTATGAGTCAATGCATATCTATACCTCCTCCATCTCTCTTTCCAGACAAAATGAACAGCCAGATACACTGCTCAAAGTTCTGCCACTTAGAGGACTTCCCTTTACCACCATCCTTCTGAGCTATCCCAGAGTGAAGCCGAGGTGCTATAACCATTCACTTTTGTATATTGTCTGCATGTCATGCAGAATCATTGCACAGAAAACCAAGCCCAGGTGTTTCTTCTTTAGTTAACTGGTAATGAAGAACTCTACATGAGGTCATGGGTGTGGACTGAGCAGGAAAGAGAGGCCAAGAAAGAAGCTACAGTCCTTTCAAAACCTAATCTTGGAAGAGACATACCATCACTTCTGGAGTACCTACTGGTCACACAGACCTACCCAGGAATAATGTGGGAGGAGACTACTCAAGGGTATGGGTACCAAGAGGCAGACATTATTGAGAAACATCTTAGAGGCTGGCTACCCAAAATAGGAGAAAGCAAAGTTAGCCATGTGACCTAGAGTCATTTACCAGATGTAAGATATGGAAGATTCCAAACTGTGACTGAGTACATTTTAAAAGACAAAGATTGTGACTTTTTTTACTTTTTTACTTGGATTCAGGTGCTACAGAGTCCATACTGATTTTTTAATCTGAAATTTGTTCATGTTCTCATCTTCTTTGAAGGCTAGCATTCACTGTTGACGTCTGTCTTCATACTTTCCTTAATAGACTGCCAGACCTGATGAGCTTCTTCAAAAGACAATCCCTTACTTGATTGGAATTAAAATATCCAAACTTTATTGGTTTGCTTTTAACACTCTTCCACACACCCTCATCTGCAAAGTTAGTCTTAAAAAGGCTTGATATGTACTACTTCTACATCAATTAATTTTGTTTTGGAATAGTCTTTGTCTTTCTTGAAGTAGCTAAAACACTTTATATAAATTTGGTTATGGAAATTAATGCACAAGATAGGCATTAGATCTCTTGTTCATCTATAAAGCATCTATCCACTCAATTATTCTTTCAGTAGTACAGTGGTTCTAATGCTTGGACCTATACTAATATTTCATGGGATTCTGTACTAGAGACAAAATCTGAACTAGAACAGTGGTAGTGGAATGAAAAGAAAGATGCTACAGATATTTTTAAAGGTAAGCAGGAGAAAAAGATTTAGTGGATAAAGAAGATGAAGATGATAAAAAAAGATAAAGTGACTCAAATAGACTGAGAAAAGGATAGATAGTTTTGCCAATGACAGAAGTAAGGAAATTGAAGGGGAAGCCAGAACAATATGGATTTATGTGTGGGATGTGGGTGAACTTGAGATAATAGCAGATCATGTACTTGGAATTTAAAATTTAGAAATGAGGCCTATGTGAGAGATTGGAATTGTGAAGATAATCTTTTCATGCAATCTATTCTGCAAATATTTGCCAAATCTTCCTGATAGTAAACAGTATAAAAGCATGAAGATAAAAATGGAGCAAAGGAAGAAAACTAACATTTATCAGGCACCCTAACACATGACTGACAAACTATTGGAAGAATTTTCTTTTGTTATTCCCCATTTTTAGGGTGCTTTGGATTTTTTTCAGACTAAGCAGTTTCTGCCATATCAAAGTCCATGTTATCTCAACTACACCAAGTCTGTCTCACTCTGTTCTCTATATGCTTACATTCTAGTCAAAGAAAAGAATGCATATGCTAAAATAACTTTGATATAAAACTGCACATGTCTTAAGTTCTAACAAAGGGGCATAAAGCAAGGAACATCAAAATCCAGATGAGAAAGATAAACTCTACTGGCTCAAGGTGTTCAGGGAAATCTCAGTGGAAGGTTGGCATGGGACCTTAATCTATAATGATGGGAAAGAATTGAAGTAGAGATGGGAAGAATAATGTCCCAATTTTAAAAAGCAGAAGTAACAAATGTAAAGGAGTAGAAAAATTAGGACATTTAGAGCTTTGTGACTGGTATAGTTTGATGGTAGCTTAGAGCATTTGGGGAAAAGTGTTAGAGTATTAATTGTAGATAATCTAGGGCCTTAGATAAAACCTAAATCTTTTAGCTATTCAGAAAGCAAGGGGAAGACATCAAAGGCTGTTGAGTAGGGAAATGATATATCAGTGCTATGTTTTAGGAAAATTATTCTGCCTGCTGGCCACAACAATTAGTTCAATGTGGCTGAGTGACAGAAAAGGAAACTCTTTCCTTAAGACTTCAAACTTAGAGGATAAGACTGCAGTGATTTATGTCGGAGAGTGTTTTGCCTATGTCCTCCTCTAGGATTTTTATAGTTTCTGGTCTTACGTTCAGATCTTTTATCCATTTTGAGTTTATTTTTGTGTATGGTGTTAGAAAGTGATCTAGTTTCATTGTTTTACAAGTGGTTGACCAGTTTTCCCAGCACCACTTGTTAAAGAGATTATCTTTGATCCATTGTATATTCTTGCCTCCTTTGTCGAAGATAAGGGGTACATAGGTGTGTGGATTTATCTCCGAGCTTTCTATTTTGTTCCATTGATCTATATTTCTGTCTTTGTGCCAGTACCATACTGTCTTGATGACTGTGGCTTTGTACTAGAGCCTGAAGTCAGGCAGGTTGATTCCTCCAGTTCCATTCTTCTTTCTCAAGATTGCTTTGGCTATTCGAGGTTTTTTGTATTTCCATACAAATTGTGAAATTATTTGTTCTAGCTCTGTGGAAAATACTGCTGGTAGCTTAATAGGGATTGCATTGAATCTGTAGATTGCATTGGGTAGTATACTCATTTTCACTATATTGATTCTTCTGATCCATGAACATGGTATATATCTCCATCTATTAGTGTCCTCTTTGATTTCTTGCATCAGTGTTTTATAATTTTCTATATATAGGTCTTTAGTTTCTTTAGGTAGATATATTCCTAAGTATTTTATTCTTTTCGTTGCAATGGTGAATGGAATTGTTTCTTTAATTTCTTTTTCTACTTTCTCATTATTAGTGTATAGGAATGCAAGGGATTTCTGTGTGTTGATTTTATATCCTGCAACTCTACTATATTCATTGATTAGCTCTAGTAATTTTCTGGTGGAGTCTTTAGGGTTTTCTATGTAGAGGATCATGTCATCTGCAAACAGTGAGAGTTTTACTTCTTCTTTTCCAATTTGGATTCTTTTTATTTCTTTTTCTGCTCTGATTGCTGTGGCCAAAACTTCCAGAACTATGTTGAATAGTAGCAGTGAAAGTGGGCACCCTGTCTTGTTCCTGACTTTAGGGGAAATGCTTTCAATTTTTCACCATTGAGGATAATGTTTGCTGTGGGTTTGTCATATATAGCTTTTATTATGTTGAGGTATGCTCCTTCTATTCCTGCTTTCTGGAGAGTTTTAATCATAAATGGATGTTGAATTTTGTCAAAGGCCTTCTCTGCATCTATTGAGATAATAATATGGCTTTTATTTTTCAATTTGTTAATGTGGTGAATTACATTGATTGATTTGCAGATATTGAAGAATCCTTGCATCCCTGGGATAAAGCCCACTTGGTCATGGTGTATGATCTTTTTAATGTGTTGTTGGATTCTGATTGCTAGGATTTTGTTAAGGATTTTTGCATCTATGTTCATCAGTGATATTGGCCTGTAGTTTTCTTTTTTTGTGTCATCTTTGTCAGGTTTTGGTATTAGGGTGATGGTGGCCTCAAAGAATGAGTTTGTAAGTTTACCTTCCTCTGCAATTTTCTGGAAGAGTTTGAGTAGGACAGGTGCCACCAGTCTATGTTCGATACAGGATACAGGATGCTTGGGGCTGGTGCACAGGGATGATCCAGAGAGATGATATGGGGTGGGAGGTGGGAGGGGGGTTCAGGATTGGGAACTCATGTACACCAGTGGCTGATTCATGTCAATGTATGGCAAAACCAATACAGTATTGTAAAGCAAAATAAAGTAAAAATAAAAATAAAAAGACTGCAGATACTGGGAGCTACCATTCATTCATTCAATCATGCAATATTTATTAATCATTTACTCTGCACCAGGTACATGTCTAGGTTCTGGAGATAAAGTAATATCAAGATAGACGTGGTCCTTACTTTTGTGGTGCTTATATCTTAGTTGAAGAAAAATATCGATGCAAAAAATAATAATAATAAGCTACCTGGGAGGCCCAACAAGTAAGCTAATATCAGACAATAGGTCCCATAAAGAAACTAGAATAGAAAAGAAGCATAAACAGTGACTAGGAGCTTCTAGGATTAATATAGGAATGTCAGATTGAGTGCTACTTTGGATAAGGTGATCAAGGTATATCAATCACTTGCAGATGATGATATCTGAGTTAATATTTAAGTGATGAGAAGGAAAAATAATTGTCCTGGGCAAGGGAAACAGCTTGGACAAACCTCCCAGGTTGTGTCAATGTTTTGCCTGTTTGAAGTGGAGAACAATTAGCAGAACAGGATCAGAGTGCATGGTGGAAAAAATGATAAGAGAGGAGGGATTATCAATTCATATTTTGCAATTTGTTTTTAAATATTTTATGATGTGATGGTTAATTTGAAGCCAAGGGCTGCCCAGATATTTGATTAAATATTATTCTGGGTATACCTATGAGAGTGTTTCTGGATGGCACTAATATTTGAATCAGTAGACAGAGTAAAGCAGATTGAGCTCCCCAGTGTGGTTGGAATTTATCCATCCACTGAAGGCCCGAATAGAACAAAAAGGCTTAGGAAAGGACAATTTGCCCCTCTGCCTGACTGCCTCACAGCTGGGACATCAGTCTTCTCCTGCCTTTGACTTTAGGCTCAGACTTGAACTCCCACCTTTGACTCTCCTGTTTCTTATGCCTTCAGTCTTCCACTGGAACTATACCATCAACTCTCTTGTGTGTCCAACTTGTCAGTTGGACTTAGATCTTGAGACTTAGCCTCCACAATCACATGAGCCAATCCTCAGTACTATACCATCATATGGATTTACATATATATACATACAAAAATGTATATATATATATATATATGTATTTATATATGTATATCATATTGTTCTATTTCTCTGGACGACCCTGACTAACACAGACACTCATGAATTACTCTTGCATTTTTCAAAATGTTCTATTTTGAAAATAAAATATAGATTTTATGCTAAAAATAATGAACAGAAAAACATTGAAAAGTATTGAGCAAATTACTATGGCAAGTAATTTGATGGCATGCTCCTCATTGTCAGACAACACTAATAATACTCCCTACTACATAATTATTGTGAGGACAAAATGAAGTGTGTTCAGAACCATGCTTGATATAGATAGCAGTGCCAAGTATCAAGTGTTGTTGCCAAAGAAGAGGATAAGTAACTGAGTCTGATTGTTTCCTGAGAAGAAGAGGAGCTGGCAAGAGAAGCTGAAAAAGAGTGGAAAGAGAGGAAGTATAAAATGCAGGAAATGATAGCATCACAAAATCTAAACCAGTAAAGAAAATATCACAGGGAACAGTCAGACATTTCAAATGCTGCAGAGAAAGACATACCTAAGATTTTATTACATCTAAATTATATTTACTCTATTGGACTTCAATAGTCTTTACTCCAGCAGCAGGCACTTATGAGCTCACTTTGTTGTGCTGACTTGCTTGTGTACATGCCCTCAGTCATACTCATTTACATAACATCTGCGCAGCATTTTCTGCTACGTATGGTCTCCTCAACCAGACTCTAAACTCTTCAAAGCTAGATTTGTATTTTTTGCCCTAAATAATAAACTTTTTATTTTCTATTTTCCTACATCTTTTTGAACACACACAGAGCACCGCCCCCAACAAACACACACACACACATAAAAACTAGGTAAACAAGGAGAACATCAATAAGGATACAGCCTACAAAAGTCAATAAGGACAGAGGTACAAATGTTACATTTGTAACAGAATTTTTGAAAGATACTTTATATAATTTTGAACATAAATTGTCCTTTGAAATTTTTGTTACCAATGCTTTATCCAAGAGCATATACATTTACATGCTTCTAAGAAGAGCTTTGTTTTGATTAATTCTAAATTATATTCTTGCCACAGGAAATGATAAAACATTATCTCTTTGGAATGTAATATGAGCTGCTCTTTTAATTTACCAACAGGGTATCTTACAGATGTTACCTTAAAGGAAATTTTTAAAAAATAATTTTCATTGTTTACTTCTATTAATTCAGTAAGTAAACTATTTCCCATTGTTTATTTTTTTTTGTTTATTTTATTCAGTTACTTCAGTAATTTCTACCCAGATGAGTAGAAATAAGTGAGTCTCTTATCTTGAAATAGATCATTTTTATGGTTGCAGAGATTATCAATGTTTGGCTTTTAGCCCACCATATCTATAATGGAGCATTTTCCTTTTTAAATCCCAAAAGGCAACATTTAAAGTTTATATGATGAAGTAAATCTTCCCCATTACAATGCCTCCTTTGTTTCCTTAAAGAAACCCAGAAATAAACTTTTATAGTGAAAAAAATCCCAAAGGGTCTTTAAAAATATTTTAATACAGATTTGTGCATGATGAGTACACAAAATAATTGATAAGTGATGAAAGTAAATCTTCATTGTGTCATTATATAAAGTGACTAATTGTGCATCCTGAAGTCTTCATCTTGGCCTTAATTTGGAGGACTACTTTCAGTTGATGCTTCTGCCTCTTATTTATCTGAGAAAACAGGAGCAATTCATGTGGTCCATCCCCAAAACAGCAAACTTACTTACCTCTAAATCCATGTTTACATTCTGCTTTCCCTGCTGTTATTGGAGATGAACTGTAAAAGGAGTCATACTTCCTGCCAAAGCCCAGGGCCTCTCTGGATCCTGTCCCTTTATACACACTCTGTCCATCTGCAATTGTTCCTTCTCTTTCCTGTATCATCCAACTTTCCCTCTCTTCGGCCATCAAGAAAGCAAATCTTTGCATCCAAATCTTATTCCATCTGCCACTCCCTTTCTCTGCTTCCATTTTTAGCAAAAATTTACCTTATGAGATTTATCTATACTCACTGTGTCCAAAGCTTCTTTTTCCTTTCCTCATGAATTAACACAGTCATGTTTTTTTCCTACCACAGTATCATCAGCTCTTATCAAGCCACTAATGACCTTTACATTGCCATATTCAGTGGTTAGTTTCCACCCTCATTTTATGTAGTCTACCAGTGTCTGTAGACAGAGAATGATTCTTGAAATATTCACTCACTTGAGACAAAGAAGAATGGTTCCTTGATACTTTTCTTACCTCACTGGCCATTCTTCAGTTTACTTTGTTGCTACCTCTTTATTTTTCCAACTTGGAGACTTTGGCATTACTCAGAGCCAAGTCACTCTTCAGGTTCATTCTCTATGTGATATTCATCAGTCTCGTGGGCTTTGACATCATCTACCACTCATGACTTCTGTATGTGTATTTCCAGTTCACACCTCTTCCCTGGGCTCCAGATTTATATAGCCAGCTGCTTATTCCCCATCTCCATTTGTGTGTCCAAGAGTCTTCTTAAAACTGCAAATCAACAGTTTGATTCCTCTCTCAAAATTTCCGCTTCTTTATTCTTGCCTCAGCAAGTGGTACCTCTATTCTTCTAGCTGCTCAGACCAAGAAACTTGGAATAGTCTTGATAATTCTTCCTATCTATGAAAAATGTACCTTAAGAAATATGTCCAGGACATAATCATCTCTCGTTTTTCTCCAGTACAACCATTATAGTACAAACCAACAATAACTCCGTTTCCTTTGATCTGCTTTTTCTTTGGAAAACTTGTCAACACCTGATGTTCCAGGTTAAATTGTGCTGCCCCCTCCCCTCCAAAGGCTTCCCTTGTGGCTCAGCTGGTAAAGAATCCACCTGCAATATGGGAGACCTGGGTTCAGTCCCTGGGTTGGAACGATCTCCTGGAAAAGGGAAAGGCTACACATTCCAGTATTCTGGCCTAGAGAATTCTATGAACTGTATAGTCCATGAGTCACAAAGAGTTGGACATGACTGAGTGACTTTCACATCTCCCTTCCAAAAAATACATTGAATTCCTAACTCCCAGTACCTAAAAATGTGACTTTATGTGGAAAGAGGGTTCTTGTGGATATAATAGTTAAGAAGAAGTCATTCTGGAGAAAAGTGACTCCTGATCCATTATGACTGGTGTCCTTATATGAAGATGGCAATGTGAAAACACAGGGAAATACACAAGGAAGGTACCATTTGAAGATGGAGGCAGAAATTGGAGTTGTGTTGCCACAAGCCAGGGAACTCCTGGGCTACAAGCAGCTGGAAGAGGCAAGTAAGATTCCTCCCCAATAGACTTTGGCGAAAACATGGCATGGCCAAAACCTTGATTTTGAACAGTTAGCTTTAGGACTATGAGAAAATAAATGTCTGTTGTTTTAAGCCACTCAATTTGTGGCACTTTGTTTGTTATGGCAGCCCTGGGAAACTGATACACTTGGCGTATTACATATTTCTTTACCATATTTATTTATGTACTTGTTCATTGTTTGTCTGCCTCAACTAAGCTGTGAGCTCCCTGATGACTAGGTTTTTTTTTTTTTTCTCCCATTGCTGCATTGCCTTACCTAAAATAGTGAGTGGCTAAACCTCAGAGAATCGGAGAAGGCAATGGCAACCCACTCTGGTACTCTTGCCTAGCAAATCCCATGGACGGAGGAGCCTGGTAGGCTGCAGTCCATGGGGTCGCTAGGAGTCAGACACGACTGAGCGACTTCACATTTACTTTTCACTTTTATGCATTAGAGAAGAAAATGGCAACCCACTCCAGTGTTCTTGCCTGGAGAATCCCAGGGATGGAGGAGACTGGTGGGCTGCCATCTATGGGGTCGCACAGAGTCGGACATGACTGAAGCGACTTAGCAGCAGCAAACCTCAGAGAATAGGTCTTAGATTCCATCCTATTTGTTAGGGAGAGTGTCTTTTAAACTTACTGTATGTTTAAAATCTATTACTACTTGAAAAGAAGAAAATACTATTCAAAATTACCTGGGTAACAAAAATTTTAACAGAAAATCAGGACAAATTTCATTAAGAATGTGTAAAATACAAAGATAAAAGTCAATAAAGCACAAAAGCAAGAAAAAAAATGCAGTGCTTAGATTGTCATTGTTAAAACTATCTTGCTACTCTGGCAAAAGTAAACTCAGGAGTAAATAAATCAAATGTTAATTAAAAATGTTTATCTAGAAAGGAGAGGAAAGGTATGGTAGAAAAAACAAGAAGACTTTTCTAAATATTTTATGCTGTATAATTTTGATTTTGGAAACAAATGTTTCATCTTCCCCAAAAATCAGTTTAGAAAACAAACCCTGAAGTAATAGAAAGCAAATTAAATTATTTACCCCAAATGCATACCAATTGATTAAAATAACATGAAAAGAAAACAGTTATTTCAAGTTCCTCTGTCCTTTATAGGTTCCTCTGTCCTTGGGATTTTCCAGACAAGAATATTGGAGTGAGCTGCCATTTCCTCTTCAAGGGGATCTTCCTGACCCTGGAATTGAATCCACGTCTCTTACACTGGCAGACAGATTCTTTACCACTGAGCCACCTGAAAAGCCCTGTCCCCAGTGAAATATGTCCTAAGATAGATAGAGCTGCAAAGAAATATTCATCTTTTGTCTCATAGTGGCAATATTGGTATTGTTACTTTAAAATTATACTATATATATGATAGGGCAATGCCAATAAGTAATTATGTTACTACTCCTAGGAATCAAGGTTTTCAGTGTAAAAGGAGAGATATAAGCATAATATAAAATCAAAGAAGTTTTGCTTAAATCCTACCACCTTTATTTTTTGTTTACTTGTATTTACCTTTGAATTAGAAGAGCAACATTAATCTATTTAACTTAATTGCTTTTATTTTTCTAAAAATAAGTTCTTCTTAGCTTTCGTCACTGAAACTTCCTGGAAGCAATGGAGAGCTACGAAAAATGAGTACATTCTCACCTAGTTTGTGACATTTAAAATCTAATCTCCATTAAAAAAAAAAAAGACCTAGATTTCTTATTATAGAAGAAAAATAACAGTTCCAGATCAGGGGCAAGAATTATATAATATGAGCCTGGGATATTTTGATGGATGTAAAAGAAAAGTTTCAATCAAATTGCATGATGTGTCAAATGGACCTAATAGTCAACACAGTGGACCTCCAACTGACCAAAGATGGGACAATCAATTTAAGGAGAAAAAGAATAATTAATCGATTGATTGAAACCATTAAATGTTATCTTATGAATTCTAAGTAATATTTTAAAAAAGAGAAAGAGAAGTGGGGAACAAAAGAGAATTCCACAGCAAGAGGGTGGGGGCAATGCTTCATTGGACACCTCTGAAAGTAGCTAGGCCCCATCTTATCTTGAAGACTGGAAAGTGAAAGGAAGTCAGCCCTGTGCTGCCTTTCCTTGTCTAAAGTGATTTGCAGGCTAATCCAATAACCCGATTGATGAGGAAAGAAAAGTTCTTTTTTGTAACTAAATTCCATAAACTTGTAATGGATGACAGAATTGGAAAAAAATCGCTACCATTTTCAAACTCTAATGAAATAAGCGATTCAGGCAAAAAATCATTGATGGATGAATGATCAGGTGAATAGTTGATGGAGGGATCAGGCTGTCAACACTTGAACCCATTGATCAATCTTAGGAGCATTAATAGTGGGACTTAAGACACTATATACCTCCTGATATGAAGCACACAGCACCACATATAAATTATCCCTGCTGTAAAATGCTGAATTTGAACCTGAAAAAGCATCTAGGGGTAATTGCAATGTTCAACAAATACAAAGTGAGAAAGGAAAAACTAAATGACACCACAAGAAAGCAAATAAACAAATGCAGACTGTGGGATATTCTTTAAATCAACTGACCCAGTTGGTTTTCTTTTTAAAACATGTCAAAGACAAAGAGGGAGAAAAGGAGAGAGCAGAAGAGAGGAGGAGGGGAAATGCTTTTGATCCCAAGAGGCTTCAGGGACATATCAAGAAAATGTCACATGTGGACCTTGTTTGGATCCTGACTCAAACAAAACAATTATAAAAAGATATTTTTGAGATCATTGGGGGAAATTTGATTATAGTACTGGATATTAGATTATATTAAGGAGTAATTGTTAATTTTGTTAGGTATGATAATGACATTGTCATTATAGAAGAAATGCCCATATTTACTTAGAAAAAAAATGTACCAAAATGTGTAGCAGTGAAATACATGATATGTAGACTCTTTTAAATAATTCAGCAAAGAATAAAGAAGGATGTTCTGTGCTTAGTCTCTCAGTTGTGTCTGACTCTTTGCAACGCCATGGACTATAGCCCGCCAGGATCCTCTTGTCCATGGAGATTCTCCAGGCAAGAATATTGGAGTGGGTTGCCATGCCCACCTCCAGGGAATCTTCCCAACCCAGGGATTGAACCCAAGTCTCCCACATTGCAGGTGGATTCTTTACCATCTGAGCCACCAGGGAAGCTGTGGCAAAACCTTGATAATTATCAAATATAAGTGGTGGAGATATAGAGTTCATTGTGTTGTTTATTTGCCTGTGTGTTTGAAATTTTTCATAATAGAACAATTTTGGTATTGAAGCAATAAGAAATGCTTCTTCAGAGGAATTTAGGAGATGATTCTTTAAAGAAATTCCAACTGAGTGGAAGGGAGAAGGTAGATGTAAATATGTGCATGGAACAAAGTGGAAATGAGTTTAGATTCTTCTACACAGAGTAGTTAAAGAAATAGAAGTGGCAGGACAAGTTGAGAGAAGATGGTATGTGCACTTCCTGTGTGCGTCTGTGTGTGTATCTGTGTATGTTTGTGTTTTTAGCTTTACAAAGAACTGAGCATCAAAACATTTTGACAGGTTAAAAAAAAATAAAAACAGTTAAAAGTAACAGACTCATCATTTTCTAGCTTTTAAAAGTCTTGAGGGTTTAGTTTACCCAAACAGTCATATCACTTCCTCCCATGTTCACAGTAATCAAACAAGAATAACTGACTTAACTTAAAGCTGAAAACATTTATATTAGACCAAATTCAGGGCTTTTTGTCCAAACAAACCTTCTCCAAATCCACTTCTCCTCTCTATACACCACCCCTGGGCTCAGAGGGTAAAGCTGATGGGCTGTCTGCCTCCAGCTCTTTCCTCCACCAGTCTTCCTGACAGTCCTTTCATCCATCATTCAGCCATAAAACATCTTCAATGACTCCCATTGCCTTTGCAAGAGTAAGCAAATCCTTGAGCCTTCGTCTTTAAAGCTCTCCACCACATAACTCCAATTTTACTTCTTTTATTGAATTTCTTAAAATCTTCCAATGAACCCTTTGCTCTAGCCAAGTTGTTCTACATGTGCTTGACCTAAGACTCCTGAAGCATTCCACCTTCCCCTACTGTACTCCTATTTGCTACTACAGACTTTGCTTAAAAATCATCTCCTAAAAGAAACCTTTAGGACAATGCCCAGTGATCACTAATTTTTCCTTTTCTCTGAGCTTCTATCAGACTTGCTATGTAAAACATTCAGGTAGTGTTTATTAATTCATATTTTTATAATACAAAGGGTTATTTGAAATAGCATATGATTATATATATGATAGTATGAAAAAAATAGTTAAGGATAAAACCAAGTTTTAATTTAATTTCAAAGATATACTGAAAAATATATTTGAATGAGATCCAAGGATGGCAGTTAGCCTTTGGCCATCTACTGCCTATATTAGTTTTAAATTGTTCACGTGCCTATATATTTACCACTGTTAACCGAGTATGTGCTCCTCAAGCACTAGAGTGATTAAACATGAATATGGGATGCACATAGATCAGTTTGGTGTGTCCTTGAAGATCGTCAAAAAGAGAAGACCTATTTGTCCCACATGATAGATGTTCATCTCCTGAAAGCAGGACAGTGTTAAATGATCCCCAAAGTTCCTTCTAGTTATATCTTTCAGCAATAAAACTTCCATCTGCTAACAAAGTTTAGTAATATACAGAGAACCACTGCTCAAAGTGTGGTCCCTAGACCAGCAGCATTGGCATTACCTTGAAATTTAGTAGAAATGCAGAATTTCAGGTCCCATCCAAGATCTGCGAAATCAAAATCAAGATCTACTAACTCTGCATTTTATAAGATGACCTGGTGATTTGTGTGCACATTAAAGTTTAAGATATATATATATGTAAATATATATATATATATACCTATATATACATATGTATATATAGATGGGGGCTAAATCGTGCAGAGGCCTGTAGGCTATAATAGGGAAGTATTTGAAAAGTGCTGGGCTAAAAATATACATTTTTTTCCTCTATAAATATATATTTAGAATATTTTATCATAGAAACACTTAAACATATATAAGGAAAACAGAGTACATGTAAATATATACACACATATATGTACATATATACATATTTTATATGTATTTTAAAATACCATATATATAACCATGCATATAGTTTAAATATATTGAAGTGTTTAATGTATTCATTAAAACACATCAGTAGTATGAAGGAAAATGTCTTTTTAAGAAAAGGATTATAGTTTACCAAAGTTTTGATATAAACCATTTGATTTCTGCTCCTCTAAAAACAGAATGCACCCAGAATAAATGTGCAATATATTCACTGGCAGTTGAAAAACGTAGCACTTAGATATTTAACAGATACATTTTAATGTGTTCATTGTTTAATCATATTTTAAAACTGCAAGCTAGATTGTCTCTTCATTATCAAAACTCCAGCATTTTGTTCAATCTTTTCCTTAACGGTCCAAATTTTACTCTTCGCAATCAAAAATAAAAGCATGTTCATTACTTATTTCCTTGCCTTATTTACCTATTGATAGATTTTAAATGCTAGCAGCTGTGGTCATATTTTTTCATTTTAGTCATTTAAGCTACAAAACAATAGCTATGCTATATATTGGAGCTTCCCTGGTGGCTCAGATGGTAAAGAGTCTACCCGCAAAGTGGGAGAACCAGGTTTGATCCCTGGGTTGGGAAGATCTCCTTGAAAAGGAAATGGCAACCCACTTCAGTATTCTTGCCTGGAGAACCCCATGAATGAAAGAGCCTGGAGGGCTACAGTCCATAGGGTCACAAAGAGTCAAACGTGACTGAGCGACTAACACACACATGCTGTAAGTTTGTAAACTTTCTTCTAGCATGGAAAAAAATGACTCTTGGTAATAACAGCTGAAAATTTTCATAAATTTTCAACCTCTCCCTTAAATGTTTCAAATTACCATTAAAAAAACAAAAACAAAACAGAGAAATGAGTGTTTATGTAGAAAGCTGCTGATGGAGAAAGTTTTACTGAAACATTAAAAAAATGAAGAAATACATTCTGAAGTTTTAGTTCATCCATAGTCTAATCTGGTTCTTAAAAATCTACATGATGTGAACATACCATAAATATATTCATTTATCCATTCTTTACTTCCATGTACAAATATTTCTTATCTCACTAATACACGGCAGGCAGAGGTCTAGGCAGCATATATCCACGTATAGAATAAAATAGAATGACCTTCCTGCCTTCATGGAGTTTAGCTGCTGCTGCTGCTAAGTCGCTTCAGTCATGTCCGACTCTGTGTGACGCCATAGGTGGCAGCCCACCAGGCTCCCCCGTCCCTGGGATTCTCAAAGCAAGAACACTGGAGTGGGTTGCCATTTCCTTTTCCAATGCATGAAAGTGAAGAGTGAAAGTGAAGTCGCTCAGGAGTTCAGAGCCAGCCCTAAATGAGAGTAAATAATCGGAGAAAGGATGTAGCATGAGTATTCCTGAGTCAGCAGAGGAAGAAAAAGAAGGCCAGACTTGGGACTTCCCTAGTGGCCCATTGATTAAGAATCTGCCTTGCAATGCAGGAGACGCTGGTTCAATTCCTGGTCTAGGATCTAAGACCCCACATTGTTGTTGTTTAGTTGCTAAATTACGTCTGACTTTGCAACCCCATGCACCGCGGAGGCTCCTCTGTCCATGAGATTTTCCAGGCAAGAATAATGGAGTGGGTTGCCATTTCCTTCTCTAGGGGATCTTCCCAACCCAGGGATCAAGCCTGTGTCTCCTACATTGGCAGGCAGATTCTTTACTGCTGAGCCACCAGTGAAGCCCAAGACCCTGCATGTTGCAGGGTAACTAAGCCCATGTGCTGCAACTGCTGAGCCTACTCGCCACAACAAGAGAGTCTAATGCTCTGCAACAAAAGACCCCACGTGACACAACTAAGACCCTGCATGCCACGACTAAGATCAAACACAGCTAAATTAATAAGTAATTGAAAAAAAAAAAGACCAGACCGACAAAGCCAGGGCAAATCTGCAGGGGAGAGACACAAGGGAGAAGTAGGTGGGGGCTAAATCATACATGGCCCTTTAGACTACAAGGAAGTCTTTGAATAGTGCCGGGCTAAGAATATACATATTTTCCATCTATAAATATATATTATAAAATATTTTATTATGGAAAAATTTAAACTTATACAAGGAAAACAGAATTTGTAGTACAATGATCACTGTGTAACCTATTATCCACTTTCAACAATCAATATTCTCCCCTATTGGTTTTTTTTTCCCCCTATTGTTTTTTTACCTATACTTCCTCCATTTCCTATCTCTACCTGATTATTACTTTCTATTTCTATTTAAAGTAACATTTATATATTCTTAAGGATTCACCCATGTAACTCCTATCAAGACGTAGAGTATGTCCACCACCCAACAACTTTTAACCAGCTTTTTTGAGATAGCATTGACAAAGCAACAATTCACCCATTTAAAGTATGTAATTCAATGTTTTTTGGTAAATTTACACAGTTGCACTATTTAATTTGAGGAGATTGTTGTCTCCCCTAAAAGAACCTCTTTATGTTTTAGTAATTACTCCCTAAGGCCCTTCCCAATTCATTCAGTGTCTGGGCAACTACTAATCTACTTTCTATTTCTATAAATTTATGCATTCTGGTATCTTGTATAAGTGGGGTCACACAATAGGCAGTCTTTTCTGACTGGCCTCTTTCACTCATTGTATTGTTTTCAAGGTTCATTTGTGTCATAGCACGTAATGGTACCTCAATTCCCTTTACTGATAAATATTAGTCCATTGTATTAACACACTACATATTATTGACCTATTCATCAGTTTCTAGAGAAGGAAAAGGCTACCCACTCCAGTATTCTGGCCTGGAGAACTCCATGGACTGTATATTCATCAATTAATGGACTTTGAGTTGGGTCTTCTGTTTAGATATCATGAACAACATTGCTAAGAACAATCAAGTACAAGCTTTCATGTAGATATCTGTTTCTACTTCTACTGGGTATATACCTATGACTAAAATTGGTGGTGGTGATGGTTTAGTTACTAAGCCATGTCCGACTCTTGTGACTCCATGGACTATAACTTGCCAGGCTCCTCTGTCCGTGGGATTCTCCAGCAAAAGTACTGGAGTAGGTTACTATTTTCTTCTCCAATGACTGAAATTGCCAGGAGTGAAATTTTGAGGAACTGCCAAACCGTTTCCCAAAGTGGCTGCGCAATTTTACATTCTTGCCAGCTGTATATGGTAGTTTCAATTTCTTCATATCCCTGCCAATATATTGTCTGCTATTATAGTCATCCTAGTGGACATGAATGGTGCCACATGTGGTTTTGATTTGTATTTTCCTAATATCTAAGAATGTTGACCTCTTTTCATGAGTTTATCATACATTTGTGTATCTTCTTTGGATAAAAGCCAGTTCAAGGCCTTTGAGCAGTTTTAGATCTGGTTATCTTGGAAGCAACAGTTAGAACTGGACATGGAACAACAGACTGGTTCCAAATAGGAAAAGGAGTATGTCAAGACTGTATATTATCAGCCTGCTTATTTAACTTATATGCAGAGTACATCATGAGAAACGCTGGACTGGAAGAAACACAAGCTGGAATCAAGATTGCCGGGAGAAATATCAATAACCTCAGATATGCAGATGACACCACCCTTATGGCAAAAAGTGAAGAAGAATTAAAAAGCCTCTTGATGAAAGTGAAAGAGGAGAGTGAAAATGTTGGCTTCAAGCTCAACATTCAGAAAATTAAGATCATGGCATCCGGTCCCATCACTCCATGGGAAATAGATGGGGAAACAGTGGAAACAGTGTCAGAATTTATTTTGGGGGGGCTCCAAAATCACTGCAGATGGTGACTGCAGCCATGAAATTAAAAGACGCTTACTCCTTGGAAGAAAAGTTATGGCCAACCTAGATAGCCTATTAAAAAGCAGAGATATTACTTTGCCGACTAAGGTCCATCTAGGCAAGGCGATGGTTTTTCCAGTAGTCATGTATGGATGTGAGAGTTGGACTGTGAAGAAAGCTGAGCGCTGAAGACTTGATGCTTTTGAACTGTGGTGTTGGAGAAGACTCTTGAGAGTCCCTTGGACTGCAAGGAGATCCAACCAGTCCATTCTGGAGGAGATCAGCCCTGGGATTTCTTTGGAAGGAATGGTGCTAAAGCTGAAACTCCAGTACTTTGGCCACCTCATGTGAAGAGTTGATTCACTGGGAAAGACTCTGTTGCTGGGAGATATTGGGGGCAGGAGGAGAAGGGGACGACACAGGATCAGATGGCTGTATGGCATCACTGACTCGATGGACGCAAGTCTGAGTGAACTCCGGGAGTTGGTGATGGACAGGGAGGCCTGGCGTGCTGTGATTCATGGGGTCGCAAAGAGTTGGACACGACTGAGTGACTGAAGTGAACTGAACTGAACTATCTTTTTATGATTGCATTATAAGAGGTCTTGATATATTCTATATATAAATAACTTATCAAATACATGTTTCACAAATGTTTTCTACTATTCTGTGGTTGCCTCATTTTCTTGATATTTGTGGCATGAGAACTTTAATTTTCATAATAGTTTATTTACTTTTTCCTTTTGTCACTTGTGTTTTTTGTTGTCATATCTAAGAAACCATTGCCTAAACTGAGATCATGAAGATTTATTCCTATGTTTTCTTCTAGCTCTTACGTTTAGATTGAAATCCATTTTTAGTTAAGTTTTGTGTATGGTGAAAGAAATTGGTCTACTTTCATTCTTTGGCATGTGAGTATCCAGTTGTCCCAACATTGTTTGTTAGAAAGGTTATTCTTTGCCTCTTGAATTTTCTTGAAACTATTGTCAGTTGAGCATGAATTTGGGGGTTTATTTTGGACTCTCATTTCAACTACATTCATCTATGTAATCTTTCCTTATGCCAGCACCTCTCTGTCTTTATCACTGTAGCATCACCCAACAATACCCCCTTTAAAATGATCACTCCATCAGTGTTGTATGAAATGGTTTGAGGAGAGACAAAGGTGGAACCCAGGAGAATGATTAATAAGTGATTACAGTAGTGCCTGTGGAGAAATCCTGGTGACACATGTTGGTGTCACTGCAAGGGCATAAAAGTGGACAGGTGTATTTTGGAGATGTTGGTAATTAAAGACATAACAGAAATGACTTCTGGGTGCCTTTCCTAGACCTTAAAACTCCTCAGACCTTCATTTGCTCCTTCTTGTTATTCATATTCTTTTCCAGAGCTCAGATGCTCATCTAACTGGAAAGACTATCTCTGAGTCCTGCTTCTAATTCCCTTCAAATTTCCTACCCCATCATAGTTTTACTCTGTAAAATTACCTTGCTTCTTTTGTCTCATTTAGGAATATGAGAAATTCTCTCTCAGTCTTACTCTCTGACCCTCCCTCCCTTTCTCTCTCTTTTTAAAACTGGTTTACTGTTTGTTTTCCTCAAACTATAAGTTTGCATTCCTCAACTTCTTACTAGTTCTATAAGAAAGGATTCCTTATCAGCTTTTTTCACCTCCATACTTATGGAGTGGTTACCTGGTACTGCTACTTGAACTACATTGCTTCTCTCAAAAATTATACATATCAATACACTGAAGCCCTAACTCCCAGAGTGAGAGTATTTGGACATGAAGTATTTGAGAGGTATTAATAATTAGGTTTGGATATGGTGACTGAGAGTAGGGCCCT
This sequence comes from Ovis canadensis, assembly GCF_042477335.2. Lineage (NCBI taxonomy): Eukaryota > Metazoa > Chordata > Mammalia > Artiodactyla > Bovidae > Ovis > Ovis canadensis. The sequence goes on from NC_091247.1 coordinate 65,866,172, forward strand.
CATGACAAGATTAGTTCTTATAAGAAGAGACCCCAGAGAGCTTTCTCTCTCTGTCCCTCCCTGTTTCTCTATCTCTGTTTCTCCCCCATGAGAGAACACAGGGAGAATGTTGCCATCTACAAGCCAGAAAGAGAGCCCTCGTAAGGAAAGTGAATCAACTAGTACCTTAGTCTTGGACTTCCCAGCCTGCAGAATTGTGAGACAGAAATTCTTGTTATTAAAACTACCAAGTACACAGTAGTTTATTATGGAAGCACAAACTGACTAACAAAGCTGGATGAAAGAAGATGCATATATATATGTGTACATATATATATGTGAGTGAAGTGAAAGACACTCAATCATGTCTGAATCTTTGCGATCCCATGGATTATACAATCCATGCGATTCTCCAGGCCAGAATACTGGAGTAGGTAGCCTTTCCCTTCTCCAGCGGATCTTCCTAACCCAGGGATCAAACTCAGGTTTCCTCCATTGCAGGCGGATTCTTTACCAACTGAGCTATCAGGGAAGTATATATGTATATATATATATAATAAATGAGGCTTCCCTGGTGGCTCAGACAGTAAAGCGTCTGCCTACAATGTGGGAGACCCAGGTTCAATCCCTGGGCTGGGAAGATCTCCTGGAGAAGGAAATGGCAATCCACTCTAGTACTCTTGCGTGGAAAATCCCATGGACGTATGCGCATGGTGGGCTACAGTCCATGGGGTTGCAAAGAGTTGGACATGACTGAGTGACTTCACTTCAAAATGAATTCCAAAGTGCAGAAGATTGAAGGCTGTTTTGGGGAAAAAAAAAAAACATACTTTGGTGAGTTTTCAATATTTATTTACTATGTAAATCTAAAACAATGCATGGTATCAACTAAGGGGTTAGAAAGAGAAGACAGTCCAAAACAATTTCCTAAAGGAGCCCATGAAGGAATAGGTAGAGGGCAGGTGAAAAATCAGCCAAGGCTACAGTTTATTTCAAGAAAGAGAAGGTATCAATAGTACCAAATGCTATTGAGAAGGCAAGTAAAAATGACTGTCAACTGGATCATTAATTCATTGGATATTTACCAAACACTTACTGTGCAGAAATCTGGAACTGGTGGATGGGGAACATGCACAAAAGATAACTACAGCATGTAATGGTGTATGACCCAAGTCACAGAAGCAAAGTGACGTGAAGTCGCTCAGTCGTGTCCGACTCTGCGAGTGCTAACTGAGTGCTAAACAGTGGCACAGGGAACAGTTACAGAACACAATCAGTATGTATTAATTTAGACTCAAAATCTCCTCTGTGACAGGCTGAAGAGTGGGATGGGGAAGGAGATGGGAGGGAGGTTTGAGAAGGAGGGGACATGGATGTACCTATGGCTGATTCTGTAAAGCAATTATCCTTTAATTAAAAATTAAATATATATATATATATTTCCCTAAAAATAAGTTGAGATATCATCCAGTGATCCTGAATCATTAGAGCCTTCAACCCCTCACTTTACTTCAGTTCAGTTCAGTTCAGTCACTCAGTCATGTCTGACTCTTTGCGACCCCATGAATCACAGCATGCCAGGCCTCCCTGTCCATCACCAACTCCCGGAGTCCACCCAAATATGTCCATCGAGTCAGTGATGCCATCCAGCCATCTCATCCTCGGTCGTCCCCCTCTCCTCCTGCCCCCATCCCTCCCAGCATCAGGGTCTTTTCCAATGAGTCAACTCTTCACATGAGGTGGCCAAAGTAGTGGAATTTCAGCTTCAGCATCAGTCCTTCCAATGAACACCCAGGACTGATCTCTTTTAGGATGGACTGGTTGGAGTCCAAGGGACTCTCAAGAGTCTTCTCCAACATCACATTTCAAAAGCATCAATTCTTCAACAGTCAGCTTTCTTTATAGTCCAACTCTCACATCTATACATAACCACTGGAAAAACCATAGCCTTGACTAGACGGACCTTTGTTGGCAAAGTAATGTCTCTGTTTTCGAATATGCTACCTAGATTGGTCATAACTTTCCTTAAAAGGACTAAGTATCTTTTAATTTCATGGCTGCAGTCATCATCTGCAGTGATTTTGGAGCCCTCCAAAATAAAGTCTGACACTGTTTCCACTGTTTCCCTATCTATTTCCCATGAAGTGATGGGACCAGATGCCATGATCTTCATTTTCTGAATGTTGAGCTTGAAGCCAACATTTTCACTCTCTTCTTTCACTTTCATCAAGAGGCTTTTTAGTTCCTCTTCACTTTCTGCCATAAGGGTGGTGTCATCTGCATATCTGAGGTTATTCATATTTCTCCCAGCAATCTTGATTCTAATTGTGCTCCTTTCAGCCCAGCGTTTCTCATGATGTGCTCTGCATATAAGTTAAATAAGCAGGGTGACAATATACAGCCTTGACATACTCCTTTTCCTATTTGGAACCAGTCTGTTGTTCCATGTCCATTTCTAACTGTTGCTTCCTGACCTGCATATAGGTTTCTCAAGAGGCAGGTCAGGTGGTCTGGTATTCCCATCTCTTGAAGAATTTTCCAAAGTTTGTTGTGATCCACACAGTCAAAGGCTTTGGCATAGTCAATAAGGCAGAAATAGATGTTTTTCTGGAACTCTCTTGCTTTTTCCATGATCCAGCGGATGTTGGCAATTTGATCTCTGGTTCCTCTGCCTTTTCTAAAACCAGCTTCAACATCTGGAAGTTCATGGTTCACGTATTGCTGAAGCCTGACTTCAGAATTTTGAGCATTACTTTGCTAGCGTGTGAGATGAGTACAATTGTGTGGTAGTTTGAGCATTCTTTGGCATTGCCTTTCTTTGGGATTGGAATGAAAACTGACCTTTTCCAGTCCTATGGCCACTGCTGAGTTTTCCAAATTTCCTGGCATAATGAGTGCAGCACTTTCACAGCATCATCTTTCAGGATTTGAAATAGCTCCACTGGAATTCCATCACCTCCACTAGCTTTGTTTGTAGTGATGCTTTCTAAGGCCCACTTGACTTCACACTCCTGGATGTCTGGCTCTAGATTAGTGATCACACCATTGTGATTATCTGGGTTGTAAAGATCTTTTTTGTACAGTTTTTCTGTGTATTCTTGTTCAGTTATGTGGGAAGAAAAAGATATTCATCCAGATATGCCATAAGTTTATTTTTCACTAAACTAAAAAAAAAAAAATGTATCTTGGGAAGAACATAATAGAATAGCTGAGGTTGGAGGAGTTTAAACATTTGTATTGAAAATGACCTCATTTTCCTCCAAAGGCAAAATCTGTCTAGAAAAGTCCTCTTCCCTGTGCTTTGCCCAGGCTACAAGAGGGGGACTATCAGCTGTAATGAGAGCTGTGGGGCTAAGTCCCCACACATTTCATTGAATACTTATCCTGATAAAATGTCTGTAGACATAATGAATATAACAGCCACATTAGAATTATGGACTGTAAAAAATATTGCAGTATAAATTATTTGTCAAGAAATAAAAGATGCATTGTAATTTGCCAAGACACAACTGTCTAATGTGTCTCCTTTTAAAAAAAAAAAGTGCTTGCTTGCAAAATATTTGGGAAAAGTAAATTATCTATTACTATTGCATGCTAGCTAATTGTCAGTAATAATCCCTTTCAATTACTACAGTGAAGTAGGTCAGCCAATTTTTAGTGCTTATGAAATTCGCGATTTAGAGCCAGGCAGCATATCGGCAAGTTAGGTTTTAATATGACTGAGCAAATGGGCTTCCTTTCAGTCCTCTTAACACTAAACGTGGATGTAGATCAGTTGTAATATCTAAAAACAATTATGCTTAGTTTTATTTATACTATTTTTTAACTACTTGTAATACGATTCCTTTCTTAACCCTCATGAATTCATTTTTTAATAAATAGATTTTATTATTTGTGAAGTGAAAGTGTCTCAGTCGTGTCTGACTCTTTGCAACCCACTGGACTTTACAGTCCATGGACTTCTCCAGGCCAGAATACTAGAGTAGGTAGCCTTTCCCTTCCCCAGGGGATCTTCCCAACCCAGGGATCAAACCCAGGTCTCCCACATTGCAGGCGGATTTTTTTACCAGCTGAGCTACAGTGGATTATTTGAGAGAAGTTTTAGGTTTAGAGAAAAATTAGACAGTACAGACAGTTCCCATGTATCCCATCCCCCAATTTGCCAATCGTTTTCATTTACCAAAATTCTCCTTTGAGGGAGTCTTTGGCGGCTTAGGATGCTAAGACTATCTTTGTGCAGTTGTATTAATGTGACCACCTTCCTGCCATATTGACCCCCATAATCTGCCTGCTGTTTCCAGTATTGTGTCCAACAACGTTTCTTCTACAGTTTGGTTCCCACAGCTATTGGAGAGCTTTAGATTGGCCATTTTGATGAGTGACCCTTGCAGCAGCAGGTTTGAAGGCTGTGTTGGAGCAGAGAGAGTCTGGGAGACGGAAAACCACAGTCCAGGCAGAACTGCTGAGGGACTAAACATAAAGCAGTGGTAACTGGGATGGAAAGGAAGAAACAGACTGAAAGAGTTTGGGGGTAAATTTCATGGGACCTAGCACTGAGTTAGCTGTGCGCAATGGAAGAGTAGGAAAAAGTCCTGAATTTCTGCCTCGGGCTACTGGTGTGGTCATTAACAGAGATGGGGAAATTCGAGAATAGGAACAGACTTATAGAGGTCAAAAATACTGACTTGCCATACTGAAAGAAATTCCAAGTGAAGATGCTCACTCTGCAGTTGAAATAGGGGTGCATCCCCAAGGAAAGCTCTCAGGACATGTTCAAAGCTGTGTGGGTCATCATCAGTGTAGAGTGAAAAACAGACGCAGCTGAGCATGGGACGGGCCAGGGAAGCTGTGGCACATGAGAAAGAAAGGTCCATTTGTATTTCTCCAAATCTATGGGTCTTGAGGGCATTTGCAGATAGTAGAAGAATGGGAGTGCTCAGCAATCTCATTCTAACTCCAGCTTTCTCACCTAACTGAGTGAACTTCAGCAAGTCATTTCATATTTCTGTCTGTCTGTCTCTCTGTCCCCAATTGACAAGAGATAATGAAGTTTGCCTACTTTACTTCATGTGTCAGTCATAAGATATGATGAATTAATAAATGTGAAAAATGCTCTCAGAAATTAAATACCAGACATTATCTGTCTCTGGGGGTTGGGAGCACTTTGGACAACTGGGAAGGGAGAGGAAAAACAGGAGGAGAAGGAGAAGCAAGGAAGGCTGCAGGGCAGACCTAGAAAAGTACTGCGATAATCAGTGTTAAACGGCCAGCAGCTTCATTGGTTGTAATCCTTCATTCTGTCAAGGTCTGTTATGGGTTGAAGAGTGTGTCTCCCAGAAGGATAAGTGAAGTCCTAACCCCAAGTATCCCAGAAACCAGCTTTATTTGGAAACAGAGTGGCTATAGATATAGTTATCCAGGATGAGGTTGTTCTGGAGAAAGGTACACCCTTAATCTAATATGCATGCTCAGTGTCATGTCTGACTCCTTGTGACCTCATGGACTGTAGCCCACCAGGCTCCTCTGTCCATGGGATTTTCGAGGCAAAAATACTAGAGTGGGTTGCCATTTTCTCCTCCAGGGGATCTTCCTGACCCAAGGAGCAAACCTGAGTCTCCGGCATTGCAGGCGGATTCTTTACCACTGAGCCACTGGGGAAGCCCCCAGTCTAAATATGACTCGTGTCCTTAAGATGATGACCACGTGAAGACAGAGACACAGGGAGAATGCCATGTGAAGATGGAAGCAGAGACCAACTGGGGTTATGCGGCTTCTAGCCAGGGAGTGGCAGAGCTAGGGGGCAAACCACCAGAAGCCAGGGAAAGGTAAGGAAGGCTTCTCTCTTGTAAAGTCTCAGAGAGAGCTTGATTCAGAGAAGCTTGATTCAGACTTCTGGCTTCCAGAACTGGAAGGCACTAAATTTGTGTTCTTTTGAGCCTCCCAGTTTGTGGCCCTTTGTAACAGCAGCCTTCAGCTCAGTTCAGTTCAGTTCAGTTCAGTAGCTCAGTCATGTCTGACTCTTTGCGACCCCATGAATCGCAGCACACCAGGCCTCCCTGTCCATCACCAACTCCCGGAGTTCACTCAGACTCATGTCATCGAGTCAGTGATGCCATTCAGCCATCTCATTCTCTGTCATCCCCTTTTTCTCTTGCCCCCAATCCCTCCCAGCATCAGGGTCTTTTCCAATGAGTCAACTCTTCACATGAGGTGGCCAAAGTATCGGAGTTTCAGCTTCAGCATCAGTCTTTCCAATGAACACCCAGGACTGACCTCCTTTAGGATGGACGGGTTGGACCCCCTTGCAGTCCAAAGGACTCTCAAGAGTCTTCTCCAACACCACAGTTCAAAACCATCAATTCTTCAGCACTCAGCTTTCTTCACAGTCCAACTCTCACATGCATACATGACCACTGGAAAAACCATAGCCTTGACTGCCTTAGGAAATAAATATTGAATTAAACACTTTCTGTTTAGAAAAGTCTTTAATAGAGCTCAAGGTTTCTGTTACAAAGCAGATGAATAAAATAAAAAGGGTAGCAGGTAAGATATATTTGGGGAAAAAATGTAATTTTTCTCTCAATTGCACAGACGGATTGCATAAGCAAGTTAAATACAGTCACTCTCCCAGTGCTGTGCTTAGTAGCTCAGCTGTGTCAACTCTTTGCGACCCCATGGGCTGTAGCCTGCCAGGCTCCTCTGCCCATGGGATTCTCTGGGCAAGAACACTGGAGTGGGTTGCCATGCCCTCCTCCAGGGGATCTTCCCAACCCAGGGATCAAACCCAGGTGTCCTGCATTGCAGGTGGATTCTTTACTGACTGAGCCACCAGGGAAGCAGGAGACATTATTTATTCCAAGCATTAAAGCATGAAGTTGGCTAATTAGGCAATCCAATCAGCCTCAATCTGATAGTTCATTGGAGATGAAATAAGTGTCTCAAATGCCTTTCCAAAATCCAGAGATGTGAGATGAGGATGTGGCCTGGGTGTCATTTCTGCCTATGTAAGCCTTGAAATTACATTGATTCATTATTAGGTGGTGCTTCCTACCGCTGTTGGAATAGGACAGAAAGGACATCATAATTCATGTCAGGAACTCAGTATCTTTTTCCTTCATGGATTACCACCCCTACCCCCCACCTTGCTGACATCAAATGGCCTCACTTATCTCAGGGCTAGACAGGTGGCCCTTACAAGTTCTTGTCTCCAGCCCAGCCCATCTAAATGGTTTCCAAACATGCTATGGGTAAGAAAGTAGAATATTTGTCTCCTGTGTTAAGCACACTAGAGGGCAGTACTTCAGGCAGTTGTCTTACTCTCATATGGAGCAAGCCTACTAGAGGATGAAACCACTACAAACAAAAGCAGGGACAAGTGATGGAGAGAAACATAGACACAAGATATCATTGGAACCAGTAACTTCAGCTATGCCTTGAAGCCCTAACATCCACTTGGATTTTCTAGTTACATAAACCAGTGAATCAAAGTCCGTGTAGTCAAGGCTATGGTCTTGCCAGTAGTCACTCACAGATATGAGAGCTGGACAATAAGGAAGGCAGAGCGCCAAAGAATTGATGCTTTCGAACTGTGGTGCTGGCAAAGACTCTTGAGAGTCTCTTGGAAAGCAAGGAAATCAAACCAGTCAATCCTAAAGGAAATCAACCCTGAATACTCTTTGGAAGCACTGATGCTGAAGCAGAAGTTCCAATAATTTGGCCACCTGATGTGAAGAGCCCACTCACTGGAAAAGACCCTGACACTGGGAATGATTGAAGGCAAGAGAAGAAGAGGGTGACAGAGGAGGAGATGGTTGGATAGTTTCACTGATTCAATAGACATGAACTTGGGTAAACTCGGAGAGATGGTAAGGAACAGGGAAGCCTGGCATACTGCAGTCTGTGGGGTTGCAACGAGTCAGACACAACTTGGGGAGGTGGGAGGGGGGTTCATGTTTGGGAACTCATGTACACCCGTGGTGGATTCATGTCAATGTATGGCAAAACCAATACTGTATTGTAAAGTAAAATAAAGTAAAAATTAAAATTAAAAAACAACAACAACAGCAAACTGCTCTCTTTTTTCCTTTGCCTAGTCTGAGATGAGTTTTATGATTGTAAAACCTCCCTGGCTTCCAGTTTTCTCATCTATAAATTAAGGGGATTATCCTTGAACTTCTACCATCATCGTGAGCAGAACATACCCTGGCTGAACTATTTTTTTTTTAATGGAATATTAACTAATTAAGAGAGTCTAAGGATGTTTAAGACAGTTAATTTTATACACTCTCAAGTCTAAGACTGGAACATTAATAGGTAATTGCTTTCCCCTTATATCGCCACAAACTCAACTTCCTTGTTAGCATCTCTGGCCTCTTGTTATGGAAAGTCTAAAATTGTTACCATTTTTATTTTCACATTTCTCTCTTCTTCTCTAGGGAAAAAAAAAGTTGCATTTATTAGGCACCAATGGAAATAAAATTAGTAAAAAAGTGAAAATATCAGCTTGACCCCTTGAATTTTAGTGCCAGAATGTAACTCAGAGGTTATCTAGTTCAATTTCCTCCCTTAACAGGTGAGGAGAGAGAGTCTCATGACCTGTTAAAGACCTCTGAGCTAATGTCAAATGGGACTGGAACCCCATGCTTTTTAATTCTTACCTTATCATTCCTTCTGTTATGATAAACCTCTCCTGATGTTTACCACATTTGGAAGGATTCAAAGCTAATACTCCTAGCATCACTCTTTCTAATCTTTTAAGTGTGTTTGGGGCTTTTGAAAACTGTGAGCTTGAATATCAGAGTTTCTTCTTGTCCAAAAATATGAAGAACAAATAGAAGCAGCCACTAAACCTGATGCTTTGTTATTAGCCTATTTTACGTTGCAAACGTTTCTTATTCCAGAAGAGTACAATGTTTCTGCCATTAAAAAAAAAAACACACACCAGATTTTAGTCACCATTCCATCTCTTCCTTTTATGACAGCAATTTTTTAAAGGTTGAGCAGAGTTACCCCCACACCTGTTTCTTTTAAACTGAAAGGGACCCAGCTGCACTCTGCAGGGAAATCACAAAGACAACTGGAGATCTTGTCAATTTACATTCAAGCTTGGCTGGAGAAAAGTGGATAGCTGATTTGAGGAGATAAGGGAATAAGTACATTTACCTGAAGATGAGCGTGGCTCAGCTCAAGAGACCAGAGATAATGAGGGAGGCTTCCTTCGGTTTGGTGAGGAAAGCCATGATTCTGTAACATCAATCAAGACAGTTTTATCTGATTGCTAAGTTTCAAGAAAACCAGTGAACATTTAAAATAACTATATAGAAAGAGGAAAAAGGCGATAGAAGAAGGTACTATCATTCTCTGTTATGGAAAGTTCTAAACTAAAGCCCGCAATGGTATGAAATTAACGTTAAATTTCAAAGTCATCATAATGAAGTAGTGAATTTAGGTTAATTTTATAAGAACAGAGGATCCCCTTGTAGATTTCCAGACTTGCCTGCAAGAGATTTTGATCCTGGTTCAAGGCACATCAGACTTCCCCAGTGGTTCTACAGTAAAGAATCTGCCTGAAATTCAGGAGACACAAGAAATGCCAGTTCAATCCCTGGGTGGGAAAGATGGAAATGGCAACACACTCCACTATTCTTACGTGAAAAATCCCATGAACAGAGAAGCCTGTCAGGCTATAGTCCGTGGAGTCACAAAGGGTCAGACACAACTGAGCACTCTCACCTTCAATGCACATTGAAGAGAAACAGGGCGTTGGCTTGCAAGGGCTGGGATGACAAAGTGAGCACCTTCAAAACTGAATGTATTTTAAAAGTCTCAGTGAGAATAACCACATCATACATTCTTATCACACTTCATATATAGGTGTTCAATAAATGTGGGTTAAAATCATTTGCCTTCTATTTATTAGCCGGTATCATTTTACCTCCTCTTTCACCTGTAGACTAGCTGTAAGCAGCTCATTATTCTACAATAGGCGGCAACCAGGGGCATAATCTGAATGTTGAGAGAACTTCTTCACCCCTTCTACAAACGCACACACACAAACACACATTAATATACATACTTTGTGCAAAAAGTCCATACTAACTTGGCTTTAATGACTCACTCGTGGGCAGGAAAGATTCTGCCTGATGAATCCATTACTTTTGCCTACTAGGGAAAAATTCAATTTTAGAGAGTATCAGAAAACTTGAAAACATAGAGTCAGTTGGGATCATGGTACCGTATCAAGGTACCTGTGTCAAGATGCTTGGAATTGATGGGGAGGTTCCCAAAGAAAGGAGAGAAATGCTGAACGTCAGATTATACAAGCAACGAAAGGGAACTACCACCTTCTTCTCAATTAACTTCACTTAAATATTTAAAAAATACCAATCATGTGGAAAGGATATGCCACAGTATTAATCATCTCTATATTTAAGGTCCCTACTCTATGATTAAGAACATAAAATAGCACATCTAAAATATTAAAATACACAAACAATGAATGGCAATGACTAATGACTAGTCCAGGCATTAGAGACCACAAACGTTTGAAGATTAATGATATTATTTCAAGATGGGTGTAGAGAGTGGAGTTCAAATAAGGCTTCAGTACAAGATGAGTCTTGACTACAGCTTCAAGGAAGGTAGGCTGCAAATAGAGAGGATGGGAAGAAACACCACATTTCCTCACTGTGCTCATAAGAGCATAGTGTGTAGGTGAGGAAAGGCTGGAAGCTTGTGTATAGGGCAAGGAAGAGACTAGCAGTAACACAAGGAGGAGGATTCTTGAAATGTTATATATAACAGAGACCAGAGTGATAAGCTGTGAGATTTTCTCCATGTAGATCACGGGCAGTCTATATTATACATATATTTATTTATTTTATGACAATGTCCCATCGACTCAAAATATATATTTGTGTGTGTGTGTGTGTGTGTGTGTGTGTGTGTGTGTGTGTGTGTGTGTTTATTTGGCTGGGCCAGGTCTTAGCTGTGGCCTGCGGGATTTTTAGTTGCAGCATTTGAACTATTAATTGCAGCCTACAAACTCTTAGTTGTGGCATGCGGGATCTCATTCCCTGGACAGAGAGCAAACCTGTGCCCCCTGCCTTGGGAACATGGAGTCTTAGCCACCGGACCATGAGGGAAGTTCTGGGGAGTCATTTTAAAAGAAAAATATCTCATTCATGTTAGTATGGTTGTTCAGCTTTCAATTACCTAGCCCCCTCCCCAGAAGGACATTCTGTAAAATGTCTGAGCTGAGAAGTCTCCCCGCAGTTAATGACATTTAAAGAAGCTCGGACCATATGTCCATCTGGATACTGAAAAGAACCCAGGGTCAGATTTGGAGTGTGAAGGATACACAGACTCCTGCCATCAATGTCATTTAGTTTCCCATAACCTGATCTTTTAAAAACATTTCTCCTTGTAGCAACAGTTTGTATTTCTAAATAGGGAGAAAAAACTTTGTCTCTCTGAGTCACCCATCACCGAGTACTTTTTCTCCCACTTTGAATCAGCAGGGGGATCTTTCTGCTTTTCTGTTCTTGCCTATTTTATAATGTGATGAAGGAAGCAGTAGATCCTCTCAAAAACACTGGGGATTGCTCTCTTTAGGGGGCCTAATTCTGTAAGGACTTCCTGTGTGAGCATTTACCGGTTGTTTTTTTTCTTTTTACATTTTCATTCCCTATTGAATCTTCTGTGGGAACAATGAAGTGCTAGCCCTCCACCCTTTGCTTCCCACCCACCGTCTTTCACAGTCACAAAAGAAACAAATAGTTCTTTTTCTTCCTTTCTAGCCACACCTATGGGCTAAATTTTACAGAATTTATTTAATTTTTGAGGAATAGGTGCATGATCTAAATACCAAAACTTTTCTTGAAACCAGGAACCTGACCAGAAATTCTCACAGTCAACGCTTCATGAAGGGATGGTGGTATCTTAAGCAAATAATCTGCTAAATTAATAAACCTCATAAATTACAAAATCCCTGAATACCAACTGCTGAAATACAATCACTCTCTGACCTGAACCTATTAAATGAAGAAGTCTGCTGTGCATAATTTACAGCAGTGCTATGAATGAAAAATAGCTCCTTAAAAGGGAGATAAAATACAAAAATAGCCTTGCTGTAGAAACAGAATTACTGGTTATTTCAGTTCTTATTTATTCTAATATTGGTTTTATGGGTCATCCAACAATTTTTATCTTTATCATTGTTTTGCTTTCAATTGCTCAATAATCCATGGTCAAGATAACATTACATTTTGCTGGCTGGATGGCAGGAGTGATGTTAAAAAGGCAACATTCATCATGCTATAATGTACATGTAATATTTCCTTAAAGTTATAAAATATAATATTGCATACAGATATCTATTGGTAATACTGTTACCAATCTAATTAGTCACCTTGTCTAAAGAATCAACGTATTTTGAAGGTATTAAATCAATGGTTCTCAACTGAGAGTTGTTTTGTCATCTAGGACATGTGACAATGCCTGGAGACCCTTCTTTTTTGGAGACACTTTTGATTGTTGCATCTGGAGCAGGGGATGCTATACATCCTATAGTGCACATCTATCTGAATAAAGATTTACATAGCCCAGTATCAACAGTGCTGCTATTAAGAAGCTTTGTGTTAGTGATAAAAAATCAACCCCAATTTTCAGATATTTGGAGGGAAAAGGATCTTTCATGAACAATTTCTTGACAATTTTTTTTTTCTTTTTAAGAACTGGCTGTTCTATTCAATCCCAAACAGGCTATTCTAGATTGGCCAAAATGAATTTAGCATTCATTTCCCCAAGCCCCCTCTGGAATTTTTTGTAAAAGGATTAGCAACAGCCATCCTTATTTGTTCAAAGATTACACAAGGATTGTCTTGTGCAAATTTTCTTAGGAAAATTTTACCCAAACCATGAGAAAACCCTGTTAGAATGTTGGTTGCCATATGTCTCAAATGAGGACTATTTTGGACTCAGATGGAATGAAACAAATACAGAGAAAGAAAAGACCTGTGTCCTGCCCTTCATGCTGATTCTATTAATGAAATCACATTTTAAATCTCAATCTCTATCTATTATGTTGAGACTTTGAGGGTGAACACTTGCTGGGATTGATTGAAAGAAGAAAAATGAAAAGGGGCATGAAATTGGGACACTCTGATATTTGTATTGCTAATCAAATTGTAAAAATCAGGACAAAATTGCAGAACTGTTTTTTTTAGACCTAAAGTCAGCTTAGCTCTGGAGCCCCTCTCCTACACACACACACACACTCTCTCTCTCTCTCTCTCTCTCTCTCTCTCACACACACACACACACACACACACACTATTTCTGTTGATGGTGGGCAATTCCTAATCTTCCTGCTTCACAACCATTCTGTCTCTCTGATTAATAAATGCATGTTCCTCTAGTCAAATTTAAGATTCAAACTCAGTTCATTTAACTTTCCCCCACCCTCTCTTCTGTCCTTCTCCTGGGAAGATATCGATTCTCCAGGACCTAATACAGTTATAAGAGCATAGGTTGAAAACCCTGTAAGTATCTATCCCACCTCAGAACCAGACCCAGTGGTCTCCGGGCAGAGGACATGAGAGGGTCCATGTCCTGGTACGTGTCTTGTGCTTCTCCTTCTCCTGTTTTGACTTTCCTTCTGGTTCCAGTGAATGATCATGCTCTTGCTTATAACCAACACCCAAACTGGTTATCACAATTCCCACATGAATTCTGAGTTTCTCTCTGGTACACTTGTTCCTTATTCTCTCTCTAGTTCTCCTGGGCACCTTGAGAATGGATCCTTCCCCTACAGTACTTTTCTCTAAAAGGCATAGAGTCCTGCAGCTGAACTCTAGTCTGTGAAAGGAATCCTATTGCCTGCTGGTAAAGGCCTGATGTACCTGAACAGTTGTTGGAGGAGAAGGAGGCATGTCAAGGAAGGCTGACAAATTCTACCATCTGCCTTTTCCCTGATGCTGGAATTTGCCGGTTTCTCAGTCCAAGCTCTGTTAGCTTTCTTGGTGCATCATTGCCAGTAAAATCCTGCTCCTGGCAAAGAACTTTTCAGTTTTAAACTTGAAAACTTAAAGATGAATTCATGGCAATAACCACCATCCTGATAAATATATTGGAAGTCTGAAGTGGAAATAGCTTAAATTGACTTATTATGAAACAAGAAGACTCATTTCTTCATAAAACCACCAAAAGCACAAGTAACTAGCTATTACCGGAAACAAATGCAGGGTCTAAATGTTGCTTTAGCCATTCGGTGCTAAATATTGCACATTCTTTAATACTCTCAACAATCACAGTATATTGTACAACCTACTGGAAAATTTAATTATATATTAGATAATTTTAGTATTTATTTTTTCAAAATTTAAGCTTTCTTTAAAGAATTATAAAGCTTTATATTGTCATTGGCCCAATCCTGATGAATAATTTCTCATCTGTTTTTTTAGTTGATTTACTTATATGGTTTGTGTGTGTTTTATAAGGTATGTCCAAAATATTAGGAATTTGAACAAATTAAACTGTATTAGCAGCCACATTTTTTGATTTTGTTGTCTAGTTTGCAAAGGCGAAGGTACGTGCTTAATCATTCAGTTACGACTCTTTGTGACCCTTTGGACTGTAGCCCACCAGGCTTCTCTGTCCGTGGGTGAAGGTACAGTCATTGTTATAATATAGAGCTTTTTAAAAATCCAAGGTCATGGGCTGTTGAAAGTTAGGAGAGGCTGCCTACATATCAGACCTGAATTCATTCTACCTCTTACCAGGAATGAGGTACCATAAGAATAGAGATTAAAACAGGGAGGTCAGACCGTTAGCCTCCTGGTTTAGCTAGAACCTGCTGCCACTTACACACCTATAAATGCATGTACATGGAGGATATTTTGAAAACAGAAGTGAATGTCTACTGGGAAGTAGCCTTCCTCCTACACTAGGATTGATGTTTTCAGAGATTTTGCCCTTCCTTCCACCTGTCTCCCATTGTTAGAGGAAGAGTTTCTTTAATTACTTGAAGATCTTGTCTCTGGCTCTCTTTTATGGCATCTGTTACATTTTGTGTTCTCAGTCAGGTCAGTGGACCTCTCTGATTTCCCTTTTATTTCACCCAAATGCCAGTGTATTCACCTTGAATATTCTAAACCTCACTGATCACTTCATGCTTCTACTAACCTCTGTAGAAATCTCCATAGCGACATCCATGGGCACAAAGGATCATGCTTTTCTCTTAACTCAACTTCTAATTTAAAGTAAAGAATCTGCCTGCAACATGGGAGACCCAGGTTTGATCCCTAGGTTGGGAAAATCCCCCAGAGAAGGGAATGGCAACCAACTCCAGTATTCTTGCCTGGAAAATTCTATGGACAGAGGAGCCCGGCAGGCTACAGTCCCTGGGGTTGCAAAGAGTTGAACAGGACTGAGTGACTAACACACATACACACATTTAATTGAAGGATAAAATGCAACCTCAAGTTACATTTTTAGAAAGACATCTTACATAAGCACTGACCTAAACCCTGAGTCCCTGGCTCTCCTCCCATCTCAGCCAGTGCTCCTTCCATGGAATTCTGCTGCTTCCCTGAAGAAGGAAGCTGCAATCCTTTATTCACATTCACTAAGGCCAACTCATAGTAATAAAAATGCAGTTGCATTATTGTGGTACATGTGACTCACTTCCAGTGGGGACCTTCCAATTTGTTTTCTAGATAAGATAAATCATATTTAATATTTGGTTATGGGAAAATGTACGAAATATTTCAATTTTTAGATTTCCTTTTGTGTTTAGCCCATTCTTGAGACTCTGACTTACTAAGGGAACAGAGGCAATACAGGTATTTCCCCAACAGCTCCTAAGAACTAAAATGGATTTGTTTTAACTCCTTTTTCGCCAGGATCAGAGGAGGTAGATTGGAGAATAAAGGAGATGGATGATTGATATCCAGGCTTCACTATTGTTTACATAGTCGTGTTAGTCGCTCAATTGTGTCCAATTCTTTGTGACCCCATGTACTGTAGCCCACTAGGCTCCTCTGTCCATGGAATTCTCTAGGCAGGAATACTGGTGTAGACTGCCATTCCCTTCTCCAGAGGATTGTGCCAATCCAGGGATCAAACCTGGGTCTCCTGCATTGCAGGCAGGTTCTTTAGGACTTGGTATTTCTCATAGGCAGGGAAACATGGTTTATTCTGTTGCTTAAACACTATGACAGAAAGTATTATCCAAAAATAATACTACCACAGCCCAATCAGCCATTACTACCTGAAATGATAATGTGACACATTTATTCTCTTTTATTATTAAGGAATTATTCACTTAACAAAATATCCTTAGTGAGAGATCATATTTAGTTCTATCACTTTTTACATCTTAATGTAAGTCATTTACCGCTTGGGCATATGATAAACAAATATTAATTTGAGGGTGGTAGGTAGAGAATACGGGCTTCCCTGGTGGCTCAGATGGTAAAGAATCTGCCTGCAATGCAGGAGACCTGGGTTCCATTCCTGAGTTGGGAAGATCCTCTGGAGAAGGGAATGGCAACTCATTCTAATATTTTTGCCTGAGAAATCTCATGATCAGAGGAGCCTGATGGGCTACAGTCATGGGGTGGCAAAGAGTCAGACATGACTTGAGCAACTAACACTTTCACTTTTTTCACTTTCAGGCAGAGAATAGGATTAAGTTATATAAATTTTAATCTATATAATAAAGACAAGGGGTCAGCAATATTGTCAAATGCACACTCATGCATTTTTAGACGAGGAAACTGACTCACAGAAAGTTAAATTGTTAGTTGCGCAGTCATGCCCGACTCCTTGCAACCCCATGGACTGTAGCCTGCCAAGCTCCTCTGTCCATGGGATTCTCCAGGGAAGAATACTGGAGTGGGTAGCCATTCCCTTCTTCAGGGGATCTTCCCCACCCAGGAATTGAACCTGGGTCTCCTGCAATGTAGGCAGATTCTTTACCATGTGAGCCACCAGGGAATCCCATACAGTTGATCAAATATAGATCCAAAGCTGAAGACCAGGGGCTCTGACTCCTAGAGCAATGCTGATGCCACTGTCTCACAGTAAGGTGGAGCTCTCCTCGGGCATGGGACAAGGATGGGAATGCCTGCAAGCTACTGAAAATATGTAAGAATTTTCTTGTGTCTAATACAGAATTTTCAAGTTGAATAATATCTGAAGAATCACCTATTCTCAGTCTCTTGGTTTCAACATGAGGTAACTGGTGCCCAAGATAATTAGTGGTAGATCCGAGGCTAAAATTCAAGTCACCTGATTTTCAATCCAGTTCTCTTGCCACCTTATCATGCTTCTGTAAGGACCAGAAAATAAACATGGTGGGAAAGAGAGAAAGAGCAGAATGCAAAATTAGAAGGGGAGGGTTATGTGAAGAGCAGGATCTCTATTCTAGAATGTGGTGAAAGAGTGAATGATGTGAGAGAATAGGAAGTAAGAAGCTGGCATTGCTATCATTATAGTGCTCAAAATTCAATCCCCAGACTAGTATTACCTGAAAACTTATTAAAAATGCACATTCTTGACCTGACCTGGATCTTTTGAATCAGAAATTCCACCAAGCTCTATTTTAACAAGTCTATCGGATAATTCTTTTTTTTTTTAATCGGATAATTCTGATGCAACCTAAAGTGTGATGGGGCTTCCTAGGTGGCTCAGATAGTAAAAGAATCCACCTGCAATGCTGGAGATCCCATTTGATGCCTGAGTGGGGAAGATACCCTAGAGAAGGTAAGGGCTACCCACTCCAGTGTTCTTGCCTGAAGAATTCCATGGACAGAGAAGCATAGTAGGCTATAGTCCATGAGGTTGCAAAGAGTTGGACATGACTGAGCGACTAACATTTTCACTTCCGGCTTCCCAGGTGGCACTAGTGGTAAAGAACCTGCCTGCCAAACAATGTAGGAGATGCAAGAGACATGGGTTTGATCCCTGGGTTGGGAAGATCCCCTGGAGGAGAGCACGGCAAACCCATTCCAGTATTCTTGCCTGGAGAGTCCTATGGACAGAGGAGGCTGGCGGACTACAGTCCATAGGGTCACAAAGAGTTGGACACGACTGAAACAACTTAGTACAGCACACACTAAAGTGTGAGAACCTGTGTCGTAGACAAGTGTTTTGTTTTTTCTAGATGACATTAAAAAATTTTTTTTGTATTTTATTTTGTTTTTTAAACATTTTATTTTTTATTGGGGTATAGCTGATTAACAATGTTGTGATAGTTTCAGGTGAACAGCAAAGGGACTCAACCATACACATCCATGTATCCATTCTCGCCCAAACTCCCCTCTTCTCCAGGCTGCCACATAACATTGAGCAGAGTTCCGTATACAGCTGGTCCTTGTTGGCTATCCTTTTTAAACATAGCAGTGTATATATGTCCATCCCAAACTCCCTAACTATCCCTTCTTCCCATTCTTCCCCCGGTAACTCTAGTTGCGTCCGACTCTTTGCGACCCCATGGACTGTAGCCTACCAGGCTCCTCCCTCCATGGGATTCTCCAGGCAAGAGTACTGGAGTGGGTTGCCATTTCCTTCTCCAGGGGATCTTCCCAACCCAGGGATCGAACCCTGGTCTCCTGCATTCCAGGCAGACACTTTAACCTCTGAGCCACCAGGGAATGTAACTCTTAGTTTGTTCTCTAAGTCTGTGAGTCTGTTTCTGTTTTGTAAGTAAGTTCACCTATATCATTTCTTTTTAGATTCTACATATAAGGGATGTAATATGATATTGCTCCCTCTTTGGTAGACAAGTCTTTATGAAGCTTCTCTGGATCCAATTCTCAGGACACAGAGTCTTCTGAATAAGAAAAAGCTTTCTGTATCAGACAGATCTTTGTTCTGGCTAATCTCTTCTAACTATGAAGATTGATCTGATTATTTTCATAAATAGCCACAGACTCTTAACATGAATGAAATGTTCATTTAATTCTTTCTCATTTCTTTTCAAGGTCTAAAATTCTCATTCCTTTTATAATTATTTCTCATCATTATCATTTAGTGGTATCTATTTATTTAGGGATTTTTGCCTCCCCCTCCCCTGCCTCTACCCCCACTGGCCTGGTGGTTTCCATGCATCTGTATAGTACAGGATGGTAACATATGGCACACTACAATTATCTGGACCCGCCATATTATAAGCATATTTAACTGAAAAATATTTTTAAATGATAAATCAGAGTTGTCTTCTTGTTCTTTTAGGTCAAGTCTACATTTGTAAACTTTGTCATTTAATTGAGTCTTGAAGTTGGTGCAACCATGATATATTTAGCACTGATTTTGCTAACTTACTGGTTTTCCAATATTTTTCTTTACTAAACAAAAACAGTCAGAGAAGATTGGTCGATAACATAGGTAAATAACATAGCTGAGGAAGGGGAAACAGCTCCATAAAAATGAATGCAAGAAGCCTTCATATGAACAGTGGGGAAACAACATTGTGCTGTAGGTTTACTAGAGCTGGGATGGAGCCCCTGCTCTGCTGGTCATCCCTGGTAGCTCAGGTGGCAAAGACTCCGTTGGCCATGCAGGAAACCCTGGTTCTATTCTTGAGTCAGGAAGGTCCCCTGGAGAAGGAATAGGCTACCCATGCCAGTATTCTTGGGCTTTCCTTGTGGCTCAGCTGGTAAAGAATCCACCTGCAATACAGGTGACCAGGGTTTGATCTCTTGGTTGGGAAGGTCCCCTGGAGAAGGGAAAGGCTACCCACTCCAGTATTCTGGCTTGGAGAATTCCTGAGCTATACAGTTCACCGGATTGCAAAAAGTCAGATACGACTGAGTGACTTTCACTTTTTTTTTTTTTGCCCCTCATAGCCTGCATATCACTTCTCCTCTTGGGTCTCTATTTTCTTATCTAGAAGCAGGAACATGAATATTCACCTACTGGGGGAATTTTTGGGTAACAACCAAATGAAATAGCTTATGTGCATTACATAGTAATGGTTTCCATTTATTTCTGCCTCTCTTGTTTATTTGGCTGCACGGGGTCTTTGTTGCCGTGTGCAGGCTTTCTCTAGTTGCAGGGAGCGGTGCGCATGCTTCTCTTTACAGTGGCTTCTCTTGTTTCAGAGCACAGGTTCAAGGGAAGCAGGCCTCAGTGGTTGTGGGGCATGGGCTCAGTTGCCCCATGTCATGTGGGATCTTCCAGGACCAGGGAATCAGACCCCTGGCCCCTGCATTGTCAGGTGGATTCTTAACCACTGGACCACCAGGGAAGTCCTCTCCCTTTCTTCTTAATTTTCTGTCCTATTAATTTTGCCTTCATAATATGCTGTCTTGTATCATTAAGTGACTCTCAACTGTCTTATAAATTTATTGAAGGTAGAGATGTCTGAAACTCATTCATAATTTGTTTAGCCCTTTACATAACACTCTCAAAATCTAAATGTGTGTAGTAGATGTTCAGCTCCTAAGAGATATTCAGTGTGCAATGGCTGTGGAATAGGAAAATGCCATGAACATTTGCCCACCACCATTTATCATTGCTGCTATAAAGGCTCCAGCTCTCTCTGGGGGTCCCTACTCTCTGACATTCTGAAGCAGGCTGACAGCCGTCTAGCCAAAGGGTACGCAAGAGACTGCATAAAGAACAGGGTCAATCTAGGTGGGCCAACGCACGTCCTAAGACAATGCCACACCACTTTACTCATGTGATTCCACCTACAGGTTCTAGTCTGTTCCTTAGGTTTTAGTCCCAACACAGACAAGCAGCAAGTGGCAGAAATCACCAACTGGTGGCCTAAAAGCCAGAGTGTTTTGTTTACCACCTCACGGATTTTTTTTGTTTCGTTTTTTGTCTGTTTGATCTTTTATGAGCTTTGTTTTTACATGTTTTTAATTATCTAAGCAACACATTATTTATCAGTGAATTTTTTAAAACTTTCAGGTGAAGCTTAGAGTCTCTCTTCACCTCCACCCACTCCACTTTCCAATGTTGACACTTTATTTTTGACACCATATTTTTTTGTTTATTTCGTTGACTTTGAATGCCTTTGAATGCCTTTTGGGGGACACAACTTACTACAAGCTCTAACAATTGCTTCCCCCCTAGCCCCACTGCAATCTATATGCCACCCAGCTGGCCCTGAGGTCACTTGCTATATGAGAGGAAAAGCACTGGGCTTGAAGTCCTAAGAGCTCTTCCCTGGTGGCTCAGATGGTAAAGCATCTGCCTACAATGTGGGAGACCTGGGTTCGATCCCTGGGTTGGGAAGATCTCCTGGAGAAGGAAATGGCAACCCACTCCAGTACTCTTGCCTGGAAAATCCTATGGAAAGAGGAGCCTGGTAGTCTACTGTCCATGGGGTCACAAAGAGTCGGACAGAACACTCTTATCTGAACAAATCTTATTTCTAGGACCCATGTTCCCTACTTGACAAGATTGCTATGAGAATTAAAGCAAATAACATCAGTGAAACTACCTGGAAAGCCATTATTTCCTGAGCAGGAGGTGCACCAAGCAAGGGAGCGTTTATCTCAAAGAAGCCCACTGAAGAGCAAAACCGCTTCCATGTCCATGATCTATGAAAATCAAGCAAAGTTTGAATTTGGGTAAGTGATAAATTCCACTATAAACAATAACATGTGTGAAGCACTTAGACATTCCCAAAACAAAAGTAGTTCACAATTTTAGTATCATTACTGATGCCTTAATTAATAGTAACAATAAATTCCTGTTTATTTTTAAATAAAAATATTTTGTTACTTCCTATTAAGTTAAATTTTTACTATAGGAAGAGGAGTCATATTTTTCCTATAGCTTCAGATACTTCCTGACACCATTAAACAAATGGTGAGTTGTTATGATTACTAGTCTTTCAAGACCCAGCTAAGCAGCTCTTTCATGAAACCTTCTCTGACCACCCCAACTGAATGAACTCCTCTGAATTTCAGTAGTGGTTGTTTCTCTCTAGTTTTCTCGGGCATTATGTGTACACATGACCTTGCATTGCTTCTATTGTTGTGACACTGTTATTTAAATATTTGTGGAATAGAGATTCTAGTCTTTAATTGTTTATGTGTTTATCTCATCTCTCCTTGACGGGATAATAGGCTTCTTCATGTCAGAGGCCACATTCTGTGTCCCACTTTGCAACACGCCACACACACACTAGGCGCCTAGTAAGTGTCTTTAATTTTATTTGAAGAGAGTGTTAGATCCTAGAAGTGCCCCAAGAATGTGTCTCTTAAAACTCCTCATCTGTAACCTTGTCCCTGCTGATTTGTAACCAGACAAGAGCTTTGGAGTGAGGTGACAGTATGTTTCTTTCTTCTGTGTTCCTCAGAATGAAGGCTCTTGTTTTCCACCCAGGCAAAGTGAGATGATTTGAATCTCTCTAATGCAAAACCCAGCATATGCTGTTCTTTGTGTTGAAGGTCATCTGCTAGAATCTAAAAGTATCTGTTGGCAATAATTATTTAAGTAGTGTGTTTCTAATCTTCAAAGAGATAGTTTTGTGTTTAAAATTAATTTTCTTATTTGTCTGTGGTTGCAACTTAAAAAACACTTTTCCTTAGATGCGCTCACTATAAAATGTTAATAGCTACATATAGAGTGACTTTACGACTGTGGTGTCATTTTTCTCAGCTTGATCAGCTCTTTTGAATGGCATCATTATGATCAAAGTTGTTTACAGTAATAAAATATGAATAGTTTCGATAAAAAAGTAGGCACCGTTACAATTAAACAGTATCTGGCATTTTAGAATGTGATAACTACTCATAATGCTGTCGTCGAATAAGCAAATCTACAATATGAACATAATCACAAGAATGACCTAAACAAGTCTTTGAAGCACAAAAAGGAATATAATTGGGGGGGTGTGGGTGGGTGGTGTGTGCCACAAGATTGGGGAAAGCAGAATATTAAACATACCTAAGTTCTTTCGAAGAAATTGTGAGGTTTTTAACATTGTATTTATACAGTACCCTTCATCAAGCTTTATTTCTGCAAGAAACAAGCAAATTTTAAAATTAGAACAACATGCTGAATGTCTCAATAAAACTTGGCTCTTAATACTTTGTTTGATAAGGTATTCTGCAAAAATTAGCATATTCATATTTATAGGGTTTTTATTCAATTATATTACCAGGCTATTGGAAAACATAACAACTAGGATATATAAAATAGCTCTATAAATCTTTACACCTTATATTAACACCTCTCCAAATGCAATAAAGTTTCCTTGATCCAGGCACTGATTTTCAGGTTTCTGTTCCTTTTCTTTTTTCTGAAGATTGACTTACTTCTGATTCTTATATATACTCATTGTTACCACTATTAGAGGGGTGGCAGGTAAGAGAAATTTGATGAATTTCTAGTCTATCAATATTGCTACTGGTTTGAGCTTCTGAAGATTTGAAGGAAGTAAAAGTGGCAGACTCTTTCTTTGGAGGATCAAAAAGGGCTGGTTTCAGCAATGTTAGGAAGGTGATTGTCTTCATAATGATAAAAGTGAGTAAAACTGTGAAGTCTAACACACAAGCAGCTGAGTATGATGAATATGTTAGCTCCTTTACAGAAGAAAGAAAAGAAACAATTTTGACATGACTCTCCATATAGAGAGTAATTGGGAAACTTCATACAAATAAATAAAAAGTGTCAGTCGCTCAGCTGTGTCGGACTCATTGTGACCCCATGGACTATAGCCCACCAGGTTCCTCCCAAATCTACCTGGATACCTTGTATGTATGCAAGTAACACTAAAATGTTAACCCAAGATATGTGATCTCTTAACTAATTAATTATTTTTTGTAAAAAAAAAAAAATGTTTTCTGAAACCTGCCAGAGTATTTCAATTTGCCAAATGAACAAAGTTGAGGCTTCTTAGACCTGTATTGAGGGCTTTCCACAATCTGACCTTGACATCCTTGAACAAACTCCTGTCTCCCCAGTTCTGTATGTGAACCTCTAGCCCATCTACAAACTCCTAGAAAAATTGTTCCAAGTTGTGTCTCCATGAAATTCCAAACACACACACATGCAAACATGCACACACAGACACATGCAATGTCCACCACCCAAGCACAACCTACTCTCCACGTATGTAAACAACATCTTTCTTACAGCTTACGAAATTTTTCAGTTCCTCCATTCCTTTTCTGAAATCGACCTCTCCAAAGTTCTATCTTTTTGTTGAGTCTTCTCCTATTGTTTCTACCATCCCTTTGGCACTTGAGTGAGTGAAGTTGCTCAGTCGTGTCCGACTCTTTGCGACCCCATGGACTGTAGCCTACCAGGCTCCTCTGTCCATGGGATTTTCCAGGCAATAGTACTGGAGTGGATTGCCATTTCCTTCTCCAAGGGATCTTTCCAACCCAGGGATTGAACCTGGGTCTCCCGCATTATAGACAGACACTTTACCGTCTGAGCCACCAGGGAAGTCCATCCTCCCCAAGCTATTTTAGATTTCTGGCTAGCTATTTGCCTTTCCTGAGCTTCCCAGGTGGTTCAATGGAAAAGAATCCACCTGCCAATGCAGGAGATGAGGGTTTGATCCCTGGGTCAGAAAGACACCCTGCAAGAAGAAATAGAAACCCATTCCAGTATTCATGCCTGCAAAATTCCGAGGAGCCTGGAAGGCTACAGTCCATGGGGTCACAAAGAGTCAGACACAACTGAGCACACACTCACTTAACTTTCATATAATATATCCTGAGAAATATTTAGGGGGAATTTTTAAATATTCATAAGATATTCTGGTTATGGCACACAGTTATCCAAATGATGAAGCAATGATCTATGTCAGTCTGTAAGCATGGAAAGAATTTCTCACAGCTGTGGCTTTTCCATTATCCTTTTGAGTTCAAAAAATGTTCTTCTTCTTTTTCCTGTACTCTCTGCAGGGTATACCTAAGTTGAAAGTAGAACAAAATTAAAAAACAAAAATCGAAAAGGTGTAACCACTGAGATATCAGAATGTCAGCTGCAATACTTAAAAATAATTTTCACTTATATAAGCAAAAATTGATAAGAGCCAACTATGACAGCTCTTATCTGCAACAAGAACAACAATGCAAAGAGTCCATCCATTAAGATGTTTTTTGACTTCCACCCATTCCAAGGGCAATATTGTAAGTATAAACTAAACAAGTGATTTCTAGCAAGGGAAAACAAAATAACAATATATGCTTTTACCATCAATTTATCAGGCTGAATAAACATTGCTTTAAAGTAAAATTAGAAATTGTTAATTCAGCAGTTATTAGATTAAAAGATCAGCAAACCCATTAATTTAAAAACAAACATGTAAACAAAACAATGACTGGCTACTTCAGGGATATCATCTTTGGACAATATAGCATATAGATTTGGCAGCTTTATTTAAAATGGTATGAGAAATGAGCTTATCTACAAAATAAAAACAGACTCACAGAGATAGAGAACAGATCTGTGGTTGCCAAGGGAGAGGAAAGGTAAGGGAGGGAGGGATTGGGAATTTGAGATTAGCAGATGCAAAATATTGTATAGAGAATAAATAAACAAGGTCCTACTGTATAGCACAAGGGTATATTCAATATCCTGTGATAATGACAAAGAATATAAAACATAAGTGTGCGTGTGTGTGTATGCATGCATGCTTGCAAAGCCACTTCAGCTGTGTCCAACTCTTTGTGACCCTATGGACTCTAATCCACCAGGGTCCTCTGTCTATGGGATACTCCAGGCAAGAATATAGAGTGGCTTGCATATATATATATACACACACACACACATAACTCAATTACTTTGTTGTACAGTAGAATTAGAGATTAGCACAATACTATAAATCAACTATACTTTAATAAAAATTTTTAAAAAATTGTTTTAAAAAGTATTGATGTGGTAGAGATGGAAAAATTGACGATTTTGGCGTTAGACACAATTATGTTTGTTTGTCTTGACAGAAGCTATATATATAAGATGTGCAATATGACATTTTGATATATGTATACATTGTAAAATGATTACCACAATCAAGCAAATTAATATGTCCATCACCTCCCAGAATTATCTTTTGTGTATGTGTGTATGTGCAGTAAGAGCATTTGAAATCTACTCTATTAGCAAATGTCAAGCATGTAATACATCATTAGTAACTATGCTGCTGCTGCTAAGTTGCTTCAGTCGTGTCCGACTCTGTGCGACCCCATAGACGGTAGCCCACTAGGCTCCGCCGTCCCTGGGATTCTCCAGGCAAGAACACTGGAGTGGGTAGCCATTGCCTTCTCCAATGCATGAGAGTGAAAAGTGAAAGTGAAGTCGCTCAGTCATGTCCAACTCTTTGAGAACCCATGGCCTGCAGCCCACCAGGCTCCTCCGTCCATGGGATTTTCCAGGCAAGAGTACTGGAGTGGGGTGCCATTGCCTTCTCCATAGTCACATGCTATACTGTAGGTCTCCAGAATTTACCTTATAACTGAAAGTTGGTGTCATTGATCAGTATTTTCACTTTTCTCTTACCCCTCAGCCTCCGGCAACCACCATTCTACTCTGTGTTACTACGAGTTCAACATCTTTTTAGATTCCACATGTAAATGAAATCATGTGATGTTTATCTTTCTATGTTTGACATTTCATTTAGCATAATGACTTCCAGTTTCATCCACATTCTCTCAAATAGCAGGATTTTCTTCTTTTTAGGCTAAATAATCCATTGTTTATATATACCAGATTTTCTTATCCATTTCTTATCCATTTGTTAATGGACACTTAGGCTGTTTCTATTCCTTAGCTACTGTGAATAATGCTGCAATGAACATGAAAGTGCAGATACCTCTTTGAAACAGTGATTTAATTTATTTTAGATATACACCCAGAACTGGGATTGCTGGATCAATTGATAGTTGCATTTTTAATTGTTGAGGAACCTCCATATTGTTTTCCATAGGGCTGTACAATTTTTACTCCCATCCACAGTGCCCAAGGGTTCCCATTGCTCTATAACCTTGCTAACACTTGCTATCTTTGCCTTTTTGGTAATAGCCATACTAATAGTCATGACAAGTTAGTGTAGCTAGTATCTTTTATTTTTTTTTCACATTTCCTCAATGATTAGTGATGTTTTGAGCAGTCTGACATATTCATGTTGGCCATTTGTTTGTCTTCTTTGGAAAAACATCTATTTGGGTCCTTAGCCAATTTTTAAATAGAGTTTATTGATTTATTTATTTTGCTATTGCGTTGTATGAGTTCCTTATATATCATGGATAGTAACTACTTATCAGATATGTGGTTTGCAAATATTTTCTTCATTTTGTAGGCTTTTTCATTCTGTTGATTGTCTTCTTTGCCGTGCAGAAACCTTTCAGTTTGGTATAGTGCTACTTGCTTATTTTTGCTCCTGTTGCCTATGCTTTGGTGTCAATTCCAAAAATCAGTTGCCAAGAACAAGATAAAGGAGTTTTCCCCCGTTTTATTTCTGTTTTTACAGTTTCGGGTCTTAAGTTTAAGTCTTTAATTCATTCTGAGTTGACATTTGATTATGACATAAGGGTCCAATTTCATTCTTTCACATGTGGATATCCAGTTTTCCTACCACCATTTGTTGAAGAAACAATCCTTTTCCATTTTACATTCTTAGAGCTTTTATAGAAAACAAATTAACTGTATATGTGTGAGTTTATTTCTGGGCTCTCTATTCTGCCTGTTGATCTAGGTATCTATTTTTATGCTAGTTCCCCATCGTTTTGATTACTATAGCTACATAATATGTGTTGAGATTAGGAAATATGATGCCTCCAGCTATATTCTTCCTGTTCAAGATGGCTTTAGCAATTCAGGGTCTTTGTGGTTCTACACAAATTTTAGAATAATTTTTTTCCATTTCTGTGAAAAATGCAGTTGAAATTTTGATAGGGATTGCATCTCTCTATAAAAGAGGAAACATTCACTATTTATTTGTATTATTTCAACTACAACAATAAGCATTTTTAAACTATTTTTATGATACAAATACAAGAGGGTCCCAGAAAATTTCTAAAACCTTTAAGAAAAATGTAATTCCTTTACTATTGTCTTATTTGCAAACAAAAATTAATAGGAAAATCTTCAGTTTGTATGCGGTATTTTTTCCTATCTACATTTGCTATTTCATTTCTTGTCCTCATTTGGAAATTATTTGTTTATATTCTTTGGTCATTTATTGGAACATTAACATTGATGAGACAGAAACCAATACTGCATATATTCCAACCTGAGCTAATGATCTGTGCATGGCGTTGTGTGTGGACTCAGAACTGGCTCAGGATAGC
The DNA here is from genome assembly GCF_042477335.2 of Ovis canadensis. Lineage (NCBI taxonomy): Eukaryota > Metazoa > Chordata > Mammalia > Artiodactyla > Bovidae > Ovis > Ovis canadensis. Next base: position 65,894,419 of record NC_091247.1, read on the forward strand.
TGAGGAGTCTTAGCCTCTTGTTTGACATTTGCTTTACTCTCTTGTTGGACAGAATCAAGAAATCACACAGCTTTGTTTACTGCTGGTAGTCATTCTACAACCCCAGGGGCACTAGCCTTCAGATGATGCTAACTCTGACGATGCAGGTTGAAGAGATGGAGAGAACCTGGGTGTTTGGTGACATCATTTAACTGATGAATTGACCATTCCTGAAACCTTCCCTAATCTGTATTTCCAGTTATAGGATGGAAAAATTCTCTATCCTATTTATGCCATCTTGAGTTGTGTTTTTCATTGTTGCCATTGTTGGCTGTGATTGAATGTGTGTTGTTAAGATATTTTTCTCAAGTAAATAATCAGGAAAGTAGACAAAGACTTATGCACAGTAATTGTCATCAGAACTGCTTTATAACAGTGAAAAAATAAACATGATCAAGATACTAATCATTAGGGAAACATGTATATAGATTATGACTCACTGCTATGATAGCACATCATGTGACTATTCAAATTGATGTTATCAAGTACTTTTTAAATGATAGTCCAGCTCCTAGTCATCTCTTTGCCTTTGGTTAACACTCATGTACTCTCTGTCCACATTCCACTGTCTCATCTATTTGCTTGGCTCATGATTTTCTTCAAATAGAATGCCTCCAAAATCTTTCAGCTTTTCATTCTACTTCTTTGAAATTCAGCCCAGGAGCATCTCATCCAGAAAATCTTCCCATAACTTTTCCTTCCTTGCTCCTCAGGATGGTGCCAGCCCCTCCTTTACTCACTCATATCTGTGGTTATCACTTCTCTGGTGATGTTTTAACCTCTCATTATGTGTCTGTCTTGACCATTAGACAGATACTAACTGGCTCTTATTTAGCTGTGTATCCCTAACATCCAACCAAAGGTCTAGAATTCTATAGATACCCTATAAATAATTATAGGTTATGTGGTTGGATGGTTAGATGAACAAATGAATGAATCTTAACCAAGGATCTATCAAGAAAGTAGAATAGTTAGCCTCTAATTTTTGTAACAGTTTTCTGCATAAAGTACACAAACAGGAAAATTGTGTTTAAAAAGCAATAGGCTTTTTTGCAGAAGTTAAATCTTTACTTTTAAAAATTATTCATTGTTTAAACCCTGTTTGTAAACATTTATTAAGCCAAATGTATTAGAAAATATTTATAATTGAGAGAGCTGAAGACAAACCCCATATTGTTATTCTCTCATGAAAAATTAAATTGACTTACTCATTTGATTAATTTTGAAAGCTTTGGTTTAAGGTTTATAGGAGTCTGACAGAAAAATTGAAGCCATGATTGATTTACATGACACACTTTTAATGGAAAATACTGTAAAACATTGCAAAAGCTCTCTGACATCTTTAAAGATGAACTCAGATGAGAAATGCCAGGTTTGCAGGTCAGGGAAAGGCCTCTGTAAGAAACTTCGCCTCCGACCCACCCTTCCGGAGGACCCTGGTTGGGCAGTGTGCTTTTATTTCCTAACTGCTGCTTATAGAAATAACAGAGAAACTAGACCTCACTTCCCTATTTTACAATGTAAATACTGTGTTTTATAAAAAGACTTAGAACAGTAGAGAGAATACAAAATAAATTCTCAACCTGCACACTGCATATTAAAGGTACGGAGCTGGGGTGGGGGGTGGGGGAATCCTTTTTTTGAAGACAGACTGTTAGTCATTTTAACCAAACTGCCAGAAGAGTAGATGACATATAGAAGGCATTCCTAGGAATTGCTGAGTGAATGAAATGTTGATGGTGGTTATATTTATACAGTGGGATCATCTATGAGTGCTATGTCTTCCTTTTCATTCTTTAGTCTTTTCTGAATTTTCTAAATTTATGCTTGTGGTTTTATTTTCATAAATTCACAGTTAATACAGAGAAGGAGAGGAACAAAAGATACTCTCATATTAGAAACCTCTTTGTTCTCATCTGTAATTCCACATGCCCCTAGTAACTGGTGCTTTTTATATACAGCCAATCAAAATAGAAACATGTCAGGTCTTTCCCAAGTGCTAGCCTGTTGGAAGTACAGTCACCTGATCTGATTTTTTCTCCAGTTATCAAAAATTTTCACTCTAATGTCTACCCATGTAAAATCGGAACTCACAGAAGAGTTACAGTGAAGAGAACTAATATCTGCTAAGCACCTGGTGAATTCGATGATCCTGTTACCTCTAAAATCATCCCACCAAGCCTGCATCCCATGGTGGTGCCAATGAATGAGAATGATAGTGATCTTTAACTTCCCTATAATTTCTATCACTTCAAATAAGTTTAATAAAAAACGGTATGCTTACTCTCCAGATTCAGCTTCAAGACCTTTCACCTCTTACCAAGAAGACTTTCATCTCTGGTTCCTCCTACAAAAGTGATCTTTAGCCACCACCATAGGTATTATTATCCTTATTTTACTAAGGGCATGGTTAATGAGCAGTAGAGCTCATAAGAGAACACTTGTGTTTCTAAACCCAAAGTCTGTCGTTTTCCTACTGTACCTGCTGCCAAACCTTATAATAAACTACAAAATAAAGTTAGAGTGATAGCTTTATTATTTATAGAATGAAGACTACCTAGGATTTGTTATTTAGACAAGTTATGTGAAATGATAAGCGATTCCTGTATTACCTGTAAAATTCTCTTGACTTAGCAAAATCAGTCAGCTGTGGCTAAAGGAAGTATTTCTGTTCTTCTCCAGTTTGAGATCTCTTTCAGACTGATCATTCTATCCTCTTTGTTTGTTCATTTGTTCATTTTTCACATGACCTATCTTCTGTAGCCCATACAGTTCATATCTTAATGATCTCCATATTTTCTTACTTTGAGAACATAGCTGTTAATTGCAAAAAGGATTTATTCATTTGTCATCCTTTAGATAACTGTTAAAGTCTCTCATTCTAAAATAATCAATTATTCATTAATATAATATTGTTATATTATTATAATACAATGCTAATTAATTATTCCAAATAAATTATCACTCAGCTGTATTGCTCTCTCTTCAGCTAGCTCTGTGATGACTAGCAAGCTAGTGGTATTTCAAATTGCTCACTTCAAATGACTGGCTATTTAATCTTGAAAATTAATGATCTAATTTCTCACCTTCTATTCTCTGTGAGTAGAAGGGAAAATTTGCATAGTGCCTTGTCTGTTTTTCCATATTGTGGAAAAATGTGGGTAGGTGTAATTTGATAAAGGCTTCCCACCTTAGAGCTGAATTCACTTCTGTTACCTCCACTATAAGAGTTTTTCTGTTCCTACTCAGACCACAGCAGCTGAGTATTGACTGTTTCAGGCTCACTAAACCAGGACTCTTGAATGGAAAACTTCACTCTATCCCTGTGCTATTATTCTTCACAAGTCTCTTTATAGCTATTAATTTCTTCCTCAGAACCATCTTCTTATAATTACTTTCTCATAGAAGCAATGAACACATTTTATAAGTTTTAATCAGTTTTGGTCAGGAAAAAAAATTGCAGAGATTCACCTTGAAGATTTCCCCTTTGTCTGCACAGATACTTGTACATGGTATGAATGACCAAAATGTAGAGATACGTATGCAAGCTTCAGAACCAAATCTCTTGGATTTGAATCTTAGCTCTATAAACTGCTTTTTGTATATTTGATGTTTTACCAAACAATATTTATATATATTTGCAACTCCAGGAATACAAGAGAAAAAAACTTAATTGGCATCTAAATCTGATTTAAGCTGTTAAAGAAAGTTTTTTTTCTTTCTTGTTTTTGTTTTTTTAGTTCCAGATTTTACCCTTTCTCACAGTTGATGAAAGAAAAAGTTTTCCTATTACTACTGGGAAATTAATATTTAAGTAAATAAAATATGAAGTCACATTTTATTTTGATAAAAGCTTCTTTAGAAGACCACGTTTTTGCTTTCCTTTGGTCCTTGATGTGATCTTGTAGGAGAAAGATCTACCCAAAGGGGAAAAGAGATGAATGTACAAGACTCAAATAGGTTTTGTTCTTCTGTTTAGTTTGATTCATCATCTCACTAAAGCAGACTGATAGCCTTTCTATGCAACCAAGTATGTTCCGAACAGATGTTTCAGTTCAGTTCAGAGTTCGTGTCCAGTGCTTTGTGACCCCAGGGACTGCAGCATGCCAGAGGGCTCCCTGTCCATCACCAACTCCCAGAGTTTACTCAAGCTCATGTCAATTGAGTCAGTGATCCCATCTAAATATCTCATTCTCTACTGTCCCCTTCTCTTCCTGCCTTCAATCTTTCCCAGAATCAGGGTCTTTTCAAATGAGTCAGGTCTTTGCATCAGGTGGCCAAAGGATTGGAGTTTCAGCATTAGCATTAGTCCTTCCAATGAATATTCAGGACTGATTTCCTTTAGGATGGACTGGTTGGATCTCCTTGCAGTCCAAGGGACTCTCAAGAGTCTTTTCCAACACCACAGTTAAAAAGCATCTATTCTTTTGCTCTCAGTTTTCTTTATAGTCCAACTCTCACATCCATACATGACTATTGGAAAAACCACAGATTTGACTAGATGGCAAAGTAATGTCTCTACTTTTTAATATGCTGTCTAGGTTGGTTATAACTTTTCTTTCAAGGAGCAAGCGTCTTTTAATTTCTTGGCTGCAGTCACCATCTGCAGTGATTTTGGAGCCCAAAATAAAGTCTGTCACTGTTTCCAATGTTTCCCCATCTATTTCCCATGAAGTGATGGGATCAGATGCCATGATCTTCATTTTCTGAATGTTGAGCTTTAAGTCAACTTTTTCACTCTCCTCTTTCACTTTCATCAAGAGGCTTTTTAGTTCCTCTTCACTTCCTGCCATAAGGGTGGTGTCATCTGCATATCTGAGGTTATTGATATTTCTCCCAGCAATCTTGATTCCAGCTTGTGTTTCTTCCAGTCCAGCATTTCTCATGATGTACTCTGCATATAAGTTAAATAAGCAGAGTGACAATATTCAGCCTTGATGTATTCCTTTCCTGATTTGGAACCAGTCTGTTCTTCCATGTCCACTTCTAACTGTTGCTTCTTGACCTGCATACAGATTTCTCAGGAGGCAGGTCAGGTGGTCTGGTATTCCCATCTCTTTCAGAATTTTCGACAGTTTCTTGTGATCCACACAGTCAAAGGCCTTGGTATAGTCAATAAAGCAGATGTAGATATTTTTCTGGAACTATCTTGCTTTTTTGATGATCCAGTGGATGTTGGCACTTTGATCTCTGGTTCCTCTGTCTTTCCTAAATCCACCTTGAACATCTGGAAGTTCATGGTTCACATACTATTGAAGCCTGGCTTGGAGAATTTTGAGCATTACTTTGGTAGCATGTGAGATGAGTGCAATTGTGCAGTAGTTTGAGCATTCTTTGGCATTGCCTTTCTTTGGGATTGGAATGAAAATTGACCTATAAAACTGACTATAAATTTGGGCCATGAAAATGACAAGAGACAGAACTCTGGTGATATGTAAAAACGTGCAGTTTTGTTACCAAGTCAACGGTAGGAGGACTATTTAAAAAACAAAAAAAGAGGCAGAGAGATCATTTTTCAATTCAGTTCCTTTCTATTCAAATCCACAAGGACTTTTTTTTTTTTTGCTTGACCATAAAGAAAGCTGCGCACTGAAGATGTGATACTTTTTTTTTTTTAATTTTTAGTTTTTTATTTTTTAAATTTTAAAATCTTTAATTCTTACATGCATTCCCAAACATGAAAGCTTGTTTTCTGAAAGTCATTGTGCCAGAGCCATAGGGAATGTACTAGGCCATATAAGTAAATGTAATAAGGGAATTTCTGCTCAGTTGGTGTTCAGCAAAATACGTATGGTCGGAAAACACACAGATCATAGTACTACTATGCTTATCCTTTGAGCCCAAACTTCAAATTGTATAAGGATTAGTCATCATACCTATTTTCTCACTAGGCTGAACAAACAAATCTTTAGATAGAGAGGATCCTCAAAGCAACAGTAAAAATAAACCAAATAGCACTAAATTTTCCATCATAATCTTGAAACTCTGCAACATTAAATTTCCCCAGTTTTTCAAACTGTGCCAAATTTTATAGAGAGAGTCACCAAATCCAAAAACATATACACTCAGATGAATTTTTAAGATCACTGATGACTCCTCTCCCTTATGTATGAAGGCTATAGGACAACGTTGGCATTTTGCAGAAGCACTGAGTTCTGAACAAGAGAAAGAGAAGAGGTGGTGGCAAGGGGAAATGCTTCAGGAGAGCAGCTTCTGAAAGTGGTTTCTGGAGGTAATTGGAGGGTGTGTTTTCACCAGTCCTCTTGATAATTTCTTTCACACTGTCGGCATTTTTCAGGTAACTCTGGTTCATCCAGAAAATCTATTCATCGGTGAGTTAACTGGTTCACTAAGCATCTGGTATGCTCAAAATTCAAAATTCTCCAAGCCATGCTTCAAAAGTACATGAACCATGAACTTCCAGATGTTCAAGGTGGATTGAGAAAAGGCAGAGGAACCAGAGATCAAACTGCCAACATCCACTGGATCATCGATAAAGTAAGAGAGTTCCAGAAAAACATCTATTTCTGCTTTATTAACTATGCCAAAGCCTTTTGACTGTGTGGATCACAACTGTGGAAAATTCTGAAGAGATGGGAATACCAGACCACCTGACCTGCCTCCTGAGAAATCTGTATGCGGGTCAAGAAGCAACAGTTAGAAGTGGACATGGAACAACAGACTGGTTCCAAATCGGGAAAGGAATACATCAAGGCTTAATATTGTCACTCTGCTTATTTAACTTATATGCAGAGTACCATGAGAAATGCTGGACTGGATGAAGCACAACCTGGAATCAAGACTACTGGGAGAAATATCAATAACCTCAGATATGCAGATGACACCACCCTTATGGCAGAAAGTGAAGAAGAACTGAAGAGCCTCTTGACAATAGTGAAAGAGGAGAGTGAAAAAGTTGGCTTAAAATTCAACATTCAGAAAACTAAGGTCATGGCATTTGGTCCCATCACTTCATGGCAAATAGGTTGGGAAACAGTGGAAACAATACAGGCTTTAACTTTTGGGGCTCCAAAATCACTGCAGATGGTGACTGCAACCATGAAATTAAAAGACGCTTCCTCTTTGAAAGAAAAGTTATAACCAACCTAGACAGCATATTGAAAAGCAGAGACATACTTTGCCAACAAAGATGAGTCTAGTCAAAGCTGTGGTTTTTCCAGTAGTCGTGTATGGATGTGAGAGCTGGACTATAGGTAAAGCTGAGTGTTGAAGAACTGGTGCTTTTGAACTGTGGTGTTGGAGAAGACTTTTGAGAGTCCCTTGGACTGCACGGAGATCCAACCAGTCCATCCTAAAGGAAATCAGTCCTGAATATTCATTGGAAGGACTGATTCTGAAGCTGAAACTCCAATCCTTTGGCCACCTAATGCAAAGACCTGACTCATTTGAAAAGACCTTGATTCTCGGAATGATTGAAGGAGGGAGGAGAAGGGGATGACAGAGGATGAGATAGTTGGATGGCATCACCGATTCAATGGGCATGAGTTTGAGTAAGCTCTGGGAATTCATGATGGACAAGGAAGCCTGGCATACTGCAGTTCATGGCTTCTCAAAGAGTTGGATGTGACTGAGCATCTGAAATGAACGGAACTGAAGCATCTTCTTCTTGGAATACAAATAGCTTTCAAGAGAGCAAAAAGGGTACTTGTGCTATGTCACTTTCAGTTCAGTTCAGTTCAGTCACTAAGTCGTGTCTGACTCTTTGCGACCCCATGAATCGCAGCACGCCAGGCCTCCCTGTCCATCACCAGCTCCTGGAGTTCACTCAGACTCATGTCCATTGAGTCGGTGATGCCATCCAACCATCTCATCCTCTGTCGTCCCCTTTTCCTCCTGCACCCAATCCCTCCCAGCATCAGAGTCTTTTCCATTGAGTCAACTCTTCGCATGAGGTGGCCAAAGTACTGGAGTTTCAGCTTTAGCATCATTCCTTCCAAAGAAATCCCAGGGCCGATCTCCTTTAGAATGGACTGGTTGGATCTCCTTGCAGTCCAAGGGACTCTCAAGAGTCTTCTCCAACACCACAGTTCAAGTCATGTCTAATTCTTTGCAACCCTATGGCCTGTAAACTACCAGACTCCTTGGTCCATAGGATTTTCCAGGCAAGGATAATGGAGTGGGTTGCAGTATCCTCCTCCATGAGATCTTCCCAACCCAGGTATCAAACCCAGGTCTCCTGTGTCTCCTGCATTGGCAGGCAGGTTCTTTACTTGTTGAGCCATAGGGGAAACCCTAGAAAGGGCTAATTGTTGCTATTGTTCAGTCACTCAGTTGTATCCAAATTTTTGTTACCCCATGGACTGCAGCACACCAGACTCCCTGTCCTTCACCATTTCCTGGCGCTTACTCAAACTCATGTCCATTGCATCAGTGATGCCATCCAACCATCTCATCCTCTGTTGTCCCCTTTTCCTCCTGCCTTCAGTCTTTCTCAGCATCAGGGTCTTTTCCAATGAGTCAGCTCTTTGCATCAGGTGGCCAGAATACTGGAGCTTCAGCCTCAGCATCAGTCCTTCCAATGAATATTTAGGATTGATTTCATTTAGGATTGACTGGTTTGATCTTCTTGCAGTCCAAAGGACTCTCAAGAGTCTTCTCCAACACCACAGTTCAAAAGCATCAAATCTTCTGTGCTCAGACTTCTTTATAGTCCAACTCTCTCATCCATACATGAGTATTGGAAAAATCATAGCTTTGACAAAATAATTCCTCTGCTTTTTAATATGCTGTCTAGGTATGTCATAGCTTTTCTGCCAAGGAGCAAGCATCTTTTCATTTCATAGGGGAAGCCCCCTAAAGGGCTAATAGTTACTCACAAGTTAGTGGGTATTAGTCTGAACGTGTTTAATATAATTGGTTTCTTTCTAGTAATTTAAAGCAACTATGTTGTCAGAATAGTAGTTTTTATTTATTTACAAAGCAGTGAATATATATACCTTTTTTCAGATCTTTAAAATTTAAAAAGACTTATCACATGTATTTTCTAGCGTGACACTTGTAAATGTCACATGACATAAAGACACTGTGGGTTGCCTGCTGTCACTTGCATAAAACCCTGACTTGGGGTACCTCTCATACCTCATTGAGACTCAGACTTACAGCAAAAGTCTAAATCAGTCATGGTTTTTTCATTTGTTTTACTAACCATTGGTTTGGGGTGAGTATGTAATTCACTGCAGGACAAAGAGATATGCAGGAGTTCTCTTGAAGGGCTTCTAGAAAAAGTTATTTTGATCTTAAGTAAAAGAAGGAAAAGAAAGCACAGGAAGAAATCAGTCCCCCTTCTTCCATCTGATGTTCTTATACTGATTTTCCCACTCTCTGAAAGGAGAGCATTCCTATGAAACTTTTTGTAAACCAAAATGGCATCAAGTGAAGATGCAATTACCTCAGGACACATCTTGCGAATGGATGCACAAAATAAATTGAGATAAAGCACAGAAGCTCACAGACACAGTTTAGAGCTATGACAGCTGGATACTGAGATGCTGAGTGTGGTCCCCAGGGAAGGAGTTTGGCACGGCCAGTCTTGCTGATCACAAGTGTCACTGCCTCTATAATTACACCTGCAAAACAATGCTGAACACTATTTTTCCTTTTCAACTTTTTTTCCCTAAAAATGAAAATATTCTTTGGATTTCTTCCAGTTAGCAAAAATAGGTACTAATGTATTTCAGAAAAGTGAAGTGTATACAGTGCACTTTTGAAAACAGGATACCTGTATTGGCATATGAGGCTTCATGAGCCTTTTATTCCCTTTTACTTAAAGAAAATAAAACCAGAACTGCAGAAGTCATCTTATTTCCAGAAAGTTATTGAATTACCAAGCTGAAAATGGATGACACAAAGATAGAAAGTTCTAGGGTCCTTAGTGTGTTATTCAGTTACTAATTTAAATACTTGAGTTATTAAATACTGGACCCCCTTAGGATTTTGCGTTATATGAATAAGTTTATCTGCCTTATTGTTTAAAATAATTGAGTCAGAGTTCTTAGCTACTGTTAACTGAAATCACAATACATGTGAATGAGTTAGATTTAGAGATATGTATGGTAACTGAGGTTAAAAATTTCAAAAAACTTGACCAAGACCACAGGGTAATTGTAAGTACATGATATAGTTGTAATTTCACATTCCAGGGATTATATGCCTTCCATTTAATGCTATGTCAAATTTTTTGAGTGGAAAGAACAAACAGTATTAGGGTGTTGTAAACTTTGGGAAACTGCATAGATTTATTTTATCCTCCTCAAAATAGGAATTTGTGGTAGAGGGCTTAGGACAGCAGGAAGAACAATAGGAGATTAGAGTGCAGAAAAGGAGTAGCAAGGTATCATGCTCATATGTTGCTTATTTTTAAATTTTGTCTAAAGTTAGCCTGAAACTCATGAGAAAAATTGAAACTCTCTCCTTATTTCACATGTATTTCTATTCCTAGAACCCAAAACCTAGGTAAGTAGTATCGATAATTCTTCTATGTTCTGTTTAATAGAGCTATTTTCATCCAGATAACTTAGGTAGGATTTCTTGGAGACAAAGAAAAAAATTAAAAAAAAAATTAAACTTCATTTAAGTGGTTCAGCTGGTAAAGAACCTGCCTGCCAGTGCAGGAGATGCAAGAGACCCGGGTTTGATCCCTAGGTCAGGATGATCACCTGGAGAAGGAAATGGCAACCCACTCTGGTATTCTTGCCTGGAGAATCCCATGGACAGAGGAGCCTGGCGGGCTATGGTCAGTGGGATCACAAAGAATTGGACATGACTGAGCGCACAAGCACACAACCAAAGAAAAAAGATAAATTTATTAAAGAATGAATGGAGAATCCCCTAGAACATAAAAGTAGAAAGCACTGCTTGGCTGAACAAGGCTTTCGGGCCAGGAGTTAGAAATCTATCAGGAACTTATATGTGTCACCACATAAGAGTCTCTAGGGCACTGTTGGTGCTCTTCTCTAATTTATCTCTCCATGCAGACCAGCCTTTTCTCCATTCCTCATGTGCAGGGTCAAAGATGTATCCTCCCATCCTCCATCAACCCATCAGCACCAACCTTCTAAGCAAATGACTTTCGAGGCAAACGCTATTAGGGTGGACTCACTCTAATCATGTTTCAGTTCTTTCTTCTGGATTCTTCAAGAGGATACGTCTGGCCAAGCTGAGCTTCTGGGGTTTGTTTCACTCTAACCAGACACCCCTACTTTTGTTCAGTCAAATTTTGCATAGTTGATGATCACACTGAAAAAAACACTTCCATGCTTTTTTAAGTTACTTCTATGGTAAACATTTTTGGTAACTTTTAAAAAGTTACTTCTGTGGTAAAAGACAGTTCTCAAAGAAGTGGCTGTGGCTGTGAAGTACCTTGAAATTAGATCTGACCAGAATTTAAAACTTCATTTAATTTAATTTTATTTTATTTTATAATGATTTTGAAGTGTCAAAAGCCAATTTGGAAATAAAAATTTAAACACAGTTTGGTGGTAAAAAGTAGGAAACTTGCTTATAGTGACGAAGGGGAAAAAATAACCAGACATCTCTACAATAATGATTGCTTAGTGCGGACAATGATAAAACAGTGGAAAAAGAAAAAAAATCTCAGAGGTAACTATTGCTGGTGTATCTGGCCATTTTTCAAAGTACAACTATTTGTGTAATTTATAATTACCATTGCACTAAACTGTATTCATTACATGTACAAAACTATATATGTAAATATTCAAGAGGAATTTTAAAAATAAACATATTTTATATGGAAAGTACATGCAAAATTAAATTTTTACATAGATTATTTGATTGCATTCAAGTAATTCAGGACTATGCCTTCAGAACTACAATTCTAAAATTTCAGATAAATAATATATAATACAGGAATGATATCAGAAAATATAACATATATTTTAAACTGGCAAAATGAGTGACATTAAAAATTGCTCACACAACAAATTGTACCAAGCATACAAAAATACATCATTTAAGTCAAACAAAAAATGCCTGTATGTGAAATAAATTTAAATTAAATATTAATGAAGGTTAGGGAAGCACAAGTATAAAAACTGTTAAGAATTGTATAGGTTATAAATTTTAACCATTAGGTTTTTGTAAGCTAAAATTTATGTTCTCTATGTGTCAATACAAGTATGAACTTTTTTATCAAAAAATGTTTTTCAGAAGGCAGAAATTTTAGGGGCACAATAAATCAAATCATAAATTCTGACATGATATGTGAATTTACAAAAATATACATTATATTTGTAGTAATATATGTGAGAATATATTAGGAAAAACCTAGCTAACATGAAATTCATTTTGTAAATCTAAGTAGGCAATAATATAGTTCTTTATGAGATTTCCAGGGAATTTGAAAAGAAATTCTATGTTGAGTAGATCTTTTAAGAAGTAATGACTTAAGATTTCAGAATACCATGACAGGAAATGTTAGAATTAAATCATATAGATTCATGTGCTGTACATGGAGAGGTTATCTAGGAGGCAAGCTGTTTCAGCATAAAAATTAAAGTTAAAATCACACTATCCATTTAGAAAAATCAGAACCGCACAATTACCCAGTACTGCAAAAACAAACTTTCCTCCTTTTCAGAAGATAGGGCAATTTCACTCTTTTGCTGGTTTTTATTTTCACTAATCTCTGGCCTACCTGGGTTGAGTGAATATGCCAAAATGTAATGCAAAAAGCTGTTCGTGTTTCAGCTTAATTGGGAGCCAGAAATGGAGTACATCTCAAGGGATTTCTGGCTGAGGATGGCAGGCTTGAGATGTTTGGAGTGTTCCAATCAGATTTTGGCTAAGAATGTGAATTATGTTTATTCAAATGTCCTTAAATCTCCAGAATCCTTGGGGCAAGTCTGCGTGACTCTGACTGAAAAGTGACATTTTATATCTTAAATGAGGCTGAGTCCGTTGTGGCCACAGCAGAGCACTTCCTCTGGAAGCCTGAGCCTTCCTGAGGCCTCCACCCTGGAGTCAGGCCGCCATGATTCCTAGGACACTGCCTCCCAGACTGAATCTATTATAACTCTGAGCAGCCGCTATCATTTTGTACATCATCATCAGGACACTATAGGCAAATCAGCAGGGACCCCAGATGGCTGCTGCTAGGAGTCCTCAGCCACTTCTGGCACCCTAAGGGCCAGTTAATTCCATTCTGTCTCTCATGCTTATAACCTTAGGACAATGAACAATATGCAAATTACCCTGCTCACCTAATTCTTCAATATATGGTTTGTGCTTTTTTTTCTATGTCTTATTTTCCTGCTCTGATACATATATTTTTTCTCTTTGTCAGCTCCTTGTATTTGTTCTTTGAAACATTAAATTCAGTTGCAAATCAACTCTTCTACATTATCAACTTTCTCACATTCACCCCTTGGTGGTGTCTCCTCCCTTTGTGTGTATTTGTTTACAATAATCTTCTTATTGAAGTAAAATTTACATTTTATAGAAATCCCATATTTTAAATGTATAGTTTCATGAGCTGTCGATACTTTGCTCACCTCTCCAATCAAGATGTAGAACATTTCCCTCTTGCAGAAAGTTCCCACGAGGATCTTTCTGGTCAATTGCTCATCCTTTCCTCTAAGCAACTGTTTAAAATTTTTATCACTGTGGATTAGTTTTGCCTGTAAATGCAACCACATCATGAGAATTCTTCTGTCTAACTTCTTTAGTTCAATACAATGGTTTTGAGATTCGTCCATGTTGTTGTCTGTATTAGGAACTCACTCTTTTTATTATTGAATTGTATTCTAAAATTTATGTACAGTTTTTTTGTGAAGGTATATTTTCATTTCTCTCGACCTTAGGATTGGGTTGCTGATTCATAGGGAATTTGTTTCATATATAAATTAACAATGAAGATCAGGTTCTATAAAATGGCCCAGTGAATTTATTTAATGTTAAGTTCACCTGAGAGAAGTGAATAATTTCCAAGTATAACAACAACTAGGGCATCTAAGACTGGAAAGCAATCATGAGTTGTGATGAATTCATCATGCAAAGCTCCCTGGAAAAGACATTTCTGGACACTAGTTGGCCTTCACATCAGGTTTCTCTTCTCCCTACTCTGGATCATGTCTATTTTCATTTGAAATTCTATGCATCTTAACTGTTCCACCTTTGGTGTGTCAAACTACGACCTACGTTCCACCATTCACTGCATCACTTTTGAGAGCAATACACTTCTTCCAACTTAGGTCCAGTTATTGGAGGCCTGCAAATTAACTGACAACAAGCAAGTTAACAGAAGAAATTTCAGTTCAGTTCAGTCACTGAGTCGTGTACAACTCTTGACGACCCCATGGACTGCAGTACAGCAGGCCTCCCTGTCCATCACCAACTCCCAGAGTTTACTCAAACTTATGTCCATTGAGTCGGTGATGCCATCCAACTATCATATTCTGTCATCCCCTTCTTTTCCAGCCTTCAATTTTCCAGCATCAGGGTCTTTTCCAATGAGTCATTTCTTCACATCAGGTTGCCAAAGGATTGGAGTTTCAGCTCCTTTCAATGAATATTCAAGACTAATCTCTTTTAGGATGGACTGGTTGGCTCTCCTTGCAGTCCAAGGGACTCTCAAAAGTCTCCAATACCACAGTTAAAGAGCTTCAATTCTTCAGCACTCAGCTTTCTTTATAGTTCAGCTCTCACATCCATACATGACTACTAGAAAAACCATAGCTTTGACTAGACTCACATTTGTTGGCAAAGCATGTTTCTGCTTTTCAATATGCTGTCTAGGTTGGTCATAGCTTTTCTTCCAAGGAGCAAGAGTCTTTTAATTTCATGGGTGCAGTAACCATCAGCAGTGATTTTGGAGCCTCCCAAAATAGTCTGTCACTGTGTTCATTGTTTCTCCATCTTTTTGTCATGAAGGGATGGGACCAGATGCCATGATCTTAGTTTTCTAAATGTTGAGTTTAAAGCCAACTTTTTCATTCTTCTCTTTCACTTTCATCAAGAGGCTCTTTAGTTCTTCTTTGCTTTCTGCCATAAGGGTGGTGTCATCTGCATATCTGAGGTTATTGATATTTCTCCTGGCAATCTTGATTCCAGCTTGTGCTTCATCCAGCCCAATATTTCTTCTGATTTACTCTGCGTGTAAGTTAAATAAACAGGGTGACATATTAGCCTTGATTGTACTCCTTTCCCGATTTGGAACCAGTCTGTTCTTCCATGTCCAGTACTAACTATTGCTTCCCGACCTTCATACAGATTTCTCAAGAAGCAGGTCAAGTGGTCTGGTATTCCCATCTCTTGAAGTATTTTCCACAGTTTGTTGTGATCAACGCAGTCAAAGTCTTTGACATAGTCAATAAAGCAAAAGTAGATGTTTTTCTGGAACTCTCTTGCTTTTTTGATGATCCAGCAAATGTTGGCAGTTTGATCTCTGGTTCCTATGCCTTTTATAAATCCACCTTGAACATCTGAAAGTTCACAGTTCACATACCGTTGAAGCCTGGTTTGGAGAATTTTGAGCATTACTTTGCTAGCTTGTGGATGAGTACAATTGTGTGGTAGTCTGAACATTCTTTGGCATTAACTTTCTTTGGGATTGGAATGAAAACTGACCTTTTCCAGTCCTATGGCCACTGCTGAGTTTTCCAAATATGCTGGCAGAACTTTCACGGCATCATCTTTTAGGATTTGAAATAGTTCAACTGGAATTCTATACCTCCACTAGCTTTGTTCATAGTGATGCTTCCTAAGGCCCACTTGACTTTGCATTCCAGGATGTCTGGCTCTACGTGGGTGATCACACCATTGTGATTATCTGGGTCATGAAGACCTTTTTTGTGTAATTCTTCTGTGTGTTCTTGCCACCTCTTCTTAATATCTTCTGCTTCTGTTAGGTCCATACCATTTCTGTCCTTTATTGTGCCCGTCTTCACATGATATGTTTCCTTGGTAGCTCTAAGTTTCTTGAAGACATCTCTAGTCTTTCTTATTCTATTTTTTCCCTCTATTTCTTTGCACTGATCACTGAGGAAGGCTTTCTTATCTCTCCTTGCTATTCTTTGGAACTCTGCATTCAAATGGGTATATCTTTCCTTTTCTCCATTGCCTTTCCCTTCTCTTATTTCACAGCTATTTGTAAGGCCTCCTCAGACAACCATTTGCCTTTTTGCATTTCTTTTTCTAGGGGATGGACTTGATCACTGCCTCCTGTACAATGTCACGAACCTCTGTCCATAGTTCTTCAGGCACCCTGTCTATCACATCTAACTCCTTGAATCTATTTTTCACTTTCACTGTACGATCATAAGAGATTTTATTTAGGTCATACCTGAATGGTCTATTCCCTCCTTTCTTCAATTTAAGTCTGAATTTGGCAATAAGGAATTCATGATCTGAACCACAGTAGCTTCTGGTCTTGTTTTTGCTGAATGTACAGAGCTTCTCCATCTTTGGCTGCAAAGAATACAATCAATCTGATTTTGGTGCTGGCCATCTGGTGAGGTCCATGTGTAGAGTCTTCTCTTGTGTTGTTGGAAGAGGGTGTTTGCTCTGACCAGTGCATTCTCTTGGCAAAACTCTACTGCCTCTGCCCTGCTTCAATCTGTACTCCAAGGCCAAATTTGCCTGTTACTCCAGGTATTTCTTGACTTCTTGCTTTTGCATTCCAGTCCCCTATAATGAAAAGGACATCCTTTTTGGGTGTTAATTCCAAAAGGTCTTGTAGGTCTTCATGAGTGAGTGAGTGAAGTCACTCTGTCCTGTCTGACTTTTTGCGACCCCATGGACTGTAGCCTACCAGGCTTCTCCATCCATAGGATTTTCCAAGCAAGAATACTGGAGTGGATTGCCATTTCCTTCTGTAGGAAATCTTCCCGACCCAGGGATTGAACCAAGGTCTCCCGTATTGTAGGCAGACACTTTACCATCTGAGCCACCAGGGAGGTAGGTCCTCATAGAACTGTTCAACTTCAGCTTCTTTAGCATTACTGGTCGGGGTATACAATTGGATTACTGTGATATTGAATGGTTTGCCTCGGAAATGAACAGAGATCATTCTGTTGTTTTTGAGATGGTATCTAAGTACTGCATTTCAGACTCTTTCGTTGACTATGATGGCTACTCCATTTCTTCTAAGGGATTCTTGTCCACAGTAGTAGATAAAATGTCATCTGAGTTAAATCCACCCATTCCAGTCCATTTTAGTTCACTGATTCCTAGAATGTGGATGTTCACTCTTGCCTTCTCCTGTTTGACCACTTCCAGTTTGCCTTGATTCATGGACCTAATGTTCCAGGTTCCTATCGATAGTGCTCTTTAAAGCATCAGACTTTACTTCCATCACCAGTCACATCCACAACTGGGTGTTGTTTTTGCTTTGTCTCTGTCTCTTCATTCTTTCTGGAGTTATTTCTCCACTGTTCTCCGTTAGCGTATTGGGCACCTGCCAACCTGGGTAGTTCATCTCTCAGTGTCCTATCTTTTTGCCTTTCACACTGTTCATGGGATTCTCAAGGCAAGAATAATGAAGTGGTTTGCCATTCCCTTCTCCAGTGGGCCACATTTTGTCAGAACTCTCCACCATGAACTGTCCACCTTGGGTGGCCCTCCGTGGCATGGCTCATAGTTTCATTGAGTTAAACAAGGCTGTGGTCCATGTGATCAGATTGCTTAGTTTTCTGTGATTGTGGTTTTCATTCTGTCTGCCCTCTGATGGAAGGCAGACAGAAGCTTATGGAAGCTTCCTGATGGGAGAAAACAGAACTGGATGAAAACAGAATGGTATATACAACAGAAGAAAAGAAAAGAAAAGGTTTATTTATGTGTGTACTCCATACATGTTGGAGGCTTAGCTATGAGTAACTCACTCAATAACCAGGGATTATAAGTATACATGCAAAATTTAACAAAAGTGAAGGGGATGCTTAATGTTTCAATAAGAAGGTATGAAAGGTACTGTTGGGCATTTTGATGCTAATAGAAATGGGCAGTCTGCTTCTGTGGCAGTGGAATTAATAGAAAACTCCCTGGAGGGGGTTAATGGCAGCTGTATTTTCTGAAGGTTCTGTTTTAGTCAGATAAGGGAAGTTCAGATAAGATTTCTTTCTGCATGTTTTTAGCTCAGATGTTTTCACTTTAAAATAATCTTTATACCAACTTCAGAAGTTTGAGTGGGTCTCCATATTTCCCTATCTAAAACTTTCCTGAAAGTATGACAGAAAAAAAAAAAAAAAAGAAGAAGTTAGGTTGATTGCTGTGGAGAGAGATTCAGGTTAGAAGTTACGAAGTAGGAGGTATGAAAAAAAGAGAAAAACAAAGATTAATCATTGGACCAGGTGATAAGCTAACTTTGAAGTCCAGAGGGCAACTGGTCAAGAAGATTTCTCAGTGTGGGGCTTGAAGCATCTTTAGTAAGAATTACAGTGGTAATGCTACTGTCATGCTCATTTGCCTTGGAGCAAAGATTGGGACATGCAAGTGTTCTTTGAAATTTCTGAGTGCCCCACACTGTTGTGGTGATAAAGCCTTTGAGGTTTTATCACGTCAGTCACCTTCAGCTTACAGGGCTTCAGGAAAAAGGAACTTCTGGTTTTCAGTGGTGCCAAGCCAAGTGGGTGGGAGAAAAATTGGAAACATGAATTACGGATAAAATATACAGGAGAGCAGGATCCAGGTGACAAAGAGGTGAAAAAGAGCTCAAAGACAATGAATAAGTGATAACTCACGAGGATGAGTTATAATTTGGCATTGAAACAAAAATTTTCTGTACAATCACCCCAATTCTGATCAAATATAATCAAAGTAAAATAACTCTTGTTTACAAAATAAGTCTAGTCTCATTACATTGGACCTGGTCATTTATATTAGTTCAGCAAAAATTGTAAATGTCCACATAGGCCTTTTAAACTTTGCTTTGTTGGAGCTTTCCTAAGGAATTTTAGATAAGACTTTTAAAAGTTTCTTGAAGTTGAGATGCCAATCTAAGTACTTGCCACTAGCCTTTACCTACACTACCTGTAGATTTAGGTGAATTCCTCTCTTCAGAAAACTAAGATCATGACATCCCATCCCATCACTTCGTGGCAAATAGATGGGTAAACAGTGGAAACAGTGGCTGAGTTTATTTTGGGGGGCTCCAAATCATTGCAGATGGTGACTGCAGCCATGAAATTAAAAGACGCTTACTTCTTGGAAGGAAAGTTATGACCAACCTAGACAGCATATTAAAAGGCAGAGACATTACTTTGCCAACAAAGGTTCATCTAGTCAAGGCTATGGTTTTTCCAGGAGTCATGTAAGGATGTGAGAGTTGGACTACAAAGAAAGCTGAGCACTGAAGAATTGATGATTTTAAACTATGGTGTTGGAGAAGACTTTTGAGAGTCCCTTGGACTACAAGGAGATCCAACCAGTCCTTCCTAAAGGAGATCAGTCCTGAGTGTTCATTAGAAGGACTGCTGTTGAAACTGAAATGCCAATACTTGGGCCACATGATGCGAAGAACTGACTCATTGGAAAATCCCTGGATGCTGGGAAAGATTGAAGGAGAGAGGAGAAGGGGATGACAGAGCATGAGCTGGTTGAATGGCATTACCAACTCAATGGACATGAGTTTGGGTAAACTCTGGGAGTTGGTGATGAACAGGGAGGCCATGCTGCAATCCATGAGCTTGCAAAGAGTAGGACATGGCTGAGTGACTGAACTGAACTGAACTGAACTCTCTTCTTGGGGTCTGCAAAGTAGCTTAAGTTTTGTAGACCTGGAAACTTAAATGGCCTTCCTTAATCATCTGTAATACTGGGAACTGTCTAAGTTAGTATTAGGACTTCCTTTTTTTTTTTTTTTCTAGAGTGCTTTATAAGCATTGGCTCCATGAAGTCAACTTAAGTAGTTCCTTAAACAGTTTGTTCATATCTGATGCTATGCAAACTATTCTCAAGTATGACATTCCAGACAAAGCCTTGGTAATAAAATCAATTTTCCCAATTATGTTACAAGTAGAACAGATTCCTATTGAATTTGGGTAAATAACTATATTGCCATGAAAAAAAGAATACTCAATGAGAGTTTTCAAATTCTGGAAGAGCTAGGTAGAGAGAAAAACACAAATGTTTCATTTTTGATGAGAAACCTATAATTTACTAAATTGTTGTGAGTTATAGCCAGCTTAAGAGAAAGCAGAAGATTCCTTAAGTACAGAAAATAGAATATTAAAGAACTATCAATGCTCCAAACATAAGGCCATAAGAATAATAATCACCCCTCATCAGTTCATTCAGTCCCATGTTGTTAATTCTTGCTCTGCTTGACCTTGAGTTACCTATTTTATGAACCCATCAGCGTCCTCACTAATGTTCTGAAAATCTTTACCCAGCCCAGTGGTATGATCTCAAAGCTATTTGAGCAATGCCACCAGAAGCTGGTACCCCACAATTCCTATCATAATCATTTCCATGGATCTCTGAGACAGTTCCTTTTGTTGAGAAGGAAGCATCCTGACTTATTAATGATTGCAAGAGCTTTCAAAAAGTATCAGAGTAAAACAATAACTATTCATGAAAGCGAAAGAGTTAAAATGGCCATCATGAAAGATTTATGAAGAGATCCTTATAAAAATACAGTGGTCCTCCCTCTACCCACAGTGGGTACATTCAAAGACTCCCAGTGAGTGCTTAAAACTGCAGATAGTAATGAACCCTAAGTATACTGTTTGTTCCTATACGTACCT
This sequence comes from Ovis canadensis, assembly GCF_042477335.2. NCBI lineage: Eukaryota > Metazoa > Chordata > Mammalia > Artiodactyla > Bovidae > Ovis > Ovis canadensis. Next base: position 65,915,175 of record NC_091247.1, read on the forward strand.
ATGATACAGTTTAACATAGACATAGTAAGTTATGAACAATGATTATAGCTAATAATAAAATAGAATACTTGTAACTATACTATAATAATAAAAGTTATCTGGATGGGGGCTCGCTCTCACTCCCAAAATATCTTTTTGTATTGTACTTCCTCCTCTTACTGGGATGATGTAAGATGATAAAATGCCTACTTGGTGACATGAAGGAAGGTGAATGGAAAATTGTGATGTAGTGTTGGGCTACTATTTGACCTTATGACAAAAAGTCAGAAGAAGGATTATCCATTTCAGGTGACCTTGGATCACAGGACCGTGATGATGTCAACAGTTAAATGTCAGAGTAGAAGATGTCAACATTTGGGGACTCTGAGCAAGAAGGAGCAGGATCGCTCAAGATTACATCAAGTTACTCAGAAGAGTACACAATTAAAACTTAATTATTATTTATTTCTGGATTTTCCATTTAATATTTTCAGTCCATGCTTGGCTAAAAACCATGGAAAATGAAATGACAGATGAGAGAGGATAACTGTTATGCAACAGATAAGAAACTTACTTTGTTTCTGTGACATATAACATTAAAGGTAATAATTGTAATTACAACTGATAACATATCAGGAGATATCATGAATGAGTAGAATATTGATAAATTTCTATGAATTTTATATAATTTGAAATACTTATATTAACAACATATACCCATGCAAATATAACTCTTAGGGGGAATTAAGTATCTCCTCTTATTTGACAATGTTTTTATGCAATTAAACATACAAAATAAATGTAATTATTTTTTAAATATCTCTCTCTTCAAAAGATGAAAGAATAAATCATTTGAGATTTTTCTAGGAACCCTCTGGGAAATCTCAATGTCAGTTTCAGATCAAGATTTTGTTTAGGGTTTGATTTGAGTAAGATAAGATATCAAAAACTGTCCAAAATGACCAAAAGTTTGAACAATTGATTAAATAGGATTGCATACCACTATGAAACAATAAAGATTTTTAAAGTAAATATAAGAAGTAACACGATTCTAAAAAGCAAAAGAAAAACTTAGTTCATTTAATGATGAGAAAATTCAGTTCTCCTAAATAATTGAGAGCAAAATAAAGACAATGCACCGCAACAAAAAGACACAGAATCTTTGCTTCCTGTGTGGATTTTTTAAAAGGTAAAAAAAAAACCTTTTACAGTCTTATGTTGCTGCTGCTGCTAAGTCGCTTCAGTCGTGTCCGACTCTGTGCGACCTCATAGACGGCAGCCCACCAGGCTCCTCCATTCCTGGGATTCTCCAGGCAAGAACACTGGAGTGGGTTGCCATTTCCTTCTCCAATGCATGAAAGTGAAAAGTGAAAGTGAAGTTGCTCAGTCGTGTCTGACTCTTTGCAACCCCATGGACTGCAGCCTACCAGGCTCCTCCGCCCATGGGATTTTCTAGGCAAGAGTACTAGAGTGGGTTGCCATTGCCTTCTCCCAGTCTTATGTTAAGAGTTCACTGATTATCGAAGAAATTCTGTCCTTTTGAGAGAGAAAAACAAACTCTAACTTTACATTAGTACACAATATTAAAGGTCATTTATAAACTAATTTAGTCTTAGCCAACTTGTCCACATGAAATGATTCTCTGTCTTCTTTTCTTTCCCCTTATGTGACCCTTTACAACTTTTCACAGACTCTTTATAACTTTCTAGATCCATTCAGGCTTTTGTTCTCCACTGTCCTCTCATTCTAGAACAACCTTTTAAACCAATCTCTAAACATTTTTTCAAGTGAGTCAGTTCTTCCCATCAGGTGGTGAAAGTATTGGAGTTTCAGCTTCAGCATCAGTCCTTCCAATGAATATTCAGGACTGATTTCCTTTAGGATGGACTGGTTGGATCTCCTTGCAGTCCAAGGGATTCTCGAGTCTTCTCCAACACCACAGTTCAAAAGCATCAGTTCTTCTTCGGCACTCCGCTTTCTTTATAGTCCAACTCTCACATCCATACATGACTACTGGAAAAATCATAGCCTTCTCTAGAAGTCTGGTTCAGACCGTTAGAAATCACATAATCTGCCCCCTTATAACAAAAGCGATTCTTCCTCCCACAAGAGAAAAAGCATCTGTATCATCTCATTTACTCTGAGAGGGTGATGCGCTTGTCACCAGTGTCACTTCTCCACAGTTGCAAATAGGCACCCTTTTATCTCCCAGAAGCCTTCTCAAGGCTATAAACTCCTTACACTGTGGCAGCCTCCTCCTTTGGATTGCCATGTTAAGAAGGGATCTTTTCTCTCTCTCAGCCACTCCTCTGCATTCCCCAGGGAGATATTTATAGCCTTGCCCTTCCACACCCTGAGTGACTCTTAAGGGCAGCCCTTCGGCTTGAGAAGTACAGACCAAATGACAGGTCAACCTGTCATAAGCAAGCTGGGAGGCAAGTGTTAAGTGACATGCCAACCACACGGTGATATCCATCTCCAGTTATTATATGTATCAAAGGAAGAACAGTGGGAGCCATCGTCTCACCTTTAGTCATATCACCTATTCTGCTCACATGCAGTCAAGCATGTCTTTCAGAATAAAGGATGTTGCCGTAATGGCTATTTTGTTGTTGTTGTTATTGTTTTGTTTTAGATTTTGTTTTTGTTTCAGTGACTCAGACCACAAAGAATCCACCTGCAATGTATGAGACCCAGCTTTGATCCCTGGGTCAGGAAGATCCCCTGGAGGAGGGCATAGCAATCCATTCCAGTATTCTTGTCTAGAGAATTCCATGGACAGAGGAATCTGATTGGCTACAGTCCATGGGGTTGCAAAGAGTCAGAAATGAGTGAGCAACTAACACACACACACACACACACACACACACACACACACACACATGTTCTTACCCACTGTTGCTACAACTCTAGCCCAGTCGTACAGGGTGTGATGTTCAGTGTACAGACTTTCAGCCTGGCATAAGTCCGTGGATGTGATCATGAGTGGATATAAGAAGTGTGAAAAAAGAAGAGTACCTAAAATTCAAGCCCTGAAGGGTAAATGGATGTTACTTAAAAAGACAACTCAAAATGAAAAGGTAATAGTATGCTCAAAACTCAGCTGCAAATTTCATTACCCCTCATGACTAGGTTATGATGATTGTAAAGAATTGCTCGTTGTTCAACAATCAGCAAAAACATAGATTTGCTTTGTGTTTTATTTTGCTTTTCAAGTTTCTGTTGCTATTTTGTGCGCTTAATATATAATGTCTGTTAAAGCAAAGACAGATATTCCCTAGCTTTTATGGGCACCTGAGTTTTACAAGGGGAAGGAGAATTTATACCAGAACTTGAAAATGAAACAAGCATGCTATGATACTTTCAAAGTTTAGTATAATGCTTATTGTCTTTTCTGAAGGTGGCAAAAAAGATTTAAATGAGTTCTTTTCTGAGAAATTCTACTTTTCTATCATAGAAACTTCACAGTAAAAATAATTTTAAAATTTGTCGCATGAAATTTAAATGAATCATTTTTATTTGAAAATCAAGGTGTGCTTGTGATTTGCATGATAAAACAGAAGCTTTCTGCCCTTTTTATATAAGTATATTATTAGTCTAGATTATCTAAGATAGAACATCTTATCTGATAACATCTCAACTGATAAAAGAGTTTTGAAAGAAAGAAGAGAGCTGGAAGCTATTGTTCCTTTGGATGTAGACCTATGCCCCCCTCCTCCAATAAAGAAAATAAGCCATGTGGTAGACAATATTATTATCTGAAAGCAGCCTAATTATTTATTATAAATTATAATCATATTGAATCTTAACTCATCTTTTTGTATCATTTTTTAATGTAAGTTTACTGCAAGTAGCAGCAGCTCTTGCTATGTCACTTATCAAAGATAATAAAAGCAATAAAACCTGGATTTGCCTTTAAGACTTGAAAAAAACACCAAATTTACACAGAGAAAGTGATATACACGAACGACACAAGCGATGCTCCTGTTATCAGAAAATAACACAATTGAATTGCACTGGGCCAGCTCCAGTTGTCATATCATGTTGCTGTTGTTTCTTATAAAATAAATAGGTTTGTTTATCATGGGCCAATGTGACATGGCAGTACAAAATTCATATTCCATGCTCTGGCAGCAGGGAAGAGAGCAGGTGTCGCCACTCAACTAAACCTGCAAAATTGTTTGGAATTTTTATTTATTAAAGCCCACCTTCTTTGCACCATGCTCGCTGGCCAGTCTACATCTCCTGCAGTCAAATTCATGAATATTTTCACTGATAAGACAATAGATGTGACCATCCAGAAAAACAAAGGTCTTCCTTAAATGCTGGAATACAAATTGATTTCACCAGGGGGAATCCAACTGTACTATGTCCTGTACACTTACTTATAACCAATTAAACTGCTCTTTCACCAGTTTAAATACACCTTTTTAAATTACTCTGTTCCTTTATATAAAAAAATACAGTGCAGAACTCTTGCAAGGCACCATTCATAATAATAATTTCATTTCCCCATCCCCTTACCTCCTCTTGATTTTTCTCATTTTATCCCCAGGATCTCGTGGCTTTTCTTTTGTAAGCTGCATTATAGAACCTTATGGTGAGGGCATGATAATGAAGAAAAACAAAACTATGTGAAAAAATTATAATTAAGCAGTCAATGGCACATTTCTGCATGAAGCAATGGAGGCAATTTACAACATAGGTCCCACCTATAGGAAAAGCTGTTGTGCTGAAGCACATTTTTATGCTGATAAACTACTGAACCTAGAGTACATTAATAATAAAATTCCCATAATATAACTATATTCTATGTCCTGAGATGAAGATACAAGTGAAAAATAAAATCAAAGTAAATTGATAATACTTTTTTCCCCACTGAAAAGTAGAATATTCATATCCTCCTTTTTGGACACTAAAAAATGTTATTTTTCTTCTTTATCATGTACATGTATGTGTATATATGTAATGTATACATGTATTCATGTATATCTGTGTATATATTCTATATGTGTGTGTATCAGTTCAGTTCAGTCACTCAGTCATGTCCAACTCTTTGCAACCCCATGAACTGCAGGACACCAGGCTTCCCTGTCCATCATCAACTCCCAGAGTTTACCCAGAGTCATGTCCATTGAGTCGGTGATGCCATCTCAAACTCTGTTGTCCCCTTCTCCTCCGGCCTTCAGTCTTTCCCAACATCAGAGTCTTTTCAAGTGAGTCAGCTCTTCGTATCAGGCGGCCAAAGTATTGGAGTTTCAGCTTCAACATCAGTCCTTCCAATGAACACCCAGGACTGATCTCCTTTAGGATGGACTGATTGGATCTCCTTGCAGTCCAAGAGACTCTCAAGAGTCTTCTCCAACACCACAGTTCAAAAGCATCAATTCTTCTGCACTCAGCTTTCTTTATAGTCCAACTCTCACATCCATACATGACTACTGGAAAAACCATAGCCTTGACTAGACGGACCTTTGTTCACAAAGTAATGTCTCTGCTTTTTAACATGCTGTCGAGGTTGGTCATCACTTTCCTTCCAAGGAGTAAATGTCTTTTAATTTCATGGCTGCAATCACCATCTGCAGTGATTTTGGAGCCCAAAACAATAAAGTCAGTATTATATACACATATATAATGTGTGTGTATATACAGATACATAATTTATATAATATATACTTTATACTATACATATATATGTACATTATTCACATACACTATATTTGTGTGTATGTGTGTGTATGTTAGTTGCTCAGTCATCTTTGACTCTTTGCATCCCCATGGACTATAACCCACCCGGCTCCTCTGCCCATAGAATTTTACAGGCAAAAATACTGGAGTGGGTTGCCATTTCCTTCTCCAGGGGAATTTGCCAATCCAAGGATTGATTGGATTGCATTTCCTGCATTAGCAGAAGTATTATTTACCACTGAACTACCAGGGAAGCCTATATATACATATATATATACACATATATATACTTGGTACCTTGTGGGAGTCTATAAGACAAGATGCCAAGAGCATAAGGTTCATATTCATATAATAATGGAATTCTTTCCATATGTGAATCTCAAAGAATCGTTTGAAAGGTTAATTTTCAAAACATATGCACTGATCACTTTTTATTTTGCCTATTTCAGAGATTTGTGACCTGTGATAGAGGAAGGAATCATGGTTTGCTCATATTAGCATAACAAAAGAGCTCACTATCACAAAGTCCATTTCTTCATCTTAAAGACAGCATCAGTGTTCTTTGCCATCCTCCACTGAACTTAGTATTCATGCGACTTAGAAGTCGGTAAGTGGGCCAATGAATCAAGCTAGGTCAATCAAATCAGACTCTTCTTGGAATTAAAATCTTGAGCAGAATGTCACCAAACAGACAAGAGCTGGATCTGACTTCTCTTGATCACAAAGCCCGGGAAAGATTCTTTAACCTGTTTGCAATGTCTGCCCTGAGATCTTACTTTCCAAAGCTTGATAGTCATGCTTTTTCTCCAGTTCCATGATCTGCTGTAATCACTTCCAATAAATTCCACTCCCCCCTACTTTTTTTCTTTTTGTTTGGATTACCCAGGAAAGCTTTGATCCATGGATCCAAAGAAACATAGGCAAAATAGTTTGCAATATTTTTGACCCTGCTTAAAATCCAGTGGGCTGCTGCATATCCAATATAAGAAAGGCTCTCAGAAGTATACTTGTGACTAGTATACTTGTAACAAATAAAGCCTCAATCAAAAGAACTTAAGTTCAGATTCTGCCTTATTGATTCTGGAACTTTTCTAGATCATTTAATACCTCTGAACATCAGTTTTGTCATTCATAAAATGGGTACATATTTCCTGCTTAGTTATACTAAACATAAATGGAAATATAAATTATTTGAAAATCCCTTAATAAGTTACGAAGTATAATCCAATTGTTGGCTGTGGTTATTAACTCCTTCATTCCAGCTTTGCCACTTTTGGGTGTGGGACATTTTACATTTCTGTGCCTTAGCAGCCTCATCTATGAAATGAAATATAACAATCTCATAGGGATTTTGTGGTTATTAAAAAAGTTAATAAGTATAAACTGGTGCAAAGTAAGTATTATGAAACTATAACCTATTTTTGGCTGTAATATTATGCCACCAATGTGAGTTCACAGAAACCTAAATATACATGTTTCTGTGTGGTATCTGTCCTTTTCTTACCTTACCTTTTTCTCTCTATTGAAGTTTTCTTTTTTTTAATAAACCACAATAGAGGCATCCAGATTGCAAAGAAGGAAGCAAAACTATTTCTATTTGCAGATGACATATCTTGTATACAGAAAATCTTTAGGAACTTACTGAAAAATTATCAGAATAAATGAGTTTAGCAAGGTTGCAGGATATAAGGCCAAAAACCAAAAATCAATCGCCTTGCTAAGTGCTTGCTATAAACTATCTGAAACTGAAATTTAAGGAAATAATTCCAGTTAAGAAAGTATCAAAAAGAATAAAATACCAAGAAATTTAACAAAAAATGTGGAAGGCTTATACTCTGTAAATTGCAAAGCATTGTTGAAAGAAATTAAAGAAGATTTAAATAAATGGGAAACTATCCCATATTCATGATGTACACTGCATATAAGTTAAATAAGCAGGGTGACAATATACAGCCTTGATGTACTCTTTTCCCGATTTGGAACTAGTCTGTTGTTTCACAGCCAGTTCTAACTGTTGCTTCTTGACCTGCATGCAGATTTCTCAGGAAGCAGGTAAGGTGGTCTGGTATTCCCATCTCTTGAAGAATTTTCCAAAGTTTGTTGTGATCCACACAGTCAAAGGCTTTGGCATAGTCAATAAAGCAGAAATAGATGTTTTTCTGGAACTCTCTTGCTTTTTCCATGATTCAGCGGATGTTGGCAATTTGATCTCTGGTTCCTCTGCCTTTTCTAAAACCAGCTTGAACATCTGGAAGTTCATAGTTCAAGTATTATCGAAGCCTGGCTTAGAGAATTTTGAGCATTGCTTTGCTAGATTTAGATGAGTGCAATTGTGCAGTAGTTTGAGCATTCTTTGGCATTGCCTTTCTTTGGGATTGAAATGGAAACTGACCGTTTCCATTCATGTGGCCACTGCTGAGTTTTCCAAATATGCTGGCATATTGAGTCAGAACTTTCACAGCATCATCTTTTAGGATTTGAAGTAGCTCAACTGGAATTCTGTACTTCCACTAGCTTTGTTTGTAGTAATGTTTCCTAAGACCCACTTGATTTCACATACCAGGATGTCTGGCTCTAGGTGACTAATCACACCATACTGATTATTGGGATCTGAAGATCATTTTTGTACAGTTCTCCTGTGTCTTCTTGCCACCTCTTCTTAATATCTTCTGCTTCTGTTAGGTCCATACCATTTCTGTCCTTTATTGAGCCCATCTTTGAGGAAATGTTCCCTTGGTATCTCTAATTTTCTTGGAGAGAAATGTTCCCATTCTATTGTTTCACTGAGGAAGGCTTTCTGATCTCTCCTTGCTATTCTTTGGAACTCTGCATTCAAATGGGTATATCTTTCCTTTTCCCCTTTGCTTTTCACTTCTTTTCTTTTCATAGCTGTTTGTAAGGCCTACTCAGGCAACCATTTTGCCTTTTTGAATTTCTTTTTCGAGGGGAGGGTCTTGATCCCTGCCTCCTGTACAATGTCACGAACCTCTGTCCAAAGTTCTTCAGGGACTCTGTCTATCACATGTAATCCCTTGAATCTATTTCTCACTTCCATTGTATAGTTGTAGGGGATTTGATTTAAGTCATACCTGAATGGTCCAGTGGTTTTCCCTACTTTCTTCAATCCAAGTCTGAATTTGGCAATAATGAATTCGTGATCTGAGCCACAGTCAGCTTCTGGTCTTGTTTTTGATGACTGTATAGGGCTTCTCCATCTTTGGCTGCAAAGAATATAATCAATCTGATTTTGGTGCTGACCATTTGGTGATGTCCATGTGTAGAGTCTTCTCTTGTGTTGTTGGAAGTGGGTGTTTGCTATGACCCATGCATTCTCTTGACAAAATTCTATTAGCCTTTGCCCTGCTTCATTTTGTATTCCAAGGCCAAATTCTCCTGTTACTCCAGGTATTTCTTGACTCCTACTTTTGCATTCTTATATGCAGAGTACATAATGAAAAATGCTGGACTGGATGAAGCACAATCTGGAATCAAGATTGCTGCAAGTAATATCAATAACCTCAGATATGCAGACAACAAATACCACATTTATTGGAGAAGTAAATGGCAACCCACTCCAGTACTCTTGCCTGGAAAATCCCATGGACAGAAGAGCCTGGTACAGTCTATGGGGTTGCAAAGAGTCGGACACAGCTGAGTGACTAAACTTTCACTTTAACCATACATATGACAGAAAATGATGAAGAACTAAAGAGCCTCTTGATGAAAGTGAAAGAGGAGAGTGAAAAACAGTGAAAAACTCAACATTTAGAAAATTAAGATCATGGTATCTGGTCCCATCACTTCATAGCAAATAGATGGGGAAACAGTGACAGACTTTATTTTGGGGGGCTCCAAAATAACTGCAGATAGTGATTGCAGCAATGAAATTAAAAGATGCTTGCTCCTTGGAAGGAAAGTTATGACCAACCTAAACAGCTTAATAAGAAGCAGAGATGTTACTTTGCCAACAAAGGTCTGTCTATTCAAGGCTATGGTTTTTCTAGTAGTCATGTATGGATGTGAGAGCAGGACTATAAAGATAGCTGAGTGCCGAAGAATTGATGCTTTTGAACTGTGGTGTTGGAGAAGACTTTTGAGAGTCCCTTGGACTGCAAGGAGAGCCAACCAGTCCATCCTAAAAGAGATCAGTCTTGAATATTCATTGGAAAGACTGATGCTGAAGCTGAAACTCCAATCCTTTGGCTACCTGGTGCGAAGAACTGACTCATTGGACAAGACCCTGATGCTGGAAAATATTGAAGGCTGGAAGAGAAGAAGATGATAGAATATGATGGTTGGATGGCATCACCGACTCAATGGACATGAGTTTGAGTAAACTCTGGGAGTTGGTGATGGACAGGGAGGCCTGGTATGCTACAGTCCATGGGGTCACAAAGAGTCAGATATGACTGAGCAACTGAACTGAACTGACTGATCCCATATTCATGGATCAGAAGACTTTATTGTGCTTAGATGACAGTACTGCCAATATTGATCTACAGATTCAGTGCAATCCCTCTGAGGATCCCAGTGGGTATTTTTTTTTTTTAATAGGAATTAGCAAGCTGCTTGGAGAAGGAAACAGCAACCCACTCCAGTGTTCTTGCCTGGAGAATCCCAGGGACGGGGGAGCCTGGTGGGCTGCTGTCTATGGGGTCGCACAGAGTCGGAAACGACTGAAGTGACTTAGCAGCAGCAGTAGCAGTAGCAGCAAGCTGCTTCTCACATTCATAAGGAATTACATGGGACCCAGCATAACCAAAGCATTTTTAAAAGAAAAAGAATAAAATTGGCAAACATGTATTTCTAGATTTCCAAACTTACTACAAACCAAGCAGTGATAATAGAGTTTGAAACTGGCAGAATGATAAGATCAATGAATTAGAATGAAGAGTTTAGAAATAAACCCCTTTATCTACAGTCAACTGATTTCTAACAAGGGTTCCAAGTCTATTTAATGGGGAAAGAACAGCCTTTTCAACAATTGTTCTGGGACAACTGAATGGCCACATGCACAATGTACATAATGTACATTTCACATGATGTACAAATATTAATGCAAAGTGGATCAAAGGCCTAAATGTACGAGCTAAAATTATACAGTCCTTAGAAGAACACGTAGGGGTAAATCTTCATCACTTCAGATCTGGCACTAGATTCTTAGATGTGACAAAAAACACAAGCAACATAAAAAAAATAGATTGAACTGGATCAAAATTAAAAATTTCATGCTTTGAAAGACAATATTGAGAAGCTGAAGACAATCCACAGAATGGGAGAAAATATTTACAAATCATATATCTGCTTAACAACTTTTTATACAACTAGCCAATAATCACATGAAAAGATGCTTGGCATAATTTGTCATTAGGGATTACCACAATGAGATACCACATCACACTCACTAGGATAGCTGGAATGAAAAAGTCAGATAATAACAAAAATATGGAGAGATTGGAACCTTCATACACCACCAGTGGGAATGTAAAATGGCACAGCCACTTGGGAAAACAGTCCAGAAATTTCTCCAACCATTAAACATTGAACTAACACTCAGTTCAGTTCAGTTCAGTCACTCAGTCATGTCCGACTCTTTGCGACCCCATGAATCGCAGCACGCCAGGCCTCCCTGTTCATCACCAACTCCCGGAGTTCACTCAGACTCACGCCCATCGAGTCAGTGATGCCATCCAGCCATCTCATCCTCGGTCGTCCACTTCTCCTCCTGCCCCCAATCCCTCCCAGCATCAGAGTCTTTTCCAATGAGTCAACTCTTCACATGAGGTGGCCAAAGTACTGGAGTTTCAGCTTCAGCATCATTCCTTCCAAAGAAATCCCAGGGTTGATCTCCTTCAGAATGGACTTGTTGGATCTCCTTGCAGTCCAAGGGACTCTCAAGAGTCTTCTCCAACACCACAGTTCAAAAGCATCAATTCTTCGGCGCTCAGCCTTCTTCACAGTCCAACTCTCACATCCATACATGACCACAGGAAAAACCATAGCCTTGACTAGACAGACCTTAGTCGGCAAAGTAATGTCTCTGCTTTGAATATACTATCTAGGTTGGTCATAGCTTTTCTTCCAAGGAGTAAGCATCTTTTAATTTCATGGATGCAGTCACCATCTGCAGTGATTTTGGAGCCCCCCAAAATAAAGTCTGCCACTGTTTCCACTGTTTCCCCATCTATTTCCCATGGAGTGATGGGACTGGATGCCATGATCTTCGTTTTCTGAATGTTGAGCTTGAAGCCAACTTTTTCACTCTCCTCTTTCACTTTCATCAAGAGGCTCTTAAGCTCCACTTCACTTTCTGCAATAAGGGTGGTGTCATCTGCATATCTGAGGTGATTGATATTTCTCCCAGCAATCTTGATTCCAGCTTATGTTTCTTCCAGTCCAGCGTTTCTCATGATGTACTCTGCATATAAGTTAAATAAGCAGGGTGACAATGTACAGCCTTGACATACTCCTTTTCCTATTTGGAACCAGTCTATTGTTCCATGTCCAGTTTTAACTGTTGCTTCCTGACCTGCATACAGATTTCTCAAGGGGCAGGTAGGTGGTCTGGTATTCCCATCTCTTTCAGAATTTTCCACAGTTTCTTGTGATCCACACAGTCAAAGGCTTTGGTATAGTCAATAAAGCAGAAATCGATGTTTTTCTGGAACTCTCTTGCTTTTTCCATGACCCAGCAGATGTTGGCAATTTGATCTCTGGTTCCTCTGCCTTTTCTAAAACCAGCTTGAACATCAGGGAGTTCACGGTTCACGTATTGCTGAAGCCTGGCTTGGAGAATTTTGAGCATTACTTTACTAGCATGTGAGATGAGTGCAACTGTGAGGTAGCTTGAGCATTCTTTGACATTGTTTTTCTTTGGGATTGGAATGAAAACTTACCTTTTCCAGTCCTGTGGCCACTGTTGAGTTTTCCAAATTTGCTGGCATATTGAGTGCAGCACTTTCACAGCATCAGCTTTCAGGATTTGAAACAGCTCAACTGGAATTCCATCACCTCCACTAGCTTTGTTCGTACTGATGCTTTCTAAGGCCCACTTGACTTCACATTCCAGGATGTCTGGCTCTAGATTAGTGATCACATCATCATGATTATCTGGGTCATGAAGATCTTTTTTGTACAGTTTTTCTGTTTATTCTTGCCACCTCTTCTTAATATCTTCTGCTTCTGTGAAGTCCATACCATTTCTGTCCTTTATTGAGCCCATCTTTGCATGAAATATTCCCTTGATATCTCTAATTTTCTTGAAGAGATCTCTAGTCTTTCCCATTCTGTTGTTTTCCTCTATTTCTTTGCATTGATCGCTGAAGAGGGCTTTCTTATCTCTTCTTGCTATTCTTTGGAACTCTGCATTCAGATGCTTATATCTTTTCTTTTCTCCTTTGCTTTTTGCTTCTCTTCTTTTCACAGCTATTTGTAAGGCCTCCCCAGACAGCCATTTTGCTTTTTTGCATTTCCTTTCCATGGGGATGGTCTTGATCCCTGTCTCCTGTACAATGTCACGAACCTCATTCTATAGTTCATCAGGCACTCTATCTATCAGATCTAGGCCCTTAAATCTATTTCTCACTTCCACTGTATAATCATAAGGGATTTGATTTAGGTCATACCTGAATGGTCTAGCGGTTTTCCCTACTTTCTTCAATTTGAGTCTGAATTTGCTAATAAGGAGTTCATGATCTGAGCCATAGTCAGCTCCTGGTCTTGTTTTTGTTGACTGTATAGAGCTTCTCCATCTTTGACTGCATAGAATATAATCAATCTGATTTTGGTGTTGACCATCTGGTGATGTCCATGTGTAGAGTCTTCTCTTGTGTTGTTGGAAGAGGGTGTTTGCTATGACCAGTGCATTTTCTTGGCAAAACTCTATTAGTCTTTGCCCTGCTTCATACCGCATTCCAAGGCCAAATTTGCCTGTTCCTCCAGGTGTTTCTTGACTTCCTACTTAAGATATGACCCAGCAATTACACTCCTAGTTACAGATAAATGCAAAATGTACACAAATATCTGTAGCTGCATTATTTATTTAAATATATAAATAATATATTTATAATAGCCAAAAGTTAGAAACAACCCAAATGCCCATCAACTGATGGAATGGATAAACAAAATGTGGTACACTCATACAACGGATTTTTATTCAGACACAAAAAGAATGAATATCAATATACTCTACAACATAAATGAACCTTGAAAAGTTAATGCTAAGTAGAAAAAAGCCAATCATGGAATACAACATATTACATAAAATGTCCAGAATAGGCAAATATATTCACAAAGTACATAAATGGTTGCTTAGGGCTAAAGGGGATAGAAGAAAAGGGAGTTATAGCTAAAGTGAATGGGGTTTGAGGTGATGAGAGTGTTCTAAAACTATGGTAATAGTTGTATGTATCAGTGAATATTCTAAAAACAACTGAATTATGCACTTTAAGTGGGTAAATTACATGGTATTTGCATTACATTTCAATAAAACTATTGAGTTTTCTTTCTTAAAACCACTATAGAGGAAGGAAATTGCTTATCTGCAAGTGGAGGTACTTAATAAAAATAAATAAAATACTTTGGGTGCAAAAGTTATGCAATGTGTTAGGATTAACACAATTTTGTTTATATATCCATAAAGGTTATTATGCCCAACACAAACATACACATTCTATAGCTTACATACGGACTCTCCAACTAGGCCCTACATCTCTATTCTCTGTATTGAATATGGAACTCAGTATCAGACAGATAGAGAAATATACTTTACTAAACTTGTGTGCAAATATCGCACAGTAAACTGAAGCACCTTGGCAGAAGGTAACAAAATGTGCACTCTGCTTTGGATCAGTGACTCTTTCTATGTTTCACCCATACCTTGAAACCCTGGAGGAGGGCATGGCAACTTACTCCAATATTTTTGCCCTGAGAGTCCCATGGACAGAGGAGCCCCAAGGGCTACAGTCTGTAAGGTCACAAAGAGTCAGACACAATTGATGCCTGAGCACGCATGCACACATACCTTAAAAAGAAAACAAAAGCAGGAAGAACTCCTGACTCTTCTGTTAGGCTTTTCTACTTTTCCCTTGTTACCACCTACATCAGAATTGAATACTGTCATGTCTTCTCAGAGAAAGTTTGCATATGACTGTGTCACAGCCCTGAATTCATCCTGAGTCACTTCTTTGTTTTCAAATGCTTATTCTGTCTACCAGGCTGCAGCAGCTGGAAATCAGAGACTGTGTGTGATTTATTCTTCTCCCACAGTGATAGACTTTTACTAGATTTCTGCAGGGAAAAAAAATGAACATTTTATATTCTAGAAGACAAATTTTTCCATCAAACAATACAAAATCATAGAAAATCAGAGGTGGAAGACCTTAGAAAATATTTGATCTAGTGCCTCAATTAGTGTTAAGAAATCTTTCCTTAGCATTCTCGAAAAATGTTTTAATTCAAGCCACTACTTGAGCATTTCTGATGCCTTAGAATCCATACCTCACAAAGGGGCACATTACATTTTCAACTTGTTTTTATTGTTGAAAGGTTCATCATTAATGTTAAACCTAATCTTGTAACTTCCACCCTTTGGTTGGTCTAAGATCGGTCACGTATGGCTATACAGCATTATCTAATTCATCTTCCATGACAGCATATTAATTATTTAAAGACACTATCATAATCTCCCTTGTTTTCTCTTTGCCAAGCTTCCCACTTTATTCAAATGTTTCTCATAGATGTGGTTTCTGAACCTTTCACTGTACAGAGTCAGCTCCTTGGGACACCACCAGATTTTCAATACCCCTTTTAAGTTGTACTTCCTAGAAAAGGAGCCTAAAACACGTGACCACTGTCAAATACACAGATGCCTTTTTCCTTCCTTAATCTATACCCTGGACTCCTGTTAATCATTCCAAAACTGCTTGAGTTATTTGGAAAGTCACATCACGTGGTCTCTCCTCCTAAGCTTGCCATAAGCACAACTCTTCTTATGCATTTTTTCTATATGAATCCCATTAAGTCAGATCTGCTTAGTTCCTCCACTTGCAATTCATCTTTTTAACCTTCATACAAGTTTCCATGTTGATTTATAAATAAACAAAATGTTCTGCTTAACAAATGTCTGTACCTCTTCACATCTCTTATCACAGAAGGAATGTTATGTTTACTATGCAGTTATTTGAGAGAAGGATCCATGTATATTTTTGGTCATTGCTGTATTCTTATTACTTAGCAAAGTGACTGATAGTAGTCGTCACTGATGAACACTATTTCTTTCCATAATTACTTGACTATATCACCACATTGCTTAAAACAAGTCAATTTAGAGAAACTGGTTGCATTATCAGTCAATTCAGTCAAAAGAATTAACAAGTAACCTCATGGTGACAATGTTTGAAATGATCTTCCCAAAAAAGATCAATAGCATTAAAAACCCAAAGTTAGTGACAGATTTTCAAAATATACCTCATCTTACCTAAGAATCTAACCTCTGTGTCAAACAGCTAATAATCCCACAGCCTGAAAAGCATTAATTTGCTGAGTAAAGTGGGTGTCACACACTTAGTCTCTGCAATGCTGCCTTGTAATTAATGGGTTCATAATGCTGATGGCCATGGCTACCCCATTTTTTAGATCCAAGGAGAGTTTGTTTTCCTAGTTTTACTCATTTATGAAACTTTTGATATGTGCATGTTCAGTTTGTAAGGTATACAATCCATTCTCATTTCCTTGACAAAGTGAAGAAAAATTCAAAGACATCTCCAGAAAAAGAACTGTTTAGGACTATAAGTAAATGTAACATATAAATAAATTGTAGGCACTGGAAGAGATAAACAACCTAACAATTCTAATTAAAATTGGGCTGTCACATTTTTCAGTATATAGAGGCTAAAAATTGTCTTTTCTATCAAACACTAACTCAAACACATTATTTTATAAATTACACTCGCTATTCCAAAAGATTTTAGGATTTGTGAAGCTTTTTATCATTTTTTTGTTACCCTCATATTTATGGAAGAATAGGCAGACAAACCTCCTGTTCTTTAATAACATGATATCCGGTACTCTTTGGAAACAGGACACAATAGAGAGAAGGACTGTTTATGAGTCAGAGAAACATGTGCTCCTGTCAACTTGAATAAGAGCCATCAGATATTTCTGGTGATGAAAACCTTTCAGTGAGGTGAAACAGGCCACATTCCATTCCTTTTATTTTCAGAGATGAGATGGATTTGAAAACCATAACCTGGCTTCTTGATGCAAGGACTCGCCACATGAGATAATCTCCAGCACATTACTATTGGCAAGCAGATCTTTCACCCTTTTGTCTCCATGCATTACAGAAAATGTTAAATCAGTTTGGTGTCCACATAAACTTTTGATCCTAGGAACAGCCTAGGGTACCATCATTATCTTCCCGAGGACCATGTATAAGGCCTTCAGTAGGTAGTACTAATTTAATTTCTTTGCTAGAGGAAAAAGTAGCTGATTTTCTAGATCAATATTTGATTGAATATGTTTGAAATGTTGGCAGATAAAGGCCCCTTTTCTGGTCCAAAGACTTTTTGAACCACAGAGGTATAGCGTTCTAGCTCCCCTGGGATTTGAGTGGAAGGAGGTCTCAAAGATCTGTAAGAAGCCTTCCTGCCTTTCCTTGTGTTCTTCCAGCAAGACTCTCTAAAGCTTGAGATGAGAAAAAGATAAGATCAAGAACTGGAATGTCTTTATACCCATTTTTTTAATCTTTCCTGGGGCTTCTCTTAACTAAAAATAATCGTTTATAACACTAGTTTACAAAAACCTCCTGTAATAGGATGGTTGAAAGAAAACCGATCTGATCAGCTTTAAGGAGATAACCCAGTGACTTTGGCTAATAATTTGAGACCTCAGATTCTACCACTCATACTACTAATTAAACAAGAATGCCCACGTATCCTCAAAAATGAAATGAATAGAAACTTAAAGGCAGAGATGTGTGACATAGATTAGAACTTGAGTTAGTCTAGTTTATATTAATAATTAAAAGACATTTTCACAAATTGTACTGGTATTGTAAAGACATTTATGAAGGAAAAATGAAGATTGGGAAAAAATTCCATCCATATGGTATCTGACCATACAAACAAAAAAATCTGGTTCAGAAGTATATGTGTCACTGTAATCATTATTTTTTCTTTCAAAAGTTTTATCTAAGTGATCAGCTCTCTCCCAAATAAAACAGCTTGCATATGACTGAAAAGTATTACTCAAGTAAACAATGCTAGCAACACTGTTTTCTAAGTCTACGTAGAAAATTCAAAGATTCTTGAGAAGAATGTTTTCCTTTGCTACAGAAATGCACCCACATTCCCTAAAAGCACAAAAAAGGAAAGGATGCTCACAAATTTCTTCAACTTTCTTTCCTAACATTGAACTTTTATTTGACTGAAGGAGAAATTTGCTTTCCCCTAGCTACTGATGTGAATACACAAGTTCATTTAAAAAAGGAGAATAACCAGTACACGAAAAGCCAACTGCAACTCCTTGGAAATACAAACTCCAAAGAACTTATTTTCCACTGGTTAAGTCAAGTCACTTCTCTGATTTTGAGGTGGGAGGATTACAATCAGTCCAGGATTTTTAGTTGTTGCTGTTTGTTTTATCATAGAAATTCCCCTACAGCTTCCTTTTATATTAGTAAAAAAAACTGGTCAGTATAATAATATTTGCCATATAAATTGAACAACTATTCAAGGCATCATATTAGATTTCTTACTTGAAATGAGAAATAATTAGCTTCTGTGAAGGGATTTCATTTTCTATATATTTTATTTTAAAGCACTGCTCATTGCTACGTATGGAATAGTATATATAATACTTAGGTTGATCAGTTATGTAGATAAAGTTAATTTTCAAGTTCTGCTTTTAAGGAACAGTCATAATTTGAATAAGGCAAACCAAGTTTCTATCTATAATTATATTATAAAATACATATAGTATATTGTAGTGTCATCAGAGATTGTAATACAGATTTCTTCACAGTGCTTATGTATCAGTTGACTATAACACACAGCAACTGCTACATGCAGATGGATCTTAAATGCAAACTCAAACTGCCCCTGAATCTTTGATTTAGAATCCTTGCTTCAGGGTTTCCTTGAAACCCAAGGCTCCCTTGTCAACAAGGCAGCTCTGATTGTTAGTTTTTAAATGAATTTCATTTTTTTCCATGGCCTAAAAAGAACAAAAGACAAAAGCAGTGAGGGTTATTGGATGTGAAAATTTAAAGTGATGCCTGCAAAAAAAAAAAAAAAAAAAACAACAACAACTATTCCGTATACCTTTCCTCAATATTACTGATAGTAAAAAAATGTGATTCTCCATTTCCCCCAAGCCTCATGTTTTGTAAGGTTCAATTTCTATATTTCTTGTAATAGAAATCCTTCCATATGCTAAGATTTAAAGTTTAAAATTTCCTGATATTTTTCCTAAATAAAATCATGGGCATTATGCTAATATATTTCTCTGATACATGTCAAATCTAATTGGAAAATTCTGCCTAATTTTATAACGCAAAAATATTAATTATCTACCCACATTACCCTTCCTTTCAGAAACTAGAATTTGGAGGGGAGGGTAGAAAGATTATGTATTTATTCCTTCTCTACATAGTCCATATTTTTAGGGAAAGCTGACCCTACTCTTAGACTCCCAGCCCCAGGAGAATCTTAATGACTGGCTTAAAAACTTTTCTCCCATGAACTGGAAAGGAAGCAAAGAAGTCCACTGAGGCTAGGCACCATCATCTCACCACAGGGAGACACAGACTTGGGATGGGGCCCTTGCCCTAAGCCACAGAGACCTAGAGAGGCAAACCCTGAGTAATCAACAGCCTCTGCGTCCAGTAGCCCTGAAGTTTGCCCTGCCTCTTGGTTTTTCTTGCTTGAGCAATCAATCTCCTTTATCATGTAGGCTATTTTGAATGGGGTTTTCTGTTACTTTCAGCATTGCAGGTGCTAACTCATACTCTAACTTTTTGTTACAAAACCCCCAAAACTATATTTTTCGTCTCATTTCATCAACGAACATAAATCATTTGTGGCAAGTGATCCGGTTCCCCTGTGACAACATAGACATGCTCCAAATTCTATTATTTGGATATTTAAATTTGTAATTCACTTTCTTGGTGGAGTTTTCATTATTTCTTTTAATTAATTTATTTTTTATTAAAGGATAATTGCTTTACAGAATTTTGTTGTTTTCTGTCAAACATCAACATGAATCAGCCATAGGTATACATATGCCCCCTCCCTTTTGAACCTCTCTCCCATCTCCTTCCCCATCCCACCCCTCTAGGTTGTTACAGAGCCCTGATTTGAGTTCCCTGCAACAAATTCCCATTGCCTATCTATTTACATATGTTAGTGTATATACATCCATGTTACTCTTTCCATTTATTTATTTCATTATTTCTAACATCACATTCAATCTAGAAATTAAATTCTAAAAGTATCTGTTTTAGGCTTGACTACTATACCTCTTGGGGCTTCCTGGTGGCTCAGAGATTAAAGCGTCTGCCTGCACCTGCGCGCAATGCGGGAGACCTGGGTTCGATTCCCGGGTCGGGAAGATCCCCTGGAGAAGGAAATGGCAACCCACTCCAGTATTCTTGCCTGGAAAATCCCATGGACAGAGGAGCCGGTGGGCTGCAGTCCACGGGGTCGCAAAGAATCGGACACAACTGAGTGACTTCACTTCACTTCACTATACCTCTCAAGCAATTCTGAAGCTGGGGTAAAGATTCCTGGTGTAACATTTCATGAAAGATAGAGCCTTGAGAGAGAAACCCACTAATGGACCAAAGGGTTTCATCATACCATGCATATACTATTGAAACCCACCAGATCTTTTTTACTTAAAAATTGTAAGCAAAATGTGCTGTTTGAACATCATCCTGAAACAGTGCTTCTAATATAATCCCATTAAGGTGAATTTTTAGATCTACATATATGACATTAAAAAAAAGGAGCCAAATGACAAATATCTATGATTAAGTACTTCCATTTAACTTTATACATAAATAATATGTGCATTGATATGAATCAAGGAAATATTTTTTCTAAGACTCTGAGTGTCTATTTTGTATATTTTTAAGTTTCTCAGTTTACTAACCATTTTTGCTTATTTTTTGCTGATAAATTGGCAAGAAACTTTGAGACAGCTGACTTTTACAAATGAAATTAATGTATGGCTGGAGGCACTGTATGTGTGGAGGCACTTAGTATACATACCATTTATTTTGATTATGTGATTAGTGTGTTCTCCTTACTCATAGTATAAGAAATAGGATATGATTAATTCCATGACTTTTAATTACAGGAAAATAATGTAACTAAAATATGACATCTATTTTTCTTTTATCTGCTACTGTTATCTATATAATGCTTTCCTTGGTGATGAGGATATGATGCTCTTAAAATAGAACAAAGATGAACCACAGTGGGTAGTGTGTAAAATCTGTGGCAAAGAAATGAGTATACTACACATACTGGAAAATTTGAGCTAACTCTATTACATATAAAGTATTCTGTATTTATACATATAAAATATTCTGAAGATTTTTAATAGTTTGAAATTAGTCATTCTTTTTCTTGGTAGTCATATTCTGGGATGATAACATTAAACTAGCTGTATGGATATTCCTGAGGGGGAAAAAAGGCTATGGTTCAGTTTCACAGTGTATGTCGAAGTCAATGACTAAAGGATGGAGATTCTGCATTTACAGAAGTAAGAAATTCCCAGGAGCAGGGGGAATAAAGATGTGGCTCAATGAGAGCAGAAGAGAAAAATGCGCAACCCATGGAGCCAGAGTTCCTCTGAGATTGTGCCAGGTGAATAAGCCCTGTGCATTAGGTCTCCTTCATCAATCCAGAAAACACTGCAACCAGAGTCCCAGCATGTAGACAAGCCTGGTTGCCAGGAATGCAGGAAGCCCCCATTTTCCTGGAGTTAGACAAAAGAGGTAGGTCATCTGAAAGATGCCCACTCTCATCTTGGGAAGGAGGCTTCTGGATCTGATCAGAACAGAGTAGCACCATTGGCATCGCTGGATTTGCCTTCAAGGGCAGGCTTTCCAGCCAACAATACCATGGGAACTGAAGTTGGGTGATAGGAGGAAAAACAGAGATGATGACTCTTGTCTCAGGAAATCTATAGGATATGTGTGACACCTTATGTTTTACACCTGGAAATTAGCACTTCTACTCACACATAATCCTGAATGACTTCTTCAAAAGCTACAAACTGGAGACGATTTTAGATCATGTCTTGATATAACTTTATGAATAGACTCTATGATGTAGCCTTATGGACGCAGGCGATATGAATTAAATAGTTCTTAGTAGTTACTGCACCCGCAGAGTAGGCATCGAACATGGCATGTTGAATAGGGCACAAGTTAAAGGTCCTGCGTTTTAGTCTTAGTTGTTGTCAGTAACTGCACTGTGATGGGAGAGCCAGAACCAGTGTACAGTAAGCTTCCATTTCCTCATTTATGAAATGAAAATAAGGAATTCTGTTGAGATGATTGCTAACATTGCTCAAAAACATTTCATGGTTTACACACTTCTGGTAGACTTCCTGAGACAGTAGGCATCATCTATTTTTTTCTTTGTCCATCTAACTTTAGTAAGCATTTACTATTCATTATTATATATAAGCTGACGTTCCTAAACGACTTGTCTTTTATTTTCTTAATTGTATTGAAGTATAATTGATTTACAGTGTTGTGTTAATTTCTGCTGTACAGCAAAGTGACTCAGTGAGACATATAGATTCTTTTTCATTTTCTTTTCTGTTATGGTTTGTCAAGGATATTGAATATAGTTCTCTGTGCTATAGAGTAGGACCTTGCTGTTTATCTGTTCTCTCATAATAGTTTGCATCTGCTAATCCCCAATCCCCAAATTTGTCTTTCAAAGATTAGCAGCTCTTCTACTACTTCCACCACTTCCTTAAGGAAGTTCATTATATCAAACCATGGCTCTAAAAGAGTAGAAACTAAGCACCCAGCAGAGATGTTGGATATGCAATAGTTTCCGAAAGGATAAAAGTAAGCCTGGCAAAGATCTCTGTTTTGTTACCTGCCTCCAATGCATTTGTGAAAGAGTGTTAATGAAAAATGAGAGCGATGTTCCCATCACACATTTTTGGATTACCGTGCAGCAACATCAATTGGAAACCTAATGAAACAGAGACCACCTACAGAGGAGGGATATTGTGTTCCTCTGTCTGCCTGCATCCAATTTACCAACCAGCTGTATAGAACCAGCCTCCTGTTTGTTTGAGTCCGTAGTACTGACTGACCACACATTTAACATTGATAATAGGTGGTGCCAATCGCCATCATCTTTCACTGGTAGAAGTATGTCATAGCACTTTATAATCAAGTGGTGAGGGTAACAGGGAAAAGGAAAATTTCCACTTAGGGTGCTCTCAAAATTCCAGTGCTGTATCCTCTCACCATGGTGACCTTTTGGAATTACACCAGGTCCCAGATAAATTAACAGCCATCCCTCTATTTAAGCCTTTCCATTGACTAAGGGAACATGCTATATATTCATCAAATAGAATTTCTCGCAAGCAGGGGAATAACAATAAGAAACCTAGTAGGTGAGTTCCCACAAAGCATATCAGGGACTCCATAAAGAGGAAAACGGATAATGTTCCAAATGGAAGTGTTCTATTCTTTGTTTCTGCACCTGTTCAAACTGGCATCTGGTATTAGGCTTGTAACTAGTCAAACATTACTACTTTCCATTGAGCTGGCTGGGAGAAACAAAAGAAAGAGAATATAGTGGAAAATAAGAGTTCATCTTTGTGTGTTAAAACATAGTCACTGCATTTTCTTCCTCAGGCTCCCTACCTGTGCTTATCATTGACTGCAGTTTCTTCTTTTTTTTAAAATTCGACTTCTAGAAGCCATCTGGCATTTGGTCTAATTCCCACATTACAGTTCTTCATAAGTCAGTTAGTTGACTACCTGTCAGGCTATAGTATTAAGTTTAAGGTTTTCCTAATTCATTGTGAGGTTCTCCATGGATATGATCTATTATATCTTCCTGAGCTTGTCCAGTTGTAGATTTCTGTATGTGATTTATGTTTAACAGGTGTTAGTTTGCTAGAGCTTTCTAAATATTGGCTTCACAATGCAACAGAGGCTTTAGAAGACACAAGGACTCCAAACTGCATGGCTCCACAACTGGAGAATGGCCTCCCTGCTGAAATCCAATGTTGCAGAGCTATTTATTAAGCTAAAAGGATGGATATTTCAATCTATGGAAATTAAAGAGACTCAGCTTCCAACATCAACTCACCAGTTGTGCATACATATTATGTGGCTCTCAAGATATAGTATATTATTTAACAGGCAGGGCAGCGAGATAAGTTTAAAAATAGAGATTTCCTCTTTGCTACAAATTGCCATGAATCTGAGTGTGATTTTTGTAATGTCCTACTTTTAAGTTGAATTCTTTTGTATAATTTTTGTTTTCCTGGTGTAAATTTTAAGTAGCTAATGAAAACCTAGGCATTGCGAGGAAGAGAGGGGGAAAGGCTTCCTTCAAAAAGTACATCTAATAAAGCATTTTAAAATGCATTATTATATATTTGGAAAATTTAGATAGCATTCTGGGAAACAGGAAACAAAGAATAAAGCTGAGTTAGTAATGAATGTTCATGTGAGTGTCTGAAAGCTATTATGAAATTTTTATTTCTATGTTACATACACTTTAATAAAGTTTCTAGATTGGGATATGAGATTCTTCTCATGACAATGGGCCATTTGTTTTAGCTAGGTGTGCACGACACAAAACAATGCTTCAGTTCAGTTCAGTAGCTCAGTCGTGTCTGACTCTTTGCGACCCCATGGACTGCAGCACACCAAGCCTCCTTGTCCATCACCAACTCCTGGAGCTTACTCAAACTCATGTCCATCGACTCAGAGATGCCATCCAACCATCTCACCCTCGGTCATCCCCTTCTCCTCCCACCATCAATATTTCTCATCATCAGGGTCTTTTCCAATGAGCAGTCAGTTCTTCTCATTAGGTGGCCAAAGGATTGGAGTTTCAGTTTCAGCATTAGTCCTTCCAATGAACATTTAGGACTGATTTCCTTTAGGATGGACTGGTTGGATCTCCTCGCAGTCCAAGAGACTCTCAAGAGTCTTCTCCAACACCACATTTCAAAAGCATCAATTCTTCGGTGCTCAGCTTTCTTCACAGTCCAACTCTCACATCCATACATGATTACTGGAAAAACCATAGCTTTGACTAGACAGACCTTTGTTGGCAAAGTGATGTCTCTGCTTTTTAATAAGCTGTCTAGGTTGGTCATAGCTTTCTTTCCAAGGAGTAAGTGTCTTTTAATTTCATGGCTGCAGTCACCATCTGCAGTGATTTTGGAGCCAAGAAAATAAAGTCTCTTACTGTTTCCATTGTTTCCCCATCTATTTGCCATGAAGTGATGGGACCAGATGCCATGATCTTAGTTTTGTGAATGTTGAGTTTGAAGCCAACTTTTTCACTTTCCTCTTTCACTTTCATCAAGAGGCTCATTATTTCTTCTTTGCTTTCTGCCATAAGTGTGGTGTCATCTGCTTATCTGAGGTTATTAATATTTCTCCCAGCAATCTTGATTCCAGCTTGTGCTTCATCCAGCCCAGCCTTTCACATGATGTACTCTGTATATAAGTTAAATAAGCAGGGTGACAATAAATAGCCTTGATGTACTCCTTTCCCTATTTGGAACCAGTCTGTTGTCCCATGTTTGGTTCTAACTGTTGCTTCTTGTCCTGCATACAGATTTTTCAGAACACAGGTAAGGTGATCTGGTAGTCTGGTATTCCCATCTCTTTAAACCCATAAAATCTTTAGCCTCATATTGCTCTTTTATTTGTAAATAAAAGACCATTCAGTTTTATAGTTATTCTTCACCTCAACTACAGGAAGGAAATTGTTACACACTTATTATAGATGATTAATCCAAGATACAGGGAGATTAAGGTACTATGCCTGTGGTCACACTGAGAGTTAATCGAAATTAAAATGCACAGCTCTGAGTTCCCAGGCCATTGCTCAGCCCCTTGAGCTATGCCACTTTGCACTATAAATTGTCCCTATAATTTAAAAAATTTATAATGTCTCATTAATTTGCATATCTGAGTATGAATTACAAACATTAAAATTGGCTACAACTCCTCATCACCCAATTATTAAGAAGAAGCACCTAAAAGGTCAATATCATGAAAGACCGAAGTAAATGATAACTGTGCATCTTTTGCTAAATACTGTGCATACAATGCAACATGTTTTCTTTGTTTTTCTGATACTAGGAGATAATTCAAAACTCGTTTTATTCATAGTAGTTGACTGTGAATTATTAGAAGAAATCAAAATGGTATTCTAAAAATTATTTTAGTATGATTCAGACTTGATATCATCTTTAGATACCAAGTATTAGGGGTAAATACTTATGAACATACAAGTCACTAATAAGATATACTCTGTCAAATTAAAATCAGCATAATTTTTAAAAGGCCAGTAATATATAAAAGAATTCTATATCAATATAACTTGTATTAGGCACTAATGAAATACATTGTGATTTAGAATGTCTTAGTTTCTATGGAAATTTCCTATATAATTAGGAATTTTCCATGATTTTTTTACCATCAGCTGATGTTCTCATTCTTTGTCCTGTTAATGGTTCCATTGTTTGACATCTCACAGTCACAGAACCAATTAATTATAAAGCACTGATAAGAATACCAACTCAAAAAGGTTGTCAAAAGAGCATGGAAAATTTAGGATCTTTTTTGAAGAGGCTGGTAGTCTCACTGAAACCTGTAATTAAAGAGTGTGTAATTCTGTTTGTGTGTTTGTTATACAATTCTACTAGCCTAGAATTAAAGAAACATGGGACTATACAGTGGATTACAATGAAAAAGAACTTTTATTCTTTAGTTGGTGATAATAAAGCATGACTCCTTAGGGAGGGACTTTTTTCCCATAGTATTTGTACCACCTTCTTTTAAAATGCTACTAAGTGTGAAATTAGTGCTGTCCCTCAAAGTGCATAAGATTAATTGTTAGTAATTGAACACAGTTTGGGGGCTAATTATATAAAAATTGATATTAAAGAATGTGACCAAACTGATTGAGTTTTACAGTTTGCATTTTGTTTTCAAATTACATGAGTTGAAAGGCAATGGTAAGAATAAAAATCCATTCAAAGCTGTGAAAGCAAATTAAGGTTTACTAGTCCTTTGAAAGACAAATGAGTCAAATGCTGTAATGTAGAGAAAGCAGTAAAAATGATTCTGAAATTAACTGTAGAATTAAAATATCAACTGTTCTAAGACTGCATGTTGTGTGTCTGGTTAATTCAGGATCTCAAGGCTCTTCTTTGAAAATATAAATTATGATGATTTGGCTAGAGAATGGGGAAAAGTGCATACAATTCATTGCATCCCATTATTCCTTACTTATCTTTAAATTTTCAGCAAAAGACTCCTGCTTCCTGAAATACGGACTGAATGCCCTTTTCCCTATTTTTCCCACTACGTACAGTTAAAAATGCTGGACATTTATATAAAACAAATATAGTAAGACTCTGAAAGGCAGAGACAAATAGTCTAGGTAGGGAGCTGGGGATCAGAGGAACAACATGGTGATGAGTTCTTTGGACTGTCTTTATGCCTCGTATATTCCAGACTGGGTGGAGAAATGCCTGAAAATGCCAATGAAAGCAGAGCTACACCCACACCTAAAGCATGATCTGTTTTGCCAAAGGAATAGAAAGATAGCCTAGCCAGGACAGTAATGTTTAGAAAATGACTGCTCTACAATAGCAAATGTCACAGGAAAAAAAATCCTTATCCCCTCCAGCAAAGGCCAAGTGGGGAGCTTAAATTTTAACACTTCCCTGGTTGTCCAGGGCACCCCAAGCTAACTTTTGGAGATTATCTGCCATTTCCTACTCCAGGGATCGAACTCATGTCTATAGCATCTCCTGCATTAGCAGGCAGTTCTTTACCACTGCGCCATTTGGGAAGCACAGAATAAGATGAAAATCACATTAAATAAAATGGAATTCGCTTTACTAAAAAACAGAAAAAAAGATAAGGTTTGAGACTGTGCTGTGCTGTGCTTAGTCGCTCAGTCGTGTCTGACTCCTTGTGATCCCATGGACTGCAGCCCTGCAGGCTTCTCTGTCCATGGAGATTCTCCATGCAAGAATATTGCAGTGCGTTGCCATGCCTTCCTCAAGGTTTAAGACTACAAAGAACCAAATCAATGACACAGAGGCTAAACTTGAGAAATGTTCCCAGATACCTAAGTGACTATGTGAATTAGAATCTAAAGAGTTATAAAGAACTGAGTCAATGAATCCCAAACAGTAAGAAAAGATACAACAACAACAAAGATCTGACAAGAGGCTAGAGATCGTCAAAGCTAAATATGTAGCAGGAAAAAAATTAGGAACAGAGATTAATACCTAGACATAGGCTGGTAAGACCTTAAACTTCTTGACTGACCAAAGAACTTGGTAAGTGATCAGTGTACACATGCACACAGACACATTTGTGTCCGAAATAATGAAAATTAGACTGGCATCTGCAAAAAATATCAGGAGAAAATTCAGAAGTTCCTATAGAATTTTAGAGAAAAGTCAATGTTCCAATAACTTTAAAATCAATTAAATTGCTTTTCATATGCAATGGTAACCAGAAGACATTCTCAGATACCAAAAGCCATAGAAAATTTATCAGCAAGGTATAATTTCTGAAAAGCTACTAAGAGATGTCCATGCATGTGTGTTAAGTCACTTCAGTCATGTCCGACTGTTTGTGACCCCATGCACTGTACTCCTCTGTCCATGGGATTTTCCAGGCAAAAATACTGGAGTGAGTTGCTATGCCCTCCTCCAGGGGATCTTTCCTGACCCAGGGATCAAACCTGCATCTCTTACACCTCCCACATTTGCAGACGGGTTCTTTACCACTAGCACCACCTGGAAAGCCCCAAGAGATGTTCTCACTTAAAAAAATGAGTCAACAGCAAATTGTGTCAGATAGGGATGATAAATAAGAACCAAAATCAATGAAAATTATAGCAATAAGTGGAGAAAAGAAAAGTAATCAGGAAAGGGTTTATATTGTCACCATGGTTAAAAATAGAATTTAAAAATCAGATAAATGGAATGTTTTTTAATGATGGTAAGTGTGGATTCAGATTAAATTAGCCAGGACTAGTAAAAAGAAAAAGCTTTAGAGTAGATTGCAAAAACACAAAATTCCTTATCTCCCTAAAACAAAAAGTCATCAGTCATTATTTTAATTTTGCTAGTAAGATAAATATGGGTTTAGCCTTAAGGCAATTAGTATATTTTAAAACAAGGTGTTTACTTCACAAATCATTGACATATACAACAGAATATAGAATAACGCTACACATACCACAAAGGAGCTTTTAACTGAATAATGAACAGTAAAAACCATAAAAATAGGAAAAAGTAAACAATCATGTAAGTTTGGATAACATTTGCCACTGGAATAATTTCTAAGATTTCAGTGTTTTTACATACTAGACCTCTGGTTTTTGCTCACAAAGGAATCCAGTGTGCATATTAGCAATAAAGGGCTTCTCTGGTGGCTCAGCTGGTGAAGAATCTGCCTGCAATGCGGGAGACCTGGGTTCAATCCCTGGGTTGGGAAAATCCCCTGGAGAAGGGAAAAGCTACCCACTCCAGTATTCTGGCCTGGAGAATTCCATGGACTGTACAGTCCACTGGGTCAAAAAGAGTCGGACACGACTAAGCGACTTTCACTTTCATTAGCAATAAAGGATGTAAGGGTTGCTGCATCTAGTCTTACAGGGAATTAGCTGGCAGGGTTCTGCCATCTTCAGTTTCAAATGTCACTCTCAGTACTGACCTCCAGCTACAATATGGGAAAAGAGTCAGGATAGAGAAGACACGCCCCCTCTGCTCACATTTATGACACACAAAGATTTAGCCTTGGGCTGAGCAGACTTTCAGGCAAAAAGTCTACATTATAGGTGAGAGGCACCTATCTTCAGTGAACAGCTAGTGGTCTCCACCAAAACCATAGATATATGGTTTCATTTAACTAAAAAGGGAAGATTCCCAAGTTGAATATTTTTTTCTGTCCAGTAATTGTCTGGTTCCAAAGGACATGGCTTAAACAAAATAATACAGAGAGGCCAAGCATAAAGCAAAAGGAACTGAGATAAAACAAATTCAAGCAACTTGAAAGTGACAGTGTTAATTTCAAACAAAGTTGAATTTACAAGGCAAACTTAACTATGAGACTATTCCTTTTTTCCCATTTTTCCTTATGGGACAAATTGGGAGAATAGGATCGATATATATACACTACTGTGCATAAAACAGATAGCCAGTGGGAAGCTGCTGATTAGTACAGGGAGCTCAGCTTGGTGTTCTGTGACTACCTAGAGGGGTGAGTTGTAGGGAGTGGGGAAGGTGGAGGGGTGGTGGGAGGGAAGCTCAAGAGGGAGGAGATATATGTATATACATAGCTGATTCACTTTGTGGTACAACAGAAACTAATACAACATTGTAAAGAAATTATACTTCAATTTTTTAAAAAAAGTCCTCTCCATCCATTCCAAAATATAATTTTTTTTTTAAAGAAAGAAAATGAAACAAACTCAAATGAAAGTACAGTCAGGCCTTCCTTTTCCAACAGGTTTCTCAGCAGAGCAAGCACAGTGTTTCTCCTCTCTGGTCTCTTGCTAATATCTTCTTGGTTCTACTGCATTCTTCTGAAGCTGCTCAAACCTCCTAACTTCATATTTTCTCTCATGAAACATACCAGCTCGCATCCCAGGCTCTGTGTTCTTTTGTATACACTCCTTGCCCACCCTGACCTCCCACTTCATCCCTAGCCGCCTTTCTGTTCTAACAGCCTCAGCATCTACCAGGGCTGTTGGCTGTATCATTCCTTCCTCATCGAAAGATCTTCCCAGTCTTCTGCTGATTTCACATTTTCTGAGCATCCTATGCACTGGCCCCACAGATGAATCTGGACCTACCTGAGCCAGTCATCACATGGGGACTGAGATTGAGTGCCAAATAACAGAGCCAGGATGATACGATACCTAAAGAAAAACACTGTCACCAAACCAAAAAGAGATGACCAGAAATATAATCATTTGAAGATATGTTAACATAGTGCTATCAACCTAGGACAGGACAATTTGACTAAAATAAACAAGATCTTAGAGAATCAAAGCAAAAGTTAATAACTTAGAATTTCAGTGTGTGGAAAATCATATCCCCCAAAGGCAATATAATTTTTCTCAGGATCCTCTAAAATAATATATTGGCAACAGTATTTTTTTAATTCTGGGGAAAAAATGTAATGAATGTGTATCAGCCTTATTACAAATGAAAATATTTCTATACTAGTTAAAACAATAAAGTTCTGGTGTAAAAATAGATAGGTTAATGGAACAGAAAGAGAGCTTCCAAACAGAGTATACTATGTATAATAAGTTAATATACCATAAAGGTTTTATAAGCCAGTAGAGAAAAGTAATTTTACCAATGACAGTTTTTAGATAGTTGTCAGCTTTTAATTTCTCTTTATACGACATGCCAGTGCTTTTTAATTTACTTCTCAAAAACTAAGAACACTCTCAAATATAGGACGAAAGCAAGAGAAAAACGAAAGCAAGAGAGATGGATCTGAGTGAATTGACTCCCCTCAACTATGCAATACCAATTGACCTAAATCATTCCATTTTCTCATTTTATCAATTAAATTTCCATGTAAGATTTTGCTCGAAGAAAGAATTTTCCATCAAAAAAGGATACAAAATTTTGAAAAGTTGTCATATACCAAACTACATTTAGAGGAGTAAAATGTCATTGAAAGCAAAACACGAAAAATATCAGGGAACATATAAATAATTATAATAAATATTTTAAATGAGTAGAATGTTCCAAAGAGAGATGCAATAAAATAAAACAGGAGAGACTGGGAGATGACTAAATACAAACATAACTTTCTTTACATCAAAATAAACCAAAGTAAAAAGATGGTAAGGAAATATTTGTATCATATGAGAATTTTAATGTGTTGGTGGTGGTTTAGTCAGTAAGTTATGTCTGACTTTTCTGACCCCATGTATCCCTCCAGGCTCCTCTATTCATTGGATTTCCTGGGCAAGAATACTGGAGTGTGTTGCCATTTCCTTCTCCAGGGGATCTTCCAGGCCTAGGGATAGAACCCAGGTCTCCTGGGTGGATTCTTTACCGACTGAGCTATCAGAGAAGCCCCTTAATGTGTTAACTCCTTAAATTTATGAAGTTTTTATATAAATGAATTAAAAATAGAAAGATCTCAAGTTCAGAATAAAAGCAAATTATTTTGACAGCAATATCCAAAAGTGAAAACCCTGATAAATATCACAACAATAAAGAGATTGTGGGTGAGAAATTTCAGCCCATTTTTGCAAAATGAAACATGGGTAGAGGAATGTTGACGGGTGATAAAATGAAGAGAAAACAGGGCCTGACTGATGCAAAGCCCCATGGTTAGATCAAACAAAAAGGAATGAGATTTGGAGCTGCAAAGAAAGGGCTGGTCGGTAGCATGAACACAAAATTCAGTCACTGCTCTCTCTCTCCACCCGGTCTCATTCCCTCCTGCGTATACCTGAACACACGCACAGAGGTGTAGCATCCCCAGAAGTCAAGCATTTATTGCTCAAGTTTTAAAAGCAAAACAAAAACAGAGTTGCCTTTTCCCAAAAAAATGAACCACTTCTCTAGGGGAAAATCCAAGGGTGGGATGAAGCTGTGTGTGTGTGTGTGTGTGTGTGTGTGTGTGTGTGTGTGTGTGTGTTAGTTGCCTAGTCATGTCCTATTCTTTGAGACCCCATGGACTATAGCCGTCCAGGCTCCTCTGTCTATGGAATTCTCCAGGCAAGAATACTAGAATGGGTTGCCATTCCCTTCTTCAGGGGATCTTCTTGACTCAAGGATCAAATCAAGGTCTCCTGCATTGCAGGCAGATTCTTTACCATCTGAGCTATCAAGGAAATAATAGTGATGAGCTACCCAAAAGCAACATGTTCTTTCCTTGCTTTAGGGCCTCCCGGCTCAATGGCTGGCTCTCAACCTACTCACCCTAAAGCAAAGCGTGATTATCAGTGGATACACTTTTCTCCCATACACAAAGCACATAATCATTATGTTTTTTGTCACATTCTTAAATACAAATAGGTAAAGGATCACTTGGCATTGAGGGAAGCCAGTGATGTGAAAGAGAATGATCACAAAGTATGAACGGAAATGACCATCAAATAAAAGACCAAATTCAGACTAAAGAAAAGAGATTAAGAAAAGTAATCTTTGATAATATCCCCTGAATATTTCGTGTAACACTGTATCCATAAAGCATGATTGGGATGCTATTAAAATAGAGTCAAGGGACTTCCCTGGTGGTCCAGTGGTTAAGAATTTGCCTTGCAAATCAAGGGACATGAGTTTGATCCCCGTCAGGGAACTAAGATCCCACATGCTGCAGAGTAACTAAGCCCACATGCCCCAACTAAGAAATAAATATTAAAAGAGATAAATAAATAAAAGAGGGTCAAGCAGAGAACAAGAAAAACTCATGGAAATAAAAATAGGATGGCTGAATAAAGAACTATTAAACAACTAGTATATATATGGGAAAATGACCAGTACCACAAGTATGCAAATTACCCAGACTGACACAAAAATGCCCAGCTTTGTTTCATTATTAAATTAACAAATGTCAAAGAAAGTTTTAACATAAAAGTACTCAATGCTTGGAGGGAATGTAGTAAATCTCTGCTTGTGGTGTTATATAATTGTAAAACTCTTTGAAAATAATTTGGTAATATGTTTATAGAAAGAGACAGGAAAACTAACTTTGACCTAGTTATTTTGTTTTGTTTCCATCTAAATGCAAGATATAAGGACATTTAAACAAAATACAGAAAAAACGAAGGGGCCAAATAGATTATCACAATGGTATTTAGATGCATAAAATATTTCTGAGTAAAACCTCGCTCACTGAGGATGTTTAAAATCTCACCCCAAACTACCTTTGCAGTCTATCCTGGGAAGTGAATCATTTTGGATTTTCTTCTTCTCACAACTGCTGGTTAATAAAAGTTGTTGCTAGAGGGAATAATGTCTGGAATAGATTTTGAAAGATGAATAAGAGCTAAACAGAGTTTTTAAAAAAGAAAGAATAGCACTTTGGGCCACAGAAAAAGCATGAGCATGTATGCAGAACATAAAATAATATCAAGTTCATGAGAAACTATAATCGGCTTAGAGTTCCTAATGCTTAAACCATTAAGTTGGGAGTGGTTAGAGATGAGATCAGGGAAGTAGATAGGGGAGTACCAGGTCAAGGAGAGTCTTATAAGACTAAAAAGTTTGGACATAAGGTAATGAAGAGCCATGAAAGGGTTTAAGTAGAGGAGAGACAACTGCAGATTGTGGGGATTTGGGGGTTTTTTTGTTTGTGTTATTGGGGTATAGTTGCTTTACAATATCGTGTTAGTTTCTGGTGTACAATGAAATGAATTAATTGTATATATACATATATCCCTTCCCTCATGAGCCTCCCTCCTGTCCCTCCATCCCACCCTTCTAGGTCATCACAGAGTGGTATGAGCCCATCACATACCAGACTGGGCTCCCTCTGTTATACAGCACTTCTCACCAGCTATCTATTTTACACATGATAGTGTATATATCCTGATGCTGCTTTCTCCATTCATCCCACTCTCTTCCCCCATACTGTGACCTTAAGTCCATTTTCTACATCTGTATCCATTTGTTCCTTGTAAATAGGTTCATCAACAGACGTTTCTCCAAAGAAGACATTCAGATGGCCAATACATGAAAAAGATGCTCAACATCACTAATTATTAGAGACATCACATCAAACTACAATTGGGTATCATCTCACATCAGTCAGAATGGCCATCATCAAAAACTCTACAAACAGTAAATGCTGAAGAGGATATGGAGAAAAGGGAACACTACTACACCATTGATGGGAATGTAAACTGATATAGTCTTTCTTGAGAATAGTATGGAGATTCCTTTAAAACTAGGAATAAATCTACACTTGATATTTTGATATACATTTCCAAGTAAAGTCAATATCCTCCAAATCACCTGAGAAAAACTACTAGATAGACAGATATAGATTAATTAAAGCATTATTAACTCAAACATCAAAATCTCTCATCAATAGAAATTAAATTAACTAAAACTAAAGATGTTTGGATTACAAAAAGTTTTTTTTTTTTAACCCTGAAAGAATGTTTTAGGGGAAAAAATGCTTATGTATCATTTTGTGCACTGGCATTAGCATTTGCTAGTTCAAGTCTAATAAATTCTTCTCCATGAATGCTTCATTAATAAAAATCTTCAAAATGGCTTCTCTCAACATTTTCTTTTTGATTTTTCATGATTTAATTAGAAACATCTTTAAAAAGGCTGTTTTTACTATGGTAGTATCGTATCTGCATTTTCAGCAATATGCTGTTTAATCACAATGGGTTATAAAGCGAAACTCCCAGTACTTATTGTATTATCTAGTAGAACCCACACATTTCGTACTTTTAGTGCCCCTGAGTCATCATCTTATATTTGTTCATCAACATTTTAACTGCCCCTCTTTAAAAAATGTAATTTGATAGTTAATTTTCTAAACTTGTTGTTCTTTTATTTCTTTTCAAAGTAATGACATTTCCTATGCCTTTGTTTCTGCACCCTGTACCTGAACCCTGTTGCCTAATAAATCAAATTTATTTCTTTTTACCTTATACAAGTTTTGCAATTTTTGTTTAGAGGCTTAATCAACTTAAATTCTTCTAAGCTTTCATGATCATCAGTAAAAATGAATTAGCTATTTTACCAAATCATTGGATAGTTTTAGGATATACATAAACGCCATGATGGTGGTATTGGTGAGATTAAAGGTTTACTAAGAAAACATTTACATATATATAAGTATATATAGAGAGAAACATACATATATGCAAAGAAATTGTTGGTTACTTTGACAGAAAAAAAATTCAAGTTACTTTCAAAAGAAAGATTTCTTTTTCTAATAAAGAATAACTCATATGTTTAATACTCAAAAAATGATTTTAAAAAATTATGGATTAAATGATGATTTGAGACTTTTTCACTCGTTGTTTGTCTGGAACAGAATCAAACACGAATGAAATGAATGGGTCACAAACCTGCTGATGAAGAACTAGGTGTTTCCCACCTCTCACCCTACCCTTGTCCTTTCCTTGCCTCTCTCTCTCCTCTTAAATTTCAGAGAAAAAGAGGGAGCAAGCTACTCAGAGGAGCTCCCTTCAAATTCTGTTCTTAGCACTTCCCCTGCCTCCTCCTAACACTGTCCCATTGTCATTGCCTGTACTATTCAGAGTAATAATTTATAGCATGGGTTCTGGAATCCAGTTGCCTTGACTTCAGTCCTGGATCTGTCTTTCTAGATCTGTGACTTTGGACAAGTTGCTAGACCTCCCTTTATTTTGAAATATAGTAGTATTATCCTGGTAGGCTGCAGTCCATGGGGTCGCTAGGAGTCAGACACGACTGAGCGACTTCACTTTCACTTTTCACTTTCATGCATTGGAGAAGGAAATGGCAACGCACTCCAGTGTTCTTGCCTGGAGAATCCCAGGGATGAGGGAGCCTGGTAGGCTGCCGTCTATGGGGTCGCACAGAGTCGGACACAACTGAAGCGACTTAGCAGCAGTAGCCCCAGCATTAGTATTATTTTGGGCTCCCCAGGTGATTCAGTGGTTAAGAATCCACCTGCAATGCAGGAGATGCAGGAGACACAGGTTTGATCCCTGGGTAGGGAAGGTCCCCTGGAGAAGGAAATGGCAACCCACTTCAGTATTCTTGCCTGGAGAATCCCATGGACTAAGAAGCCTGGCAGTCTACAGTCCGTGGGGTTGCAAAGAATTAGCCATAAGTGAGCATGCATGTACTAGTAGTATTTCACTTACAAGGCTGTATGAATTAAACACTACCATTAAAGCATTTAGAACTATTTCTATGGGAATGGCAATCCACTCCAGTATTCTTGCCTGGAGAATCCCACAGAGAGAGGAGCCTGGTGGGCTAGAGTCCATGGGGTCTCACAGAGTCAGACACAACTGAGTGACCACCATTAGCAAGAATTTAATCATTGTTAGCAACATTATTATTTCTTCTCTGTTTCATTGTGCTAAAAAGATAAATTCCTTTTCTTTTTAAAAAATATACTTATTTGACTCAAGCTGTTTTCTAAGTAATTTACTCATTAATTCATTCATTTCTTTAACAAGTATTTTTTGAATACTTGCCATGTCCCAGGAACTATACTATATTCTGATACCTTAAGAGTAAACAAGAAACACAAGGCCATATTTTCAGACTTGAGAGTCAAGAAGGGGCTTCCCAATTAAACAAGAAATTACAACAGAGTGTTGTTAAGTGTTAGGATAGGAGTGGTGAGGGGTAGTATAGAGCTGGAAGGTATATATCCAACCCATCTGGCAGGGAGTAGCTGGTGACAGAAATATCCCCTTATTGGAGAATACCATGCCACTCTCTCCTCAAACAGCCCTTCCTCATCTTAGCAAGCGTCAGTAGATTCACAAATTGGATTTACTTGGTCCCAAAGAAGAACAGACCTTGAGGAATCTGTATAGTTAGAAAGCACTCTAGTTGATTTTCATGCAAGAGTCAGAAGATGCCTTGCAACAAGTCTCAGGGAAAATGGGCAAGACAAGATATACTAGAACAAAATCCCAGTGTGGCTGCCGTGAATCTAAACTGTAACAAATTGGTACATCTTTCCAGTAGTGCATTAAAGAAGGTCTTTCAGGTGTGATGCATTTCAAAGAGGTTTATCATAGACAGAACAATTAATCAATGTCATCAACTTCTGTTCAGTGGTACTCATAAGCCATGCCTGAAAGACCCAAGTAGCCTATTTTAAAAGGGCTTCCCCAGTGGTTCAAGTGGCAAAGAATTCACCTGCAATGCAGGAGATGCAGGCTTGATCCCTGGATGGAGAAGATCCCCTGGAGATGGGCATGGCAACCCACTCCAGTATTCTTGCCTGGAAAATCCCATGGACAAAGGAGCCTGGCAGGTTACAATCCATAGGTTGTCAAAGAGTTGGACATGACTGATGGAACTGAGCAAGCACAGCCTATTTTTAAAGACTTGCAGGTAAGAGAATTCTGTAGCATGCCTTGATAACATTTGCTAATGATTATGATGAGTGTTTATTTGGGCTGTTTAATTACTAAGATAATTACTTTTCTATTCCCCATCACTGTATATGTGTTATCCTAGGTTGAGTGTATAACATGTGCTGAGCACTCTGTGCTCTGAGGTATGGGAGAGCAAAATGAAATTATCCACAATGGTTTTAAAAGCCAATTGTTACTCTTTATCCATGGCAGAATAATAATAATAATTGTCACCACTTAAATAGCTCCTTTCATTCTCAGACCTCAAGGCACTCCAACGTTGTTACTTCACATTATTTAAGTGAATTTCTTTTGGAAGACAGGGCAAACTGAGAGACACATAATACATGGTTAGCTATGCTAATTTTGTTTTCTTTAACAAATGCAAAATAAATAGCCTACTAAAGAGCCAGATAATATCTTGACGATAAACCCTTTCTAAAGTAGGTTATTCTAAACAGATATGCTTTGTTTTATATCAATGTTATTTATGAAAATTTCATTCACATAGACATAAATCCTAGATGTGAGTAACTAATACACTGATTTTTTTTTTTTTGGCTCGTATTTTGTCAGAAAAATGGAAACATGCAACTTGCTTGCACATACACAAAAAAATGGTTTTAATGAACAGTGAAACTACAGATTTTTAAAGCCTTGCTGCCTTCTAAATTTTATGAGTAAACTGTGTAAATAGAGCATAATTGTTTTAAAAATAGAAGTCTTTGTTATTAGTCATCTAACTGTCATAGGTATACAAAGCAGCCTGCTGTATAGACAAAGAACCAGAAAAAAGTTACCTGCAGAGAGTTTTTGCTATTGAAATAATAAAAACTAAAGCAATGAGGTGAACTTTTGGTTCACAGATGCAAATACTGAATGCTAAACCTAGCTGAGGGAAAATCACTTTAGCTTGATAACCGGATTACTTAGAACAAAAATAGAGAAAATTAAGAACTGAAGAGCAGAAAATTAAGGTGGAATGCAATTTAAAGAGTAAGTAGATGATGTAGGCTTTCATTTTCTTCCCCCCCAGTGTCCAGCTAATTAAAATTACAATCAAAATGAAAGAGTCTAAACGTGTAAATATCTTTAGCTAATGATTTTGTTTTTTTAATCATCTTCACATTCAAAGTCTTCTTTTATTCATTTAGGTCTTTACAATAAAATAAAATTGTTTTTCCCCTGTAAGAATCCTCCTTTTAATTTTCCTTATCTGCTTCTCTTTATATTATATAATTCTTCAGTTCTTTTTTCTCTGTCTCTCCTTATGCCATATCTTTCAGCTTTTTCTCTTACTTTGAACCTACTTTACAGAGGCAAAGTTGTATAGGTGTAGAGGTTATATTATTTTATGTTAGAATTTAACTGCTGATCCAAATACAGCTCTTTGAGGCTGCCTCACATACAAAGGAATAATTACTTGTGGCATAATATATACCTTATAAAATTATACTTTCAAAACTTAAGTGGATTCCAATTTTTTTAATGGAAAGATTTCTTCATTGCCTTTGCCACCAGGAATATCTTTTATATTGCCAAGTAAAATCACAGCTAAAGACATTACCAATCTATGGAAATTTTCCTTTGTATCTGTGTTTACAAATATATTACGCTTCAAACTCTCCTGGAACCAGTGTTTGGGGACCCAGGAAATGAAAAAGTACCTAAGGAGCATGAAGTCAGCAACTGTGGAACACTTTACTTATCAGTTTTAATGCACATTAATCAGGCACCCATGAACAGAGGAGCCTGGCGGGCTACAATCCATGGGTTTGCAAAAGAGATGGACACGCCTTAGTGATTAAACAACAATCAGGCACCACCAGCCATACACCTTGTTGGAGGACTTGTTCCTAAACCT
The DNA here is from genome assembly GCF_042477335.2 of Ovis canadensis. Taxonomy (NCBI): domain Eukaryota; kingdom Metazoa; phylum Chordata; class Mammalia; order Artiodactyla; family Bovidae; genus Ovis; species Ovis canadensis. The sequence continues at coordinate 65,955,057 of NC_091247.1, forward strand.
AGAGGTCAGATCAGAGCTTTGCAGAGCATCACATCCATTTCTTGATCAAGCTCTGCTCTACTGTTTAGAGCGGTTTATTTTTATTATTACTATGGCTATTTTATTTTCTGGCTTGCTAGCCTGCCTATACGGAGAAGGCAATGGCACCCCACTCTAGTACTCTTGCCTAGAAAATCCCATGGACAGAGAAGCCTGGTAGGCTGCAGTCCATGGGGTCACTAAGAGTAGGGCATGACTAAGCGACTTTACTTTCACTTTTCACTTTCATGCATTGGAGAAGGAAATGGCAACCCACTCCAGTACTCTTGCCTGGAGAATCCCAGGGACGGGGGAGCCTGGTGGGCTGCCGTCTATGGGGCTGCACAGAGTCGGATACAACTGAAGCAACTTAGCAGCAGCAGTCTGTCTATATAAGCTAAACTACTAATAAAGTGTGGGCAGCAGCATTCCCATATCCTGGGAACTTGTTGAAAATACAGATCTTAGACAGTAGAGCAGATGTACTGAATCATCATCTTAGCAGGAACCCCAGGTTAATTTATGGACACACTAAAGTTGAGAAGTCCTCTTTGAGGTACTCTCCTCTAAGCGCTCTAGATCTATGACTGATCCTTCTTTGCCCCTCTGTACTCTTTCAACCCCTACCCATGAGTGGTGAACATATAATGTCTAAGATAGGAAAGGAAGAGATTGACTTTCATGCCTTGTCAATACAGGACCTAACTTAGAATATCATTTCCCATGACCAGGGTCCCTTCATGATAAGCAGGCTAGAATGCCAGCAGGGTGGGGATGATGGGATGTCAATGAATAGTCAATTGTCACTATCAGTGCCAGCCTCCTAGATAAAGAGACCAGCAGGAGCCATTCACGTTCAAGACTAAGCATGAGGGCAATGAGCATATGTATTTGGCGGCTGGAATAGTGTATTTCTGCTTTCTACAGCCCAGGATGAATGTACCCAGCTGATGCACTGCCAGGGGTCACTGGGTTCTGCTGATAAGGGAGGAATTCAGCACTATTTCCTCAGAACTCTCCTGTATTCATCTTCTCCATAAACACGTAGGCTGATGCTACTTGGTTTTCATCCCTCCTCTCTGATTACTTATTTTCACTGCCTTTTGATGGCCATTTCCCTTTAATTCAACCTTGAAATGTTTGAGTTCCTCAAGGCAACCTTTTTCTTTTCTTACTCAATATATTGACACTTGTCTGGACTCCCATTCTCTGTCCATTCCAATAGCTTCAATTACCATCAATGGACAAATACTCCCATCTGTATCTCTAGCCCAGATTTCCTCCAAACTTTGAGTCCATTTTACCTATCACTTGGGTGTCTCACAGGTATCTCAATCTCAGTACATTCAGTACTAAACTTGCAATTCTTATCACTAATCAGTTCTTAGTCACTAATCACTAACTAGTCGATGAGCCTAGTAAAAACTCACCTGTGCTTCCAATTAAGCTCATCTCACCTCATAGCCTGGAGAAGGCGATGGCACCCCACTCCAGTACTCTTGCCTAGAAAATCCCACGGACGGAGGAGCCTGGTAGGCTGCAGTCCATGGGGTCGCTAGGAGTCGGGCATGACTGAGCGACTTCACTTTCACTTTTCACTTTCATGCATTGGAGAAGGAAATGGCAACCCACTCCAGTGTTCTTGCCTGGAGAATCCCAGGGATGGGGGAGCCTGGTGGGCTGCTGTCTATGAGGTCACACAGAGTCGGACGTGACTGAAGTGACTTAGCAGCAGCAGCACCTCATAGCCAATTAATCAGCAAGCCTTATTGATTCTCTTTTAGAATCCTTCCATTCTTCACATCTTCATCACTACAACTCCAGTCTAAGCATCATCAAGCTTACCCAGATTATTTCAATAGCCTCTCAACTGATCATTCCCTAACTGTACTAATATATGAAAAAACGTGATTTAAAAGATAGCCCTAGGAAATCTCACTTCAGATTATTATTAGAGACAGTCAATGGCCTGGCGAGCAGTTAGCAAAGCAGTTGTCTAACTAGACTCTTAAATGGTCTCTGCCCTCACTCTTCTATCATCAACAGCACTACAGCCACTAAGATTATATATGCCAAGAAATATTATAAATCATACCCAGGATAATTTTTTCCCCTAAAAAACAGGTTCTAATGATGTCTAATCATGTCAGATTCCTGCTTAAAATCCCACAAAATTATGTTTGTGATAAAATAGAAAATTCCTTGCACTGACTGTAAGGCATTCTAAGAACCATCTTCTGGTTCACACATGAGAGTCATTTTACTCCTCTCTACATTCCTGTTCTTTATCCTCTAGTTTCCTTTTTACTTTAATTTGGCTGCACTGGGTATTAGTTGCGGCATGCAGTGTCTTTGTGTGTTATGGGGGAACCTAGCTGCCGTGCACAGACTCTCTAGTTGCGGTGTGCCATTTGCGGCACACAGACTTCTTTGCTCCCTGGTATGTGGGATCATGGTTCCTGGACCAAGGATCGAACCCATGTCTCATGCATTGCAAGGTGAATATTTAACCACTGGACCACCAGGGAAGTCCCTATACTCCAGTTTCTTGAAAGATGCATGTATCGTCCTACCTCAGACTGCCACATTTGTACATATGATCCTCCTCTCTTTTGCCTAGTGAATTCCTATCCATCCTTCACATCTCTGGTCACTTGCTGTGAGACTCTACAGCTTATACGTAAAACTAGGTAAAATCCAGGTAACATACTTTCTTATCAACTTCTACTTCTCTTGGGTAATAGATATCATAATAGTATTATGTTATATCTACAACTCCAACTAGATCTATGCTCCATCCAGGCAAGGGCTGTGTTGGCTCTTGTTCACTACTTTAGCTCCAACCGTGCCTTCTACAATTGGGTTCTCAAATATTTCAGAAAAAAGAAACAAAGTATGGAAGGAAGGAATGAGCATGCAGGTACTAGGAAAGCAAAAGAATATGACAGGATGAGATTGTTTTGACCTCTGTCAACCCACTAATTAGAACTGGGCATGGAACAACAGACTGGTTCCAAATAGGGAAAGGAGTACGTCAAGGCTATATATTGTCACCCTGCTTATTTAACTTATATGCAGAGTACATCATGTGAAATGCTGGGCAGGATGAAGCACAAACTGGAATCAACATTACTGGGAGAAATATCAATAACCTCAGATAAGCAGATGACACCACCCTCATGGCAGAAAGTGAAGAACTAAAGAGCCTCTTGATGAAAGTGAAAGAGGAGAGTGAAAAAGTTGGCTTAAAGCTCAACATTCAGAAAACGAAGATCATGGCATCTGGTCCCATCACTTCATGGCAAATAGATGGGGAAACAGTGGAAACAGTGACAGATTTTATTTTTTTGGACTCCAAAATCACTGCAGATGGTGACTGGAGCCATGAAATTAAAAGACACTTATTCCTTGGAAGAAAAGTTATGACCAACCTAGACAGCATATTAAAAAGCAGAGACATTACTTTGCCAACAAAGGTCTGCCTAGTCAAACCTATGGTTTTTCCAGTGGTCATGTATGGGTGTGAGAGTTGGACAATAAAGAAAGCTGAGTGCCAAAGAATTGATGCTTTTGAACTGTGGTGTTGGAGAAGACTCTTGAGAGTCTCTTGGACTGCAAGGAGATCCAACCAGTCCATCCTAAAGGAAATCAGTCCTGAATATTCATTGGAAGGACTGATGCTGAAGCTGAAACTCCAGTACTTTGGCCACCTGATGTGAAGAATTGACTCATTTGCAAAAACCCTAATGCTGGGAAAGATTGAAGGTGGGAAGAGAAGGGGATGGCAGAGGATGAGAGGGTTGAATGGCATCACTGACTCAGTGGACATGAACTGAAGTAAAGTCCAGGAATTCATGATGGACAAGGAGGTCTGTCATGCTGCAGTCCATGGGGTCACAGAAAGTCGGACACGACTGAGCAAGTGAACTGAACTGAACTGAAACCCATTAATCACTAAGGTCGATTTGACTGGTGTAGCCTGATGTTATTCTCCTCCCCCACTGCTCCCTGTGAACTCTACCTAAACTATGAGCATCATTGGATTCTGGTATAAGTAGAAGTGCATGTGGCCAGGACCTGTTTGTAAGTCCATGCAATAGCAGACTCTGATGTATTAAATAACTTTATCAAGTAATATGGATAGTTAGTACTTTAACAAGTTAGTACAGTAGGCCCTGTTGCCAATACCCACTAAGAATACTTCACGATTAATTATATCTGACTGATAAATGCCTCTTGCTCCAAATCACCACCCATGACTCAGTAAAGGTAAGACTAGGAAATGTCCTTAACCTTCAAGAAATGAAGGGATGAAGTCCTCAGTCATGGTCACCTTCATCCAGCATTATTCCCCAGGGGTAATGACCTGGGTTCAGTTAATAACCATTGGACCTACACAATCCACTAAACTAACTTAGATCTCTTAAATTCATTTTTGTCTGCATCTGGAGATTTATCTTTTAAAAAAAATTTATTTATGTGGCTGTGCCAGGTCTTAGTTTCTCCATGTGAGATCTTTCCTTGTGGCGCATGGAATCTCTAGCTGTGGTGTGCAGCCTCAGTAGTTGCAGAACATGGACTCTCTAGCAGTACAGAAGCTCCAGAGTGCTCAGGCTCAGCAGTTGCACTGCAACCAGTAAAATTAAGGTAAAATTTGTGTATGTAACAGCTCACTCAACAGACAGTTATTTGACTTTCTATTATGTTCAGGGGACTAGTCTGAGTGCTGAGGATATGACAGAAAATAAAACAGAAAAAGTATCCTATTTCTTGATGTCTATATACACTCTTGAGGGGGGAGACAGACAATAAGAAAAATAAACAAGTTAAATTTATAGTTGTTAGAAGATAATATGTCTAAGGAAAAATTTAAGTCAGGCTAAGCAATACAGGATGTATTGGAGGTAGGCTACAATTTTAAATAGAGTTGACCAAGAGATTTTACTGAAAAGATATTTGGGAAAAGACTTGAAGATGGGGAGAGGGGAAGAAGCCATGTGGGAAATAAACATTGCAGGCAACAGAAATAACAGAACAAGAAGGATGCCTTTTGAGATAGGAGGATGCCAGTTGTTCAAGAAAAAGCAACATCAATATGACTCGAGCAGTGAGCCAGAAGAACAGTAGAAGTAGGGATCAGAGAGAAAAAGGAGGTTAGGAGAAATCTGATGGAGCTTTGTAAACCAATGATGAGGACTTTGGCTTTTGCTTGATCAAAATGGGGAGCTATTGGAGGGATTTGATTCTTATAGTGGCTTGATGTGATTTCCATTTTAAAAGGATCTTAAAGGCTTCTGTGTTGGTAATAGAGGGCCAAGGGTGGAAGCAGGGCTCAGTTGGGAGACTAGTTTTATAACTAGTTTCACTATAATACGCTATTATATGTCTCCAGGAATAATTCTTCAGCATTAGTGGTTGGGGCATAGACTTGGATTACTGTGACATTGACTGGTATTGCCTTGGAAATGAACTGAGATCATTCTGGTGTTTTGAGATTGTACCCAAGTACTGTATTTTTGACTCTTTTGTTGACTATGAGGGCTACTCCATTTTTTCTAAGGAATTCTTGTCCACAGTAGTAGATATAATGGTCATCTCAATTAAATTCACCCATTCCCTTCCACTTTAGTTCACTGATTGCTAAAATGTCGATATTCACTCTTGACATCTCCTGTTTGACCACTTCCAATTTACCTCAATCCATGGACCTAACAGTCCAAGTTCCTATGTAATACTGTTCTTTACTACATCAGGCTTTATTTTCACCACCAGAAACATCCATAACTGGGTGTTGTTTCCACTTTGGCTCAGCTTCTTCACTTCTGGAGCTTTTTCTCCATTCTTCTCCATTAGCATATCGGACACCTACTGATCTAGGGAGTTTATCTTTTGGTGTCATAAATTTTTGCATTTTCATACTGTTCGTGGGGTTTTAAGGCAAAAATGCTGAAAGGGTTTGCCATTCCCTTCTCCAGTAGACCATGTTTTGTCAGAACTCTCCAACATGACCCATCTGTCTTGGGTGGAAAAATGTCAGTTTTCATTCCAATTTCAAAGAAGGGCTATGCTAAAGAATGTTCAAACCACTGCACAATTGCACTCACTTCACATGCTAGTAAAGTAATGCTCAAATTCCTTCAAGCTAGGCTTCAACACTACATGAACTGAGAACTTCCATATGTACAAGGTAGATTTTAAAAAGGCAGAGGAACCAAAGGTCAAATTGCCAACAGCTGTTGAATCACAGAAAAAGCAAGAGAATTCCAGAAAAACATCGATTTCTGCTTAATTGACTATGCTAAAACCTTTGACTGTGTAGATCACAATAAACTATGGAAAATTTTTAAAGAGATGGGAATACCAGACCACTTTACCTGCCTCCTGAGAAACCTGTATGCAAGTCAAGAAGCAACAGTTAGAACTGGACATGGAACAATAGACTGTTTCCAAATTGGGAAAGGAGTACACCAAGGCTGTATACTGTCACTCTGCTTATTTAATTTATATGCAGAATATATATTCATCCTGGCCTGGATGAAGAACAAGCTGGATTCAAGATTGCCGGGAGAAATATCAATAACCTCAGATGGTGGCTCAGAGGTTAAAGCGTCTGCCTCCAATGCAGGAGACCCGGGTTCGATCCCTGGGTCGGGAAGATCCCCTGGAGAAGGAAATGGCAACCCACTCCAGTATTCTTGCCTGGAGAATCCCATGGATGGAGAAGTCCATGGGGTTGCAAAGAGTCGGACACGACTGAGCGACTTCACCTTACTAGATATGCAGATGATACCACTTTAATGGCAGAAAGAGAAGAGGAATTAAAGAGCCTCTTGATGAAAGTGAAAGAGGAGAGTGGAAAAGCTGGCTTAAGACTCAACATTTAAGAAATGAAGATCAGGGCATCCATCCCCATCACTCATGGCAAATAGATGGGAAAACAATGGAAACAGTGACAGACTTTATTTTGGGGGGGCTCCAAAATCACTGCAGACAGTCATTACAGCCATCAAATGAAGAGATACTAACTCCTGGAAGAAAACCTATGACAAACCTAGACAGAGTACTGAAAAGCAGAGACATTACTTTGCTGACAAAGATCTATATAGTCAAAGATATAATTTTTCTAGTAGTCATGTATGGATGTGAGAGTCAGACCATAACGAAGGCTGAATGCCAAAGAACTGATGGTTTCGAACTGTGACATTGGATAAGACTCAAGACTCCCTTGGATCACAGTTGGACAACTCGAGTCGTCCCTTGGATGACTGATTGCAAACCAGTCATTCCTAAAGGAAATCAAACCTGAATGTTCATTGGAAGAACTGCTGCTGAAGCTGAAACTCCAATACTGTGGCCACCTGATGGGAAGAACTGACTCATTGGAAAAGACCCTGATGCTGGGAAAGATTGAAGGGAGGAGGAGAAGGGGACGACAGAGGAGTAGATGATTAGATGGTATCACCAACACAATGGACATGAGTTTGAGCAAATTCTGGGAGATAGTGAAGGACAGGGAAGCCTGGCGTGCTGTAGTTCACGGGGTGTCTAAGGGTCGGACACAACTCGGCAACTGAAAAACAACATAGAACGAAATATACATGTTCCTAGACTTCCTGATGTTCAAGCTGGTTTTAGAAAAGGCAGAGGAAGCAGAGATCAAATTGCCAAAATCTGCTGGATCATGGAAAAAGCAAGAGAGTTCCAGAAAAACATCTATTTCTGCTTTATTGACTATGCCAAAGCCTTTGACTGTGTGGATCACAAGAAACTGTGGAAAATTCTGAAAGAGATGGGAATACCAGACCACCTGACCTGCCTCTTGAGAAATCTGTAGGCAGGTCAGGAAGCAACAGTTAGAACTGGACATGGAACAACAGACTGGTTCCAAATAGGAAAAGGAGTACGTCAAGGCTGTACATTGTCACCCTGCTTACTTAACTTATATGCAGAGTACATCATGAGAAATGCTGGACTGGAAGAAACACATGCTGGGAGAAATCACTTCAGATGTGCAGATGATAACATCCTTATGGCAGAAAGTGAAGAGGAACTAAAAAGCCTCTTGATGAAAATGAAAGAGGAGAGTGACAAAGTTGGCTTTAAGCTCAACATTCAGAAAACGAAGATCATGGCATCTGGTCCCATCACTTCATGGCAAATAGATGGGGAAACAGTGGAAACAGTGTCAGACTTTATTTTTTGGGGCTCCAAAGTCACTGCAGATGGTGAATGCAGCCATGTAATTAAAAGATGCTTACTCTTTGGAAGAAAAGTATGACCAACCTAGACAGCATACTCAAAAGCAGAGCATTACTTTGCCGACTAAGGTCCGTCTAGTCAAGGCTATGGTTTTTCCAGTAGTCATGTATGGATGTGAGAGTTGGACTTTGAAGAAGGCTGAGCGCCAAAGAATTGATGCTTTTGAACTGTGGTGTTGAAGGAGACTTCTGAGAGTCCCTTGGACTGCAAGGAGATCCAACCAGTCCATTCTGAAGGAGATCAGCCCTGGGTGTTCTTTGGAAGGAATGATGCTAAAGCTGAAACTCCAGTACTTCGGCCACCTCATGCGAAGAGTTGACTCATCGGAAAAGACTCTGATGCTGGGAGGGATTGGGGGCAGGAGGAGAAGGGGACGACAAAGGATGAGATGGCTGGATGGCATCACTGACTCGATGGACATGAGTCTGAGTGAACTCTGGGAGTTGGTGATGGACAGGGAGGCCTGGCGTGCTGCGATTCACGGGGTTGCAAAGAGTCGGACACGACTGAGTGACTGAACTGAACTGAACTGAATAATGTAATTTCATGATATATAATTAGAATGAGTATAATTTTTATAGAGAGAATTAAAGTTATTAACTTATGATAACATTTATGATGTGATACAGTCTTGTTCCCTGAAAGGTGCTACAATCAGATTGTGTTTCAAGAAATAATTTCACTAGATTTCATGCCTAATTGATCTTTATATGTGACAACAGAAATTGACCTTCAGTGTAGATATAGATTGTTCTTGCAAAATAAAAGACACAGCAGTTAAAGAGTGTCTGTTGTTAGCAGGTGAGATTAGAAATGCTCTTTGGAGAAAAATAAATGACCCAATCAAAAAATGGGCCAAAGAACTAAATAGACATTTCTCCAAAGAAGACATACGGATAGCTAACAAACACATGAAAAGATGCTCAACATCACTCATTATCAGAGAAATGCAAATCAAAACCACAATGAGGTACCATCTCACACCAGTCAGAATGGCAGCGATCCAAAAGTCTACAAGCAATAAATGCTGGAGAGGGTGTGGAGAAAAGGGAACCCTCTTACACTGTTGGTGGGAATGCAAACTAGTACAGCCTCTATGGAGAACGTGTGGAGATTCCTTAAAAAATTGTATATAGAACTGCTTTATGACCCAGCAATCCCACTGCTGGGCATACACCCAGAGGAAACCAGAATTGAAAGAGACACGTGTACCCCAATGTTCATCGCAACACTGTTTATAATAGCCAGGACATGGAAACAACCTAGATGTCCATCAGCAGATGAATGAATAAGAAAGCTGTGGTACATATACACAATGGAATATTACTCAGCCATTAAAAAGAATACGTTTGAATCAGTTCTAATGAGGTGGATGAAACTGGAGTCTATTATACAGAGTGAAGTAAGCCAGAAAGAAAAACACCAATACAGCATACTAACACATATATATGGAATTTAGAAAGATGGTAATGATGACCCTCTATGCGAGATAGCAGAAGAGACACAGATGTATAGAATGGACTTTTAGACTCTGTGGGAGAGGGAGAGGGTGGGATGATTTGGGAGAATGGCATTGAAACATGTATACTATCAGGTAAGAAACTAATCGCCAGTCTATGTTTGATACAGGATACAGGATGCTTGGGGCTGGTGCATGGGGATGATCCAGAGAGATGATATGGGGTGGGAGGTGGGAGGGGGATTCAGGATTGGGAAATCATGTACACCCGTGGCTGATTCATGTCAATGTATGGCAAAACCAATATAGTATTGTCAAGCAAAATAAAGTAAAAATAAAAATTAAAAAAAGAAATGCTCTTTGGGTTATTTTCTTAAAAGTTAAATGAAAAACAAATAGGGCCTATACTAACAACCTAAAGTAGCAACCTGAAGCAATTTATCCTGAATTTCCAGACTTAAAATATGTCTTAAAATAACTTTAAATAGCTAAAATTTTATATAAAAGTCAATTTTAATAGAAGTCAAATAATAAACATTTCTAAACCTTAATTTGTGGTTGGGGCTTCCCCGGTAGTGCCCCAGAAAGTAGTACAGAACCTGCCTGCCAACACTAGACACAAGAGACACAGGTTCAATCCCTGGGTCAGGAAGATCCCCTGGAGAAGTGCTTGGCAAGCCACTCCTGTATTCTGGCCTGGAGAATTCCATGGACAGAAGAGCCTGGCATGCTACAGCCCATGGGATTGCAGAGTTGGACATGACTGAAGTGACTTAGCACCCATGCACTATGGTTATAGTGACTTGTTAATCTCATTTTTAGAATCTGTTACAAAAATTTCATAATAAGCACCAAATTATGTCATAAAATCAATACATTGCCACATATAAATATATGCAATACACCATATATGCACATCTGGAAGACCATAGCTTAAACTGGTATCATGATTCCTGTCCTGGTGTTTTGCCTCTCTCATTTACAGATTCCAGTAACAAAGGGATCAGAAGAACTGTCTGTCTTATCTAGTTTTCCATTTAATGGAGAGTTCCCTCTATATAACCCATCATAAATGAATAATCCATCTACAATTTACAAGTGGACATTTAAATTGTATTAAATTTTAAAAGCTTAAACTATTATTCTACATCAGACTTAAATGATCTACTTTGAACAGGTTAAAATGGACAGTTTCTTGAATGTTGATTATTTTCAGATACATGTGTTGTTGGTGAAAAAGTCTTTTAAAATGTAAGGCTTAGAATCTTTGATGCATCCCATAAGACATATAAGCCTAAAGCAAATAGCAAGTTATTTTGAGGGTTGTTTAAAATAATAGAGTTTATCAAACCCTGCCAAAATCTTTTATGAATGGAGTAAACAAAGTGATTTTTCTAGGAGAAATATTTTCTGTGACATTATAAACCAGCATTTGTCAAAATGAAATCTATTTGAACTCAAGGGTTCAGTTTGTAAGAGGACCTTATGAAAAAAAAAAAATTAGTAGTAAATTAACTAACATTGTTGACACTTAAAAAATACAATAATTTATGGTACAAGACTATTTTATTAGCACCTTAGATTAATTTACATTCTCCTCTTTAGTGACAGTTGCAGCATTTTTCTCTATAATTTTCAATTATGGATAAAATTTCTGTAAAAAATGATTACTGTTATTCCTTCCGTGGCATAATCTTAATTGTATATTTTCATGGTCCTCAGCTGAATCTCAAGCTAAAATAAAGCATTCTAAATGTGTATTCTATTGGTTCCAGTACTTCTGAGATTTAAAGTTCACTGTTTTTGCCTCCTGGAAAAAATACCTTTGTGGAATGATTTAGTTTATGTTTCATAAAACAGAAATATAAAATTAAAATTCAAACTTTTGTTATTCACTGCCAAAAATATATAAAGTTTAAACTTATTAGTGAAATCTTGGATTTAACAATTCAGAACCTATCTATGTGAGTGAAATCAAATTAAATATCCTGAATTATTTTAAAACTTTTTAAAAATCAGTTTTCACTGGTAAATCCATCATGTCAGAGTACAAAAGAAAAGAGAGAGTACTTGCAGTTTTTTAGTTTGGATAGGGAAACAAAACAAATGCACATGAAATAAGTGAAAAGTCTTTCAGAGAAACATCAACAAGTACACATTACTGTAATGCAGTCTTCAAATCACATGTTAGCAAAGTAATGCTCAAAATTCTCTACACCAGGCTTCAACAGTACGTGAACCATAAACTTTCAGATGTTCAAGCTGTATTTAGAAAAGGCAGAGGAATTAGAGATCAAATTGCCAAGATCCGCTGGATCATGGAAAAAGCAAGAGAGTTCCAGAAAAACATCTACTTCTGCTTTATTGACTATGCCAAAGACTTTGACTGTGTGGATCACAGGAAACTGTGGAAAATTGTGAAAGAGATGGGAATACCAGACCACTTGACCTGCCTCCTGAGAAATCTGCATGCAGGTCAAGAGGCAACAGTTAGAACTGGACATGGAACAACAGACTGGTTCCAAATAGGAAAAGGAGTACGTCAAGGCTGTACATTGTCACCCTGCTTATTTAACTTATCTGCAGAACACAGCATGAGAAACGCTGGTCTGGAAGAAGCACAAGCTGAAATCAAGATTGCTGGGAGAAATATCAATAACCTCAGAGATGCAGACAACACCACCCTTATGGCAGAAAGTGAAGAGGAACTAAAAAGCCCCTTGATGAAAGTGAAAGAGGAGAGTGAAAAAGTTGGCTTAAAGTACAACATTCATAAAATGAAGATCATGGCATCTGGTCCCATCACTTCATGGGAAATAAATGAGGAAACAGTGGAAACAGTGGCAGACTTTATTTTGGGGGGCTCCAAAATCACTGCAGATGGTGACTGCAGCCATGAAATTAAAAGATGCTTACTCCTTGGAAGAAAAGTTATGACCAATCTAGAGGAAACAGAGACATTACTTTGTCAACAAAGGCCCATCTAGTCAAGGCTATGGTTTTTCCAATGGTCATGTATGGATGTGAGAGTTGGACTGTGAAGAAAGCTGAGTGCCGAAGAATTGATGCTTTTGAACTGTGGTGTTGGAGAAGACTCTTGAGGTCCCTTGGACTTCAAGGAGATGCAACCAGTCCATTCTGAAGGAGATCAGCCCTGGGATGTCTTTGGAAGGAATGCTGCTAAAGCTGGAACTCCAGTACTTTGGCCACCTCATGTGAAGAGTTGACTCATTGGAAAAGACTCTGATGCTGGGAGGGATTGGGGGCAGGAGGAGAAGGGGATGACAGAGGATGAGATGGCTGGATGGCATCACCGACTCGATGGACATGAGTCTGAGTGAACTCCGGGAGTTGGTGATGGACAGGGAGGCCTGGCGTGCTGCGATTCATGGGGTTGCAAAGAGTTGGACACGACTGAGCAACTGAAATAAACTGAACTGGACTGATCTGAGCCACAGTCGGCTCGCGAGCTTGTTTTTGCTGACTGTATATAGCTTCTCCATCTTTGGCTGCGAAGAATATAATCTATCTGATGTCGGTGTGACCATCTGGTGATGTCCATGTGTAGAGTTTTCCTTTGCGTTGTTGGAAGACGGTGTATGCTATGACAAATGCATTCTCTTGGCAAAACTCTATTAGCCTTTGCCCTGCATCATTCCGTACTCCACGGCCAAATTTGCGTGTTACTCCAGGTGTTTCTTGACTTCCTACTTTTGCATTCCAGTCCCCTATAATGAAAAAGACATCTTTTGGGGTGTTAGTTCTAAAAGGTCTTGTAGGTCTTCATAGAACCATTCAACTTCAGCTTCTTCAGCATTACTGGTTGGGGCATAGACTTGGATTACCGTGATATTGAATGGTTTGCCTTGGAAATGAACAGAGATCATTCTGTCGTTTTTGAGATTGCATCCAAGTACGGCATTTCAGACTCTTTTGTTGACCATGATGGCTACTCCACTTCTTCTAAGGGATTCCTGCCCACAGTAGTAGATATAATGGTCATCTGAGTTAAATTCACCCATTCCAGTCCATTTTAGTTCACTGATTCCTAGAATGTCGACGTTCACTCTTGCCATCTCCTGTTTGACCACTTCCAATTTGCCTTGATTCATGGACCTGACATTCCAGGTTCCTATGCAATATTGCTCTTTACAGCATCGGATCTTACTTCTATCACCAGTCACATCCACAAATGGGTATTGTTTTTGCTTTGGCTCCATCCCTTCATTCTTTCTGGAGTTATTTCTCTACTGATCTCCAGTAGCATATTGGGCACCTACTGACCTGGAGAGTTCCTCTTTCAGTATCCTATCATTTTACCTTTTCATGCTGTTCATGTGGTTCTCAAGGCAAGAATACTGAAGTGGTTTGCCACTCCCTTCCCCACTGAACCACATTCTCAGACCTCTCCACCATGACCTGCCTGTCTTGGGTGGCCCCACAGGGCATGGCTTAGTTTCATTGAGGTAGACAGGCTGTGGTCCTAGTGTGATTTGATTGACTATAGTTCTCTGTGATTATGGTTTCAGTGTGTCTGCCCTCTGATGCCCTCTTGCAACACCTACCGTCTTACTTGGGTTTCTCTTACCTTGGACGTGGGGTATCTCTTCATGGCTGCACCAGCAAAGCGCAGCCGCTGTTCCTTACCTTGGATGAGGGGTATCTCCTCACCGCCACCCCTCCTGACCTTAACGTGGAGTAGCTCCTCTAGGCCCTCCTGCGCCCGCGCAGCCACTGCTTCTTGGACGTGGGGTAGGTCCTCCTGGCCAGTGCCCCTGAGCTCAGGCGCGGGGTAGTGCCTCCCCGCTGCTGCCCCTGGCCTCAGGCAGTGGATAGCTCCTCCTGGACGCCGCTCCTGACCTCGGATGTGGGGTAGCTCCTATTGGCTGCTCCTGCGCTGTCGCAGCCTGCACTCTCGGCCGCCGCCCCTGACCTCGGACATGGGGTAGGTCCTCTTGGCCGCCGCCCCTCGGGCATGGGGTCCTCCCGGCTTCTGCCCCTGACCTCGGTTGTGGGGTAACTCCTCTCAGCAGCACTCGTGTGCCGTCGCAGCCGCCCACGCTTGTGAGCTGGCTGCCGCAGCCGCACACGCTTGGAATAGCTCATATAATGAACTTAGAATAGATTTGGTTAAATAAATCAAGACACACCTTAATTGGCTGTCTGTCTATTTCATTCCTGGGGACCCCATGATTAATTAACCACAGTCAGAGATTTCTGCTACCGAAGCCATTCCCTGATCCCTGAGTGTAGCATCTGGCTATTTAAACAATACCCACTTTGCTTCAGACTGTTAACAGTCATCACCTGGGCTAGGCCTCAGCTGGCTTCTCACATCCCCTGTGAGATCAGGAATACCATTTTTATTATAGCTCCTTCCACAAACATTCCCAACCCAGGGAGAGAAAAAAAGAGAGAGAGAGAGAGTCAATAAAGCATTTTTAAATACTTCGGGTATTTCCTTTTTCGCTATATTTTTGTTGACAAGGGAGAGGAGTCTTCAGGATCCTGTCAGGATATAGGGGTGAGAGACATGATCCATTTAATCTACTTTCTTGTCTCCCCAAATCTTTAAATTATTTCCTCTATGTTGTGCCAAGGACTTTCCAGCCTTTTATTTTACCAATAGAGACCAATTTGCTTTAGCAAACCCAGAAAAACTACAGCTAACTGCTTGAGCTACTACACTGAATGCAGTATGTCTAATGAATAACCTTGTGTTCAGAAAAAAAAAAAACAAAAACAGATTTTCTATAGTGGCTACACATTAAAAGAAAATGATATGAAGATTTTTTTAAAGAGATGAGGCTTAATACCCTCACCCTACCACCTGAGATTGAACTCAGAATCTCTGGGCTTAGACCAAGCGTCTCTGTCATCTCAAAATTGCCCCAGTGGTTTTGGGCCACAGTGAGATTCAAGGACCACTGCTGTAGAAGTTCTCATTCACTCCCAATGTTCCTAATAGCACCTATATGCTAATGATGTACATTTATAAAATCTAAGACCAATCATCTAAGCTTCAGCCCACTTGACACAGTATTTCTCTTTGTCTCTTTCCCCTAATTGTTGAAGAATCTGGAGATTTACACAATATAAAGGGGGTTATCAAATACTAGGGGCTTCCCAGGTGGCACTAGTGGTAAAGAACCTACCTGCCAATGCAGGAGACATAAGAGACGTGGGTTCAATCCCTTGGTCGGGAAGATCCCCTGGAGGAGGGCATGGCAACCCACTCCAGTATTCTTGCCAGGAGAATACTTATGGACAGAGTAGCCTGATGGGCTAATGCCCAAAGTGTCACAAAGAGTCAGACATGACTGAAGCAACTTAGCACACATCAAATATTAGAGCTTACCATACGCCAGGCCAAAGTAAACAAAGCAACCTTGGTCTCCACATTCCTTGTGTAGACATTTGATTGCCTCTCATGGGGTTTCTTAACCTCAGCAATATTGGCATTTTGAGCTGAATCATTCTTTATTGTGGGTGACTGTCTTGTGTATGGTCATTCATTAGCCTCTACCTACTAGATTTCAGTAGTGCTATACACCTTCCCAGGAGACAACCAAAAATGTTTCTAGGTATTGCCAAATGTCACCTGTGGGTCAAAAATTGCTCTTGGTTGAAAACAATTGGTCTATGGGCATCTCTATATAAAAGTTCCACAAGAACTTACATCTTAACATGTTATATACTAAATATACCAATTTTCTCTTTATTATGCCTATTCTTAGATATTTGTACCATTATCAAGACCTTAGGCCTCCCAGGTGGCATTAGTGGTAAAGCACCTGCCTGCCAGTGCAGGAGTCAAGAGACATGGTTTGATCCCTGGGTTAGGAAGATCCCTTGGAGGAGGGCATGGCAAGCCACTTCAGTATCCTTGCCTAAAGAATCCCATGGACAGAGCATCCTGTGGACTATAGTCCATGGGGTTGCAAAGAGTCAGGCACGACTGAAGTGACTTAACATGCACGCACTTCAAGACTTCACCAATTCAGAAATCTCTTTTTTCCAGGACCATTGCATATGCATGTACAACTGGTTTATTCAAATTACCATTCAAACAAAGTTTCAAATTGCTCTTAAGTGTTGTTTCTAAGTCTCTTTTTAAAATTGAACCATCATTTCTCCTCTTGTCTTTTTTCCCCCTGTAACTTTGAAGAAACTGCTTTAGTTGGCTTTTGGGACTTCCCTGGTGGCTCAGAAAGTAAAGAATCTGCCTGCAATGCAGGAGACGTGATTTCGATCCTCGAGTCAGGAAGATCCCCTGGAGAAGGGAATGGCTACCCACTCCAGTAATCTTGCCTGGAGAAGTCCATGGACAGAGGAGCCTGTCAGGCTACTGTCCACGAGGTTGCAAAGAGTTGGACATGACTAAGAGACTAACACTTTCACTCATACTTGGCTTTCTGAACTTGCCTGATCTTTTCCTTCTGATCTCATTCAACTTCTCGCTCTCTTTTTTTTTTAACCAGTAAACTGGAAGTTACATCCAAAATCTTGGTTAGATTTGTATCCAACACTTTTGGTGCTGTACTTCATATTGCAGTACCTCTGTCAACACATAATGTATGGACATATGGCTTTTAGCTAAAGAGGTATCAGGTGGTGATGACTTGATTCCACCATTATAGAATTGAGACCTTAACCACTGGACCACCAGGGAAGCCGCTGGAGGTCCATTTTTGACCCAACAATTTGAGATGACAATTAGATATCTAAAGTAGATATATTATGTGGTCATTAGGTAGGCAAGTCTGAAGTCTGTAGTGAGAAAGATAAGTTTAGAAGTCATCAGTGTATGGAAAGACATTAACCTTCATAGACTAGATGGGAATCACTAAAGGGAGAGAGTATATGTCGAAGAGGGTCCAGGAGTGAGCGAAGAACTACCCCAGATATTATAACTGGATGAAGAGAAAGAGCTAAAAGATTTCCAAGAGGCAGGATCTACCTCATTAAACA
Organism: Ovis canadensis; assembly: GCF_042477335.2. Lineage (NCBI taxonomy): Eukaryota > Metazoa > Chordata > Mammalia > Artiodactyla > Bovidae > Ovis > Ovis canadensis. The sequence continues at coordinate 65,972,764 of NC_091247.1, forward strand.
TGAGTTCTCATAACTTTTCCTCAGCACCTCCCCTGTACTGTGGTAATCATCTCCTACATGGTCTTACTGCCTCTAGTTCTGCGTCTTCTAATTCATGTTCCACAGAGCTCTCTGATAAACGTTTCTAAAAGTGAAGTTTCTTAGATTCATTTCCAGACTAAAAGCTTTTAATAGCTCTGCTTTTTTTTAGGATCAATCCCAAATGCCTACTCATGTGTTTCTTTCCTACCTGCTCAGCCTCACCTCTTGCCGATCCCCATCCCTTCTCTGTAAGCATCTCATGGCAGTTTCTCAGATATCCTAAGCTGTTTGTTTCTGTAACTTTTATTCAGCTTCTTTGCAGGATAATTTATTTCACTTGGTGGACACATAACTCACAGATCATGTGCACGAGTGCACGTTCGGTTGCTTGATCATGTCAAACTCTTGCTATCCCATGGGCTGTAGCCCACCAGACTCTTCATCCATGAATTTCCCAGGTAAGAATACTGGAGTGGGTTGCCATTTCCTCCTCCAGGGGATCTTCCCAACCCAGGTATTGAACCCTCATCCCTTGCATCTCCTGCATTGGCAGGTGGATTCTGGAAGCCCTAACATTCATAGTTTTGGACTGATCTAAAAGTAATTCACTTATTAAGCCTTTACTGACACCAGTGAGGTGGAATTGACCACTATTATTCTGCCACCACTGAACTGTGTGTGTGTCTCAAAATGTGATCTTAATGCACTGCTCCACAAACTGAGCACAAATATAACCACTTTTTAAATTTCCAGTGAATTACCTAAAGTAGGTAATTCTCTGGTAGATCAGACAGTAAAGAATCTACCTGCTGTGTGGGAGCCCTGGGTTCAATCCCTGGATTGGGAAGATCCCCTGGAGGAGGGCATGGCAACCCACTCCAGTATTCTTGCCTGGAGAATCCCCATGGACAGAAGAGCCTGGTGAACTATATAGTCCATGGGGTCATAAAGAGTCAGACACGACTGAGAGATTAAGTGCCAAGTAGACCTTAAATGCCATATCAGGGGGGAAAAAGCATTTCTTACTCTATCCTTCCCTCAAATTTTCCAAGGTTCTACAGGTTTACATAATCTAAAAAGAATAATCAGAAGGATATTCAGTGTGTGATAATCAATAGAGCTGTTGAAAAAATCCTGGTTCTGCTTCCACACACATAGTGAGCATATACTTTTCTGCTCCCTTGAAGAAAGAGGTGTCCATGTTATTTTCTTTGGCCAATGAAATATGAAATGACGTGGTTCACTCCTTGCAGGAGACTTTAAGTTCTGCTATCTGTCTTTACTTTCCCTCTGCTGCAGTGACTATGCAAGCACATGCTGAAATAGTCTTCATCAGCCTGGGTCCCTGCTGTGATAAGCATTTCAACCTGTATTGGAATGTAGCATGAGCAGGGAATAAGCTTTTTTTTTTGTATTTAGCCACAGAGATTTCAGAAGTGTTTGTTCCAGGGAATAATATAGCAAATTCAGTGATATGTACACTAAGCAGGGAGAGTCTGAAAATTCTAATAAATAAGGCATTAAAAAAGCATTTAATGCCTCTGGAAATTGTCCTAAGGGAATACATTACAGGAAGAAATAGTTATTAAAAAATATCAACTTGAGCCATCATTTGCTTTCTCTCTGTCCCAGCTTCCTTAGCTCAATATGATGATATCTCCAGTTTGGATGGTATTACTATTGCAGAAACCAGTACTCAAGAAACCAAGCACCATACTCGGCGAGTTGGAGAACTCAGGTTTATTTCACCAGTGGGCCCAGAAGAGTTAACACTCCAAGTTCTGAGCCCCAAACAGAAGGGTTAGAGTTTTTATACACGGATAGGCATGATTAAGTGGTTTGTGGGTTTGCAGGAGCTGGGCAATTGCAAAGAGCAGGACGAGGGTGAGTGAGACAAACTCCAATTCCCAGTATTGTGAGTCCCCACTTTCTGAGACCTATGTGATCCAGACTTTGCAAGGAGCAAGCAACCTGAGTTACAGAGGTAGAAGGAGCAGGAGGTTATTTACAATGTTAAATTTTCCTCTTCATTATCAGGAAGACAGCGCTCCTTTTCCCCTCAGCTCACAGTCAAGGGATACAATATCTCACAGAGAGGTAGGCCACCACTTATTTCCTCTGGCTCTGAGTTGCAGAGGCTAAATTTTGGCAAGTGTAGCCAAGAAGTCACAAACTCCCTTCTTCCACACAGCCCCCACTCATAGGGTGGAGGTTATACCCTAGGCTCAGCATGGCCCAGAATACAGGAGCTTCCAATCACCTTCACCCCAGCTTGTTTGTGGTGTGGTAGTCCCATGCTGGGAACCAGAAAATGGGGGAAAAATGATATACAAATGGTGAATTAAGCACATGAAAAGATGCTCAATATCATTAGCCACAGGGAAAATGCAAATAAACCACAATGAGATACCACTTCACATCCACCAGGAGGACTATGGTGAAATAGGAATATAATAACATGTGTTGGAGAGAATGTGAGGAAATTGGAACTCTTATATACTGCTGGTGAGAATGTAAAATGGTGTATTTTAGAAAAGAGGCTGGTGATTTTTTCAAATGCTAAGAACCTCTAGAATTACCATATGACTCAGCAATTCCACTTGTCTATACATCTGAAAGAAATGAGAACATATATCTGTGTATAATGTGATACATCAATGTTCATAGTAGCACTATGTTTAATAGTCAAAAAATGGAGACAACCCAGGTGCCCATCAACTGATCACTGGGTAAATAAACAAAATGAGGCCTATCCATACAATAGAGTAATACTCAGTCACAATTGAAGTACTGATAGATGCTACATTGTGGATAAATTTTGAAAACTGGGTTAAATGAAAGGAGCTAGGTACAAAGAACCACATATTGTACAATTCCATCCACATGAAATATCCAGAACAGGTAAATAGATAGTGGCAGAAAGTGAATTTGTGGTTGCCTAGCACTGGGTTAGGGAGTGGCTTCCCTGGTGGCTCAGACAGTAAAGAATCCACCTGAAATGCGGGATACCTGGGTTCAATTACTGGGTGGGGAAGATCCCCTGGAGGAGGGCATGGCAACCGACGCCAGTATTATTACCTGGAGAATCCCCGTGGACAGAGGAGCCTGGTGGGCCACAGTCCATAAGGTTGTTAAGAGTCAGATACGACAGAGCGACAAACACACACACAGCCACTGGATATGGAATTGCACAATTTAAATTGGTGAGTTATGCATGAATTATATCTCAACAAAGCTGTTTATGGAATTTAAAAATATTCATCACAACCTAAAAGTTGAAAGTAATGTTTTATTCACTGGAAACTTTTAGGACTTCAAGTAACCCTGAGAGAACGGCTCTGAGGAGGCAAGAAGAGGAGCCAGGTTACATAGAAGTTTTGCAACAAAGGGCAGGTAGTCTGAACATCAAAAGATTATTGTTAAGTAAAGAAAACCAGGTATCTCAAGTTAAGGAATTTAGCACTTTACTATGTATGGGCTCTTCGTTTTCTGAATGTTGAGCTTTAAGCCAACTTTTTCACTCTCTTCTTTCACTTTTATCAAGAGGCTTTTTAGTTCCTCTTCACTTTCTGCCATAAGGGTGGTGTCATCTACATATCTGAGGTGATTGATATTTCTCCCGGCTATCTTAATTCCAGCTTGTGCTTCTTCCAGCCCAGCGTTTCTCATGATGTACTCTGCACAGAAGTTAAATAATCAGGGTGACAATATACAGCCTTGACGTACTCCTTTTCCTATTTGGAATCAGTCTGTTATTCCATGTCCAGTTCTAACTGTTGCTTCCTGACCTACATACAGGTTTCTCAAGAGGCAGGTCAGGTGGTCTGGTATTCCCATCTCTTTCAGAATTTTCCACAGTTTCTTGTGATCCACACAGTCAAAGGCTTTGGCATAGTCAATAAAGCAGAAATAGATGTTTTTCTGGAACTCTCTTGCTTTTTTGATGATCCAGCGGATGTTGGCAATTTGATCTCTGGTTTCTCCACCTTTTCTAAAACCAGCTTGAACATCTGGAAGTTCATGGTTCATGTATTGCTGAAACCTGGCTTGGAGAATTTTGAACATTACTTTACTAGCATGTGAGATGAGTGCAACTGTGCAGTAGTTTGAGCATTCTTTGACATTGCCTTTCTTTGGAACTGGAATGAAAACGGACCTTTTCCAGGCCTGTGGCCACTGCTGAGCTTTCCAAATTTGCTGGCATGTTGCGTGTAGTACTTTCACAGCATCGTCTTTCAGGATTTGAAATAGCTCCACTGGAATTCCATCACCTCCACTAGCTTTGTTAGTAGTGATGCTTCCTAAGGCCTACTTGACTTCACATTCCAGGATGTCTGGCTCTAGGTGAGTGATCACATCATCATGATTATCCTGCTTGTGAAGATCTTTTTTGTACAGTTCTTCTGTGTATTCTTGCCACCTCTTCTTAATATCTTCTGCTTCTGTTAGGTCCATACCAGTTCTGTCCTTTATCGAGCCCATCTTTGCATGAAATGTTCCCTTGGTGTCTCTAATTTTCTTGAAGAGGTTCCTAGTCTTTCCCATTCTGTTGTTTTCCTCTATTTCTTTGCATTGATCACTGAGGAAGGAAGGCTTTCTTATCTTTCCTTGCTATTCTTTGGAACTCTGCATTCAGATGCTTATATCTTTCCTTTTTGCCTTTGCTTTTCGCTTCTCTTCTTTTCACAGCTATTTGTAAGGCCTCCCCAGACAGCCATTTTGCTTTTTTGTATTTCCTTTCCACAGGGATGGTCTTGATCCCTGTCTCCTGTACAATGTCACGAACCTCCATCCATAGTTCATCAGGCACTCTATCTATCAGATCTAGTCCCTTAAAATAGTTCTCACTTCCACTGTATAATCATAAGGAATTTGGCTGCAAAAAATATAATCAGTCCAATTTCAGTTTTGACCATCTGGTGATGTCCATGTGTAGTCTTTTCTTGTGTTGTTGGAAGAGGGTGTTTGCTATGACCAGTGTGTTCTCTTGGCAAAACTCTATTAGCCTTTGCCCTGCTTCATGGGAAATCACTTCATGGGAAATAGATGGGGAAACAGTGGAAACAATGTCAGACTTTATTTTTTTGGGCTCCAAAATCAGTGCAGATAGTGACTGCAACCATGAAATTAAAAGATGCTTACTCCTTAGAAGGAAAGTTATGACCAACCTAGATAGCATATTCAAAAGCAGAGACATTACTTTGCCAACAAAGGTCTGTCTAGTCAAGGCTATGGTTTTTCCAGTGGTCATGTATGGATGTGAAAGTTGGACTGTGAAGAAAGCTGAGTGCTGAAAAATTGATGCTTTTGAACTGTGGTGTTGGAGAAGACTCTTGAGAGTCTCTTGGACTGCAAGAAGATCCAACCAGTCCATCCTAAAGGAGATCAGTCCTGGGTGTTCATTGGAAGGACTGATGCTAAAGCTGAAACTCCAATACTTTGGCTACCTCATGTGAAGAGTTGACTCATTGGGAAAGACTTTGATGCTGGGAGGGATTGGGGGCAGGAGGAGAAGGGGACGACAGAGGATGAGATGGCTGGATGGCATCACTGACTCGATGGACATGAGTTTGGGTTAACTCTGGAAGTTGGTGATGGACAGGGAGGTCTGGCGTGCTGCGATTCATGGGATCGCGACTGAGCGACTGAACTGAACTGAACTGATGTATGGGCTCACTGAAATCCTTCTTTTGATAGGCACCTCAGCTATCTGGGGCTGATTTCCTCTTTTCACATCCTTAATTTCCTCAGGGCTCACCAGCTCACCATCTGTGGTGGCTGCAATTGCTGATGACTGAGACATCATTTGTTTACTGATATGTCAGGAGAGACCTGGGTTTGATCCCTGGGTTTGGAAGATCCCCTGGTGGAGGGTATGGCAACCCACCCTAGTATTCTTGCCTGGAGAATCCCCATGGACAGAGGAGCCTTGCTGGCTACAGTCCATAGGCTTGTAGATTTGGTCATGACTGAGCAGCTAAGCACAGCACACAGCATTCCATATCTCATGTTATAAATTATAATCGGTATTATAGCATCTTTCCATACTAGATAGTAAATCCTTGAGAGGAGGAGCCATCTCTCATTCATTTATCTTCTTCATTTATCAGAAAGGCGTAGTTTGAGTGTGAAGAGTATACTTTTGGTATTAGGACAACCTCAGTTTTGTAGGCTTGAGAAAATTATTTCAGCTCCCAAAGCATCAGTTTCCTCAGCTGCATAATGGAAATGATAGAACGAACATTGTAAAGTTTTCACAGGGGTCCACTGAGATAACACATAAAAAGCATTTACTTCAGTGCCTGGCATATAGTGGGTTCTTAATAAATGTTATATATCATTTATAGCAGATGCTTGAGACACATATTTTGAAAGGACAAAAGAAGGTAAAATAATGTATGCATGGGCAATGGGATTTTGGGGATAATAGCTTGGGAAAATCTGAATATGTTGATGGTGTTGAATTTCACACTGCCAGGAAGACAAGTTGGGAAATATAACAAATTCTGAGAAGCAGTTTTATAGCAATTATGAATAAGAATCTTTTAGAGAAGTGGTAATATATGCAATAAAGCAAACTAGAAGAAAACGTGAATTATAACTGCTGTCTGGAATCAAGAAGTCATTTCTCTCCAAGTCTCAGTTTATAAAGCTATAATACCTGGATAGTAATCCTTGTCCCAGCTACCTCACAGAATTACCGGGAAGCCCCATTGAGAGAGTAGATATGAATGGGTTTTGAAAACAATGCAAATGAAAGTACTCTCCTTTATTAAATTATTAGTTCTTTACAATAGTAGCAGCAATCCTGCATACATAATTATTCAGATATTAATTGATGATGGCCACAGGTTGGGTTCCCCATGAAGCAGATGATGAGGGGAAAATTTCTTAGAAGGAAGTTTATTAGAGAGTTGTCGGGGGATCAGTACTTACAGGAAATGGAAGGAAGAAGGACTGGGTGGAGGGAAACAGGCTTGCATGCTCAGTCATGTCCAACTCTTTGTGACCCCAGGGACAATACTCCACCAGGCTCCTCTCCCCATGGGTTTCACCAGGCAATAATATTGGAGTGGGTTGCCATTTTCTCCTGAAGAGGCTCTTCCAGAACCAGAGGCTGAACCCGCATCTCCTGTGTCTCCTGCATTGCTGGTGGATTCTTTATCACTTGAGTCACCTCCCTCAGCTGGAGGGAGAAGTGGGAATGTAATTCAGGCACAAAGAGTCCTTAGCCGATGACAGGGCGAACTCTGAAGCTGAGCTAGCCCTTCAGAGTGTCCCTCACTGTGGAGAAAGAGAAGCCTTCTGTACCCATGCATTAGCAACTTGGGAACAAGTTACGACCTTGGGACAGTCAGCTCACTTTTCAGCAGAGGGCAATTTGCAGAAAGGGCCGACAGCTAAGAGCTATTCAGCCTTCTCAGTTGGCTGAGGAACTTCAGCTGGTCCTACAGGAAATTTTGACCAGCACGACACATCATCCACAATGACAAAGTAGGGAGTTCGTAGTCAGTGAGTGCTGTGCTGCACTGTTCTTAGTTGTTCAGTTGTATCTGACTCTTTGTGACTCCACGGACTGTAGCCCGCCAGGCTCCTCTGTCCGTGGGGATTCTCCAGGCAAGAATACTGGAGTGGGTTGCCATGCCCTCTTCCAGGGGATCTTCCTAATCCAGGGATCGAACCCAGATTTCCCACATTGCAGGCAGATTCTTTACCATCTGAGTCACCAGGGAACCCCAAGAATTCCGGAGTGGGTAGCCTATCCCTTCTCCAGCAGATCTTCCTGACCCAGGAACTGAACTGCAGTCTCCTGCATTGCAGGCAGACTCTTTACCAGCTGAGCTACCAGGGAAGCCTAGTCAATGAATACAATCTACCAAAAGATTTCCAGTTTGGATAAATTAGGCCAGTTGTGTTATTTGTGCCTTGGCTATTTAAACTGAGAAAACACACACACTTTTCTTTTTGCCTCAATGATAAAGAAAAATCAGCTCTGTCCATAACTGACAGTTTCTAATAGAAACAGTTTTGGTAATCAGGATTATTAAGAAGATAAGAATTCAAAATGTCTAAATATTACATCATTTTAGTTGGTAAAAACAAATATTTCTTTTTATGGAGTAAGTTCATTAGGAAGGTTTGGGGACAGAGAAATTATTGATTACATCAAAGATATAGTTCACTGCCATTAAGTTAATGTTGATATTAAAACACTGTATACAAAATAATCTTTATAACCATTAGAACAGCAAAACAATGCTGATTTCAAAATGTTTTGATAAAGAACCAAATATATCAAGACACATGCAAAATTGTCCAACTACATCATGAGAAAAATTGTTATTTTTGACACAAGTCTTTTACCAGATTTCTTGAAGAGTGAAAATATGCTAACATTTTTGTCCATTGGAATCATACATTACAACTGCTATTTGAAAGATTTTAAAAGTTGGTTTAAAATTTATTTTTTCCTCAAAGCTTAAGAGCTTATTCTTGAAAAACTTTTCACTTTTTTATAACTTTTTTTCCTTCTGATATTTTTAAACGTCCAGAATTATTGCCTTTAGAAGTAAAAAAAAAAAGTAAGAACACATTTATGTACAATAAATTGTTACTGAAATTTAGGATGAATTTGTTACTAATCTGTAGTGCTAGCTATTCTCAAAGATATTCAATTTTATTATTTCTCAGTAAGAAGAAGCTGGTAAAATGTTTTCAAATAGAAGTTTAGCAAAAAGAAATTTGATAAATAGATAAAATGGTTTATGGTTGTTTGTTCCAGGATAGGTATTTCAGATTTGTTGAATGTGTTTAAGTGTAGATTCTTACTCTACATAATATCACCTGGGCCTTATCACAGAAGTTCAGGGAAGAATAATAGTGGAGTTTCAGAGAAGTGGTCTTCATATTTTCAACTCAAACATTACCCAGATTAAAATGTTTAATTGTACATATTTCTGACATCTAAAATTTTTCATTATAAGTTTAAATAGATCCTAAGATAATTTTGGCATGTTATAAATGTTGGACTTTTTACAATATAGCTCTTACTGTACTCTTTTAAATGATGAAATGAAATCTAAATACCATAGCAATTTGCTTTCCACTGTATTAGAATAATATGTGCTACATGCTAGTGTAACAAATGAACCCCACAATTTCAGTGCCTTAACTATAACATGGTTTATTTCTCTTCCATATGAAGTCAGTTGGAAGACATTTCAGACACAGCTTCTTTCTACCTCATGCCTCCATCATTCCTGAGGGCTTCAGAATCCTTTGATTCAAGCCAGTGGACAGGAAAATAGAATGTTGAATCATGCACAGAAGGTTCCATTGACTACAGCTCAGTCACTTGGCCACGTCAAATAGCAAAAGGGACTGGAAATGTTTAGTTACAGGCCCAGGAGAAAGAGGAAATGGGTTTGGTGAGTCCTCAGTGGTCTCCAATATAGTTTGCTCTTCTGATCACCAAATATCCTTCCTCTTCTCAAGCAAAAGGCATATTCATCACCTCCCCCAAGGGGACACCCAAAGTTTCATCTGTCACTGCATTCATTTCAAATTCCAGGATCTCTCAGCGGTATATAACTTCTCTATTAGAATCGGGATTTAGATTTCTCAGTCACTGCCACCACCCCTTGCCACTTCAAAACACACATACATACACACACATACACAATACAGTGGTGAAGCAGGGATGGGGTAAATATATTCAGTTTACTCATTTGGCGAAGGGAATAGAAGATAATAGAAGATAACTGTGTTCATAGAGTTTAGGAAATCTTGCAAGTTAGGTACTGTAAGGAGCCTCTACTCTGGCAGAAGGAAAATTTTCTGGGTTTTGATTGGGTTTTGATTCTGCTCATCAAGTCCAGTGATTTCTGTGGCTTCTGCCTATACACAGATTCATTTTTATCCATTTTTCATCCATAGTCACATTTGACATGGGCATAGCTTCATTTAGATGGCTGAAGGATTATGGGCTTTAGCTCAATATATTCTACACAGCATATAAAGTTGTATTTGACTGAAATGAGGTTAGTTGAAATTTAACTAACTAAAGATATTTAAGACTATTCTGGCACAGGGGTTATCTGTGGGGCTTTACAGTTGTTGGATGAATTTCTTTGCTTTCAATTTTTATATTCTTCTGAGTTTACATCTATTTTTCAGAGTATCAGGACAGCTGAGGAAGAGAGAATAATTTCAGTTGTGACTTCCACCAAATCATGCACAGTAAGGTAACAGAAGATACTTTTCAAAATACTGAACAAATTTTAAATACAGAAAATACTTCTACACTATTACAATTTATAAGAAATGTACCAGTACAAAGCTGTAAGTATACTTATATTAATCTATGTTTAGTGAATAATAATCTAAAGAGTTCTACAAAGTTGTATGATTTCATCTTTTGTCAGTCAGATTTTCATATGAAGTCCTAGCCTTAAAACTTTGACTTCACCAACCTCAACATGTGACACCTTTTCCTTTGTGCCTTTTCACTTTCACAATGTCCTTTCTTTTGTACCTTTTTTAGGCTATAAAGAAAAATCACATTAAAATGAATCTTCTTCAGATGGACCATCTGAAGATTTTAACTATTTTACATGAAACAATTTTATATACTTGAGAGGATTTTGAAGTTACTTAAAATGTTTTTGTCATTTTGAAATAATGAGATATATATATATATAGTTACTTTATATATATAATTACTCTGAATTTTGGAATGATGCTATATAATCATTTCTGAATGATAAGCACCTACAAATGGGGAAATTATCTACATCTTCCCTAATAAGGTTTATGTGCATAATTTGAACATGATCATCTTAAGGATTTGATGAATTCTTAATTCATCAAATAAAATAATCATTATGTAAAGATGTTTTACTGTAACTCTTTGTTGCAGCTCAGTCTAGACAGAACATGAACTTCAGCCCCTGCTGCAATAATTGGTTCATAACTTTTCACCATTTCCTGAAAGCATTTATTGTCCACCTGAAAATAGCAAAATTATCTTCCTAATTGTTGACAAAATAGTAAAAGCATCCAATTCCAGTATTCTACTTTAGATTTCAGAAACATATTCTTAATTAGGCAGACAATTCACAATATGAATAAGATTTTAAAAGTTTTTTTCAGGTTTATTATTCAGATAATCCATATTTGACTGTGTGTGTAGGTTTTATTTTTGAACCCATTCATTTCTTTCAAATCCACTTTCAGAATTGCAAAGGACCTTAGAGATCATTATGTGATTTATACAAAAGCAAAGTTTTGAAGTTTCTTGACTCTCTTCATTATACTATATTTCCTCCAGCTTGATAGATAACTTTATACCTGATAACAATTACATTTATAAAAATATTTGCTAATACCTTCTTTTAAAAAAATTTATGGTATTGTTAAGTAACTGACTTCACAAAGAAAAATGAAGAATCTTTTATTTTTAAAATATCAACTAATTATGCAAGTTCCTTCTTATTTTCTTGACACTGATTTGCTCTTTGATATACTGGGATTTCATATACACTTTTTATATTCCAGTATTTTCTACACGGGTTTACCTGGTGGCTAGGTGGTAAAGAATCCGCTTGTCAATGCAGGAAACATGGGCTTGATCCCTGGGTCAGGAAGATCCCCTGGAAAAGGAAATGGCAACCCACTCCAGTATTCTTGTCGTGGAAATTCCACAGAGGATCCTGGGAGCTACAGACCACGGGGTCACCAAAGAGACTGACGTGACTTAGTGACTAAACAACAAACAACTGTATACACATACACACATATCTATGCAATTTTAATGACTTTTAGACATTCTATTGTTTCACATAACTTAAGCATTTCCAACTTATTGGACATTAGGTCATCTCCTAGATCTACAAGCTTTTTTTTTTCTATAAACTTTTAAAAGTTATTTTCTTAGGATATACTCCCATAAATGGTACTTACTCAAAAGAAGATAATTTTATGGTTCTTCCTACATATAAGTAAGTTTCTTTTTAGAAACAGTTTGCAAATTATACCTACTATCAGAAATGTATCATTCTAGGCTTCCCCATAGATCTGCTAACATTGATGATTTTGAATAGTAAGATTTTGAAGAATAAAGTATTATTATTTTTTTTATTAAGACAGTTGAAATGATTTTATTTTGAAATGACTTATGTGTAAAATCACTTCTGAATTTTAGGATGATTTTTATTTAGTTTTGTTATTTCTCAGAATTTTGTAAAATTAGCTATTTTCACATTACAGATAATTCAGGTTACTTTATTTGCTCTATTTGTCTGCTAATAAAGCAAGCAACATTAAACAGAAACTAAATTACTATTTTAGTAAATGCTATTCTATCAACAAAGAAGTCTTTAAAGGAATAGCATGAACCACACCATATAATATACTTTCATAGTTTTCTTATTCTACATGTAGCATATTTCATTACTGTATAGTTCACACATAAATTTATAAAATATGAAGTTCTGTATTGCAGAACTTAACTGATATTCTTCTTAATTGATATTCAGTTAGTAAATATAAATTAATTTTAGTATTCTTTTGAAAAATCAACTTGTAAATATGTAAGTTTCTATATATTTCCCTTATAATAATTAAAATTATCTCTGTATTATGAGGATCATTTAAATATTGGATTGACACTAATAAACTATGTTTTCTTCTTTAGCTAATATCCTCTAAGCCTTAACCATGTAGCCAGCTAATTGTGAATGTGGAACCGTAAAACATGTGTCTGAACAATTATTTGTTTGATTAGTGCAGTGACTTCAACTGGCTGCACAATAGTTCAGTTCAGTCACTCAGTCATGTCTGACTCTGCAACCCCATGAACTGCAGCACGTCAGACCTCCCTGTCCAAAACCAAATCCCAGAGTCCACCCAAACCCATGTCCATTCAGTTGGTAATGCCATCCAACCATCTCATCCTCTGTCATCCCCTTCTCCTCCTGCTGTCAATCTTTCCCAGCATCAGCATCTTTTCAAATGAGTAGGGACTTTGCATCAGGTATCCAGGGTATTGGAGTTTCAGCTTCAGTATCAGTCCCTCCAATGAATAGCCAGGACTGATTTCCTTTAGGATGGACTGGTTGGATCTCCTTGCAGTCCAAGGGACTCTCAAGAGTCTTCTCCAACGCCACAGTTCAAAAGCATCAATTCTTCTGCACTCGGCTTTCTTTATAGTCCAAATCTCACATCCATACATGACCACTGGAAAAACCACAGCCTTGACTAGACAGACCTTTGTTGACGAAGTAATTTCTCTGCTTCTTAATATGCTGTCTAGGTTGGTGATAGCTCTCCTTCCAAGGAGTAAGTGTCTTTTAATTTCATGGCTGTAATCACCATCTGCAATGATTTTGGAGCCCAGAAAAATAACGTCTGCCACTGTTTCCCCATCTATTTCCCATGAAGTGATGGGACCAGATGCCATGATCTTCGTTTTCTGAATGTTGAGCTTTAAGCCAACGTTTTCACTCCCCTCTTTCACTTACATCAAGAGGCTCTTTAGTTGATCTTCAATTTCTGCCATAAGGATGGTGTCATCTACATATCTGAGGTTACTGATATTTCTTCTGGCAATCTAGATTCCAATAATGCTTCTTCCAGCCCAGCATTTCTCATGATGTACTCAGCACATAAGTTAAATAAGCAGAGTGACAATGTACAGCCTTGACATACTCCTTTTCCTATTTGGAACCAGTCTGTTGTTCCATGTCCAGTTCTAACTGGTGCTTCCTGATGTGCATATAGGTTTCTCAAGAGGCAGGTCAGGTGCTCTGGTATTCCCATCTCTTTCAGAATTTTCCACAGTTTCTTGTGATCCACACAGTCAAAGGCTTTGGCATAGTCAATAATGCAGAAATAGATGTTTTTCTGGAATTCTCTTGCTCTTTTGATGATCCAGTGGATGTTGGCAATTTGATCTCTGGTTTCTCTGTCTTTTCTAAATCTAGCTTGAACATCTGGAAGTTCACGGTTCACGTATTGCTGAAGCCTGGCTTGGAGAATTTTAAGCATCACTTTACTAGTGTGTGAGATGAGCACAATTGTGCTATAGTTTGAGCATTCTTTGGCATTGCTCTTTGGGACTGGAATGAAAACTGACCTTTTCCAGGCCTGTGGCCACTGCTGAGTTTTCCAAATTTTACTGGCATATTGAGTGCAGCACTTTCACAGCATCATCTTTTAGGATTTGAAAGAGCTCAACTGGAATTCCATCACCTCCACTAGCTTTGTTAGTAGTGATGCTTCCTAAGGCCCACTTAACTTCACATTCCAGGATATCTGGCTCTAGGTGAGTGAGTGATCACACCATCGTAATTATCTTGCTTGTGAAGATCTTTTTTGTACAGTTCTTCTGTGTATTCTTGCCACCTCTTCTTAATATCTTCTGCTTCTGTTAGGTCCATACCATTTCTGTCCTTTATTGAGCCCATCTTTGCATGAAATGTTCCCTTGGTATCTCTAATTTTCTTGAAGAGATTCTTTCCCATTCTATTGTTTCCCTCTATTTCTTTGCATTGATCGTTGAGGGAAGCTTTCTTATCTCGCCTTGCTATTCTTTGGAACTCTGCATTCAGATGCTTATATCTTTCCTTTTCTCTTTGCTTTTAGCAGGTATTTGTAAGGCCTCCTCAGACAGCCATTTTGCTTTTTGCATTTCTTTTCCTTGGGGATGGTCTTGATTCCTGTCTCCTGTTCAGTGTCACGAACCACTGTCCATAGTTTATCAAGCACTTCAGATCTAGTCCCTTAAATCTACTTCTCACTTCCATTGTATAGTCATAAGGGATTTGATTTAGGTCATACCTGAATAGTCTAGTGGTTTTCCACACTTTCAATTTAAGTCTGAATTTGGCAATAAACAGTTCATGAACTGAGCCACAGTCAGCTCCCAGTCTTGTTTTTGCAGACTGTATAGAGCTTCTCCATCTTTGGCTGCAAAGAATATAATCAATCTGATTTTGGTGTTGACCATCTGGTGATGTCCATGTGTAGTGTCTTTTCTTGTGTTGTTAGAAGAGGATGTTTGCTATGACCAGTGTGTTCTCTTGGCAGAACTCTATTAGCCTTTGCCCTGCTTCATTCTGTACTCCAAGGCCAAGTTTGACTGTTATGCCTGGTGTTTTTTGACTTCCTACTTTTGCATTCCAGTCCCCTATAATGAAAAGGACATCTTTTTGGGGTGTTATCTCTAGAAGGTCTTGTAGGTCTTCATAGAACCATTCAACTTCAGCTTCTTTAGCGTTATTGGTTGGGGCATAGACTTGGATTACTGTGATACTGAATGGTTTGCCTTGGAAACGACAAGAGATCATTCTGTCATTTTGGAGATTGCATCCAAGTACTGTGTTTCGGACTCTTTTGTTGACTATGATGGCCACTCCATTTCTTCTAAGGGATTCCTGCCCACAGTAGTAGATATAATGGTCATCTGAGTTAAATTCACCCATTCCAGTCCATCTTATTTTGCTGATTCCTAGAATGTTGATACTCACTCTTGTCATCTCCTGTCTGACCACTTCCAATTTGCCTTGATTCATGGACCTAACATTCCAAGTTCCTATGGCATATTGCTCTTTACAGCATCGAACCTTGCTTCTATCACCAGTCACATCCACAAATGGATATTGTTTTTGCTTTGGCTCCATCCCTTCATTCT
The DNA here is from genome assembly GCF_042477335.2 of Ovis canadensis. Lineage (NCBI taxonomy): Eukaryota > Metazoa > Chordata > Mammalia > Artiodactyla > Bovidae > Ovis > Ovis canadensis. Next base: position 65,988,476 of record NC_091247.1, read on the forward strand.
TTCTGGATTTATTTCTCCACTGATCTCCTGTAATATTTTGCGCACCTACCAACCTGGGGAGTTCATCTTTCAGTGTCCTATCTTTTTGCCTTTTCATACTGCTCATGGGGTTCTCAAGGCAAGAAGATTGAAGTGGTTTGCCATTCCCTTCTCCAGTGGACCACATTCTGTTAGATCTCTCCACCATGACCTATCTTGGGTGGTCCCACACGGCATGGCTTAGTTTCACTGAGTTAGACAAGGCTGTGGTCCATGTGATGAGATTGGCCCGTTGTCTGATTTTGGTTTCAGTCTGTCTGCCCTGATGCCCTCTCTCAGTGCCTACCATCTTACTTGGGTTTCCCTTACCTTGGACATGGGGTATCTCTTCACGGTTGCTCCAGCAAAGCGCAGCCATTGCTCCTTACCTCGGGCATAGGGTAGCTCCTCTTGGCTGCTGCCGCTGACCTCAGACATGAGGTAGCTCCTCTCGGCCACTGCCCCTACCTTGGACATGTCAGCTGCACAATAGATTCATATGTAAAATGTAGATTCACTAAGTCCAGGATAATGGTTTCAAACTTTAGCTTGCATCAGAATTGCATGTGAAAAAATAAATTTGTTTATCACTGTTGAGCTTGTCTCCCAGATTTAAGAGATTCAATAGGTCTGGAATGAGATCTTCCTAGGTGATGCAGGTCCAAGGACCAAACATTGAGAAACACTAGTTGAGGGTAAATCTGCACACCTGTGTATTAAAATAATTTAATATGATTCAGTTCAGTTCAGTTACTCAGTCACTCACCAGGTCTCCCTGTCCATCATCAACTCCTGGAGCTTGCTTAAACTCATGTCCATTGAGTTGGTGATGTCATCCAACCATCTCATCCTCTGTCATCTCCTTCTCCTCCTGCCTTCAATCTTTCCCAGCATCATGGTCTTTTCCAATGAGTCAGTTCTTTGCATCAGATGGCCCAAGTATTGGAGTTTCAGCTTCAGCATCAGTCCTTCCAATCAATATTCAAGACTGATTTTGTTTAGGATTGGCTAGGTAGATCTCCTTGGAGTCCAAGGTACTCTCAAGTGTCTTCTCCAACACCACAGTTCAAAAGCATCAGTTCTTCACTGCTCAGCTTTCTTTATGGTCCAACTCACATCCATACATGATTACTGGAAAAACCATAGCTTTCAATAGACAGACCTTTGTCAGCAAAATAACGTCTCTGCTTTTTAATATGCTGTCTAGGTTGGTCATTGCTTTTCTTCCAAGGAGCAAGCATTTTTAAATTTCAAGTCTGGACTCACCATCTGCAGTGATTTTGGAGCCTAAGAAAATAAAGTCTGTCACTGTTTCCATTGTTTCCCCATATATTTGCCATGAAGTCATGGGACGGTAAACCATGATCTTTGTTTTTTTAATGTTGAGTTTTAAGCCAACTCTTTTACTCTCCTCTTTCACTTACATGAAGAGGCTCTTTAGTTCCTCTTCACTTTCTACCTTAAGGGTGGTGTCATCTGCATATCTGAGGTTATTTATATATCTTCAGGTAATCTTGATTCTAACTGTGCTTCATCCAGTCCAGCATTTCTCATGATAAATAAGCAGGGTGAGAACATACAGCCTAGACATATTCCTTTCCTAATTTGGAACCAGACTGTTGGTCCATGACCAGTTCTAACTGTTGCTTCTTGACCTGCATACAGGCTTCTCAGGAGGCAGGTAAGGTGGTCTGGTATTCCCATGTCTTGAAGAATTTTCCAGTTTGTTGTGATCCACACAGACAAAAGCTTTGGTGTAGTCAATGAAGCAGTAGATGTTTTTCTGGGATTCTCTTGCTTTTTCCATGATCCAGTGGATGTTGGCAATTTAATCTCTGGTTCTTCTGCCTTATCTAAATCCAGCTTGAACATCTGGAAGTTCTCAGTGCATGTGGTCTTGAAGCTTAGCTTGGTGAATTTTGAGTATTACTTTGCTAGTGTGTGAGATGAGTGCAATTGTGTGGTAGTTTGAACATTCTTTGGCATTGCCTTTCTGTGGGATTGGAATGAAAACTGACCTTTTCCAAACCTGTGGCCTTTGCTGTGTTTTCCAAATTTGCTGGCATATTGAATGTAGCACTTTCACAGCATCATCTTTTGGGATTTGAAATAGCTCAACTGGAATTCCATGACTTCCACTAGCTTTGTTCGTAGTGATGCTTCCTAAGGCTCACTTGACTTTGCATTCTAGTATGTCTGGCTCTAGGTGAGTGATCACACCATCATGGTTTTCTGGGTTATGAAGATATTTTTTGTATAGTTTTTTTGTGTATTCTTGCCACCTCTTCTTAATTATATTCTTCTTCTGTTAGTTTTATACCGTTTCTGTCCTTTATTGTGTCCATCTTTGCATGAAATACTCCATTGGTATCTCTAATTTTCTTGAAAATATCTCTAGTCTTTTCCATTCTATTTTTTCCCTCTATTTCTTTGCACTGATCCCTTAGGAAGGCTTTTTTATTTCTCCTTGCTGTTCTTTGGAACTCTGCATTCAGATGGATATGTTTCCTTTTCTCCTTTGCCTTTCTCTTCTTTTCTCAAAAACCATAACTGAAAAACGGATCACAAACAGTCAGACACAACTGAGCGACTGAAAAACAACAATGAAAAGATCACAAGTGTTCCCTCAAGTGTGTGCCTGCTAAGTCACTTCAGTTGTGTCTCACTCTGTGCGACCCTTCGGAGTATATCTTGCCAGGCTCCTCTATCCAAGGGGATTCTCAAGGCAAGAATACTGGAGTGGTAATACTGGAGTCAGGATCTTCCCAACCCAGGGATTGAATCCGAGTCTATGTTTCTGGCATTGGCAGAAGTATTCTTTACTACTAGCACCACCCGGGAAGGCCATCCCCTCTAACCCCCTTTTATTTCTCAGCTTCAGTTTTCTAGAATAAAAGTGAGGACTTTGTGGATCTTCTCTTTGTGTGCACTTTCCTCTTGCTTGCCTTTGGTTTTTCATTGAGTACTTTTTCATGATCTGTTGGACGTTTCTTTATTTTCTTTAGGAAAATGTCAGTTCAGGCCTCTGTCCATTTTCTAATTGGGTTGTGTTCTTGTTGTTTTGATGTTGAGTTGTATATATTCTTTTTGTATTTTGGATGTTAAACCCTTATTGGATGTATTGTTTGCAAATATCTCCTTCCATTCACTAAGTGGCCTAATAAGGTTGTTGATAGTTTCCCCTCACTGTGTAAAAGCTTTTTAGTTTGATGTAGTCCCATTTGTTTATTTTTGGTTTTGTTTCCCTTACCTGAAGAGACATATAAAACAAATGTTTCTAAGACCAATGTCAAAGAATTTACTGTCTACATTTCCTTCTAGGAGTTTTATAGCCTTAGCTCTCACATGTAAGACTTTAATCCATTTTGAATTTATTTCTGTACATGGTGTGAGACAGTAGCACAGTTTGATGCTTTCTCATGAAGCTGTCTAGTTTTTCCAACACCATTTTTGAAGAGGGCTGTCTTTTCTCCATTGCATTTTCTTGCCTCCAATTAATTGACCATATGTATAAGAATTTATTTCAGGCTCTCTATTCAGTTCCATTGATCTGTGTCTGTTTTCGTGCTGGCACTATACTGTTTTGATTACTGTAGCCCTGTAGTATATTTAAAAATCAGGGCGCATTATACCTCCAGATTTGTTATTCTTCCTCAACATTGTTTTGGCTACTCAGGGTCTTTTATGTTTCCATACAAATTTTAGAATTATTTTAGTTTTATGAGAAATGCCATTGGTATATTTGATAGAGATTGCATTGAATTTGTAGATTACCACAATCCCAGAGGTCTCTTAAACTATCCTCATTTAAAAAAATTCTTTTTCCTTTTTTCTGTTCAGCTGGGGCAATTTCCACTACCCTATTTTCTAGTTCAGTGATTGTCAAATCCATTCCTTTGTATCATCTAATCTACTGTCGAGTCCTTCTAGTGTATTATTTATTTGTTATTGTGTTCCTTTGCTCTGTTTAGTTCTTTATATTTTTTAACTTTTTGCTAATCTTTTCACTGAGTTCATGCATTCTTGATTTATGATTATAAAGATCAATGTTCATCCATTAAACATATTTATAATCATTCCCTTGGACTTCTTATTGGGTGTATTGCTTATCTTCATTTAGTTCTTCTGAAGTATTATTTGTTTCTTTGTTTTAAACACATTCCTGTCTCTCCTCATTCTACCTGATTTTCTGTGTTCATTTCTCCTGATCTTAGAGAAATGGACTCATGTTGGAGAGGTTTTATGGGGCCCAAAAGCTCACTCCATTCTGTTTACTAAAGGTGTCCCCTATGCTCCAGAGGTGCCCCCTTTATGTGGGCTGTGTGGCCCCCTTCTCTTATGGTGGGGCCAACTACTATGGGCACAATGGTAAGCAGTGCCAACCTTAAGCCTATCTGGCTGCCAGTGCACTGCCTTATGTGGTAGCTGCTTCCTTGCTGGTGGGCAGGGCTGGGTCTTTGCACAGCTGACATCTTGAACCAAGGGCTCTGAGGACTGACAAGTGACTCACTGGTGGATGCATAAGCTTCTGGCACTAACAGGCTAGAGAAAGGACTCCAAAATGGTGCTTGCCAGCATCAGCATCCATGTGGTAGAACATACTCCCCCAAATGCTCTCACCAGCATCACTGTCCCCAGGGCAAATCCCAGTTGCCTCTTGCCTCTCTGAAAGCTTCTCCAAGATTAGCAAATGTGTCTGGTAGGATCCTTTCAAATTACTGCCTTTGTGTAGGAACTTGGAGCCTGTGAGATTTTGTGTCCACCCTTTAAGAGCAGAGTCTCTATTTCCCTACAGTCCTCTGGCACTTCCCTATGCACGCCCTGCTGGCTTTCAATGGCAGGTGTTTTGGGGTGTCATGTTCTCAGGTCAGGACTCCTGGGCTGGGGAGCTCAATGTGGGACTTGGACCTCTTGTTCCTTATAGAGAACTCTGCAGTTGTGATTATCTTCCCATTTATGAGTGATATCTATCTACCAGGGTATGTGTGTATTAACACATGAGTATATCCTTCTACCTGTCTCACTGTGGTTCCTTCTTTGTATGTTTAGCTGTGGAAACGCTTTTCTGTTGTTTTCAGGTTGTTCTCATAGGAAATTGCTCTGTTAAATACTTGTCATTTTTGTGTGCCCATGGGAGGATGTCAGCTCAGGGTCTTTCTACTCCATCATGTTTGCCACCAACCTAGAGGGCTCTTCCACCTGGCTGCTCTACACCATTCTTCCTTAATGTTGGCATTTCCCAACATTCTTACCATCTTTCTTCAATACTCTCAAGCAAACTCTCCCATATCATTCTCACTAATGTCAATGGTTGGCAGCCCACTTCTATATTCATAGGAACTGGGAGAAGAAACACGTGGGACAAAGCTGAAAATCTGGGCAATAAAATAGTTATAGACCCTAATTAGAATGGTACAAGTACTTAAGTTCAGTTCAGTTGCTTGGTCATGTCCAACTCTTTGCAACTCCATGAACTGCAGTATGCCAGGCCTCCCTGTCCATCACCAACTCCCTGAGTACACCCAAACCCATGTCCACTGTGTCAGTGATGCCATCCAATCATCTCATCTTCTGTCGTCCCCTTCTCCTCCTGCCCGCAATCTTTCCCAGCAATGGGGTCTTTTCAAATGAATCAGCTCTCCACAGCAGGTGGCCAAAGTATTGGAGTTTCCGCTTCAGCATCAGTCCCTCCAATGAACACCCAGGACTGGTCTCCTTTAGGAAGGACTGGTTGGATCTCCTTGCAGTCCAAGGGACTCTCAAGACTCTTCTCCAACACCACAGTTCAAAAGCATCAATTCTTCAGTGCTCAGCTTTCTTTATAGTCCAACTCTCACATACATACATGACCACTGGAAAAACCATAGGTTTGACTAGATGGACCTTTGTTAGCAAAGTAATGTCTCTGCTTTTTAATATGCTATCTAGGTTGGTCATAACTTTCCTTCCAAGGAGCAAGCATCTTTTAATTTCATGGCTGTAATCACCAATTGCAGTGATTTTGGAGGCCAGAAAAATAAAGTCAGCCACTGTTCCCCCATCTGTTTGCCATGAAGTGATAGGACCGGATGCCACGATCTCAGTTTTCTGAATGTTGAGCTTTAAGCCAACTTACCAAATGCCATGATCTTAGTTTTCTGAATGTTGAGCTTTCAGCCAACTTTTTCATTCCCCTCTTTCACTTTCATCAAGAGGCTTTTTAGTTCTTCTTCACTTTCTGCCATAAGGGTGGTGTCATCTGCATATCTGAGGTTATTGATATTTCTCCCAAAAATCTTGATTCCAGCTTGTGCTTCTTCCACTCCAGTGTTTCTCATGATGTACTCTGCACAGAAGTTAAATAAGCAGGGTGACAATATACAGCTTTGATGTACTCCCTTTCCTATTTGGAACCAGTCTGTTGTTCCATGTCCAGTTCTAACTGTTGCTTCCTGACCTGCATACAGCTTTCTCAAGAGGCAGGTCAGGTGGTCTGGTATTCCCATCTCTTTCAGAATTTTCCACAGTTTCTTGTGATCCACACAGTCAAAGGCTTTGGCATAGTCAATAAAGCAGAAATGGATGTTTTTCTGGAACTCTCTTGCTTTTTCGATGATCCAGTTGACGTTGGCAACTTGATCTATGGTTCCTCTGCCTTTTCTAAAACCAGCTTCAACATCTGGAAGTTCACGGTTCATGTATTGCTGAAACCTGGCTTGGAGAATTTTGAGCATTACTTTACTAGCATGTGAGATGAGTGCAATTGTGCGGTAGTTTGAGCATTCTTTGGCATTGCCTTTCTTTGGGATTGGAATGAAAACGGACCTTTTCCAGTCCTGTGGCCACTGCTGAGTTTTCCAAATTTGCTGACATATTGAGTGCAGCACTTTCACAGCATCATCTTTTAGGATTTGGAATAGTTCAACTGGAATTCCATTCCTCCACTAGCTTTGTTCATACTGATGCTTTCTAAGGCCCACTTGACTTCACATTCCAGGATGTCTGGCTCTAGGTTGAGTGGGAATGATCACACCTTCATGATTATCTATGTCATGAAGATCTTTTTTGTACAGTTCTTTGTATTCTTCCTAATATCTTCTGCTTAAAACTTTAAGACAAAATTTTAACTTAAAATTTTAAAAGTTTTTAATATTACAGATGAGGTGAAAGTCTCCCCAGGCCATCACCCCCATTCCTTGTCTCCTATCTCTTGCCCCAGAAGTAACCATTGCTAAAAATACACTGTGAGTTTATTTAAACATAAATGGTATAGTAGTAAACATGTTATGCTGGAACTTGTATTTTTCAATCATGAGAACGTTTTCAGATTTTCCTATGTTAGGACATGTAGTTCTTCCCCAAGAAACAGCATTTAATTACTAACTCAGAATATATAAGAAGTCACAACCCACTCCATTATTCTTGCCTGGAAAACTCCATGGACAAAGTAGCCTGGAGGGCTACAGTCCTTGGGGTCTCAAAGAGTTGGGTACGACTTACCAACTAAGTATGATGTAAAAGAAGTCATGCCTAGGACATCTTAAAGAGGGTGAACTTTGGTGCGCGTCTGTGTGAAGTTTGTTAAAGTGATAATTCACCGTCTTTCTGAATTTTAAACATCCTGAGTATTCCCTGTGAATTTGAGGGTGGCTGTTTTAGACTGCGCTATATGTAAACAATGGTCCTAGCACAGCACATACAAATTGATGATAGTGAGAGCCAGCACTTAATCTTGAACACCTGAAGAGAATGACTGACTTATTGAGTCAAAAAACCTTATATGCTACCTCTCCTTGTTCTCTGATGGTTGGATTCCTCACACAGACGTTATCAATATAGAATGCTCAATTACAAATTTGACTACCATGAATGGGTAGTTGAAATTGGGTATCTTTTCCTTAAGGACTAAGATGATATCTAACAATAAATTTTGTGAACATTTCTATATCTGTGGTTGGTTATGAGGATTCAGAGGCAAGGAAACAACAGTGTGGCTATTAACTGCACAGTTCACTATATCGATGGTAGGAGTGAGTGTAATAAAGATGGCTTGTCTGGACAAGTAATTTCTGTTCATGGAAGACTCAACTGATATTTAGGAAGTTTCCAGAAGTTTATAAGCCCAGAAAGTCCTTTGTGAATACATGATAACAGGAAACCGAAGATATTTAGGTATCAACAGATATATAATAATAAATTAATAAATAAAATCAATGCAAAGAAATAGAGGAAAACAACAGAATGGGAAAGCCTAGAGATCTCGTCAAGAAAATTAGAGATACCAAGGGAACATTTCATGGAAAGATGGGCTCGATAAAGGACAGAAATGGTATTGACCTAACAGAAGCAGAAGATATTAAGAAGAGATGGCAAGAATACACAGAAGAACTGTACAAAAAAGATCTTTACGACTCAGATAATCACAATGGTGTGATCACTCACCAGGCTTCCCCATCCCTGGGATTCTCCAGGCAAGAACCCTGGAGTGGTTTACCATTTCCTCCTCCAATGAGTGAAAGTGAAGTCTCTCAATCATGTCTGACTCCTAGTGATCCCATGGACTGCAGCCTACCAGGCTCCTCTGTCCATGGGATTTTCCAGGCAAGTGTACTGGAGCAGGGTGCCATTGCCTTCTCCAGCCTATAGGACTACTGGATATTAATTAACATTTTAGTAAATAGTTAATGAACACCAACAATATACCAAGAAATATACCAAGTGATTAGCGAAAGCAATAATTTTCATCAATAAAAGGTTTCCAAAAAGAGGTAGCAGTTGAAAAAGCCTTCCATGGGGAACAGCGTTGTGGGGGTGGTAGAGAAGTTTGAAATACTGGAAACAGCAAATTAAAAAAAAAAAATTTATTTACTTATTTGGCTGCTCTGGGTCTTAGCTGAAGCATGTGGGATCTAGCTCCCTGACCAGAAATCCGGATCGAACCTAACCCTAACCCTGCATTGGGAGGGAAGAGTCTCAGCCACCGGACCACCAGGGAAATCCTTGGTAACAGCAAGTGTTTTAACTAATAAGTTATAAGTCCTTGAAGGTATTGTCTATACGTGCTAATTATCCTACTGTTTTAACGACCTTCACTTTATGCCCCTCACAAAACTTGTAGCCTGTCATCTTTCATAAACGAACTGCATAACTTGAGTGGAGGCATGCCATGCCTCTGGGGAGATTCTCTAACTTTAGCCTGTGCAACATAGTACCTCCAGGGCTTGTAACACAGATGATTGGGCGTCTCTCTCAGAGTTTGGGATTCCCTAGGTCTGAGACAGACGGGTGAGAATTTGCCTTTCTGTAAAGGTGATGTAAAATTTCCCACATGATGCTAATGGATCCAGGATCTTTGGAAAGCCACTGCTTTAAAGTAATTTATATTTACATTGCTAACATTCTTGTTTTTCTCTAAGCATCCAGAAAACTTATAGTTTTTGTCAAACTAAGTATCTTGAGAAAGTCTCATCCGATTTTGAGGGCAATCAAAACGTTTGGGTGTGAATCTTACTCATTTTTGCATAACCTGTAGCCTATTACAATGACGTTTAGCAAATACAAGGGTTCAAAAATACAATATTGAATACTGAATTGACTGAATATTGATTGAATTGATTGCAATATTGAATACTGCATTGAATATTGATTGAAATCAAATGTGCAGTAAATATTAAGTTCCTTAATCACCCCTTAGTAAAAAAAAAAAAAAAAAAAAAGGAATGGATAATTACCATTCCTGAATTAGAAATATGTATACCAGTATCCTCGCCTGGAGAATCCCACGGACAGAAAAGTCTGGCTGGCCACAGTCCATAGGGTCACATAATCTTTGTGTTGGTCCTACTTAAGTGACACGACTTAAGTGACTTAGCACGGCACATAGAAGGGTTGTTAAAGAAATATTAAATTCGGCTCCTCAAGTCCATTAGCAATTTCCCCTCCTGTTTTGCCTTAGATATTCACAAGTGCAACGCACCAGAAACCTGGTGTTGACTTGAGTCTGGATTAATATAAACATCCAACACGGTTCTCCGGACAATCATAGCTAGTATGATCAGGTTGGGTCAGGTTCAGAAAATAATCTTCCCTCCTGCCTAGCGTTGGGGCCAATGCTGCCTCCTACTGAGCCCAGGCATCCCGACTACCACCGGACCTTCATTTTCGCCCAGGGAAAGCTCGAGACTTCCCGCCAAACGCGCCGAGTGTACGTCTCGGCGCCCCAGGCGCAGGCAAGACTGCGCATGTGCGGGACCAGCGGCCGCCAGTACCCCAACGGTGCCGCGGGCCGCGCGCTATGGCGGAGACGGAAGCGACCCTGCTGCGCCAGTTTCCGCTCTTTCTGCCCCAGAACCGGGCGAAAACCGTGTATGAAGGCTTCATTTCGGCTCAGGTATTCGCCCGGCTGATGCTCTTTCGCTCGGAGAGCTTTCCTTTGGCGGTGCAGCCTGGGCCGTGGAAGTCTGTGACCCGAAGGATTGGGGGAATCGGACTTGCGGTTTTTGAGAAGGGTGGCCCGCGAGGGCTCCTCGGAGAGTAGAAGTTTGAGAATTGTGGGCTGTTGCTGGAAACCCGTTCCTCGCCGCCGTTTGCACGCCTGGGCCCCGGTAACCGCCTACGGGAGACGCCAGGAGGTCCGCGCGCGCGGGGAGAGTGGGGCGGGGGGCCGGGGGGGAAACCGGCTGCGGGCCACGCCCCCTCGTCCCCGCCCCTCTCTGCCTGGCTCCTAGGTTGGCGTCGGTCGCACGTTTCAAGTTTTGCAAAAATTGGTCAGTTTTTGCTTGCCGCGATACTTAACATTCGCTCAGCCCCAGGAAGGTTGGAGGCCATTCAGAGGGTTGTCCTGTGCTCGCTCGTTATATTGATATTTCCCGAAGAAAGAACATTTTTGGGGAGAATCTCATTTTGGCTCTCTGCCAAATCCAGGGTACCAGAGCACATCCAGTTGCGGTATTTTGTAGGAACTCATGACAACCGAATTATCTTTGCCGATTCCAGGTGGCCTCTCTTGGTGGAGTTTATTACACATAGTAAACACGTGTAGGGCTTTGAAGTTACAAAGCGCTTTCCAACTACAATATCTCACCTAATCCTCAGTCTTTTGAAGCAGAAAAAAAATCTCATTTTATTGTTGAGTAAATCACGGCATGGGGAACTGAAGGGGATTAAGTTACTTGTCCTTGATCGCAATAGACTCCTTTAAACTCAGTATATCTAATGCCACTCGTAGGGTTTCCTCCTCTACCAAGCTACCTTAGGTTAGAATTCTGAGTATAGACTTTGCTTTCCGGACAAATTCGCCCTCTCCCCAACTAGCACACATACTTTTTGAGGATAGGGGCCATGTTTTAGCAATTACCACATGGTTTGAAGTTTCCTCAAAACACTATCAAGAATATTGAGTGAATTATTTAAATTCACATGCTAAATGAAAATTTTACCTATTCCTAAAAATATTAGGTGTAGAACTAATCCTAAATAACACGGATTAAGAAAAGATTATAGACCACACACTTGAACTTCATTTGTTTTCAAATTCATTGTGACCATCACAGAAAGTAGATTTCATCACGAAAGGTTAAATTTCATTGTTACTTCTGAAATAAAGTTAATCCACCGTTTCCTCCCCCAGTTGGAAGTATTGGTCTTGAGTGACCGAGTTGAAAACTTTCACAACATTTAGAAAAGTTGAAGAGATATTGCTTGTATCTGCTGAAGCTTCTTAGAAAACATGTAGCCATCAGTAGTCAGATTAGATGAAATTTTATAGAATCCTTGCTTATAGCTACAATTTTCATTTTACTTGGCTTAAGCAGCTGTTGAAATCCTAACCTGAAGATCTTATTTAACATTTGTTTTGGTGGAGCTCGGTTTTTCTAAAAATGTTTGTCTTGTATATAATTTCAAATTTACAGAAACATAGCAAGGATGTAGGAAAAATTTGTATATACATTTGAGGAGATTCACTATTTTCTATTTGTCTCATTTGATTTATTCTGATGTGTATGTGGCTGGGTGTGTACACACATTATTTCCCTGAACAGTTTGAGATTAAGTTGCAGACACAGTGCTCCTTTATTCCTGAATACTTAGTGTATATTTCATGACAACAAGGACACACCCATAACATTGCCTCAGTACCATTATCAAAATCAGGAAATTTAATCATCATATAATACCATTATCTAATCTGAAGTCCAAATTCAGATTTTTTTTTTAATGTTGCCAGTTACATTTTTTATACCCCTTCCAGCCCCTAACCATCTGGTATAAAATGTCACATTACATTGGTTGTCCTGTCTCTTTAACCTATAGTTCCTTGGTCTTCCTCTGTTTTTCATAAACTTGACATTTTTGGGGTACAGGCTGGTCATTAGGTAGAATGTCCCTCAATTTAGATTTGACTCTTTCCTCATCCTTAAGTTCAGGTTATGCAGTTCTGACACATATGCCACAGAAAGAATATCATGTCCTTTTTAGGGCATGGGATGTCAGCAGGTCTCATTATTGATCATGTTATCTGATCACAGGTTTAAGGTGGCATCTGCCAGATTTTCCTCTTATAATTATTAAGGACTTAGAGGAAGCTACTTTGAAACATCAAATTCTCTTTCCTCCCCACCACCTCCATTGTAGCAGCCATTGACTCTTGTTCCAGTCAGTTAATTGATGTTTCCCAATGATGATTTTCTTTCTTCTGTATTTATTAATTGTCATTCTGTGATAGAGTGACTTTCCCTTTGCCATTTATTTATATCAGGCTTATGGATTTTAAAAGTAATTTACCTAATGGATTATAATCCTTTCTTTCCTATTTGACGTTTAAATTATCCCAAATTTGGCCAGTGAGACAATATTTTTCTTGATGTGTTTTTAACAATCAGCAATTTTCCCTCATTACCGTTTTAAAGGTATCCTGTAGATGCTGACATGTATGTTTTATTTTTTAAAACTTAATTTTAATTTGTAGTTTCCCTGCATTCGGGAGTTATTTAATCTAAAATTTTTCTCATGGAATGTCTTTTTTCATTTTAATTTGCTATTTCTGGTTTTATTGCACTGTGAATAAACAGTGATGTTTTTAAAAATAAAATTTTATTTATTTGTGGGTGATCTGTGCGTGAGTAAAAGGTGTTTTCCCTGTTATCAGATTCTTTATCTTCCCTTAAGTAAGCTTTGGTAGTTTGTTTCCTTTGAGAATTTTCATCTAGATTTTTGAATTTATTGGTTTAAAAGTTTATGATATTCTCTTATTATCCTTTTAATGGCTTTGGGATCTGTAATGATGCTCCCTATTTTGGTTGCCTTTTGCTGTATATGACTGTTCCACACCTTAGTGCCTTAAAACAACAGACATTAAATTATCTCACCTTTTCTGTGGATCAGGAATTTGGATGTGACTCAGCTGGATGACAGAAGAGGCGATGGCACCCCACTCCAGTACTCTTGCCTGGAAAATCCCATGGACAGAGGAGCTTGGTGGGCTGCAGTCCATGGGGTCACGATGAGTCAGACACGACTGAGCTACTTCACTTTCACTTTTCACTTTCATGCATTGGAGAAGGAAATGGCAACCCACTCCAGTGTTCTTGCCTGGAGAATCCCAGGGACGGGGGAGCCTGATGGTCTGCCGTCTATGGGGTCGCACAGAGTTGGACACAACTGGAGTGACTTAGCAGCAGCAGCAACAGCAGCTGGATGATCTTGGATCAGTGTTTCTCCTGAGATAGCAGTGAAGATTTTGGCCAGGATGTCTGTTATCTACACACTTAACTAGAGCGAGAAAATTTTGCTGCCAAGATTGCTTATTCACACAGCTATAGATTCAGTTCAGTTCAGTCACGTCTGACTCTTTGCGACCCCATGAATTGCAGCACGCCAGACCTCCCTGTCCATCAAGAACTCCCGGAGTTCACCAAACTCATGTCCATTGAGTCAGTGATGCCATCCAGCCATCTCATCCTCTGTTGTCCCCTTCTCCTCCTGCCCCCAATCCCTCCCAGCATCAGAGTCTTTTCCAATGAGTCAACTCTTCGCATCAGGTGGCCAAAATATTGGAGTTTCAGCTTTAGCATCAGTCCTTCCAAAGAACACCGAGGACTGATCTCCTTTGAAATGGACTGGTTGGATCTCCTTGCAGTCCAAGGGACTCTCGAGAGTCTTCTCCAACATCACAGTTCAAAAGCATCGATTCTTTGGCGCTCAGCTTTCTTCACAGTCCAACTCTCACATCCATACATGACCACTGGAAAAACCGTAGCCTTGACTAGCTATATATAAAAGGACTCGATTTTTTACTGCTATTGATAGAGGCCTCAGTTCCTCACCATGTGGACCTCTCATAGTGTTGTTTGACTGTCATCACAACAGGGCAGCTGTCTTCCCTCTGAGTGACTGATAAAACAGAGAAGTTAAGCAGAAAGCTGCACCGTGCTTTTTCTCTCCCAGCCTCTAAAGTTACACATTTACTTCTGTTTTATTCTGTTTGTTAGAAGCAAGTTCTCAAATCTGATTCATATTAAAAGGAGATGAGGCACCAATGCTTTAAGGTAGAATTGGCAAAGAAATTATGAATATAATCTCATGTCCATTCCTGATATTGGTATTTTGTGTGTGTCTCTCTTCTTTTTCCTGATGGATTTGGATAGGGACCTGTAAGTCTTACTGATCTCTACAGAGAATCAACTTTGATTTTTTATTTTTCTCTGGTATTTTCTGTTTCTGTTTCATTGATTCCTGATCTTAAATTTCCTAATTTTTTAGGTGGAAGATTAGGTCTTTGATAATGAGACATTTTTCTTTTATAGTGTAGATAAACAATATTATTTATATAATAAGAATTCTGTTAAATTTATTGGATCTCACTTGATAGTGTAGAATATGGTTTATTTTGGTAAATGTTCTGTGTATACTTGGAAAGAATGTATATTATGCTGCTGTTGGGTAGAGTGTTCTATAAATGTCAGGTCAGATTGGTTCATAACGCTATTCAAGTTTTGTATATCCTTACTGAGTTTCTGTAGTTGCTCAGTTAATGAAAGGGGGTATTGAAATTTCCAGCTACATTCAGTTTGTTTAGTCGCTCAGTCTTGTCTGACTCTTTGCAACCCATGAAGTGCAGCACGCCAGGCCTCCCTGTCCATCAACACCCCCCGGAGTTTACCCAAACTCATGACCGTTGAGTTGGTGATGCCATCCAACCATCTCATCCTCTGTCATCCCCTTCTTCTGCCCTCAATCTTTCCCAGCATCAGGGTCTTTTCAAATAACTCAGCTCTTCACATAAGGTGGCCAAACGAGTTTAAGTTTCAACATCAGTCCTTCCAATGAATACCCAGGACTGATCTCCTTTAGGATGGACTGGTTGGATCTCCTTGCAGTCCAAGGGACTCTCAAGAGTCTTCTCCAACACCACAATTCAAAAGCATCAATTCTTTGGCCCTCAGTTTTCTTTATAGTGCAACTCTGAAATCCATACATGACTACTGGAAAAACCATAACCTTGGCTAGACGGACCTTTGTTGACAAAGTGATGTCTCTGCTTTTTAATACGCTGTCTAGGTTGGTCGTAACTTTGCTTCCAAGAAGTAAGCATCTTTTAATTTCATGGCTGCAATGACCATCTGCAGTGATTTTGGAGCCCCCCAGAATAAAGTCTGACAGTGTTTCCACTGTTTCCCCATCTATTTGCCATGAGGTGATGGCACTGGATGCGCTGATCTTACTTTTCTGGATGTTGAGCTTTCAGTCAACTTTTTCACTCTCCTCTTTCACTTTCATCAAGAGGCTCTTTAGTTCTTCTTCACTTTCTGCCATAAGGGTGGTGTCATCTGCATAGCTGAGGTTATTGATACTTCTCCCGGCAATCTTGATTCCAGTTTGTGCTTCCTCCAGCCCAGCGTTTCTCATGATGTACTCTGCATATAAATAAACAGAGTGACAATATATAGCCTTGACTTACTCCTTTTCCTGTTTGGAACCAGTCTGTTGTTACATGTTCATTTCTAGCTATTGCTTCTTGACCTGCATTTGGATTTCTCAAGAGGCAGGTCAGGTGGTCTGGTATTCCCATCTCTTTCAGAATTTTCCACAGTTTCTTGTGATCCACACAGTCAGAGCCTTTGGCATAGTCAGTAAAGCAGAAAAAGATATTTTTCTGGAACTCTCATGCTTTTTCCATGATCCAGCTGATGTTGGCAATTTGATCTCTGGTTCTTGTGCCTTCTCTGAAACCAGCTTGAACATCTGGAACTTCATAGTTCACGTATTGCTGACGCCTGGCTTGGAGAATTTTGAGCATTGCTTTACTAGTGTGTGAAATGAGTGCAATTGTATGGTAGTTTGAGCATTCTTTGGCATTGCTCTTTGGGGTTAGAATAAAAACTGACCTTTTCCAGTCCTGTGGCCACTGCTGAGTTTTCCAAATTTGCTGACATACTGACTGCAGCCCTTTCACAGAGTCATCTTTTAGGGTTTGAAATAGCTCAACTGGAATTCCATCACCTCCACTAGCTTTGTAGAGATGCTTCCTATGGCTCACTTGACTTCACATTCCGGGATGTCTGGCTCTAGGTGAATGATCACACTATCGTGATTATCTGGGTCATGAGAATCTTTTTTGTATAGTTCTTTCTGTGTATTCTTGCCACCTCTTCTTGGTATCTTCTGCTTCTGTTAGGTCCATACCATTTCTGTCCTTTATTGAGCCCATTTTTGCATGAAATGTTCCCTTGGTATCTCTAATTTTCTTGAAGAGATCTGTAGTCTTTCCCATTCTATTGTTTTCCTCTATTTCTTTGCATTGATTGCTGAGGAAGGCTTTCTTCTCTCTCTTTGCTATTCTTTGGAACTCTGCATTCAAATGGGTATATCTTTCCTTTTCTCCTTGGGTTTTCACTTCTCTTCTTTTCACAGGTATTTGTAAGGCCTCCTCAGACAGCCATTTTGCTTTTTTGCATTTCTTTTCCTTGGGGATGGTCTTAATCCCTGTCTCCTGTACAGTGTCAGGAACCTCTGTCCATAGTTCATCAGGCACTCTGTCTATCAGATCTAGTCCCTTAAATGTATTTCTCACTTTCTGTTAGGGATTTGATTTAGGTCATACCTGATGGTCTAGTTGTTTTCCCTACTTTCTTCAATTTAAGTCTGAATTTGGCAATAAGCAGTTCATGATCTGAGCCACAGTCAACTCCCGGTCTTGTTTTTGGTGACTGTGTAGAGCTTCTGCATCTTTGGCTGCAAAGAATCTAATCAGTCTGATTTCCGTATTGGCTATCTGGTGATATCCACGTGTAGAATCTTCTTTTGTGTTGTCCTTCCAATGAATATTTAGAACTGTTTTCCTTTAGAATGGACTGGTTGGATCTCCTTGCAGTCTAAGAGACTCTCAAGAGTCTTCTCCAACACCACAGTTCAAAGGCATCAATTCTTCAGTGCTCAGCTTTCTTTATAGTCCAACTCTCACATTCACACATGACTACTGGAAAAACCAGAGCTTTGACTAGATGGACCTTTGTCGGCACGGTAATGTCTCTGCTTTTTAATATGCTGTCTAGGTTTGTCATAGCTTTTCTTCCAAGGAGCAAGTGTCTTTTAATTTCATGGCTGCAGTTACCAAACTGCAGTGCTTTTGGAGCCCCCCAAAATAAAATCTCTCACTGTTTCCATTGTTTCCCCATTTATTTGCCATGAAGGCTTCTGTGAGCTGTGATAATTTTTTAGACCTTCCTTGTTTTCGATGACTCTGACTCCTTTATGATTATGAAATGACCCTTTTAATTGAGGAATTCTAGTCAAGTTTATTGTAGGACACTGCTCTACTAGGATTTGCCTTTTTTCTTGTGATTAGGCTTTATGGGTTTTTGAGAGAAACATCACAAAGTTTAGATACCATTTCATCACATCATGTTAAGGGTACATATTATCAACATGATTTATGACTGTTGATGTTGACTTTGATCACTTGGCTGAAGTTGTGTTTGTAGGTTTCCCTACTGGGATGTCGCTTTTTTTCCAACCCCTTTCCATACTGTATTCTTTGGCAGGAAGTCACTATGAGCAGCCCTTATTAAGAAGTGGGGAATTATTCTGCCTCCCTTTTGAAGTGGAGTATCTATATACAGTTAACCCTTGAATAACGCAAAGCTTAAGTGTGCTAAACCTTGTGGGCGTGAAAATCCATCTGTGAAATCAGCCAAGTGCAGATTGTATAGCACTACAGTATGTAGTTATTGTAAAAAAAAAAAAAATCTATGTATAAGTGGACCTGAACAATTCAAACTCATGTTGTTCAAGAGTCAGTCGTAATTTATCTGGAATTCTTCTGCATACGAGATTAATTTCTCCATTTCTTAATTCAATCATTTATATCAGTATGGACATACAGATATTTTATATTTTGAATTATATTCTAGCACTACGTTATTTGTTGTTTAAGTCATTCCAGCTTTGGCACAATTAATTATGCTTTAAAGAGATTTTGAAAAATAAGAAAAAGGTCTTTTATATTTATCTATATATTTACTGTTTCTGATACTCTTTGTTGTATACCCAGATTTCCATCTTGTTTTATTTTGTTGTTATTTTTGTTCAGTCACTCAGTCATGTCCATGTCTTTGTTCCCCGTGGACTCATTTACTTTCTCCCTAAACTTGGTCCTTTACCATTTCTTGTAGTGCATATCTGCTAGTGCTGAATTCTTCAGCTGTTTTATGTCTCAAAAATTGTTTATTTGATCTTTTGAAAGATACTTTCACTGGGTATAAAGTTCTAGGTTGACTTCTTGTTTTAGTGCTTTAGCAGCTTTGTTTCATTGTCTTGTTTTATTATGTATGAGAAATCTCTACTTTTTATCTTTATCTTTGATCCTCTGTAAGTGTATTGTTTTTCTTTGACTGTTAATATTTTTCTCACTGGTTTCTGTCAATTTGATTGTGATGTTCCTTGATGTAGTTGCCTTCATGTTTTTCCTTCATAGGGTTTATTGTGCTTTTTGGATCTGTATTTTCATTTAATTTGGAAAAACTTCAGCCATTATTTCTTCAAAAAGTTTTTTGCTCCTTCCTGCTTCCTATGTTGGGGACTCCAAATACATGTGTATTAAGTCACTTTAAGTTGTTCCATAATTCATTGATTTTTTTTCCCATTTTCCAGTCAGTTTCTCTGCTTTCTTTGGATGTTCTACTTCTGTGTTTTCAGGTACACAAATATATTTTTTTCAGTGTTTAATCTGCTGTTAATAACTGTATTGTAACATTTTTCATCTCAAACGTTGTATTTTTCATCTCTTCAACTTGGGTCTTTGTGTTTTTTTGTGTCTGTTTAGCATACTGGTGCTTTTCTCTACCTTCCTGAACATAACTGCTTAAGTGGAGGAGGGGAAGCTCTATCATCTGCCATTTTATATTTGTTTCTCTTGATTTTTCTCTTTTTAATCTTATTTTCTTACTTCTTTGCATACCTGGTATTTTGATTGGTTGACATACATTGTGCATTCCACTGGCTGTATGAAATTTTTTGTTCTCTTAAATATTCTTGATTTCAAAGAACCAACTCATTGTAAAAGCCTTTGAGGCTGGGAAAGATTGAGAGCAGGAGGAGACAGGGGCAACAAGTAGAGATAGTTGGATGGCATCACCGACTCAATGGACATGAGTTTGAGCAAATTTTGGAAGATGGTGAAAGACAGGGAAGCCTGGAATATTGTAGTTCATGGGGTTGCAAGGAGTTGGACACAACTGAGTGACTGAATGACAACCTTTAAATTACTTGGAAACAGCAAATCTTTCCAAGGTTTACTTTTAAGCTCTGTTAAGCTGAAACAGAACAGACTTGAGCCTAGAGATCTGGTTATGCCACTAAGACAACACTCTGAAGAGTACTGTTTAATAGCTCTTATAGTACAAGGTTTTCCACTCTGATTGGTTAGAACATGATTCTTTTAGCCTTGTGTGAGTGCCTCGAGATATTCTCTTATCTCCCCATCTTTAGGTAGTCTCACATCCTGTGGCAATCAGTACTCAGCGGAAGAACCCTTTTTAGGAATTCTCTGAAGTTCTGTAGAATTATTCTCTGTGTAATTTTTCTCCATGTATTTCTCTCCTCTTTTGTACTATACCTTGTAAATTCTACATGCCTTGGCCTCCCCTTACTCATGCCTGTCTTCTCAAATAATAGAATATGTTAAGCTCTATTTGGTTCTTCATCCTTGCCCTGCAGCCTGAAAATTCTCCAGGCTGGCCAATTACAGAGACTTTTCTCCTTTGTTTCCCTTCTTTCAGGGGTCATTGTCCTGTGCTGCCTGTTGTTTGATGTCTAAAAATCATTGTTTCAAGTATTTTGTCCAGTCTTTTAGTTAAAATGGGAAGATAAATCCTTCCCGGTTGTTCCATTATATAAACTAAAGGACGTTCCCTTTCAGTTTCTTAAAGGAATACTGAATTACATATTATTAAGTGAGCATTTTCACTCGGATTATTAAAAGTTTGTTCCACTGTGGCTTTTTAAAGTCTTGTTTTATTTATTATTCTATTTCCCATATGTTATTTGATCTTTTTCTTATTGGGGTTTTTGTTTTTTTTATTTTTGCTTGTGTTCCACTTCAGTTGCTTTTCTCAAGTGGTCTTTAATTTTTTTCTCATTTGGTCATTTTCTTACCTTTTTGTCTTTTATGAATTTTTTATTTTATTCTATTCTCTTTTGAATAGCTCTTAATTTATCCTTCCATTTTAATATTATTTTGTCTTTTTTTCGCCTCAGTTTCTGTTACGAGGTTTTAAAATTTCTGAATCTGGGTGCAAATACTCACCAAATAATGTTTAATTCAGTACTGTAATTTGTTTATGCCTTTTGTTTTTTGTTTATGTTGAGGGACTGTCATCACCTGAAATGTCTCAGTTCTTATTTTTTTTAATTTATATATTTATTTTATTTGGAGGACAATTACTTTACAGTATTGTGATGGTTTTTGCCATACATCAGTGTGAATCAGCCATAGGTACATATAATGTCCCCTCCATCCCGAATCCCCCTCCCACCTCTCTCTCCACATTTTGATTTTGTCTCATAGTAGGTTAGCAGGTCATAGTAGTATGCAGGTCAAGAAGCAACAGTTAGAACTGGACATGGAACAACAGACTGGTTCCAAATAGGAAAAGGAGTACATCAAGGCTGTTTATTGTCACCCTGCTTATTTAACTTATATGCAGAGTACATCATGTGAAATGCTGGACTGGATGAGGCACAACCTGGAATTAAAGATTGCTGGGAGAAATATCAATAACTTCAGATATGCAGATATGCCACCCTTATGGCAGAAAGCAAAGAAGAACTAAAGAACCTCTTGATGGAAGTGAAAGAGGAGAATAAAAAAGTTGGCTTCAAACTCAGCATTCAGAAAACTAAGATCATGGCATCTGGTCCCATCACTTCATGGCAAATAGATGGGGAAACAATGGAAACAGTGGCAGACTATATTTTGAGGGGCTCCAAAATCACTGCAGATGGTGACAATGAAAAGATGCTTGCTCCTTAGAAGAAAAGTTATGACCAACCTAGACAGCATATTAAAAAGTAGAGGCATTACTTGCTGACAAAGGTCCATCTAGTCAAAGCTATGGTTTTTCTAGTAGTCATGTATGGATGTGAGAGTTCGACTATAAACTTTGAGTCAGTGCCGAAGAATTGATGCTTTTGAACTGTTGTGTTGGAGAAGATCTTGAGAGTCCCTTGGACTGCAAGGAGATCGAACCAGCCCATCCTAGAGGAAATCATTCCTGAATTTTCATTGGAAGGACTGATGCTGAAGCTGAAATACCAATACTCTGGCCACCTGATGCAAAGAACCGACTCATTGGAAAAGATCCTGATGCTGGGAAAGATTGAAGGCAGAAGGAGAAGGGGATGACAGAGGGTGAGATGGTTGGATGGCATCACTGAGTCAATGGACATGAGTTTGAGCAAGCTCCAGGAATTGGTGATGGGGTAGCAAAGAGTTGGATATGACTGAGCTACTGAACTGAACTGAGCTTAGCATTGATGGACACATTATCTTTGTGTTTGTCAACCGTTGGCTGCAGTAATTTGTTAAATTCCTCAAGCATGCCCTCTTTGGATCTACATAGCAAGGAAATGCAAAATAGAAGGAATATATGTATATTTATGGCTGATTCATTTTGCTGTACAGCAGAAACTGATACAGCAGTGTAAAGCAACTATAAGTAAGTAAGTGTAAGTGTACTCGCTCAGTCGTGTTCGACTCTTTGCGACCCCATGGACTGTAGCCCATCAAGCTCCTCTGTCCATGCGATTTTCCAGGCAAGAATACTGGAGTGGGTTGCTATTTCCTTCTCCAGGGGATCTTCCTGACCCAGGATGGAACCTGGGTCTTATGCATCACAGGCAGATGCTTTACCCTCTGAGCCACCAGGGAAGCAATTATACTCTAATTTAAAAAAGTACTCTCTTCTGTTTGCAAAATGCAGTTTACTTAATGGATGATTGTTTTCGGTAGTGTTGGAGGAAAAATCCAGCATTTTTAATGTTATGTAAGACCCTCAGTTTCCCATAGTTGCTACTTTTTCCTCTTAACACCGTTTCCAAAGGATCACCCTTTTACTATCTTCTACTTTTACAGTTCTTATCCAAGATGAGGTCCTTGACTTTTATGTTGCTAATTCTTTATTTTTCACACATAATCTAATCCCCTCTTCTGTTTTCTGGTTTTTTTTTTTTTTTTTTTTTAAATTTCCTGAATCCCCTAGCTCTCTCAAAGGACTTGATGTAGGAGCCTCAGGATGGAAGGCACTGGAAAGCGGTTTGTATTTTTCTTCTTACAGGCAGTTTGGAAGTTTATACCATTCTCTTTCTTCTGCCTCTGCCTAAGACGGGATTTTTCTGGTTCTATTTGCTCTTAATTTTGATGTACATATTTTTTGGGAATGGTATGTAGACAGATTCAGATTTAGGCAACTGTTGATACTTTTGTTTGCTGTAAATTTGGAAATTCTTCATGAGAGCAGTTAACATTTTTTTTCCTATGATTTAACTAAAAAAAGATAATTTTAGACATTTTCTTGAATCAGTATTATGACATGTGACATGGCATTTCACTTTTAAAATGGTTGGATTTTGCAAATAAGAGACTTTGGAATTTTATTATTTTACGTAACACAGTTGAGTAGAGTAGTTTTACTATTTTTCATGTAAATTTTGAGTTCCGGATTGTTCTTACACCTATGTGTGGGGTGTCTATAAAGTTAGGTTAAGGTTACTACATAATACTTTTTAGTGGTTTAATGAAATAGTGAATTATTGTTACTTGACCTTTTGAAAAGGTCAGTAGTACATTTTGTTTCATTTTTTAAAGGACATTTAAATGTAATGAAAGTCAGAACTGCAATATTACCATGAAAGTAAAGGTTATGGGGTACATTTAATTGTGTTCCTCTATTTTTGAAACTGCTTTGAGGGAGATTCTGATAAAATTCTCGTGGTAATTGTTTTTCAAGAATTTTATTACTCTTTTTCATTTTATACTGTTGGAGTAAAAGATTATATTTCTGTTTGTCTTTTTCTGCTTACCTTTGCTTAGATTTCATGTGTATTATGCTATTTAAGGTACAAAGTTTAAGCTGCTTTCCCATTCACTTTCTCAAGAAAGTAAAACAGTATATTTCTCAGAGAACTGTCCTTCTTTCCTTAGAAGGACTTTTAAGTAAAATTTAGTTTTTTCAGATTATAGTTAATGAATATTTAAATTAAGTAACAGTGTTTCAAGGATTTTATTTATTAAAGGTCTTTAAGTGTGGGAGAACTAAATATACTCCAATTTATGAAAATATTTCTCTGGTATATTAAGATTATTTAAATATTTTCACTTTATTAAAATTTGGAAAACTACAAATATGGGGTATGTCATGATTTTTTCTTCTATTTCCAAATCAGTTTGAGGGAATTTCTTTTTTCTTGAATTTATTTCCTAAGAAATAACATTTAATTTTCTCCTTTATGTCTGCATAACAATTTGTTAGTATTTCTTATTTATGTGAATGACTTTTTCTTTAAAAACAAAATCCTGTCTCAGTGTTTTGATTACCCAATAATCACAAAAGTTTCTGACATATTTTTCAGTTATTTTCCCTTAAATGCACTATTTTGTTGGTTGTATTTTAACAAGAATTTGAATAAAGTTGATACCTTTTAGAAAATACAGGAAAATGTTGCCTTTTTTATGTGATTCTGATTGACTTCTCTTAATTTGAGTGAAGCTTTTTAATATTTTCCACAGGGAAGAGATTTCCACCTTAGACTATTGCTGCCCAAAGATTTACAGCTGAGGAATGCCAGGTAATGTGGTATTTTGTTATATACTCTACAGGCATCTTGGTGGGATGGGCAGTCACATCTGTATAAACTGATTCTGTTTGTTAGAGTTCTGCTTATTAATTAGTTAGGCAGAAGCATTTCTGATTTTTACAAATCAGTGTGCTTTTTAAATGATTTTCTGTGATGTTGAAGTGCTCTTCAACAGCAACACAGTCTAGTTTACTTTTTATTTAAAGCAGTAAACAACAAGTGAAAATATTTGGAGAATAGAAAATAATTAGAAAACTTTGTTTCCAACTTTCTGACTGATGTTAATTATGTGTATGTTCAGGCATGGGAAGCCCCACAACATCAGTTCTGCCCTGATAGAAATTAGGTGTCATCATGGGCTATAGGTATTGACAGCCCTTTAAGGAATGTCAAGAGATGAGAATAGAAATTTAGGTAGCACCTAAAATCTAATTTCTGCTCCAAAATTTTTCTGAGGGTAGGAAAGGAAGAAGAATCCAGAGACAGTTATGAGTAGAACTGACAGGATTTTGTGACTGATCAGAAGTGGGAGATAAGAGGGAGACAGGAGTGGAGGATTCTTTGCAAATTCCTAACTCAGATCACTAAGCTAGAGAAGAGGTCACAGATGGAAGAAGTTGAAGGAGAGTTGTTTTCAGGCATATCAGATGTGAAGTATGAACAGGAGATTTTAGTAGGTAGTAGTATTTTGGTTGGAGAAGGAAATGGCAACCTATACTCCAGTACTCTTGCCTGGAGAATTCCAGGGACGGAGGAGCCTGGTGGGCTGCCGTCTATGGGGTTGCACAGAGTCGGACACAACTGAAGCGACTTAGCAGCAGCAGCAGCAGTGTTTTGGTGGGGAACTTAAGCATGAAGCTTGGAGTGGAGATGTGTGTAGAAGTCACAGTAGTCATGGGATTTGGGGCCATGAATGTGGATAGGTTTTCCTGCATGGATAGAGTGAGAAGAGAAAGCTAGTGACATAATCTGGAGGGCATAACAATATTTAAAGGTGCAGTAAATAAAGAAGACCTTGAAAGAAGACAAAGGATTGAGAAGATTTAACAGGAAAACCTGGACAGTTGTTTCTGAAACCAAAAAAAGAGCAGCTTAAAAGTCAGAGTGGTTAACAGTGTTTAGTGTTGCAAAGGGGTCAGGTTCGATTGCAGGTTTCATGTAGTGGTTGAAGTCGGCTTGTATTGGGGTTTTTGGAGTGGGTAGAAAGGAAATGTAAACAGTATAAACTACTTTGAAGAACAGGAATGGCCAGAGAAAGGTGTGCAGTCAAGGAAGAGTTATAATTACATATTTTCTTAAAAATAAGATTTGCTTAAGTTACAGAGGAAAAAACGCTAGTGGAAAGTAAGGATACCACAGTAAAGGAGTAATTAGTGAATTGATGTGACTGAGCTGGTGGCAGGAGGTGGAAAGTACATTTGAAGATGGGGTTCCCCATGGGCAGTCGAATGAGCTATTCTGCCCTTGTGACAGGAGATAGCAGAGAGGATGTGGGTTAGCAGACCAGAAAAGGAGAGTCATGATGGTTTGAAAAGACCATGGTTGGGAAAACTCAGACTTTCTACTTTTAGGTAAGTAAAAGCATTTCTAGAAGAGTTACCTAACAGTGTTAAGAATGCAGCTGAGGGTGAGACAGTAGATAGTTGAACATTAATTTATCACTACTTACACAGTTAAAAGTATATATGTCCTTAATCTGGAATTTAAGGAAGATTAGATTGTTATAATGGACACAGGAGCCTATGGGGCTACAGTCCACGAAGTCTCAAACAGGCAGACATGGCTAAGCCAGCACAAACACAGATTATTATAATGCATTTGGTTTCTCAAATACAAGTTCTGTAAATTATGATCAAAACTGTTGGTTTTATTTAACCTATCTTGGAAAAGAATCCAGTTCAAGAAAACGTTGCTTTGGATATGTTAAAGTTAAAAAAAAATATACTGTTTGTTTGCATGTCATTTGCTGATTGCAGTCATTTATATTTTGAAATAAAGTTAGTACCAACAGTGTGAAGACATGATTTTCAACAGTACTAGCGGTAAAAATTTTATTAACTTGTCAGAATTATGTTTATGTCATTCTTTTCTATGTATGTACATATTAGAGTTAGCATACAAATGTTTTTTTCTTTTAATTCTAAACATGAACAAACCATTATGTTCCATTAAAATTTTAGATTACTATGTAGTTGGCAGCTGAAAGCAGTACTTAATGGATATCATCACATAGTACAACAGGTAAGTCCTTTTTTTAAAAGATTTGTTTTAAGTGAGGGTAGTTAGTTAATCTGATCACATGGACCAGAGCCTTATCTAACTCAATGAAACTATGAGCCCTGCTGTGTAGGGCCACCCAAGATGGATGGGTCATGGTGAAGAGTTCTGAAAAAATGTGGTCCACTGGAGAAGGGAATGGCAAACCACTTCAGTATTCTTGCCTTGAGACCCCAATGATCAGTATGAAAAGGCAAAAAGATAGGACACTGAAAGATGAACTCCCTAGGTCGGTAGGTGCCCAATATGCTTTTAGATGTCAGTGGAGTAGTAACTCCAGAAAGAATGAAGAGACGGAGTCAAAGCAAAAATACCACTCAGTTGTGGATGTGACTGGTGATGGAAGTAAAGTCTTATACTGTAAAGAGCAATATCGATAGGAACCTGGAATGTTAGGTCCATGAATCAAGGCAAATTGGGAGTGCTCAAATAGGAGATGACAAGAGTGAACGTTTAAATTTTAGGAATCAGCAAGCTAAAATAGACTGGAATGGGTGAATTTAACTCAGATCATTATATCTACTACTGTGGGCAAGAATCCCATAGAAGAAATGGAGTAGCCATCATAGTCAACAAGAGTCTGAAATGCAGTATTTGTATGCAATCTCAAAAATGACAGAATGAAATCTGTTCATTTCCAAGGCAAACCATTCAATATCGCAGTAATCCAAGTCTATGCCCCGACCAGTAATGCTAAAGAAGCTGAAGTTGAATAGTTCTGTGAAGACCAACAAGACCTTCTAGAACTAACAGCCAAAAAGGATGTCCTTTTCATTATAGGGGACTGGAATGCAAAAGTAGGAAGTCAAGAGATACCTGGAGTAACAGGCAAATTTGGCCTTGGAGTACAGAATGAATCAGGGCAAAGGCTAATAGAGTTTTGCCAAGAGAACACACTAGTCATAGCAAACACTCTCTTCCACAAACACAAGAGAAGACTCTACACATGGACATCAGCAGATGGTAAATACCAAAAACAGACTGATTATATACTTTGCAGCCAAAGATGGAGAAGCTCTATACAGTCAGCAAAAACAAGACCAGAAGGTGTGGCTCAGATGATGAATTCCTTGTTGCCAAATTCAGACTTAAATTGAAGAAAGAAGGGAAAACCTCTAAACCATTCAGGTATGACCTAAATCAGGTCCCCAACAGTTATACAGTGGAAATAGATTCAAGGGATTAGATCTGAAAGACAGAGTGCCTGAAAAACTATGGTGAAGGTTCGTGACATTGTACAGGAGGCAGAGATCAAGACCATCCCCAAGAAAAAGAATTGCAAAAAGGCAAAATGGTTGTCTGAGGAGGCCTTACAAATAGCTGTGAAAAGAAGAGAAGTGAAAGGCAAAGGAGAAAAGGAAAGATATACCCATTTGAATGCAGAGTTCCAAAGAATAGCAAGGAGAGATCAGAAAGCCTTCCTCAGTGATCAGTGCAAAGAAATAGAGGAAAACAATAGAATGGGCAAGACCTGAGATCTCTTCAAGAAAATTAGAGATACCAAAGGAACATATCATGCAAAGATGGGCACAATAAAGGACTGAAATGGTATGGACCTAACAGAAGCAGAAGCTATTAAGAAGAGGTGGCAAGAATACACAGAACTTTACAAAAAAGATCTTCATGACCCAGATAACCACGATGATGGGATCACTCACCTAGAGCCACACATCCTGGCACGTGAAGTCAAGTGGGTCTTAGGAAGCATCACTATGAACAAAGCTAGTGGAGGTGATGGAATTCCAGTTGAGCTATTTCAAATCCTACAAGATGATGCTGTGAAAGGGCTGCAGTCAATATGTCAGAAAATTTGGAAAACTCAGCAGTGGCCACAGGACTGGAAAAGGTCAGTTTTCATTCCAATCCCAAAGAAAGGCAATGCCAAAGAATGTTCAAACTACCTCACAATTGACCCTCATCTCAAGCACTAGCAAAGTAATGCTCAGAATTCTCCAAGCCAGGCTTTAGCAGCACATGAACTGTAAACTTCCAGATGTTTAGCTGGATTTAGAAAAGGCAGGGGAACCAGAGATCAAATTGCCAACATCCACTGGATCATCGAAAAAGCAAGAGGGTTCCTGAAAGACATCTACTTTTGCTTTATTGACTATGCCAAAGCCTTTGACTGTGTGTATCACTTTCATCAAGAGGGTCATTAGTTCTTCTTTATTTTCTGCAATAAGGGTGGTGTCATCGGCATATCTGAAAATCTTGATTCCAGCTTGTGCTTCATTCAGTCCAGCGTCTCTCACGATGTACTTTACATAGAAGTTAAATAAGCAGGGTGACAGTATATAGCCTTGATGTACTCCTTTTCTGATTTGGAACCAGTCTGTTGTTCCATGTCCAGTTCTAACTGTTGTTTCTTAACCTGCATACAGATTTCTCAAGAGGCAGGTCAGGTGGTCTGGTATTCCCATCTCTTTCAGAATTTTCCACAGTTTATTGTGATCCACACAAAAGGTTGTGATCCAGTCAAAAGGTTTGGCATAGTAAATAAAGCAGTAGATGTTTTTATGGAACTCTTTCTCTTTTTCTATGATCCAACGCATCTTGGCAATATTATCTTGTTCCTCTGCCTTTTCTAAAACCAGCTTGAACATCTGGATGTTCATGGTTCATGTACTGTTAAAACCTGGCTTGGCAAATTTTGAGCTTTACTTTGCTAGCGTGTGAGATGAGGGCAATTGTGAGGTAGTTTGAACATTCTTTGGTATTGCCTTTCTTTGGGATTGGAATGAAAACTGACCTTTTCCAGTCCTGTGGCCACTGCTGGGGTTTTCAAATTTGCTGGTGTATTGAGTGCAGCACTTTGATAGCATCATCTTGTAGGGTTGAAATAGCTCATCTGGAATTCCATCACCTCCACTAGCTTTGTTCGTAGTGATGCTTCCTAAGGCCTGCTTGACTTCACATTCCAGAAGTGTGGCTCTAGGTGAGTGATCCCATCATCGTGGTTATCTTGGTCATGAGGATCTTTTTTGTATAGTTCTTCTGTGTATTCTTGCCACCTCTTCTTAATAGCTTCTGCTACTGTTAGGTCCATACCATTTCTGTCCTTTATTGTGCCCATCTTTGCATGAAATGTTCCCTTGGTATCTCTATTGTTTTCCTCTATTTCTTTGCACTGATCACTGAGGAAGGCTTTCTGATCTCTCCTTGCTATTCTTTGGAACTCTGCATTCAAATGGGTATATCTTTCCTTTTCTCCTTTGCCTTTCACTTCTCTTCTTTTCTCAGCTATTTTTAAGGCCTTGCCAGACAACCATTTTGCCAAGAGACGTTAGGAATTTACTAAATATGCTCTTTTTAAAACCTATTTTGCAAAGTATTATAACACACTGCATTATGTAGGTTTTTTCTTTATCAAGCATTTTATGGAACCATATTTTATGTAAAATATTTTCCGTCTAAAATCCTCAGCACATTTCCCGGTAGCATTTGTGTTGAAACTTTATTTCCATGTTTGGAACTTCAGGGCCTTCAAATGCATTCACTTTCTCTTCCTGAATAGTGGTGGTACCAAAAGTATCCCAGGACCCTTTTAGGAGTTGTAGGACATCTGTGGCAAAAGTGTGATTGTAGTTCAAGGAACAGAACTACAACAACAGAACTAGCAACAGAAAAGTGGGGTGGAAAGCACTTAGGATCAGGCCTGCATATGTAATAAGAGTAGATGTAAAGGCAGCATAGATGAAATATAGGCAGGATTTATTTAGTTACTTTAATTTTTTTTTTTAATTTATAAGTTATACTTTAGACACACTTCACCCACTTTATCCATATCCCTACCCAAATTCAGTTATTCATAATGTTTAGGTTCCTCTTCCTGAAAATTCTTTTAATGATTAGAGAAACAAGCAAATCAGTTACTGAAGCAATTGAAAATAATGAAATACCTCTTGTAGAAAAGTAGATGCAAATAGAGCTGCCTTTCTTTTAATGGTTTATTAATTTGTGTGTTTTTCCTGATCTTCTGTTTTCTCTATCTTAAAGCAGGTTATTATCTATGGTAAATGACAATGACAGTTACTCTCACTTAAAGCAGTACTGAACCACAAAGAAATACAGGAAATAGTTTGATTTGTAGAAAGTAGACTGTCATTGCTGGCAATATAATTACAGCATATTTTTAAGGGAATGTTTACATGATTTCTCTTTGTGTTCTCTCCACCATCCCCTCCCCTTTCACTGAGACTATATTGTATGCTAAAGTTTAAGAAATGAATCTGAGATAGCTAAATAGCTTGAAGAAAAACTCTTAATGAAGACTTAAGATTCATAAGTTTTTCTCCACCAATTCACCAAGAGAGCTCCTAGAAAAAGTCCCAGTTATGTATCTTCCCCCTTGCCCTCCAATACTATAGAACCCAGTATTAGTTTTAGTCTTTGTTTTATTCCAAAGTCCAGGTGAACGTTACTGTTCTTTCCTGGTGTCATTTTTAACTTCATTAAATATGAGTCAGGGCTGGAGATGTGGTCAGCAGTCTTTTCTGTGAAGGGCCAGGTAGTAAATTTTACAGGTTTTGGGGACCCTAAGATCTCAGTTATGACTACATAGCTCTGCCCTTGTAGCACAGAGCAGCTTTGACAAGTGGTAAATGAATAGGCGTGGCTGCATTTCATCACAACTCTATAAAAACAGCTATTGGGCTGGATTTAGCCTCTGAGCTGTAGTTTGCACACTTTTGGTATAATTTATTACTTATCACTAGTCAACTACAGGGGAAATATATAGAAGAAGGGAAAGTCAAAGATTTGTTCTGCACACTTGTGCCCTACCAAGCTACATTAAGGTATGAATCATATGCCTCGTGTATTGCTGAATACTTTAGATTATTATTTTTCTCCTCTAAAAACTGAAATTTACATATCAGCTTCAGAACTGTGTGGTGGTAGTGCAGTGCATTATAAAAAGTAGCAAAAATAACATTATTTTGATTTGAAGCAGAGAAATGATGTAGATTTATTTAATAAAGCAATTTTAATGAGAATCTTTTTGCTTTTATTTTATAATAATTTTCTTTTAAGAATCAAAGATTTCTAGGAAATGGAGCCCTGACACTTTAACACTGTACTTCAGAAGTTATTTACTTTTTGTCGTATTATTGTAACTGTTTTACCTTATTGAAAGATTGACTTCTTTTGAATTAATACAGGTTAGTTGTGAAAGGACAAAATTAACAATTATAGGCAGTCTTTAAGGTCAAAGAAAAAATTAAAATAGACAGTATTATTGATTAGTTAATTCATTATTCTAACTAGATTTACTTGTATGGATTTGCCTGATTTTTATATTTTATACTCCTCTTGACATTCCAGTCATACTATTTTTTTTAATAGTGCTGCGGTTTGCTAGATTTGCTAAACTTGACAGTAGTCTGTGCTGAATAAATAGAGTAATGTGTGAGACTTTAAGTGCCATGCTTACATAATTCAGCATATCTCACCAAATTAGATTTGAGGGTTTTAATTACTCTTTCAGAATGAAATTGGTAGAAATAATAGTGTTGATGACCAATAATTCAATTCTTATACTTTTAAGATAGCTAATATTTTTTTATATTTATATGGACTTTAAAAAATTTTCCATTTCCAGTGCATGGAATATTCATTGTACACATGAAATTAATTAAAAATATGTTTTGGTCTAGAGAATGCAGCAGTCTCCTGATCTAGTGAGTTTTATGATGGAGTTGAAGATGCTTTTGGTAAGAATTTGTTTTCTAACACTGTCATCATACTCTGTAAATCTGGTGTGTTTTTGTAATTCCTTTAAAAACTAACATTAGAATTTAAAACTTCTCAACTCTCAGTCATTTAATGTTTTATTTTACTCGTGCATAAATGTGGATGGTACTTTTCTGGAACTGCAAGAGGAATAGAATTATGTGTAAGAACCAATTTGATGGGTACACTTGACACTAGACCTGGACAGGTTGTGAAGAAATAAAGTATACTTCTGGTCTGTTAGAGAATGTAACATCAACAGAGATTAAAAAATCACTTAAAGATATGATGAAAGTGAAAGTGAAGTCGCTCAGTCGTGTCCAACTCTTTGCGACCCGGTGGTCTGTAGCCCACCAGGCTCCTCTGTCCAAGGGATTCTCCAGGCAAGAATACTGGAGTGGGTTGCCATTTCCTTCTCCAGGGGATCTTCCCAACCCAGGGATCGAACCCAGGTCTCCTGAATTGCAGGCAGACACTTTAACCTCTGAGCTACCATTCATATGCAATTACAGATTTCTGAAAAACTTGTTAAGCTTCATTACATATTTATGTCAGTTCAGTTCAGTTCAGTCGCTCAGTTGTGTCCAACTCTTTGCGACCCCATGAATCGCAGCACGCCAGGCCTCCCTGTCCATCACCAACTCCCGGAGTTTACTCAGACTCAGGTCCATCGAGTCAGTGATGCCATCAAGCCATCTCATCCTCTGTCGTCCCCTTCTCCTCCTGCCCCCAGTCCCTCCCAGCATGAAAGTCTTTTCCAGTGAGTCAACTCTTCACATATATATATAGTTATATACAATTGATTATTCAGTTCAGTTCAGTTCAGTCCAGTCGCTCAGTTGTGTCCGACTCTTTGCGACCCCATGAATCGCAGCATGCCAGGCCTCCCTGTCCATCACCATCTCCTGGAGTTCACTCAGACTCACATCCATCGAGTCAGTGATGCCATCCAGCCATGTCATCCTCGGTCATCCCCTTTTCCTCCTGCCCCCAATCCCTTCCAGCATCACAGTCTTTTCCAGTGAGTCAACACTTCGCATGAGGTGACCAAAGTACTGGAGCTTCAGCTTTAGCATCATTCCTTCCAAAGAAATCCCAGGGTTGATCTCCTTCAGAATGGACTGGTTGGATCTTGCAGTCCAAAGGACTCTCAAGAGTCTTCTCCAACACCACAGTTCAAAAGCATCAATTCTTCGGCGCTCAGCCTTCTTCACAGTCCAACTCTCACATCCATACATGACCACTGTAAAAACCATAGCCTTGACTAGACGGACCTTCGTCGGCAAAGTAATGTCTCTGCTTTTGAATATACTGTCTAGGTTGGTCATAACTTTTCTTCCAAGGAGTAAGCGTCTTTTAATTTCATGGCTGCAATCACCATCTGCAGTGATTTTGGCCCATGAAGTGATGGGACCAGATGCCATGATCTTCGTTTTCTGAATGTTGAGCTTTAAGCCAACTTTGTCACTCTCCTCTTTCACTTTCATCAAGAGGCTTTTTAGCTCCTCTTCACTTTCTGCCATAAGGGTAATGTCATCTGCATATCTGAGGTGATTGATATTTCTCCCAGCAATCTTGATTCCAGCTTGTGTTTCTTCCAGTCCAGCGTTTCTCATGATGTACTCTGCCTAGAAGTTAAATAAGCAGAGTGACAACGTACAGCCTTGACGTACTCCTTTTCCTATTTGGAACCAGTCTGTTGTTCCATGTACAGATCTAACTGTTGCTTCCTGACCTGCATACAGCTTTCTCAAGAGGCAGGTTAGGTGGTCTGGTATTCCCATCTCTTTCAGAATTTTCTACTGTTTAAGTTAACTGTGGATAAATTGGCTTCCTAGGTGGCGCTAGTGGGAAAGAACCCATCTGCCAATGTAGGAGACATAAGAGACATGGGTTGGGAAAATCCCCTGGAGGAGGGCATGGCAACCCACTCCAGTATTCTTGCCTGGAGAATTCCCATGGACAGAGGAACCTGGCAGGCTACAGTCCATGGGCTCGCAAAGAGCTGGACATGATTGAAACAACTTAGCATGCATGGATACATAAGATACTTGATTAGCAAAAGAAGGAAGACTACAGTAAATACCCATGGACCCATGAGCAAACTACAAAGTTTTGCCTAAGATATTTCTTTACCTACCTACTCTTTTAGGAGAAGGGGACTGGAGCATTTTAAAAGGTTTCCTACATTCTGAATTTGGTTCATTAGATATTCATGCTATCTTTTAACATATTATACTTTTTTTTTTGTAATCTAGCAGTTAAATTAGAGGTCTGAATGAAGTTGCATTCATTTCTCCTGATAATAATACTTTATGCTCTGTACTTCTTACTCAGCATAGGAGGTACATGGTGTCTGGTAGTTCCTCATTTAATAGAGTTAAGATTAGTCAATAGGTTTAGATCCATCCAATATAAAGTTTCTGATCAGCCTATCACCAACTGATTTTAGCTTCCAGTGGTGGTCATTAACTACATCCACTGTTTTGTTAGGGGTTGCAAATGGTGATTTAAAAAAATCCATCATCTACATTTATTAGCTGAAAATTTCACAGAAAAGAAGTTCCCCTCATCATTTATTTGGTAAATTTGAGATCTTGCCCATATTGGAATAAGGATAAGTGCTTGATTTTTTTCCTTTTTTTTAAAAATCAATTTTAAGAATAATGAGTTGGTACCTAGGCATTCAAAGGGAACTAATGATTTTTTTATTATTATGAAACCATGTATTTTAAAATATTTTATTAACTTTAGTCCATTGCGAATATTATTGTTTTTAATGCTTAAATTTTACCAGTTTTGGTCAATATAAGTCCTTTCATGTTGGCTCCTGAGTTCTTTTAACACAATCTAAGCTTCGCTTTGTGGCACCAGTTGCTCCAGTTCCATTCACTTATCCTGTTTTACCAAAGAGATATGGTTTCTTTGTAGGAAATGGTATTTGGATGCCACAGTCTTGAAACTGGCATGTTCATTGCTATTTGTTGTTCAGGCACTAAGTCATGTCTGACTGTTTGTGACCCCATGGACTGCAGCACCCCAGGCTTCCCTGTCCTTCACTATCTGCCAGAGTTTGCTCAAACTCAGATCCATGGAGTCAGTGATGCCATCCAAGCATCTTACTCTCTGTCACCTTCTTCTCCCCCTGCCCTTAATCTTTCCCAGCATCAGAATCTTTTCCAATGAGTCTGTTCTTTGCATCACCTGGTGAAAATATTGGAGCTTCAGCATCAGTCCTTCCAGTGAATAGTCAGGGTTGATTTCCTTTAGGATTGACTGGTTTGATCTCCTTGCTGTTTAACGGATTCTCAGAGTCTTCTCCAGCACCACAATTTGAAAGCATCAGTTCTTCAGCACTCAGCACTCCCTTCTTTATGGTCCATCTCTCACATCCGTACATGATTACTGGAGAAACCATAGCTTTGACTGTTCAGACCTTTGCTATTACTTGTTTTCATTTCAATATTTTCAATTTACATCTGGCATAGGGATTTTACTTCTTTGACTTTTATGCTTATATCTCTTTTCTCTTAAATCTGAGTTTTCATTTCTAGTATTTCTTTTTTATTGAAGTTCTGTTGATTTACAGTGTCGTGCCAGTTTCTGATGTATAGCAGAGTGATTCAGTTATACACGTATATACATTCTTTTTAATATTCTTTTCCATTATGGTTAATCACAGGATATTGTATATAGTTCCCTGTGCTGTGTAGTAGGACCTTCTTTATCCATTCTAAATGTAATCATTTGTATCTACCAAACCCAAACTCCCAGGCCATCTCTCTCCCTCCTCTCCTACTCCTTGGCAAGGACAAATCTGTTCTCTGCGTCTATGAGTCTGTTCCTGTTTGGTAGATGGGTTCATTTTGACCAGATTTTAGATTCCACATGCAAATGATACCATACAGTATTTGTCTTTCTCTTTCTTAGATGTCACTTAATGTGGTAATCTCTATTTGCAGCCGTGTTGCTGTGAATGGCATTATTATTTTTTAATAGTTGAGTAGTACTCCATTTTATTCATGTACCACATCGTCTGTATCCATTCATCTGTTGATGGACATTTAGATTGCTTCTATGTTTTGGCTGTTGTGAACAGTGCTGCTATGAAAATAGGGTGCTTCTGTCTTTTTGAGTTAATTTAGTCTGGTTAAATTCCCAGGAGTAGGATTGTTGGATCATGTGGTAATTCTAGTTTTAGTTTTTCTTTTCCATTTTGAGTATTAACATAGTTATAATTTTATGTTTTACTTATGCATTTCTCACATCTATAAAATATTTCTTATATTTGTTTTATAAAATTACAATGCCACTATATTTCTACTAACAACTGAAAGCATTTTGTTATTTCTTTGTGGTTCTGTTTTCTTTTTATTGTTAGCAGCAGCTGCCACATATTGAGAACTTAATTTACTTGCTAGATTTGTTTTGAATTCTTTTCTTTAATATTCATGACAAAGGCTTTGGTGAAAAGTTTGGGATGAAATGAAAGTATTTAAAAAGTCACTTTCTAAAGTTTAAATTTTGACTTATAAATTTGTAAACTGTAGTTAATAAGGTTTATCAAAATTCATTGTAAATTTTGTCAAAGGCTACAACATGATAACCTTAAAAAGGTAAGTTGAAGTAGTGAAACATTTTGGTTTACCTCTCCTTGACATTGGACAAAAGTTGAAAAAGTTTCTTTTGACTTTTTATCATAATTTCGATAAGCCGTACAAATAGGACTAAGAGAACCTATGTGGCCCATTAGGTTTTACTATGAAGCTAACTAAGTTAAGCTCTAATGGTCATTTAATTTTGAAGAAATATTCATTAGTTTAAAATAGTGTGGTTGATCTCTAATTCACAGTAGTCTGTATAGTACATTTGTTTTTACTTTCCTAAATAAGATCCTGTACTTTAACTCTCTAAAATTGTGGACACGGTTGGTGATACTATTGCACATTTGTGGGAGTCTACCTAAAGATGTAAGAATTATTAGTTTATTTATTGGGTTGTATTATTAGTAATAGGGTTAACCGAATATAATCCCTGGTGAAAATATTAAGATTGTTGCCCAAATGAAATCAGTAGCTGTTGAACTTTTTTCAGGACATTTTGTTAAATTTCTCTTGGAGTTTCCTAGTGCTAACTAGGCATATAGTAGGAGTTTGATACATATTTATTAAATGAACAATTATATTTTAAAAGAACTCAATAGGTAGATTATTTTATTCCTTTTTTAGAGCTGAGTCACTGAGTGCCTAAGGCCTCAAAACTTGGAATTGTTTAAAGTTAGGATCTAAACTCATGGTTTGTAAAGCCTATGTTCTTTCTTCTAAGTACCTTTGCTTCATTCTCCACAATTCTCTGTCTTTGCCCTTTTCTCTGTTATGGTTCTAGAATAGGAATAACTTGTCTGACCCAAAGTAGAAGGCAGAGTTAGCACATGTCATAAATCTAGGGTTAAAGTACTCTTTTATCCAAGTACATTATTGTCCATTTGTTTTTATCTTCAGTATATATGAATAACAGTAATTAATATTTTTGAATTGAAAAAAATTTCCAAAGAAATACTGTGTAACTCTTAACATGTTTGTAAATACAGGCACTGTACTGACTCCTGTTAGTAGTATTTGTAACAGGAGAATCTTAATACTGATAATTTTTGTGGACCATCAGGTTGTTTATATATAGCACTAAGTAGTTTATGAAAAGGCAGTATACTTTTTGTCTTCTAGGAGCTTCCTTTCTGATTCAAATTGACATTCTAGGCCTTACTAACCAGTTTTCAGGGTTTGGTTTGTTTATTTTTATCCTAAAGCAGATTCAGAACTGTATTTAAGTAGTTTCAGTTAGCAGTCCTGATTTTTGAAATGTTGTTTTGTAAAAATCTAGTCTTTTCTAGTGTTAATTTAGTAGCCTTCTATCCATGTTAATAAACATATTTAAGTGAATAAAAATGTATACATTTTATTAGGGTTACCAGAAATCTTTATAATTTTAGACTTGTTCTTATGTTGTTTTGTTATTATATCTGTTTTTTTAAATTTTTATTTCTTTAATTTTTATAATGTGCTTAGTCATGTCTAATTGTTTGCAACCCCATGGACTGGAGCCAGCCAGGCTTGTCTGTACTTGGGATTTTCCAGGCAAGAATACTGGAGTGGGCTGTCATTTCCTTCTCCAGGGGATCTTCCAGACCCAGGGATTGAACTCTGGGTCTCTTGTGTCTCCTGCATTGGCAGGTGGATTCTTTATCACTGAACCATCTGGGAAGCCTGCTTTTTATAATACCTTTTAATAATCCAAACCATATGAACCTCTGTGTAATTCATATGTACATTTATTTTTTACTTTCCAAGTAAGATACTGTCCAGGGTAACACCTTTGAAGTAATTGGTAATTTTCAGCCCCAGCAACTCTAGTGATGCTTGTATTGCTTGTAAAAAATGTAAATTTTAGTTTTGTTCAGGGGAACATAAATCATCTTAAAGATGTCATAGGTAGGTTTAGTGGGGGAAAGAAGCTGTGATCTAACCAGATAGATGGTAAAATGCTTCACTGGTCTGGGAGTAATACAGCATGGAATTCAGTAAAGGAAATAAACAGGTTAACTATTGTGATAAAGAAGGATTTTTGTTTGTAAGAATGTGATTCATAATGGTGTACAAATATATCGGTCTAGGCCATGTACATAGAGTTCAGGCTTTTCTTTAAAGGTACATGTTTCTTTCTATCAAACATTATATCCACAGGGGTAGAAAAATAGTAAAGCCTGAGGATGAGGATTTTGCTTTGTTCTTTGGTGATCCTTTTTCATCTGTGATAGACATGATAGTCTAGGAGAATATTAGACATTTCAATATTAAGTTTGTATGGTATAATAATTGACATTTTTACATGACCTTTGGTGCAGTCCTTTACCCCTTTTTTTGTCTTTTTTTTGTTTTAATGAGGAGGGAAATCAGCTGGATTTTCTATAAAGATAATGGACATGTTAATGAGGTGCAAGAGTTGTGCTTTGTAGTCAGGTACTAATAATTCATTGTGTAGCATTCCACAGCTGATTCACGTTTTTTCTTTTAAACAGGAAGTTGCTTTAAAGAATAAAAAAGAACCATATGTACTACCTCCTCCTCCCAAGTTCTACTCAAGCCTTATTGGAGAAATAAGAGCTCTTGGTTGGGATAAGTAAGTCTATTTGAAAATCTGTTTTAAGATATGCCTATTTTTTTTTAACATATTTCAATTTGATATATTCACAGCTTTAGCAGTTTATGTTTTTAGTCAAAGCGTTTCATTGTAGTTAGAGTATCTGATCCTTTTTGTGACTATGAATTAAAGGTGTGTCAGCGTAAAAAATTGACTTACAAGGTAAAATACTAAATATAATTTGGAAAAAATAACCTTTTTATGTACACAGTTAGCTAAGAAGTTATCAATGTTACTTTGTTTTCTTTTAGTTGTAGTGAGATATAATTGACAAAATTTTAACACATTTAAAGTGCACTGTGTGATGATTTGATGTACCTGTACATTGTGAGAGGATTACCACAGTTGCATTAATTAGCATATCCCTTCACCTCATATGGGCTTCCCTTGTGAAGAATCTGCCTGCAATGCTGGAGACCTGGGTTCGATCCCTGCGTTGGAAAGATCCCCTGGAGAAGGGAAAGGCTACCCCTTCCAGTATTCTGGCCTGGAGAATTCCATGGACAGAGGAGCCTGGTGGGCTACAGTCCATGGGGTCACCAAGAGTCAGACATGACTGAGTGACTGTCACTCATTCACCTTGTATATTTGCTTTTTCGCTGAAGTTTTTGGGTCAATTTCTTGTTGCTGTTGTATGGGAGGAGAATTTTAGGAACCTGGGACTGCCATTGACTGACATCACCTGATTTACTTAGGTTTATATCTACTATCTTGTTGCATGTTTTCTGTTTGTCTCATATATTTTGTGTTTTTCTCTTCATCTGTGAATTAATCACAATTTTTTTTCATATTTTTCTATTAACTTGTTAGGTACTTACTTTTTTTATTCTTTTAGAGGTTACCTTAGAGATTACAATAGACACACAGCAAAATGTATATTGTAATCTTTACCAGTTTTCTTATATTGTGAGGATCTAAAACTCTATTGCAGTTTCTCCCCCTGTTGTTATTGTTATAATGCATTTTAATTCTATATGTAAATTTGACAAACATTATTATTGTTTTTAAAGTCAGTGTTTATACATACACACACAATTCTTTTCCCAGTGTTCTTTATTCCTTCCTTACTGCATTTTTATCATGTCTGGAATAATTTTCCTCCTGACTAAAGAATTGTTTTTAACATTTTTTTATTGAGGTATGCTTGACTATATACTAGTTTCAGGTGTACAACATAATGGACTTATCAGGTGGTTCAGTGGTAAAGAATCTGCCTACCAGTGCAGCGAGACATGAGTTCAATCTCTGGGTCAGGAAGATCCTTTGTAGTAGGAGGTGGCAACCTCCTCCAGTACTTTTGCCTGGAAAATTGAATGGACAGAGGAAACTGGTGGGCTACAGTCCATGGGGTTGTAAAAGGCAGACACAACAGAATGAGTGAACTCATACACAGGTACAACATCCACTATGACTGTGTATTATGAAATGATTGCCACAAGAAGTCTAGATAACATCTGTAAGCATACATACATATTTTTTTTTTCTTAT
Source organism: Ovis canadensis (assembly GCF_042477335.2). Taxonomy (NCBI): domain Eukaryota; kingdom Metazoa; phylum Chordata; class Mammalia; order Artiodactyla; family Bovidae; genus Ovis; species Ovis canadensis. The sequence continues at coordinate 66,029,516 of NC_091247.1, forward strand.
GATGAGAACTTGGAAGATTTACTTTTAGCAGCTTTGAAATATACAATACAGTTGACCCTTGAACATCACAGGTTGTTATATGCAGATTTTTTTTCAGTGAATGTTACTGCAGTACTATCTGATCTGCCATTGGTTTAATGCATGGACGTGGAACTGCAGCATTGGAGGGCCTATTGTAAAGTTATAGGTGGATTTTCAACTGTGCTGAAGGTTGGTGTATCTAACCCCTATGTTGTTCAAGGGTCGTCTGTTCAATATTATAAGCTATAGTCACTATATAAGCTGTAATGCATATAAGCAGTTATGCTCCGATTAATTATTTTCTAACTGGAAGTTTGTACCTGATGACCTCTTTTCAGTCATTGCACTCACCTTCCACAGCTATCTCTGGCAACCCCCAATCTTTTCTGTGTATCTATGAATTTAGTATTTTAGGATACTTTTTAGATGCCACATATGAGTGACATCATGTTTTCTTCTGTTTGTCTTATTTCATTTAGCATAATGCCCATTAGAGGTCATCCACATTGTTGCAAATGGTAGATGTCCTTTTTTATGGTTGAAAAATATTCCATGGTGTGTGTATATATATACACACACAGACCACATTTTATTTATCCATTCATCTGTCAGTGGGCACTTGGGTTGTTTCCGTGTTGGCTGTTGTAAATAATGCTGCATTGATGGATGTGCAGGTATCTCTTTGACATTATGATTTGTTTCAGACATATACTCAGAAATGGAATTGCTGAATCATATTGAAGTTCTGTTTTTAATTTTAGAGTGCATATAGATTTATAATTGCTGCATCTTCCTTGTGATTTTCCCTCATCATTAAATGTTTCTTTATGTATCTAGTAATATTTCTTGCCTTAATGTCTACTTTGTAGTATAACTCTACTAGATTTTAATGCTCTATTGAAATTCTCTTATTTTTTCTCTGTATTTTCATAGTTTAAAGTTTCTTCTACCTGCTCCCATAATCTAGATCACCTTGAGTCTGTTTTTAATTTATTTATTTTTGTGTGATTTTCTGTCAATATAGTCCTGGATCTTGGCATTCCTGGTACTTCTATTAATTTTTGTTAATAGACTTTGTTTTTTTAAGAGTAGTTTTAGTCATCACAAAATTAGGAGGGTGCAGAGATTTTCCATATACTTTCTTCCCCCAAGTAAACCCTTAGATTCCCCCATTATCAGCATCCCCTGTCAGAGTGGTACATTGGTTACAGTGGATGAACCCACACTGACATATTGTTATCACCCCTAAACCACAGTTTACTTTAGCATACACTCTTAGTTATATAACTTCTCTCGTTTTAGACAAATGTATAAAAACATGTATCTGCTACTATAATACAGTACAGAGTAATTGCACTGCCTCTGAAATACCTTATGTTCTACCTACTCATCCCTTCTTCCGCTCTGACCCCTGGCAACTACTGCCCTGTTCACTCTCTCCAAAAGTTTTGCCTTTTCCAAAATATCATGTGGTTGGAATCATACATTATGAAGTCTTTTCATGTTGACTTATTTCACTGGTACTATGTATTTCAGTTTCTTCTCAATCTTTTCATAGCTCATTTGTTTTTAGCACTGAATAATATTTCATTGTCTGGGTGAACCACAGTTTATCCATTCACAAGTGGAAGGACATCTTGGTTGCTTCCAAGTTTGGGCAGTTATGAGTAAAGCTGCTGTAGACAGCTGTGTGCAGGTTCTTCATGTGGATGTTATTTTTTAACTCTGTTAGGTAAATACCAAGGCCTAGACTTTTTTTGAGAGCTAAAAGTAAAGGTTTTTCTTTATTGTCACAATTGATTCAGTACAAAGTTGAATACTGTATAACAACAACAAAAAATGTAAGATGTTGTCTCCCTGTTTCTGCTTAGTAACATGATTGAAAAGTGAAAGTGTTAGTCGCTCAGTCATGTCCGACTCTTTGTGACCCCATGAACTGTAGACTGCCAGCTACCTCTGTTCATGGGATTCTCCAGGCAAGAACACTGGAGTGGGTTGCTGTTTCCTTCTCCAGGGGATCTTCCCAACCCAGGGATCGAACCCAGACCTCCGGCATTGCAGGCACATTTCTTATCATCTGAGCCACCAGGGAAGCAATAACATGATTGCTTTTTCTTAAAAAAAAAAAAAAAAAAAAGCAAAAAGGGGAGATACGAGGAAGCTGTCTTAATTTCTATGCATTCTAGCTAATGCCCCTTTTTTTCTTTTTTACTATCCTGCTGGCTGTTCTTCAGCGTTTTGCCCTTGGCCATTCAGGCTTCATTGCTATGCCTGATAATCTTTTGTTGAGTGTTGCAAATTGTATATTAAAAAACTTAGAGGCTCTGGATGATATTTTCTTCTACAAAGGGTTTACTTTTTTTTTTTGCTAGGAAAATAAAGTGGGGGCAAGTTGCCATAGAGACTGCATTGATTCAAGATGGGTTGTAGTTTTTGCAGGGTTCTTATTGTCCCCTCTCCACCCCTAGGCTATAGTCCTCCAGAGTTTTCAAGCAAGAGTCAAGTGTGTTCATTTGGATTTCTCCCTTGGTAGATCCTAAACTCTAAACTTGGTCTTTGTAAGGCTAGTTTATCTCTCCATTAGAGTCTGGGCTCCATTTTGAGCAGTGCTTCATATGCATCTTGTTACTTTGCTTTTATAGTTAGCCCTCCAGGGATTCCCACTGAGAGCATAGATATGTTCACTGGGACTTTTCCCCACTGGTGGGTTCTAAATTCTAATTAATTTCTCTAGAGTATTATGAGATTTCTAAATATTACACTTTGTTTTTCATTGGCTTTCTGCTTGGGTTTTTATCCTCTTATACCTTGCAGTTTATGAAAAGTTTTGATGAAAAATTGCCAGAATATTAGGATCCAGTCTCTGACTCTACCTTTTCACTAGATTCTGGACCTTTAAGTCTCTTATTTTTATTCCTCTATTTTCATGAGATTGCCAGAAATGCTGCTGAGTTGGTTTTTGTTCTTTTGTTTCTGTTTGTTTGTTTGGCTCAGTTCAGTTCAGTTCAGTCGCTCAGTCGTGTCCGACTCTTTGCGACCCCATGAATCGCAGCATGCCAGGCCTCCCTGTCCATCACCAACTCCCGGAGTTCACTCACACTCACGTCCATTGAGTCCGTGATGCCATCTCATCCTCGGTCGTCCCCTTCTCCTCCTGCCCCCAATCCCTACCAGCATCAGAGTCTTTTCCAGTGAGTCAACTCTTTACATGAGGTGGCCAAAGTACTGGAGCTTCAGCTTTAGCATCATTTCTTCCAAAGAAATCCCAGGGTTGATCTCCTTCAGAATGGACTGGTTGGATCTCCTTGCAGTCCAAGGGACTCTCAAGAGTCTTCTCCAACACCACAGTTCAAAAGCATCAATTCTTCGGCACTCAGCCTTCTTCACAGTCCAACTCTCACATCCATACATGACCACTGGAAAAACCGTAGCCGTTACTAGACGGACCTTAGTCGGCAAAGTAATGTCTCTGCTTTTGAATATACTATCTAGGTTGGTCATAACTTTTCTTCCAAGGAGTAAGCGTCTTTTAATTTCATGGCTGCAGTCACCACCTGCAGTGATTTTACTGATAACTCTCTGCTTGCCCCATTTCCTCAATCCTCCTTTTCTTCCCCTGGGGGAATTGCTAGATACCCTGAGGGAAAAATGGCTGAAGCATTGTCTGTTTTACTTCTCTGTTCCCCCTTCTTCAGGACCTTGGTCTGTCAAGTCCTGGTTGCCTTAGCAATTTTTTGACACCTTGAAACTTTGTTTTTCTTTTCCTTGTCATCAGGCTGCTTTAGTTATTCTCATTGGAAGTTTTAGTCTAAGGTACTCCACACCACCCTTATGGCAGAAAGTGAAGAGGAACTAAAGAGCCTCTTGATGAAATTGAAAGAGGAGAGTGAAAAATTTGGCTTAAAGCTCAACATTCAGAAAATGAAGATCATGGCATCCGGTCCCATCACTTCATGGGAAATAGATGGGGAAACAGTGGAAACAGTGTCAGACTTTATTTTGGGGGGGGCTCCAAAATCACTGCAGACGGTGACTGCAGCCATGAAATTTAAAAAATGCTTACTCCTTGGAAGGAAAGTTATGACCAACCTAGATAGCATATTCAAAAGCAGAGACTACTTTGCCGACTAAGGTCCATCTAGTCAAGGCTATGGTTTTTCCTGTGGTCATGTATGGATGTGAGAGTTGGACTGTGAAGAGGGCTGAGCGCTGAAGAATTGATGCTTTTGAACTGTGGTGTTGGAGAAGACTCTTGAGAGTCCCTTGGACTGCAAGGAGATCCAACCAGTCCATTCTGAAGGAGATCAGCCCTGGGATTTCTTTGGAAGGAATGATGCTGAGGCTGAAACTCCAGTACTTTGGCCACCTCATGCGAAGAGTTGACTCATTGGAAAAGACTTTGATGCTGGGAGGGATTGGGGGCAGGAGGAGAAGGGGACGACTGAGGATGAGATGGCTGGATGGCATCATGGACTCGATGGACGTGAGTCTGAGTGAACTCCAGGAGTTGGTGATGGACAGGGAGGCCTGGCATGCTGCGATTCATGGGGTCACAAACAGTCGGACACAACTGAGCGACTGAACTGAACTGACTTCATTTTTTATCCAGAAATGGACATTATGTATAATTTTAACTGTACCATTATGATTAGATTGAGAACTGATTAGTGCATATTCATGAAATTAACCTTATCTGATAAGGTGTCATTCCTGAATAGGATTTGGGATAGAGACAGAGAAGACAAGTAATGAATTGAGGTGCACTTTTAACAATCCTGCTGAAGTTAGAAAGATTTTTCTTCAGGCATTGATGTCATGAAAGTGAAAGTCGCTCAGGCATGTCCTACTGTTTGTAGCCCCGTGGACTGTAGACCAGGCTTCTCTGTCCATGGAGTTCTCCTGGCAAGAATATTGGAGTGGGTAGCCATTCCCTTCTCCAGGGTATCTTTTCTGACCCAGGGATCAAACCCAGGTCTCCTGCATTGCAGGCAGATTCTTTAACATCTGAGCCATTGATGTCATGGATGTGATTATTCTTTGGATTTGAAGTGATAGAAGAGAAAAATTACTTTGACTTATTTTCTGATGGTTAAATATTAAGATTTTAGTGTTTAGAAGATAGGGATGTAGGAAGGCCTTGGAAAGGGAAGTAGCAATGTTCTTGTTTTATTTCTGTTATTTTGATAGTTTGAGGCAATTTCTAAGTAGATGTGACATTATTGGGAGAACTCCAGTAATGAGGATTAGTTGAGGCATTGAGTATGCAAATATCAGATTTTTGAATAATTTTTTTTTCCACCGATTGTTTATGAAATGCCTATAATATAAGGCAGTGAAGATACACAATCAAGACTTAAGATTCCTCATGGAACTTATATCTAGTAGAAGAATCAGAATTTAAGTAGATGATTCCAGTAGTACTTAATTCTAACTCAGGTAGATACTATGGAATATACCTAAAGGATTTTTTGAGATCTGTTAGCAACAAAGTTAGAAGTAGTGCAAGTACATAAAATATTTTATGGAATAAGTGTTTTTATAGATACATAGAAAGTACTGACTTTTGCTTTGCTTTATACACATTCTTCTGATATGGGAGAAAAAAAGAAACAGGTCTCTAACTCAGATAATAGATGAAAGCCAAGGTAAGGATATGAATACTCTACTGTAGCATTCATCACAGTATTAATGTTTGTCTTCCCTTTAGACTAAGGTTATTATATATCGGAAATTCCAATTATAAGTTCCTGCTAGATACTTTACAGTTCCTATTTAATTCTCCGAAAAAGTTTGAAGATGTATATTTTTATCCCCAACTTCGCTTATAAGATGCATGTACATGGCCAAGGCTGGCTGCTAACAGTGCTCTGGTATTTGGCTTGACGATGCTTCTTGGAGTTGTGCTCTGGAGATGGCTCTGGTATGGAGCCTTTAGTAAAGCTCCCTCAAGTAATTGGACATAGATTTTATTAGTTTCAGCCTCAAAGTGTGACTCTCCTTATGGAAAAAATTTGCCATGTGAAAAAATGATAGTTTTCAAATCTGTTGCTTAGATTTATGAAAAATCATAGTTTAATTATAGTAATTAGGATGCATGATTGAATTAGAATATACCTGCTGTTACCTAATCGTTTGTTTCATAGTCTTTACAATAATGTGTTAGCAGAAGAGAAGTTGTCTACATGGATTGTGAGAAGCCATATAGTAAGGTTTTGTCAGTATTTATCCACCACAGTCTGGCAAAGCAAGAACATCTTTCAATTTTATTTTTGTGACTTAATTCTTAAATCAGGCCTAGTACACTTGAGACACTGATACTACTGGATTTCAGGACCCATGGAGTTAAAAATGAGACCTGAACCACTGTCTTCATGCTAGATTTGTTACCTTTTGAGGCCCTGCCTGAGCAGCTGGCCAAGTTCTTAATTTAAAATATTTTAAAAAATAACATACATAATGATTTGCATGACAAATGGATGTAAATGGATTTTCAAACTCTCATGATTCCTCGACCATGTCAATACAGTCTATATTTTACTTACACTCTAAATAATAATCTTTAGATTTGTTAGTGGAATAGTAAAATCCAATCATAAAAAGAAGGATTTTTTTTAAGGTAAGGAAAACTTAGTTGTGTTTTTAAATTATATACTTGACATATCTAATCAACTCTAGGATCAGGTTTTGTGGAAAAAAAAAAGTTAGAAAAAAGGAAATATTTAAAATATGATTGAAATCTTTCCTTTACTCCCTATATTTGTGTACCTTTTTAATAGAAACACAGTGAGAATTAGTAGCTGATCTTAAGTTTGATCGCTATTGCTATAATTTCTATACTTGCTTCAACTTTTGTAAGAACACACTAAAAACACTAGTTGTCCTAGGGTAAGATGAAGTTGTGGATAATTTTGGGTTTTATAACTGGCTCAAAAAAGTGAGTGATGCAAAAAAGTGTCTTGATAGCTTTCTGTTAACTTTTGCTTGTGTTGTGTTACAGAATAGCTCATTAAAACAGCAAGAATTAAGCAGAATCCTTAGGGTTTAACAGGATTTTCTGCTTGGTATTAAGGAGGTCCTGAAGTTGAAAGCATTGTTTGCTTTTCATTATGTTGGTGCAAAGATAATTGCGGTTTTGCACTGTTGAAGTTTGACATTTGATATTAAAATACATTTAATGTGGTTATGTTATACATCATTTTAATTCACATTTCTCACTTTACATTTTTTTTTTTTTTTGCTAATGACATTACTTGCTGTTTATTTTAGACCATGGAAATGATGTTAGACAAAAAGCAAATTCGAGCAATTTTCTTATTTGAGTTCAAAATGGGTCATAAAGCAGGGGAAACAACTCACAACATCAAAAATGCATTTGGCCCAGAAAATGCTAACTGAACATATAGTGCAGTGGAGGTTCAAAAAGGTTTGCAAAGGAGATAAGAGCCTTGAAGATGAGTGTAGTGGCAGGCCATTGGAAGTTGACAGCAACCAGTTGAGAGCATCACTGAAGCTGATCCTCTTACAACTACGTGAGAAGTTGCTGAAGACCTCAACATCAGCCATTCTACAGTTATTAGGCATTTGAAGAAAATTGGAAAGGTGAGAAAACTTGATCAGTGGATACATCATGAGCTGACCGCAGATAAAAAAAAACCGTCATTTTGAAGTGTGGTCTTTTCTTATTCTACGAGTCAACAATGAACCATTTCTCCATCAGATTATGACATGTGACAAACAGTGGATTTTATATGACAACCAGTCTTGACCAGCTCCACAGTTGGACTGAGAAGAAGCTCCAAAGCACTTCCCAAGGCCAAACTTCCACCCCAAAAATGTCACGGTCAGTGTTTGATGGTTGTTTGGTGGTCTGCTGACAGTCTGATTCAGTACAAGTTTCTGAATCCTAGTGAAACCACTGTATCTGAGAAGTATGCTCAGCAAATCGATAACTATCGAAAACTTCAATGCTTTCAGCTGGCATTGATTAACAGGGCCCAGTTTTTCAGCAAGTTATACAACCAGTGCTTCAAAAGTTGAATTAATTGGGTTACGAGGTTTTGCCTCATCCTCTCTATTCACCTGACCTCTTGCCAACCAACCATTTCTTCAAGCAACTTTTTGCAGGGAAAATGCTTCTACAACCAGCAGGAGGCAAAAAATGCTTTCTAAGAGTTGATCGAATCCTGAGGCATGGACTTTGGCACTACAGGAATAAACAAAGTTATTTCTCCTTGACAAAAATGTGTTGATTGTAATGATTCTCTATTTTGATGAACAAAAATGTATCTGAGCCTAGTTAAAATTATTTAAAATTCACTGTCCAAAACTGCAATTAAGTTTGCACCAACATAATAGAATGGTTGATCTAGATCTCACTTTACATAGGATAGTCCTAACTAATTCCTTTTATCTTAGCTGATTATAGTTGCAAATGTGTCCCAGTACAGTTCAGTTCAGTTGCTCAGTCGTGTCTGACTCTACAACCCCATGGACTGCAGCATGCCAGGCCTCCCTGTACGTCAAGAACTCCCGGAGTTTACTCAGTCTCATGTCCGTTGAGTTGGTGATGCCATCCAACCGTCTCATCCTCTGTCATCCCCTTCTTTTCCCGCCTTCAATCATTCCCAGTATCAGGGTCTTTTCCAATGAGTCAGTTCTTCACATCAGGTGGCCAAAGTATTGCAGTTTCAGCTTCAGTATCAGTCCTTCCAATGAATATTTAGGACTGATTTCCTTTAGGATGGACTGGTTGGATCTCCCTGAAGTCCAAGGGACTCTCAAGAGTCTTCTCCAACACCACAGTTCAAAAGCATCAATTCTTCAGTGCTCAGCTTTCTTTATAGTGCAACTGTCACATCCATACATGACCACTGGAAGAACCATGGCCTTGACTAGATGGACCTATGTCGCGAGGTAATGTCTCTGCATTTTAATATGCTGTCTAGGTTGGACATAACTTTTCTTACCAGGAGCAAGAGTCTTTTAATTTCATGGCTGCAATCACCATCTGCAGTGATTTTGGAGACCAAAAAATAAAGTCTGTCACTGTTTCCATTGTTTTCCCATCTATTTGCCATGGAGTGATGGGACCGGATGCCATGATCTTAGTTTCCTAAATGTTGACTTTTAAGCCAACTTTTTCACTCTTTCACTTTTATCAAGAGGCTCTTTAGTTCTTCTTCACTTTCTGCCATAAGGGTGGTGTTATCTGCTTATCTGAGGTTATTGATATTTCTCCTGGCAGTCTTTGATTCCAGTTTGTGCTTCCTCCAGCCCAGCATTTCTCATAATGTACTCTGCATATAAGTTAAATAAGCAGGGTGACAGTATACAGCCTTGACATACTCCTTTCCCTATTTGGAACCAGTCTGTTGTTTCGTGTCCACTTCTAACTGTTGCTTCTTGATATGCATACAGTTTTCTCAAGAGGCAGGTTAGGTGGTCTGGTATTCCCATCTCTTCCAGAATTTTCCACAGTTCATTGTGAACCACACAGTCAGAGGCTTTGGCATAGTCAATAAAGCAGAAATAGATGTTTTTCTGGAACTCTGCTTTTTCAGTGATCCAACGGATGTTGGCAATTTGATCTCTGGTTCCTCTGCCTTTTCTAAAACCAGCTTGCACATCTGGAAGTTCACATTTCACGTACTATTGAAGCCTGGCTTGGAGAATTTTGAGCATTAGTTTGGTAACGTGTGAGATGAGTGCAATTGTGCGGTAGTTTGAGCATTCTTTGGCATTGCCTTTCTTTGGGATTGGAATGAAAACTGACCTTTTCCAGGTCTGTGGCCACTGCTGAGTTTTCCAAATTTGCTGGCATATAGAGTGCAGCCCTTTCATAGTATCATCTTTCAGGATTTGAAATAGCTCAACTGGAATTCTATAACCTCCACTAGCTTTGTTCATAGTGGTGCTTCCTACGGCTCACTTGACTTTACATTCCAGGATGCCTGGCTCAAGGTGAGTGATTCCACCATTGTGATTATCTGGGTCATGAAGATCTTTTTCGTACAGTTCTTCTGTGTCTTCTTGCCACCTCTTCTTAATATCTTCTGCTTCTGTTAGGTCTCTACCATTTCTGTCCTTCATCAAGCCCATCTTTGCATGATATGTTCCCTTGGTATCTCTAATTTTCTTGAAGAGATTTCTAGTCTTTCCCATTCTATTGTTTTCCTCTATTTCTTTGCATTTTTCATTGAGGAAGACTTTCTTACCTCTCCTTGCTATTCTTTGGAACTCTGCATTCAAATGAGTATATCTTTCCTTATCTCCTTTGCCTTTCACTTCTCTTCTTTTCACAGCTATTTTTAAGGCCTCCTCAGACAACCATTTTGACTTTTTGCATTTCCTTTTCTTAGGGATGGTGTTGATCTCTGCCTCCTGTACAGTGTCACAAACCTCCATCCATAGTTTTTCAGGTACTCTATCTATCAGATCTAATCCCTTGAATCTATTTCTTACTTCCACTGTATAATCATAAGGGATTTGATTTAGGTCATACCTGAATTGTCTAGTGGTTTTCCCTACTTTCCTCAGTGTAAGTCTGAATTTGGCAATAAGGAGTTCATGATCTGAGCCACAGTCAGCTTCTGGTCTTGTTTTTGCTGACTGTATTGGGCTTCTTCATCTTTGGCTGCAAAAAGATATAATCAATCTGTTTTGGGTATTGACCATCTGGTGATGTCCATGTGTAGACTTCTCTTATGTTGTTGGAAGAGGGTGTTTGCTATCACCAGTGTATTCTCTTGGCAAAACTCTATTAGCCTTTGCCCTGATTCATTCTGTACTCCAAGGCCAAATTTGCCTATTACTCCAGGTGTTTCTTGACTTCCTACTTTTGCATTCCAGTCCCCTATAATGAAACGGACATCTTTTTTAGGGTTTAATTCTAGCAGGTCTTGTAGGTCTTCATAGAACTGCTCAACTTCAGCTTTTTCAGCATTACTGGTTGGGGCATAGACTTAGATTACTATGATATTGATGGTTTGCCTTGGAAATGAACAGAGATCATTCTGCCTCTTTTGAGATTGCATCCAAGAACTGCATTTCAGACTCTTGTTGACTATGATGGCTACTCCATTTCTTCTAAGGGATTCTTGCCCGCAGTAGAACATATAATGGTCATGTGAGTTAAATTCACCTGTTCCAGTCCATTTTAGTTCTCTTGATTCCTAAGATGTTGACGTTCACTCTTGTCATCTTCTGTTTGACCACATCCAGTTTGCCTTGATTCATGGACCTAACATTCCAAATTCCTATGCAGTATTGGTCTTCACGGCATCGGACATAACCTCACGGGACTGGGGAAACAGACTCTTGGAGGGCACAAACAGAACCTTGAGCCCACCAGGAGAAAGCAGCAGTGACCCCAGAAGACTGACCCAGATTTACTCGTGTGTGTCCAGGAGTCTCTGGTGGAGGTATGGGTTGGCCGTGGCCTGCTGTAGGGTTGGGGTCAGTGAGTGTAGCAGTGTGTGCATGGGACTTTCTGAAAGAGGTCACCATTATCTTCATTACTTCCACCATAGTTTGACCTCAGGTCAAATAACAGGGAGGGAATACAGCCCTGCCCATGGACAGGAAATTGGATTAAAGATTTACTGAGCATGGCCCCACCCATCAGAACAAGAACCAGTTTCCCCTTAGTCAGTCTCTCCCATAAGCTGCTTATCCTTCTCCATCAAAGGGCAGACAGACTGAAAACCATAATCACAGAAAACTAAGCAGTATGATCACAGGGACCACAGCCTTGTCTAACTCAATGAAACTATGAGCCATGTCTTGTAGGGCCATCCAAGATGGACGAGTCATGGTGGAGAGTTCTAACAAAACATGGTCCACTGGAGAAGGGTATGGCAATCTACTTCAGTATTCTTGCCTTGAGAACCCTATGATTTGTATGAAAAGGCAAATGTGTCCTAGTTTGAAAGAAATACAGTCATTTTGTTATAGGCTACGTTATGTTTAGCTATGGTTTTTCTGATAGCTTCCCTGATAGCTCAGTTGGTAAAGAAGCCGCCTGCAATGCAGGAAACCCCAGTTTGATGCTTGGGTAGGGAAGATCCTCTGGAAAAGGATAGGCTACCCACTCCAGTATTCTTGGGCTTCCCTTGTAGCTCAGCTGGTAAAGAATCCGCCTGCAATGCCAGAGACTTGGGTTCAATCCCTGGGTTGGGAAGATCCCCTGGAGAAGGGAAAGGCTACCCACTCCAGTATTCTGGTCTTAAGAATTACATGGACCATTTAGTCCATGGGGTCACAAAGAGTTGGACATGACTGAGTGACTTTCACTTTCATGGTTTTTCTAGTAATGTACAGATGTGAGAGTTGGGCCATAAAGAAGTCTGAGTGCTGAAGAATTGATGCTTTTGAATTGTGGTGCTGGAGAAGACTCTTGAGAGTCCCTTGGACAGCAGGGTGATCAAACCAGTCAATCTTAAAGGGATTCAACCCTGAATATTCATTGGAATGACTTGATGCTAAAGCTGAAGCTCCAGTGCTTTGGCCCACTGATGTGAGAAGCTTACTCGTTGAAAAAGACCCTGATGCTGGGAATGATGGAAGGCAGGAGGAGAAGGGGGTGACAGAGGATGAGATGGTTGGATGGCATCATCAACACTACAGATACGAGTTTGACCAAGCCACAGGAGATACTGAAGGACAGGGTAGCCTGATGTGCTACATTCCACGTGGTTGTGAAGAGGTGGACATGAGTTAGCAACTGAACAACAACAGTGTTTGTTTTAGTAATCACATGACCCTAGAAAATATTAAATGATTCAGACAGGAGGTATGATCTGATGTTTTTGTCCCTTCTAGACAATATTATTTATCATTTAGAGAGAGTAAAATTAAACTATTTGGTCTTTCAAATTTGTTTTGGTAAAGAGTTAAATTTTAGTAAATTTACAGCTGAAATATTGTCAACATATTGAATTATGTTTTTAGTTAAGCCCACTGTTTTTGCAATAGACTTATTCACTGATGGTGATATTTTCTGTAATTTTCAGTGCATTTAAAAGAATTTTATAACATATTGGAAGAAATGGAGATACTTGTTAACACTAAAGTAATTACAGTAATTAGACAAGGTTTTAATTCTGGCTTATCAGCTGTGTGATCTTGGGCAGGTAACAACCTCTCAGAACCACAAAGTTTTCATTTTTTAAATGAAACCAATGATATTTAATAATAAGGGTTGAAAAGAAATGTAAGTTATGTGACTCAAATAATTCCTTCTCTAAAGTAAGTTCAAATTTCTTGACATTATAGTTCACCAAAAAGGTCCAACTACATGAGTTTTACAGCATATAGTTAGTGTCATGGTTTAATTATCACAATAATTTTGTTGTATAACGCATAAGAACATAGATGTTAAAAGTATGACTTTCTTTCTGAATTACCTTTATATAGAGTGCTTTTACCTCATAACGTATATCCAAATCACTGAATGCAAATTATTTGATACTGAAAAATTGTCTTTCTAAATTGGTAATATGTTTAGTGTATCTAAACAGAATTTGCTTTAATAGTATAAGACTTACATATGTATCAGTAAATGGTTGATATGTTAATAAGATAACTTGGAAAGATTATTTAGCAGAAGGCAGGATAGAGGTGTAGGGCTTCCCAGGTGGTGCAGTGGGAAAGAATCTGCCTGCCAATGCAGGAGACACAAGAGATGTTGGTTTGATCCCTGGGTTGGGAAGATTCCCTGGAGAAGGAAATGGAAGCCCACTCCAGTATCCTTGTCTGGAAAATTCCATAGACAGAGAAGCCTGGCATGCTACAGTCTGTGGGGGTCTCAAAGAGTTGAACACAACTGAGTGAGCACACACACACAGAAAATATAGGAAGTTAAAATATCAACTAGGGAAGTGATTTTTGAAAAAGTTAATACTTAAGAATGGAAACAAACTGTGATGCTTTATTAAAACATGCAAGTCTTCAGTCTTCCTTTTGGTGTTATTACTACATAAAATGGATCTAGATATTTAAAGAAACTATAAAACTTAAGCTTTTGGTCAAAATAAATACCAAGTATTTCAAGAGATATAAAGCACATTCTTTTTGTTTTTCTGTATTGAGAACATTCACCTATTAAACAGAACAACAAAAACCTTTCTAAAGTTTAAGTATCCCTTTCAAATGTTTAAAAAACTTAACTCTTAAAGTTTAGTACCATTTACTTATTGTAAGCAGTAACTTATAAAGAAATGCAGCAAATGATAAATGGAAATTCAAGTGCAAAAAGTATAGTGTTTTATTTCTTTAGATTTTATATTTTTGTTTTTATTTTTTCTTAGTTTTAGAATATGTCTCGCTAAGTAGTAGATACCTAGACTCCTTCTAAATATAAATTTTAAATATGATTTTATAGCTTCTCAAAAAAATGAGTTTTCCAATAAAGTTCCCCAAATGTATTATTTAAATGAGTAGAAATTATTTCGTATTGTTTAAATCGAGCTATCCAATTTAACAGTAAAATAGAACATTTAAAATAACTTTTTTAAAGAAAAACTTATTTTAATTTTATTTGTAAGAGCTTGTTACTGCTTTTTCCCCTTTAACATCTATTCTGTAGGCCAAACATTAAGATATTCTTTTCTTTTGTGAATGGATAGAGATATATATTATGCTAGTTAAGGCACAGGCTGAGTTGCTGTTCACAAAGAACTCCAAATCCTCAGAGTTTCACACAAAACAAGTTGTGTCCGACTCTGCAATCCCAGGGACTGCAGCCAGGCCTCTCTCTTCCTCACCATCTCCCACAGTTTGCCCAAGTTCATCTCATCCTCTAACACCCTCTTCTCCTTCTTCCTTCAATCTTTCCCATCATCAGAGTCTTTTCTAATGAGTTGGCTAATATTGATATTTATATTAGCTATGTTTTAAGTCCTCCATAGCTACAGGTGTTTAATGGCCAGTCTTTGGACAGTGCAGATACCATCATCACAGAAAGTTTTGTTGGTCAGAGCTGTGTTAAGAGGTTGTTCTTTAAAAATTCCATTTTTTGTATGTTAGTAGAGAGAAGATGTAAATATATACACTCTTCTCAGCATCTTGAATCTGGAGTGTTGATGTCTTTAGAAAGTCAAAGTTTGCATGGACTTTGATGGGTTATATTAGCCTAATTTCTACACTATCGGAAGAGAGAATGGGAGGGGTGGTGGGAGGTACAGCCACTATTTGGTTACAAATGATCTGAAAGGTGTACATATCACTTCTGCTTGTAGTACATTGGCCAAAATTTAATGATATGCTTATACCCAGGGGCAGCTGGAAAGGTTACTAGCTGGATGGAGTGTACCCAGCCAAAACTTGGTTTAGCTGGGAATGGAGGCAGGGATCCTATTACCAAATGAAAGCAGCTGAGAATAAATACTAGAGGACACTTGCCAATCTAGGTCACATGTATTTAATATGATGATCACATTTAGTTTTCTCCATTTTCCTCAAAGTAGAATCAATGTGGGTAAAGTGTTTCATTTTAAGTGACCTTGCTGAGATTAACCTGAAATTATTATTTTTTAAAATTTGAATTATGTTTTACAGTTCAGTGGAATTAACCTTATAATCCTTTTGATTCAGGGCAATACGTTGAGCATGAACCTGTTTTTCTCTAATGTATTATTTCTATATCTTAAACTTTGTGGCACGATAATCTTTTGTTCCTGTGATTGCAAACGAAAGACTAGAACTTTAGTTTATTTCTGTCTTACTTAATAGACATTCTATAATTTTGAACTGTTGATGCCGAGCAGCAGTGAGGAGTAGGAAAGGTACTAGTTGGTGATTTAGTTTTTCCTTCTATCTCCATGTTCCTTCTTGCTTTCTCTATGTGTATATATTTATCATGCTTCTAAACAATTTAGGGTTTATAATGAAAAGCAATAGGCTTTTTCCACACCACTTCCCATCCCTGGTCTTATTCTTTGAGATACTCTGAAATGTTCATGTTTATAAGTAACTTCTATATTTAAAAAAAATATGCCTATATTCAGCATTACTTGATTTATCAGAATTACATACTGATTAATTACTGTAACAAAAATAAACTTAGTTCATATACTACCTTCTCTCTCCCTTCATCACTATTCTTTTACTCTTCTATTAGCTTTACTATTTCTTAAACTTCTTACATGTCTGCTTAAAGATGATATCTCTTACTCTCAAATGAGCAATTATAAAATTTAATGTTTCTAATCTTCCCTCCTCATATGTTCCCCTTTCTACTTCTCAGTTTTTGTCGTCTCTCTTTTAAATTGCAATGATCAAATATATTTACATTCATTTCCGTAACTATAATTAAGTCTGCTAGCTTTGTCTATTGCTGAATTCTAAAAATTGTAATTAGTAAGCAGTTTAATTTTTTATGACTACATAAATATTTTTCACTGAAAAGCTAATGGTAGAGCAATTACCATTTTTAACATAGCTTTATTGTTTATAATTTAGTTTAAAATTTCCTCTTCCCATTTTCGTTTTTTATATTTTTAAAAAATTTCCTTAATTTTCCCCCACATATCAGCAATACCCTCTATTCTGCAGACTTTCTGTTCTGGCCAGCCAGCTCCCTTCTGGAGTCTTATTTTCCTGTCTTCTGATCTGTTTTGTCAGTCAGTGCACTTCTGACCACTTTATATTTTTATAAAGTTTGTTGAAAATTTGCTTTGGTTGGTGCTTTTTGTAACTGTGAGTTTATGTATGTCTCTTTGAAATTCCATTTTTTGTATATGAGTAGAGAAGATGTAAATACATACATTCTTCTCAACATCTTGAATCTGGAGTGTTGATGTCTTCAAAGACTCAGATGCCCGTGTATCTAACCCTGACAGTCATATTGATAAAACATGCGATAAAGTCCTATGTTCTACATTTTGGAGGGGAGCGGAATTTGTGATGTTTATAGATAAAGCTGAAAGAAAATAATGATTATCTATATAAATTCATTGATACTTTTATGTAAGTAGACATTTCTAGAATAATTTTAGCTTCATTTGTTTTCTATGACCTAGAGTTTTCATAGATTATGATAAATTTTTTCTGTCAATAAGGATTGTTCTGTTCTACTTTTTATTCTGTTATTCAAAATTTGTATTTTCAGTTTGAGATCTTTTCATTACAGATAGTATTCCACAGTTTTATTGCCCAGAATTTCTTGAAATTGACCTATTTTACTATTATATCTGGCCAGTGACTTAACAGCACAGAGTGTTTAAAAAAAAAAAAAAGATTGTTGGGTGAGGAGGCTAATGTTAGTGTTGAACTCTAATAGGTTTTGCCATCAGTCTGGATGATAAGTAGTACAATACTCTTAGGCTACTTTTTATCTTTACAAGAGAATGGTATTGTAAAAATGTCAAAAAAAATATCCACATGCCCAGTTCACCAGTAAATATACTGCTAAATTTGATCCTTTTTGGCAGTAGCTAATGCTACTCAAGGGACTGTATTTTTATAGAATGACATATTTCAAAGGGTATCGGTTTCCATTTGAGAAAATTCATGCATTTAGAGCAACTTAAAGCCAAAACAATTGTGCTTGTGCTATATGTTTAAAATATTAGTCATCTTGAATACATGCTCAGGTTAAATGTCAGAAGCTATATAGTGCACAACAAGAAAATTTATTGTTGGGAGACCAGGCGGTACCTGTGCTTATACAGCACTTTCCTGAGAGGATCAATTTGAGTATATGAACTGATATTAGCCAGGTGTTTGTACAGTAACATTATTGATAATAAAGGAGAAGTTCATCGAGGAGAAAAACAAATAAAGGAAGCATAAAAGTCTCATACTGTATAAAACTACAGAAATGGATCAAAGAGTTTGACAGGAAGTTTAATGTGTACATAAGTAGAGTCTGACAGGAACATGCTGTGTGTGCCAAAGGTTCCAGTGATGGAAAACCGAAACATAGCGCTCACTGACCACAGCATGAGCCTTGACACACGCTGTAAATAATCCGGAGATATATGACTGCATTAGGCACTGGGCTGCTGTATTAACGGCAGTAAATCTATAGCAGCATAATGGGATGGCATGCAGAAATTCCTCTGATTAATTTTTGTAATGGATTAATAGGAATATAGCAAATATTTTCAATTCCTACCATCCCCCAACCCCTTCCTCCCCCTAGCCTCACCCTCCCCATTGAGATCTTTTCTTATTTCCTTCTACTCACCAGGCTTGTGTATGTGGATCCTTGCTTTAGTCCCATCAAGTTAAAAGCAGATGTTTCTGGTAGAGAGCATCTAATCACTGTCAAGTTGAAAG
This sequence comes from Ovis canadensis, assembly GCF_042477335.2. Classification (NCBI taxonomy): domain Eukaryota; kingdom Metazoa; phylum Chordata; class Mammalia; order Artiodactyla; family Bovidae; genus Ovis; species Ovis canadensis. The sequence goes on from NC_091247.1 coordinate 66,047,816, forward strand.
CGAAGGTATGTGCTTCGTTAGACTGTTACTCTGACCAGGAAATACCTTGTGAAGTGAATTCTGAAAATGTTTTCAGTGTAAACAAGTGCAAGTTGCTTCTAAACTATATATATATATATGACCCCTAAATAAATTATTTTGGAATGCCTCTGATTTATTCATTAAGTTTCCCAAAGCCTAGATATATTTTCATGTCACTATTTTAGTTCAGATTTGATCAAATAAGGCTTGGCAGCTTCAAAGTTATGTTATGTTATGTTTGTAACATCCTATGTAGAAAAGAATTGGAAGTTTCTGCTATTCCAAGTTCTACTGAAGAAGTCTTTGTCTTCAACTTTTATTTTTTATGAACTACCTTTGTTCTTATTTCTGACTTCCTACCACACCCCAAACACAGACCCATATATATGGATACTTTTTCTTTTCTTCGCTGATATTTTTTTACTTCTGGTTTTAAAAATTTTGCAGAGGTTATATACCTCTATTTATAGAGCCCTTACAGGCTAGTGATCTATAACTACTAATTTTATTGGCATAATGCATAGCTATTTTGTCATTTTTTAATTATACATTGTGAGTTTTGAGAAATAAGTAGAACAAGCAAGTTCAGGATATTAACCATATACTTAGTAATCACTGGAGAAACATTAGAATTTGAGAAAACCAGGTCATCTAACATTTTTTTGTTCTTACAAGTCATCAATCAACTCTATTTCAAAAGATTATAATGATGAAAAGATCAATTGTGTTTGTCCTTTTTAAAAATGTGTCTGGCATTTAAGCTTTTCATGAGAATTAATATATAAAGCTGTGCTGGGGTGACACAGAAAAGTTGATATCTTATAGTGCCTCTATATCAGACAGATTAAGAAACGACTCTTTCTTTTCTTACACACTGAATGTTTATAGTTCTAAGATACATATGTGGTAAGTTTTGAGAAAATATTAGTGGGATATAAATATTAATTGTAAAATAAGTTACATGAATATTTTTATTAAATGAAAATGAAAACACTTATTTTCCTTTTTAATTAAAAAAAATTTTTTTAAATCAAGGAGAAATCTGCCTTTATCCTTCCAAAGGTCACATACTGCCAATGGCAAGGTTCTGTCAGTTTCTTCAGAGTTTTATTTGTTTTTATTTTTTTTAATATTCTAGTATTTTGTACATTGATAAAAATTGCTGCTATGAAGACCAAAATGCAGAATTTAAAATACATCCTATCCTGATTCTGTTTTTTTGATAGCCTCATTTCTTGCCATCTTTTCTACTAACTGAGAGAGAATGATTTAAATCTACATTGCCTGTAACTACATCTATAATATTTTATTATTAATTTTAATTAATGATATTTTTGATAGTATTCAGAGGGAGGATGTGTAGCCACTAGAATGGTCCATCCTTTCTGCTTTTTCTTAAAATTTTTCAAAGTAGATAAAGGTGGCCCTTTTAATATTCTTCTGGAGAGTATTTTCAGGTGTGAATTTTTGCAGCACCAATAGTTATAAAGCACTATTATGTATGCCCTGGCAAGAAAAAAGAGAAAGCTTTGAGTTTTTAAGAAATTAGGAAGAAAAATAATCTGCATTAAAAAAAAAGGCAGAAACTAAATGAATCTTATATTGGTAGGACTTATTAGTCTTAAATTGTCCATTTAGTTCAATTTTCATAGAGACCAAAGTTGTCTTTCAGGTGTGGTAATTTCTTTCTTAAGAATATTTGGGATTGTCAGTTAAAAACAGTGAAAGCTAAAACTTAACATGTTAAAGGATCCTTAATACAATGCAAAATCTTAATCCAAACTGAATTTTGTAGGGCCAGGCTTATTTTTTTTTGACAAACCTTGCAACATGATTATTTTTGTAAATACACAAACCTCTGTTTCTTTTATCTGATACTTTTTGATATCTAGTAATGTGTTTGTTTTTATTCTTGAATACAACTCTACCAGTTCTGGCCCTCTGCCTCACTGTTTCCAGAAACCCACAAAGAAAATAATATGAATTCTGTCCAGACTTGCTCTATGAAAAGTGAACATATAATCAAAAAGAAAGGCCATAAGGAAATCAGTTGAATTTTGGTATTTTTATAAGTGTATTTTTAATGCAGTATTTACAGTTCATCCTAAACCATAGTATTTTCTTTAAGAAAGAGGTAGCCCAGAGCTTCCTTAGTTTTGGTCAAAATCAGAACTGCTTGAAAAACAAATCATAGATGTTTCTGAGACTGGGCACTCTGATGACTATTTTTATAATCTGCTGCAATTTTATGTATTATTCTGTCAGGGAGTCCAGTCATGAATTGAGTTGGGTTAAATTTTTCCTTAGGAACGTACGCTATAGAGTCTAATATATATTGTTTGTTATGAAAATATATACTCAATATTATATAATCATATTCTCTTATAGTTATTAATTTGATTGAATTGTTTCAAGTGAGACTTGAAAAACTGTATTAAGTACCATACCTATTTTTCAGTTTCTTTATGTGGAGCTTTAGTTATTATTATCAACTAGATTTGTAAAGTAAAACTTTGACAATCTCTAGTGGCTTGAAAAATACTTTGTTATATACATTATAGTTAGTGTTACTCAATGGACCATGAGTTTGAGTAAGCTTTGAGAGACAGTGAAGGAGAGGGAATCCTGGTGTTTTGTAGTCCATGGGGTTGCAAAGAGTCAGACATGACTGAGCAACTGATAACAACAATACAGACAACTCTAAAAATGAGTATTTAGGGATGATACTGCATGAGTCATGTTAAATCATCCAGAATTATATAAATTTGTGCCTTTTAGGTTTGATACAGTTATATAATGTTTATTATATAAACAGAATTGATCTTGAATGTGAATATAATACAATATTTATACATCAACTCAGTAAAGCCAACTATTTATAGATCAGTCTAATTTATTGTATACATATTTGTATGTTTGCATAAATGTACCTAAATATATATCTGGATGTTATCTCAGATATGTGGAATCATATTTATTTTAACCTGCTTTTTGTTTAACTCCTTGGGGATCTCTTTTTTGTTTAATTCCTTGTGGCTTTCTTTATCAGTACACATGTGCCATTTAGTACCCTGAGCCCTGTTTGAATGTAGGATCATAATTCTCTTTTAACATAATGTGCCATATATACTTAATGATTTCCAAAGTTACAGGCACTTTACTGGGTTTATCTATTCTGTATACAGTAAACATTAAATTCTTAGGCTTCCCTGGTAGCTCAGAAGGTAAAGCGTCTGCCTGCAATGCAGGAGACTTGGGTTCAATCCCTGGGTCAGGAAGATCCCCTGGAGAAGGAAATGGCAGCCCACTCCAGTACTCTTGCCTGGAAAATCCCTTAGACAGAGAAGCCTGGTAGACTACAGTCCATGAGATCGCAAAGAGTCGGACATGACTGAGCGACTTCACTTTCACTTTAAGTTCTTAACCTTGATTGATGATTGCTTAGAGAGTTGATATTGTTCATTGTCAGCCAAATAGACAAATAGCAGCAACTCAAGGTAAACTAAATGTTCCATTTTTGACCCAAGGAGGTTTTAAGTTTGTATTTTTTTTTCCAGAAAATTCACATTTTAGAGGGAAAAGAGATTTTACAATACTTTTGGTTGTGTTCTATTATTTTTACATATGAAACAGGCAGAGAAGTTAAATGACTTGTCCAAGGTCAGGAGTTAATTAGCGGAACCATAAACCAAAGAAAGCGAAGATCTCTGCCTGCATTTACTTTGAGATAATCACATGACTTGTAAAAATTGCATGCAAATTGTTTTTCTAGTGATTGCAGCAGTTATAATCAGAAGAACATCATCTAATAGTTTGAATTGTCTGAAGTAGGGCTTCTTCTATAATCTCAGCCAGATCTTCCTTTCTTCCCCCGGAAGTTAGAGCATAGTTATATGTTTATATGGTTTCCTTGTATTTACCTTTGTGATATCAGTTCTGCATAGCCAGATTCCATTAGGCAGAGTGTACAATGACAGGTTTATTTTTAGCCAGCCTGTTATAATTAAATGTTAATTCTTTTTGAAGCATTGATTTCAAATGGGCTGATGTTTATAACAAATACTGTTGTGATTCTTTTTTGTGTCCTTTTCCTATGCAGAGAAGTAGTTAAAAATAGAAGGTTGAAAAAAGTGAAAGTCTAAAACTTAGGTTATTTTGTCAAATGAGGGAAAGGAGTTTTCCTAAAATGGGTTTTCTTTTTAGTAAATTTAGCTTTTTAAAGAAAAGAAGTGAGCATTTAAAAAATTACATGTGTCTTTTAAGAATCCAAACTGAATCTTAGAGAAATCATGTAATAGAATTCTCTAATAACAAAATTGATTTTAAGGAAGCTATCTTTTGTCTTTGTTAACTCAGAATTGTGGTTAGTCCTTTGGCTGTCACTTCTTATATAAAACTATTGAGGGGTTAATTTTCTGTTTATCAACCATGAAAAAATTTTTTCTTAAAACTAATATTTTGTTTTTCCTTAATAAACCAGAAGGCATTTATTTCATTGTTTATTAGTCTTCTCGCTAAAATTAAATGCTTTGTTGTGGAAAATAATTGATAACTGTATGTGTTCATTTTGTGCATTTCTTGATTCTTTTAACAAGTATTGCCTCTTTAAGTAGTGACTGAGGCTGTTTGAGGTTAAATTTTAGACTGAAAAGAAATGAAATATCAACCATTTTGATTTGTCATTTTACAGATAAAGAAACGGAGATTCAGTGTGGTTTGCCCCTCAAATCACATTAGCAGCTGCCCAGAAACTGACTTAATTCATTACTACTGATTGGTTTGGCATCCCCAAATCACTACACTTTGTACCTCTTGAGCTTGTTGACTGTTTATCAGCTCTTCACACCTTTATAATACTAGAACCAAAATATATATAATACCTTTGCATTTATAGAAATACTTTTCCTAATATATTCAGTTTTTCTAAAATATTTATGTGAAATGTCACAGTGAAACAAAAATGACCCTAATTTTATGCTTTTTTGTAGTACCCTGCAGAATCACCAGATTGTGTTGTGGATTTTCCTGTTCCATTTTCTGTTTCCTGGACACCACAGGTAAATTCTTAAATTTAAGTAGCTAAAAAGCATTTTAAGTGGCCATTATAAAGTGGTCTTTTCAGTTTTGTTTAAACATTTATTTATAAACAGGATTTTGAGAGTGTTGCTTTCATATTTCCTAGCATTCTCCCTGCCCTCTGACTGTCTCCCCGCCTCCTTCCTCATCCTCCAAACACACCCACACAGACACCCCATTCAGCCTTTAGATCTTTATGCTTCATTTTAAATAAACATGAAAAAGCTCTGTTGACAGAAATTGTCCTTTAATTTTAAATCCTAAGGAGCTCTGTTATAAAGCAGTGAGCAGTAGGTTAAAAATTGGGTGAAATTTTTCAGATATAATATCAGAGAATCTTTTTCAGAGGAGAATGAGTTATGACTGAAAATATAAATCCTGCCATTTCTGTTCAGTTTTTATTGTTTTAAAGTATTTGTCCTTAGTTCGCCCTTGAACTTATACTATATTCTTTTTGCATATGCTTTGGAATATTCTTATTTTGATTATTTCTCCTGCTCCTGTCAGTTTAATTTCTCAATACATTGGTGATATCTAACAAGTTGATGTATTTAGGAGTGCAGTGTAAATTGTACCATTATGTAGATAAAATGTGGTATGATTATCAATAGTTCTGTCATCAACATTGACATGTGTGACTTTTAAAGATCTGGCAGGATGGTGGTTAGGTTCAAAGAGAAATCTAATGACAGGTAATCTAATGTCTCACCAAGTAAATCGATATCAATATGAAGAGAATCTTTCTATTCTTATGCAAAGTGAAAAAAATTCCTACTGACATTTAACAAATACTCTCTGAGTAGAGGCTACCCTTATTTTTGTTATGAAATTTTGGTAGGTTCAAGTGAAAATTTATGCTTACATTTAAATTCTAACATATAGAGTAAAGTAATCGTCTTGTTAGTTAAAAAAAAAAAAAAAGCCTAACAGCATTTACATTGTTGTATGAGGTTTCAAATATTAAATTATACCATCTACATTTAAAATATATTTTTGTCATTTTCTTCTTTAAAAACAAAACAATCTCCCTCCTTCCAATGGAAATCAAGAAAACACAGCAAAATATAGGTGATGAAAAACACTATGATTTGCTTTTGGTATTGTGATATGTGTTATAAATACATAAGATATACTGTGTGTTTTTTTTTAAAGAATTGGAATTGTACATAAATTGAATAGTTTCAGTTTGCCTCTATAAATTTTATTATGTGAGATCATGAGATAACATTGTACCTAGATTGTATTACTCTTTCCATATGTTATCTCTAGATTATAATTTAATATTTATCAAAATCCCAAGGTTGAAGAATATGTTTTTGATTAATTTCCTAGTTTTTTTTTTTAACATGTTTAATCATGCAAGTTTTTCCCAGACTTTAATCTGCGAAGAAGTTCACATCTCCACAAAAGGACTGTTAGCAGTTACCTTATCCTGCCATTTAACAAAATTAGTTTGTGACTCTAACATTACAAAATCTTAAGAGCAATATCTTCTAAATTTTGTGTCCCTACTTAACACCAGCTAAGTACCTTGCACAAATAAGCATGGAATAAGTGTTTATAATATTAATTCAAATCCAGATTTAGATTTAATTGTGTCGTATGTCAGGTTTTCTATTTTTGTATTAGTTCTAAGAATACAGAATTAGTAGTAACTGGAATTGCATCTTTTTTTTTAATTAAAAGAACATATTAACATTCTTAGTATAGTACAGATAAAAATTTAGACATCATTTTAACCACAACTCAAATTTGACATGTTTAATATTTATCACATTTGTTTCAGATATATTTTTGTCTCTTTTAGGAATAAAATGTTCTGGGGCTTAAAATTTTACTTTTTCTTCTCTCCTTTCCTTTGTTTCCTTCTGTCTCTTTCTAGAGGAAAATCTTTTTCTGGAATTGATGTGTATGCTACCCATGCATACTCTCTTGCTACATTTGTTTATACCATATTCTATAGTATTTTCAGTCTTTTTTAAACGACATTGTTTCTGAGATTTACCCATGATCTGTGCCTGTATAGTACATTTTAAATGCTTTATATCATTTCATTATATGAATCCACCAGTTAGTTTATTCAGTGTCCTAATGATATGGTTGGTCACAATTTCTTGCACAATTTCTTACTAAACAGTGCTGCTATAAACATCTTTCTATGTTTCCTTTTATATATGTGAGACTTTTAAAATGGTTTATGCTTTGAAGTGAAAATGCTGGATTGTAAGGAGTATACTCTTTGAGATTACTAAACATTGCCAAGTTATTTTCCCAAATTGGTTGTGTAGCTTTATACTCCTACCCAGCAATGCATAGTAATTTCTATTTCCCACACCCTTTCTATGTCATTCTGATTTTACTCTGATCTTAATTGCTATCAAGAACTGATACTCTTTATTGTTGTGTTTATAATCTTTGCCTACTTATATTTTTGTTTTTTATTATAAGCATTTCTTACATACTTTGGATACTAATTATGTATTGGTTATATGGGATATAAGTGTCTTTATCCCTGTGGCATGCTTTTAAACTTTGATATATTTTGTCAAGCAGAAGTTTAATATTCAGTGTGGTCACATTTATCAGTCTCTTCATTGTGATTTCTGCTTTATGTGTCTTGAATGAGAAAATTTTTTGTATCTTGTTTTTAAAAGATATTCATTGAAAGTTTATTGTAAAAGTTACACTTTTTTCATATTTAAATATGAGATAGGAATTATATTTACACTTGCCTTTTTTTTATATGCTTATAGAATTTGGATGTATCTTCATTTGTGGAGGTCTGAGGTGATTTTATTTTTCTTTTCCATGTACTACTAAAATTGTCCATTGTTAGAGTTTAGCTGTTCAATGTTAAGGATTTTGCTGCTATTTCCAGATGAACTCTTGAGTGTTTTAGCATGATAAAAGTGTTGGCAGTATTAGTTTATGTTTTGAAAGTGTGAAGCAACATCAAACTTCGTGGCTGTGTGTGATTTTTTTCATTGACCTATTGGAAACAGTTCTGCTTGTGAGAATTACTGTCTTTTTCCTTTTTTAAAACAATTTTTAAACAGTTGTGGTTCTTAAAGAATTGTAGTATTGTAGTCTTACAGCAAACTTACATTTAAAAGATTGTAAACAGGTGCCAGATAATTGATTTTAAAAAATTTCGTCTCCTTTTTGTACATTTCCTATTTGGATTCAGTGTTTCTGGACTTTAAACTTAGAAGATCTTTATTTTCCTTTCTTTCTGTAAAATAATAGGCATGACTTTGTGGCATCCATATTAAAAATGGGTAATTTTCCTTATGGTCCCTGTCTTCCTGCTGGGTTGATAATGTTTTGATGTATTTTTCTTTTGCTCTGATGAGAGGTCTGCTGCTGCTGCTCTGACATATTCATTTGGATGAATAATTATAACTTGCACAATGTCAAGCTGAAGATGGTAGGGTTTTGTGCGTCATGACAAGCCTAGTAGCCAGTGCAGGTGTCTCACAGCATGATCAGCAACAGCCAGTGTATTCTGGCTCCGAGGAGGCATTTAGAGTGGTAAGAAATGAGCACCAAGGGCAAGGCTGCTGCTTCTACTGCTGCCGTGCTATGTGCCAAAGAAACACAAAGTGCTTCTCAAAGACAAGTGACTGCACACCTCTTGTCACATATTTACTTTGTTTACCCAGTCAGTTTTCTTTTATAGATTTCAGCATAGGAATGTAAGAGCATGTCATGATTTTTATCTTATTCTACTTCCCAACATCACAAACGCTCTAAAATGTATCTAATTTGCTGCCCTTTGGACTTGTATATCTAGATCATATATATGAATAATGTAGACTGATGAGACCATAGGATGCTCTAATGTAAGATTTTACATGCATTGACAGTAGTGATTCTGTAAAAATAAAATTACCTTTCTGCAGGTCACTGATCAACCCAAAATAGATGCTAAAGTTGTACCCTTACCTGTAAATATGCCATTAAGTGTAGGCTTCAGTTAACTAGAATTTTCAGAGATTGGATATGATATAGAAAACAGTGGTCATTATATTCTTTTATCATGTAAATCTCATATTCTTGGGAGTAATGCCATGAATATAAGAAGAGCAAAACTAATGATAAAGCCTGTGGCTGATAATCTGATGGTGAATGAAGAAATTGTAATTAAAGGAAAACAGTCCTATTACATAGCAGTGAGCATGATCCATTAGTTAGAGCAACAGACTAGCAGTTGGGTATCCTTGGTTCTGTTTACAGTTCAGCCATTGACTTAATTGTATAATCGCAAACAAATCACAAGGCTGCTCTTTGCCTTAGTTCGTATGTATATGGAAATAATGAACTTTTTCTAAGAGATCTTAATAAAATAAATTTGGTTTAAAACAAATAGAATGGTAGATGGAGAAAATGCTCAGTATCATACTGTATGGACCCTAAGGATATTCTGCTTTTTTGATCTACTGGATTATCTTTCTTTCCATTTTTTCTCTACTGTCCTTGTTGGAGAACTTATAGAACTGGATTTTTGTTCAGTCTTTAATTGGTTAAATATTCTTTTGGTTTCTTGGCCATCTTATTGTGGCTACAGTGGTGTGGATAAAAAGACATCAAAGAAATCATAACAAAGAAACTTAGTTCATTATTGAGACTATGTGATATGATTGACCTGTGTGACATGGTATCCTATTGAACTCAGTAACTTACTAACTGCTTCTCTTTCTTTTTTTTAAATAACATGTATTTTTAAAGTACCCCTACATTGACTCTTTAAAACAGAGCAAAAATAAAAGCCAGCAAAATTTAAAAAATGTGAAATCACCTTTAATGCCTTCATTTATAGAGTCGGGATGTCACTGGTTAATCTGAACCTGTGCTTATCACTTAACAAAATATTTATTTTTTTTGAAATATTATTTATAATGCTATGCATTTATTATTCCAGATAATCTTTAGGATAATTTAGTTTTTAGTTATAATTGGGTTTACATTTATCCATCCAATTAAGAACTAATATATTCACAGTCTAGGAACTGATTATCTCTACGTTTATTTAGGTCCCCCAGTTAAGTAGCTATAGTTTTTTAATCCACATCTTGTACATTTTTGTTGCGTTTATTCCTAATTATAATATAGTTTTTGTTGCTATTGCGATTTGGTCTTTTTTTAAAATCACGTTTTCTAGTTTGTAATATGGGCAAGCTATTGATTTTTTAAAAAGTGTATACTCTAATAAAAGTTGTATATGAACATAGTTTAAAGAGTTAGATTTACAAGGGTTTTTTTTTGTTGTTGCTGTTGTTTGTTTTCTTTTCAGACAAAACAGCATAACCTAGCGTCCTTCCCACCTTTTTCTCCCTCTCCAGGGCCAACCACTTTTAATTGTTAGCTGATCTTTTGGTGTTATAATGTAATATGCATTATTACATGCTCTTGTAATTATACTACCTTTTGTTTGTTGGTTTGGTTTGGCCATTATCTGTTAACTTCCCACGGTAGATAATGAGGAATTTGCTATTTCATTTTGCTATTTCTTCTGCCTTTCCCCCACTCCAAACACATATGAATACTTCCTGTGTTCTTTTTCTTTTCAGATAGTTATCTTGTAATTTTGATTATCAATATTCTGTTTACATTATTATGGTGAGCATATACGTATACTATGCAGAGATAAACCATGTAGTTAATTAGTATTCAATATTATTTTTCCTTTGTTGCCCCAGTTTTTGCTACCACCTAGAGTTAACAATTGTCTATTTCATTTTCTTAGTTTTCTGTGTATTTAAAACTCATTCAATCCACAATTTTCCATCAGTTGTCTAAATCTACTCTTAATTATCTAGATGGGGTTTTGTATTAGCTTTACTTTCTGGTAAATTTCATCAACGTTTTCTGGTAACCTTCCTTTTGAGTTTTATTTTTTTTTTAATACTGTCATGTTAATTTCTAAGAGTTTACTTCATTGATATATCTTCTTTTGTCCCTAGAGATACTAATAATATATATCTTTTTTTCCCACCTGAATAGTTTCTGTTTCCTTGAGTTGCTTTTTCTTATCATCTTTGGTTATTTGCTCATGATTAAAAGTCAGCTATTATAAACTATTTGAAGGCTCTGAGTACATGACTGGGGGCTTGTCAATTGTGAACCTCATTGTAGAGTCACCTGAATAGATCTCAGAATAGATTACCCCAGATGTCAATATTTTAGGTCTTTTTGATTGATTGGTCAGATTTGTTGAGAAGACTCTTTTATTTAGCCTTCTGCCTACAAGTTACTGAGCAAACAGAAAATACTCCCTTATGGCAAGAGTGGACCAACACTACTGGGCAAGAAACAGCAGTCTAGATTAGTAACAGTTAACCCTCTTTCAATATACATTTATATTATGTTGTATAATTGTATATATAAACACACCCACATCCATATATGACAAGTTAAGTGTTATCTCTCTCTTTGTATGTTGAACTACATATACTCTAAAGACAATATTTCCATTTATATGCAATAGTCAGGAAGTATTCTGATGCTGAAAAATAAAATAGAGATGATTAATACAAAACAACCATCAGTCTCACCAGGCTCTCTGGTTATGGTAGATGACTATATATATATTGTAACATAAGTAACAAACTAACATAACATATAACAAGTAACATATATATATATTGTAACAATATTTCTCAACAGAAATATTGAGAAATACCGTTTGGTCTTACAGTGTGCCGGTTAATGTATTACGAATACTTGGACTATAGTTTGGAGGAAACCAATAAAATATTCTTATATAGCAAGTGTCCTAGGTAAAAGAAAATATATAAGTATCAGTCTCCAAATGGCTTCTTAATATTGTGATTTATATTTTAAAATGCTTTTGGATAAAAAGGATTGTCTTAGCTTGTCAGTAAAGCAATTTTATCTCAACACAAACACAATTTATTAACATTCTCTATCTCATGTTTTGTCAATGTCAGGGACTCTAGAAAATTAATATACAATGTCTATTTGTACTTTTTTTTTTTAATCCAAGGGCTATTTTAAAATATTTGAACATTGGTATATATATGTGTGTGTGTGTTTTAAGCCATCTGTTTGGAAGAACAGATACCCGTATTGAAAATAAAGTTCCAGTAGACAGAAGACAGAAATGATAATTCAAATATAAAAGATGCTAATTCAAGTATGATCTGCTAGAATCACTGATTAATACTCTCAGCTATATATACTTACTTTCTTCCTCTTTTTGTGCTTATAAAAAAAAAAAAAGTTGAATATGAGAAGCCAAACTAACTTAGCAGATGGATATAATGAAGCAAACCAGAATTTTGGAGTTGGTAGATAGCAGAGGCAATGGAACAGTATTTTTTTATTTTTTTAAAGTGATGTTCCTGTTAGCATGTAGCTCCCTGGCTCTGGTTGTGAAGGTAACATTGATAGCCAGCAACACACACATTTTATTAGTCTTGACCTTCTCTGAAAGCAAAGATCTTTGTGAACATTTATTTCCTTATTTTGTTGTTTTTAGTGTGAATAATAACAATTAGATATAGTCAACTTTTTGATGAGGGTAGAGTAGAACCCTTTTGTGGTATGTCCTACCTAAAACAAAAAGCTAGACTAGTTTGCTTTTTTCTGATTGGCTTAACTTTTTTTATTATGTAGAACTTTATTTTAATACCAAGTAAAGGAAGTTAAAAACAGTTAACATGGAATATTAGAAATGTATTTGAACCAAATACTAAGGGTCTTAAGTAGCATTGTACAAGACGTGGTTTTTCTCAGCGTTAACAATCTGAGGGATATAAATGGATCAACAGCCACAGGGGCTTGTTCATCAGTCAGGCTCAGGCTGCCATGGTATCGTAGGCCTATCCTGGCATTCTTAGCATCTTTATTATTTTTTAAAATTGTGATAAGATAGACAAAATTTACTATCTTAACCATTTTTACAGGTGCAGTTCAGTGGTATTAAATACATTCATCAAGTTTTTGGTTACCTTTACTACCATTCATCTCCAGAACTCTTTTCAGATCTTGTAAAACTGAAACACTATACCCATTAAACAGTAACTCCCCTTCTCTTCACCAGTGTCTAGCAGCCACCATTCTAGTTTCTAACTCTATAGTTTGACTATGCTAAGTACCTTACATAAGTGGAATCATGCAGCATTTGTCCTTTTTGACTGGCTTATTTCACTGAGCATAATATACTCAAGTTTCATACAAGTTGTAGCATATGTCAGAATTTGCTTCCTTTTTAAGATCAAAAATATGTCATTACATGTATAATACCACATTTTGTTTATCCCTTCCTCCATTGATGGACTTAAATTGCTTTCACATTTTAGCTCATGGGAATAATGCTGCAGGTGAACGTGGATGTGCATATATAGCTCTATGAGTTGCCACTTTTAATTGGTAATTAAATTACCAATAATTAATTGGTAATTTTATCTTTAATTTTTTGAGAAACTGCTATACTGCTTTCCAGAGGTCCTGTACCATTTTACATTCCTACAACAGTGTACAAGAGTTTCAGTTTCTCCATATCCTCCTAAACACTTATTTTCTTTTAATGAGTGTGAGTGAAGTGATCTTATTACAATTTTGACTTGCATTTCCCTAAGAGATATTGAGTGTCTTTTCATGTACTTATTGGCCATTTCTGTATCTTCTTTGGATACATGTTTTAGTCCTTTGCCAAGTTTAAAATAAGTTGTTTTTGTTGTTGAGTTTTAAGAGTTCTCTATATATTATAGATATTTATCCTTTATCACATACATGATTTGCAAATGTTTCTCCCATTCTGTGCGTTGCCTTTTTACTCTGTTGCTGCTGTCTTCTGATGCACAAAATTTTTAAATTTTCATCAAGTCTAACTTTTCCTATTGTTGCCAGTGCCCTTGGTGCTATACTGAAGAAATCATTGCCCGATCCAGTGTCATAGAGCTTCTGCCCTGTGTTTTTTCTGAGAGTTTTATACTTAAACAGCTCTTATATCTATGTCTCTGATCCATCTTAAGTTACTTTTTGTATATGGTACTAGATAAGGGGCCAACTTAATTATTTTCCATATTGATATCCAGTTTTTCTAGCTCCATTAGTTGAAAAGATTGTTCTTTTCTCATTGAACGGTCTTGACACTTTGTCAGAAATGATTTGATCATGTATATGAGTGTATGTTTCTAGGCTCTCTGTTCTGTTCCATTTGTATTTTATCTGTCTGTATGCTAGTACCACATTGTTTTGATTCCTGTAGCTTTACAGGAAGTTTTGAAATCAGAAAATGTGATTTCCACTTTGTCCTTTCCACTTTTTTCCTCCATGTTTGTTATTCTTTTTCAAGATTGTATGGCTATACAGGGTCTCTTAAGATTCTGTGAGTTTTAAGATGGGGTTTTCTGTTTGTGCCCCCAAAAAATGTCATTGGGATTTTGATAAGGATTGCATTGTCTTCCAGTTCATGAATGTGGGTTGAGATTCCTTTTATTGATCTCTTCTGTTAATTTTTATCAGGAGTGATATAACCATTTGTGTTTTCATTTTATGTCCTTAACCTTCGTGGTTAATTACTAAGGCTTTTTTTCTTTTGGTTTGCTTTTTGATGATATTGTAAATGGAATTGTTTTCTTAATTTCTTTTTTGGGTTGTTTATTGTTGCTGTTTGGAAATGTAACTAGTGGTCAAAGAGGTATCCTGGCCCTTTGCTGAATTAACTTCTTAGTTGTAATAATTTGGGGGGTGGTATTTAGGATTTTTTGCCTGTAAGTTTATATCATCTGCAAGCAGGGATAATTTTACTTCTTCCTTTCTTATTTGGATGCTTTAATTTCTTTTTCTTATCTAATTGATCTAGCTAGAACTTCCAGTACTGTGTTGAAGTATTGAAAGTAGGTATCCTTGCTTTGTTCCTGATCTTAGAGGAAAAGCTTTCAGTCTTTGAGCATTGAGTATGATGTTTGCTGTTCCTTTGTATTATATGGCTTTTATTTTGTTGCAGTAACTTTCTTTGATCTTTGTTGAGTTTTTATCATGAGACGGTGTTAAATATTGTCAAATGTTTTTCTCTGGGTCAGTTCAGATGATTAAATGGATTTTTTTTCATTCCATTAGTATGGTGTTTTACATTTTATTGATTTACATATTTTGGGCCATTTTTGTATTCCAGGAGTAAATCCCACCTGACCTGTGTGTAATATTTTTAATATGCTGCTAAATTTGGTATTTTGTTGAGGATTTTTCTTTTATCAGTATTCAAAAGGGATCATGGTTTTTAGTTTTCTTGGGGCTTTAGTATCACAGTAAAGATAGCCTCACTCAATATGCCAGCAAATTTGGAAAACTCAGCAGTGGCCACAGGACTGGAAAAGGTAAGTTTTCATTCCAATCCCAAAGAAAGGCAATGCCAAAGAATGCTCAAACTACTGCACAATTGGACTCATCTCACACGCTAGTAAAGTAACGCTCAAAATTCTCCAAGCCAGGCTTCAGCAATATGTGAACTGTGAACTTCCAGATGTTCAAGCTGGTTTTAGAAAAGGCAGAAGAAACAGAGATCAAATTAAATTGCCAACATCTGCTGGACCTCAAAAAAGCAAGAGAGTTCCAGAAAAACATCTATTTCTGTTTTATTGACTATGCCAAAGCCTTTGACTGTGTGGATCACAATAAACTGTGGAAAATTCTGAAAGAGATTGGAATAACAGACCACCTGACCTGCCTCTTAAACCTGTATGCAGGTCAGGAAACAACAGTTAGAACTGGACATGGAACAACACACTGGTTCCAAATAGGAAAAGGAGTATGTCAAGGCTGTATATTGTCACCCTGCTTATTTAACTCATATGAAGAGTACATCATGAGAAATGCTGGGCTGGAAGAAGCACAAGCTGGAATCAAGATTGCCAGGAGAAATATCAGTCACCTCAGATATGCAGATGACACCACCCTTATGGCAGAAAGTGAAGAGGAACTAAAAAGCCTCTTGATGAAAGTGAAAGAGGAGTTGGCTTAAAGCTCAACCTTCAGAAAATGAAGATCATGGCATCTGGTCCCATCACTTCATGGCAAATAGATGGGGAAACAATGGAAACAGTGTCAGACTTTATTTTTTTGGGCTCCAAAATCAGTGCAGATGGTGATTGCAGTCATGAAATTAAAAGATGCTTACTCCTTGGAAGGAAAGTTATGACCAACCTAGATAGCATATTCAAAAGCAGAGACATTACTTTGCCAACAAGGTCCATCTAGTCAAGGCTATGGTTTTTCCAGTAGTCATGTATGGATGTGAGAGTTGGACTGTGAAGAAAGCTAAGCGCCGAAGAATTGATGCTTTTGAACTGTGGTGTTGGAGAAGACTCTTGAGAGTCTCTTGGACTGCGATGAGATCCAACCAGTCCATTCTAAAGGAGGTCAGTCCTGGGTGTTCATTGAAGGACTGATGTGAAAGATGAAACTCCAATACTTTGGCCACCCCATGCAAAGAGTTGACTCATTGGAAAAGACCCTGATGCTGGGAGGGATTGGGGGCAGGAGGAGAAGGGGACAACATAGGATGAGATGGCTGGATGGTATCACCGACTCGATGGACATGAATTTGAGTAAACTCCGGGAGTTGGTGATGAATAGGAGGCCTGGTGTGCTGTGATTCATGGGGTCGCAAAGAGTCGGATACGACTGAGCGACTGATTTGACTGACTGAACCTCTTTCAGTCAATCAGTCAGTTCAGTCGCTCAGACGTGTCCGACTCTTTGTGACCCCAAGAATCACAGTACGTCAGGCCTCCCTGTCCATTACCATCTCCCGGAGTTCACTCAAACTCATGTCCATAGCCTCCTTATACTCACCTAAAAATTAGTTAGGAAGTATTTTACCCTTATCAATTTTTTTGGAGAAGTCTGAGAAGTATTGGTGGTTGTGGTAGTTGTTCAGTCAGTAAGTCATGTCCAACTCTTTGCCCCCAGGGACTGCAGCACTCAAGGCTTCCCTGTCTTTCACTATCTTCCAGAGTTTGCTCAAATTATGTCCATTGAGTCGGTGATGCCACCTAACCATCTCATCTTCTGTCACCCTCTTCTTCCCCCCATTCTCAATCTTTCCGAGGACCAGGGTCTTTTCGAGTGAGTCAGTTCTTTGCATCAGGTGGTCGAAAGTATTAGAGCTTCAGCATCAGTCCTTCCAATGAATATTCAGGGTTGATTTCCTTTGGGATTGACTGGTTAGATCTCCTTACTGTCCACGGGAGTCTAAAGAGTCTTCTCTAGCACCACATTTTGAAAGCATCAGTCTCTGGCGCTCAGCCTTATGGTCCAAGTCTCACATAAGTACATGACTACTAGAAAAACCATAGCTTTGACTATATGGACCTTTGTCAGAAGAGTGATGTCTTTGCTTTTTAATATGCTGTCTAACTCTGTCATACATTTCCTTCCAAAGAGCAAATGTCTTCTGCAGTCACTGTCCACAGTGATTTTGGAGCCCAAGAAAATGAAATCTGTTATTGTGTCCACTTTTCCCCCTTCTATCTGCCATGAAGTGATAGGACAGGATGCCATGGTCTTAGTTTTTTGAATGTTGAGTTTTAAGCAAGCTTTTTCACTCTCCTCTTTTCACCCTCATCAAGAGGCTCTTTAGTTCCTCCTTGCTTTCTGCCATTAGAGTGGTATCATCTACATATCTGAAGTTGATAATATTTTGTTAAGTTGTTTAAAATGTTTGTTGTAATTCATCGATACACTATCAAGTCCAGAACTTCTCTGCTGAGATCTTTTGAATACTGATTCAGTCTCCTCACTCATTATTCTATTCAGATTCTCTATTTATTTGTGGTTTAGTCTTCCATTTTATGTTTTTAGGAATTTATTCATCAAGGCTATGCAATTTGTTGGTATATAATTTTTCATGAAATTTTTTCATAAAATTTCATGAAATTTTTCTGTTATAATTCCTGTTTTTGTAGAATGGTAGTAATATCCCTACTGATATTTGATTCTAATAATTTGAATTATCTTTTTTTCTTAGTCAATTTATCTAAAATTTTGTCCACTTTTTGAACTTTAAAAAGAATCAACCTTTGGTTTCATTGTTTTTCTCTGTTGTCTTTTTATGTTTTATTTTACTTATCTCCTCTCTAATCCTTTCTTTCTGCTAGCTTTGATTTTAGTTTAGTTCTTTAGTTGTAAAATTAGGTTGTTGATGGTCTTGTTTTTTAATGTATGTATTTATAACTATAAATATCCTCTTTACTACTTTTGCTACATTCTGTAAGTTTTAAATGCTGTGCTTTCATTTTTTGTCTCTTAAGTTTTTTCTAATTGGGCTTCCCTAGGTGGCTCAGTGGTAAAGAATCTGCCAGCCAATTCAGGAGATGTGGGTTCGATCCCTGGGTTGGGAAAATCTCCTCCAGAAGGAAATAGCAACCCACTCCAGTATTCTTGCCTGGGCAATTCCACAGACAGAGAAGCCTGGTGGGCTACAGCCCATAGGTCTAAACAACAACAATCAATTTTCTGATTACACTTGGATCTCTTATTTGATCTTTATTGAGTATGTTGTTCAATTTCCATAAATTTGTGGGTTTTCCAGTTTTCTATTACTGATTTATAACTACATTCAGTTGTGGTTGGAAAAGATACTTTATATGGTGTCTGTCTTTTCAGAGGTATTCATATGTATTTTATAGCCTGAAACATGTTCTGGAAAATATTCCATGTGCATTTGGGAAATATGTACTTTTGTTACTGTGTGGAGTATTCAATATATGTCTGTTAGATCTTGTTGGTTTGTTGTGTTGCTCAAGTACTCTCTTTCCTTATCTTTCTGGTTGTTCTGTTATTGAGAGCAGGGTATGGATGTCACCCAAATATTATTGTACAACTATTTCTCTTCAGTTCTATTAATTTTTGTTTCATGTTTTGATGGCTGTTATGAGCTGCATGAAAGTTTTTAATTCTTATAAATTTGTGATGAATAAAACCTTTTATTAATACATAATGTTCTTTGTTTCTTATAATCTATTTTGATTTTAAGTCTGTTTTGTCTCATATTAGTATAGCCACTCCTGTTCTCTTTTGGTGATTGTTTACATGGAATATCTTTTTTCATTCTTTCAGTTTCAGCTGATTTGTGTCTGTGGATCTAAAGTGAGAATGTTATTGATAGCATGTAGTTGTATACCACCCTGCCAATATGTCTTTTGATTAGACGGTTCAATCCATTTACATTTATAGTTTAATACTGATAAGGAGGCACTTAATCTGTCATTTTGCTTTAGAGTTCAATTGATTTTTTTGGAGGTTAAACATTTAAATTCCTTCTGTCATATATTGTCCTGGATATTCTATAGTTATTTCCTCTATGGTTACTGTTAGGATTACATTTAACATATTGAAGTTATAATCCAGTGTAATTTATATACCAGCTTAACTTCAGTGAGTCAATTCTTCGCATGAGGTGGCCAAAGTACTGGAGTTTCAGCTTTAGCATCAGTCCTTCAACAGAAATCCCAGGACTGATCTCCTTCAGAATGGACTGGTTGGATCTCCTTGCAGTCCAAGGGACTCTCAAGAGTCTTCTCCAACACCACAGTTCAAAAGCATCAATTCTTCAGTGCTCAGCCTTCTTCACAGTCCAACTCTCACATCCATACATGACCACAGGAAAAACCACAGCCTTGACTAGACGGACCTTAGTCGACAAAGTAATGTCTCTGCTTTTGAATATGCTATCTAGGTTGGTCATAACTTTTCTTCCAAGGAGTAAGCATCTTTTAATTTCATGGCTGCAGTCACCATCTGCAGTGATTTTGGAGCCCCCAAAAATAAAGTCTGACACTGTTTCCCTGTCTATTTCCCATGAAGTGATGATAATAATACTAGCTTTTATTATTTGCCTCATGTATTTACCTTTACTGAGATCTTTAAATCTTCATAGGGCTTCATGTTACTGTCTAGTGTCCTTTGATTTCAACTTATAAGACTTTTTTTTAATAACATTCCTTAAAGGACAGTGGCACCCCACTCCAGCACTCTTGCCTGGAAAATCCCATGGATGGAGGAGCCTGGTGGGCTGCAGTCCATGGGGTCGGTAAGAGTTGGACACGACTGAGCGACTTCACTTTCACTTTTCACTTTCATGCATTGGAGAAGGAAATGGCAACCCACTCCAGTATTCTTGCCTGGAGAATCCCAGGGACGGGGGAGCCTCATGGGCTGCCGTCTATGGGGTCGCACAGAGTCAGACACGACTGAAGCAACTTAGCAGCAAAGGACAGGTTTAAATGGTAGCAGACTCCTTTTGTGTATCTGGGAATGGCTTCATTTCTCACTACATTGATGGATAATTTTGCCAGCTTTAGGATTTTTTGTGACTTAAAAAATTTTTTAGCACTTTGAATATATCACCCACTGTTTTCTGGTCATCAAATTTCTGATGAGAAATCTGCTGATAGTTTTTGACACTCCCTTGTATGTGATGAGTCACATCTCAATCTCTTTGAAGGCTCTCTGTCGTTTGAAAGCTTGATTTTAATGTGTCTTTTGTGGATCTGTTGGAGTTCATTGAGCTTCTTTGATGTGTATATTTATGTATTTCACCAAATTTGGGGATTTTTTAGTCATTATTTCTTCGAATATTCTGCCATTTCCTCTTCTTCTGGGATCCCACAATCCATATATTGGTTAACTTGATGGTGTTGTAGTTTCTTAAATTCTGTGCACTTTTCTTCGATCTTTTCTCTTCCTACTTCTCAGACATAGTAACTTCTGTTGTCCTGTCTTTATGTTCACAGATTTCTTCTTTTTGCCTGTTCAAACTCATCTTTGAATTCTCTTAGTGAATTTTTCATTTTTAGTTATTGTTATTTTCATGTTTTTTCAAGGTTTTCTTTTTCTGTATTTTCTATACATTGTTATCTTGACTTTCTCTACAATTTACTTTAAAGTGTATGTATCAGTTGTTTCAAATTTTTTTGTCTAGTAGAGATACTCTCAGGTCTATTTTTGGGAGCTGTTTGTTTTTTCTGTTAATTTATGTTTTTCCTTTGAGTCAGGGCTACACTTTGTTTTTGATGCCCTGTGGTTTTGTTGTTCTTGAAAACTGGAAATTTAAATCATATAACGTGGTAACTATAGAAATTGGATTGTCCCCTATCCCCAAGGAGGAAAGATCAAATTCTCTCCTGTTTCCAATTTGTGTGTGTGTGTGTGTGTGTGTGTGTATGCGTGTATGCGTGTGTGTTCTTGATTGTTGTAGGCCATCTTCTTGTCCAGGATCAAACTGAGGTATAAACTTAGGGTCTTTTTGGTCTTTTTCGAGCCTGTACCTTTCCCTGGGCATGCAGAGTGACTTCCTAAATTTTCCTGTAATGAGAGTTGCCTTTTCTTTCTTTCAGTTGTGTTGCAATACAGTTGACATATTGCACAGGGCAAGTGTGAGCTGTACAGCATATTGATTTGACATATATGCATCATGAAATGAACAGCAGAATAAGTTTAGTTCCTGTCCACCTCATATAGATTAAAAAAGAGGCAAAAATTATTTTTTCTTGTGATGAGAACTTTTAGGATTTACTTTTAACAAGTTTCATATACAAGTGTTAATTATATCAAGCATGTATATTACATCTCTGATATTTACTATAACTGAAACTGAAAGTTTGTACCTTTTGACCACCTTCATCTGATTCTTCTACCCTCCACCCCGCCCACCCCCCACTCTGTTCAGTTCAGTTGCTCAGTCGTGTCTGACTTTTCGACCCCCATGAATCGCAACACGCCAGGCCTCCCTGTCCATCACCAACTCCCGGAGTTCACTCAGACTCAAGTCCATCGAGTCAGTGATGTCATCCAGCCATCTCATCCTCTGTCGTCCCCTTCTCCTCCTGCCCCCAATCCCTCCCAGCATCAGAGTCTTTTCCAATGAGTCAAATCTTCGCATGAGGTGGCCAAAGTACTGGAGCTTCAGCTTTAGCATCATTCCTTCCACAGAAATCCCAGGGCTGATCTCCTTCAGAATGGATTGGTTGGATCTCCTTGCAGTCCAAGGAACTCTCAAGAGTCTTCTCCAACACCACAGTTCAAAAGCATCAATTCTTCGGTGCTCAGCCTTCTTCACAGTTCAAATCTCACATCCGTACATGACCACAGGAAAAACCATAGACTTGACTAGACGGACCTTAGTCGGCAAAGTAATGTCTCTGCTTTTGAATATGTTATCTAGGTTGGTCATAACTTTTCTTCCAAGGAGTAAGAGTCTTTTAATTTCATGGCTGCAATCACCATCTGCAGTGATTTTGGAGCCCTCAAAAATAAAGTCTGACACTGTTTCCACTGTTTCTCCATCTATTTCCCATGGAGTGATGGGACCGGATGCCATGATCTTCGTTTTCTGAATGTTGAGCTTTAAGCCAACTTTTTCACTCTCCTCTTTCACTTTCATGGAGAGGCTTTTTAGTTCCTCTTCACTTTCTGCCATAAGGGTGGTGTCATCTGCATATCTAAGGTTATTGATAGTTCTCCTGGCAATCTTGATTCCAGCTTGTGTTTCTTCCAGTCCAGTGACCACAAATATGATCTCTTTTTCTGAGTTTGTTGTTTGAAGTATAATTGACCTACAACACTTTAATTTCTAGTGCACAATATACAGTGATTCAGTATTTCTACACATTTCAAGAGCAACACCATTGTAAATCTAGTTTGCCATCTGTCAACATACAAAGATACTACAATAATATTGACTATATTCCCCACATTGTACATTTCACCCCCATGACTCATTTATTTTGTAACTGGAAATTTATGGGTCTTAATTTTCCTTACCTATTTCTCTCATCCCAGTTAGGTTGCTTTTGAATGTTATAGTCTTTAATACCTGACACTCAGAAGAGGAAAAAGAAAAATGAAGAGGAAGGAAGGGGCAGTGACTCCTAGTTCTGCAAGTCACTTTTGCAGGAGATTGGAGGAAGTGAAGGAAGAACAGCTGAAGGAAGTGCAACAGCGATATCCAACTGCTTCTTTGTCTTTTCCTCTGAGATAAGAAGCGGCAGTCAGTCATCAGATCATAGGCATGTGGTATTTGAAGGACACATTGTGTTCTCTTACCCTGACTCATATAAACTGTGTGCAAGGCGCTCATGTAGTGTGTGCAGAGCTGCCTGTCAGGGAGCAGGGTGATGGGTAGCCCCTCCGAAGCTGAGCTGATATTGACCAGAGTTGCAAGCCTTCAATGGACTTAAGAGTTCCAGAATAGTTTCTTTCAGTGCATTTGTTGTCTAGGTGGGAAGACGGATTCCTACTTTGCTTTCTACTTTGTAATCTACCCAGAATCCTCATTTAATTAGCTTTACTTTTTTTTTTTTTTGATGGTCTACAATATAGGATAGCTTTGGACCACATTGGAAGTGCCCATACATTTTCAACATACACCTGACAGAATTTATTTGCTTCTCTTTCCCTGTCTCCCTTATCTTTTTATAAGCAGAGTTGCTACCTTCTGTAATGGCTACACATGGAGTGAGTATGTTTCATTTGATTTTGGGCATATATACTCTCCACATGTCTTAAGAATAGTAGCAAATATTTTAAATCATCAGCGGTCAGTTATAGTAAAAGTAAACTATAAGAAGAGTTGATGTATGCCTTATGGATTGTATGCCAGAGAACAGTATTTGATTAAATAGATTTAGTTATACCTACAGAAGGAGTTGAGAACATCAATGAAGCTTGCAAATAAGAGCAAATGAACTGATATTTAAGAGATTTATCATCTCTTTAAAGATATCTTATTGGGAATATTGCAATTAATATTAAAATTAAATTTCTCTAAAAGTTTAATCTCTTGATATTTCCTTATTCTGTTGAAGCTTTTTGAATCCCTCAGAGATAAAGATAAAAATGATTATTAGAGGATTTATCTGCATGTATTATAGGAAAGTATAAAAAAATCAGAATGGAAAGCAACTGTTGCAAGTACCAGAAAATTATGCTATTAATTTAAGTGTCATCAGAGCACAAAAGATCACATTCCGGGACTGTGAGAAAATTATTAAAATACTGGAAATAATAGTACTTAAGATGAAGATATTATACTCTAAGATCTGGTTAAGTGACTGACATTATTATATCACTTCAGGTATTATAAAAGTAACAAAATGCTTTTAAAGATAATAAGCGTTACATTTTGAGATTGGCAGTGTTCACACTTTTCTGCTTAAGTGCTTTCCTAGTTTAACATAATTTAATAACAGTTATGGGGGAATAGCTAACATCTTAGTTCCCATATATATCCCTTCTCCTTCCTTGTTCAATATATACATATACAAGTGATAAAACTTTATTCTCCAAATGGTGGGTTAATGAACAGTGACTCTTCTGCCTTTGTCCTTGGTGTTAGAAATTTGGCTATTTTGTAAATTGTTTAGCTCCTAAATGTTGAGAAATACACTACAAATCTGTTGCAAAGAAGGGATTGCTATATAGAGCCATTACTGTCCAAAAATCAGAACAGCCTGGTGTGTGCGTGCTGAGTAACATAGTCATGTCCAACTCTTTGAGACCCTATGGACTGGGTCCATCAGGCTCCTCCATCCATGAGATTTTCCTGGCAAGAATACTGGCATGGATTGCCATTTCCTTCTCCATTTATATAGTTTTTTTGAGGTATAATTGATATACAGTAATCTGAATGTATTTAAAGTGTATGATCGGGTGATCATTGAGAAATGTTTACATGGGTGAAGTCAACCCCACAGTCAAGATAATAAACATTTCCACAGCAACCAAGTTTCCCCTTCCCCTTTTAAATCTCTCCCTTTTGTCCCTTTTGTCCCTCCTCCTGATCCCCAGGCAACTACTGCTCTCCTCTCTAGAGTTTTATATAACTCTATGTACTTTTCTATGTTAGGTTTCTTTCATCAGCATAATTAGAGATTTATCAGTGTCATAGTATGTACTGATAATTCATTCTTTTTATGCTGAGTGGTACTTCTTTGTATGAATGTAATCACATATTGTTTGTTTACCTGTGATGGACCTGTGGGTTATTTCCAAGATGTGGCTGTTATGAATAAGGTACTAAGAACATTATATGAATCTCATTATATGAATATATGCTTTCCTTTCAGAAAATACCTGGAGTTAGAATGGCTAGATCACATAGGAGATGTACAGTTTTTTTTTTTTTTCCCTTCTTGAAAAATACTGTTGAGAGAGCAAAAAGACAAGCTATAGACTAGGAGAAAATATCTGCAAGATATATAGACAATGCACATATGCTCAGAATATACAAAGAGCTCTGAAAGCTCAGTAGTAAGGCAGGAGCCCTAAATAGGCAGAATTTACACACACACACACACACACACACACACACATACATGTTATTTCAAATAATCCCTTTTATTACTATTAAAGCTTTATATAAATCAGTTTTAAGAGGATAAGTTTATTCAAAATAGGCATATTTAACTCTTGGAGAATGTCACTTCCCTTTTTGGCACATGGCTAAGACTTAGGTAATCCTTGCTCCCTACTTCACTTCCTTTGCATCCACTTTTTACTCAGCCTCATTGGTTCAGTTCATTTCATGATTGTGTATCTTGACAAAGCACCTCACCTCAGCTCTACCAATGCTGTTTGCCCAGAGCTCTTCTAATGCGGGGACCAGTGATGCTTGTGTGAGCCACGAGGGGTATGTATGTATGCAGATCTGCAATGTGAGAGAATTTGTAACCCCACTTAGAGCAACACGACCAGTCAGGAATGGAAGCCAGTGAATAAATGCTCCTGAATTGTTTCTTGGGTGGCAGTTCTGAGGAACTTTCTCCATAACTTCTCACAGAGCCACCGTTGACCACAGTGACCATCTTGAAAGTACTTCCTTACTTTAGTTTTCTCTCTTCTCTTGTACTCTTTCCAGTCCCTACTCCCTCAGTCCCTAAGATTACTTCGAGTAACCTATCTGTACTGCCAGCCCTTGCCTCAGGCTTTGCTTTTTGGGGGAGATTTCCAAGTTAAAATTACCATTGCATGTATCACTTAATGTTATAGCTACAAATAAAGATGATGTAGGACAGTGGTCCAAATATACCAGTTAAACTTAGAGCCCACAAATTGACCTTCCTGCAAAAATCCTGATGTTTGCCTTTTGCATGTTTGATTTGTTCTTCAAAATTGAACAAAACCTTTGTAGCTCTATGTGACCTTCTAAACAACATAACTTGACAATTCTTTTAAAAACTCAATTTATTTTAATTCAAAGAGTATACTAATCTCTCAAATGATGTCCTTACCCCTACAGAACTTTTTCTTTACACTTGTTATCAGCTTCCTTTGACTTGTCACCACTATTTGAAAAATTTTATACACCTTCTATATAATAATGGGTCACAGCCACTAACTTCTTAGCTTATATTTGTTGGCCAGTTTCTTTGTCAAACATAAAAAAGAGATCATTAACCTTTCAGTAATCAGGACTAGCATGTTTTGAAGAGTTTAGACTTTAGCATATAAATCACTCATTAGTGAGTGGTGCCAGTGGAAACCAGAGCACCAATTCCTTTCACTGAATATAACGTTTTCATCTCCTTCCTTATTTGTTGGTTGTATGTCATGAGAAAAGATGCTATCCTTTAGGATTTCCGATGTAATCTAGTTTTCTGATGGTTTGTTTATTTACTAAACATAAAACAATAACCAACTTTACCTTCCTCTGCTTAATTGTTGGGGCACTTGGTTAATCACACTTCCCTGTGATAAAACTTGGCAAGCATTTCCAAAATTGACCATTTCAGTAATATAAATAACTAGTCAGGAGATAAAATATGCCTTTTCATTGTTTTGGTAAGGCCATAATTTGGTGACATTTGCCCAGAATGGTTCATGATCTAAAGGTTTAAATGCCAAATCTGTCATACCCAATAAACTGTTCAGAATTGTGTTTATTCAGAAATGTTTAGTGCATCAACACAGGGATCTCACATACATTTCTTCTCATTGAGATGCCTGTATACACAATGGTCCAGGTATCCTGATTTCAGTGCAGAGGATTTCGTTAAATGCCTTAGGTGAACCCAGTGTGAAACTGATCTCTTAATATCTTTATGCCTGCTCTTTTCAAATCATGTCAAGATGTCTTTTTTCTTTGAGATTAATACATTCTTTTTAATATTCTGACCGTTGCTTTTCACACAAGAAGACTGGTCTCCATTTCAGACTCTCTTCCCTGTTAAATCTAGCTCTTGAGCTCCCAGTGCATGGAATGTTACAGATGTAGTTTTCCAATGTCTGGTGGTTAGTCTGTGTCCTTTTTTGCCTGTCACTGCCCTACCCCACATAAAAATAGAATGAAAAATACATGGATAAAATAATATGGTTGGTATGCCATTGAAATAGTGTGCTACAAATCTTTGGAGTAGGTAGAGAATATAGAATGTGCTCTTCTCATCTTGTTTGATATTTTTTAACTTTCTCAGGACTTCTATTTTAATTTGAAAAATGGTTTAAGAACAAGAGGTTGTTTAGCATCACATCCTCTCCCCACCATAGCACGGCTTACGTGAGAAGCTTCTACATCGTAATCTTGGTTACCAGGGTACTTTTCTTCTCTGTAACAATTTATTGCTTTTGGAACACAAAGCCATTTCTGTTTGTTTTAATTAATTGTTTATTTTGCTAATTTCTCTTCTCTTCCGCCTATAGCTTTTTCCCTCTATTTCTTTTAATCATGTGTATGTGCAAAAATGATTGACATTTTCCTTTAATTAATGAAACTAATCAGTTGCAATGTTCCACATGTGATTTTTGGATGTTCATGATATTTATTACTTTTATATTTCTGCTAGAAATTTATGATTTTATAAATTATTTCAAAACTCAAAAGTTTTAGAAGACTGAAATCTTGTCCCTATATTTTAGAAAATAATAGCAATTGTATAATGCATTTTTTTACTTCTCTTCCTTAAATATGCGAGGATAGAAAATGTAATCCAAATATTTTCATCCTGGTATAATAGTTCTTTTAATTAAAGAGGAAATGTTTGTTCTATAGTGAATCATAAATTATTTATGATGTGAATGAGAAAATGTTTATAAACATAATTTGGAAAAAAATGGGAGTATTTATAGTAACTGGCATATTGAAAGAAAATATTTGTACTTTTGAGTGGACAGAATCATCTACTTTATGAATTTTCAAAGTTATATTTGAATTCTTGACTTTAGGTCTGAAAGTCACCTTAGAAGTTATCTATGCTTTTGATTCTATGGCACACTCACATTTATAGATGTAATATTAAGGCTTCAAGAGGCTGAGTATGTCTTGATCAGTTACTTTGTTACCCTACCATTAGAGTGGTGATATCTTTGTGAACTGGGTTCTTTTATCTTTGTATTGGAGATCCTAACATAGTCCTGATGCATGGTTGAAATATTAGTTTCATTAAATTTAGTATATTTTTCACTATACACATCATGAAATGAAAGGACAGCAGACAGACCTTTTATTTCTGTTTCTATCTGTGCTCTTTTGTGATTATACAAATAATATATATTATTGTGGGAAGTCTGGACAAGTACAAAGAAAATGAAAATTGTCATTAAAAGGGTTGTTTTAAAAACTATACTACTTAGCGACAAATGAAGCTTTGAATCAAAATCATTGGTGTTGAATCATTACAAAGCCATTATTCTAGAATGGATTAAGTGCATATACCATGGTCCCATAGGACTTTAAGAATTCTCACATCTTCAGTGGCGTTCTGTAATAAAGCAGTGACTTGTAACGGGAGGGGTGTAAGAAAGAAGCCATACCATGGAATTGAGCTACCTAGTTACTGAAAGAAAAACTACGTTGGGAAAACAAACCCACTCCCACCCCCCAATCCAGTATACCTTGTTTTTTGTACCATCCTCTTAAATCTGAGGCTTTGCTCATCTCTGAAACTGCACTTTACTTCATCATACCTGAAACTTTGCACTTAGAAATAATGTCTAAACTTACGAGGTGAAGTATTTTTTAAATGATTATGTGAAATTTTTCTCTGGGAAACGTTATCCCCTTTTCTTTAATATGTATGTATAAATTTTGAAAGTTGATTTTCAGTAAGTAACCTTTTATATTAAGGGTGTTAATTAATCCTTTGTCTAATGAGGTGCAGATCTTTCTGATTTGATAGGTTGTGAATTTCTCTAGGTCAGGGACCATGTGTACAAGATAGTTTACAATGCAAGTAGTTGCATTTTACAATTTGTTGAGGGTAGATCTCATGTTCTTTGTTAAGAAAACCCCAAAAGGACATAAGGAAACTTTGGAAAGTGTTGGCTGTATCTATCACCTTGATTGTGGTGATGGTATTAATGGATATATGCATATGCCCAAAGTCATCAACTTGCACACACTGAAGATGTGTAGTTCTTTGTATGACAAGTATACCTCAGTAAACTATTAAAAATCCCAACATACTGTCTAGCAAATGGTTTATTGTATTTGCATCTAATGATTAATGACTTTTATTGTAAGCAAAGAAATTAAAGTATTAGATTTACAGAGTACAAAAGTCCATTACAGTAGGAGGGCTATGTCTAAAGGAAGAAAATTCAGTTAGAAGGTTATCTGCTTAAAACTATGCTTAAATTCCTGGCTTAGGCAGTAGGACAAGTAGTAGTCGCTTCACTAAGAAAAAACAAAAATAAAACAGGAAGGGAATTCTTCTTTGGGAAGATGATAACCATCTCAGTATGGTGTGTGAGTTAGACAGCCATATAGATATCATCAATATAGAAATGGCTAAGTAGTTTTGGATTCTCTATCTGCGTTAAACAAGTTTGTGAATGATCATAGAGAATGTGGTTATTGAAGCTTGGAGTAGTAAATATACCCACAGAAAATATTTCATTTTATTATATATAAACATATCTTTGTATGCATATTGAACAATATTAACTGTAAGTCATGATAAAGAACTGTGGTTTTAATCACTGATAACATAAAATATAATTTGCAAGCTACCTGTAAATAATGGTAATCCTAATCAATAGAATGATGAAAGTCATCAGTGGTTATATTTTAATGTCAAATAGTTTAGTTCAATTTAAACAAATATTTCTTGAACAGTTCTTAGAATTTGTGTTGCTTTATTCCATGGTAGTATCACAAGGACAAAAACATCACTTTGAGAAGAACTGCACTTAAACTGTGTATTGTAAACCAGGAAATCATAGTATCAGGTTTGTAGAATACAAAAATCAACTGCAATGTAAATGGTGGGTTTTAGGGAAATATAACTAGAGGGGAAAAAAATCCAGTTAGAATGTTGACTTACATGGTTTTAAGAGAGAGACTGATACGTTCGGGGATTTATTTTAAATAGGGTACCCTGCAGAAAGGCAGATGAAGTCAAGGATGGCAAATCTAGATATCGAAATAAGAATAATGGATTATTTTGATAGTATATAATACTAAGATAATTACCAAGAAATGTTAAATATGGACTTAGGTCTCATGTTAGCTTTTGAACTTATTAGGTTATAAGACCGGAAATCTACAAGGGTCAAAACTGGTTTCTTAGTTGGGTATATAAAGAATGATGGTGTATTCAGTGAAAGAGGAAATAAAGGACATCTCATAGTTAAAAAAAAAACAAAAAACACTTGGGAGTCTGGTTTTCTGATTTCTGGATTCTGGCATCTAAACTTGTAGATAAGTATGGTATACTAGAAGAGAACAGACATCCTACTCTCAAATTCCTAAAAGGTTATTTTTGGACATTAAGTTCTAGTTCCTACTCTTTTTCTCTGTGTATAGAAGGTTAGAAGAGTTGAAACTACCTTTGTGAATCTGAGCTATGAAATC
The DNA here is from genome assembly GCF_042477335.2 of Ovis canadensis. Taxonomy (NCBI): domain Eukaryota; kingdom Metazoa; phylum Chordata; class Mammalia; order Artiodactyla; family Bovidae; genus Ovis; species Ovis canadensis. Next base: position 66,078,732 of record NC_091247.1, read on the forward strand.
CATCTACATGTAAAACCCTGCTGAAGTGAGATGAAATGGATTTTCCTTAAGTATATAAGTATAAAATACATTTTTAAAGAAGTGAGTTATTTCTTTTCACCTTACTCAGGGTGTATCATATTCTTAAATTATTGGCTTATATCAGTTATTTTGGATGAGTACATTTGCAGTATTTTTGGTGACTTTATTTTTTCTTATTTGAAACAATAAAATACCTAATTCTTTTTTAATGGTTTTAGTTTTGATTGCTTATATAAAATATTTAGTAAACAGTTGTATCTTTTTAATCATACATTATTTTATGAGAAACTCTTGACTTTGAATCAGGTAATTATGAATTGATTTTTAAAGTCTGACAGCTTTAATTCTTGTCATGTAGTGAAAATGTATTTAATTCCCATGATGGATTAATGCCTGAAATACTGAATTCAGAGACTGGCTAAAATTTAACATCAAAAGAAATCTTGTAATTTCTGTTTGTATTCTTTAAAAATGAGGAAAGCCTTTTCATAATCTATGTCTAATTAAGTCTGCAAAGTTACTTATTAATAGTGTATAAAAGTAATGTAATCAGATTACAAATAGCACTGTAAATACAGTGCTTGATAACTGGGTAAAATTTTTCATATTAAAAATTGTGTAGACTGCTGAATGTATATTATATACATTAATAGTTTAAATATACTTTGTATTAATAATTACTTTTCCATACATATAGAACAAAATTATTCATAATAAAAATAAATATGGTTTTAAAAAAGTTTACTTGGTAAGTGCACAGTTCAGTGACAGTCAAAGAATTCTGTTAATACTAATAGTGGTGAAGAGATACAAAGCAGGGAGAGTTAACTATTGTTTACCAGAGCCTAGTTTTAGCTGAAATGAAACAGAGCTTAAAACTTGTAAACTGAGTTGTAAGTGGAAGATTATCTGCTATTGATAGTCATACAACTTATTCAGCTTTCACTTGTCTTTTCACAGAGCTCCTTAATCAGCATTTATAGTCAGTTTTTGGCAGCATTGGAATCACTGAAGACATTCTGGGATGTTATGGATGAAATTGATGAGAAGACTTGGGTACTTGAGCCAGAAAAACCTACACGGAGTGCTACAGCACGCAGAATTGTATTAGGTAGGGTGAAAGAGGATTAAGGAAGTGTTTTTTCTTTTTTTAAAGATGTTTGAGTGTATTTTGTATTACTTTGGAAAAGGAATCTAAGATGACATTGGATTTTAGATGAGACTTTTTTGTATGAGGGATGAACTATGATTTATTAGTACATATTTAAATGTAAATATTTTAAGTAGAAATGACAACTACTGAGGTGTTTCATTATAAAAGGTGATGATCTAATACATGGATGTAGCATTCAGATAGTGCTTAATTAACTTTTAATTAGCATGGAAATTGTGGAGTAGATTTTTTTTGAAACTTCCATTACTTGGGAAAAAGCTGTTAGAAATAATGAAGTCTTCATTTGTGAAACTAGACAAGATTAGTATGAACAAGTCTGGGAATACTTTCTAACAGGAATATAGAGGAGGATAAAAGAACCTGAAGTGGCATGCATGCCATTGAAGAGTAAAAGGAAAGCTTTACAAAATAATAATTGAATATATATTAAGTATTATACTGCTGCTGCTGCTAAGTCGCTTCAGTCGTGTCCGACTCTGTGCGACCCCATAGACGACAGCACACTAGGCTCTGCCATCCCTGGGATTCTTCAGGCAAGAACACTGGAGTGGGTTGCCATTTCCTTCTCCAATGCATGAAAATGAAAAGTGAAAGTGAGGTCGCTCAGTCGTGTCCGACTCTTCACGACCCCATGGACTGTAGCCTACCAGGCTTTTTTAATTAATAAGAGAAGGAATAACCATAAATATCATCCTGGCAATATTACCATATTCTATTTACTATGAAATTACTGTTTTATATATTATCATTATGAGCAAGCAATACATGAAATCAGTTTTAAAGTTCAACCTTTCAAGCTTTTAGAAGTTTTAAAACTATATTTGAGATCACACTAAATAAACTATAGTTTTATGAAGGATATTTTGATGTGAATCATATCCAAATTACTGAGCAGTTTGCATAGTTTCTACCTAGGCATAGCAGATTATCTAGCTGGGGAAAGGGACACATTACTACGAGAAGTGAGAGAAGTGCAGCAGTTCTACAAATAGTACTGTTACTTACTGAGTTTGAGAAAGTCTTAGCAGTATTTAATTTGGAATAGTTAACCAAGTTACAGTATATTTGTGAACAAGTATATATTAAAATGAAAATATTGTCTCCAAAGAAGTATAGTATTGATGGCCCCATTATATAATTATTTCTCCAGGTTATGGTTAAATACACTTTTTACTTTATTTCTCATGATTCAGCATAAACAACCTTGGTTTTATTCACTTTCTTTATATATTTATGTTTTAGCTCCTTTTTTTTTTCTCTTCAGACGTTGGTTTGCCTTTCTAGGACCAAGTTTTCAGCAAATTAATCAAAAGATTTGATAGTATGACCATTGTTGTTAGGTGAAAGTTTCTGCAGCCATTAGCAGATATTGCTAAAGGCTAATGTGAAATTTGTGTTCGTGGTAAAACATGCATCAAACAGTGAGATTATAAGTTACCTTTGTAATTTTGTTTTTCTTACTGAATTACTGTACTCATTTTTTATTTTACTTATTTCTTTTTGCCAGATCTGTAATAATTATATTTATATTGTTGCCACCCTTAGCCAAAGGATTATGCTATAGTGTATAGAATTTATCAAGACATTTTTACCATAAAAATGAAATCCAAATTAACCTTAAACAATTACACTATGCTGCTGCTGCTGCTAAGTCGCTTCAGTTGTGTCCGACTCTGTGCGACCCCATAGACGGAAGCCCACGAGGCTCCCCCGTCCCTGGGATTCTCCAGGCAAGAACATTGGAGTGGGTTGCCATTTCCTTCTCCAATCCGTGAAAGTGAAAAGTGAAAGTGAAGTCGCTCAGGCGTGTGGCCCACCAGGCTCCTCTGTTCATGGGATTTTCCAGGCAAGAGTGCTAGAGTGGGGTGCGGTTGCCTTCTCCAAAACAATTACACTATATGTACCTTCGATAAAAGCAATAAAATTTCTGAAATTTGTACTATAGTATAGTCAAAATTTATCAAAGAATGTAGTATCAAGTAGAAATTGCTTACTTCTTAGATTTCATGAACTGTTAGTTGTTTTTGATATTAAATGAACAGTTTCCAAACATTTAATATGAATTGAACCCTTTGTTACCCTACACAGGAAATCTTCACATGGAGAAACAATGTTTGTATAAAATTCAACTCTTAAACATTTATTTTTACCATTTATTGTATTTTTAGTCTTTTATGTTCTTCTTTTCAAGAAAGTTACAGAAGTCATTTAGAGTATTTTTCAGTTTGTAACTTGTAATTTTTTATATTAGAGATCTTTATCACTCCATAGAAAATTGTAATTCAAACTTTAATGGAATTCTGACCAGAATTCAGGTGGCTCAGTGGTAAAGAATCCGCCTGCCAATGCAGGAGATGTGGGTTCAATCCCTGGGTTGGAAAGATCCCCTGGAGGAGGAAATGGCAACCACCCCACTGTTCTTGCCTGGAAAATCCCATGGACAGAGGAACCCGGCAGGGTCTTCCAGGGAGGGTCACAAAAAGTCAGACAGAACTGAGCAACTGGGTGCACACACACAGCTTATGAATTGGCACTGTGTTTTGAAACTTAGGATCCCAAATCTTTAGTCATGATCAAAGTTTTAAAATTACTTCACTTCTTTTAAATTATGAATTAGTAATGTATTTACTTTTGTAAAAAACCATATAAAACAATCTTTCCTTGGATATACAATGAACTAAGTACCCAAATTACTCCTTTATATTTTTTTTATGAACCATTCTACTTCTAAAAGCTTTAATATTCTTTTATTCTAGGGAATAACATTTCAATAAATATAGAGGTAGACCCCAGGCATCCCACTATGCTTCCTGAGTGCTGTTTTCTTGGAGCTGACCATGGTATGAGATCTCAGGTTTGAATGTTTTTAACAGAATCATAAAATCCTTGTCCACTACTGTAATTAAATATTCTAATGTATTAATATACCAGTGGTAAGTATCTTAAATGAAAATGTCTCATCGTGAACTCTATTTCTGTGTTTCTTTATATATATATGTGATTTAGATTTTCTAATCAGATAGTTAGGAAACGAAATCCTGTAATTAACAAATACTATGTATATTTCAAATTTTGTAACTGTATGATGGTAGATGTTAATTAAACTTGTGATCATCATTTTGCAAAATACAGATACCAAATCATTATGCTGTATACCTAAATATATAATATAGTGTTATCAGTTATATAGCTCAATAAAGAGACAAATTCTGTGCCAAATGTGACTTTAAAAATGAAAGCAGCAAGCCCTAAATTGACTTTTTTTTTTCTTTTTAAAAAAATATCTGAAGTGGTAAAACCTCTGGGAATTAGGCTGAGCAGAAACATACATTTGTGGTAAGTATCTTTGCAATACAATTTACTTTTTTCTATGATTAAACAAATTTAATAACAATTTTTTTTCATACTTTCAGGGATCCAGAAAACAGTCTGTTACAAAATTTGAAAAATGTTTTAGAAATTGACTTTCCAGCTCGTGCTATCCTGGAAAAATCTGTAAGTTTTATCAGTGCTTTGATATTCCAAATGGTATTGCATAATGAAACTTAAATGTTCTTTTAGGCACCAGAGAAAAATGAGGCTGAGAGGGAAGGAACTGGAAGAATATTACAACAGACTTCTGAACTGCAAGCAACAGTTGCATCAAAGAACTTATTAACCTTTGATTGGTGTTATAAGTGTACTTTTTTCATGGTCTTCAAGCAGTGAAGTGACTAATGACATCTTTATTATTAAAAATCGGGGGAAAGTTCCAGCATAGCTAATGAGATGTTTGGATTTTCTATACTGTCTACTTATGGCTTACTGAAATAAAGTTCTAATTAGTTTGAAAGAAGTCTTTGTGAAAGATAGCAGTATAGTTTTTTAAAACTGAATAGATACTACTACACTGCAAAAATAATAGAACTGATTTATGACGAACGTGGACTACTAAATTGGTGGGATGTTTTTGTCTTTTTCCTTTAGTTACAGACTTTTGAAGTTTAGTATAATCACAAACTGATGTCAATTCCTGTTTTTGCATTCTATCATGGCATTATATTGATGTACAAACTAGAAAAATTACTTAAGCCCAAACATCTAGTGAGCCAGAAGCAGAACCTGTTTTTTAGTATATCTGTGTATATTATTTACTGGATGAAAAAGGAAGCCTTCTCTTGCAAATAGCTTTTCTAAGGTGTTAAACAGTGATGTGACTGTATTTTCTAAAACATAGCAATATAATTACCTTTATAAAAATGTTATAAAAATTTAACATTATCTAACACCATATTCATTCTTTACTTCACCTTGTGTATTCTTTTTTCCTCCCACCCATCCCCAAATATTTCTTTTCTTTTGAAGGATTTTTCTATGGATTGTGGGATTTGTTATGCCTATCAACTTGATGGTGCCATTCCTGATCAAGTGTGTGATAATTCACAGTGTGGCCAATCTTTCCATTATATATGCTTATATGAGGTAAAAATAAAAATATCAGCAAGACTTAACAGCGTAGGAAATACACATGTGAAATCTAAAATAAAATCTGTTTAGTCAATAGTGATCACCTTTTTTGCCATTAGCTCCTTTACCATTCATTCCAAATGCCCTGTTTCATTTTTTCATGATTACTGATGAACTTAGAAATGTTCTAAAGTATCCAAGAAGGGGGGACATGTATCTAGACTATATTCATGGATTTTTCACTGATGTATAGCAAATTAAAGATTCTGATGGAACATTGGAATCTTTGTGTAAATACTTCATGTAACCATAAAGTAGACTCAACCAAGTAGGACTAATGGTGGCAATAAAGTGAAATGGAGCTAGTACTACAGAGTACCTGTTACTTTTCAGGCTATAGAATAAATGTAATAATCCTGCTTTTGATATCAAGAGTGCATTTTGTGATCCGAATATCTCACAACACCTAGTCAGTGACACTTTCCTTACTATTTATTATATGTTAAGTCTGCGTTCATTCCTGTCTGCAGTCACTTGCTCTCTAGCATTTATCTTAGGGCACAGCAGACATATAATTAACTATGTGTGCATCTGTCTACAAAAACAACCTGTCATTGTATAGTGCTTTCACTGTTCAAAGACTTCCTTAAAATCACCTCATGATTTTTGTGATTAGTTTAGTGGCTGATGCTATCTGCAGTTTAACAGCGGAGAATTTAGGTAGGGATGTCAATTCACCTTATATAAAATCATAAAATATGAGGTCTAATTATAGAGATACTCTTAAGGGAACATATGCTTTCTTTTGTAATAATGAAAATTCATTTAATTTTTAAAAATGGGTTGCCTCCTGCTTGTAATTAATGGGTTGAGAATTAACCCCACTACTGGTGATTAAGATCAGAATTAATACCTAAATTTTAAGAGCCTATGGTATCTTTTATAGCAGGAGTTCTTAATTTGTGATTCATGGATTTAGGTTAGGTCTGTGAACTCCATGGATTTGAACACACTATTTTGGGGTACAGCTGTGCTAGGGTATAGAAGGTACATGCATTTTATCAGATCCTTAAAGGGGCCTGTAATTTGATTATAAATCAGTGGTACAGACCTTAAAATCCATCCTGGTTTCCCCTTGTTTTTCAGCATTTTAGTAGTTTAGTATTGGCTCAGAAAATGTTTCTCTTTACTCTTGCAAAAGAAAATTAAGAAGGCAAATCTTCTGACATAAAAATATAATGTACTCAAAAAGAATGAAATGATATTTGGAGTACCTGTAATCATGCTGACATTTCTTCTCTGTTCACAATTTTCAGTGGTTGAGAGGACTACTGACTAGTAGACAGAGTTTTAACATCATGTTTGGTGAATGTCCGTATTGTAGTAAGGTAAGCAATTTATTTGTCACATTTCATAAAACTGTACCTAGCTTCCAGTAATGTGTTTTAGAAGATTTATTTATGTAGTATAGAAGATTTATATATATAGTACATATAGTATACAATTTGATAGTATATCAGTATATATAAAACTTTTAGAAACATTTGTCAATTTATTTTAAAAAAACTTGTAAGATAAATTTGCCTGTATTAATATTTTAATTTAAATCTCTCTTTAGATCAAAAATAGGTTAACCCCTTTTCTAGTTTTCCTAGATGATCTGAATCTTAAGTATTTTCTTATTTATTCTTACCTATTCATTATACCATTTCTAATATAAAGCATTCCTCTCTTTCTATAAGCCAATTACCTTGAAAATGTCTGGGAGAAAAGCCTGAAATAAGAATGCAGCATTCCTGTGAAGAGCTAGAAACTTAAATTATCAAAAGGATTTTATTTGATAACTTCAGAGAAAATATAAAGCAAGACATACTAATATCAAAAGAAAAATAATGGTGAAGGCATAATAATATATATCTACTTTTATCTCTTCGCTAAATGTAAACTGGGACATTGTAAACCAGAATCCTGTAGAACTGTCTAATTCTGTGACCTCCATACCATTTGTAGAAGTGTTTGTGTACCAAGATGGAGAGCTTGACTTGTTGAACATATCTGGATCGGTAAAATCTTGATGGGGTTCATAAAATGAATTTGGGAATTGTATACAGCTGGATTCATGTGGAGAACTTTTTACATCATTTTGAAATTCTTGAGACTCACAATATTTTTGTCTTCTTCTTGTGCTTTCCTATGAGAAAATACATATTTATTATGTGTTAGGTTTGAGTTATCCAAGTATTTTAGTGTACTCTTTAAGAATGCTAAATAAAATGTGTTACATAAGATCAGGTTTTTATGTGCTTTATTATTTTTCCTGAGAAGTTATTTTTAGGTTCTGGATTTTAAGTATTTATAAAGCATCAAACAATCAATCTGGTTAATTCGACTGGATCTTTTAAACAAAGAAGTAGGCTATTTCTTAAATAATTTATAATCTAAGGATAGGATAGCATATGAAAATAATGATTTTTTTGGCAAGAAAAAAAAACAGGCTTAATCTGAACAGTCATCATTAGAAGGCTTTTTTGGTCAGTAATAATTAAAGATGCTAGAAGCAATGGGGCACGATGGTACCTGTGGACTGTGCACCCACATAGCATGGTATCAGCCAGTGGCCTGTCCACTGTAGCTTCCTGCCCAAGCACCAGTATCTTCCCATAACAGACCTCAAGAAGACAGCTGGTAAAAATCTATTTGTTCAGAAATTGACCTGAGAAAAGATGCTCACTCTAACCTCCTATGCAAAAAGGAATCAGTCTATACAAGTTAGTTTTACCATGCCCAAAGAGATGTCTTGAAGGCTCTTCAGCTTTTCCATTAAGAAATTACTGAGATAACTACAAACTGCTGCCTGAGAACTAAGAAAGTCACACGAATGAAAGTTTCCTAAAGTTTTGTCAGTTTGATTCACTAAAAAGGCAAAATGAGTTAATTTAATAGTTACTCCAGTAGGCCAATAAAGCATTTCTTTCACAAAGAAATATACCATCAAATAATATTTCTAAAGGATAAGAGCCACAGGTAAGCTAACTTAAACTGTATTTACATACAACTTAACTTACATGTAGAAATGAATGATCTAGTTAGTCCTCATCTAGGTAAAAATAGAAGTTGACTATTGAAATTTCAAGACAGTCCTCTCCTGTGTGACCTATATACCTTGTCTCTCCTTAAGCAACAATGGATGATGTCAAATGGGAAAGCACTCATAGAAGGATTTAACCCTCAGCTGTCTTCCTGAGAGCTCTGATTGGGAAAGACAGTCTATGGTAGGACTGGATAAGTGGCTCACTGACTGCCTATTTATGAGTTAAGTTTTATTGGTACACAGCCCTACTGACCACCACTGCTTTGCATTAAGCAAGGGATAGCAAATAGGCAGCATCTCACATCCTCCTTACTAGAAAACATTGCTTTTAGTAATTAACTGAGAACTACTAGACATAAATGGCAAAAGGCAAAAAAACTGGAAGAAACTCACTTGTTCTTCAATACTATATCCATACCTCAGAATACCACCTAGCAATAAAAGAAAGAATGAGCTATCAATAGATGCAAAATTTGGATGGATCTCACAGACATTATGGGGAAAGAAACAAAACCAATCTGAAGTTACATAAATGTATAATTTGGTTTATACTGACATACTCAAAATGACAACATTACAGTGATGCAAAACAGACCAATGCTTTCCAGGGTTTGGGACTGGGGGGACCATGTCACTATAAAGCAACATGAATTCAGTTATCATTACCAGGATACTGAAGATGTTAAAAGTATAAAAGAATATTATGAACTACACAGTGCTGACAGATTTGACAAGTTAAATGAAATGGACAAATTCCTTGACAGATCAGTTACCAAAACTGACATAAGAAGAAAAAGAAAATCTAATAATCATGTGACAGAGAGTAAATTCATAATTTAAAATTTTACAACAAAACTATAGACTTAGATAGTGTTCTTGCTAAACTCTCATTCATGAAAGACAAATCTTATTGAAACATTTTCTGAAAATAGATACTTCCCTCTAATGTAACTTGCACAGTGACTGGAAAACAAAATCACACAAGGATACTGAAACAAAAAGTTACCACTGTCTCTCATCAACGGAAATATAAAAATCTATAATGGAAAAACAGCAAATTGAATTCAGTATGACAACACATCGTAACTAAGTGGAGTTTATTATACTAGTAAAGATGAAAAATTATATGATCTGAATACATCCCAAAAAACAATACCCATTCATGACTAAAATTTATTCTTCAGTAAACTATAAATACAATGAAATTTCCTGAGCCTGATAATACAGGGCATTTAGGAAAAATCTACAGCTAACATCATACTTAATAGTGAAAGAATGAATGCTTTCCTCCTAAAATGAGGAATATAAAACGGATGCCCACTCATCACTACACTGAATAGTCAATATAGTATTAGAGGTCCCAGCAGGTGCAATAAGACATGAAAGAAATGAAAGACATGTACATTAGGAAGAAAAGTTTCAGAAAACATGGCTGATTATGTAAAAAATCCTAAGGATACAAAAGAACTACTAGAACTAATGAAGTGAGTCGCAGGAAGATCTCAAGACACAAGGGCATTACAATTTCATTTCTATATACCAGCAACAAATAACTGGAATATGAAGTTTTTGAAAAATGACATTTAGAATAGGATTAAAAACCGAAATACTGAGACATCATTTTAACGGAAGCAGTGTAGGCTATCTACACTAAAAAATATTGTTTAAAGAAACAAACGGAGAGAAGTGTCAAGTTCTTGCATTGGAGAATTCAATGTTGTTGGGATTTCAGTTCCCTTTAGACTGATCTTTAGATTCAGTGTAGTCCCAATTAAAATCCGACTCTGCTGTTTAGTGGAAATTGACAAGATGATTCTTAAATTTTTAATGGATCTAAAATGGCCATGGCATCTTTGAAGAAAAGAAAGGGGCTGAAGGACTACCTGATTTCAGAACTAAGGATAAACAAACTGATCGAAAAGAGAGTCTAGAAATAGAACCATGTTTATATAGTCAGCTGACTTCTGAAAAGGGCTCCAAAGAAATTAAATTAGAAAAATCTTTTTTTAAGTATTTACTCTGGGACTTCCCTGGTGGGCCCACTGGCTAAGATCCTGTGCTTCCAAAGCAGGAGGCCTGGGTTTGCTCCCTGGTCAGGAAATGATCCCACATGCCACAGCTAAGACCCAGTGCAGCCAAATAAATAAATATTAAAGAAACGGTGTGGGGATAACTGGCTTACAACACTGAAAAAATGAACGTCAACCTCTATGTCACTCACACTATACCCAATTGATTTGAGATGGCTCATAGACCCAAATATGAAAGCTAAAACTATAGACCTTCTAAAAGATATCAAAATAACTTTGTGATCTTCAAGCAGGCAAATTGATAGACTGAATTTCAAATAAAAACAAAAAGTTTCTGTTCATAAAAGCCTAAATAAATAGGCAGGATGCACACAAGGAGAACATTTCTGCAATATAGATATTGAACAGGGGACGTGGAATATGTAGAGAATTCCTACATCTTAAAAACAATTATTCAAATAAAAGATAAAAACACTTGAAAGGGCACTTCACACAAGAAGATATATGAGTGGCTAGTCAGCACAGGAAAAGGTGCTCACGATGATTAGTTATCAGGTAAATGATAACTGGAATCACTATGAGATACTAATACACACAATGCTACAATGGCTAGAAAGACTTACAAACACCAAATAGTGCGGAGGGAGGATGTGGAATGGCTGGAATTTGCATACATTATTGGTGGGAGTATAAAATGGCAAGTATCTGTTAGCTCTTTATAATGTTGAACATACATCTCTCCTGTTACCCAGCAATTCCACTTCTCAGGACAAACAGAATATATCCATAAAAGGACTTGTGTCATAACGGCAGACAGTGACTGTGGCCATGAAATTAAGATGCTTGCTCCTTGCAAGGAAAACTACGATAAACTCAGACAGCATATTAAAAAGCAGAGACATCGCTTTGCTAACATAGTTAAGTTATGGTTTTCTCAGTCATGTATGAATGTGAGAGTTGGACCATAAAGAAGGCTGAGTGCCAAAGAATTGATGCTTTTGAACTATGGTGCTGGAGAAGACTCTTGAGAATCCCTTAGACAGCAAGGAGATCAAAGCAGTCAGTCCTAAAAGAAATCAATCCTGAATGTTCACTGGAAGGACTGATGCTGAAGCTGAAACTCCAGTACTTTGGCCACCTGCTGCGAAGAACTGACTCATTGGAAAAGTCCCTGATACTGGGAAAGATCAGGAAGAGGGCAGGAGGAGAAGGGGGCCACAGAGGATGAGATGGTTAGATAGCATCACCGATTCAGTTACATGAATTTGATCAAACTCCAGGAGATAGTGAAGGACAGAGGAGCCTCGGGTGCTGCAGTCCATGGAGTCAGAGTCTGACACTACTTAGCAATTGAACAACAACAAGAAGGGTCAGGGGAAGCCCAGGTGCCCACTAATAGGAGAATGTATATACAAATTATGATGTAACTATACAATGGAGTATTACTCAACACGAAAAAGAACAAATTACTGGTGGGTGCAATAATATGGAGAAATTTCAAGAAACCATGCTGAGTGAAAGAAGCTAGAAAAGAGGGCATACCATATGACTACATGTATGTGAGGGGCTTCCCTGGTTGCTCAGGTGGCAAAGAATCTGCCTGCAATGCAGGAGACCCACATTTAAACAAAACTAAATTTAGTGATGAAAATCAGAATATAAGTTGTCCCTGAGGGAAGGGGACTGACTGAGAAAAGGAACAAAGAACTTTCAGGAGTGATAAAATCTATACACACCTATCGCATTACCACCCCAATTAAAACAAATCCGTTTCTTTTCTTGGAATGTGGGCATCAGTATTTTTATATCCCTCTCTACTACATACTCAAGTGATACCAGTGCCCATTAAGGGTTGAAAAAGAGCATTCAAGAACCTCTAAATTTTGTCACTGAGTAATATTTGTCTTTAATTTTATAAATGGGAACTATAAAATTTTATAAATGGGGACTTCTGTTCATTTGAAGTAGATTATCAATTTAAAAAGAAAACAGAAAACAAATGATGCTACCATTGTTTTAATAACAATAAATGCAAAAGACTCCTATTAGTACTAAAAAAGCATCTCTCTCTCTCTCTCTCTCTCTCGATAAACTTGTATGCTTGCTGGTTACATGAGAAATGCCTACCTAGTATGCTTCTAATTTTTGCCTTGGCTGCCAAGAAGTTCAGAGGCAAATTCAGTGCTCACTTGAGCAATTAACATCCCAGTTGGCTGATTAACCAATTTGTTTTTCTTTCTTTGGGTGGGGGAGAAATAGAAGGAGGGGGCATTGAATTATTTTGTTTCATATTATAAACTACCTCAAGTCATTTGGGGAAAATGATGTTATTTAAATAACAAAATGTTGGGTGTTCTGGGAAAAAATGTTTTGACTGCAGATATAAATACCTTGTATGCCTCTTGTCAAAAAAGGTTAAATTAGGAAAGATTTGCTGTTGCTTGAATGAGTCATCTGCTAGAGGTGAGTCACTAGCCAAAGAAATGATTGGATGATATAAAAAATATGTCATTTAAAAATACAACTGGACTTCTCTGGCGGTCCAGTGGTTAAGAATCTGCCTGCCAATGCAGGGGTTCAATCTCTGGTCCAGTAAGATTCCACATGCCATGAGGAAACTGAGCCCGTGTGCCCTAGAGCCTGTGAACCACAATGAGAGAAGCCACCACAATGAGAAGCCCACAGCTCAGCAGGACTAGAGAGCAGTCCCTGCTCACTGCACTAGAAAAAGCTTGCACTCAGCAAGGACCACCCAGTGCAGCCAAAAATAATAAAGAATAGTATATACAAGCACGGTGACAGGGACACTCTCACACCTGTTGATGAGCTGGACATTGGAGGAGTCTACGTAAAAGTGTGGAATACGGTGAGTCCCTTGGGGTCACAGACAGCATAACAAATTCAAGTGCATTTCATTACATTCTCAGGCTGAAGAAAGAATCAGATCTGCAGGCAAAGGTGCTCACTGTCATTCTGTTTCTGTGATAACTGGTGTTGGCTGCTTTGGTTTTATCTGCCAGATAGGATATTTTCTGTCCTTTATTTTTTAGTGCAACTGTGCAACCTTGGTCCTCAGGAAAAAATAAGAGTCTTTATTCCCAAAGGGCATATTCTAATGTAACCTTAAGGAAGACAACAAGAAAACACCTCTTACCCGCACTGTTTCACTGTTAAACAATCCAATCAGCTTCTCGTCCTCTTGCACTTTTCTCCTTGGTGTACGGGACTCAGCACTTCTCTCACTGTGGGCTTTTTTTTCTATTAATGTATCCTGTACCTGATAGACTTGTTTTGCTGCAGCCTTTCGTGAATCAACCTGTTGACACACAGGAAGTAATGACATACACAGTGAAAACTTTAGACATTTGTAAAAGAAAACTGCATTCATGTCCAGATTCTTGAAAAGCCTATACTTGCCAATCTTTGAAAAGAGGAAGAAATAAAGAGTAAACCAACAAATGGAAGTTACAGAAAAATAGAGTAGTTGGCAAGATCCAGGCCTATTCTCATCAATAGGACAAGACCAATTAAAATTAGTGTCACTGTTGTGCACTCTTTAGAAATTATCTCTACAGATAACTTGCTTATTGAAAACGGCATTTTTTACAGAAAACTGTCACATTTTAAAACTGCACATGAATTCATTATTAACCTTTGCTGGGAGTGGATCCAGCACATCTTTTCAGTTTAAATTCTTATTAATTAGAATCTTAGTTTCCTATCACTGAAGTGAGCCTAATTAATGTGAACATATAAAAGGAGCTTATGATATTGCTTACTTTTTTATACAGGTAATTTAACCTTTGAACAGATGAATAACAGTCCATGTCATCTAATTCTGTGTACCAGTATCAGAGGTTAAATTCTATAACAAGCTTGCTGTCTCTAAGGTTTCTTTTTCACACCATGCTGTTATCTGGGGGGATGACTGACTCTCAATAACCTTGAAGGAGACACGGAAATAGAAGGGCAGCTCCCACAATACTGTTGGAAGATTGAAAGCCACAGTGATGATCCTTATGTGAAGTATTTGTTCAGCAGCTTCATGTTTACAGCAGCTGAAAGTGCCATCACCTTTTTTTCATGGGTTAAATAGGGGGCAGAAGATAGGAACAGTACAAGGGGAAATAATGGAGTAGCCAGTGCCAAACTAGAGAATGAATTACACTGGCTGGGCAAGCAGAGCCTTAATTTGTAGTCTCTCAATTTTTAGCTTCTATTGCCAAATGTGTTCACTCTTTCCCTTTAAAATATGCTGGTGTTTTGTGGCTAGGTTTAAGCTGTCACAACACCATTCTTTATTCAGCCCTCCTCTCGGATCCCAGGTTCTCAAAGGGTAGCAAAGCCACCGCTTCTCAGTAACCTGAAAATTGGAATTGCTGTCTGATCACTCAGGGGTTCTTTATTTCTATCACTCAACTCTCTCCAACTCCTAGGAAAATTCATGTGTAACCACCTCATGAGCCAGTTTTCCACTGAAGTTGTCTTGGTAATAAATGCCCATCATACCACAAGTGTGAAACAAAGGGTTTCCCAAGGCTGCTCTACACAGTTCTATCCTAATAAACTGGTGACTTGCCAATCATCATGAAATGCGTTCTGTGACATAAAGGATTAGTTGAGATATTAATTGATGATTTTGGTGCCTCTTGTATGCTAGGCACTTTAGATGTGACAGTTTTGGACCCAGAAGCCTCTGATGCACAAACAAAATTTGTTCTAAAATATTCAGTCCCTGTGAGGCCTCCTGGAAGAGACAAGCCTTCCTGGATCTGCTGTCAGTTGGCTGGATGGTCAAGCTGTGTTGCCGTGAGCACTTCTAGGTGATAAAACAATATCCAGTTTATGGAAAATTTCTATTTCTAGGGAAACTTAAAATTGTAAGAGCAAAGTGGGATCATGAAGTTTAATCCTTACTTGTGAACAGAGTAAAACTTTTTCTCAAAGATATAAAACTAATTATAGAAAACACTTTGGATATCTCACATAATCAAATAGAAGGACACTATCCAAATGTGTGTCACTTTCCAGAAAGTGGCTATTCAAATAAGCTAATTTTTATTTAATTTTCCACTGACACTTCACATTGTTTTACAAAATAAGGAATACCTTTATACTTCTAAAATTCAATAAGCAAAAATATGCTTATAATTAAGAATTTATATGCTACCTTTTCTCACACAGAAAATAAATATGAAGATAAGTTTAACAATTATTTTGGGACAAAAAGCTCAAGAAAGAAATCTATAGATTTTTAAGGTCAATACAAAGATTACTACTACCCATAATAATTTATTCACCCCTGCATTTGCTATGCAAAACCTCAGATTTAGGGTGAAATAAGGAACAAACTTTTTCTTGCCTGAAACATAGGAAAGCTTGAATATTTTAAACTATGACCTATAGCTATTCCCTGCCTCCATAAACATTTTTACTGAATATGATTTCCTTGAGTGAATTCTGGACATGACAACCCAATGGATGGCATAAACAAAGAGGTGGCCCTGATGATAGATTCTTCTCATTCAACTCTAGTCTCTTCACAACTACCAGAGAGTAATTTCAGCTAGCCTACTGTCACCTTGATTGAGGCAAATACTGCCAAAGACCTGCTTTTCAGGACAAAATATCAGTATCTCCAACACCTTAAGAAAAGTTTCAGTTCAGTTGCTCAGTCGTGTTTGACTCTTTTCGACCCCATGAATTACAGCACGCCAGGCCTCCCTGTCTATCACCAACTCCCAGAGTCTATCCAAATTCATGCCCATCGATTCAGTGATGGCATCCAGCCATCTCATTCTCTGTCGTCCCCTTCTCCTCCTGCCCCCAATCCCTCCCAGCATCAGAGTCTTTTCTAATGAGTCAACTCTTCACATGAGGTGGCCAAAGTACTGGAGATTCAGCTTTAGCATCAGTCCTTCCAATGAATACCTACGACTGATCTCCCTTAGAATGGACTGGTTGAATCTCCTTGAAGTCCAAGGGACTCTCAAGAGTCTTCTCCAACACCACAGTTCAAAAGCATCGATTCTTTGGTGCTCAGCTTTCTTCACAGTCCTACTCTCACATCCATACACGACCCAGTGGAAAAACCACAGCCTTGACTAGATGGAAGAAAAGTTACTTACTCCTTGGAAGAAAAGTTATGACCAACCTAGATAACATATTCAAAAGCAGACATTACTTTGCCGACTAAGGTCTGTCTAGTCAAGTCTATGGTTTTTCCAGTAGTCATCTATGGGTGTGAGAGTTGGACTGTGAAGAAGGCTGAGCACTGAAGAATTGATGCTTTTGAACTGTGGTGTTGGAGAAGACGCTTGAGAGTCCCTTGGACTGCAAGGAGACCCAACCAGTCCATTCTGAAGGAGATCAACCCTGGGATTTCTTTGGAAGGAATGATGCTAAAGCTGAAACTCCAGTACTTTGGCCACCTCATGCGAAGAGCTGACTCATTGGAAAAGCCTCTGATGCTGGGAGGGTTTGGGGGCAGGAGAAGAAGCAGACAACCGAGGATGAGATGGCTGGATGGCATCATGGACTCGATGGATGTGAGTCTGAGTGAACTCCGGGAGATGGTGATGGACAGGGAGGCCTGGCGTGCTGCGATTCATGGGGTCGCAAAGAGTCGGACACGACTGAGTGACTGAACTGAACTGAAATGACTAGATGGACCTGTGATGGCAAAGTAATGTCTCTGCTTTTCAATATGCTATCTAGGATAGTCATAACTTTTCTTCCAAGGAGTAAGCGTCTTTTAATTTCATGGCTACAGTCACCATCTGCAGTGATTTTGGAGCCCCCCAAAATAAAGTCTCACACTGTTTCCACATCTTTTTGCCATTAAGTGATGGGACCAGATGCCATGATCTTCGTTTTCTGAATGTTGAGCTTTAAGCCAACTTTTTCACTCTACTCTTTCACTTTCATTAAGAGGCTTTTTAGTTCTTCTTCACTTTCTGCCATAAGGGTGTCATCTGCATATCTGAGGTTATTGATATTTCTCCGGGCAATCTTGATTCCAGCTTGTGCTTCTTCCAGCCCAGCATTTCTCATGATGTACTCTGCGTATAAGTTAAATAAGCAGGATGACAATACACAGCCTTGACGTACTCCTTTTCCTATTTGGAACCAGTCTGTTGTTCCATGCCCAGTTCTAACTGTTGCTTCCTGACCTGCATACAGGTTTCTCAAGAGACAGGTCAGGTGGTCTGGTATTCCCATCTCTTTCAGAACTTTCCATAGTTTATTGTGATCCACACAGTCAAAGGCTCTGGAGTAGTAAAGAAAGCAGAAATAGATGTTTTTCTGGAACTCTCTTGCTTTTTCCATGATCCAGCAGATGTTGGCAATTTGATCTCTGGTTCCTCTGCCTTTTCTAAAACCAGCTTAAACATCTGGAAGTTTACGGTTCACATATTGCTGAAGCCAGGCTTGGAGAATTTTGAGTATTACTTTACTAGCATGTGAGATGAGTGGAACTGTGCGGTAGTTTGAGCATTCTTTGGCATTGCCTTTGTTTGGGACTGGGATGAAAACGGACCTTTTCCAGGCCTGTGGCCACTGCTGAGTTTTCCAAATTTGCTGGCATATTGAGTGCAGCACTTTCACAGCATCATCTTTCAGGATTTGAAATAGCTCCACTGGAATTCCATCACCTCCCCTAGCTTTGTTCATAGTGATGCTTTCTAAGGCCCACTTGACTTCACATTCCAGGATGTCTCGCTGTAGGTGAGTGATCACACCATCATGATTATCTTGGTCGTGAAGATCTTTTTTGTACAGTTCTTCTGTGTCTTCTTGCCACCTCTTCTTCATATCTTCTGCTTCTGTTAGGTCCATACTATTTCTGTCCTTTATCCAGCCCATCTTTGCATGAAATGTTCCCTTGGAATCTCTAATTTTCTTGAAGAGATCTCTAGTCTTTCCCATTCTGTTGTTTCCTCTATTTCTTTGCATTCATTGCTGAGGAAGGCTTTCTTATCTCTTATCTATTCTTTGGAACTCTGCATTCAGATGCTTATATCTTTCCTTCTCTCCTTTGCTTTTTGCTTCTCTCTTTTCACAGCTATTTGTAAGGCCTCCTCAGACAACCATTTTGCTTTTTTTGCATTTCTTTTTCTTTGGGATGGTCTTAATCCCTGTCTCCTGTACAGTGTCATGAACCTCCATCCATAGTTCATCAGGCACTCTGTCTATCAGCTCTAGTCCCTGAAATCTATTTCTCACTTCCACTGTATAATCATAAGGGATTTGATTTAGGTCATACCTGAATGGTCTAGCGGTTTTCCCTACTTTTTTCAATTTAAGTCTAAATTTGGCAATAAGGAGTTTATGATCTGAACCACAGTCAGCTCCCAGTCTTGTTTTTGCTGACTGTGTAGAGCTTCTCCATCTTTGGCTGCAAAGAATATAATCAATCTGATTTCGGTAATGACCATTTGGTGATGCCCATATGTAGAATCTTCTCTTGTGTTGTTGGAAGAGGGTGTTTGCTATGAGCAGTGCATTCTCTTGGCAAAAGTCTGTAAGCCTTTTCCCTGCTTCATTCTGTACTCCAAGGTGAAATTTACCTGTTACTCCAGGTGTTTCTTGACTTCCTACTTTTGCATTCCAGTCCCCTATAATGAAAAGGACATCTTTTTGGGGTGTTAGTTCTAAAAGGTCTTATAGGTCTTCATAGAACTGTTCAACTTCAGCTTCTTCAGCATTACTGGCTGGGGCATAGGCTTGGATTACCGTGATATTGAATGGTTTGCCTTGGAAAGAAACAGAGATCATTCTGTCATTTTTGAGATTGCATCCAAGTCCTGCATTTCAGACTCTTTTGTTGACCACGATGGCTACTCCATTTCTTCTAAGGGATTCCTGCCCACAGTAGTAGATATAATGGTCATCTAAGTTAAATTCACCCATTCCAGTCCATTTTAGTTCTCTGATTCCTAAAATGTCGATGTTCACTCTTGACATCTGTTTGACCACTTCCAATTTGCCTTGATTCATGGACCTAACATTCCAGGTTCCTATGCAATATTGCTCTTTATAGCATTAGACCTTGCTTTTATCACCAGTCACATCTACAAATGGATATTGTTTTTGCTTTGGCTCCATCCCTTCATTCTTTCTGGAGTTATTTCTCCACTGATCTCCGGCAGCATATTGGGCATTTACCGACCTGGGGAGTGCTTCTTTCAGTATCCTGTCATTTTACCTTTTCATACTGTTCATGTGGTTCTCAAGGCAAGAATACTGAAGTGGTTTGCCATTCCCTTCTCCAGTGAACCACATTCTGTCAGACCTCTCCACCATGACCCGTCTGTCTTGGGTGGCCCCACAGGGCATGGCTTAGTTTCACTGAGTTAGACAAGGCTGTGGTCTGTGTGATCAGATTGGCTAGTTTTCTGTGATTATGGTTTTAGTGTGTCTGCCCTCTGATGCCTTCTCACAACACTTACTGTCTTACTTGCGTTTCTCTTACCTTGGATGTGGGGTATCTCTTCAAGGCTGCTCCAGCAAAGTGCAGCTGCTGCTCCTTACCTTGGACGAGGGGTATCTCCTCAGGGCCGCCCCTCCTGACCTAAGTAAACAAAAGTTTACTTCTAGTTATTTCCATTAATAGTATTTGAGGATTTCAAGAAGGCACCTCAGTTTACAGGGCACAGTTTATGATGCCTAGTATTGGAAAAATCATTCCCTCCTTTTTTTTTTCCCCAAAAGATGCTATAAGTTTCTAAGATTCTTATGGTGATATGCTATTTTCCAATACCTAGCCAAAACATTTTTGTTATAACTACTAAATTTAAAGGTACATCTGGGAGCTCCCTGATCGTCCAATGGTTAAGAGTTCCCCCTTCCAATGCAGGGAATGTGGGTCTGAGCCTTGGTTAGGAAACTAACATCCCACATGTCTTCAGGGGAACTAAGCCCACATGCTGCAACTACTGAGCCTGTGTACCTCAACTAGAAAGCCTGCGTGCTGCAGAGTCCACACACTCTGGAGCCCACACAACACAACTTGAGAGAAACCCCGCAGCCCTACTGAAGAGCCCACAAAGATTCCTTGTGGCACAAATAAGATCTGACACCGCCAAAAATAAATATTTAGAAAATAAAAAAAAAGGCACAAAGCAAGCTGAGGGAAATAACACTTAAAAATTAAATATTCATAACTTTCATTTGAAGACTGAATTAGAAACATTTTGTTTATCTAATTATATATGTTTCCTGATCTACTGACTTCTTTTTTTAAAGAATCTTTGTCCAAAAAGCACAAGTCTGGAGTTCATTATTTATTCTGTTAAACAATTAGGTCCATGTATAGAAAACAAGAAATGTTATTAGTTGCTAATAAGGGAATTCTGTCTAAAAAGAGAGAAATTTTGGGCCATGTGATTGATATTCATTCTGGACTTAAAAATGATTTTTGTTATGGAAGCAATGAACTGTGGAAACTATCCTGTACTTGATCATTCAGGAGAATTGAGTTCAAGACATTTTATATTATCATACTGTGTTTTTGATCATCTTCAAGTCTAGGTTTTGCAGCATTTCAAAATCTGTAAACTTAATTTAAAAATAAAAAGATACTTCAGGTGTGGTCACATATGGTGAATCTATATATATAATTATTAAATATATTCAGTTCAGTTCAGTTCAATTGCTCAGTCATGTCCGATTCTTTGTGACCCCATAAACCACAGCACGCCAGTCCTCCCTGTCCATCATCGACTCCTGGAGTCCACCCAAACACATATCGATTGAGTCAGTGATGCCATCCAACTATCTCATCCTCTGTCATCTCCTTCTCCTCCTGCCCTCAATCCCTCCCAGCATCAGGGTCTTTTCAAATGAGTCAGCTCTTTGCATCAGGTGCCCAAAGTATTGGACTTTCAGCTTCAACATCAGTGCCTCCAATGAACACCCAGGACTGATCTGCTTTAGGATGGACTGGCTGGATCTCCTTGCAGTCCAAGGGACCCTCAAAAGTCTTCTACAACACCACAGTTCAAAAGCATCAATTCTTCAGCACTCAGCTTTCTTTACAGTCCAACTCTCACATCCATACATGACCACTGGATAAACCATAGCCTTGACTAGATGGACCTTTGTGGACAAAGTAATGTCTCTGCTTTTTAATATATCTTTCCTTCCAAGGAGTAAGCGTCTTTTAATTTCATAGCTGCAATCACCATCTGCAGTGATTTTGGAGCTCAGAAAAATAAAGTCAGCCACTGTTTCCACTGTTCTCAAAATACTAGAGAAATAAAGTCAATGTTCAATAAATATTGATCTGCTATGAAGTATATCCTGATTCATCTCAGTGTCTATATACTGGGGCTGATCCAACAGAAATTAACTAAAGTCTTAAGAATCCATATTATTCTTAATGTTTTCTTTTTACTCATAATCAAAATGCTCTAATAAAAAGGGAAATACAATATTTTTGATTGAGGCTCATTGGAAAAAAATGTTTTATGTTCTATCTCTGCATATAAAAAATGGTTTCACAGCAAACCATTGAATTTGATGAAACTGAAAATTCTGGTGGATAATAATTAGAATTTTATATCAGAGGATATAGCTATCAGTTTTTTAAATGGCTTCTTTTATATTTCAATTAAGTTTATGAAACTGAAAAACTACAAAAAAGGAAAAAATCTACTTAAATTAGTGTAGATTAAGTGGTGACCATTATTGCAAGGGAAATACTATGTCAAGGAAATGGCTCTTTGTTTTGTTGCAAAAGTGATAAAAACCCCAAAGTCAATAAAACTGTTAAAATAAGTCTCAGTAATTACCAAGATCAAAATCCAGTGGCTTTTTATTAAACATGAACTTTTGTTCTGCCTTCTGCAATACGTAAATAGTGCTGACAATTGGTTTGTGAGGCACTTGCTACAATAAAATGTAATTGTATCATGAGAGAAAGGTGACAATCAGGAGATCATGAAAAAATTACATATTCTCCCTGGTAGTTAATTAGCCATGCAAAACCTCCTCAAACAGATATTCTCTTCTATTAGGAATGATTACTATGCAGGCCTACAGATGTCAATACCACAGTCATTCAAATACTTCTTTCCCTACTAATTGAAGGTTGTAAAGCTCTGGTGCCAAGGTTTTGCTTCCAAAGAGCTAATTTATGACTAGAAGGATATTTTATGTCTTCAGTTGCAGCAGCTACAAAATTCAGCAAATCAGAACCATCTGTGCACTGATACTTGACTCACCATTCATCGAGCAGCCTATCAGTCACATTAGCTTGCATCTTGCATTCTTGGCTTGTGAACACTTATGATGATCCAAAGTTCAGAAGAAATATTAAAAATGAATAGCATCCTGACCCTATCCCAATGTACATACATCAGGAAACAAAGCCCTCCCCATATTTTTTTGCATATGAGCAGTGTCACGGCAGGGCTGAACATCTAGCTGCCTGTCCAGTGATGTTGATAGCAGTCTCAGGTTTCCCTCATCCTCTTAAAATATGTTTCAAGTTTTAATTCTTTCGTGTTCTTTCCAGTTCTAATTCTTTTTTTAATTTTTAGTGCTGCTGTGAGGGAGTCAGTTGGAAGATAAAGTGGAAGGCAAAACTTTAAAAAATAACTTATTTTAAAAATTGTTTTTACAGATTGAAATATCAGCACATACAAATGACCTGGTAAAATCTAAGAATAGTATTATTACCACCAAATTATGGCCGAACAAGTAAGCAAAAGCAGAGGGATGACTAAAGAAAATCTGAAGGAAAACAGAAAAAAAAAAAAAGATTTTTCATGAATAAAGTTGGATTAGCCTTTAATATCTTACTCTAGTCCTATCTCTATGATATTAGTGACTGATTTATTTGTTTAATAATACACAACGGGGCACACAGGTTCTATTTTTCTCCAAAAGACAAGTCAAAGAGACCTTCAAGAAAATTTCTTGGAGCTCAGTTAGGGGATAAAGGAATTAGAAATTATAAGTAAGAAACAGGACTGTCAGACTCATTCTGACACCTAAAACAACTTCATTTGGTCGATGAGCTTCACAGAAGGTCATCACTGGATTGCAGGAAATGGTACTTACCTTTTGATTGTTTGGAGCATGCATACTTAAGCTCTCTCCTTTAGTGCAAAACTCCAGTGGTCCTAAAGGTATTCCACTTGGGTTCAGAATTTTCTTGAGCATTTGATAGTCTGGCTTTTCATCATATGCTAAATTATGAGCACATACCAAATACTGGGCTATTTCACCTGTGAAGTATTAAGTTTTTTTAATATGTCATTCATAATAGGCAAAAGTCAAGACTACTATATTCTCAAAATCTCAGCTGTTTTTCTCTTACACAAGAATGTGCATGTGTACACATACATCCTCTATGAAGAAACTAAGAATGAACAACTCAACGTAAAGTACTTTTTAAATGATATCCAAACTTGACTGACATACAGTGACCTACAAATTTGACAAGATGGAGAAACAGGTGGGCTTTTATTTACATATCTGTGTTGATACAGTTTGTAATTCACTCATCAAAGGAAGCCATTTAAAAATTATAGTTAGTGATTTGAATTTATGGGGTGCAACTACTAAGAATTACATGAATAATGGACTAGCCATGCGTCATACTTTTTCCCTAAAGTTTTCAAAATTCAGTTAAAAATAAGTTTTTTTGAAGTTTTAAAAATTCAGTTAGGAATACTTACTATACACCTCCTTAAAGGAAAAAAAAAAAATCACTGAAAATTTTAATTAAGGCTTTGACTTTGAGATTACAACAGTACATACATTTAGAAATGACCTTGAATTCTATGGTTTTAGCCATGATTGACTTTAGAATTTGACGATATCAGGTCTCCCATACCAATCTAGACCAGTGCAATCACAGCATCATCTTTCTGATTTAGAGCACAAGGAGGAGAAGTTGCCATCTTTTATTTCTTCTCTTCCCCAGAATGGTGTAGTAATCTCCCCACAAGAAAAAAAGCTGCAAACTACAAACTTTTAAATACATTAAGCACGAACAGAATCCGTAACCAAAACGACAAATACAGCCACTGTAAAACAAATGTAGCTTGCATTTTTGCTTCAGGTGGAGGTTCAATCTGAGATACAAGTAAGTGATAATATCATACACTATCTAAAAACTGGCATGTTTTCATTTGTTCAAAAATGTTTATACTCCATAAACTAGTTTTTACAAGGCTTCCTCTTCAAAAACTTATTACTAACCCAGACACAAGGAGCTCTTACTTTCTCACTAAGTTGTTTATATCCTATGGTGGGAAAGCTTTGTGAGTTGGAAGAAGTAACTGCCTAAAATTTTGCTCCCCTCCAGGTCTACCTCCTTTCAAGTAGGGAACTGCAGAGACACTGGGTATCACTCCCTACAGGGAAAAATTCGAAAAGGAATAGTCATCATCTCTCCCCCCAAGGAATGTCAGAGAGTGACCATTTTACACTGTATTGTCCACAGCTATTTTCTAGGAGCATAAGGCTACTATGGCTAAACTGAAAACTCTTGGCTACAGAGTTTGGTTCTTTTGGCCTTTTGGAAACTGATGCAATTCTGCAACCTCCTTTTTTCCTCTTGAATGTGTAAGATGTCAAAATTCTGTTACCTACCATTTCCTTAACCAGGATCTATAACTAGCAAGTGCTACAGCTTCATCAAAGTTTTATCTCATGTTTCCAGAAGCCCTTTAGGGGGCATCCGATTCTTGAAGAGATGAATAAAACAAAAAAAGATTAAATTATATTCACTACCGTTTTAATATAAATATTAATGTAAATATTCTGCTGTTCTTTGTTTAAAATTGGTAAGCCTGGTTTGGTATGCTGTGCTTAGTCGCTCAGTCATGTGTGACTCTTTGAGTCCCCATGGACTATAGCCTGCCAGGCTCCTCTGTCCATGGGGATTCTTCAGGAAAGAATACTGGAGTGGGTTCCCAAGCCCTCCTCCAGGGAATCAGGAATTCCTGACACAGGAACTGAACCAGGGTTTCCTGAATTGCAGGTGGATTCTTTACCAGCTGAGCTACCAGGGAAGCCCTACAATTCTATTAACCAGAATATCCCAAATAGAGAAGAGAGCTGAATATGTGAATATGCATAGTTTTCACAAATCACTGTTAGAAGACAACGGAAGACTCCTGGTGCTCTACCAGTTGACTGCAGCTGTGCTGGAAAGCCTTTGTGGGTCTGGGCTTTAAAAAAATGAGGTACCATGAGGTAGGAGAGGAAGAAAAAGAGAAGAGCCACCTCTGTTATGAATTTATTATGATAAACCTGATGCTCAGACGTTTGTGATATAGTACTGGTTTTAAATGTTAGCGTTTCAAGATCTAGATTTATTATATTAGGTACACCTTTTAATTTACTAGCATATTTCCAGAGCTATAAAACAAATGCTTTGAGTAGTATGAAATTATGATATTCTTGAGTCATCTGCTTTTTAAGCTAGTGAAATATTAAGTATCATTACTATCATTTCAAGAGACAGAAACTTTTGAAACTATTATTATTTCACTGAGTGGGACACGCATGCTGCAAACTTCTCAGCTATTTTATATCATAAAATGTCTTAGTAGCAAATCTTTTGTAAATCAGATTAATTCTCATGCTAGTAATACCCACTCTCCTAAGCACAAACAACTTGAGACTTTCAGTTAATCATAACGTTTCAACATTTTATGCTTTAAAAATAGAAATCTGCATTTTATAAAATAACACTATAGACTCAAACAAATGGTTTGTACTGAAAAAGAGGAGCCTGGCACTCCTCCTCCCATTTCTCATCATTCAAATCTCATCTCTAGCAACAGCAGTGTCCCAGAACACACACTGGTCCATAAGCATTTATTGTGTATGATTCAGGTCACCTGGGCTTTCTTTTCTAATCCTAAACTCAACAGTTTATTTTTTAGGCAGGAGGGACAATAAAAGACAGATACACAATTTAAAAAAATTTTTTTTTAACATTTCATCTCTCATTTTGCTGTCTTATTGAGTAAAATGAAAGCTGCACGATTTGGTAAAAATGCAAATAAGAATATTAGCCAAAAATGAATACTGGCATATTGACTGAGTTACTCAGTGAAGTTACATAAACAAAAAGCTTTCATCTTGCAGCCCATCCCCACCAATGAGAATACTATTGTCCCATATGCCTTGCTCCAACAGAAGGAAAGGGACTACAGAGAGTGAAGAAGCAGCAAGACTCATATGGGGCAGACTTACAGGACTTGGGAAATGCAAATGGGAAAGCACGACTGGTTTATTTGTTTCCTATGGAAATTAAAATTCTGGTTTCTGGTCAAAGAAGGGCTGTAAGTATAAGTTTAAAATGATTTAACTCTACTTTCAAATTCTCATGTGGAAACTGATACTATTTGACCTTCTCTAGACAGTCAGTGTACATATTTGCTTTCATAAGTCAGCTAAAAGCTAACTGAAATTGCCCGATACAAATAGAGATCAAGATTCACTCTGCTTATCGTCTCAGAAAGAAAGCAAACCGGACGGCAGAAGCAGGCTCTGTTCTGTGAGGCAATCTAACTCGGCTGTTAAATTGGGGCTGAACAATGTGCCATGCAGCACTTGGATAATTCTGAATCGCCTTGCTATTTTTACTGACAGCACTACCAATTAAAGAATTCCAAAACAGTCTATACTAACATGAAAGAGAAACCCGTTTAATGAAATATACTCTGAATCCCCAGGTCATATGCCTTGCCAAACCAAAAAAAATTCTTTTTCAGGTTGCTGGGTCAGACTATAATCCAGGTCTAAACAGCATTCAAATGTTTAATAGTTTGCTTTTTTAAATGATTAATTGAAAGCAGTCTTTCCTTAGATCAACTTTATCTTCAGAGAAACAAAACCAAAAAGTCCACTCTAGAAATACCAGATATAGTAGACCATTGAACTTGTGCACAGTTTCCCAAACATACATCTGAAAGAAAGCAGTGCCATCAGCAAAGCTGAGAACACTCCCTGAGCAAGTTCTTGCAGCATTCTTGTGTCCTAATGAAAAGAGGATCTAAAAGTTCTCTTCTCTAGCAACCTATTTGGAACCCGGCGGGGGCGGGGGTGGGGTGGGGGGGTGGTTTCTTCCCACCGCTGTGGGAAGGGGATTGGGTGCAGAAAAAGTGACAAGAGTGACACATGCAGTGACCTGGAAATCCTACAGGGGGAGATAGAAGTTATCATTTGACTCACGGCAGCTGCTTCCGGAAGGAGCCCATTGAAGTACCGACTCGGGGAGCTCATCCAACAGACTGAAACAAAGGAGAGTAAGGCACAGTGAATTTGTTTGCAATCCTCTGACATGCTGTTTTGATCAGAAAACAAAACTTGTTGATGGGTCACTAATAGGGTGACTTTCCATACTTTTTTTCCTACCCACCTGTACAGGATAAGAGGGTAAGTGGACAGGGGACATCCCTAAATCTCACTGATCAATTTTATATCAATCACCTAGAAACTAAACATAGAAATACAGTATAAATGCTTTAATACAAGGTCTGTTTATGCAAATGTAGAAGTAGGGATACATGGTTTTTTTGTAAAAACCTCAAGAAAAAGATACATGAAAAAATTTTACCTGGATTTTCAAGATATTTTTCTTCCTGTATTTACAACTGGGAAGGGGTAAATTATTTCCTTTTACGTATATTGTTCTTCACTGGGCAGTTGTTTTATGCTATGCTATCCCTGGTGGCTCAGACGGTAAAGAATCCATCTGCAATGTGCGAGACCTGGGTTCAGTCTCTGGATTGGGAAGATCCCCTGGAGGAGGGCATGGCAACCCACTCCAGTATTCTTGCCTGGAGAATCCCCATGGACAGAGGAGCCTGGCGGCCTACAATCTTTGCGGGGTCACAAAGAATTGAACACAGAAGTGAGCAACGAAGCACAAGATTAAACAGATTAACAAGAAATAACTCCCCCAAAACCCATTATTCTAAGACTTTTCAGTGTTTTAGACTGAACAAGTACAAACCTCTTAAGTTGCTTCAGCCACAAATACATAAACACTCAATTAAAATTACTGATATGAATGATTCACAAACTCAGGCATAGGCACAACTGCAACAGTAAATGTACTGATCTAATATTACCTGATGTCAGGAACATAAAGGATGGAAGGGAGATACAGTAATACGGTTGAATATGCAAGCCTGCCCTTATTGGGAAATTCAGTGTTATGCCTTCTCAGCAAGTTGAATAAATTATGATTATGTACTATATAAGAAGTTTGAACAATTTATATCATAATTGAATATATATCTTATTAATATATATATATATGCCTCAATTATAAACTTCATAATACTAGCTTTACTGGTCAATAGGTTTATGCTATTAATCAGGCCAAAATAATATTAACAGAGGCAAGGGACCTAAAAATATAAATGGGGATTATGTTTATTAGTATTATGTTTTATTATTTCTATGATACTCTATTACCTTCAAATATATACATGCAGACATATTCATTAAAGAGATCTGCAATGAACACATCTATACATGCATATTGATAAAAGACCAAAACAAATATCTGTAAGTCTGTGAATATCTGTAAGTCTTGTGAAAAGAAAAACATATATATTATCATTAGAATTAATATGCTAGTTTTTAAAATAAAGCATTTTATTTAAATTAGATAAACTGAGGTGAGAAATTGGAAACCAAGACTGCTTACATGTGCCCATTACTGTGCTTTGACCCTGACTCATATTGAAGAGCATTAGTTACCTGAGGGTTAGATGGACACATCAGTCACTGCAGTAAATAACTGATGAGATCGTTCTAATGCTGACATACAAACGTGTTAGTTGGGGTAAGGGACTGGAATGATCAAGACTGAAGTGGAGAGATATATCTTACAATATATGTCAGTATTTACAAATGTAATCTGTACTACTCTCTGTCCGCGGGTTAGCTTCCCTCTCTGTTAAGAACTGATGTCACACTGAATTTGAAAGACTGATTTCTACAGATTAGTTACCCCTTCTGTAAACTTCTGTTGTGACTTGTCTTATTTAAAATACAGCAGCTTTTTCCAATCGTGATATTATTATCTGTACATAACTACTATTGAGAATATCTTGGTACATAATGAAAAATTGACTATGCTGTGTTATAAGCAATTGACTTTTTCTTAGGCCTGATCAAAAGGCCTAAGAAAAAAGTGAGAAAAACAGTAAAAAAGTAACCCACTCTGCTCTTAGTCTAACCTAATTCTCAAGCTAATAAGAGTTTAGGTGATAAAAATTGAATGTGGAATATTATAAATGTTTATGTGGCTACAAAATGATCTCTTGGATAAACAATTCATATACAAATTTTGTTTGTTTCTTCCTTAAGAAACAGAACGCTCTTCCTCCCAAAACACAGGATTAAAAAGAAGTATGTTCTTCTCACTTGAAAAAATAAGTCTTGTTTGTCCCACTTCACACAGTTGCTTTGCACAGTTAATATCAATCACACCAAGCTACCAAGCTCACACTAACTCCATGTACTTGTACAATGATAATTTGAAAATACTCTTCCTTGAAAATACCACCACCTAGAATCTAAGCTTTGGAAAACACCCTGTGAAGTAACAAATATTTCACTTTATATTTTGCATTACAACTCAATACATGTGATTTCATAGGTGTTAGCTTAACGGAGTGTATGTTTGTAAGCTGTTTGGTTTTTCTAACAGATTTTTCAAATTTAAGAAATTTGCTTTGGCTATCATGTTAGTTGAGTGGCAGTCTTTTCTGGGATATTAACTTGCTTTAGTGTATCCTTTCAGCCCTGGTGTTGTAAATGATGGAATACTTGAAAATATGTACTTTGTTTTCGCAGCTTGGACAGCTACAGGGTCCTGCAGGCTCCTTTCCCAGGGCAGTCTCCCACATAACCACCGCAGCAGGCAGTAGCCGAGGATCTCAAGGTCACTTCGTCTGGACAGGGCTATAGGAATAAGCATTAAGACAGAAAGATGAGGGATAAGCAAGTTTTGAGAAATAGAGAAATCACTGAATGAACTACCACTGATGAAATATGAAAAAGCCAAATGGGCGATGTGTTTTGTTTGTTCAGCTGGAGAAAAGCTTAAACGCCCAGGCATTTGGCCCCAGTCCACAGACAGGCAGTGACTTGTTGCTGTTGAAAGTAAGGGTCAGTTTCCTCACCTCCTCCAACTTCATCCTTCCTTAGTCTGGCCTGTCACATGAACTTGATCTCCATGGCCTCTGACATGATCCAGACAACCCATAACCTGGCACCAACACTTTCTCAAAGAGCCAAGCAGTAAAACAAAGAAATAAATGTCTGCAGCTAAATTGCTAACATATGTTCCAGGAAGTCCATGGGGTCTGCATTGGTCATGCAGAGACCCTTCGAGTGCAGACTAAACATTGATGGCCTTTCCTGTTCCACTCATACTAGTAGCCTTTGAAAGTGGAAGAATATGACAAAACTGCCATCTAGTGTGCAGTATTAAAAGTCTTTCTTAAGACTTTTCAATTAAATGACAGTACAGGAAAAAAATGCCTTCTGTTTTGTGGGTACACGGATCTAGAATTTTACAAATATGATTTTAGATATAAGCAGTGCTATGGTGAAACTCTGGTCAAACATCCTGAAAAAAAAAAAAAGGTAAAGCAATAGAGTGCATGAAGGGTGAAGGCGGAGGTGGCGGGAAGTAGATTTTAAAGCAAAATACAGGCTTCCAGAATTTAATATAAGATGGCTTTTCATTAAAAAATACAGTAAAAGAATACATTGAGGTCACTGTAAATATCATTTATGTAAAATTACTAAATGACAGACTAATTTCATGATAATTTTATGTGTTTTTTTAAGTAGCTGATTTCAAAAGGACAATGAAATCTAGTAAAACATCAAAATGTAAAAAATATTACTGAAATAATGATCAAAACATTAACAAAGTCCCACAAAATAAACTCATTTTTATAACCATTCCAAATTATTATAAAACAATAGGTTGGCTTAGATTTCTACCATGACTTGAATGTTCACCTGTGTAGGGATATAATATCTCCTAAGTGTAATTCATGGCTGCTAAACCTGCTGTAAACAGGTATCCTATTTTATTATCTTTCATTAAATATACTCTGAAAAGTCACTCAGTAAACTCAGTTTTTAATTTTAAAAGTCGTCTACTAAGAACAATGTTGCTAGCACACCATAACTACTTTTGGTCACCATACATAAGTTATTATAAAAGCAGAAGACAAGATTAGCTCTCACACATACTCTATCTTAACTGCTATTAGAGTGCTGGATTATTAAAGGCCCTTCAATTGAGTAGAATGTGACAGTCCCATGGGTATCATTTCCTTTCTGCACAGCTTCAACAATGTCCTAATGCAAGACTTGGCTCCCCTATTAAAATAAAAACACAATCTCTACCATGCTGTTTTGCAGTGATTTCTTCAGTAATAAATCTCCCATTAATAATGGAATGGTTCCATTTGTACAGATGTGTTCACAAGTCCCTTTTCCATTATGGCAATTTCTGATTACTACCACTTAAAAAAATTCACATCCTCTAATTTTCAAAAAATTATATTCTGGCACCTGTTTGGACAATATAGGCTACACACAAGAGACCCTCTGAGGAAAAACAACCAGAATTAAAATCGAATGAACATTTCCAGCCATTTCCCCCAACCCTCCAACTGAGGGATTAATTGATATGAAGCTGTAAGTAATGACAAGTCATTTAGATTTCTAAAGCCAATCTTTCATAAACTGGTCTTCATCTGAAATAGCCCTTTGAGAATTAACTTTACTTCACTAGTATAGTTCAGTCTTACCTAATTAAACTATGGCATCACATTTTTCAAACTTTTATTTACTTTTACTACATATATACATTAATAACTATGGTTAGGTAAATGTTTTACCACTGTTTCCACTAAGTTCTACAGATATACACGTAATGTTAAAGAAAAAATTCTACAGTAACTCTTTCCCACCATTGAACAGTGAGATGAAAGGATTAAAAATGCTTCCAAGCACACACCTCTCCCTGAAACTTCCTCTCAGGGAAACAAACTGCAAAGTGTGATGTGTTTATTTGAGAATCTAAACTCTAAGACTGTACCAACGACTATGTTCTCTTTCCATCTACTACCTACAGAAGAGCAATTTTAACACTGGTTAAATTAATTAAAATATTTTGGATGCCAATATTAGCATCTATAAGTGGGTATGTAATTAACACAGTAAATTGGCCATATATCTAAATTTAATGTAGATGTAATTTAAACAAAAGATAGATAATATAATATCTGTTAAATCTAGGAATCAAACATTTGGATATTTACTGTATTATTCTGTTATTTCCTGTATATCTGACAACAAAATGCTGAAAATTAAAAAACAAGAGTTGATCACAGCTGAAGAAGACAATGTCTAACTATGAAAATATTTTTTAATTTGAAAGCTGAAACATATATTATGGATTATTTTATTTCTGTATAATTTGTATTTCTGTATAATTTATTATAATACATAAAGTTTATCAGGTATACTTATAGTTAATATAATCATTAACTGCATATTTTCATGTATATTTCCTATATGTAAAGTCATACTTTTACTTATGGTATTACTGCTTAGAAATATAGGAAAATTTAGTTGTTAATATTTTTCTTCTACATTCTCATGTCACTTTCTAAATATAATTTAGCATCCAATTTTTTCTTTGCTTTTTAATATGGTGGTGTTCTCAGTTGCTCAATATTTCTAAAAGATTATTGCCAAGAGAAATCCCCCCCAAAAAATGCACAGGTGGAGTGGGACTTGAATTCTATTTCCCTAGAAAGCAGATACCAGAAACAGCTGACACTAGAATACATAATTAAAATAAAAACAATCCATGTGATTTATGAAGCTGCTACTGTGCCAGACACTCTAACTGCTTTTATCTTATTTAATCATCCTAACAATAACATGAGGTAAGTATCATTAACCCTGTTGACAAATAAGAAAATAGAGCCTCAGAGAGGTTAAACAACTTGCTCGGTATCACAGAGCTCTGCACTGAAATCCAAAGCGTTTAGAATCTAAAGCCAACACTCAAATCTGCCAATTACTTTGCCTCCCTTGTTAGTTTTAGCACCATTCAGACAACCTTATATATACTGCTTCTACAGTTAGGGAAGTATTTGAAGCAGGCATTTTAACTTAAAACACCAAAAGATATACTGACCAAAGACAGGTGTACTAGCAAGGAAGAAATAAGCAGCAGATCCTGAGGTCTAAGCTGCAGCACTATCAAAATTTTTTATGCAACCAACCTTTCATGAAACTATTTGTTTAAAACTACCTCATTCTGATGAAAAAGACTGGCTAATTAAAACATTAATTTATAAAGTGTTAAACGGTTCTTCCAAGCTGGAACAGAAAAAACAAAGAAATCACACTGGAGAACTGGTCCTTACTATGAAGATAAACTGCAGTAAAATTATCTGGGTGAGATTCACCAAATAGAATCAAAGAATTGGGAGAAAAAGAAAAATATCAGTGTTAATCCCCAAATGAATCTGATTATTTGCCTAACATGTTTTCTGTATAGACAACAGTTTTTTTCTTATATAGAGTAACACTATAAAGTAGGAGGAAAAACAAGTTTTTGTAGGAAATAATAAAATGAACCTGAAAACTTCTGCCTTAAGCAAACAGGGTTTAATTGCTCAAAATACTAGTTTATATATTCAGAAATGACAATAGGAAAGCAGAAAACATCTGAGTAAGATGCTCACCTGAGAAGTGAATCGTGACTATCTGCAGAACAAATTTAAAGGTTACTCTTGTTTTGCTAACTAGTAACCTATGTTATTTTTTATTAATTTTTTAACCTATGTTATTTAGTAGTTTTCCCAGTTCAGATATATAAAGAGCTAGGGAACTTTAAGGTGGCTCCAATTTACTGCAATTAGGATATTAGGAAAGTAGAATGCAATGCATCACATTTCAAATAAATAAAATCAGGTATCTCATTTCTTCAGTACCTTTTAAATCTTAAGCCTTAGTTTTTGATGAGACACTACTGTGTGATCTCAGGAGAAGTTATTCAACAGAGTAAAGGTATCTTACATTTGGCCAATGTGTATTCTTAACCCAACCAAACAGTTTAAGATCTATGCCAAGACTTTGAAAGTCTTGTCTAAATGTCAAAATTGGGTTATGCCACATAGAGGGAATACTGCCTTCATTAAAATTTATTTATACATCAACCAAGGAGTATCTGTAGCAGTGAAATTTGCTTAAAAATAAAATCAACAGTATGTTTTTCTGACCACTAGTAGATTCAATAGTAACTTGAAGGTTTACCTTAATATCTTATAATTGAAAGATGGGTTCCCTTTTTTGAATTATTGTTTAGGAAGTTAAATATTGTGTAAACCATGTCATTTCCCCAAGTTTGGTAGCATGAAAACACATTCGCAGTTTATCTCACATATATTTTGTAAGTTGGAGTGCCATATTAGAGTGAAATGCAGCCATGCAGGAAATAACACAAGACTTGGATTTCATAAACTGTAGCAACTGGCAAAAAAATTTAAAAGCATGCAATATAGTCTTTTCCTTGATACTGAATATATCATATAAACAAATGGACATTTAAAATGCAATTTAGATATCACATTGTATGGTCATCAATGATGTTGAATTAAAACAGGTATTATACACTCAATGCACAGGTCTGAAGTATTTAAAAAAGCTCAATATGTTAAATGCACTATATCTCTAGAGAAATTAGGTATTGACTGCATGCCTCAGTGAGCAGAAAAATCTACAAAAATCCATACCACACATTGATCCCAATATTGCTTTTTAACATTACTAAGAATGTAACAAATTTTAAAATAGTGTATTTGACACAGATATAATTCTCTTTAATTATCAGGCAACAAGCCCCAAAATATGTCAATGTTTATAC
Source organism: Ovis canadensis (assembly GCF_042477335.2). Taxonomy (NCBI): domain Eukaryota; kingdom Metazoa; phylum Chordata; class Mammalia; order Artiodactyla; family Bovidae; genus Ovis; species Ovis canadensis. Next base: position 66,114,449 of record NC_091247.1, read on the forward strand.
ATGTTGGTTTTTATGAATAAAAGATTAATAATAGATGAGATAAGCCCAACATGTATTACTCTAATTTTACACTAAATGAAGCACTTCAGCCACTCACAAAACACTTCTAGGTCATGTAAGAGAATTGAGTTTAGAAGAATAATTGCAATTTGAAAAAATACAGATATATACATGTACAGTAGCTCAAGAATAGTTATCTATCCATTCACCCAGCTGTTCATTCACCTTTATATATCTCTATTCATATTCTACTTATAGTAATACAAGTACCCTCCTTTTACACAGTTGAACTAAAAATGCTTATGTAAAACTGACGACTGGCACCTTATACAAATTCTTTCATTATGAAAACCCAACTATTAATAATCCACAGAAACATGAGAGTTAGCTTCAGTTTCTGAATAACCACTACAAAGGTAACAGACCCCACAGCCTGACCAGTTAGCAATATATCTGTTTAGTGTCTAATCCATAAGTCAGTCTTACACTGAAGGCTGGATATTTCCCAGGGCCTGATCAAGCCAAGATAAACCTAAAACATAACAAATGCTCTGACAACTAAAGATTCTATTTCCTACTGATAACTTGTTTTGCTCTTTATGTTTTCCCTTGCATTATCTGTCTCAGTATTTATTTGATCTCATAGCTGCACTGGTATAGAAAAGATTTTTCTGAGATTAAACTACATAATGTATACTGAAGTAAACACATTAATATTTATGAATCTGACCTTCTGCATTTACCTACAGGATTTATGGCCTTGTTTATACTAGTTTCTAGATAGGACTAAATAATTACTTCATTTCTAATAAAATCCTAAAGTGAAATGTTTTATTTTGGACAATTAAATCTAAAACATTAGGAATGAATAGTTTTCAAATATTTGAGGATACCAAACCTTTCAGTTTTCATACTAAAGTGCATGTTAAAATTTCAGCAAATGTGTGTACATGCACATCTATGCAGCTTTATGTGGAAGTATATATGTGTGTATACATATATGTGAAGGTATATGCATATATATGTATATCTATATGTAAATACGGATATGGTGAGAACTTTACTATATACTCTATTTTTAATGCATTAAGGGAATCTAATTTTTATAGAAATCTTTTTAAACCTGTGGTAAAAATGAATATTCACTCCAGCTTATAACTTTTCAGCAAATACCAAAAATACGTAGTAGAGGTTCCAACCTGAGTAGCCTTCCCAAAGAAGTAATATCTTTCTATTACTATTCTCAGTTCATTCTTCTCTCCAAAGACCTAGCATGGTGAAATCTACCCAGCTCATCAACATGTATTATTATCTAGGGAGCAAAAAGTTTAAATACACTACAGAATAAAATATTGTTCAAAACTTTCATGAAGGTAGCATAATGAAAATATTTACCTACACTATGGAATAACTGAGGAGGACTTACAGAATTTCCAGAGTCCAAACAGTGATCAACATCCATCAACTCTACTTTCCCATTCCACAATCACAGTTGTCAAAATCTAACCATATCAGTATTAGAGCTATTGGTTGAACTTAGTGGCCCAATCGTAAGTTAACATCATCAATACTGTAACTGGACCAAAGCTTAAGAGTCTGTACGACGAATTTACAGTTATACTACTATCAAAAAGTACTTTCAGGTTTCTAAATATTCTTTCATACTAACATATCTTGCAATAGTGAAGAACAAAATTCACTGAGAACTTTAAATTAAAAAAAACAAAACAAAACATTATCAGTGAACATCTGACTTTTACATTCCTTGTGCTTAACTGCTCAGTCTTGTCTGAATCTGCGACCCCATGGACTATAGCCCACCAGGCTCCTCTGTCCATGGGGTTTTCCAGACAAGAACACTGGAGAGGGTTGCCACTCCCTTCTCTAGGGGATCTTCCCAACCCAGGGACTGAACCCAGGTCTCCTGCAGTGCAGGTGGATTTTTTTACCATCTGAGTCACCAGGAAAGCCCTTAATTAAAGCCAATGTCCCATTTATATCTTTTTTAAAAGGCCATTGATTCATTAACAATGTTAATGGTGAAAAATAATACAATATTATTAAATTTCTGAGTGAAATCATTACTTTTTTAACCAAACTATCTTTGAAAAAACTGCAGTGATTTCTCTTACTCTGATCAGGAGTTATATGAGCCAATTTCCAACCCCCCAAATTTACCCTATGATTCTTCCTGAAAGGAAGAAGGTACACAACTGACACGCTTGCTTCACTTTTCAGGGGCCCACCTTAAACTGGAGTGGGTTTTAACTGCCCTCGAAAATGATCGAGACCCTCTACATTACATGGTCAATGGTCCTTTTAATAGAAAAGGCAATAATATACAGTTGTTTGCACCAACAAAAACTTGTCAGAAAGTATCAGTTTAGGGTAACAGTTCAACAGCCATTAACAAGTACAAATGTCTAACTGTCTTTTAGTAAAAATGAGGTCCATTTGAAGCTGTTTAAAAATTATTTATGTGGTTTAGTATATTTGAAAATACTTTTGTAAACAAAGTTTATGAATAATATAATTTTGAAAGCCAAAGTTTTTCAATAGTCACCATTTTTTTTTTACTAGCATAACATTAGAATTGACTTTTTGTCTTGCTGACAGAGCAACTAAGAAAGTACAGTTGCATTGACCATATTGATTGTGAACAAAGCAACCATCAGTGGGGACTCCACACTATATATTTTCAATATTGAACTCCTACTTCCTTTTCTATGGCTTTCTGGGTCGGCTATTGGATTTGGACTGCAGTGTAATAAACAGCTAAGGTTTAATTAATGGTAAATGAATACAAGACATAGGTTATGACTTTAACTAATTAGGGAATTGTTGAATTAAGTCTGCCTTGGAATGCAAGGCAGTACAATCAATATCCAATAAAAGGACTATGTATGTAATTTACCTGCAAATGTGTTTCCAATACCATCAAAGTGAGTTTAAATAAGTAAGATATATGAAAGGTGACTAGGAGAGATTTCCACAAGTTAACACTTCATAGTTTCAGAAAAGACTTCCTTATTGTTGAGATGGTATCTTCTAAAGCTCCGATAAGAGCACAATGAAAAATAGGAATCATTCTTCACACACGTACCTGCACCAAATCTGAAAGTTTCTAAAGCATAAAAATTCAGTTGTTGACTTTCAAGTTTAACGTAAACAAACTAGTACTCTAGGCTGCTCCAAATGAGCATCAAATTTTGCTTACTTGACATCTTTTATTCTTTTTTCACTTGTCAAAAGTGTGCATCTCTTCTCTCAGTTAGAAGAATATTTGTTGACATACAGGAATTCACTACTTTTGATAAAAATCTCCTCAATGTTCTCATTCTTCAAACTGACCAGGCAAAAAGGTCATTTCATGGAGCCTTAAGACTTTGTTCTAATTATTCTGAAATAAAAAAAAGAAACCTACCTACTCCCTTGTGGGCATCCAAGCTGGTAAACTCTATTGTCCCGTTATGGCCTTTTTTAGGATTTTCCTGATACTGTTTGTGGGTCCCATTGGGACAATATCTGTAGGAAAGTCCATAATCTGCAAGATAAACCTGGAAGACGTGAACAGAAAAATGAATAATGTTTCTGTCCTTTGAAAATTTAACCTTTATAATTAAGTCTTAAGAAACTGATAGGTTAAGAGAACCTCAGATCTGTATTTTATTAAACCAAATGGTGCCTTCGGATAAAATATATACAACTGGGGACCATAACAATGAACCTTCTAACTTAAATCCTTACTTCAACATAGGCATATCTTGTTTCTGAGTTGACTTAGATTTTTATTCTTTTTATTCGGCTCTTAAATTCCCTTTTCCTCCAGGTGGGCATGTAGATGTCATAAACCACAATATGTCTTTTTATCTATATTCATACAGCTTATGAGGATCAGCCTTTTTTCTTAGTAACCCCTCCCTGTAACATAAAACTATTTCAACAGGGAGGGGAGATGAGAACAATCTAAAAATAGTAAGCTAATATTACAGGAATCTCCATTAACAGGAAGCATAAAAACAGTGAACAGACTATAAGAGATAATGACTATCAAAATTTAAAAAACAAAAAACAAAAAAACCAGCATCATGTTGTCCATATTTAAGAATGGAACATCAATGCTGTACTTCTGGTCTTTCAGACCAATCCATATCATCACTGTTATCTTTGTAAGTCAGTCAGAATCTAAGCAGGGTATCCAAACAGAATACAGATTGTTGAAAAGTCAGATGGCAACTCAAGTGAATTTTCCTAAGGTTACCTTTGGAGAGAGAAAGAAGGGAGAGGAGAAGTAGTTTTACAGATAGAGCATACACTGAATAGGGAAGTGTTATGATTAGATGTTTATTCTAACATATATCAGATGGTAAAGAGTCAGTCTGCAGTGCAGAAGACCTGGGTTCAATCCCTGGGTTGGGAAGATCCCCTGGAGAAGGGAATGGCACCAACTCCAGTTTTCTTGCCTGGAATATCCTACAGACAGAGCTGCCAGGCAAGCTACAGTCCATAGTGGTGCTAAGAGTCATACACAACTGAAGAGACAGCACGCACGCACAGTCAGAATATTATACTTTTCACCTACATGTTACCATGATCCTCTCCCCTCTAAACCACTGGAAAAGAAAGCAGCTTCAACTTTTAAAATGGGTTGTTTCACATGTATTTCTTTAAAATTTAGGGAATAAGGCAACACTTCACAATGTTCAGCTTTAAGACAAGAGTATTAACATTAGAATACAACTGGAATTTTAAAAGATACCTATTAACTAAATTTTAATTGAAGTTGTTCATTTCAGGACAGCCCAAGTAAAGATATTCTGAACTTCAAAATATAAACAACACAGTTTCCTTCATTTGCTGAAGAACATAGCTTGCTAGATTGTATGAAAACATGATATTTCAGTTTTGTCTCTCACTCACAGATGCCATTTCTCAACATGGCTTCAGGAGTAACTGCCCAAAGTAACTGCACTTCAGAATCAGATGTAAAACTGGTTGCTTTCACTATTTATGATGCATTTTTATCTTTATTTGAGAACTAAGTAGACTTCACTTTGCAAAGTAGACATCCTGAGAATGTAGATATTGATAGCAAATGGAAAGGATCTCATTCAGTTCAACACAGATATCAAAAGTTTTACAGATAAGAAAAAGCTAAGAGAATTCAGCACCACCAAACCAGCTTTACAATAAATGCTAAAGGATCTTCTCTAGATGGGAAACACAGAGAAGAAAAAGACCCTCAAAAACAAACCCAAAACAATTAAGAAAATGGCTATTGAAACACACATATTGATAATTATCTTAAATGTAAATAAACTAAATGCTCCAACCAAAACACATAGACTGGCTGAATGGATACAAAAACAAGTCCTGTATATATACAAGAGATCCACTTCAGATCTAGGGGACACATACAACCTGAAAGTGAGGGGACAGAAATAGCTATACCATGCAAATGGTAATCAGAGGAAAGCTGGAGTAGCAATACTTGTACCAGATGAAAAAGACTTTACAAAGTAAAGACTGCTACTAGAGATAAGGAAGGACACCACATAATGATCAAGGGATCAATCCAAGAATATACAACAATTATAAATATTTATGCACCAAACACAGGAGCACCTTAATACGTAAGGCAAATGCTAACAGCTAGGAAAGGGGAAATTGACAATAACACATTAATAGTGGGGGACTTTAACACCCCACTTACATTAGCGGACAGAAAATACATGGACAGATCACCCAGAAAGAAAAAACAAAAAAGAAAACACAAGCGTTAAATGACACAATAGACTAAATAGATTTAACTGATATTTATAGGACATTCCACCCGAAAGCAGCAGAATACACTTTTTTTCTCCAGTGCATACAGAACATTCTGCAGCATAGATCACATACTGGGTCACAAATCAAGCCTTAGAAAGTTTAAGAAAATTGAAATTTCATCAAGTATCATTTCCATAATGCTACGAGATTAGAAATCAATTACAGGGAAAAAAAACAAAACCTATAAAAAAAATCACAAACACATGGCAAAGAAACACGCACCATTAAATAACTAACAGATCACTGAAGAAATTAAGAGGAAATAAAAAGAATATATAGAAAAAAAATCACAACAGAAACACAATGGCTCAAACCTACCGGGTGCAGCAAAAGCAGTTATAAAAGGGAATTTTATAGCAATTCAATCTCACTTCAAGAAACATCTCAGATAAACAATCTAGCCTTACACCTAAAGCAACCAGAAAAAGATGAACAGATAAAACCCAAAGTCAGTAGAAGAAATCATAATGATCAGAGCAGAAATAAACAGAAATGTAGAAAACAAGAGCAAATATCAATAAAACTCAAAATTGGTCCTTAGAGAAGATAAGCAAAATTGATAAACTTTTAGCCAAACTATCAAGAAAAAAAGGGAGAGGACTCAAATCAATGAAATTAGACATGAAAAAGAAAGTACAACTGACACTGCAGAAATACAAAGGATCATAAGAGACTACTACAAGCAACTATATGCCAATAAAATGGACAACCTGGAAGAAAGAGACAAGTTAATGGAAAGGTACAACTTTTCAAGACTAAACCAGGAAGAATTAGAAAATGTGAGGATATCAATTACAAGTAATAAAATTGAAACTATAATTAAAAATCTTCTAAGAAACAACAGTCCAGGACCAGATGGCTTCACAGGTAAATTCTATCAGACATTTTAAGAGCTAACATCAATCCTTCTCAAACTCTTCCAAAAAATTACAGAGGGAGGAACACTCTCAAATTCATTCTGTGAGGCCACCATTAGCCAGACACCAAAACCAGACAAAGATACCACGAAAAAAGAAAATTACAGACCAGTATCACTGATGAACATAAGATACAAAAATCCTCAACAAAATATTAGCAGACAGAATCCAAGAGCACATTAAAAGGATCATACACCATGATCAAGTGAAATCTATCCCAGGAATGCAAGGATTCTTCAATATACACAAAGCACTCAATGTCAACACCATATTAACAAATTAGAGAATAAAAGAATGATCTTCTCAACAGATGCAGGAAAAACTTTTGACAAAATTCAACACACATTTACGATAAAAACTCTCCAGAAAGTGGGCACAGAGGGAATCTACCTAAACATAATAAAGGCCATATATGACAAACCCACAGTAAACATCATTCTCAATGGTGAAACTGAAAGCATTTCCACTAGGATCAGGAATAAGACAAGGATGTCCACTCTCGCCACTCATATTCAACATCGTTTTAGGAGTCCTAGTCATGGCAATCAGAGAAGAAACAGAAATAAAAGGAATATAAACTGGAAAATTGGAAATAAAACTGTTACTCTTTGCAGATGACATGATACTGTATACAGACAATCCTAAATATGCCACTAGAAAACTACTAGAACTAATCTATGAATTTAGTAAAGTTGCAGGATACAAAATTAATGCACAGAAATGTCTTGCATTCCTTACAATAATAATGGAAGATCAGAAAGAGAAATTAAGGAAACAATTCCATTCACCACTGCAATGAAAAGAATAAAATATTTAGGAATAAATGTACCTAAGGAAGCAAAAGAACTATACTCAAGAAAACTATAAAACACTGATGAAAGAAATCAAAGATGACACAAACAGATGGACAAACATACCATGTTCTTGGATTGGAAGAATCAACACTGTCAAAATGAATGTACTACTCTAAGCAATCTATAGATTCAATGCAATCTCTATTAAATTGCTAAAGGCATTCTTCACAGAATTAGAAGAAAAATTTTTACAGTTTTTATGGAAACACAAAAGACACCAAATAGCCAAAGCAATCTTGAAAAAGAAACACAGAGGCAAAGGAATCAGGCTCCCCAATTCTGAACTATAGTAAAAAGCTACAGTAACCAAGACACTATGGTACTGGCACAAAAACAGAAATGTAGACTAATGGCACAGGATAAAAAGTCCAGAGATAAACCCAGGCACCTAATCTATGACAAAGGAGGCAAAATGTACAATAGAGAAAAGACAGCTTCTTCAGTAAGTGGTTCTGTGAAAACTGGACAGTTACATGTGAAAAAAAAAAAAAAATGAAAGTAGAACATCACCAAACACCATACACAAAAATAAACTGAAAATGCATTAAAGACCTAAGTGTAAGACCAGACATTATATAACTCTTGGAGGAAAACCGAGGAAAAAACACTGACATAAACTACAGCAAGATCTTTTTTCACCTACCACCTCCTAATAAAAAACAAAAATAAACAAATGGGACCTAACAAAACTTAGAATATTTTGCACAGCAAAGGAAACCATAAACAAGAGGAAAACACAACCCTTAGAATGGGAGAAAATATTTGCAAATGAAGCAATGGACAAAGGATTAATCTCAAAAATATACAAACAACTCATGGAGCTCAATACAAAAAAGCTTCCCAGGTGGCACGAATGGTAAAGAAGCCACCTGCCAATGCAGGAGACTTTCAAGAGACGTGGGCTTGAACCCTGGGTTGGGAAGATCCCTTGGAGGAGGGCATGGAAACCCACTCCAGTATTCTTGCCTGGAGAATCCCATGGACAGAGGAGCCTGGCGGACTACAGTCCATGGGGTTGCAAAGAGCTGGGGACAACTAAAGCAACTCAGCATACAGCACGCACATAGAGATCAACACAAAAAACAAACAACCCAAGCAAAAAATGGGCCTAAGATCTAAACAGGCATCTCTTCAAAGAAGACATACAGATGGCAGAGGCACATGAAAAGATGCTCAACATCACTAATTTTTAGAAAAGTACAAATCAAAACTACAAAGAGGTATCACCTCAAACTGGTCAGAATGGCCATCATCAAAAAATCTACAAACAGTCCATGGAACTTATAAATTCTATACAAAATGTACAAAATCAATACAGTCCATGGAATTCTCCAGGCCAGAATACTGCAGTGGGTAGCTTTTCTCTTCTCAAGGGTATCTTCCTAATCCAGGGATCGAACCCAGGTCACCCGCATTGCAGGCGGATTCTTTACCAGCTGAGACAAAAGGGAAGCCCAATTAATCGAAAAATACCAGTCAAAACTACAATGAGGTATCACCTCACACTGATCAGAATGGCCATCATCAAAAAATCTACAAACAATACAGTGCTGGACAGGGTGTGGAGAAAAGGGAACCCTTTTGCACTGCTGGTGGAAATGTAGATGGATACAGTCACTGTAGATAACAATATGGAGGTTCCTTAAAAAACTAAAAGTAGAACTACCACATGACCCAGCAATCCCACTACTGGGCATATACCTTGAGAAAACCATAATTCAAAAGGACACATGTACCCCAATGTTCAGAGCAGCACTATTTACAATAGCTAGGAGCCTGGTGGGCTGCAGTCCATGGGGTCGCTAAGAGTCGGACACGACTGAGCGACTTCACTTTCACTTTTCACTTTCATGCATTGGAGAAGGAAATGGCAACCCACTCCAGTGTTCTTGCCTGGAGAATCCCAGGGACGGTGGAGCCTGATGGGCTGCCGTCTATGGGGTCACACAGAGTTGGACATGACTGAAGCTACTTAGTAGCAGCAGCAGCAGCAGGACATGGAAACAATCTAAATATCCATCTAAAGATTAATGGATAAAAGATGTGGTACATATATACCACGGAGTATTACTCAGCCACCAAAAGAAACAATAAAGGGTCATATGTAGAGACATGAACGGACCTAGAGTTTGTCATACAGAGTGAAGTAAGTCGGAAAGAGATAAACAAGTATCTTATATTAACACATACATGTGCAATCTACAAAAACAGTGCTGATGAAACTATTTCCAGGGTAGGAATAGAGACACAGATGTAGAGAATAGACATGTGAGCACATGGCAGACAGGGAAGGGGATAGTGAGATGAACTGAGAAATTAGGATTGACTTGTGTAAAACAGATAGCTAGTGGAACATTTAAAAAACACAAGACTCTCAGCTTGGTACTCGGTGGTGACCTCGATGGGTATGATAGAGAAAGGGTGGGATGGAGGTCCAAGAGGGAAGAGATATATTTATACATAGAGCTGATTCACTTCATTGTACAGCAGAAGATAATACAGCATTGTAAAGCAATTATATTCCTATGAGACTCTTGCTAGGTAATCCTGGTTGTTGGCTTTTCCCTTTCATCACTTTTAATACATCCTGCCTTTCCCTTCTGGCCTACAGAGTTTTTGCTGAAAAATCAGCTAATAGCCTTAATGGGGATTCCCTTGTATGTTATTCAGTTTTGTTTTGTTCTCTTACAATTTTGTGAGACAGGTAGGGAAGATGTATCACTATACACATTTAACAGATGAAAAATAATATGATGCACCCAAATAATGTAAGTCATCCAAAACTCATTAAATTCAGCTTCTACAAAATATTTTATTGTTTTAGTGAATTTTTTGGCTGTCCCCTCCCCCTCAAAAAAACATCTAATCTACACTAATACTTTCAAGGACTTTCAATTTTAATATTTTATTATTAAAAAGGTAGCATAGTGGCCATGGAGACACAACCTCATTAAGAACGAACTGGTCTTTCACCTGTGAGGAGTGCAATAATCTGACAGCCTCCAGAGGCAGCGCCACTAGGAACCAGCACAGCATGTGAGCCGAAGCCACGCTCTCCCCTGGCAGCTCCTACTAAAGAATGATCATGGCGGGAAGGCTCTGTGGCCATTTTTACCCAATTGGAGACTCTTCAAAGGGGACCCATTAGCTCTGGTGCTCCCTAATTGGCTGAGATTTTGTGGGAACTGTATCACAGTCTGAGCTCTCCGTGCCCAATCTTCCTGTTTCCTTCTCTTTCATAGGTGTCATTGCAACATCCCACTCTGAAAGCTTTCCTTGTCCAAACCCGCTTCCTCTCCTTTCATCTTTCTATTGTGCTGTGCTGTCGCTTCAGTTGTGTCTGACTCTTTGCGATTCTATGGACTGCAGCCCACCAGGCTCCTCTGTCCATCTGATTCTCCAGGCAAGAATACTGGAGAAGATTGCTACGCCTTCCTCCAGGGGATCTTTCAGATCCAGGGATTGAACATGTGTCTCTTATGTCTCCTGCATTGGCAGGCAGCTTCTTTACTGCTAGTGCCTTTCTCTTATACAGGTACTATACTCTCTCCCCTCAATAAAGAGCTTGTACTCCTAATGCTGTCTCCACATCTGTGTCTCTGAAAAATGAATTTGACACAGATAGTAAATTAAAGCCCTGATTAAAAGCACTAAACTAATATAAGATGAAAAACAAATTAGCTTTTGATGACCATGAAAATCATAACTTTTCCTATACTAAATAGATCTGCCTCAAAAATCAACTTCCTATTTTACCTAGCCCAATTTACAACCATAGAGCTAGGCTCAGGTTTCCCTGATAGCTCAGCTGGTAAAGCATCCACCTGCAATGCAGGAAACCCCAGTTCAATTCCTGGGTCGGGATGATCCCCTAGAAAAGGGATAGGTTACCCACTCCAGTATTCTTGGGCTTCCCTGGCGGCTCAAATGGTAAAGAATCTGCCTGCATTGTGGGAGACCTGGGTTTGATCCCTGTGTTGGGAAGATCCCTTGGAGAAGGGAAAGGTTACCCATTCTAGTATTCTGGCCTGGAGAATTCCATGGACTGTATGGTTGAGGCCAGGTTCTCACGTTCTACATTTAACTAAATCTTTTCTTCCCTCTCCTTGCTTTCTTATGCTTACAGGATCTTATAACACTTTGTTTTTCCAAGTGGACCAGAGAAAGGAATGATTAAAGAGCAGTGTGTGATAACTCTTCCTTGCAGTGAATCACACCGGAAGGACCTTTGTCTTCAGTTCAGCACCCCTCCAGGAATACCCCAAGGGCTCTTCTCCACTTCCTACCATATCTCCTGGATTGACACCTCACACTTCCAAGATCCACCACTCATACCTGAATCCTATTCTGATAAGTAGACCCTTTTAAACACAAGGCTACTCATTGGGTTTTCATTTGTGTTCAGATGGATTTACTATTTAAAAATGTACAGTTATTTAGCTTTTATTTATGCCTTGGTTCCACATGTATAGGCTATAAACCCCTATAGGACAATGATAATGATATATACATTTTTATATACATGACAGCACCTACTCTGAAGTCTTCTGCACAGGAAGCATAAATGAAATTTTATTGATCTGACTTGATAGTAATAATTGGACAAATAGAAGTAAATCTCTTTCAACAGCCACCTGAGTGCCAGGCATGATCAAATATGAAGAATCATACATTTTTAAAAGGAAAGAAAAACAAAATGAATGCATATGATTGAATACTTGCTATGCAAAGGCAATACGCGCTTTACAGAACTCAAATTATTTAACCCTCATGACCCTAAGAGCAAGCTATTTTAAGATACCTTGAGGATGAGAAAAGACGATGAGTGAGTTTGGGTTCTCTGTGCAAAACAAATAAACCTACAGCAACTGGCAAAGTTGAGATCAGAATCTAAATCGGCCTAACCAGAAGACTGAGATTTTTTCCAGTGACTCACAAAGAGGAAGGAGGGATACCACCAGCACATCTAGAAGTGACATCTACTCTGAAAAAAGCCTAACAGATTTTAAAATAACAATATTTTAGAGTAGGGGTGGAGACAGGTTATTTCCTAATTGGGGAACTCAAAGAACAAAGTGACACTGAGTTGGGCCTTGAAAAATATCTAAGATTTTCACGAACGGAGATAGGGAGGAGGAGATAAAACAAGGAAAGCCAGGGCTGGATTAGTGTCTGCTGGGAGCGTAGAGGTTATTAGAAACACATTACAAGCCAGGAAAAAAAAAGGAAAAACAGTTAGAATGGGTTTATAGGAGGCTTTGAAAACCATGCTAAGAAGCTGGGACACAATTTCTGCAGGCAGAAAGAAGTCCCCAAAGTTTTTTGGCAAGACATAATATTATCAGTGCTGGCAGCATCATAATGGTGAAATGAAACCAGAGACTCCATTTAGGAAAATATGGTAGCAGTCCAGGCAAGAGACAATGAGAGGCTGGAGTAGGGTACTAGTGAACAAAGTAAGACAAAGAGAACAGTAAGAGGACTAAGAGTCAAAAATAACTCTAAAAACAGTGTGGCTAGTTGAGTGAGGACTGAATGACCTGGCAAAAAGAGAAAAGGAGGAAGAAGAGAAGATTCAGATAGAAAATGATTTACTCATCTTTCTATCAAAAGCAAACTGGTTGACTGATAGCTAACACACTAATTCCACTAGTCTCTGCTTCTCTCAGTTTATGCAGATCTGAATGATAGATTCACGGATGATGGAAAACATAAAGGACCTCCTTCCCATCAAGAGTCAAATCTGCTGCCTTCCCGTTCCTCAAGCAACCAGGAAACCTAAGTACCAGGCAGCCGGAACAGCTCATACAGAAGCATTTCTCAACTCCTGTACGACAGACAGCAAAGTGTGAGGTGGAGAAGCAGGTGCAAGAGATAACAGAGCTGGAACAGAAAAAAAGATGTTAATGTGGACAAATGCCATTGCTCATTGAGATGTGAACACTCATCATATTACGACTTAACCTCCACTTTGCAGATTCACATTAAAGAGGTGTGGATACAGTCCCAAAATGTGACTCACTTTTCAAGAACTTAAATCTCTCCTGTTGTAAAATCTAATCACCTTATCATAATTTAGACTATTTTATACAATTAAAGTCTTTTAAGTAGCATATCCTGTTGTAGCAAGAAATGTGTCTTAAACTCTCATCAGAGACTGATGGAAATCATACTATGGAGGGAGATAGTCACTATTCATGACTTTCTTTAATCTCAATTTAGAAAACACTTTCAAAACTGGAGGAAAATATATAGACTTATTCAGCAACTTTAGAGGCTCTTATAAAAAAAAAGACAGCATTTATCTTATTTCAATAGCACATAATATTTTCCTATTCTCTCAACAAGATACCATAATGTGAAAATCTTCACAATAAACTAAATGCTTACTGACTAATGGAAACCACTACATGCCAAAAGGGGAATGAAGCATGGAATGAATAAGCAGCATGTTTCTGTTCACAGAAGTCATTCATATCTACCAGAAACCTATATGCAGCCTCATAGATGCCACTACATTTTGATATAAATCTGCTCTTTTTATTCTTTTATTATACAGTACTTTTTTGTTTTTCCTCAACTTCCCCATCTTCCTTTTGCCATTAACACAACACTGCAGATGACACTGTATCCTATTAATAATAGCCTAGACAACAGAATATGACTTTTAAAAGGTGCCAGGTTACTTTTCAAACATGGGATTTATTAGAATAAATTTTAAGGTATATTTTTCAAAAATACAGTTTGATCTTACATACTGTTTACATGTACTTTATATGTTCGGTTTTTCTCTTCTCCTCCTATATCTCACAACTGGAATTGTATCTTTTTTTCCTTTATATTTAATATTTATATTTAAATAATAAAATTTATTATTTATTAATAAATATTAATAAATATTTAATATTCACTGTGATTAAGAGACTTAAAGACACATCCATGAAGTTATCATGTGAAGAAAAAGCAGAAAGCTGTGCCTTTTCACTATCTCTTCACTCCATCTACTGTTCCATGATACCCAAGTCTATGACTCCTTGAAATGGGGCCATAAATTCAAGTATCATAACAAAACACGTTATACTTAGGGATTTTCCTAATGATACTAGCATTTTGACCCTATAACCTATTATATTCCAACCTGCTCTCCTATTCCAACCTGGTTCTTCAAGCAATATCTAGAAGCCTATTTGATCCAAGATGGTTGGGCTATAACTTAATATGGTTTCCAGACTTTGGGGGGAAATTCCCTCAATAATACATAGGTTAACAATTGCCTCTTTACTAAAACTGCCACATTTACAAAATGAAATTTTTTCAATTACAGTCAATTTCCAATTTGTTCTTCTGACACAAGTTCTCAATTATATGAAAGAACCTACAGTACCTTCTCTTTCTGATTTCCAATTGATATGAAAGTGCTTGTGTTTGTCCTTAAACAAAATAAACAAAGAGGATAATCTGAATTGCATCCAATTTACAATCTTCCTTTTTGTCTAAATCAAACAGAAGCTTAAGACTTTGCAATATGTTGGTAAGCAGGTAAACATTATTATCGGGCTGGTGGGATCTGATTTCAGAACTTTCACAAGACACGGGGAATCAGACTTCTGGAAGGCACAAAATCTTGTGTGCACCAGGACCCAGGGGAAAGGAGCAGTGATCCCACAGGCGATTGAGCCAGCCCAGCTGCTGAGTGTTTGAGGGTCTCCTGTGGAGGTGTGGGTTGGCAGTGTCTGCTGTAGGGACAGGGGCACTGGCAACAGCAGTCCTGGGAGGCACGTGTTGGCTTAAGTCCTCTGAGGTTGCCATTAACCCTACCACAGAGCTTAAACACTCCAGGACTAGGTTGCCTCAGGCCAAAAAACTAACAGGGAGGGAGCACAGCCTCACCCATCAGACAAATGTATTAAAGATTTACTGAGCATGGGTCTGCCCACCAGAGCAAGACCCACTTTTCCCCACAGCCAGTCCCTCCCATCAGGAAGCCTGCATAAACCCACAGCCTACAGAATGAAAGCCACAATTACAGAAAGCTAACCAAAATGATCATGTGGACCACAGCCTTGTGTAACTCGATGAAGCAGTGGGCCATGCCATGCAGAGCTACCTAAAATGGACAGGTCATGGTAGAGAGTTCTGACAAAACATTTACTGGAGAAGGGAATGGCAAACCACTCCAGTATTCTTGCCTCAAGAATCCCATGAACAGTATGCAAAGGCAAAAAGACATGACACCAGAAGATGAGACCCCAGGTCAGCAGGTGTCCAAAATGCACTGCGGAAGAGTGGAAAAATAGCTCCAGAAAGAAAGGGAGGCTGGGCCAAAGCAGAAATGATGCTCAGTTGTGGATGCGTCTGGTAGTAAAAGAAAAGTTTGATGCTGTAAAGAACAATACTGCACAGGAACCTAGAATATCAGGTCCATCAGTGCAGTTCAGTCGCTCAGTCTTGTCTGACTCTTTGCGACCCCAGGGATTGCAGCACGCCAGGCAGGCTTCCCTGTCCATCACCAACTCCCAGAGCTTGCTCAAACTCACGTTCATAGAGTCAGTTATGCCATCCAACTACCTCATCCTCTGCCATCCCCTTCTCCTTTTGCCTTCAATCTTTCCCAGCATCAGGGTCTTTTCCAATGAGTCAGTTCTTTGCATCAGGGGGCCAAAGTATTATAGCTTCAGCTTCAGCATCAGTCCTTGCAATGAATATTCAGGACTGATTTCCTTTAGGATTGACTGGTTTAATCTCCTTGCAGTCCAAGGAACTCTCAAGAGTCTTCTCCAACACCACAGTTCAAAAGCATCAATTCTTCAGCTTCAGGTATACGGTTCAGGTTAGGTCCATGAATCAAGGGAAATTTGATATGCTTAAGCAGGTGACAGCAAGAGTGAACATTGACAGTTTAAGAATCAGTGAACTAAAGTGGAAGGCAATGGGTGAATTTGATATAGATGACCATTATATTTACTACTGTTGGGCAAGAATCCCTTAGAAGAAATGGAGTAGACTTCATAGTCAAAAAAAAAATAAGAGCCTGAAATACAGTACTTGGGTAGAGTTTCAAAAACAACAGAATGATCTTGGTTTGCTTCCAAGGAAAACCATTCAACATCACAGTAATCCAAGTTTATGCCCAACCACTAATACTGAAGAAGTTGAATGTTTCTACACATGGACATCACCAGATGGTCAACACCAAAATCAGACTGATTATATTCTATGCAGCCAAAGTTGGAGAAGCTCTATACAGTCAACAAAAACAAGACCGGGAGCTGACTGTGGCTCAGATCATGAACTCCTTATTGCCAAATTTAGACTTAAATTGAAGAAAGTACGGAAAACCGCTAGACCATTCAGGTATGACCTAAATCAAATCCCTTATGATTATACAGTGGAAGTGAGAAACAGATATAAGGGCCTAGATCTGATAGACAGAGTGCCTGATGAACTATGGAGTGAGGTTCGTGACATTGCACAGGAGACAGGGATCAAGACCATCCCCGTGGAAAAGAAATGCAAAAAAGCAAAATGGCTGTCTGGGGAGGCCTTACAAATAGCTGTGAAAAGAAGAGAGGCAAAAAGCAAAGGGGAAAAGGAAAGATATAAGCATCTGAATGCAGAGTTCCAAAGAATAGCAAGAAGAGATAAGAAAGCCTTCTTCAGCAATGAATGCAAAGAAATAGAGGAAAACAATAGAATGGGAAAGACTAGAGATCTCTTCAAGAAAATTAGAGATACCAAGGGAAAATTTCATGCAAAGATAGGCTCAATAAAGGACAGAACTGGTATGGACCTAACAGAAGCAGAAGATATTAAGAAGAGGTGGCAAGAATACACAGAATAACTGTACAAAAAAGATCTTCACGACCCAGATAATCATGATGATGTGATCACTCACCTAGAGCCAGACACCCTGGAATGTGAAGTCAGGTGGGCCTTAGAAAGCATCACTATGAACAAAGCTAGTGGAGGTGATGGCATTCTAGTTGAGGTATTTCAAATCCTGAAAGATGATGCTGTGAAACTGCTGCACTCAATATGCCAGCAAATTTGGAAAACTCAGCAGTGGCCACAGGCCTGGAAAAGGTCAATTTTCATTCCAATCCCAAAGAAAGGCAATGACAAAGAATGCTCAAACTACCACACAATTGCACTCATCTCACACGCTAGTAAAGTAATGCTCAAAAATCTCCAAGCCAGGCTTCAGCAATATGTGAACCATGAACTGCCTGATGTTCAAGCTGGGTTTAGAAAAGGCAGAGGAACCAGAGATCAAATTGCCAACATCCTCTGGATCATGGAAAAAGCAAGAGAGTTCCAGAAAAACATCTATTTCTGCTTTATTGACTATGCCAAAGCCTTTGACTGTGTGGATCACAAGAAACTGTGCAAAATTCTTCAAGAGATGGGAATACCAGACCACCTAACCTGCCTCTTGAGAAACCTGTATGCAGGTCAGGAAGCAACAGTTAGAACTGGACATGGAACAACAGACTGGTTCCAAATAGGAAAGGAGTGTGTCAAGGCTGCATATTGTCACCCTGCTTATGTAACTTATATGCAGAGTACATCATGAGAAACACTGGACTGGAAGAAACACAAGCTGGAATCAAGATTGCCGGGAGAAATATCAGTAACCTCAGATATGCAGATGACACCACCCTTATGGCAGAAAGTGAAGAGGAGCTAAAAAGCCTCTTGATGAAAGTGAAAGAGGAGAGCGAAAAAGTTGGCTTAAAGCTCAACATTCAGAAAACGAAGATCATGGCATCCGGTCCCATCACTTCATGGGAAATAGATGGGGAAACAGTGGAAACAGTGTCAGACTTTATTTTTGGGGGCTCCAAAATCACTGCAGATGGTGATTGCAGCCATGAAATTAAAAGACACTTACTCCTTGTAAGAAAAGTTATGACCAACCTAGATAGCATATTCAAAAGCAGAGACATTACTTTGCCGCCTAGGGTCCGTCTAGTTAAGGCTATGGTTTTTCCAGTGATCATGTATGGATGTGAGAGTTGGACTGTGAAGAAGGCTGAGCACCAAAGAATTGATGCTTTTGAACTGTGGTGTTGGAGAAGACTCTTGAGTACCTTGGACTGCAAGGAGATCCAACCAGTCCATTCTGAAGGAGATCAACCCTGGGATTTCTTTGGAAGGAATGATGCTAAAGCTGAAACTCCAGTACTTTGGCCACCTCATGCGAACAGTTGACTCATTGGAAAACACTCTGATGCTGGGAGGGATTGGGGGCAGGAGGAGAAGGGGACGACCGAGGATGGATGGCTGGATGGCATCACGGACTCGATGGACGTGAGTCTGAGTGAACTCCAGGAGATGGTGATGGACAGGGAGGCCTGGCATGCTGCGATTCATGGGGTCGCAAAGAGTCGGACATGACTGAGCGACTGAACTGAACTGAATGGTTCTATGAAGAGCTACAAGACTTTCTAGGATTAACACATACACACACACACACAAACACACAGACAAAGATGTCCTTTTTATCCTAGGGTATTGGAATGCAAAAGTAGGAACTGAAGAAATACCTGGAGTAACAAGCAAGTTTGGCCTTGGAGTACAAGATGAAGCAGGGCAAAGGCTAACATTCTCTTTGCCAAGAGAATACACTGGTCATAGCAAATACCCTCTTTCAACAACACAAGAGCTAACTCTACATACGGACATCATCAGATGTTAAACACCGAAATCAGACTGATTATATTCTTGGCAGCCAAAGATGAAGAAGCTCTATACAGTCAACAAAAACAAGACCTGAGCTGAGCTCAGATCATCAGTTCCTTATGGTAACATTCAGGCTTAAATTGAAAAAAAAAAAAAAAAATAGGGAAAAGCACTAAGCCATTCAGGTATACCCTATATTAAATCCCTTATGACTATACAGTAGAAATGACAAATAGATTCAAGGGATTAGATCTGGTAGACAAAGTGCCTAAAGAACTATGGATGCAGGTTCATAACAATGAAGAGGAAGCAGTGACCAAAACCACCCCAAAGAAAAAGAAATGCAAGAAGGCAAAGTGGCTGTCTGAGGAGGCCTAACAAGTAGCTGAGAAAAGAAGAGTAACAAAAGATAAAGGAGAAAGGGAAGGATATACCTAACTAAATGCAGAGTTCCAGAGAATAGCCGAGAGATAAGAAACCCTTACTAAGTGAACAGTGCAAAGAAACAGAAGAAACTAGAGATACAAAGGGGATATTTCATGGAAAGATGGGCACAATAAAGGACAGAAATGGCAAGGACCTAGCAGGAGAGATTAAGAAGAGACAGCAAGAATATATAGAAGAACTATACAAAAAAGGTCTAAATGACCTAGATAACTACAATGGTGTGGGCACTATCTAGAGCCAGGCATCATGGGGTGTGAAGTCAAGCAGGCATTACTTAAGCATTACTATGAACAAAGCGAGTGGAGGTAATGGAATTCTAGCTGAGCTATTCCAAATTCTAAAAAGATGATGCTGTTAAAGTGCTGCACTCAGATGCCAATAAATCTGGAAAACGCAGCAGTGGCCTCAAGACTGGAAAAGGTCAGTTTTCATTCCAATCCCAAAGAAAGGCAATGCCAGAAAATATTCAAGTGAAAGTTGCTCAGTCGTGTCCAACTCTGCAACCCCATGACTATAGCCTGCAGGCTTCTCTGTCCATGGAATTCTCCAGGCCAGTATACTGGAGTGGGTAGCTATTCCCTTCTCCAGGGGTTCTTCTCAACCCAAGGATCGAACCCAGGTCTCCCATATTGCAGGTGTATTCTTACCACCTGAGCCACTAGGGAAGCCAAAGAATACTGAGGGGGTAGTCTATCCCTTCACCAGCATCTCTCTCAACCCAGGAATCGAACCGGCAATATTGCAGGCATATTCTTTACCAGCTGAGCTACCAGGGAAGCCTGAAGAATGTTCAAACTACTGTACTGCACTCATTTCACATGCTCACAAGGTAATAAAATCTTTCAAGCTAGGCTTCAGCAATATGCGAACCAAGAACTTCCAGATGTACAAGCTAGATTTAGAAAAGGCAGAGGAAATCATCAATATCACTGGATCACAGAAAAAGCAAGGGAATTCCCAAAAAACATCTACTTTTGCTTCATCGACTACACTAAAGACTTTTGTGGATCACAACAAACTATGGAAAATTCTGAAAGAGATGGGAATACCAGACCACCTTACCTGCCTCCTGAGAAACCTGGATACTGATCAAGAAGCAACAGTTAGAACCAGACCTGGAACAACAGACTGGTTCAAAATTGAGAAAGGAGTATGACAAGGCTGTCTATTGTTTCCCTGCTTATTTAACGCATATGTAGAGTACATCATGCAAAATGCTGGCCTGGATGAATCACATATTGGAATTAAGACTGCTGGGAGAAATATCAACAACCTCAGATATGCAGATGATACCACTCTAGTGACAGAAAGTGAAAGGGAACTGAAGAGCCTCTGATGAGCATGAAAGAGGAGAGTAAAACAGTTGACTAAAAACTCAACAGCCAAAAAATGAAGATCATGGCATCTGATCCCATTACTTCATGGCAAACAGATAGTGAAAAAGTGGGAACAGTGGCAGATTTTATTTTCTTGGTTTCCAAAATCACTATGGACAGTGACTGCAGCCACAGAATTAAAAGACACTTGCTCCTTGGAAGAAAAGCTATGACAAACCTAGACAGTGTATTAAAAAGCAGAGACATTACTTTGCCAACAAAGGTCTGTCTAGTCAAAGCTACGGTTTTTCCATTAGTCATGTATGGATGTGAGAGTTGGATCATAAAGAAGGCTGAACACTGAAGAATTGTTGCTTTCGAACTGAGGAGCTGGAGAAGACTCTTGAGAATCCCTTGGACAGCAAGGAGATCAAGTCATTCCTAAAGAAAATCAATCCTGACTACTCACTGGAAGGACTGCTGCTGAAGCTGAAGCTCCAATACTCTGACTACCTGATGCAAAGAGCCAACTCGTTGGAAAAGACTCTGATGCTGGGAAAGACTGAGAGCAGGAGGACAAAAGGGTGACAGAGGATGAGATGGTTGGATGGCATTCACGGGACACGAGTCTGAGCAAACTCCAGGAGACAGTGAAGAACAGGGAAGCCTGAAGTGCTGTAGTCCATGGGTCACAAGGAGTTGGACATGACTTAGTGACTGAACAACAAAGCATTATCAGAGCTTGTATCTTTAACAGAAGATACAAAATAATAGCTGGTATAATTTGACTGTGATTACTGTATTATAAAAAGTTTCACTTTACAAAGCAAGTTGTGTTTACGTAAAACACAGTTACCTAAACATTTAAAAGCATCTCCTTGCTCTACATTAACTACAAATTCTATTCATTTCCAAGACACTGTTGAAATTGTCAGCAATCATGCCATTCTTATGTGTATTTCCCCTTGAGGGGTCCACAGTTGTTGTCTGTTTCTGTGATGTCATGAAGCATGTTGCTGTTGTTTAGTCACTCAGTCGTGTTCAACTCTTTGTGACCCCATGGACTGCAGCAAGCCAGGCCTCCCTGTCCCATTTCCCAGAGTTTTCCCAAATTCATGTTCACTGCATCATTTGATGCCATCCAATCATCTCATCCTCTGTCGCCCTCTTCTGCCTTCAATCTTTCCCAGCATCAAGGACTTTCCCAATGAGATGGCTGTTCCCATTAGGTGAAACTCCAAAGTATTGGAGTTTCAACTTTAGCATCAGTCCTTTCAGTGGGTATGCAGGGTTGATTTCCTTTAAGAATGACTGGTGTCCAAGGGACTCTCAAGAGTCTTCAGCAACACCACAGTTCAAAAGCATCAATTATTCGGTGCTCTGCCGATATGGTTCATCTCTCACAACTGCACATAACTACTGGAAAGACCATAGCCTTGACTATATGGAGCTTTGCTGGAGCTTTGTTGGAGCTTTGTTGGCAAAGTAACATCTCTGCTTTTTAACACACTGTCTAGGGCCCTTGTAACTCAGCTGGTAAAGAATCTTCCTGGGAGACCTGGGTTCAATCCCTGGGTTGGGAAGATCCCCTGGAGAAGGGAAAGGCTACCCACTCCAGTATTCTGGCCTGGAGAATTCCATCGATTGTATAGTCTGTGGGGTTGCAAAGAGTCGTACACAACTGAGCGACTGTCACTCACTAGGTTTGTTACAGCATTCCAGCCAAGAAGTAATCATCTAATTTCATGGCTGTGCAGCACATGGCATTTTAGTTCCCCAACAGTGACTGAACTAGGGCTGTTACAGTGAAAATGCCAAGTCCTAACCACTGGACCACCAGGAAATTTCCAGTTCACAGTTTAACAGCCCCTAAACCATGGTGGCTCAGGCAGTAAAGAATCCACCTGCAATGCGGGAGACCTGGGTTCAATCCCTGGGTTGTGAAGATCCTCTGGAGGAGGGCATGGCAACCCATTCCAGTATTCCTGCCTGGGGAATCTCCATGGACAGAGGAGCCTGGGGGGATACAATCCATGGGGTCGCAAAGAGTCAGACACAACTGAGCACAGCACAGCAGATACAGGCATACCTCTTAATCCAGCCAGTTTATACAGTTCAATGAGTTAACTCAGAATTCAGAAATGCCACTTTCCCATATTAACTAGTAAACAAAACCATATTCAGCCCTTAACAGGTTCTCAGAGTCTCAGTACTGGGAAATAAGCTTTATAAAAGATTAATTTTAAATATGGATACCATGGCTTTCAAATTATATTATGATGTTTTTCTTCAATAATTTCCCACCCATCATCACCCTCCAATAATGACTCCAATAGTCTATATTCATATACCTGTCATTTGGAAAGTACTTTGAAATAAGAATTTTTATATGGAGCTAATCTGATTCAAATCAGACATCTTATTATAATACATACATGTATAGAAATTTTAATTATAGAAACACTATTAAATATCAGATAAGAAAGCTAGAAATACATTTGATTACTTAAATAATTTTAAAGTAATAAATTGGAGTATAGTAAAACTTGGTAGTATTAACACATTACAGAATGTTAGATGGAAATAAAATTTGGAGCTGACTTTACTTGACAAATCATTCTGAAAGGATTCCAAAACAGAAAGTTTGTAGAAATGATCTATGAATAGCAGATACATGCAACCTGTTAAATCTTTAAAACAATATATCCATATGATAAATAATTACAGAGATAAAATGCCAATGAAAGTATATATTTTAAAAATAATTCTATTAATATAAAACTCATAAAATATTAATTTTCAAAGTTAAAATACCTAAAGTCATAGCAACAATTTTCAAAGTCTTATTGCCCAACTGAAGAAATACAGCAGAAACGCACTAGGAAGAAAGAAAATAACATGCACGTTATTGTACGCTTTAAGTGACTATAAACACTACCATGTTATTTAATCTGCAGCATAACCCTATACATGCAATATCAAAATATTTTAAAGTAGCCTTGCCAGCTGTACCATCTAGCAATATTATGGTATCATCAAGTTAAGATCATATAATGCTACTCTGGAAATAATAAAATACAGAGGAATGTTACCAGGACTATATACGTTCAACAAAGGAAATGCTCTCTCTAAATGGTAACCAGATAGGTTCACATACCATGTAAAATTCTTATAAACACAAATTCACACTCCATCTTATAAGTAACTGTGATGGACAAATGGATTATGTTAGAATCCCCTCTAACAAACAGTGAACAAGCAGCTTTAATGAAGCTTATGACCCTATCCTATGGATATCCTAGAGAATCTGAAAGCAAGCATTTTGCCAGCAGACACAGGTCAGGTGCTACAATTCCTGCTCTCATATCATTAAATTGTTTTTCTAAATTTGAACTTTTTAACTTCTTTTGCTATACAACAGCAAGCAACACGTTGAAAACAGTTTAAGAAACATCAGCTTTGGTAATAAGTATTAAGTACTTGGAAAACACGTTTTCAGAGAATTACAGCCTTTTACAGCAAGAAGAAACTTTTGAGTTCACTTAGCCAGAGCTCCACGTTTTACAGAGAAAAAAGCCAAAATCCACACAGGTGAAATAATTTTCTGAAAGCTGCAATTCAAAGTGTTAGACCTGGGACCAGAACCTGGTCTCCTGACTTAAGGTCCAACACAAATCCCAGTAATCAAACAAGTGTTTATAAAAATTACAGCTTTCCTATGGTATACTGATCACTCCAGATGTTGACATGAAGAATTGTTCCCCTGTACCAATGAGGGCCATCCCCTTCGATTTAGTAGGAACTCCGGGGCAGAAACACATGGGGCATGGTGAGGTCAAAGAGCTGAATAATCAAGTACCACTTAGTCCTGGTACTAAGTCAGAGGTATCAGCCTCCTGTCCTAAGAAGTCAATGAAGTATTTCTTGAAGGGTTATTAATAAAGGAACACTAACCAAGGTGCTGTAAGGAATTCAAAAAAAGGAAGAGAAGTATACCTTCCTAAACATAAACCTCAAGCCTCTTCATCATTCTTGTTCAGAATATAAGACAAAACAAGACAAGTGAGATTTTACTTTAACATTTGCTCACTTAAAATACACATTAGAAGATAAAGGAAATTAGAAATGGAGATCAGTGCAGAAGAATCATTAAGAAAGTCTTCAGGTAAGAGCTGGGATGTAAGCTTTGCCTGAAAAGAATAATGTGCTTTTGATGGCCTTCCACACATGAGGAGCACATCAGCACCAATGAAATAAAAAGATGGGCACAAACCATCATTTAAGCTAAAATGCTTCAACTTTGCTAGTGATGCTGGGAGATGCAGCCAAATGAATAGTTCAGTTCAGTTCAGTTCACTTCAGTCACTCAGTCACATCCGACTCTTTGTGATGTCATGAATTGTAGCACAGCAGGCCTCCCTTTCCATCACCAACTCCTGGAGTTTACCCAAATCCATGTCTATCGAGTTGGTGATGCCATCCAGCCATCTCATCCTCTGTCGCCCCCTTCTCCTCCTGTCCCCAATCCCTCCCAGCATCAGGGTCTTTTCCAAAAAGTCAACTCTTTGCATGAGGTGGCCAAAGTATTGCAGTTTCAGCTTCAGCGTCAATCCTTCCAATGAACACCCAGGACTAATCTCCTTTAGCATGGACTGGTTGGATTCATTGGCAAAACCACTACTCAGTATCATTTCTCATAATACTATTTTAAAGAATTTTTAAATCAAACCAGTATATTTGATTTCCATTTCTTCTACAAAGTATAATAGGGAAGCCCAATATTAGCACTAAAGAATGCAAAACAAAGATTCTTTCATATCTTGTCTAAAATGTTTTAAAATATCTTATTAAAACAGAGATGATGTAAAAAGCACCTAAAAATCCTCGATTTTTTTAAAATGAGAGTTTTCCATAGATAAAGTTGGTGGTTTTTTTGTTGTTTTCAATAAAAACACTGAAAATCATGAAAGAAGGGTAAGGGTGTACACTTTGAGAATCTTAAAACTTCTAAATCTGGACAGTGTCAGATGAATTATCAAAAAATAGATGCTATTAAAATGCAGGGAAAGTAATGAGAAGAATCAAAATAATTTATAATAGGCATTTAGACTTTCAATGGGGCTATTTTTAAAGAAAAACATTATTTAATCCCACTGTGAATATTTTTGGGAAACCTTCCCCAAGAAACCAAACAAAATAAAAACATCCCAGAACATCAGTTGTGCCCCCAACTAGTTATCCGGGACATGACTTTTGATTATTATCCTTGTCAGAATCTTACCATTTCACCTTAAATAAGAAGGCTGCTATTTTTATGCAAAATTTCTTTGACTCTACTTTCCAGTTTTATCTCAATCCTTATAACCCTTTTGCTTTGACAAAGGCTGTATAAATGTCAACTTTTCTTGCCTTTTCTTCATGTCAAATCATTCAACGTCTTCCCTCTCTAATTTTGAATTTTTTCTCACTTATTTTTTTTCCCAGTAAATAGCTTACTACTTAAGTTCCTTTCTCCATTGTTTTAATTAAAAACATAAACACACAGAGAACTAATATTTAAAACCATAAACCAAGAAAACCTTCTGGAAACAAAAAGCTTAATTAATGTATCAAAAGGGCCCATAAAGTAACTGGGAAAACCAATACACAGAGATCTACTCTAAAACATATCCTGGTAAAATGATTTAATTCAGTTAGGTCGCTCAGTTGTGTCCAACACTTTGTGACCCCATGGACTGCAGCATGCCAGGCCTCCCTATCTATCACCAACTCCTGGAGTCCACGCAAACCCATGTCCATTGTGTCAGTGATGCCATCCAACAATCTCATCCTCTGTCATTCCCCTTCTTCTCCTGCCCTCAATCTTTCCCAGCATCAGAAAGTGAAAGTCAAGTTGCTCAGTCATGTCTGACTCTTTGCGACCCCATGGACTGTAGCCCACCAGGCTCCTCAGTCCATGGGATTTTCCAGGCATGGATACTGGAGAGGGTAGCCTTTCCCTTCTCCAGAGGATCTTCCCAACCCAGGGATTGAACCTAAGTCTTCCACATTGCAGGTGGATTCTTTACCAGCTAAGCCACAAGAGAAGCCCACTTATGGCAAAGTGGGAATAAAATGGCTGGATTTATACTCCCAGTGTAGGCAGGATAAATAAAATAACAACTTAAAAACAAACCTGCTACTAGGAGACCTCTCTCATGGTCCAGTGGTCGAGAATCCACCTCCCTATGCATGATATGTGTTTGATCCATGGTCTGGAAACTGAGATCCCACATGCTGGAGGGCAGCTGAGCCCCCATGTCACAACTACTGAAACCTGTGCAACCTAGAACCTGTGCTCCACAAGAGAAGCTACTGCAGTGAAAAACCCACACACCACAGCTAAAGAGTAGCCTATAGGCAGCAGCTTCTGCTTCTGTTAGGTCCCTACCATTTCTGCCCTTTATTGAGCCCATCTTTGCATGAAATGTTCCCTTGGTAGCTCTAATTTTCTTGAAGAGATCTAGGGTCTTTCCCATTCTGTTGTTTTCCTCTATTTCTTTTCATTGATCGCTGAGGAAGGCTTTCTTCTCTCTCCTTGCTATTCTTTGGAACTCTGCATTCAAATGGGTATATCTTTCCTTTTCTTCTTTGCTTTTCGCTTCTCTTCTTTTCACCGCTATTTATAAGGCTTCCTCAGACAGCCATTTTGCTTTTTTGCATTTCTTTTTCTTGGGGATGGTCATGATTCCTGTCTCCTGTACAATATCATGAACCTCCATCCATAGTTCATCAGGCACTCTATCAGATCTAGTCACTTAAATCTATTTCTCACTTCCACTGTATAGTCATAAGGGATTTGATTTAGGTCATACTTGAATGGTCTAGTGGTTTTTCCCACTTTCTCCAAATTAGTATGAATATCAATAACCTCAGATATGCAGATCTACCACACACTTATGGCAGAAAATGAAGAAGAACTAAAGGGCCTCTTGATGAAAGTGAAAGAGGAGAGTGAAAAAGTTGGCTTAAAGCTCACCATTCAGAAAACTAAGATCATGGCATCTGGTCCCATCACTTCATGGGAAATAGATGGGGAAACAGTGGAAACAGTGGCTGACTTTATTTTTCTGGGCTCCAAAATCACTGCAGATGGTGATTGCAGCCATAAAATTAAAAGACGCTCACTCCTTAAAAGGAAAGTTATGACCAACCTAGATAGCATATTTAAAAGCAGAGACATTACTTGGTCAGCAAAGGTCCATCTGGTCAAGGCTATGGTTTCTCCAGTGGTCATGTATGGATGTGAAAGTTGGACTATAAAGAAAGTTGAGTGCTGAAGAATTGATGCTTTTGAACTGTGGTTGTGGAGAAGACTCTTGAGAGTCCCTTGGACTGCAAGGAGATCCAACTAGTCCATCCTAAAGGAGATCAGTCCTGGGTATTCATTGGAAGGACTGATGTTGAAGCTGAAACTCCAATATTTTGACCACCTGATGCGAAGAGCTGACTCATATGAAAAGACCCTGAAGCTGGGAAAGATTGAGGGCAGGAGGAGAAGGGGACAACAAAGGATGAGATCGTTGGAGAGCATCACCGACTCAATGGACATAGGTTTGGGTGGACTCTGGGAGTTGGTGATGGACATGGAGGCCTGGTGTGCTGCGGTTCATGGGGTAGCAGAGTCGGACTTGACTGAGCGACTGAACTGAACTGAACTGATAGGCAGCAGCAAAGACCCAGCGTCACCAAAAATAAATAAATAACCTACTATAACCTAAATAAACTTCAATATAACCACACGTCTACTATAATGGCTTAAAAAAATTTTTACAACTAATGAAGCCCAAATGGTGGCATGTAATAGAACAGCTGGAATTATCTACATTGCCTTTGGGAATATATTATGGTATAATCACTCTGGAAAACAATGTGGCTACTTCTTTTAAAGTCATACATACACATTCACGTGGGGCTTCCCAGGTGACACTGGTGGTAAAGAACCCAACTGCCAATGCAGGAGATTCAAGAGGCACAGGTTTGATCCCTGGGTTGGGAAGATCCCCTGGAGGAGGGCGTGGCAATCTACTCCAGTATCCTTGCCTGGAGAATCCCATGAACAGAAGAGCCTGGGGCTATGTTCCATAGGGTCACAAAGAGTTGGATACCACTGAAGCAATTTAGCACACATACACGTTCACATACTCTGAGAATTCCATGCCTAGTTATTTACCCAGAAGTTAAAATATATAACCTATACAAAAACCTGTACGTAAGTGTTTCTACACCCTCATTCATAATTGTCAAAAACTGGAAACAATACAATTATCTATCCAGAAGTAAACAGGAAAGAAACTGCAATAGTTTTCAGTGGACTACTACCTATCATCAAAGAGTAATGAACTACTAACAAACTACAGCATGGATCAACCTCAGAAATATGCTAAGTAAAGGAAACTAGACACAAAGAGTAAAAACCTGTAAGTCCATTTATATGGCATCACTAAAAATGTAAAAAAAAAAAAAAAAAAAAAAAGGCAGAAATCATTGCCTCAGTGAGAGAAGGGGACTGACTGAGGATGATAGAAATGCTCTATGTCTTGTGGTGCTGGTTATACAATTTACATGTGTAAATACACATCACACTATACATTTAAGAAGATGATTTTATTGTTTGTAAATTATATTTCAATAAATCTAACCTTAAAAAAGCAGGCACACTTTTAAAGGCTTTTAATATATATTTCCAAATTGCACTTCCATTAACTTGATTTCATCTCCTACTCTCATTTAATTTACATTCCCACTGGCATTCTACAAGTGCCTGTACCCTCATCAGCCTGAATGTCATCAGATCATTATTTTAGACTTTTCCTATTTGCTAAGTTCTTCTGAAATGTTGCCTCATTGTTTTGATTTGTACATCTCTCAGTTGTTAGTGATGGGGAACTTTTTTCATCTATTTCTCAAACAGTTCTATTTCTTCTATGTTGTTCATTCTTTTTAATCATTGTTTTAAGAAACTATTTGTTGTTTTTTATTAATTTTTTAAGAACTTGCTATATATCCTAAAGTTTATCTGTCATAAATACTTCTCAGCTTTTCATTTGCCTTTCCTTTTCCAACTTTTTAAAATATACAGACACCTTAAAATTTGAAATTTCTCCCTATTTTCTAAGATTTTAGGGGTATTTTTATTAAGAAATTTCTCTCTTCACGTACAGTTCAGTTAAACACCCAGCTAAATGCTATTTTTTTAATATGCTCCATTTTTTAACTTTTTAAATCTCTGCTGATGCACTGGCTGTTAGCGACATGTGGCTTATAAATTTAAATCAATTAAAATTAAGCTTCCTCCCTAGGTTTCTTCTAGATGTACAGTGTCAGGTCTTCCATTTAAGTCTTTGAACAACTTTGAGCTTATTCTTGTATATGGTATAAGAATCCAAGTCTACTCTTTAGCATGTATATATCCCATTTTTCCACCACCATTTATTGATGAAACTATCGTTGCCCCATTGAATATTCCTGGCACCCTTGCCAAAGATTAACTGATCATATATGCATTACTCTCAGTTCTGTTCCATTGCACTGGGTCTGCTTTTATCCCAACAGTATACTGCTTTGATTACTAGAGCACAGCAATATAGTTTGAATCATGAAGTATAATGCCTCCAGATTTGTTCTTTCTCCAGAGTGCTTTGGCTTTTCAGGGTCTTTTTTGCTTCCATATACATTTGAGGACTTGGTTTTTATTTCTGTGAAAAATATCACTGGACCTTTGGGAAGGACTGCACTGAATCTGTAGACTGCTTTGGGTTCAGTTCAGTTCAGTTCAGTTGCTCAGTTGTGTCAAACTCTTTGCGACCCCATGAACTGCAGCACGCCAGGCCTCCATGTCCATCACCAACTCCCGGAGTTCACCCAAACTCATGTGCATGCTTTGGGTAGTACAGACATTTTAACAATGTTAATTCTTCCAATCCATGAGCACTGGTTTTAGCAATGATTTTTCGCAACTGAAACCAAAGGCATAGGTAACAAAACCAAAAATATACAAGTAGGACTACATCAAATGAAACTGATCCCTCAGAGCCAAGGAAATCATCAACAAAATGAAAAGGCAACCGATGGGATGGGAGAGAATACCTGCAAGCCACATTTATCTGCTAAGGGTTAACATCCAAAATATACAAGAACCCATAAAACTCACTTGCAAGGCAAAATAACTCAATTAAAACACAGACAAGGGAACCTAGACAGTTTTTCCAAAGAAGACATACAAATGGCCAATAAGTGTATGAAAAAATGCTCAACATTATTAATTATCAGGGAAACGAAAAATCAAAACCATAATGAGACATCACCTCATACCTGTTAGAAGGCTATTAGAGACAGCAAATGTTAGTGAGGGTTTGGAGAAAAGGGAGCCCCTGCACAACTGTTGGTGGGAATGTAACCTGGTGCAGTCATTACGGAAAACAGTATGTGTGTGCATGCATGCGTGCTCAGTCATCTCTGATTCTTGCAACCCCGTGGACTGGAGCCCACCAGGCTCCTCTGTCCATGGAATTTCCCAGGAAAGAATATTGGAGTGGATTGCCATTTCCTACTCCAAGAGATCTTCCTGACCCAGGATCAAACCTGCATCTCTTGAGTCTCCTGCATTAGCAGGTGGATTCTTTACCCACAGTGCCACCTGGGAAGCACAGAAAACAGTATGGAGCGTCTTCAGGAAAAAAAACCCAAACATTAAAAACTGAATTACTATATGATCCAGCAAACTACTTCTGGATATATAGCCAAAGGAAATGAAATCATTGTCTTGAAGAAATACCTGTATTCTCCTGTTATTGCAACATTATTAAAAGTAGCCAAGACATATAAATAACCTTAGTGTCTACTGATGGATAAATAAAGAAAATGTGCTAAATATATGCACAATCAGTCCTAAAAAGGATAGAAATACACCACTTGCAACAACATGGATGAACCCAGAGGACATAATGCTAAGTGAAACAAGGCAAGGCACACTGAAAGACAATACTGCATGATCTCACTAACATGTGAAATATACAAAAAGTAACTTATAGAACCAGAGTGTAGAACAGCAGTGCCAGGGGCTGGTGGGGGAGGGAGCTGGAAGAAATGGAGAGATATTGGTCAAAGAGTACAAACTTTTAGTTAGAAGATGAGTTAGGTTCTGGGGATCTAATGCCCAACATGGGGACTACTTCAAATCTGCTAAAAGAGTACATCTTATGTGTTCTCACCATAAAACAAAACAAAAAGCAACTATGTGAAGTGATCGGTGTGTTAATTTGATTAATCATTTCATAGTACATACATATAATAAATCATCACTTTGCATACCTTAAAAAATTCATGTTGTGCAACTTAAACATATGCAATTTTTGTCAATTAAACCTCAATAAAGCTGGGGAATACCAGACCACCTGACCTGCCTCTTGAGAAACCAATATGCAGGTCAGGAAGCAACAGTTAGAACTGGACATGGAACAACAGACTGGTTCCAAATAGGAAAAGGAGTATATCAAGGCTGTATATTGTCACCCTATTGATTTAACTTATATGTAGAGTACATCATGAGAAATGCTGGGTTGGAGGAAGCACAAGCTGGAATTAAGATTACCGGGAGAAATATCAATGACCTCAGATATGCAGATGACACCACCCTTATGGCAGAAAGTGAAGAGGAACTAAAAAGTCTCTTGATGAAAGTAAAAGAGGAGAGTGAAAAAGTTGGCTTAAGCTTAACATTCAGAAAACTAAGATCATGGCATGGGTCTCATCACTTCATGGCAAATAGATGGGAAACAGTGGAAACAGTGTCAGACTTTATTTTGGGGGGCTCCAAAATCACTGCAGATGGTGATTGCAGCCATGAAATTAAAAGAAGCTTACTCCTTGGAAGGAAAGTTATGACCAACCTAGATAGCATATTCGAAAGCAGAGACATTACTTTGCCAACAAAGGTCCATCTAGTCAAGGCTATGGTTTTTCCAGTGGTCATGTATGGATGTGAGAGTTGGACTGTGAAGAAAGCTGAGTGCCGAAGAATTGGTGCTTCTGAACTGTGGTTGTGGAGAAGACTCTTGAGAGTCCCTTGGACTGCAAGGAGATCCAACGAGTCCATTCTAAAGGAGATCAGTCCTGGGTGTTCACTGGAAGGACTGATGCTGGAAAAGACCCTGACGCTGGGAGGGATTGGAGACAGGAGGAGAAGGGGACGACTGAGGATGAGATGGCAGGATAGTATCACCGACTCGATGGACATGAGTTTGAATAAACTCCAGGAGTTGGTGATGGACAGGGAGGCCTGGCGCACTGCAATTCATGGGGTCGCAGAATCAGACACAACTGAGCGACTGAACTGAACTGAACTGACTGAAAGCTGGGGAACAAAGTAAGATGAAAAATATCACTAATTAGAATTAAGGTAAATTTTAAATTCAGTTCTTCAGTCACACTAGTTACACTATTACAGAATGTTTATAGAGCAGTTTCAAATTCAATTTTACTAAATTTATAGCAAGGTAGGTAAAACTGAGCAGCAAGTTACAGTAAGTTCTCACAAAGCATTCTTCCCTCTTCCCAAATACAGCCTTCCTCACTATCAACATTCCACACCACAGTATCACATCCATTACAATGGATGAATCTACAATGATGCAACGTTATCACTAAAAGTCTATAATTTACATTAGGGTTCACTTTTGGTGGGAATATGCTAAGAGTTTTGACAAATGTAAAATGACATCTATCCATGATTTTTTTGCTTCCCTAAAGTCCTCTGTACTCCACCTGCTCATCCCTCCCTTCCCTCTAACTCTTGGCAATCACTGACCTTTTTGGTGTCTTCATAGATTTGCCTTTTCCAAAAGTTAAATAATTTGAATTACACAGATTTTCAGTTAGTAATACACATGTAAGCTTTCTTCATGTCTTTCCATGCCTTAACTGCTCATTTCTTTTTAACGCCAAGTAATACTGAATTGTCTAGATGAACTAGTTAATTTATCTATTAAAGGACATCTTGGTTGCTTCAAGTTTTGGCAACTATGACTAAAGCTGCTATAAACATCTCATGTAGATATTTGTGTGGATATAAGTTTTCAACTTCTTTGTGTAAATACCAATGAACTCAACTGCCAGATCATGTTATAACGTGCTCAGTTTTGTAAGACACTGCCCAGTTGTCTTCCACAGTGGCCACCCCACCAGCAGTGGATCAGAGTTCCTCCTGCCCCACGTCCTCATCAGCACTGACGCTGTACTACCCACATTTCAAGTGCTTAACAGCCCATGTGGCTAATGGCTACCACACTGAACAGTAACATACAGGATATTTCCATCTTCACAGAAAGTTATATTGGGAAAGTAGCTCTATAGGAACCAAGGTGACAGCTTTTATTTTTCTCTGTATAAACCCATCCCTTCTCTCATTTAATTTTGTTAGTTCTTTGTTTATGCTTGCTCAGAAGTTCAAATCCTTACCCAGCTATTATGTGACCATTAACAAATTATTTAATACCCCCCACCTAGTAGATGAAGCACAAGCTGGAATCAAGATTGCTGGAAGAAATATCAATAACCTCAGATATGCAGATGATACTACACTTATGGCAGAAAGTGAAGAAGAACTAAAGAGCCTCTTGATGAAAGTGAAAGAGGACAGTGAAAAAGTTGGCTTAAAGCTCACCATTCAGAAAACTAAGATCATGGCATCTGGTCCCATCACTTCATAGCAAATAGATGGGGAAACAATGGAAACACTGACAAACTTTATTTTCTTGGGCTCCAAAATCACTGACGATGGTGACTGCAGCCATGAAACTAAAAGACGCTTTCTCCTTGGAAGAAAAGCTATCAGCCTAGTTGGCATATTAAAAAGCAAAGACATTACTTTGTGAACAAAGGTCCATCTAGTCAAAGATATGGTTTTTCCAGTAGTCATGTACAGATGTGAGAGCTGGACTATAAGAAAGCTGAGCACTGAAGAACTGATACCTTTGAACTGTGGTGTTGGAGAAGACACTTGAGAGTCTCTTGGACTGCAAAAAGATCAAACCAGTCAATCCTAAAGGAAATTAGTCCTGAATATTCATTGGAAGGACTGATGCTGAAGCTGAAACTCCAATCCTTTGGCCACCTGATGCGAAGACTGACTCACTGGAAAAGATCCTGATACTGGGAGGGACTGAGGGCAGGAAAAGGGGACGACAGAGGATGAGATGGTTGGATGGCATCACCGACTTGATGGACATGAGCTTGAGTAAGCTCTGGGAATTGGTGATGGACAGGGAAGCCTGGCGTGCTGTAGTCCATCAGGTCACATAGAGTTGGAGATGACTGAGTAACTGAACTGAACTGAACCAAATCTCAGTTTCCTCATATTATTTCAAAAAGTGAAAGTTGTTCAGTTGTGTCTGACTCTTTGCAACCCCACTGACTAGCCTGCCAGGCTCCTCTGTCAATGGACTTCTCCAGGCAAGAATACTGGAGTGGGTTGCCATTTCCTTCTCCAGGGGATCTTCCCAACCCAGGGATTGAAGCTGAAATCTTCTGTGCTGCAGGCAGATTTTTTACCATTTGGGCCACCAGGGAAGCCCTACTTATTAATTTAATGCATTAAATTAGATAAGCAAAATAAGATAAATTATAACACTCATCATATTAAGTCCTCATTTGCAAACTCTTCCCAGTTAGGAGTTTGTTTTCTGAATGTCTGTCTCAGTACGGTACTTTGAGGATCCTTACTGAGGGCAACAGCTTAATACTGTATTTACCCGATCTGGATTTCTGTAGCCCAAGAGTAGATTTGCCGCTTTTATATCACCATGAACATATTCATTTTCATGTATATATTCCAGTACATCCAACTGTGAAAAGAAATATATACAGTTATAGTGATGTCAATTTAGAACTCATGATCAACCTGAACATTTTGAATAGAAAATAACACTTTTTTTTTCATATTAACAATTACAAAGTGATGTATTTCCCAACTGTGCATTTATCTATTCTAAAATTATCACATGTTCTGGTCACGCATCCTGGGGAAAAGTTGCATAAAAGGATTCTTGAACACCAAATGTTTTAATGTTTTAGGGGCACCTGTGATAGAAAGGAAGCCAAGACTCAGCAATACCTGACACTCCCAACAGTCTGATGCCCAAATCTTCTGTCTAAAGAGGAGAAACATAGCAAAATCGGAGAACTGAAGTGAAATAATCATGACGCCCACTCAGCAACTCCTCACTCAAGCAATAATTATTAAGTAAGTTTTGAGGCCCCCAGAACAAAACACCATGTCCATTACCACAGAGAAAGCCATTCTCCCTCTGTAGAGCAACAGAAAACATCTATGCTTCCTCTCTGAAGCCCTTGAGACTTGCATGTTACCTACACCTAGTGCTCAAAAAACATCTGCTGGCTGGCTAGAGGATGAGTGGGAAAATTAATGAATTCTATTTGCCACATCCCAATCTGGCAGGAGTAGTCGCATTCTGTCTAAAATGGAAAAAATAAAATGAAGCTTAGGCAAACCAAACACCAACAAGATAAGACAAATACGTGGTACAAACAAAATGTGTGCATGGGTGCTAGTAAGATTTCATTGCTTCTTGTTTGGCAAAGTATATATTGATAGTATTCACTGCCACATTAATGACTGCCACCATCCCAAACTCACAATAAAAACTTTATAGCACCCCCTTATCACATGTGTGATTGTCACAAAAATAACTGACAAAAGAGAGGTTATTCTTATAGCAATGCAAGCTTGTCCTGGTATGTAAAACAAAGCTGTGAGGCGGGGAAAAAAAAAAATCAGCAGAACCAAAGCCTAATTGAGTTTGTAGTGCCAAACACAGCACATTCTGTCACTTACAGAGCCCACTGTTATCAATTTCACCAAAATAGCATCTACTCTCAATAACTGACATTTCTAGGGCAATAATCCTTCATTCTCTGATAATTCCACAAAGGGCAACAATTTGTATGTTGTAACAAGTAAATAATCTGAAAATGGAGCATGGGAAATAAGTCATTCTTTCTTACCATTCGGATACCTAGCTGCAAGACAGTTGACTTTTTAAAAGTACCATTCTGGTCTGAGATCTTCTGCAAATCTATTCCCAGTCTTTCCATTACCATAAATCTGTAACTATAAGAAGGAGAAGTCAAAAGGAGATGTTAAAACGGCAATGCAGAAACTGTCCATTTATGAATTTGAAACAACCATGGGGATGACCCAGAGAGATGTTATGGGGAGGGAGGTGGGATGGGGGTTCATG
Organism: Ovis canadensis; assembly: GCF_042477335.2. Classification (NCBI taxonomy): domain Eukaryota; kingdom Metazoa; phylum Chordata; class Mammalia; order Artiodactyla; family Bovidae; genus Ovis; species Ovis canadensis. The sequence continues at coordinate 66,151,792 of NC_091247.1, forward strand.
TTTGGGAACGCATGTAAGAATTAAAGATATTAAAATTAAAAAAAAAAAAGAAACAACAGAAAAATGCCCCCAACCTAACAGTGAAGAATGATCCAATCTGAACTGAGAATGAATGTATATTAATAATCTTGGCCTTTTGCAGTATTTACTTTGCAGATAGTTTCTGAGTAGAAGAGCAAGCTGTGCCGAGCCACTTACATGGTCTTAGATCATGAAAAGAGGAGTCTTTCTAAATTAGTCTTCAACTTAATTTATTTTGATTCTACTACCTTCTTGATGTACAGCCTTGAGCAAATTATTTTCCCATACAGAATATTTTCTTTACATTTGTTTCTTGACCTTATAAAATCATATTTACTTTCTCTATACATTTATAAACTTGTGTTTTTATAAATGCACTTCTTCCTTTTCTTTTCTGTTTGAGACCTCCTCCTCTTCTTCACTTCCCTTCACTTACATACTCACATCAGCCCCTGTTCTCTATGTAGCCACACACAAAGGCATATAGAAATTTTTACATGTTTTATAAAAATGTGATCTTCTTATAAGAACTTTTTTGCCTCATACTTTTTTCAATAATACCTCACTGAAATCCTTCAAAATCAACTGGTAGTGCTCTAACTGATTTCTTTAATGGGCTACATAGTATTATATGGTATGGATGTACCACTAAGAAATGGGAAATGATGAGATATAACTTCTAAAATAAGATTATATAAAGACTGTGACTTTCTTCTTGGATGTATACTCTTGTGTGTGCTCTTTGTCCTCTCTTTCAATTACTGGAAGCTGGCTGCTATGTCTTTTTGACACTCAAGCAGCCAACAGAGAGACCTACATAGTGAGGAAGTGAGGCCTGCCAACAATCATGAGTGAATTTAGAATCAGATCTTCTTAGGCCTGCCAATAGCCACATGAGTGAGCTTCCTCAGTCAAGATGACTATAGCCAGGAGACATCTGACTACATCCTCATGAGAAGTCCTGAGCCAGAACTATCTAGGAAAGCCATTTTTACATAGATAACTGACCCACAGAAACTAAGATAATATTAGTTTGTCACTATAAGCCACTACATTTGAGGTAACTAGCTATATAGCTACAAATAACTAACAGACCACATAAGAAATAGTTACAGGACAATATCTGATGATAGTAATTCCATTTTACCTTTTTCCCTTGAATTCAGTAATGCCAGATCCATAAAACAGAGGAATTCCCAAATAATCAAGCTTTTTGAGTTCTATCCATTTTTTGACTGTAAAGACAAATTTAACAGGAAAAAATATATATATTTTTAGAAAGGTATTTCTTACATTTGTGTAGATGCTTAAACTTATTTAGCTAACAAATAGAAATTAGACCTTCCTAAAAATATTTTTTTAAATCAAATATATCTAGCTAACAGTTTCAAATTTTATTTATTGCAATAATTAACAGATAATATTAAATACATAATACAGATTTCTAACATTTAAAAAGTCATAATCACTATACTCAATACTCTAATAATCTATATGGAAAAAGAATCTAAAGCAAGTACAGAAGAAACTAATACAATATTGTGTAATAACTATATTCCAAAAAAATAATAAATAAATAAATAGAATATGCAACAAAAACAAAAATAGTCATAGTCATAAAATTCACTGATATCATTTATTGCTTCTCACCCTATTAGCTAAGATCAAGTGTAGCATGGGGGCTTCTCGGTTGGGACAGTGGTAAAGAATCTGTCTGCAATGCAGGAGACACGAGACACAGGTTCGATCCCTGAGTCAGGAAGATCCCCTGGAGCAGAAAATGGCAACCCACTACAGTATTCACGCCTGAAAAATTCCTTGGACAAAGGAGCTTGGTGGGCTAGTCCATGGGGTTCTCAGTCGGACACGACTGAGCAACTGAGGACACACTATTTATCCAAATGTTTCTATCCATTAACAAAATTCATTCCCTTATAGGCCTGTTAAATTTTCAAATTAAAATAAAATATGATAACTACCAAAGGAGCAGTAGAAAGACAGCTTTTTCTTTCTTATTACTAAAAACCTAAAACCAGAGTAGCAAAAAAAAAAAAATGGGGCTTCACTAGTCACTCAGTGGGAAAGAATCCACTTGCCAATGCAGCAGACACAGGTTCAATCCCTGGTCCAGGAAGATTGCACATTATCGCAGAGCAACTGAGCCCCTGCCTCACAACTACTGAGCCCATGCACCCTAGAGCTTATGTTCAGCAACAAGAGAAACCACCATAATATGCACAGCAAATAGAGATAGCCCCCACTCACAACAACTAGAGAAAAGCCCAAGCAGCAACAAAGACCTGGCAGAGCCAAAGTAAGATGTTTTTTGAAAATAGAAATTGGTCAGGAGAATCATCTTACTCTGAAACTATATTGTACAGAAACTATTTTGATTAAATTTTGTTTAAAAAAAAAACAAATTCACTTAAATAATCAGGCAGCTTATTTAATTTTTCACTTTTCTACCAAATATGCTTAATGTTTAAAACAGCTCTACTGATAAACAATGAAGTTTAATGGATTCTATTTGTTACTCTGACATAGTTTAAGCAGTTAGTAAAGACTACAGTCTTGATGTTCAGGTTTTATTTAAGAAAACAAAGTTAATTATTGAGGTGAGACTCATCATTCTTTTTCCTAAACATAATGTAAATGACCTTGATTATATAGGCATTACTCATATCAATTTCCTTCAAGCTTTACAAATCCATCTGTATCATATCGTTTTTACAAAACACTTCTATTCTTCTTAGCCTTGCTCATATTTATTTCATAGTCTAATCCTCTAACTGGTAGTTCTTACATCTGATATTCAGCTCCAATTAATTTCCCAACATACAAATTTTCAACATTTTTAACTGATTTTCTAAATCATCTTAATGTTTATTATCATTTTCATACAGTTTGGCCTAATCTATTGTATGGTCATTCCTTTAATTTATAATCTACTGCCCATTTTAATGTCTTTTCTTTATATCCTTTCTCTCCAAATGGTTTTTTGCAAAAGAAATAATTTCATCCTATCTTTTACACCTGAAGAACTCTCGGTGGCTTCAATCAACAATCCAACATTTTATGTAAGGTAACAAATAACTTCAATTTGAAATATATAACCCATTATGTACATAATATCACTATTTATATACCTCTGTCATTTTTACATAACAATTAACTGATCATTTTACAATAAAAATTTCCAATTGAAAAAGATTTTCCATAAGGCCAGGAAAGGACAAAAATATTGACTCCCCCTTAGCAAACATACATATGGAAGTAGCTTACTTTACTTATTTTACTTACTACAGTCTTTTTTTGCTGCTCTTTGATAAAATTTAAGTTCTGAAAATAGTGGGCCATTTTCTTGATATTCCTATAAAAGAAAAGAACAATTGATTTTATTAGAAAAAAATTTTAAAGATGGAATTGGTATTTCAAATGTGAAAATACGAGTATACATATATAATAAATAATAGTACCTGAATTACAAAAATCTCAAGATTTTCTCACTAAATAAAGAATCTAATTTTTAACATTTTGTAATGCTATCACTATACAGTCTTACACATGAAAGCAGTCTTCTTATGGAAGGAACTTACTAAAAACACAAAATTGTACACATACACAGACACTCATGTGTACTAACATGCAAAACAGGGTGGATACACTGCAAACTACCTTGGTGGTTCATTCATACATGATACTTTTACTGAGTTTTTCCTATTTTTCATTAATTATACTAGGCACAGGGGATGCAATCACAGATAAAACCTCATTCCTGCCATTATGGACTTCACCATCTAGAACAGAGAGGAAAAGAGGAGACGATAGATACCTAGATAAGATACAAGGATGATAAATGTCAACGAAGAAGAACAAAATTCCCTAGTCTTTAAATTTTTATAATGTAAAAATATATAGTAATGTTTGTTGTGTTGATCATAAGATCATGAAGACTAAGATGAAAAACATTTTTACAAAAATGAAATAAAGCAGAAAATAAAAAAGTCAAATGTATGTGAAACATAAATTTAAGAGCAATACTTACCACTTTTATTACATGTCTTGCATCTTTATCTGGTTTATTTGTGGGGAAAGCTGCAAAAGAAAGACAGTGAGGGAAAAAAAATGGTTGTTTCCAATTCCTGATTGTTTACTACGTCCCAGACACTGTGCTAAGAACCTCTTATGGTACCACCTCTGTTTTATACAAGATCCTTCTTAAGGTTTAACAAGTTGAATAATCTGCTCACTAAGTAGCAGACTGGGGACTGAAATTCAAATCTGACACCATAGCCTACACTCTTTACCATAAACCATATTCAAATATGCAAACATGGAAACCAGTAGATTATATTGATCACTTAGATCCAAATGCAGGGGAAACTATTCTCTAGACATATAGCATTAAACCCCAAAATGATATACAGTATAATCTATTCACTCCATTTTGCTAAATTAAAATCTATGATAATTCAAAGTGAAAACTGATTCATTTTAAGCAGAAACTTCAAAACAACTTTTACTTGGCAAAATTCTAAAGTAAATCAAGTTTGAAAGAGAATAAAGTAAAAAAAAAGTTGATTGCAACTATGAAATTAAAAGACGCTTACTCCTTGGAACGAAAGTTATGCCCAACCTAGATAGCATATTCAAAAGCAGAGACATTACTTTGCCAACAAAGGTCTGTCTAGTCAAGGCTATGGTTTTTCCAGTAGTCATGTATGGATGTGAGAGTTAGACTGTGAAGAAAGCTGAGCGCTGAAGAATTGATGTTTTTGTTTTGTTTTGTTTTGTTTTTTTCTTTAGATATGTTACTGAACTGTGGTGTTGGAGAAGACTCTTGAGAGTCCCTTGGACTGCAAGGAGATCCAACCAGTCCATTCTAAAGGAGATCAGTCCTGGGTGTTCTTTGGAGGGACTGATGCTAAAGTTGAAACTTCAATACTTTGGCCACCTCATGTGAAGAGTTGACTCATTGGAAAAGACCTTGATGCTGGGAGGGATTGGGGGCAGGAGGAGAAGGGGACAACAGAGGATGAGATGGCTGGATGGCATCACCAACTCAATGGACTTGAGTCTGAGTGAACTCCGGGAGTTGGTGATGGACAGGGAGGCCTGGCGTGCTGCATTCATGGGGTCGCAAAGAGTCAGACACGACTGAGCGAGTGAACTGAACTGAATGGTCTTTGCTTCCTGAGGTGGAAGCTGGTAGAAACTCCCTGCTTCTATTCTGAAAGCAAGTTGCCAGAACAGCAGAACATAAGAAACATAAAAGCCCAAAAGGAAACCAAGAGTTTTAATTTGATATGCAACTTATTACATTGTAAGTGGGGGAAAAAATATCCAACTAGTCCAATGTCTTACTCTTTGCTGATTTCAATCCGTATACCTTTACCACTTTATAATCTGAATCTTCTCTTCATATGATTTCACATGAACATAATCATGTGTTGACATAACACTTGAATCATCCCCACACTTGTCATTTGATAGCTATACAATATTCTCTATAAACTTCCAAGTCAGATTATATTGGAGGGCCTAAATTCAAAATCAATTGATCAGAAGGCTCATGGAGATGGACAGTGAACAAATAAATTGTCCTAGTGATCAAGGAGGTCTCATTACAATAATCAGTTAATTAATTAAACAATTCTACTGTTAACCAAAACACATTCTAGGTAGTGAAATTAACTAATGACAGAAAACAGACAAAGTATCTGCTTTCATAGTCTAATGGAGAAATCAGACATTCATCAAATACTCATAGAAAAGTGTAAAACCAATTACATAAGTGTTACAGGGAGAGGAAGATGGCACAATGAGGTAGATGGTGTAATTTAACTTATATAAAAGGGAACACTTGTACAAGCATAGTTGGAGAGATAGTAAAGGGCTAGATGAAAATCTAGCTAAGAATTTCTGTCCATAAAAAGTTTTAAAAGCTTGAGGTGTCGTTTAGGACAGAAGTGAAGTGAAGTTGCTCAGTCGTGTCCGACTCTTTGCAACCCCATGGACTGTAGTCTACCAGGCTCCTCATCCATGGGATTCTCCAGGCAAGAATACTGGAGTGGGTTGCCATTTCCTTCTCCAGGGGATCTTCCCGACTTAGGGAGTGAACCTGGGTCTCCCACATTGCAGGCAGATGCTTTAACCTCTGAGCCACCAGGGAAGCCCAGGAAACACATAATTAGATTTGCATCCTAAACAGATCAATACACTATAGTGTGGAGAGCATACTGAAGGGGAACCAGAGTAGATACACACAGATCAGTAAGGATTTAATTTTGATAGATTAGAAAAGGGAGGACTGTAGATTAAAGTATCAATGGCAGATAAAGAAAAGTAAGCAGATTCCAGAGATTCCACAAGGTGAAACTGATAGGACTTGATCATGGAGGGAAAGGTATACAGTTTGGTGGTTATAGCTGACAGATCTATTGGAAGTTGAGAAGAATGATCAAGCATGGACAGTGATAGTATTGAAAGTAGTCACCTAACAACAAAGAAACAAAGATAAATAAAGCAAAAATCAGAATACAAGGGAAAATTCTTAAAAATATAATCATAGTGAGACATATTAATGTTTCTCTGAGAAAATTTTATCAAGTGCTGAAACTATAAGAATAGGAGCATGTTGATGTCATTAATAATTTAAATATAGACTTCTATTTATATTAATTTATATTAATCTTTAATCTATCCTCTGTGAATTGTAACTTGTATCATTAAAAATATTCATCTATGTTTCATTTAAAAATAAATAAAATTTAATTTTAAAAAAAGTAGTTTCACATCTTCATTTAAATTTCTGAAGGGGTGTCTGATGACCTGAAAAGGCATGCATTGTACACATACATGGTATTTGCCTTCCTAGCATCTCTTTTCTAGCCATTGGAAACTTTCTCTGATTTTTCCTTTGAGGAACCCAACCTCAAACTATCTATGTAGACCTAGAAGGGCTGCGATCATAGTGTATCCTCCCTTACATTCCAGAGCTGGGCACATGACCAAGCCTGGCGATCTGCAATGTACAAGCCCACTGGCCACCATAACTAGTTCAGAAAGAGCAAAGTGCTCAACTAGGTAGAAAAGTCTTCCCTAGCAGTTGATGTAACTAAGCAACACAAGACAGATGATAAACTTTTAGGATACCAAAATCTTAGAAATATCAGTGATCACTTTTCTCCGGTAAATAGAAAATAAAGCCTGAAAATAAAATCCAGAACTGAGAAAAGTAGGGTTAAGGCAGGGAGAGAGAAAAGAGCCCTAGTGACACTGCATAAGCCCTGGAGTACTCATACCTAAAAGCCAAAAACGTCCTGTACTTCTCACTCACAGTTAATAAATCTCCCTTTTGATTAAATTCATTTGAGATTCTGAAATTGGCAACCAAAGACTTACACAGACTGCAACAATGGAGTGTTCCATATGCAAGATTATTTTAAAGGTACTGTGTCATAGTTTAATGGGCAGTGTCAGGCATTACATATAAAGCAGATCTTCAGTTCAGTTCAGTCACTCAGTCATATCCGACTCTTTGCGACCCCATGAATCGCAGCATGCCAGGCCTCCCTGTCCATCACCAACTCCCGGAGGTCACTCAGACTTTCATCCATAAAGTAGATCTTACATAAACAAAAATCACAATTCATGAGGAAGATAATTATGAACTTTCAAGCATCTAACAGAGACTTAGGGCTTCCCAGGTGGCACTAATGGTAAAAAAGCTGCTTGCCAATGCAGGAGACATAAGAGACATGAGTTCAATCCCTGGGTCAGAAAGATTCCCTGGAGGCAGGCATGGCCACTCTCTCCAGTATTCTTTCCTGGAGAATTCCATGGACAGAGGAGCCTGGTGGGCCACAGTACATAGGGCTGCAAAGTATCCAACACGACTGAAGCTACTTAGCAGCACCCACAGTGGAGACTTAATATACATATATAAAATTATGATGTACATTATAATCAATAACATCTTTTATTTTTAAAAAATGTCAATAATAATAAATTTGAGTAGATTAAGCTCACCAGTTAAAGAAAGAAACTTTAAGGTTGTCAAAAAATAAACAAATGTATACTATTTATAAGACAACTAAAACCTAGTGATGCAGAGAAACAAAATAAAAAGATAAGAAACAAATTAGCTGAAATTAGCTGAAAGAAAGCTGGAAAAATCATGGAAGATTTTAATACAATTTCATAATGTATAGGCAACCAACAAGAATAAATTGAAACAATACAATTAACAGTTTTTATCTAAAGTCCACATTAAAAAAAAAGAATATATTTTCTTTTCAACCTGACATAAAACATTTTTTAACTGCCCATACTTTTACCAAGAAAGCAGACTTCATCACCAATCAAAAGACAGGGTGATTGAATGGATAAAAAAATAAAAAGGACCCAACTATATGACATCTACAAGAGATTTGTTTCTGGTTCAAAGACACACAAGATTGAAAGTGAAGGGGTGGAAAAAGATGTTCTATGTAAATGGAAACCAAAGAAAGCAAAGGAAACTACACTTATGTCAAACAAAATATATTTTAAACGAAAAACTATAACAAGAAACAAGTAAGATCATTATATAATGATAAAGGGATCACTTCATCAAGAGGATATCACAATTGTAAATATCTATGTACCCAAGATAGGTGAACCTAAATATGTAAAGCAAGTATTAACAGATCTAAAAGGGGGAATAGCAATAAAATAGTATAGGGCTTTAATACCCTACTTTCAACAATGGACAGATCACCCAGAGAGGAAATCAATGGAGAAATAATGGATGTAAACTAAACATCATATAAGAGAAATCTAATGAACATACACAGAAGAGTCCAACAACAGCAGCAGATACACTCTTCTTAAGTACACAGGAAAGGTATTTTCAGGCTAGATCGTGTTAGGTGATGAAGCAAGTCGTAACAAACTTAAGAAAAATGAAATCATATAAAGTGTTATCAAGTGCCTTTTTGGACCACAATGATACAAAACTAGATACCAATTACAAGAGAAAACTAGCAAATTCACAAATATATGGAAACTGGAACAATATACTCTTGAACAATCACTGGCTCAAAGAAGAACTTTTCAAAAATCAAGAAATAACTTGAGACAAATGAAAATGGAAACAAAACATATCGGTACTTGTGGGTTACAGTTCTAAGAAGGAATTTTGTAACAGTAAAGTTTCATACCGTGAAAAATGAAAAACCCTAACTTTACATATCAAAGAACTAGAAAAAGGAAGCTCAACATTAGTAGAAAAAGGAAATAAAGACCAGAATGGAAATAAATGAAACAGAAGTAGAAAGAAAATGGAAAAGATCAATTCAGACAAAGACTACATGAAAATTACAGACCAGTACCTCTAATGAACATACATGCAAAAATACTCGACAAATCATTAGCAAATTGAATACAACAGTACATTAAAGAATCATATACCATGATCAACTGGGATTTATTTTGGGGATTCAAGGATGGTTCAATATGCACATCAATTAACATGATAAGCTACATTAACAAAATGAAGGATAGAAACCTTAAGATCATTTTAATAGATGCAGAAAAAACACTTGACAAATTCAAAATCCTTTCACGATCAAAAATTCTCAAAAACTGAGTAATGAAAGATCATACCCAAACCTAACAAAGGCTAATTATGAGAAACCCACATCCAACATCATACCCAAGTAAAAAGCTGAAAGCTTTTCTCTTAAGATCAGGAACAAGACAAGGAACTCTTGCAACTTTTATTCAACATAGTACTGAAAGTCCTAGCCAGTGAAGTCAGGCAATAAAAAGAAATAAAAGACATCCAAATTGGGAAGAAAGAAAGTAAAATTATCTGTTTGTAGATGACACCTATGGAGAAAATCCTTATGACTCCAGCATACAAACAATAGTGTCAAAAAGAATCCATTACTTATGAATATATTTAACCAAGTATATGAAAACTGTGTACACAGAGGACTTTAAAACACTGACGAAAGAAAACAAAATGAATGGAACGATATCATGTGCTCATGGATCAGAAGAATTAATAGTGTTAAAATATGCAAACTAGTCAAACAATATACAGATTCAATGTAATCTCTACCAAAATTCTAGTGGTATTTTTCACAGAAATTGTTTTAAAATCTACATGGAACCACAAAACATCCTGAATAGCCAAAGTATACACAGCAAGGAAAACAAAGCTGGAAGCATCACATCCCCTGATTTCAAACCAGATTACAAAGCTGTAATAATCAAAACAGGATGGTACTGGTATAAAAGTAGACATGAATCAAGGGTATAGAACAGACAGCCCAGAAATAAACCTATAAATTCATGGTCAATTAATTGACAATGAAATCAGGAATACACAATGGGGAAAGGACAGGCTCTTCAGTAAATGGTGCTAGGAACACTAGACAGCCACATGCAAAACAATTAAACTGGACCCCTATGTTATCTTGTATACAAAAATCAACTCAGAATGGATTTAAAGACTTGTGGGTAAGACCTAAAATCATAAAAAATCTAGAAGAAAACATAGGGGGTAGGTTCCTTCATATTTGTCTTGGTAATGACTCTTTTGGATCTAACACCAAAAACAAAGGCAATAAAAGCAAAAATATTTACACAGGTGGGACTAACTAAAAAACTAAAAACTTCTGCATAGCAAAGGAAACCATCAACAAAATTAGAATGCAGCCTATGGAATAATAAAAGATTTGCAAATCACATATCCAATATCAAAACATACAAAAATGATACAACTCAATAGCAAAAAAAGATAACCCAATTTTTAAATGGATAAAGGCTATTTTTAACAGATTTTTTCCAAAGAAAACATTCAAATGGCAATAGGTGCATGAAATAGTGCTCAAAATAACTGATTACCAGGGAAATGCAAATTAAACCATGAGATCTTACCTCATACCTGTTAGCATGGCTATTATCAAAAAGACAAGTAGTAACAAATGCTGGTAAGGATGTAGAGAAAACGAAACCCTTTGAAGGAATATAAACTTGTATAACCACTATGGAAAACAGTGCGGAGGTTCTTCAGAAAATTAAAAATAGAACTATCATGTGATCTAGCAATTCCACTTCTGGATATATTCAAAGGAAACAAAAGCTGGTTTGAAACAGTTATATAATGTATGATTTCAACTATATGCCATTCTGAAACAGAGGGCAGAGGGATAAATAAGTAGAACACAGGAGAAACTTCAGGCAGAGAAATTACTCTGCATGATACTATAATGGTCGATACATGACATCATGCATTTGTCAAAACCCATAAAACTGAACTATATAAGTGAACACTAATGTAAACGATGGACTTTAGTTAATAAATTGTAACAAAATCACCACAATAATTCAAGACATCAATGCCAAAATTACACAAAACTGGGACTATCTGATAAAGACTTCAAAGAAACTATAATAAAAATGTTCCAGAAAGTAACAGCAAACACTTTTGGAATAAATGGAAAAGTCAGATTAGTGTAGCAAAGACATAGAATATACAGAGAAAAAATTAAATAACACTTTTAGAACTGAAAAATACAAAAAACCTTGAAAGGAGCTAGAGTAAAACGGTTAGTTACAAGGTAAAATGACTCATATTACTGTAGATTTCTCATCATAAACCCTGAAGACCAGAGGGAAGAGTCACAAACTATTTGAAGTGCTGAAAATAACAGTCAATCCAATATCCAGCAAAAAATATCTTTCTGGAATTAAATAAAGACAGTCTCAAGTGAGGAATACTAAGAGTAGCCATAGCCAGCAGATCTGCTATATAAGAATTGCTAAATAAAGATATTCAAAAAAGAAAAGAAAATCATACAAGGAAATGTGGACTACCAGGAATAAAAGAGAAAAAATAGTAAATATTGGGAAAATGCAATGGATTATTCCTTTCTTCAGTTAAAATGTATTTCATCGTTGAAGCAAAAATTATAATATAGTCTGGAGGAATTTAAATTAGTCTAGATGTAATATATAAGACAACTACAACATATCAAAATGTGTGTGGTTCTGCCAAAGAAGGACTTAGAATCAAATTTAGCACTGAATACTTTTACTACAAAAGAAAGATTCAAATAAGTAAGTTTCCATCTGACGGAACCAAGGAAAGAACAAACCAAACCCAAAGAAAATGGAAGAAAGGAGATAAAAACAGAAATCAGTGAAACTGAAAACCAAAAATACAGTGAAGTCACAAAACCAAGAGCTGTGTCTTTGAAATGACCAATAAAAAGATAGCAAGACTAACAAATGAGAAAACAAAGAGAGAAAAGTGATCTTATACTAGGCATGAAAACGGAATGTCACTATAGAAACTAGTATTAAAAGTATAATAAACAAGTATTATGAACAACTCTATAGACAGAAACTTGACAACTTAGATGAAATGAAACAACTGCTTAAAAACACAAACTACTGAAAGTTACCTGAAATGAAACAAATAACCGAAGAAGTACCAGATGAAATCAAGCTTTAAAACAAACAAACATTGTTCAGGAAAAAAGGTATCTCTAACCCCAGATGGCTTCACTGTGAAATTCTACATAACACGTGGAAAAGAAGTAACATCAATTCTGTATACTCTTTTCCAAAAAGCAAAAATGGAGGGAATAATTCACAACTCATTTTATGAAGCCAGCATTACCCATAAAACCAAAACCAGAAAGAGATAGAAGAGGGGGGAAAAAACCATAAAGAAAGAAAGAAAAAGAAAACTACTCAGAAAGAAAAATAGCCTCTTCTCATGTTGATGCAAAATAAAAGATAAACTAAATAAGAAATTAATGTCACCTACCATATTAAGAATGTAAAAAACCCCAAATGATCACACCAATTGATGCAGAAAAAGTGTTTGACAAAATCTGATATCCATTCAAGATAAAAACTCTCGGACAGTAAAGGACAGCTTCCTCAACTTGAAAAAGAATATCTAGAAACAACATATAGGTAGTAGTATTATGAATGATGAGAGGCTGAATGTTTTCTCCCTTAAACTGGGAACAGTCAAGGATGTCCACTCTCACCATTCCTACTCAATAAAGTGCTGGAAGTGCTAGCTAGTGCAAAACATCAGGAAACAAAAAGTACACAGACTGGAAAGGAAGAAATAAAGTGGTCCCTACTCCTAGATGATATGATTAACTATACAGAAAATTCCGAAGAATCTGAAAAAAAACATTCTAGAACTAATAAGCAAGTTTACCAAGATGAGGTCAAAAAGAAAAATCAATTGTATTTTTATACACTAATAATGCACAATTGGAAAACAAAATTACAAAAGCAGTATCATTTTCAATAGCATCAAACATTTCAAAAGAAAGAAAAACATATATGCCTAACATTCCATGTACAGGATTGATATGCTAGAAGCCAAAACGGTGATGAAAGGAATCAAAGACCTACAGAAGTGGAGAAAGATACTATATTTGTGAACTGAGGACTCAACATGTCTTCAATGTCAACTCTCCAAAATTTTGTCTCTGACAAAAGAGAGGCAAAAATATTATTGAAAACAAATACACAATATACAACTCTGGCAGAAAATGTAAAAAAGGAAAACAATAGACTTCAAGGGGGAAGTGAACTTCAAATAAACACAATTTGAATACATAGAAACTGTGGAGACAGAATGCAGGTTATACGAGAATAACAAAGCTAGCAAGATGATATTGGTACATATTTTCACCACTGTGTCCAAGACTACAGCATATAAAACTTCTGATTTTTTAAAATTTACTAAATCACCACACACAAAATGAGTTCTCATACAATTGTTGAAAAAAACTTATTCTGGATAATGCTGTTAAATTCCTTCCAAATATAAATTCTTGTTAATTGCATATTCAAATTTCAGTTCAGTTCACTTGCTCAGTTGGATCCGACTCTGCAACCCCATGAACTGCAACATGCCAGGCCTCCCTGTCCATCACCAACTCCCAGAGTCCACCCAAATCCATGTCGATTGAGTTGGTGATGCCATCCAACCATCTCATCCTCTGTTGTCCCCTTCTCCTCCTGCCCTCAATCTTTCCCAGCATCAGGGTCTTTACAAATGAGTCAGTTCTTTGCATCAGGTGCCCAAAATATTGGGGTTTCAGCTTCAGCATCAGTCCTACCAATGAACACCCAGGACTGATCTCCTTTAGGATGGACTGGCTAGATCTCCTTGCAGTCCAAGGGACTTTCAAGAGTCTTCTCCAACATCACAGTTCAAAAGCATCAATTCTTCGGCACTCACCTTTCTCTATAGCCCAACTCTAACATCCACACGTGACCATTGGAAAAACCATAACCTTGACTAGAAAGACCTTTGTTGACAAAGTAATGTCTCTGCTTTTCAATATGCTATCTAGGTTGGTCATAATTTTCCTTTCAAGGAGTAAGCGTCTTTTAATTTCATGGTTATAATCACCATCTGCAGTGATTTTCAAGCCCAGAAAAATAAAGTCAGCCACTGTTTCTCCATCTATTTGCCATGAAGTGATGGGACTGGATACCATGATCTTAGTTTTCTGAATGTTGAGCTTAAGCCAACTTTTTCACTCTCCTCTTTCACTTTCATCAAGAAGCTCTCTAGTTCTTCTTCGCTTTCTGCCATAAGGGTCATGTCACCTGCCTGAGGTTATCGATATTTCTACCGGCAATCTTGATTCCAGCTTGTGCTTCTTCCAGCCCAGCATTTCTCATAATGTACTCTGCATATAAGTTAAATAAGCAGGATGACAATACTCCTTTTCCTATATGGAACCAGTCTGTTGTTCCATGTCCAGTTCTAACTGTTGCTTCCTGACCTGCATACAGGTGTCTTAAGAGGCAGGTCAGGTGGTCTGGTATTCCCATCTCTTTCAGAATTTTCCACAGTTTATTATGATCCAAACAGTCAAAGGCTTTGGCATAGTCAATAAAGCAGAAATAGATGTTTTTCTGGAACTCTCTTGCTTTTTTGATGATTCAGCAGATGTTGGCAATTTGATCTCTGGTTCCTCTGCCTTTCCTAAAACCAGCTTGAACATCTGGAAGTTCACGGTTCACTTATTGCTGAAGCCTGGCTTGGAGAATTTTGAGCATTACTTTTACTAGCGTGTGAGATGAGTGCAATTGTGCAGTAGTTGAGCATTCTTTGGCATTGCCTTTCTTTGGGAGCTTTACTATTCAACTTTGAAAGTGAAGTCGCTCAGTCATGTCTGACTCTTTGGAAT
The DNA here is from genome assembly GCF_042477335.2 of Ovis canadensis. Taxonomy (NCBI): domain Eukaryota; kingdom Metazoa; phylum Chordata; class Mammalia; order Artiodactyla; family Bovidae; genus Ovis; species Ovis canadensis. The sequence continues at coordinate 66,167,043 of NC_091247.1, forward strand.
CCCATGGACACCAGACTCCTCTGTCCATGGGATTTTCTAGGCAAGAGTACTGGAGTGGGTTGCCATTTCCTTCTCCATGGAATCTTCCCAACCCAGGGATCAAACTCAGGTCTCCCGCACTGTAGACAGACACTTTACCGTCAGAGCTTACTAATTATTATAGCATAATCAATTATCTTCAAACTCTTTTAGTAATGAAATATTTCTTTTCAGCCTGATAAAAAGATTAGAACAAAGCAGAATTCTCAGGTTGAAACATGGGTGGAGGGACCAGAGCCCCTACTCCTTTTACCTGTATATTTGGGTTCCATAGAGACCAGTATGAAGACCTAACAGGTGACTGATTAGTCATTTCCTGACCTTGTTTATGATACCTTTAGTTATATTTGTAACATGTTCTTCTTGAATATCTGCTAGATTTTCTTTTTTTTTCTCTTTTCTCTAAGGAAAAAAGATACAACACTAGCAATCTGGCCATATCAAATTCTATCGTTTTATTTTCACTTGGTTTTATTAACCTTTTGCCATTATACAATGTCCTTGTCTAGTTCTCGTAATGGTATTTTACTGTAGAACATAAGATAATTTTTTAAAATGCTCATCTTACTCTTTGCTTACACATGCATGAAAAAACTTGATTTTTTAATATCTTAATATTTTATTGTTTTCAGGTATTTCTCTTTTGGCAAGCCTAGTTATGGGGTTTTGGTCAATGACATTCTTTAATAGATTTCAGACAGTTTTTTGTCCAGTGTGGTAACTGGCAATTGTGCTGCAGTCCATGGAGTCACAAAGAGTTGGACACAACTGAGCGACTGAACTGAACTGTACTGAACTGATTATAATACAATTATGATATGAGGACAAGATGGTTGGACAGCATCACCAACTCAATGGACTTGAGTTTAAGCAACCTCTGGAAGATGGGAAAGGACAGGGAAGCCTGGCATGCTGCAGTCCCTGGAGTCTGCAAAGAGTTGGACACGACTGAACAACAAACAACAAGTTATAATACAACACTCTGCAAGTTTATATTATTTTTATTCTTTTTTGCTCCCCTTCACTAATTATTTACTGGTTGTGGTATATATTACACATTTTATTTTATCTTATAATAGACTATCTTTCAATCCATTTATTTTCACTCCACACTGATATACTCTAATTCAGATGTTTTCATTAGTATTAACTAAATACATTTTGAACTTGCCTGACGAGTTGATATATAACAACTTTTCTGTTTAACTCTTAATCCTGTAAGTCCTAACCACAGTTCTTGACTCTATTTTAGAAATGCAAAATGTATTGTAAAATTATGTCCATAACTCCAGTTTTCACTCAACTTTTACTTTGTATCATCAATCTTTTCTCAATATTATAATTCATTTATCTCTTGGAAGTCTTATTCACTTACATACTTTCAAGTCTACTTTATCTTTGTGGTAATCTGTTATCAAATCATTTCAGATTTCCTAAATCCTCAATTGTTTCCTTCTCTCTTAAGAAGAATTCAGTTTGGCCAAATAGTATACTGGAATGATAGTCATATTTCTCTTAGCTCTCTTTATACTGTCAGTCTATGAATTAAGGGCTGAAGTAGTTATTGAACTCCCGTCCTGAAATCATATATTTTACGTTTAAAAAGCTACTATGTAAGAGTTTTGGCCCCACTCTCACTTTTTGAAACACTTACTAATATTCATGATGAAATTAGGTTTCAAATAAGGGAAATCTTCCTTATATCATTCCACATGGCCTCTACTTTGCAAGTCTTTACATTTTCATATAATATTCTTATTCTCTAAAAACATACTAAATAAACAGATAATAGAACCATTAATATCCCTTTACATCATTTTTCTGTGGCTTAGATTTATTTTGCTTGCTTATTGATAGCAGAACTAACTCTTTGTTCAGCTGGGTCAATTCTTTCCTTAAAGCCTTTATCCACATTTTAGTATCTCTCACCATCTCTCAGGATCTCAGAGATTCTCAGGGTCAGAAGGAACTTAAAGGTCATTCCCCAACCAAAAACCTCTTATTTTTAACATAGATTCCATAATGCATTCAATTTACATTAAACTAATTAATTTCAGAACATCTGTACTTGCTCAAATGTTTTCTACTAGAATGAAAATTCTGGTCTCATGGAAGTCTTATAGCTTTTCTTCTTCCCCTTTTCATCACACAACAACTGTCTGTTAGATTTGCAACTCTGTTTTGCTTTCATTTTTTTTTCTTTAACCTTTTATTTTTTTTCAGTTTTATTTATTTTACTTTACAATATTGTAAAGTAAAAAGTAAAATAATATTGTGGTGGTTTTTGCCATACATTGACATGAATCCCCCATGGGTGTACATGTGTTCCCCATCCTGAACTCCACCCCTACTCCCTCCCCATCCCATCCCTCTGGGTCATCCCAGCGCACCAGGCCCGAGCACCCTGTACTATGCGTCGAACCTGGACTGGCAATTCATTTCACATGTGATAATTTACATGTTGCAATGCCACTCTCCCATATCATCCCACCCTCACCCTCTCTCACAGAGTCCAAAGGACTGTTCTATACATCTGTGTCTCTTTTGCTGACTCACATACAGGGTTATCGTTACCATCTTTCTAAATTCCATATATATGCGTTAGTATACTGTATTGGTTTTTTCTTTCTGGCTTACTTCACTCTGTATAATAGGCTCCAGTTTCATCCACCTCATTAGAACTGATTCAGATGCATTCTTTTTAATGGCTGAGTAATACTCCATTGTGTATATGTACCACAGCTTTCTTATCCATTCATCTGCTGATGGACATCTAGGTTGCTTCCATGTCCTGGCTAGTCTATGGCTTTCTTTTCATCTGTCTGGAAGTGTATTGTGTGGGGATTGTTCAGTGGGTTTTACTACTTTTCCTTCTACCATCCTAACACTTTGTAAGACAGAAGGTTTATATAACTAATATTCCATCCTCAACTGTAATACAGTACTCACATTTGATACTGGAAATCTATGTCAGACACTGGAAATCTATATCAGAAGTGTAACACATAACCTTTTAATAGAAACATGATGAAGTGTAATGAAGAGCATTTTTCTTCACATTCTCCAGAAACTGAAATTAATAACTATCACCAAAAGTGCTCAATAACACGCACTCTAATGTAATATTATACTTTGTTCATTCTTTTCCTTGCTATGTATATACTGGCAAGAAAAAAGTATCAAAGCATGAAACTAGCATTACAATATCTAATAAATATCACTTCTCCATTAAAAACAAAGATGTGCCTATACATGAGACGTTATAGTTTTTTCATAAAGTAATCTATGGGTACATGGTAAATATTATTGTATAATAATATGTTGACTGAATAATTTTTTTAAACTATACTTATAAATATTTTGGTATACGAACAAATTCTATCAAGAAACATATTCTTTATCAACATTTCACTTATCCAAGTATTTGGTGTTTTTTTTTTTTAATTTTCTTAAAAGACTTAGTTTTCTAAATAGTATATCTTTAAATTATTTTACCCAATGGAAAAAAGACATGCCAAAAACAATTCAATATTTGTAAAAATATCTATTTTCACATGATGCTTATTAAAGTCTGTCATAGGGATTTAAAGAGGCTTCTTTTGATCTCCTTGTTGCTTATTACCCACAAAATAAATGCATAATATCCCCATAAACTCGACATACTTATTTTTTTAAAGCAGAAAAATCTAATCTTTCCCATCAGTTTGCATGCACTACTGACTGATTATTCTCACTTTTTTTTTTCATAAAAATATTGTTTGTTCTAGGTACATTTTTAGTATATGTATTTTTTCCAGTTCTTAACATTAGATTTACTATAAATATCAGATGTACTTTCACAGATTTTGTGAAAATATTAAAAACATATCACGAATGCTCTACACCTCAAGTTGTCAATCTGAATGAAAATGACACTATTATCAGAATCAGTGCTAACATATTTCTTAAATTAGCTGCCAATACTATCAATTAAATATTTCAGTTATTTTAGAAATGAGCATGTCACAGGCATGTCATTTGTCACTACTTTCGCTGGCTAGTAATAAATTCAGAGTGTTCTTTGACAAAAGACACCAACCAGGAGAGCAGAGAGACCCGAGTTCAAATGGAGATGGAAGACAATTAGACAAATTACTTAACATTCCTAGGCCTCAAAACTGCCTTGTCAAGCTGCTGGGAGAACTAAATGAAATAATCCATATGAAGCATTTAACACAGAGCTTGGCACACACTGAGTAAAAGATTCTATTAGTAGTGGATGAGGATGAAGATTTCCTAAAAAAGGTTTCAGAAACTATGCCTGGCAGCATGCCCCAGACACATATGACTCATCTGCTAGTCTTTACCAGGGATTCTTGCTTTCATTCCTTTTCATTGCTCTGTGTCTTGTGTTCACGGCTCCACAGTGAGGCTTTGGTTAACATCACCTCTGTGAATTTCATTAGGTGGCCTTCAGAATAGCTACAATGGATGCTAAGCCTTCCATGAGCCTCTTTCACACATGTTGTAGCTTCCGATTGCTCTTGCTTGATATAAATTTGCAGGAAGCTGCCTTTACTCCACACTAAGCATAGGAGAGAAAAATGGCCAGTGTCTCTGGGGAATAATTAACAAAAGACAGTTTGTTTCATCTTCATGATAAAATACAGCACTCCTATTAAAAGGCAAATTCATCATTCCCAAAAGTTAAATAGAATGGCACTTTAAAAGTAATTCCAGCTGATTAAATTTAGGGTTCTGAAAAAAAAAATTAATTCATGAATATACTCTGAATCTTTCATTTGATTTTAAAATGTATAAATGTTCATTTAACTTTGAGCCCTTGCCTCTCAGTGTTCTATTCTGAGCTAGTCAAACAAGTGGTAGCAGGCATGCTGGGCTCAATAATACTGCCTCTCATATTTAAATACTCTTTTTCACTTGGATTGCAAATTAAAGACAGTCTCCTGAACACTGACACATTTTCAATGATTGATTTTGCAAAACGTGTTGATTTTTCCTACACTGTTTTGCCTCTGTGTGTGTCAACTTTGGCCTTCTTTTCTTGCTCCTTTGCAGCACTGCTGTCTCTTTGAAGCCATTGTCTGTCTGATATTAAAAATGTATGTTGAACCTCAAGACTAATTACACAGAAAATTCCTGATCTCAAATATAAAATACCCATGCCCAGAAACTATAACAAAAGCTTCTGACTATGTACAAAACTCTTAATCAAATCTTTCATTCACTTGGATTAATAGAAATACCAACAATTTATTTTCCATTAAAGTTGTGTTTATATTCTTTGAAAAGTAGATTTTTTAAATATATTTACATGCCTATAAGTCAATCCATTTAACATCAAACCCCATCTATTTTCTCCACAAAAGTTTATACTTGCTGTTAAGTCTACTTCAATTAAATGCTATTCTGTAGAATTGTTTCATTCTAAACACAAAACTGTTTAATCTTAATATAATGTCCATTTTTTAAACTCTCTCTGCACTGTGCATTAGCAAAGTAGACTCCCTCAATAAACCTATAATCTATGGATTAAGTATATAGCTTCTTATATTTAAAAAACATACTTGGAAAGAGAATGAATAGAAACTTACATCCTTTCAAGCTCCTCAAGATAAATAAAATAAGGCCTCTAACTCTAAAAAGGGAGACCCTTACACACATGCCACATGTTATAGTACCAACAGCACAAAATTTCATCTCAGATAAGATGACTGTTGGGAAAATTATTTTTCCCCAACAGACTAGTTTTAATTTAACCAATCATTTTTTAAGCTGTTATATATTGGGCCTTGTTGAAGCACTCTGAGAGAAGGCCTACAAGGAGTTTATATTCTAGTATTGGTGGAGGGTAAACAGTATACAAATGGTAATCATAGGAAACAAGATAAGCACTGGGAAAGAACACATTACAGGAAGGAACAAAGAGCAAGCAAGACAAGTTGTGGCTACTCCCCTGACTGCCTCGTTAGCATGTTAGAATTTTCATAAGGCCTACCAGCCACCATTTGTTTCCACCAGTGATCCTAGCAACAGACTCCCCTAGCTCTCAGTCTACTGAATCTATGGACTCTGCTCAAATTCGGCTGCTGTTCGCCTTTTTGTAAGACCAACTCGCCTCTGTCCCTAGTTGTTCATCTCATGCAGTTACCAACTGCAGTAAATGCATCACATGCCACCACATGACTATTTTAGGAAACCCTGCAGTGTACCAACTGGCTAGGGCAACCCTGGGCATGAAATTTTAGTTCCCTGAAAGCGATGTTTCCGAATGGAAAGATGAGAGGAGGAGGAGAAGGGAAGTAGCCATACTCCTCTTAAATGGCCACGATACCTAAGCAGAGCAAGTTGGAATAAGGTCTGCACATGAGCCAAAGCTTAGAATTTCATTGCTTTTGTTGGCTCATGTCACTTCTTTAATTAATGTCACTTTCTCTGGTTTAATATCAGAGCAAGTGACAAGAGTGCTTCTGGATGAATTGTGTTTTCTGAGGACTGTATGGCATACTCTCCCGCAGTCTGACGGAGGGACGTGCCAGCTTTACTTGGCAGTTACAATGCACCAGCTTTAGTTTTAGTAGTTTAATTTGTGGCAGTTATATGTTTTGAATACGTTGAAGTATTCACAATGGTCTCATGGAATCTGCTCCATAGATAAAGTTTACACAGTGGAAAAGAAAAAGCAATGGCTATAAGGCGATTACAAAAAGCTTCTCTTGGCCACAGCTGGTCTTACAGGCATTCTTGTAAATTTAAGAGCATTTAGAGAATACGATTAAAGTGATCACAAGGAATGATGCCCTTTTTTTTTTTTTTTGCCCAGTTCTGTAGCTGGTGTGAGACGATCATAAGGAATATGATATTTAGAACTCAATTTTATGCAAAATCCATTATTCAAGAAGTGAAGTTTATATACATGATAGACATGCAATGAAATAAATGTTAGAATAGGAAGCTTTGTTACTTATGCATTAAGTCGTTTCTAACGTTTTGGTAAACTAACTTTTTATTGATATAAAATTCAAAAAAATTTCTGCATTTAGAGAAAGGACTAAACTTTTCCCTTTATTAAAGATCTTTCTGTTTCAGACTGAAGTAATCGGAAGGTTTTTAATTTGGAGTTTTTCCTTCATCTCCTTTATACACTTTTGTGAAGCCTCATCAGCTCATGGTGAGAGCTGCCACCAAGGAGTTCTTCCAAACTTTACCTGCCCTTTCTAAATTTAGGGTTCTTTACTGCAGCAGGTTGAAGATCTGGCTTTGAATGCACCTGGCTCTGCTGGAGAACAGAAATATTCATCTCCACTGAATGCATGCTGCTTAAGTGCTGGAGGCACTTGCAGGAGAGTAACTCTCATCGGAAACTTCATTACAATACTTTTCTCTTCCCTACATGAAGTAGTAATTCTCATTCACCAAAGATAGAATTTTGCTTGACACTGCCACAGGAGCTCCTGTTTGACTTTCAAAATTAATCAACCTCTAAGCTGGAGTAGAAATGGCATGTCCTTTAACCTTAAGCACAAAAAGCTCTCAACAGACTGCAGTTTTTATATCCCTGGATGGGAGTTTGGGCCCCTGATACTTAAACTTGATGCACATACTGGGTTTCTGGCATGCTTTTGCCCATACCCATCTGCTTGGCTGGCACTGTGCCCATTCAGAAGGTGTGATGCCAGTTTCAATAGGGCATAGGTGCCAATCAAAGATGGGCTTGGAGGGGCAGCATGCAGAACGCAGCAAAAGTCAGCTCTTCTGCCAGAAGATCCTCCTGTTATCATACAATGCCAATGAAGGGCCACATGCCTCATTGCCTAGGATCACACTGCATCTGTAGATGTTTCTGGCCTTCAGTGGATATCTTTCTACGGAATCTTTTCCCTCAAGTATTACTTGATTGGAGATGTTAAAGGAAAGTCTTCCTGACTAAATGAAGTCAGGACAACTTTCTTTTTCCCTTTTAAAAGAAACAGTGGAAACCTTCAAAAATTTTCTTGAAATAATTGCCTTAAAATGCTCTTTCATGTAGAAAATTGCATAATGTACTCAGTTCATGTAATAGAGTTACAAGGGACAAACATTCTGAAGATGCAAGAATTGCAAAACCAAGTATGTGAGCAGTATAAGATCCGTGAACATTTTTGAATCATTAAGTGAGGAGGGTGCACAAATTTTCATCATCCAAACAGCTAATTTCTAGTGAATACTCCTATTTAGAGCTTTAGAGTTTCTTAATTTTCTTCTCATTTATTTTATAAACATAGATATTCCTGTTCCTTAAAAAAAGACTACTTCCTACTCTTCTTACATGCCTAAAGAAAAAAGCCTAAAACACTTCAGAAGCTAAACTCCATTCATATTTCATAAGGAAGCCAGAACCTCCTGAAAGTTGAGTTTTGTTTTTTTTTTTAATTGTGTGACAATAGAGGTGAACTCATTTCATGAAGAAGAAACTTCCCTATAGCAATAGGCTTCAAATTTAAAAACCTTGACCACTGAAACCATTGTAAGATAGTAACAGGTGCAGTGGGAGAGACATAATGCATAAATTATTGAAGAACAGAGCAGTTTGTAAATCTTCCCTTAAGGCAAAAGAATTTGACAGTAGAATGCTGAAAATGAAAGCCCATAATATAAAATGTTAAGAAGATCGGACACTTACAAAAATGAAAAAGACAAGAAAAGACTAAGTAAACCTTAGTAGAATGCTTCCTTTTTATAAAAGAATCCAAACTTTTGCAGGTATTTAGATTTCTTAGCCGGAGAAGGCAATGGCACCCCACTCCAGTACTCTTGCCTGGAAAATCCCATGAACGGAGGAGCCTGGTGGGCTGCAGTCCATGGGGTCGCACAAAGTCAGACACAACTGAAGTGACTTAGCAGCAGTAGCAGCAGCAGATTTCTTAGCTGGTAAGTAAATGAACACTGTGCTTTTAAAACTCAAAATTAACAGCCAATGGTCAGCACATACAAAATTGAAATACAACTTCTAGGAAATTTAAATTCTTATGAAAGGTACAAGACATTTATTAAATTCACAAAATCCCAAGCAATCTCTTCATCTGTTGATATTATACCAACTGCTGTTGTTTCTGGTAAGTCGCTTCAGTTGCAGCCTACCAGGCTCCCCCACCCCTGGGATTCTCCAGGCAAGAATACTGGAGTGGGTTGCCATTGCCTTCTCCTCCCACCAAAATTGTTACTAGGAAATTTTGTGGATGATCCCTGGAGGTGAGAAGCAGGAAATAAATGTGAAATAAGGATAACTTGTACTAGAAGCTGTCATATATAAGATAAATTAGTTCCCAGCTAAAGGTTTAAGAATGGTATAGTTGGTATAATCCGGAGAAGGCAATGGCACCCCACTCCAGTACTCTTGCCTAGAAAATCTCAGGGACAGAGGAGCCTGGTAGGCTGCAGTCCATGGAGTCTTGAAGAGTCGGACACGACTGAGTGACTTCATTTTCACTTTCCACTTTCATGCATTGGAGAAGGAAATGGCAACCCACTCCAGTATTCTTGCCTGGAGAATCCCAGGGATGGGGGAGCCTGGTGGGCTGCCGTCTGTGGCGTAGCACAGAGTCAGACACGACTGAAGTGACTTAGCAGCAGCAGCATTGTGGTGGGACCACAATGTTGCACTGTGTTAGGTCAGATTAACTGCTTATCTCAAAGTCTTCTTTATACAACACTGCCAAAATAACATTTAATGCAATATATTATGAAGCAATGCATGTTTTAGTAACTTTATTTTGTTGCCAGCAATATCATTAGGCTCTTCAGAACATTACTCTGCATACCTTAAAAATCAATCCATTCTAGCTGACTAAAAGTTGTTATTGTTTAGTCACTAAGTCGTGTCTGACTCTTTGTGACCCTATGGACTGCGGCCCACTAGGCTCCTCTGTCCATGGGATTTCCTAGGCAAGAATACTGGACTGGGCTGCCATTTCCCTCTCCAGGCGATCTTCCCGACCCAGGGATCAAACCAGCATCTCACATACTGGAAGGCAGATTCTTTACCACTAAGCCACCAAACAAGAAAATAAATAAAATAAAATAAATAAAAACCACACATAAAAATATTTTTCTATTTAGACAGAAGCCTATTTCTTCATCGCTAAGTGAGTTAAACTCTGACAATATCTACAACTCTCAGTTACTCTATTTTCTCTCTGCCCCACCCCACAAAGATTTCTTCTGTTTCTAAAGAACAAAATTGAGCTAATCTGAGAGGATTACCCAAGAAATGTATGGTAGTCACTTGATCTAAACATTTATCCATGAATAAATGATTGATCTTAATGCTTCAAGAATTAACTTTAGTTATAATAACATTATTTATAAAATATAATGCTCTTGATTTACTGTCAATAAAGCATATGTGGATTTTATAGTTAATTTGTCTCAAGTTTTTATGACTAAGAGTGTTATATTTAAGATTACAGGCTGGAGTTAAGGGTGACATCTATAATTATGGGGGAAAAAAGCAAACTGGCCTGGGTGGGTGTAGTGGTCCGACTTCAGTCTCAATCTCTGAGGCAAATAACTGGTAAACATATAGCCTGTGCTTAATATTCCAAAGATGCTAAACGGTCATGGCTCTGCTCAAATTCTAAAAAATAAAACTTCTACAGATAAATCATTCTATCATTTGTTACTTCCTCCTCCAGGGGATCTTCCCAACCCAGGGGTCAAACCCACCTCTCCTGCATTGGTAGGCAGATTCTTTACCACTTAGCCACCTGGGAAAGCCATATAAGAAGACTTTATAGGAATCTGGCTAAAGTTTATTAGCTATAGTTCTGTTTTTCTAGATTTTTGACTAATTCTGAAACATAATACCTTTCATATCTGAAACATAAGATACAGCTTATGTGAGAAATTTTCACTATGTCATCGTGAGTACTACTGTAAATTGAAATGGGAAAAACATACACTTTGGCAAGTAAAATGCCATAGAGTTCCACTGACATTCTCTGTTTCTCAGTTTTACCACATTTAGTAGCTAAGCCCATCACAGTCCATGGGAGGACAAATGGAAAAACCCTCCCATACACGTCTTAGTCACCGTGCTAATCCGAGCACCAGACACCGAATTTAGAGCTCAGCTGAGAATGGGACGTTCTAAATAAATAAATCAATTCCAGCGAACTGCTTATGAAGTTCCAAGTTCTTTAAAAATATTACCTTAATCACTGCAAGTATTATTACCTCAATCCTAGAGGATAGAAACAAAGATTCCTGAATAGATCAATGTCACTCAGTTCGCAAAAGGCTCAGGTCAAAATTTTAAGCTGTGATCTATGAAATTCCCCAATTTGCTTGGTTCTGTGTTATACCTAGCACTAAAGTAAAATTCAAACTCTTAGTTCTGTCTCCTGAAGTTTTAGAATTTTTTTTTCACTTATTTGATCCTGAGGTTACTGCAAGCTTTCCCATTCCCTGAAACAGTTTCCTTTCTTCCTTTTCCCCTCCTCTCTTTTCAAATGCAAAGACAGAACTTTGTTTTATGTTCAGACTTTCTTTTCCCTCTTATTACTACTTCTGTTACTGCTACAGGAACATTATTTCTTCAAGTTTAGAGTAAATACAAAACATCTCTGCCCCTTCCCCTTTACTTCTTGCTGACTACTGAAAGGCTTTTGTTATTGATCTAAAAACTACAGGACAGCTGCACGTGCACATATGAGTCAGTCAGGGCGGTTAGTCTCTTCTCAGCCTTAGGTGACAAATGCTGGTGAAGCGTCTGCTCAAAGTGTATCTGGAAAATATAATGCTTAACAACGTAGCTGGACACAAAGGTATTAGGGAAACCTGAACTGGCCAGCTACTTCATCTATACAGGAAATGATGAGAACCATGCTAAAATGCAAAACATGATATAATTTCATATGGATTATCTCCGCTTGAAAATAATACGTAAAAACTAATTTTAACAAAGTTATTGCTGACAGCATCTCACTGAAGAGCTGAGATTATGAGCGCCACTTTTGATAGAACAGTAACAACATTTGCAACACACAACTTTTCCTCAAAATAGCTAAACATTTCTTTAAAATCTTACCCCAGTCGCATGCATTTGCTCATATATCCAGGATCCAGGTTCTAAAATTCAGATAGTAGTGGGTACTTCATAACTATGAAATCTTGAAAATTATTGCAAACTAAATATTATTGAGAAAAATTAAGTAAAAAATATGTGCAGTATCTAGACTGAAAGAAGCAAGGTTTTTTCTATATTTGAATAGGGGCAAATAAATCACATGACTAAGCCTAAATTCCTAATTCCACATGCCTAAATTCCTTTTTCACAACAGGAACCACAAGTAACATGTATACACATATATGTATGCATACACACATGTTAAACATGCTCTTAAATTTAAATACATATTAACACATATAATATTTACATTTAAAAAGAGAAAAGAAATAAGACTAGCATAATCAATACTTTTCTGTAGTTCTCTGAAATTACTCAAAATAATTCAAATATTAGAATAACTGATAAGCTGTGCAATCCAAGGTTATAGTTCAGCCACATCAGAAATAACTTATTCAACTCCATTTCTCTGACCTTGAGTCAAGACAATATACCAGAGATCTTAACGCTCATCTGTATAAGAGAATTCATCAATTCAGAGTTTCAACCAACAATTAATTCTTCAAAGACTATATTCTGTAGACTCAGGGTCTTCATCTGCAACATTCCACATGGTAGCCACTACCTATAGGTAGTTATTGAGTCCCTAAAATGGGACTAGACATATACTGGTCTAGTCTCATTTAACTAAAGAAGTGAAATATTTCCCTTTTTTAATATTAATGATGTGTTGGAATTATACTTTAGATATATCACATTAAATAATACATATTATTTAAATAAATTTCAGCTGCTTTTTTAAAAATCTGGTTCCTAGACAATCTTACATTCCATATGTGGCTTGCATTATAATTCTGTTAAAAAGTGCTTCTTGTGTCACTAAATCTAGTACTTAACATTTTTTAAGCAAGTTCAAACCCTTTAAATAGGGAAGTTGTTCTTTATCCAACCCACACTATACTTTTGTGTTGGTCTTATCTTCCCAACTAGATTAGACACTCAGGTGATTAATAGGAAGTTACTTATTCACTGTATTTCACCGATTTATTTGATACTAAAAACTCAACTTCATTAGAAGAGGAGCTTAATCATTCAAGATCCATGAAACACATTTGCGTGAGAAGGGTGGCAGAATCAGTTCAGTTCAGTCGCTCAGTTGTGTCCGACTCTTTGTGACCCCATGAACTGCAGCACACCAGGCCTCCCTGTTCCATCACCAACTCTCAGAGTTCACTCAAACTCACGTCCATCGAGTCAGTGATGCCATCCAGCCATCTCATCCTCTATCATCCCCTTCTCCTCCTGCCCTCAATCCCTCCCAGCATCAGAGTCTTTTCCAATGAGTCAGCTCTTTGCACGAGGTGGCCAAAGTATTAGAGTTTCAGCTTTAACATAGTTCTTCCAAAGAACACCCAGAACTGATCTCCTTTAGAATGGACTGGTTGGATCTCCTTGCAGTCCAAGGGACTCTCAAGAGTCTTCTCCAACACCACAGTTCAAAAAGGTCACCCTAAAATATGCCTGTTTGGCAAAAGAATTATTTTGAACTGAAGGCACTTGAAAACTAGCGAATTCAAGGAAAGGCTTTCTCTGAACTCTCTTTATTTGGCTAAAGAGAGAACCCTGCCCCCCCCCCCAAAAAAAAACACAAAACCAAAAAACACAACTCAACTGTTTTAAATTACATCTAAGAGAGCTTCATTAACCAGGAAAGACTGACTCATCACAGAAGAGATTAGAAACTGACATCACTCCCAAACTTTGTTACAGATTAACACAGCCCCCATCTACTCTTCTACACGCCTAGTAATGTCTCTTAAAAATCATGTACTGCTCCTTATTAAGATGGCACGTAAGCTCTCAAATCTTACCATGCTTTAGGATATTTATTCAACTATTTTTCCCCCTGTAATATTACTGTGCATATCTGAGGTTATTGATATTTTTCCTGGCAATCTTGATTCCAGCTTGTGTTTCTTCCAGTCCAGCATTTCTCATGATATATTCTGCATATAAGTTAAATAAGCAGGGTGACAATATACAGCCTTGACGTACTCCTTTTCCTATTTGAAACCAGTCTGTTGTTCCATATCCAGTTCTAACTGTTGCTTCCTGACCTGCATACAGATTTCTCAAGAGGCAGGTTAGGTGGTCTGGTATTCCCATCTCTTTCAGAATTTTCCACAGTTTATTGTGATCCACAGTCAAAGGCTTTGGCATAGTCAATAAAGCAGAAATAGATGTTTTTCTGGAACTCTCTTGCTTTTTCCATGATCCATTCTGAAGGAGATCAGCCCTGGGAATTCTTTGGAAGGAATGATGCTAAAGCTGAAACTCCAGTACTTTGGCCACCTCATGCGAAGAGTTGATTCATTGGAAAAGACTCTGATGCTGGGAGGGATTGGGGGCAGGAGGAGAAGGGGACGATAGAGGATGAGATGGCTGGAGGGCATCACTGACTCGATGGACATGAGTCTGAGTGAACTCCAGGAGTTGGTGATGGACAGGGAGGCCTGGTGTGCTGCGATTCACAAATAGTCGGGTCGCAAAGAGTCAGGTCGCAAAGTCGGACACAACTGAGCGACTGAACTGAACTGAATATTACTGTGCACATAACATCAAAAAATTAATATATTTGTATACCTTTTCTCCTGTTAATCTTCCTTCTATCAGTTTATTTCATAAACCCAGCTATTAAACTTAGGAGAGCAAATGGAATGTCTTTCCTCCTCTGTACTCTAAAATATTTAATAAGGAACCCAAGATTCTTCCAATGAAGGCTTTTTTATCAACTTCTTAAATGCCTCCAGACATAGATGTAATAAGTCAATATATTTAGAATTTCTCCTTGAGAGGATTTTTTTTAATCACTAATATTTATCTTATTAATTAAATCTCATCTTGTAATGGATATCCCTTGATCCTTAAAACTATAGATAAAAGGTAGCCCTGAACAATCCTTTTAAATCAATATGATTTAAAATTTTTTTAATGTAGTGTAAAAACACACTCAACTTAGGTTCCTTACTTGTACCAAAAAACAGAGAAACTATATTTAAGTGTCTGTTAATTATCCTAAAGATAGCACATAACTAGTACCAATCTAGATGTACAAGAGAGAAGTTAATTCATTCCATGCAACAGATGGCCTTGGAGTACTAAGGCCCAGTTCTCTAGTGAGACCTACTGAAGAAATGACCAAAACCTTATACTACTTCAACATTAATGATTCACATGGGAAATGTTCATAATCAGAGTTGTGTTCTCTTGAGTAAAAAACCGATGTATCCAAGAAAACACACTCTCAAAACAGAACATTAACCATCTGTCTGGGAGACTGTGTAACTGTGCTCTGAAAAGACTTTCTAAGCGTCATTTAGAAAGACATGAACAAGAAGGGACTAGGGTCAGTAATATCTTGAACCTAGCATAGACATTCTACTAAACACTATCTTCATATAACTTACATTTATGAAGTCTATTTTATCTCAATTTTCAAAATATTAAGAAGTCACAGTCACATAATAAGAGTATCTGGTGACTTATACTTTACCTAAATATATCAAACCAAATCCTCCAGAGCCAATCAGCTTGCCCAGCACCCATTGTTTTCCTTCCATGTCATCCAGGATTGTGCCTTCCGGAAGTGGAATAGGAAGCTTGTATTTCTCTTTTCTTCTTGGTGGCATCACTTCTGTTGACAGAAGGAGTGAGGCTGTGATTAAAAATAAAAACAAAACAAAACTCCACTTAAATACGTTTCTCAAAATGTCTTCTGTGTACCTTCCCAGAAATTAGGATTCTGAAGTCAACTGGGATTGGGAAAGCCCACATATTATATTCAAACTGGAGATTCACCAACATTACAATATTGAAATTGAAGAGACACTGATACTAAAAAAATCAAAGCGTGTTGAACCTCACTTAACATTTCCAAAATTCAGTTAGGGGGTCAAAATACCTATTAATCATTCAGAATATACCTTAAATGAGTTAATTTCCAACTACAAAGAGAAAATAAATTTCATATATATGAAAATACTCCTTTCATTGAGAATGCTAAATGTCAAAGACAAAAAGCTCTTCAGTCACTAGAAAAAAAAAATACAGCTCTTTTAGGCTGAGATAACATGGACAATGGCAATGTACATCATTATCAAACCCAGCAACTGACACAAATCAATAAATATTGGTTAAATAAGCCCAGGATTTTCATGGATGCATAACTAAGCAGAGCACTAAGCCACTGTGCAGTTAGTTTTAAGGCTACCATACTACTGTTTCAACTTCTGCTTCTCTCTACCCTGTCCCTTCCCCATTATCACCGAAGCGAAAACTGCCCTGCCTTAGAAATTTATGCAGCACTACCAAAAACAGTGTAGAAACGCCATAGAATAGCCACACAACTTTAACCAATTAACTATAATTGTACATAGGCTAGTGAATCTTACTAGAGATTTTTGAGTAGGACTAGAAAATTTCTTAGGGAAAACAGAACACAGAGCATGTAAGCCTGAAACCAAGTTTGAAGGTAACCACAATCCTCTAAGTAGTTTCAAAGAATTTTTTTTAAACCTGGTGAGTGCCTTCGAAATGAAAGTAGTCTTCACTGTATAATCTACCCATCTTCTGAACGAGGTTTCTGTTCCTTCCAGTAGGCTTTCCCTGCTTCACTTGTATTAACCCAATGCCCTATCTTACTCAGCAGCAACACCCGGGTAGAGCAATATTCACTTGTCCTCCTAACTCGAACACCAAGGAAGCTGAGAATTCATATGAACAGTGCCCAAAAGAAGGAAAAGTTCTGACCAGTACTTTATACTGGGGGCTTCTCTGGGGGCTCAGACAATAAAGAATCTGCCTCCAATGCAGGAGACCTGGGTTGGATCCCAGGGTCAGGCAGATCCCCTGGAGAAGGGAATGGAAACCCACTCCAATATTCTTGCCCCACGGACAGGGTAGCCTCATGGGCTACAGACCATGGGGTTGCAAAGAGTCACACAATTGACTGACGTTTTCACTTTATATATACTGACCACTATCTTGACTTTAAATACTGGTATCCAACACTTATTTGCTGATTTAAAACCTTAAGTCTTCAGATAACAACTTTTCAGCATTAACAACATTCTCCATCAATATACAGAAGATAAAAACCGTTAGGGGCAAAGTCCGTGACACCAGAACTTGAGGCCTGAAAGGTGTCTATATAATGAACACCCGCGGCACGGATCCAGGGTTCAAAGCACAGGAGGAAGCGCCAACCTCCTCTCAAGGCAAGTTCCAGACAAGCTAGTCCCTGCTGTTTCAGGCAAGTTCCAGACAAGCTAGTCCCTGCTGTTTCAGGGCCCTCCCCGCTAGGATGAAAAGTGCTTAACACGAGTTTCCGGTGATAAACCGGTACCCAGAAGCCTGAACCCGAGCCGGGACTGGGCTTGGGGAGGCCTCGGAGACAGACCTTGACAGCGGGGCCAGGGGCGGCCCACCGCCCGCCTGACCCCTCGGCCTCCAAGACAGCCCCTTTACCTTCCCACCCACCCAACTCCCCACTTCTTGCCACGCCCATGGCCGGCCCGAGCCACCGGAAGCCCGCCGGCGTCCGGACTCTTCATTTCCTACCTCGAGCCCCTCTAGGCCGGGGGAAAGAGAAACCCAATCCCCTTTCCCGCCTAACTCCCCCGCCCCGCGTTTTGCGCAGACGCGTGGGGAAGGGGAGCCAGGATTTCGCGCTGAGTTTTAAAAAGTCAGAACCCACCGCGGAAGCAGGGAACCCTCCGGGGCCCGGGCGTCTCACTCTGACGGCAGTTCCTTCCCGGCCTGGGGCGCCGCGCGGGCGGGGCAAGCGGGACGCGGAAGTGTGGGGTCTCGCCGCGACTCCCAGGACCCGGGGACGAGGGAAGGCTTGCCAGGCGCTCGGCGCGCCCGGCGCCTCCCTTGGGCCTCGCGAGGCCGGGCGGGGCGGCGGGCCTCCAATCCCGCGGGGAGGCGGGCCCGGAGCCGGCGCGGCCCTCGGTAGGGGCCAAGCTAACTTTCTGCGCCTGGTGCCGCCTCACTCACCCAGGGCGGAGACGCCGTCCCGGGGTTGCCCGGGGGCAACCGTAATTAACTTTAAAACTATAAAAACATTTTCTAATTTTTTTGGTCTGTGAAGTGGAAATAAGCCCATTTAGGTCAATAAAATTTGTTAAATTAAAAAAATTATTCTGGTATTTCTTAAAATGATAAGGAAGACTATTCAAAACTCTTGCAATAGAATGTAACCATTCTACCTCCCAGCCGCCAGGCCGGCACAGAGCTTTGTAACATTGAGCATGGATACATGTGTGTGTATATTGCTGAGTCCTTTCGGTGTTCACCTGAAACTACCACAACTTTGCTAATTGGCTATACCCCCATACAAAATAAAAAGTTTCAAAGTTTGAAAAAAGAACTCTTGAAATAGGAGAAAGAGCCATGCTCAATTCCAATTATGGACAGAAAACAAAAGTGGGAATTTATGGCCAAGGAACAGGTTGGGGTCAGTGGATAGAAAATTACTAAGAGGAAATATCAGGGCAAAGAGTTGTTCAGTCGCCCAGTTCAGTACCATTCTTTGCGACCCCATGAACTGCAGCATGCCAGGCCTCATTGTCCCTCACCATCTCCTGGAGTTTGCCCAAGTTCATGTTCATTGCATTGATGATACCCTCCATCCATCTCCTCCTCTGTCGCCCTTTTCTCCTTCTGCCCTCAATCTTTCTTAGCATCAGGGACTTTTCCAACAAGTCTGTTCGCATCAGATGACCAAAATACTGGAGCTTCAGCTTCAGTGTCAGTCCTTCCAGTGAATATTCAGGGTTAATCTCCCTTAAGACTGACTAGTTTGATCTCCTTGCCATCCAAGGGATTTTCAGGAGTCTTCTCCAGTATCACAGTTGAAAGGCATCAGTTCTTTGGAATTCTATCCTCTTTATGGTGTCCAGCTCTCACAACCATACGTGACCACTGGGAGGACCACAGCCTTGACTATATGGACCTTTGTCTGCAGAGTAATGTCTCTGCTTTACAACACGCTGTTTGTCATCGCTTTCCCGCCAAGAAGCAATCATCTGATTTCATGGCTGCAGTCACTGTCCACAGTATTTTGGAGACCAAGAAGAGGGAATCTGTCACTACTTCCACCTTTTCCCCTTCTATTTGCCATGCAGTAATGGGGCCGGATGCCATGATATTTACTAGGAGGAAATATCAGGGGGTAAAGAGAGTACTTGCTAAATAGTGCTAACAGCCTCCATCTCCAAATACCATCACGTTGGGAATTACATTCAACATGCAAATTTTAGGAGGGCACAAACACTTAGCCCATGACAGTTAGTAAATCCTGCAAGCTCAACTTTCAAAATATACCCACAATCCATCACTTACTGCTGCCCCTACTTCTGTCTTTCTGGTTGAAACCACATGTCTTTGCTGGAGACTGATAGTACCATCCTAAAAGCAATCCTATTTATCACCCTTCCACTCCTTCAGTCTCTTCACAACAAACAGCCACGTGGTCTTTTTTGAAAAGCTTAGATCACTCCTCTGCTGAAAACACTTCAGTGCCATTCTAATTCAGTCATTGTTAGCCAGTCCTCATTATTACCTAAAACAGTGTTTTTCAACTTTGGTGCTATTGACGCTTGGGCCAGACAACTCCTTGTTAACAAAGAAAAGAAGCTCAACACCTAACTTACATGCCACAGAAAAATTAACTTGAAATTGATCATAAACCTAAATCTAAATACAAGAGTTAAAGCTATAAAACTTTTGGAAGAAAACCTGGGAAAAAGATTTTATCTTGGAACAGGTAAATCTTTGTAATCTTTGAATTTGTGTAATGAGAATATACCTGGGGGCAGGGGGAAAGCTGAAAACCTAAATAAAGATATTCATAAATTAACTTCATAATTATTAAAAACTTTTGCTCTTCAGAAAGCACTAAGACACCAAGTTTTAGTGTGCATGTGGAATAACTGGAACTCTCTTAAACTCCTGGTAGGGATCCAAAATAGCACAGCTACTTTGGAAAACAGTTTGTCAGTTTTTCACAATGTTAAACATATAATTAGCATATGACCCAGTCAGTATTCATGTTCCTAAATATTTACCCAAGAGAAATATGAACCTATATCTACACAGTGACTTGTATTACCTGATTACAAAGGGGCTAGTGGAACTTTTTGGAATTCTTGATTGTGGCAGTGATTACATGATTATACATTTGTCAAAATTCTTTTAATTGTACACTTAAAATTCAAGAATTGTATTGTTTGTAAGTTATGCTTCAACAAAACTGTTAAAAAGGAAAGAATGACTGAAGAGAAAGATGGGAGGAACCTGAATCCTTGAGACCATTATTTCTCATGTTAGGTAGCTAGAATAGGGAAAAGGAGTCCAAAATGGTGGTGGCTAAAAGACAAGGAAGGAAAAAGCCCACAAAAATAGAACAGAGGAAGGTCAAAGAAAGGTCCGAGGACTGGAGTGAGGACTTCAGGTGGAATGGCACTCCTGGCTAAGCCCAATTTGCATAGGACAGGCCCAGCGGAAAGAAAAAAAGCATAAAAAGAGGAGCCAAAGGGCTTTCTCTCTCTGTCTCTCTCTCTCTCTCTCTGGGGCGCTCTTCTCTTTGCATCTTTGGATCGACATGCCCTCATGACTCACAGATGGATTTTCCTGCTATCTTCTAAATAAAATAGAGCTGTAACACTGATCTGTAACACTGATTTGTCTAAGAGCTATAACACGGTCCATTTGAGACCTGAGAGCTATAACATGGTCTGTCCAAGACCCAAGAGCTGTGACACACTGAGGGGTCTTTAATGTCCATCACTCCAAATCTTTGTTGTGACTAGACAAAAACCGAAGGCATACACTCACCTCACATCTCTGGTGCCCTGACTCAGGTTTAACCTGGCTGAAACAACCTCTGCGCAGAAGAGGCCAAGCACAGCAGGAGCCCAACTCAGTGACACTCCCACAGTAGAAGCGACCGGGAAGAAAACCCAGCGCAGGGGAAGGCCCATCATGCTGGAAACCAAGACAGCAAAAAATGAACTCAACAGAAAGCTCACGCGGTTCAGCCTCAGTTTCCAGAAAACCTCTGGTTAAGATGGGAAATAACCAATCCACTTCCCGGCAGACATCCCTGAGATACCTCCTTGATAACTGGAAGCTGTTCGATCCTCTAACTCTGAAGAGGAGTCGCTTAAAATTCTTTTGTGCCACTGCATGGCCACAGTATCCACTGGAGGACGAAGAACACTGGCCTGAGGATGGGAGTTTAAATTACAATATCATCCTGCAGCTAGAATTATTCTGCAAAAAACAAGGAAAATGGACAGAGATCCCCTATGTCCAAATTTTCTTCTGACTAAGAGATATGAAGGAATTATGTCTTAAGTATGGGATTGTTGTATGCCCTAAAAGTGAGCCTACTAGACAGATGATGTTAGGCACAGGCAACCAAGAGAAGGAACCCCCCCCCTCCAAAAGGCTCACCTCCCATGCCCCCCAAAAGACTGGAGCCTCCCATAGCTCCTGAATTGTCTGGTGCTTCTTCCTTGTATCCAAATGTGCCCCCATATCCAGGAGCACCCCCTCCACAAAAGCCAGCTTGAGTATGTCCCTTAGTTGAAAATGGAGGAGAATTCAGATCAACCTGGGTCCATAAGCCCTTCTCCCTCTTAGAACTAAGACAGATCAAACAAGACCTGGGAAGCTATAGAGATGACCCAGGCAAATATATAGATACATTCCAACATATTACCTTGGCCTTTGACTTGACATGGAAGGACATCATGGTTGTATTTAGTCAAACTTTATCTGACCCTGAAATTACTAGGGTCTTAAAGGAAGCCCAAAGGTATGCAACAGGGCTTCACATGTCAAGTGATAGATACCTAGTAGGGAAAACTGCAGTCCCCTTCTCTGATCCTAATTGGAATTCTAATGACCCTGAGCACATCTAGGAAAGAGATCATTTTCTAATCTGTGTGAAGGCAGGATTAAAAGCAGCCCAACAAAAAGTAATCAGCTATGCCCGGGTCTTAGGAATAACTCAGGAGCCCAACAACAACCCCATTGCCTTTCTGGAAAGGCTAAAAGTGGCCCTCCAAAAGTTTACCAATCTGGACTTAGACTCTTATGAGGGACAGGTGATTTTAAAGGCCAAATTCCTGTCCCAGTGTGCATCAGATATCAGAATTAAGTTACAACAGCTACAGCAGCAGGACCCCGCTGCCTCTTTAGATGAGATGATCCAGACAGCCACCAATACCTTTTATAACAGAGAACAGGAAAAGAAGGCCAAGACCCAGGAGAGGGAGAGAAGGAAAGAGACAAGGCATGCCCAGATGCTGGCCACCCTCCAGAGAAGCCCTATGGCACACCCTGATTCCTTGAAGGATAAGGCACTAGGCAAATGCCTAATCTGTAGACAGATTGGGCATTGGGCCAAAGAGTGTTCAAACTGTCACAAGTCTCCTAGAATGGCTTGCCATAAATGCCATCAACTGGGACACTGGGTGGCACTCTGCCCTCGGGACCCAAGAGCCTCAAGGTCAAGTGCCAAGCCTACCCTCATGATGGTTCAAGAGGACTGAAGCAGCCCACTCCAGCCAGCCTGCCTGTCACAGATAACCATCACAGGGCTGGAGCCAAGGGGGCAACTGGATGTGGCAGGTAGGTCTGAGAATTTCTTGGTTGACACAGGAGCTACCTACTCTGTCTTGATCTCCTACTCCGGAGACTTCTCCTCCCAAATCTGTACCATTTTGGGTGCTACAGGAAAAACAACTACTAAAAGATTCACCTGAGCACTTCTTTGTTGCTGGGATGAACAAGTATTTTCCCACCAGTTTCTGGTGGTCCCTGAGTGTCCTACTCCCTTATTGGAAAGAGATATACTCACTAAATTGGGGACCACCCTTACGATGGGAAGCTTTTCAGCCCCTAGAACTCTACAGCTCCTGGTTACTACTGAAGAACCTGTTACACCTTCTTCAATAGAGAGGGACCAAAAACTATGGAAAGACAAAATTAACCCCCAGGTGTGGGACCAGGGAATTCCTGGACGAGCCCACCAAGTTGAACCGGTCATCACTGTCCTCCGAGATTTCACTCGGTTTCCTAACCAGAAACAATATCTCCTCAAAAGAGAGGCTCAGGAGGGACTATAACCTTTAATAAATAAATTCCTTGCTTGTGGGCTATCAGTTCAGTCCAGTTCAGTCGCTCAGTCGTGTCCGACTCTTTGCAACCCCATGAATCGCAGCACACCAGGCTCCCTGTCCATCACCAACTCCTGGAGTTCAACTCAGACTCATGTCCATCGAGTCAGTGATGCCATCCAGCCATCTCATCTTCTGTCGTCCCCTTCTCCTCCTGCCCCCAATCCCTCCCAGCATCAGGGTCTTTTCCAATGAGTCAACTTTTCACTTGAGGTGGCCAAAGTACTGGAGTTTCAGCTGTAGCATTTTTCCTTCCAAAGAAATCCCAGGGCTGATCTCCTTCAGAAGGGACAGGTTGGATCTCCTTGCAGTCCAAGGGACTCTCAAGAGTCTCCTCCAACACCACAATTCAAACTCATCAATTCTTTGGCGCTCAGCCTTCTTCACAGTCCAACTCTCACATCCATACATGACTACTGGAAAAACCATGGCCTTGACTAGACAGACCTTAGTTGGTAAAGTAATATCTCTGCTTTTGAATATGCTATCTAGGTTGGTCATAACTTTTCTTCCAAGGGGTGTCTTTTAATTTCATGTTTGCAGCCACCATCTGCAGTGATTTTGGAGCCCCCCAAAATAAAGTCTGACACTGTTTCCACTGTTTCCCCATCTATTTCCCATGAAGTGATGGGACTAGATGCCATCAGTCCCACCAATTCACCATGTAACACCCCAGTCCTTTCAGTAAAGAAAAAGGACGGAACCTGGTGAACGGTTCAAGATCTCTGGATCATAAATGAAGCTGTAGTCTCCCTCCATCCTACATTACCCAGTCCTTACGTAATCTTGGGAGAAATCCCACCCAGTGCCAAGTGGTTTACAGTCTTGGATCTCAAAGATGCATTTTTTTGCATACATTGGCTAAAGAATCCCAATATCTTTTTGCTTTTGAGTGGGAGGCCCCAGGAGAAAAATACCAACAGATGACTTGGACAGTATTACCTCAGGGGTTCAGAGATAGCCCCCACTTGTTTGAACAGGCCCTTAGCTGGGATCTCCTAGATCTGGACCTGGGACCTAATGGGAAAATATTACAATATGTAGATGACCTACTAATCTGCTCTCCAGATGGGAAATTACCCAACAACATGCAATTCAGGTTCTAAACTTTTTGGCAGAATGTCTCCCGTGCTAAGGCACAGATGGTTGAGACGAAAGTCACTTACCTGGGAGTTCAGATTACATATCGGTCTAGGAGGCTGTCCTCTGACCGGGTACAAGGAATCCTCCAGTTGCCCTCCCCCACGACTCGAAAACAATTGCGAGTTTTCCTGGGGCTAACTGGGTATTGTGGAATCTGGATACCCAACAATAGTCTAATTGCCCAGCCCTTATATGAAAGCTTAAAGGGATGAGATGATTCAATCCCACTGATGTGGAGAACTCCTCAAAAGAAGGCAGAGGCTACACTAAAACAGGCCTTAACTCAGGCACCTGTATTGAGTTTGCCAGACCCAGAAAAAGCATTCCAAATTTATGTCCATGAAAGAGAGGGAATAGCCTTGGGGGTGTTATACCATGGCCATTGGACAATTCCAACAGGATATAAGCTTGTGGGGTATGAACCAGGACCCAAAAGATTCTAAGGAGTCCCCACTATCTGTTCCAGGGACTCAAGTCCTAATTAAAGTCTGGAAAGATGGGTCCCCAAAGGCTCAACTCCAGCCACATGGAAGAGCCCCTACCCTGTAATACTTTCTATCCCCACAGCAGTCAAGGTGCCAGGACATGACTCCTGGATTCACTACTCACGAGTCAAGCCGTGGAAGAAAACAGAACAGGACACTCAATACACCTGTGAGCCCCTGGGAGATCTCAGATACCTATTCAGGATTACAAATGAGTGCCATTCTAATGAACACCCCAACATTAAGTTTCTGGGGATAAGATTTCTCAGGATAGCTCTAAAGAGCTAACACAGCTTGACAGAGGTTGTACTCCAAAACAGACAGGAGATAGATCTTCTGATCCCTGAACAAGGAGGGACTTGAGCCATCCTGGTGATGTGAATTTATAATTGGCTAATGCCCCTACTAGTCCTTGTTATGCTATATTGATACTGCTTTAAATTGCTCCATGTATTATCAATTGTCTAACCTGTTTTGTCTCTGACCAGGTCAACAAGCTACAACATGCAGTGCAGTTCAACAAAGATATAAAACTACAGCCGACCGCAAAAATGTCACACACCCTTAGATGGACACCGCTATAAGGACTCTGAGGCTTGAGACTAGCAAGAGGGGGAGGCCCAATACCCTTCGCCATCCCAATTCAGCAGGAAGTAGCCAGAAAGACCTCGACGCCCCTATTCTCAAAGAATTGGGCCTCCCATCTCTTGAGGGGGGAATGTTAGGTAGTTAGAATAGGGAAAAGCAGTCCAAAATGGCAGTGGCTAAAAGACAAGAAAGGAAAAAACCCGCAAAAATAGAACAGAGGAAGGTCAAAGGACGGTCTGAGGACTGGAGTGAGGACTTCAGGTAGAATGGCACTCCTGGCTAAGCCCAATTTGCATAGGACAGGCCCAGGGGGAAGAAAAAAAACATAAAAAGGGAGCCAAAGGGCTTTCTCTTTTTTTCCTCTCTCTCTTTTTCTCTCTCTCTCTCTGTCTCTCTCTCTCTCTCTCTCTCTCTCTCTCGCTGGGGCGCTCTTCTCTTTGCATCTTTGGATTGATGTGCCCTCACGCCTCAAAGATGGATTTTCCTGCTATCTTCTAAATAGAGCTGTAACACTGAGCTGTAACACTGATTTGTTTAAGAGCTATAACACAGTCGGTTCAAGACCTGAGAGCTGTGACACTCCGAGGGGGCTTTAATGTCCGTCACTCCAAATCTTTGTTGTGATGAGACAAAAACTGAGGAGCATACACTCGCCTGACACTCACTCACCTAACCTTGAGGCCACCATACTTTTCATAGTCATGCATGAAGTATCAGCAGAAGTATCCTTACTGTTAAAGCCACTTGGCATTTGTTCTATGTTTCTCGCAGTCAAAATCTTCTTAACAGATAAAGTTTCAAGCGCTAATGAAATTAAAATGCTAATAAACTTGTACTAAATAAAAATGAGAACAGAAGTGCAGGTAAACCTGTGTTGAGAATATGTGGGATGTTTTTAAGTGTTAGTATTTAATGCAGAATTTTATAATTCAGAGCATATTGCTATGTGTATGCTTCAAGATGAAAACTGACAGAATATAGAAATACAAATTTTGAAACTAGTGAAAGAACATCTTCTGAATGAACATGATGAGAAACAAGAAAGAAAAGAGAATTTAGACGTGAAAGCAGTGAAGTATGAATCATCAGAAGAAAAAATGCAGGGAAAAACAAGGTTTTCAAACAACACTATTTTGATAGATCTCATAGAGTATGAATGCTTTACCACAAACACACACAAACAAAAGGACTTTCTTGGCGGTGTGCCAGCCTGTAGGTATGGCATGGGTTCTGCTTTTCAAAGAACCAGGTGCTATAGAAATACTTGCATTGGTTCAAAGAAAAAAGAAAACCCTCAGCATTTAGCTAGCATACTTTACAATGCCAAGATCATTTCAAATCAATTAAAGTGTTAAAGATGTTGCATAGACAAGACATTTACAAAAATCCAATCTTTGTTATTTAATGTGAGAAAAGGAGATCAGTTCACTGGAAACATTTTGCCTGCCAAACAAGCTAGTTCTGTTTTATAAAAATCAGGAGGCCATTTGCACTCACAAATGCACAATCCCTGGAGCACTCAGCAGTTACTGACACAGAAATTTTGAAAATAATAGTATTCAGATAAATGGAATCTCAAAGCTATCAGATAAACAATTGGACCAAATGCTATGCCCTTAATATTCTTCACATACAAGACCATTACAAAGTACGAACGTGTTTGTCCAAAAGACATAATCTTGATTGTCCATATAAATGAAAGACAAGGACACAATAAAATGTCTTTATGTCATTTGTCAGTGTGTCAGTTCAGTTCAGTTCAGTTCAGTCACTCAGTCGTGTCTGACTCTTTGTGACCCTATGGACTGCAGCAGGCCAGGCTTCCCTGTCCATCACCAACTCTCAGAGCTTGCTCAAACTCATGTCCATTGAGTCAGTGATGCCATAGAACCATCTCATCCTCTGTCATCCCCTTCTCCTCCTGCCTTCAATCTTTCCCAGCATCAGGATCTTTTCTAATGATCGTTTCTTCACATCAGGTGGCCAAAGTATTTGAGTTTCAGCTTCAGCATCAGTCCTTCCAATGAATATTCAGGACTGATTCCCTTTAGGATGGACTGGTTTGATCTCTTTGTAGTCTAAGAGTCTTCTCCAACACCACAGTTCAAAAGTATCAACTCTTCACCACTCAGCTTTCTTTATAGTCCAACTCTTACATCCATCCATACTTGACTACTGGAAAAGCCATAGCTTTGACTAGATGGGCCTTTGTCGGCAAAGTAATGTCTCTGTTTTTTAATATGCTGTCTAGATTGGTCATAGCTTTTCTTCTGAGGAGAAAGCGTCTTTTAGTTTCATGGCTGCAGTCACCATCTGCAGTGATTTTGGAGCCCAAGAAAATAAAGTCTGTCAGTGTTTCCATTGTCTCCCCATCTAGTTGCCATGAAGTGATGGGACTGGATGCCATGATCTTAGTTTTCTGAATGCTGAGCTTAAGCCAACTTTTTCACTCTCCTCTTTCACTTTCATCAAGAGGCTCTTTAGTTCTTCACTTCCTGCCATAAGGGTGGTGTCATCTGCATATCTGAAGTTATTCATATTTCTCCCAACAATCTTGATTCCAGCCTGTGCTTCATCCAGCCCAGCATTTTGCATATACTCTGCATATAAGTTAAATACGCAGGATGACAATATACAACCTTGAAATACTCCTTTCCCTATTTGGAATCAGTTTGTTGTTCCATGCCTAGTTCTAACTGTTGCTTCTTGAACTGCATACAGATTTCTCAGGAGGCAGGTCAGGTATTTCCATCTATTTCAGAATTTTCCAGTTGTTGTGATCCACACAGTCAAAGACTTTGGTTCAATTAAGCAGAAATAGGTGTTTTTCTCAAACTCTCTTGCTTTTTCTATGTTTCAATGGATGTTGGCAATTTGATCTCTGGTTTCTCTGCCTTTTCTAAATCCAGCCTGAACATCTGGAAGTTCACAGTTCATGTACTGTTGAAGCCTGGCTTGGAGAATTTTGAGCATTACTTTGCTAGTATGTCAATGATTCCATAAAATAGTTTCCAGAGATATTAATCAGTAGAGCTCTGTTGCTAAACAACTGGAAGGAAGTATGTATTGAATTATATCTCAAACTAAATGTAGTAAAACCTAATACTGGCTAGTCAAAAGTGTGCTTCTTAGTCCTACGGTATCCATTCCCCAATACAAGCATCATAAAAGGTTAAGCAAGCGTTAGTCGCCCAGTCATGCCCGACTCTTTGTGACCCCATAGACTGTAGCCCACCTGACTCTTCTGTCCACAAGATTTTCCAGGCAAGGATACTGGAGTGGGTTGCCATTTCCTTCTCCAAGGGATCTTCGTGACCCAGGGATCGAACCCAGGTCTCCTGCACTGCAGGCATAGTCTTTACTGACTGAGCTACAAGGGAGGAACCATAAAAGGCTAATTAATCATAAAACTGCTTTCACCCTTTACATCCTCTTTCTCCCCACCAATATGCCTGCAATAAGCAAAACATGAACTGGAAAAGGAGGAAGGGAAACTTGCTGAATGATTTTTAAGTGGAAGCTGTGCTTTCAATAAGAATTAAGCTGATGATATATTCAAAGTAGAGGTGTCCTGCAGTCCACAGTTTTAGACTTTCTTTTCCCATATTTTCAGCACCACTGTCTTTCTGTTTTTAATTCTAAGGTCTTATAGGTCTTGATCTAAGGTTGTCTGAGATAAAATGATGGAGGATCTTTAATGCTTGATAAGAAATCTGGGTTTGACACTACAGATCTGTGCTGTCCAGTACACTAGTTATAAAACACTTATGACCATTTGCATTTCAATTAATTGAAACTCAGCACAATTTAAAGTTCAGTACCTTAGTTTCACAAGCCGTGTCTCAAATGCTCAATAGCCACGTGTAGCTTGTAGCTACCTCATTGGATGGAACAGGTTATGGACTATTTCTGTGATCATAGAAAGTTTTGTTGGACAGAACTACTACAGGCAATGGAGAATCAATGGAAACTTGAGCAGGAGGCTGACACTAACTGCTCATGTGTGATAGCCCCACAGCTTATAGAGTGGTGTGTATGTGACGGGTCTGTTTCTCAGCCAATATCATGTTATTTTGATTACAGTAATTTTAGAATAGATTTAATTTCTTTTTATATTGTCTTGGATATTTTCATATTATGTGTACATATTCTATTTTTATAAACATAGAAAATAATGTGGAAGTTAGACATTATTCTGATACTGATTACTTTGGGTTCTGTCAGTATGTGGAACAGGAAAGCTGGGATTGAATTAATATTTTATTTTAGATCTCTGAAATGTTTTACTCACTGTGACAAAGAAAAACACATGAGTGTTATTTCTATAAAATGAAATAAATGATATACTCATTGCCTTACCACATTTGTTCTTTTAAAAAAGTTCTCAGGGAAGATAATTAGGTACCCAGTTGAATGTAGATATTTTATAGTTTAAAGGGATGTATATTCTTTTTTTCTATATAGAGGGTCCAAAATAATATTATATCAAATAAACTCCCTTTCTTAGAGGACAATGAAATACAATGTTGCTTATATTCCACTTTCTGTGAATGAACTATATTAGATGAAAAAAAATCAGATAATTGGGGTCACTTCAGGAAACAATTGGATAAAATTAATGATCTATTGTGTTGGTCTCAGTTCTGGAAGGCCCATGCTTTATTTAGCCACCTCAAGCACACAAGAGCAAAATTCTTCTTATTCAAGTATATTTAAGAGGATATTTATAAGCCATTCTTAGGAAATAATTCTAATGGATTACAGCCATAACTAGTGTTAGAAGTTCTTCTTTCCAAGATTGTTTTCCAATAATGCTGTTCAAAAGAATAACTTTATTTGAGGATAGTAATCTCATTTTCTGTCTGAATGTTATCCACACCTTAGTGTTTCATATCCTCACACATATGTGATTGAGTTTCATCTGATGCCACTTGAATTCACTTCTAAAATGGAGGAATTCTAGCACTCTTTCATACCTCATGGAGCTTTCTCTTTTCTCCTCTGCCAGGTTATGGAGAAGAAGGCTACAAAAACCATTCCCTAGTAGTGAAGTTAGTAATGCTGAATTGATTTGATAGGGGTGATGAACATTCAAATGCAAGTATATTAGAATGAATCAACAGAGTGAAGTATTCTTGACAGTGCTCATTCATTTCACAAGGTACTCAATCAACTATGAAATGTAAATGTTACTAGAGTCATGAATTTTTCCTCTGAAGCAATCGGGACAATCTATTACAGGATATTTCACGCTATATGGATACTCTTGAGTTTTTAATATACATAGTAATTTCCTAGAATGCAGTACCTACCCATAACAAAAATAAACTGATAAATAGACAACCAAAAGATAGAGGGTAAGGAAACCAGAGTTTGGTAAAGAAATCATTGCCAGCTTCTGGGCAAGATAATGACAAGGGCAGACTTTTATCTTCCAGCTTTCAAATTCTGATTGTGATGCCCAATACCATATTTGTTTTAAATGGGAAAGAGGAAAAAATTCCACATTAGCAATAAAAAGTAAAGATGCATACTGGCCATATGTAAGATATTTTTTGAAACATTTCTGTTAAAAGTAATACAGATAGAATGGTATTAAAGGAAGTCATGGAGTGCCAATGTCAAATATCCTCTTTTAAAGAGCAATGTATTCATAATGCAGTAAAGAAAACAGTGATAAATTACTAACACCATCCTCTGAAATTTAGAAATATTAGGGTTAAACTTGAAGTCCAGGCATTGTATCATTAGGAGCATAACCTCATGTATATGGACCAAAATATTTGGACCATATCAAGGGCAAAACATATTATATAACTATGAGCAGCCAACACTGCATCTTGTTCCCTACACCAAGAAAGGAAAACATTTAGAATAGTGCCCAGTGCAAATAGTTTGAATGAACACATGAAATTTAAAAATAGAAACAAACCTGCAACCTGGCACTGACTTGGGGACTGAAAAACAAAGATGAGAGGTGATGTTCATGCTCTGCGGCTAAGAAAGATTAACAAAATAGAGCAGAGGATGAAATGCAATGGCCAGAAATCACCAAGGAGAGGCCAGAAACAGCAATTCAGATTCAGTCACTTACTCAAATATTACTTGTACTTGGCTCTGGAGGTAGACTGTAACAAAAGACATAGTCTTTGCCTTCTTAAAACTTATAGCCTTTTAGAGGGGACAGGCATTAAATAATCACTGAGAGAATTTATAGGATTCTATTAGCAGCTATAACAGGAGGAGCTAATTTTAACTGGCAGGCAAGGTCATGGGAAACCTTTGAGAGACTGACACTTAAAATGAGACCTGAAGGATGAAGAGTTGTTAGGAGGCAGACCAGGTGGGGAGAAAAAACATTTCATGGAGGAAAGGATTTATGCAAAGTCCTGAGCTAGGAAGAAACTTGATGTATTTAAGGCCCCAAAAGGATGACAGTGAGAGATGACAGAGACAGCTGATCCTGGAGAGGTCGGCGCAGGACAGATAATGTTGAGTTCTATGAGTTTAAAGTTTTTTTTTTCCAAAGTAAAATGAATAGCCACTGAAGAATTTAAACAAGGGAGTGACATGATACTATCTACATTTTAGGATTACTCTGAGTAATCATTGTCTCAATAATTCATAGTGGGGAATGGCAAATGGTTATTAAAATTTGTAAGCACTTACTGAGACCTCAGAAATTATTTGGGAAACAACTACACTATCTTCACACGCATTGAATGGGAGCCTAAATTACTTCATTTCTATGACAGAGGAGTTATTTCAAAACCCTTAAGGTTTGGGAAGATATCAGAGTTACACTATTATATTGTAACTTTTTACATTTATTACTTGATCTATACAGGAGATATTAGTGAGAAAACCATATCTATTTTGATTCAGCCTAAGACTAAGAAAGTATAGACAGTCCTCTGTGGATGACCAAACATAGAAAAATCACCACACTCAAGGAAAGAAGCTCTTATTTACACTATATTCCTTTTTTGAAAAATCAAAACTACCTATTTCAAATAATAAAATTCCTACAATAAACAGAAAAACACTCTAAAATTTTCTTGAGTCATGTGCAAAGTAAAACAAGCCTTTTTTACTATGAAACTGATAGTCAGTCAGTCAGTCAGTTCAGTCGCTTAGTCGTGTCCGACTCTTTGTGACCCAATGAATCACAGCACACCAGGCCTCCCTGTCCATCACCGACTCCCAGAGTTCACTCAGAGTCACGTCCATCGAGTCAGTGATGCCATCCAGCCATCTCATCCTCAGTCGTCCCCTTCTCCTCCTGCCCCCAATCCCTCCCAGCATCACAGTCTTTTCCAATGAGTCAACCCTTCACATGAGGTGGCCAAAGTACTGGAGTTTCAGCTTTAGCATCATTCCTTCCAAAGAACATCCAGGGCTGATCTCCTTCAGAAAGGACTGGTTGGCTCTCCTTGCAGTCCAAGGGACTCTCAAGAGTCTTCTCCAACACCACAGTTCAAAAGCATCAATTCTTCGGCGCTCAGCCTTCTTCACAGTCCAACTCTCACATCCATACATGACCACTGGGAAAACCATAGCCTTGACTAGACGGACCTTAGTCGGCAAAGTAATGTCTCTGCTTTTGAATATGCTCTCTAGGTTGGTCATAACTTTTCTTCCAAGGAGTAAGTAGTATGTTTTAAATTCTTATTACTGTTTAATAAATTAACACAAAGTTATGACTTAAGTAACACAAATTTATCCTCTTATGGAGCCGGAGGTTAGAAATCTTAAAATCAACATGAGAGTAGGTTGTGTTCCTCTGGACACTGTAGGGAAGGGTCAATTTCCTTGAGTTTTCTAGCTTCCACAGGCTGCCTACACTCTTTGGCCTGTGGTTCCATGTTCTGCTTTTAGAGCCTAGCAGTGTAGCATCTTCCAGTATTCCTCTCTGGTTCTGATTTTCCTGATCTCTCTTATATGGACCTTTGATAATACACTGCACCGACCCAGATAATCCAGAATAATGTTTCCTTCTCACGATCCTTAACATAATCTCGTTTACAAGGTCTTTTGCCATGTAAAGTAACATTCACAGTTTTTAGAGATCAGAACATGGACATCTTTAGTGGGTGTGCAGCAGTGGTGTGTCATTATTCTAACTACCACAAAGCATTCTAGAAAAAAATTCTCATGGATCAAAGATTTAAAAAAAATTAAAAAACACATAACATAATTCTAAATTACAAAGCAAAGCTGTAAGTAACCCAAGTTGTTACATCTGAAAAGGCAATATTAGTAATATAGAAGATAAACTTACAAAAATATTTTAGAATTCAAAAGAAAGGATAACAAGCTTCAGAGATAAGGGAAAATATCCATAATATGGCAGGACAAAAATCTACTTACCAGCGATTAAATGAACCTCAAAGATTACTCTCTAAGACTTTAAATAAAAGAAGAAAAAGAATCGACCACAGAGCTATAAATAAAATGATTTTGACTTAAGAATGCTAAATCCAGTCAAGTTATTTTTATGCATGATGATGCAAATGGAGATATCATCAAATAAGTAAAAGTCAGAATATATACTAGCAAATCGACTTGAATAAAGTGTCTATGGACATGGAGGAAAAAAATACTAAAATAAGTCAAAAGTAAGAACAAAGGTTTTTTTCTATCTATTCATAACTGTACCACTAAGGGAAGAAAATTTCATTGGCTGGACAACTTGGAGGGAAAACTGCTCTCTAGAATTAAGAAAAATATGAAGTTCTTGGAGATTTACAGGAGTAAGATAGGAGAAAGAAAGAACATGAAAACCAGAGAGATGGTATGAAGCTGGATATTGAATGAAGTAAGAGATCATTATGGAAACGTTGGCTATAGGAGAAACCAAAGATCGTTCAAGAATGATAATGTCTACTGTTTCACTTAAAGTTGTTTGAGTTGCTGTGATTTCAACTTCTCTTTTACCTTCCTCCCATTTGTTTCCCAGTTTGTGCGAGTGTGTAAATTGAAGAATTCATGTCTACATCTGAGCAAATGTGACTCAAATCAGAAATGGCACATGAAGAAGTAACATACCAGAAGTAGCCATGAGAATGCAAGCCCCTAAAAATCCATAGAAATTTTAAAGGGTGGATCTGAAAAGACTGGAAAGCACCTGGTTATCATTTCAATTGCATGTAAATTATAAAAATTACAGTTCGAATATAATGGTAGTAGCCATTGATGATTTGAACTCCAAATAAGTAGTTTAAATATCATTTTAAATGTATTTAAAAGATTTCTTTATTTGACCTCTCAACTTTAGCAATTTTTTCCTCCACTCCTACTGAAGTCAAGTCAACTGAAGTCAGTTACTCTGAAGGGAGGTAGGAAATTGGCAATCATACCTTTGGTGTCATCACCAAAAAAATGCATTCTTTCCCATCTCAGGTCTCTTCCTTGGGCTTCCATAATATCAATAATTTCCTGGCGCTTCTTCTAGTCTACTGGCTATTCATTCTAAATGTACTTTGCTTAATCTGTCTCAACTCAGCCTTTATTCAGGGCTCAGACACTGATCATCTTTTATTCTATCTAGTACCAAAGCTTTAAATGCAATGTATATGTTGTAGACTTCAAAATTTATATCCTCAGCTGTTTCAGTTACCATTTGGAGTGATAAACAATCCAAACTTAGTGGCATAAAACAAGTGTTATCTTACTAAGCTCACATATTCTGTGTGTCAGAGACTTAGAGAGGATGGCATGCCCTTGTTGGGTGATTTGCAGGCTAGGGGTGACTCACAGCCTGAGGGCTAGCACCATCTGAAGGTCTGATCACTCAGGTATTCGGACTAGAAGACCCGACTGATGACTCTAGAGCTCAAATAATATTCTACAAGGACAAATACAACGATTAAGTGTCTCGTGAGACGTTTGTCTTGGAACATCAGAAAGCATTGTTAGCAGCCAGAAGAATGTGCCTTCTTCTTCCAGATACTCAAGGAAAGTTGGATGACTGTAAAAGGTAACAATCAACAGCCAAAGATAACTGTAGACCAGGAGCTAAACACATCTCAGAGCCAAAGTGTCCATTCTGACACAAAATCAAAAGTGAAAACTCCTAAGGACCTCAATATGACAAGGAAAGCAGCCTGTGTCTGCCTAAGCCTAGCAACTTGAACAATCAAGTCATGAGAAAAGACAGTGGCTAAGAAAAGAATATAGGGGAAGATCTCTCAAACCAGCCATGCTACTAGCTCCTGGTTAAGTCTGCATTTGGTTAGTATAGAATTACTTAACTTTCTTCCTAAATGTTAGTAAAAGTTTCTTTCGTAACATGTTTCTACTTGAATTGATGCAAAGCACAAAGCTCCCATCTGAACAACATTAAAAAGGGAAATCAGAGACTTTGAGAGTTGAAGTCCAAACTGCCTGTGAGGAAACCAGTCTAAAAACAAAATAACGGTAGATGCTGGCCATATAGGTGAAGGATATGGAAGGTGGAGAAAAACTGGAGATGAAGTTATATAGATCACTTCATGCCCAGAGGTTTCCATTTTATTTTTTTCCCCTCTACCTGCTTTGTAATAGAAATAGAAAGCAGTCCATCAGCTTCCATAGAGCTCCTTAGACTTCTAAAGGAACTCCTTCAGATATGGAGATGACTTATATGCAGAGTACATCATGAGAAAGGCCAGACTGGATGAAGCACAAGCTGGAATCAAGATTGCCGGGAGAAATATCAATCACCTCAGATATGCAGATGACACCACCCTTATGGCAGAAGGTGAAGGAGAACTAAAGAGCCTCTTGATGAAAGTGAAAGAAGAGAGTGAAAAAGTTGGCTTAAAGTTCAACATTCAGAAAACTAAGATCGTGGCATCCGGTCCCATCACTTCATGGTAACTAGATGGGGAAACAGTGGAAACAGTGACAGACTTTCTTTTTTGGGCTCCAAAATCACTGCAGATGCAGCCATGAAACTAAGACACTTTCTCCTTGGAAGAGAAGCTATGACCAACCTAGACAGCATATTAAAAAGCAGAGATATTACTTTGTGAACAAAGGTCCATCTAGTCAAGGCTATGGTTTTTCCAGTAGTCATGTATGGATGACTTGGACTATAAGGAAAGCTGAGTGCTGAAGAACTGATGCTTTTGAACTGTGGTGTTGGAGAAGACTCTTGAGAGTCCCTTGGACT
Source organism: Ovis canadensis (assembly GCF_042477335.2). Lineage (NCBI taxonomy): Eukaryota > Metazoa > Chordata > Mammalia > Artiodactyla > Bovidae > Ovis > Ovis canadensis. The sequence continues at coordinate 66,203,808 of NC_091247.1, forward strand.
ACAAGGAGATCCAACCAGTCCATCCTAAAGGAGAGCAGTCCTGAGTGTTCATAGGTAGGACTGATGCTGAAGCTGAAGCTCCAATACTTTGGCCACCTGATGAGACTTATTAGAAAAGACCTTGATGCTGGGAAAGATTGAGGGCAGGAAGAGAAGGGGATAACAGAGGACAGGATGGCTGTATGGCATCACTGACTCAATGGACATGAGTTTGAGCAAATTCCAGGAGATGGTGAAGAACAAGGAAGCCTGGAATGCGGCAATCCATGGGGTCACAAAGAGTCAGATATGACTGAGTGACAACAACAACAAATACTGAATAGACTTCTCAGCTAGCTTTTTTGGAGTTATTGGTTGACTAAACTGGGGGCTTACCTGATAGCTTAGTTGATAAATAATCTGCCTGCAATGCAGGAGACCCCAGTTCAATTCCTGGATTGGAAAGACCCCTTGGAGAAGGGATAGGCTACCCACTCCAGTATTCTGGCCTGGAGAATTCCATGGACTGTATGGTCCATGGGGTCACAAAGAGTCGGACACAACTAAGTGAATGAACTGAACTGAATCTTTGTTAAAGAGTGTTAGTAAACAGGATCTATAGCCAAGACCAGGAAATGATGTTAATAGCTGTCTCTCTCTAGGAACGCTGGAGTATGAAGCACTTGATCGGGATTCGTAGATATCCCAAGGTAAAAATTTCCTCTGTTATGAATTCTAAGAGTAGCTGTAAACCCAGAGGTAGCAGTGTGATAGTTCCCATTACATTAAAGACCTAGATTATGAGATTGTTTGAGCTCTTTTTAACAGCAGTCACTGTCTTTCTTACCAGGCCATTCTTCCTTTGAATCTAGCCCCAGCCATGGTATTTCACTCCTCCACTAGATAGACATATACTGTAGCCTTACCTCATTTTATTAGAACTCTGTTATTCAGCCACATCAAATTATTCTTAAGACTTCTGTTTTAAAAAATTTGCATTTTTCAGTTTTTTAAAAATAAAAGTAGACTGGAAAACTGAACCAAGTATCACTAGATCAACAAGATTATTAATTTTTTTTCTAATTTTAATAAAAAGCTTAACATATTTTTCCTACTAACAGTTTTATTCACCTGGAGAAGAATTTTGTCCCTTTGCTTTGATTATCTTTGACCAAAATTCACTAGATCATTTGTTTGCCCATTTGGACATTTGGAAACAATAAGAGTTTTAATGCCTAATTCTTGAAAAAAATATAGGCTGTGGTTTATTTTTCTTCTCTAACTTAAGGGAAGGTTCTACCCCCACGAGCTGTTTGGTGGCATCAGTGGTGACACCAGTCACAGCTAGCCACTTGGTGTACTCCCCACGTGTGTTAGGTTCACTTCCTTCATGCACTTCCTGCGCATCAACCATCTCCAGTGATGCTGTGCTGCCAACATGCCCATTTTCCACACCCCCGAAAGCACCAAATGCTATGCGATTTCACAACCATACAGCTGTACTTAATGAAAGCATGACAAAGGTCCAGTTGAAATCTGATTTGAAAATTTTATGAAATTTACAGGAGACAAATCCAGACTATTTGTGAAAATAGCTTATCTCAAACACTTATTATAAAAATTTGTTGTTTCAATGGTAAAATAAAAAATAAAATAAAATACTGGCCACATTCATGGAAATACAAGCGCATCTGTTCAGTGTTTTATTCCTCTTTACTTATGTAGCCATTCCTATTGTCCTCTGTCATATCCCATGTTGGATACTTATACTTCTATATATTTTGTAGATGGAGCCAGTATTGTTTTCCTAGTCTGAAAAGCTTATGAGAATATTTTATCAATAATTTTATCAGTATTAGAATCAATATTTATTTATATACCTTGATTCAGATGTACAAAAAGTAATTTTTATTTATACAGTTGACAAACTATAATTGACTCTTCTCTTTATCTCTCTGCCCCCATTTCCACATTAGCTTTCAAATCCAGCAATCTCTTTTATACTCTTTCCAACACTCCCTCCATCACTCTCTCTAACATGTGACCCAAACAGAAATCATTATTTTGTTATTAATAAGTAGGGAAAACCATGTCTTTTGTTGTTTAAAAGACTCCTTATGATGTATATTCTGTCATCTTAGATGCTATGTTATCCATCATAGCTGTCTCTCTCATGCTATAGAAATTGTCTCATCACTGCTCATTCCTGTTGCAAGACCTAGTTGTAATTTGAATACCGTGGGATTTTGTGTTCATAGAGTTCATATGAGAGGTGTTTTGTCTTCACATATAACCCTGAATTCTCACTGGCCTCCACTGACGTTTTTCTCATTCTGCTGGCTTACTGGGCATCCTGAATTGGGTGTCCTTAGATCTGGAACATAATGGGATGGAGGTTCTAGACAATTACTAAGGGAAAATATTTAAAAGGGAAGGACACCCTTAATTTGCATTAGATGGTACTGTCAGTTCAGTTCAGTTGCTCGTTGTGTCAAACTCTTTGCGACCCCATGAATGTCAGGACTCCAGGCCTCCCTGTCCATCACCAACTCCCGGAGTTCACTCAGACTCATGTCCATCAAGTCGGTGATGCCATCCAGCCATCTCATCCTCTGTCATTCCCTTCTCCTCCTGCCCCCAATCCCTCCCAGCATCAGGGTCTTTTCCAATGAGTCAATTCTTTGCATGAGGTGGCCAAAGTATTGGAGTTTCAGCTTCAGTATCATTCCTTCCAAAGAAATCTCAGGGCTGATCTCCTTTAGGATGGACTGGTTGGATCTTGCAGTCCTAGGGACTCTCAAGAGTCTTCTCCAACACCACAGTTCAAAAGCATCAATTCTTCAGTGCTCAGCTTTCTTCACAGTCCAACTCTCACATCCATACATGACCAGTGGAAAAACCGTAGCCTTGACTAGACGTATCGTGTTGGGAAAGTAATATCTCTGCTTTTCAATATACTATCTAGGTTGGTCATAACTTTCCTTTCAGTAGTAAGCATCTTTTAATTTCATGGCTGCAATCACCATCTGCAGTGATTTTGGAGCCCCCAAAAATAAAGTCTGATGCTGTTTCAATTGTTTCCCATCTATTTGCCATGAAGTGATGGGACCGGATGCCATGATTTAGTTTTCTGAATGTTGAGCTTTAAGCCAACTTTTTCACTCTCCTCTTTCACTTTCATCAAGAGGCTTTTTAGTGCCTCTTCACTTTCTGCCATAAGGGTGGTATCATCTGCATATCTGAGGTCATTGATATTTCTCCTGGCAATCTTGATTCCAGTTTGTGCTTCCTCCAGCCCAGCATTTCTCATGATGTACTCTGCATATAAGTTAAATAAGCAGGGTGACAATATACAGTCTTGACGTACTCCTTTTCTTATTTGGAAACAGTCTGTTGTTCCATGTCTAGTTGTAACAGTTGTTTCCTGACCTGCATATAGGTTTCCCAAGAGGCAGGTCAGGGGTCTGGTATTCCCATCTTTTAAAGAATTTTCCACAGTTTATTGTGATCCACACAGGATCCACAAAAGGCTTTGGCATAGTCAATAAAGCAGAAATGGATGTTTTTTCTGGAACTCTCTTGCTTTTTTCCATGATCCAGCAGATGTTGGCAGTTTGATCTCTGGTTCCTCTGCCTTTCCTAAAACCAGCTTGAACATCTGGAAGTTCATGGTTCATGTATTGCTGAAGCCTGGCTTGGATTATTTGGAGCATTACTTTACTAGTGTGTGAGATGAGTGCAATTGTGCAGTAGTTTGAGCATTCTTTGGCATTGCCTTTCCTTGGGATTGGAATGAAAACTGACATTTTCCAGTCCTGTGGCCACTGCTGAGTTTTCCAAATTTGCTGACATATTGAGTGCAGCACTTTCACAGCATCATCTTTCAGGATTTGAAATAGCTCAACTGGAATGCCATCACCTCCACTAGCTTTGTTCATAGTGATGCTTTCTAAGGCCCACTTGACTTCACATTCCAGGGTGTCTGGCTCTAGGTGAGTGATCACAGCATCGTGATTATCTTGGTTGTGAAGCTCTATTTTGTATAGTTCTTCTGTGTATTCTTGCCACCTCTTCTTAATATCTTCTGTTTCTGTTAGGTCCATACCATTTCTGTCCTTTATTGAGCCCATCTTTGCATGAAATGTTCCCTTGGTATCTCTAATTTTCTTGAAGAGATCTCTAGTCTTTCCCATTCTGTTGTTTTCGTCAATTTCTTTGCATTGATCCCTGAGGGAGGCTTTCTTATCTCTCCTTGCTATACTTTGGAACTCTCTATTCAGATGCTTATATCTTTCCTTTTCTCCTTTGCTTTTTGCTTCTCTTCTTTTCACAGCTATTTGTAAGCCCTCCCCAGACAGCCATTTTGCTCTTTTGTATTTCTTTTCCATGGGGATGGTCTTGATCCTTGTCTCTTATACAATGTTATGAACCTTAGTCCATAGTTCATCAGGCACTCTATCAGATCTAGTCCTTTAAATCTATTTCTCACTTCCACTGTATAATCATAAGGGATTTGATTTAGATCATACCTGAATGGTCTAGTGGTTTCCCCCACTTTCTTCAATTTGAGTCTGAATTTAGCAGTAAGGAGTTCATGATCTGAGCTACAGTCAGCTCCTAGTCTTATTTTTGCTGACTGTATAGAGCTTCTACATCTTTGGCTGCAAAGAATATAATCAATCTGATTTTGGTGTTGGCCATCTGGTGATGTCAATGTGTAGAGTCTTCTCTTGTGTTATTGGAAGAGGGTGTTTGTTATCACCAGTGTTTCTTGGCAAAAATCTATTAGCCTTTGCCCTGCTTCACTCCATACTCCAAGGCCAAATTTGCCTGTTACTCCAGGTGTTTCTTGACTTCCTACTCTTGCATTCCAGTCCCCTATAATGAAAAGGACATCTTTTTGGGGTGTTAGATCTAAAAGGTCTTGTAGGTCTTCATAGAACCGTTCAACTTCAGCTTCTCAGGGTTACTGGTATGAATCTGCAAATGTTAGTGAGCTTTACCTACCCTATGGCTACATGGTTTTAAATTTCTTTATAAAAAAGTAATAATAAGTTAGATGGTACTATAGTTTAACTTATTATTACTTTTTTTATATAGAAATTTAAAAGTATATAGCCATAGGGTAGCTAAAACTCACTAACATTTGCAGATTCATACGTCTTCAGCAGTTAACAAAGATTTCTCTTTAGCTGTTGGCTTATAAGAAAAATTAAATGGTTCTTTCATTCCATTAACGTCAATATAGTTTACAAATTAAATGGAAGTATATTTACTCTCCAAAATACTGCACACTCCATACTGACAAGCTTAATTCATGACCTGCAAATTATTTTTTACCTGAAAACCTATTTTTCACTCTTTCATATTTTATAGGAAGAGTGCTGTGGATCTGTTGTCTTCAGGAGTCATATCAATGTTCTTTAGCCAAATATATAAAATGTTTTCATGTTACAGAAATTAATTATATAAATTTCATGTTAAACTGTCCCCCTCCCTCTTTATCTTTTTCTCTTTCACACACTTGTTTTTGGTCTCATTGGCAACACATTGACATTTCAATAATCTCAGCAATGGAAAGATTTTCTGTTATTCTCTCAGAAGGAAAAATGTGCTAGGTACATCTCTATGACATAATAGAAGTGAAACAGAGAAAGCTGAATGAGGGAAGACTTGCAGGAGTTGAAGTCATAGAAGAGTCGCATTTTATTTCATTTATACTAGTTTTATAGAACAGTAATACATGAAGGGTACTCATCTATGCTGAAATCACAGAGAGCATTGCAAACTGATGAATGTTTACTACACATTATAAATTAGATGAAAAGTGCCTAGAAGTATGGGAATAAATGTTAGGTAAAGGAGGCACTACTTGGAAAGGCTAATAGAGGAACCAGTGATCTGCAAAGGTCAGGCAAAATGTTTTTGAGTGTCTCTAAGCAGAAGCTTACCTTTCCATAAAAGCCACTCAACTGTCATCCCTTCTCTGGTAAGCTGAACCAACCTTGAAAAACACTAGGAAAAAGGCTTCCAAGATATCAGAGCATCTTTAATCCAGCTAGGGGATTCATTCTGTCCCTGAAAAAAGTTCATGCCACTGTTCCCAGGGGCCCTCAGCTCTGAGACAGGTAAGAAGATAAATGCATGAGCATAACTGACCTAAAAGCCCTAAGCAATGAACATAAAGGCAGATAAAAGACTTGGAAATAATTAAGATATGGCAAATATTTTAATTAAAAAAATTGGCCTATGATTTTCTCTTGTGTGATTCTTCAGTTTGGGCTTTCTCTAGAATTGGCCTTTTTATACATTTTATACATATAAATTCACTTCCCTGGTGGCTCAGATGGTAAAGCATCTACCTACAATGTGGGAGACCCGGGTTCGGTCCCTGGGTCGGGAAGATCCCCTGGAGAAGGAAATGGCAACCCAGTCCAGTGTTCTTGCCTGGAGAATCCCATGGACGGAGGAGCCTGGTTGGCTACTATCCATGGGGTGGCAGAGTCGGAGACGACTGAGCGACTTCCAAAGAATAGCCATACATATAATTTTATTTTATTTTTAATGAATGTTTTTATTTTAATTGGAGGCCAATTACTTTACAATATTTTGGTGGTTTTTGCCATACATTGACATGAATCAGCCATGGGTGTACATGTGTTCCCCTGTCCTGAACCTGTCTCATCTCCTTCCCCATCCTATCCCTCTGGGTTGTCCCAGTGCACCGGCTTTTAGTGCCCTATTTCCTGCATTGAACTTGGACTGGTCATCTGTTTCACATATAGTAATACACGTATTTCAATGTATTCTCTCAAATTATCCCACCCTCGCCTTCTCCTACAGAGTCCAAAAAGTCTGTTCTGTACATCTTTGTCTCTTTTGCTGTCTTGCATATAGGGTCGTCGTTACCATGTCTCTAAATTTCTTATATATGTGTTAATACACTGTAGAAATGGTTTTTGAACGCTTCTTAGAAAATCAAATGAAAGGAGGAAACCACAATGAGAGCAACAGTAATGGTTTACCACATATTGAGCTATTAATATGTTCCAGGCCCTGTTCTAATTGCTTTCTAGATATTAATTCATTTAATAGTCAAAAAAAGAAAAAATGAAGTTTACATATACATGTAGTTTCCACAAAGTTGCTGTCACATAAAAAATTATGTTATACTTTAAGAGCTTAGTATTTTATGAGTCAGGTCTTTATGAGAGTATCAAAACCTTGAAATAAAATGCCTTTTAAGGTATTCAGCCCTTACTTAGGTAACAGATTTGCTTCAATGGGTCAGGGCATAGGCTATCTAGGAATAAATTTGGACAGGTTCAATTTTAGAACAAACACTTCCAAAATAAAACATCAAGAAAGCCATGATTCTCTTTCTGACCAAAAATAAATTAGAATTGTTAAAATCAATGAGCGTGTCTTCTCCATGGGTTGAACATCATATATCCACTGAGTTTAGATTCCCAGTAACAAATGATGTCACTCTATCAAGTGCTTCAATACTTCTAACAGAATGAAACAACACACACAAACTACTACTTATTCTTGATTTATTCTGATTTCTAAGCCTGTTATTTCAACCTCTAAATTGGAAATATCTGTCCAGAACTCTCAAGCTATTCACAAGTGTGAATAGTGTTTGTCAAGCTGAGACCTACTCACACTGACCACATTTCCAGCCTAAATGTATATTTATCTCAGAGTCTGTTCTTGTGTCTCCCTATCTCTAGATTTTAAATATTTAAAATGTTTCTTCCTAGGTAGCTATCTGCTCATCACTCAGCTGTGGAATTACAGACTTCTTTCCTTTTCCCAGTGCATGCAAGCATGCTAAGTTGCTTCAGTCGTGTCCGGCTCTTTGCAACCCTATGGACTGTAGCTCGCCAGGCTCCTCTGTCCATGAAATTCTCCAGGCAAGAATGCTGGAGTAGGTTGCCATGCCCTCCTCCAGAGGATCTTCCTGACCCAGGGATCAAACCCATATCTCCTGTGGCTACTGCATTGCAGGAAGATTCTTTACTGCTTAGTCACCAGGGAAACCCCACCTTTCCCAGAAAAACTCCGAATTCAGCAGTTCTGATGTTTACATCAGCCTAAGCATGACCACTCCCCTCCAAAGCTTCCATATTGATTTTGTGCTTAGGTGTTGTCTCCAGATGACTCACTTCAGCAGCTCTGATTGTGCTAATCCTTTCACATGTATCTTAGAGCCATAGGAACAGAAAATTTTTATTGCTAATGTTTATCTTGGAATATGAAGTCAAGTAGGCCTCAGAAAGCATCACTATGAACAAAGCTAGTGGAGGTGATAGAATTCCAGTTGATCTATTTCAAATCCTGAAAGATGATGCTGTGAAAGTGATGCACTCAATTGCCAGCAAATTTGGAAAACTCAGCAGTGGTCACAGGACTGGAAAAGGTAAAGTTTTCATTCCAATCCCAAAGAAAGGCAATGCCAAAGAATGCTCAAACTACCGCACAATTGCACTCATCTCACATGCTAGTAAAGTAATGCTCAAAATTCTCCAAGCTAGGCTTCGGCAATACGTGAACTGTGAACTTCCAGATGTTCAAGCTGGTTTTAGAAAAGGCAGAGGAACCAGAGATCAAATTGCCAACATCCGCTGGATCATGGAAAAAGCAAGAGAGTTCCAGAAAAACATCTATTTCTGCTTTGTTGACTATGCCAAAGCCTTTGACTGTGTGGATCACAATAAACTGTGGAAAATTCTAAACGAGATGGAAATACCAGACCACCTGATCTGCCTCTTGAGAAACCTATATGCACATCAGGATGAAACAGTGAGAACTGGACATGGAGCAACAGACTGGTTCCAAATAGGAAAAGGAGTACGTCAGGGCTTTATATTGTCACCCTGCTTATGTAACTTATGTGCAGAGTACATCATGAGAAATGCTGGGCTGGAAGAAGCACAAGCTGGAATCACGATTGCCGGGAGAAATATCAATAACTTCAGATATGCAGATGACACCACCCTTATGGCAGAAAGTGAAGAGGAACTAAAAAGCCTCTTGATGAAAGTGAAAGAGGAGAGTGAAAAAGTTGGCTTAAGCTCAACATTCAGAAAACAAAGATCATGGCATCTGGTCCCATCACTTCACAGCAAATAGATGGGAAAGAGTGGAAACAGTGACAGACTTTATTTCTGGGGGCTCCAAAATCACTGCAGATGGTGACTGCAGCCATGAAATTAAAAGACTCTTACTCCTTGGAAGGAAAGTTATGCCCAACCTAGATAGCATATTCAAAAGCAGAGACATAACTTTGCCAACAAAAGTCCATCTAGTCAAGGCTATGGTTTTTCCAGTGGTCATGTATGGATATGAGAGTCAGACTATGAAGAAAGCTGAGTGCCAAAGAATTGATGCTTTTGAACTGTGGTGTTGGAGAAGACTCTTGAGAGTCCCTTGGGCTGCAAGGAGACCCAACCAGTCCATTCTGAAGGAGATCAGTCCTGGGTGTTCTTCAGAAGGAATGATGCTGAAGCTGAAACTCCAATACTTTGGCCATCTCATACGAAGAGTTGACTCATTGGAAAAGACCCTGATGCTCGGAGGGATTGGGGGCAGGAGGAGAAGGGGACGATAGAGGATGAGATGGCTGGATGGTATCACCAACTCAATAAACATGAGTTTGAGTAAACTCTGGGAGTTGGTGATGGACAGGGAGGCCTGGTGTGCTGCGATTCATGGGGTCACAAAGAGTCGGACATGATTGAGCAACCGAACTGAACTGAACTGGATGTTTATATTTGGCTGTTAGATAAAGAAGCCAGAAAAATAGAAGGGAGTGTTAAGTTTTGGCAATTTCCTCTGTTTCATTTTCAGTAGCTAAAAGGTGGAAGTAGCTCAAGTGTCCACCAACAGATGAATGGATAAACAATGTGATATGTATACAAATACATATATACATTCAGAAATATTATTCATCCTTACAAAAGAAGGAAAAATTCTGACATGTGCTATAACACAGATGAACGTTAAAGATATGCTAAGTGACATAGGGACAGTCACAAAAGAACAAATATTGTATGATGACACTTACATGAGGTACCCAGAGTAGACAAATTCAGAGACAGAAAGCAGATTGGTCATTACCAGGGGCCAGGAGGAGGAGAGACTGAAGACTTACTGTAGAATTTCAGTTTTGCAGGATGAAAAATTTTGAAGATAGTTGTGGTGATGGTTGCAGAACAATGAGAATGCACTTAATGCCACAAACTGTACACTTTAAATGATAACTTTCGTGTATAATTTACAGTAAAAACCTAGTTATTTAAAAAAATAAAACAACTCTTGCTCCCCTCCATCACCTCTAGTATGTGAACTTCTAATCTCCCACTTTTGTTTTCTGTAATATTTTACAGAATTTCTCGCAGAATTGATATGTTTTACATTTACTCTTTTCTCATTCCCTTTTTAAAAAAATCTGCTTGTTGCTTAAAATACTATTTGAGGTTTATATTAGAAACATAATGTCTAAACAGCATCAATATTAAATATTCAAGTTTTCCCACTTTCAGCTCTGGCCCATCTATTCATGGCTGTCAAGCACAGCAACATTCCATGCTTACTTGATTCTCAAGGCTGTTTCTGGCATTTTCTCAGAACTTTTCAAGTAATTACTTTTTGGGTATCAAGGGACTTATAACAACCAAAGAGCATGTTGCTCATCTCAGTCATTGTCTGGGTGCGTTGACACTCATTCTAAAGGCACTGACACTATTTTGTGAGCCTGGCCTCACGACTGAGATCACATAATTGCAATAATTAGGAAACTCACCTTAGGATATTATCAAAATGACCCGCCCAAACCCAAGTCCATATGGTTTGAAATAGCTAATGAGTCAGTTAATGTGCTATGTCCAGGAGTAATGGGTACTCAATATGGATAGCATGAAGGTATAATTTACCAACTTTCTGACTGATTAAGGTTTTCAAGTGGACATTTTGCAGCTTAAGGAGGGTTCAAAGTATTAACAGCATTGATGGTTGAGACAAAATGAAGAAGCAATGATTGTTTAAAAGGCAAGGGCATTGGAATTTGAGCAATTTTGTTCAATCATATATTCCAGGCTAAAAAAAATGCACTGCTATATAAAACCAAATGAAGATGTAGGTTTTAGTAGCCACCTGTCCTGGCATGGAGACGTATGGGAGCTGTTACTAGCTGAACCCTGTGTAAAAACTAAAGAAAATGAAAAAAGCTGTAATTCACTGATTTTAGGGTGGGCTAGAGAAAAAGGATGAAGTTTAATTACCAAAAAAAAAAAAAAAAAAAACCCCACACAAACCTAGAATCAATAATAACAGATGTCTGCATGGAAACGATCCACTGGGTAACTGATTGATGTATTTTTCATTTCATAGATTAGTATAAACTCAAAATTGTCACAATATCTCTGACTGACTTGTTGACTGTGGTATCTAGAAAAAATTAATATCCCAAACATATTCAAACATATTTATAAGTGGGAATTAAGAAAAATTCTATAGTTAACACATTAGCTACTCATCTGAAACCCTTATGACAAAGACATGTACTTTTTTTTTGAATCTGAAAGAATTTACTACCAGAGAATTCTTATAAAGAAAAGATTCTTAATTTGGAGTCCATAGACACTCAGTAAATTCCTGTAAGACAGAAAAGTCTGTGAATGTGAATATAAAAGTGAGGGAAAAATATATATATATAATATTTATTTTCACTAATTTTAACAGAGATTTAACCTACGTAGCAAACAATGTAGCATTAGCATTACTTACGATTTTTCCACCAAAAGAAATCGAAGATATTTTCATATCATAACAGAGCTGTTTTGCATATCTCAAAATATCATTTATGTTCATCACTATTACAAAAATCTGACCCAACGTCAGATCTAGGTATTTAAAAAATTTTCTAACTAATTTCATAATTTTATTTCTTTTATGATCCTATGTCTATTATTTTATTTTATCCAGTTAAAAAAGTCAAAACTTTAAGAGAAATGAGTCCAAAGCTCCCCAGGTCTGGCAAGGGATCCATGGCACAGAACCATGTTAAGAACCTCTGCTACACAGTGACTTTATTAAGGTCTAAATGATCGTACTAGACCAGTGGCTTTTAAGTATCAGAATTACTTCAGAGATTTTATCTTATTATGTAAAAAAACAAAAGATAATTCATGCACATTAAAACATATTCAGTTATATAACACGACAAATTATATAATAAAAAGCAAGTTCCTTTCTTACCCCAAATGCTACTCACCAGAAGCAACAATTATTTTCTATGAGCCTTTTGCTTCAAATCTAAGCATATATGTAATATATTTTATATTCTATTGTATATACATATATTTATATAGGACATTAATTTTTTCTGTTTTACACAATAATCTATACCTTAGCTTTGTCACTTTACAGTGTATCTTGACAATTACTCCATGTCAGTATAGAGAAAACAGTTCATTTTTAAGTTTTAATGGCTAAGTTGTATTTGATTATACGAGGTATCCCTACTTTATCTGATCTTTTTTGATTGCATTCAGTATTTCACTATTTCAAACAATATCCCTAAGTACTGATTAATATTTTCTGTGTATAGATATTCTGCATGTTTTGATGTGTTTACTCTTGGTATGTCCCCTTGCTTTATGCTTTTTTTTTTTTTTTTGGTTTGTTTTTAACGCTTCTTTTTAATCCATCCCCAATTGCCTGTGTGTCTTTGTTTTGCAAGTAGATTTATATTTTCCCTCTCAAAGTTCAAATTGTTTGAAAAGTTGAAAGTGCAAAGTTTTTCCTGTTTCTCTAATTATTTCTCTAATTTCTCTAATTATTATTATAACTGTGTGTGTTAGTTGCTCAGCCGTGTCTGACTCTTTGCGACCCACTGGACTGTAGCCCACTGGGCTCCTCTGACGACGGGATTCTCCAGGCAAGAATACTGGAGTGGATAGTCATTCCCTTCTCCAAGGGATCTTCCCGACCCAGGGATTGAACCCAGGTGTCCCACGTTGCAGGCAGATTCTTTACTGTATAAGCCACCAGGAAAGCCCTCTATAACTGTAATTTTGTATAAATACTCAATTTTTTCTTTCTTGGAATAATATCTATTTACTCTTTAAGCATTAAGAGAATTAGTATACTTCTGAGTAGTTGTTAGATGCCATGGTTCTCCTCAGAAGTATAGCTTTATGAACAGAATCCCACAGGTTATGTTGATGAAAAGCATTTGTTTAGAAAGAAAGTCTGTACCAGAACCAGGAGGTTAGGAAGCCTGAAGGATCCTGAAATAAGTGGAGTGCTACTCTTTTTTCCTGTCATAATTGAAAATCAAAGCTGAATTAAATTCTAAACTCACTGTCTTTAGGTCAAGGCTTTCTATTCCCACCACACACCCTGATTTCCTGGATAATTGTCTTATTTCTCCGTCACATTTGCCATGAAAACCTGAAATGAATATGAGCCATGGCTAAATTTTAACTCCTGTCAACATTACATAATGCTGTCATTTACATGATGACTGCAAAATTTTTACAAAATAACTAAGAGATATTTATTCGTTAGTTGTAAAGCATAGATTACCCCCACACTTAAAGTACGAGTAGTTACTAATGTTCTTAGGGTTGCCAGCTCTGTGATAGGGTGTTCAAATTTTCTCTTTATCATTTTAATGTTTAGTATGGTATCATCATTTAGTAATTAACTCACAAATATTTCTGATAGCAGATATTATGCTTGGTACTTTAAATAGAAATTTGAGGAAGGAATAGTTCTTGCCTGCTGAGCTTTTCATTAGGTAGGAAAGGCATTTAAAGAGGTATTTTTCAATACTGTGTGAGAAGAACTGTATTAGTGATGAGCGTATGTAGGTAGTATAAGCCAAGCTTGGTTCAGGAAAACTCCTAGAGAAGGGGGCACATAACCCATAATTACAGTTATGTGGAGGTCATTTGGATGAGATTAGGATGTACTGTAAGTAACTCTGAATGCCTGGGACTAGAGCGGCATTTTAAGTGAATGGAATAAAACCTGCAGAATGGACAGAACCTGTTATTTGCACCCTCAGACCTGGAAGTGGTCAGCTCTGCCTTGACCATATAGAGAAGCGTTAAAAAGAAAAGGACTTCCCTGGTGGCTCAGACAGTAAAGTGTCTGCCTACAATGCGGGAGACCTGGGTTCAATCCCTGGGTCAGGAAGATCTCCTGGAGAAGGAAATGGCAATCCACTCCAGCATTCTTGCTTGGAAAATCCCATGGACAGAGGAGCCTGGTAGGCTACAGTCCATGGGGTCTCAAAGAGTCAGACACGACTGAGCTACTTCACTCACTTAAAAGGAAAAATCAGAGTTTGGTTTTTAGCCAGACAATATCTCTACTATAAAAATAAATAAGCAAAACAAAGATTTTAATGTACTTTCTTCATATAAACCAGTGTTTTTCTTTTAGACTAGCATTTTTATTCAGAGGAATTAGGGAGAAGTCAGATGTATACTTAAGTAGCCTGCAGGGCATATCAGAATTTCTGCAGAAGTGTTATAATTTGAAAAAAAGTATACTTCAACATTACAATATCATGCTACATTTATAAATGAAAAAATAGCTTTTGAAACACAAATTTTAGGAACATAAGACCTTAACAAATATTTGCTGCAAATGAACATGAATTTTAGAAAGGAGAAAAACACTCACGTACATGAGTTATAAAATAAGATCTTTTAGAATTAACAAGGTAGAATGAACCAAGTAAAACTTTTCTCTCACTGGAGAACTGGACTTAATATAGTGGATTCAAAGCTCTTGTTTTTGAAAATATATTTTCTATTTTCTAATATTCAAGAGAGATTATTTTCTAGCCATTTGTTGTCTCTATTACATTGCAACATATTCAATGAATATTTTCATATAATTATCACGTAGCAGCTTAAAAATTCATGGCATCTTGCTTATTTATTTGTTTAACAGAAATTCAACAACAAATCCAAAAGAATGGCCTTACTATAATTAACAAGAAATAAGGTAACTTACTTTTTCAAGGAGATGTATTACATATTTAATCACATATTTCAAATTTGGGTCCATAATACACTAATGTCAGTGCTTTGGAAAAGTAAGGATCTCCCATTTTAAAAAAAAAGAAAAGAAAACAGGAGGTTTGCATTTTAGGATAGTAATGTGAGCACATATTTTTAACATTGTTCTAAGAAATTGATCAAAGAAATATAAATAATGGGAGAAATTTTTAAAAAATCATGAACATGTTGCATAACAGGAAAGAAGTCCATTTAGAGGCCCGTGTTAGAGGACGGTCCCTACAAAATCTATTGCAGATGGGAGTAGATGGAATGTCGTAAAAAACTAGTTTGTGATAAGGCACTTATAATAAAAAAAGTATGTGGGAAATAAGAAAACAAGGTTGCCTAACATCGCTGACAAAATCCAATCTCTGAACAGAACCTGATGATTTAGTCCCTTCCAGTAGGGAGTGAATGGAGGGCAAATAATACAGGGTACCAATAGAAAAACTGGCTGAGTGGCTGGTGTCACAACAGACCACCCATGAGATTAGCACCGTTAGGTGGAAAAGGCAGGGCCAGGTGCTCACCTATAATTTGGGATTCAACAACTGTGGAAAAGAAACCCTCTTTCCACAGCAGAAATGTTTGCCATATGGGTCCTTCTCCCAGACAACTCCTGAAGGCACTTGGGACTCTCAGATCCAGCAAAATAAAGCCTCAGAAAATGAAGATGTTTCCTTTTCCCCTTTGACTGTAGCTAAAACAGAAATGAAACCTACCTAACATCAACTTCCCCAACTGAACAAGAGTCTCACTCTGTAAAGTTGAACCAACAGAAAAATCATCAGGCCAACGGAAATATTTAGTAATTCTGGGGAAGGAAACCATTGTGAGGAGATAAAGCAAATATCCTTTGGAGGTAACAAAACAGATTTATTTCAAGAAACAGGAGCAAGTTTTCAAAACTCTCTAGTTCATGTTCCCCACAAGAGTCTAGAAAAAATGTCATCCATGCAAATGTAGTAATTTAGAAATTTTAAAAGATTGGATTTAAATGCAAACCCTATTCAAAATTGAAACACAATAAAGAGTCTATAAATTAGAAGTTCTATAGAAATATGGTGATAAGACTATCAATAATAATTCGTGTTTGTTAACCTTTTATTATGTGTTTTTTTAATCCACACAATGGCATTATTAGGTGAATGCTAATATGTTCTCCATTTTACAGATGAGGAAACCAAGGCACAGAACAGTTAAATAACTTGTTCAAAGATTGAAGATTTGTAAGTGGTAAAGTTAGGCAGTATAATTCAAGAGCCCAGAGACTTAATTCTAGAAAAAGAAAAAGGAGTGAACCGAAAATTAATAATCAAAGAAAACCTCATAATACAAATTAAGATAGGTATTTAAATATAACAAAGGACATTGTATTAATTGGAATTATACTTGCTCATATAGTAGTGATAATTTACACTGCTATTGTCCAATGTACATTGTATAGATTCAGTGGTTTATCTCTTTAGGAAGATAGAAAAGGGCACCAGATAGAGCAAATTACAACATAGTATGTTCCTAAGTTTGTGCATGACTTTTTAGTACATGTATCAATTTTTAAAAACTGATAATATGAACTAATTAGCAACGAATTATCTCAGCTAAGAATAGCTGCTATTAAATCCTTGCTATAAGAAAGTAGAAACACTGCAATATCGTTATTGTCTAAGTGATATTTCTTCTGAAAGTATTATTAAAGGATTAACCTATAACATGTGCAAAATTTGAGTAAATTGAGAACATATTGCAATTCAATATAAAAATAACATGGAAAATTTAATCAGTTTGTATTGAACAAGTTACTATATCTGTCTCTTTTTACAAAACTCTTTAGCAAGTATTACTTATTTAAAAATATAGGAAGGGAACTACATATTCAAAAAAATTTTTAGATAATTGAAATTAAATTCTTTACAAGGCTAGCACTGGAAGACATTTTAATTTACTTATTTTTTTCAACATCACATAGGATATTAGCAATCAGAATATGTAAATATATTATCTAGATCAAGTATTCTGCCACTGCTCTCTCATGCATTTTTGATGGCCTTAGTAAATGTGCAAAGAACAGATACAAATAAATGTAGCTGGAAGTTACAAAAATGCCTTTTGTAAGTCCACTTATACAGTTTCAGTTCAGTTTCAGTTCAGTTCAGTCGCTCAGTCTTGTCCGACTCTTTGCGATCCCATGAATCCCAGCACACCAGGCCTCCCTGTCCATCACCAACTCCCGGAGTTCACCCAAACTCGTGCATCGAGTTGGTGATACCATCCAGCCATCTCATCCTCTGTCGTCCCTTTCTCCTCCTGCCCCCAATCCCTCCCAGCATCAGAGTCTTTTCCAGTGAGTCAGCTCTTCGCATGAGGTGGCCAAAGTACTGGAGTTTCAGCTTTAGCATCATTCCTTCCAAAGAACACCCAAGGCTGATCTCCTTTAGAATGGACTGGTTGAATCTCCTTGCAGTCCAAGGGACTCTCAGGAGTCTTCTCCAACACCACAGTTCAAAAGCATCAATTCTTCAGCACTCAGCCTTCTTCACAGTCCAACTCTCATGGTAAAAATCAAACTTTGGTTATAGTATTTATAGATCTTTTTATATTTCTGGAACTTCCCTGGTGGTTCAGACGGTAAAGCGTCTGTCTACAGTGCGGGAGACCTGGGTTTGATCCCTGGGTCAGGAAGATTCCCTGGGGAAGGAATCGGCAACCCACTCCAGTACTCTTGCCTAGAAAATCCCATGGATGGAGGAACTTGGTGCAGGCTACTGTCCATGGGGTCACAAAGAGTCGGGCACGACTGAGCTACTTCACTTTACTTCTTTCTATTTCTATTTTCATATTTCACCATTAAAATGTGTTGGCATTTTAAAAACAGAGACCCTAATTATTTTTCTTCTTGATTATTTTTTGTTTAATTTTGTTCACCTAAAACAGAAATTAAGGGACTTCCCTGGTGGTCCAGTGGCTAAGATTTCACTCCTAATGCAGGGGACCTGGGTTTGATCTGTGGTCAGGGAATTAGATCCCACATGTTGCAACTAAACATTCCCCATGCTGCAGCAAAGACTGAAGCTCATGAAAGCTGCAACTAAGACAGCATAGCCAAATAAATAAATAAGTAAAACTTGGAATTAAAATAATTTATTTTTAAAAATAGAATACATCTAAAGTTAAAATTTCACTTTTTTTGAAATATTATTATTCTCCATAAACCTACTTCCTCCTAGGGATGATTTGAAACCCTGCATAATTTGAATTTTTTTAAATACCGGAATGTTTAACAAAGTTTTTGCCACATTAAAACACACTGGAAGATTTAAATTTCATTTTTTTCATTAAAAAATTCAAAGTATCTGGCTACAGAATAGTAACAAAAATAGTATTATTTAGATATAACATGCAAGTATCTGTCAGTAAACATGATTTACCCAGGCTTATATAAAAAATTGGTTTTTATTCATGGTTCCTGTCACAGAGCTCCTAAAAAACCTTGGAATTTCCTGAGTGATGGAGTGTCTTCTGTTGTTCATAGAAATTAACTTTTTTCACTATGAGTTTATGCTCAAGAGGTGACTCAAGGTGACCCTTTAGATAATTTCAAGGGAGAAACTGGCCACACTTGTAGGAGAAAGTGGCTGGGAATAGAGTTTAATCACCTGTGATCAATGATTTAATCAAGCAGGTCTAAGGAATAAGACCTTCAAAACCAGTGAGATTCAGGGAGCTTTGTGCTGGTAAACACCTCAATGTGCTGGGAGGGTGACTCTCCTGGACCCTGAAAGCTCTGCTCCTTCCTCCTAATACCATGCCCCTTGCATCTTAACCATTTGGCTGAGTTGTAACCTTTACAATAAACCAGTAATCCAGGTACAGTGATTTTTCTGAGTGCTATGAATCATTCTATTAATAATTACTGAAGCTGAGGGTAGGGGTAGGTTGTGGGAGCTCCTGAATTTTAGGCAAGTCTGACAGAAGTGTAGGACCCAGGAACTGTGACTGGTGTCTGAAGTGAATGTAGTCTTAGGTGATTGAGCCGTTATATCTATGGAGTCTGATGCTAACTCTGGGTAGTTGGTGTTAGAATATGAATGAATTGTAGAATACCCAGCTGGTATCAAAGATTTAGAGAACTGTTGTTGGAAAATGACATATGCAGATATTGCTTTCCATATAGTAAGTGATATTTAGTTCAGATAATAGCATTTATGTAAGCAAATGACTTTATGAATTTGAATTTGCGGCATAACAATGAGAACTCCTGGATTTCAACTGTTAACAATTTCATTTTGTGGAACTGGTTTTAATCTCCCAGTATATTAACAAGACCCAAAAATGAAATGTCAGGAGTAAATGCCATGAACACATCTCTCTTGGGCTTCCTTGGTGGCTCAGATGGTAAAGCATCTGCCTACAATGCAGGAGACCTGGGTTCAATCCCTGGGTTGGGAAGATCACCTGAAGAAGGAAATGGCAATCCACTCCAGTACTTTTGCCTGGAATGTCCCATAGACAGAGGAGCCTGGTAGGCTACAGTCCATGGGGTCACAAAGAGTCGGACACAACTGAAATACTTCACTTTCACACATCTCTTACCATCTTAACAATTTAATGACTATTATTAGGCAGGGAAAAAATCCATCAGGAGGAAAAACACACCAGACACATCTTGTGTCTTTCTTCCATGATTTAATATAACTTATTAGATGAATGACACTAAGTCATTGTTTACAATACTTATTAATAGAAATTCCAATTCAAGTATCTTCTCAGCTAGCAGTTTTGGATAGAAGCTTTTTGACTGGCAGTTGAAATCATCATAAATAGAGTAAGAACTTTAGAACTGAAAAGAATTGGAAAAAACCCCTAAAATGTATGCCATGAATATTAGTAACCAAAGCCAATTTCATTGGATGGTATATCTAGAGCAGAGTGTGACCAACCCAGTCTAGCCAGCATTGTTGAAGGTTTGCCCTTGCTCTAAGGCAGCTACTGTTTGAGGGAAAGTTGCTGCTCCTAATGCAAATTCAGTGACTTCAATTGTCTTCTCTGACATTACCAAAGAAAAGATCCTCTGGGCTGTTAAATACATATTTTTTATTGCAGAAAGTCCAAATGACTAGCTCTTAAAATAATGCACGTGACTTCCAAGCTACAGTGGTCAGCTAAGCTTTGTCTGATAAAGCTCCCACTGAAAAGCCTCTGAGAACACAGGAACACTTGCAGAGTTGCAACTTTACTATAAAGT
This sequence comes from Ovis canadensis, assembly GCF_042477335.2. NCBI lineage: Eukaryota > Metazoa > Chordata > Mammalia > Artiodactyla > Bovidae > Ovis > Ovis canadensis. Next base: position 66,224,118 of record NC_091247.1, read on the forward strand.
GAATAATGTGTTAAATATTTATTTGAGGGCCTATTCTGGGCCAAGCACTGCTTTAGGTAAACATATAGAGAAAATTCCCTGTCTTTTTAGAGATGTCATTCTGGGCAGGGTAGAGGCAGACAAGACACAATTAACCTGGAAGGATTCAGGTAATCAAGGGAAGTCAGAGAAAGCTTCCCCAAGAAAGGGATGCTTAAACTGAGAGGTATTAGGAAAGGCTGTGAGTCAGTGTTGGGAGGGGTAGGAAATGGCCAAACTGTGTCTGGGAGTTTTCAACAATGAGAGAAACTACATTGACAGCGTCCTGGAGGATAGATCGGGGAGCATCGGAGTGAATGTGGGTTAGCCTAAGGAAGGGGTCCCGGAAAAGATGATGTCTACATGCACTGATATTGTGGAGGTAGAAAGGAAGAGAAGCCGATGACTTTAGTTCTGTTTCAGAAGTGAAATAAACAGGAGTGGAAAATGAATGGGACATGAGCGATGATGAGGGACCAGGAAGTGTTAAGGTGAATTCAGAAATTTAGTCCACAAAACTAGAGGAATAGTGGCATCATTAATGATGTAGGGAACAACAAAAGTTGACCCAGTTTGAGGGTAGAGAGAGGAATCATTTGTAGTATGATGGAGTGAAAAATAAGTCTAGCTTATCCATTTATTAACTTTGTGATGCTAAGTTTCTCTGAACCTCAGGTCTTTCATCTTTATAAAGTGAGGCCGTAGAGTCTTCTATGAGGGGGAGGGATACACAGAGTTGCCAAACTTCAAGTATTAATTTTGCAAAAGTATCAGATTGAGAAGGATGGCACTCATGTCTGGGCCCCCAAAAGTGTTGCATGGACAGGCAGATAGTAGATGGGAATGAGTCCCTATTCCCCATTCCTATATCAGTAATGGAGGCCTGTGTTCAACCACAAAGAGATTATTCCCCTGGCTAAGGCACACAAAATTGACCAACATTAAATTTCCTATCATTGAGTATCTGAAAGGCATAGAACGTAAACTAGACAGAGGTGAATAGGGACAGATGACCCCTATAATGCCTGGATATTAAATCAGCTGTGAGAGTAGAAATAGAAAAACATAGGGAATTAAGGGAATTAGTACTGTGTAGAGATTTTTATTTTCAACTGGCAAGCAGGAGGAGAGGGTTGGATGAACTGAGTAGCCATGTGTAAAATAGATAGTTAGTGGGAAGTTGCTGTACACCACGGGGAGCTTAGCCCCGTGCTCTATGATGATACAGAGGGGTGGGATGGGGAGGTGGGAGGGAAGATAAAGAGGTAGGGGATGTACATATACTTACAGATGATTCATGCTGTTGTACAGCAAAAATCAACACAACATTGTAAAGCAATTATCCTTCAATTAAAAATAAATTTAAAACAATATTAAAGAAAAACCCTAACATAAATTAATAAGCAGTCACATTCATTTGCCACAGAATTATAGCAGCACTATGAGGTAAGGATTATCACCTCTATTTTAGAGCTATGCTAATTAAAGCAGAGACAAGCTAAGTGATTTACCCAAGGTCACACCTCCAATAGGTTGCAGAGCTGGGTTTGAACCTGAGTGATATGTTTCGAGATACTATGCTTTTAAACAATACACCAGACTGACCTCTCATTGCCAAGGAACCAGGTAGTGGAGATAAGAGGAACCAGAGGAAATGCAGAGGAACCAGAGATCAAATTCCTAACATCCACTGGATCATAGAAAAAGCAAGAGAATTCCAGAAACACATCTACTTCTGCTTTATTGATTACTCTAAAGCCTTTGACTGTGTGGATCACAAAAAACTGTGGAAAATTCTTAAAGAGATGGGAATACAAGGCTACCTTTGCTTCCCGAGAAACCTGCATGTTGATCAAGAAGCAACAGTTAGGATCAGAAATGGAATAATGGACTGTTTCAAAATTGGGAAAGAGTACATCAAAGCTGTATATTGTCACCCTGCTTATTTAAATTACATGCAGAGTACGTCATGTGAAATTCTGGGCTGGATAAAGTTCAAGTTGGAATCAAGATTGCCTGGAGAAATATCAATAACCTCAGATGCAGATGACACCACTCTAATGGCATAAAGCAAAGAGGAACTAAAGAGCCTCTTGATGAAGGTGAAAGAAGAGTGAAAAAGTTGGCTTAAACTCAACATTCAAAAAACTAAGATCATGGCATCTGGTCCCATCACTTCATGGCAAATAGATGGGGAAACAATGGAAATGGTGACAGAGTTTATTTTCTTGGCCTCCAAAGTCACTGTGGATTGTGACGGCTGCCATGAAATTAAGACACCTGCTCCTTGGAAGAGACGCTATGACAAACCTAGATAGCATATTAAAAAGCAGAGATATCACTTTGCTGACCAGTGTCCATACAGTCAAAACTATGGTTTTTACAGTAGTCATATATGGATATGAGAGTTGGACCATAAAGAAGGCTGAATGAGTGCCAAAGAGTTGATGCTTTTGAACTGTGATGCTGGAGAAGACCCTTAAGAGTCCCTTGGACTGCAAGGACATCAAATCAGTCAGTCATAAAGGAAATATTCATTGGAAGGACTGAGGCTGAAGCTGAAGCCCCTATAGTTTGGCCACCTGATGTGAAGAGCCAACTCACTGACAAAGACTCTGATGCTGGGACAGATTGAAGGCAAGAGAAGAAGGGGGCAACAGAGGATGAGATGGTTGGATGCCATCATAGACTCAATGGACATGAATCTGAGCAAACTCGAGGAGATAGTGTAAGACAGAGAAGCCTGGCATGCTGCAGCCCATGGGGTTGCAAAGAGCCAGACACAACTGAGCAAGTCAACAATAACAACAGTGGAGATAAAACAATTCTGTCTCAGTTGCACCAAATAAGCATTAACCAGAAACTATAAACTTGAGAGTACTCAGGTATTGTTCTCCAGATTAATATAAGAGAGGAGAATTTTGTCAGTATCCCAGTAGACACTGAGTAGAAGAAACTTTGGAATGCATATTCACATTGTCAATTTACAACATATAGGCCTGGATATACTGGTTGCTCCTCATTAAAGAATGAGATATCCAGAAAAAAAAATCAACATGAGGAATCAACAAAACATAATCTCATTAGTCAATGCATATCTAAACCCTACTTACCTTTGAAAAAAAATTAGCAACTATGTTGTACTCTTTACAATTTCAATAAAATATGGGCTTTAGGAATAAAATGAAACTGGGATAGTCTGAAATAGTAGATGACATGCAAAGAGCAGAATGATCAAAACTGACACAGCAGAACATCAAATTAGAAATTAAATAAAATATGCATATAATTCAAGGTGTGAACATCACAGGTGATGTGAAAGCAAAGTGATCAGGTCTAAGAAGGCATACTAGATTTATTAATTATATTATTTTTAAACTACTGGATTGGCAAAAAATTTCCTTTGGTTTTTAAGTAAAAACAAAAGATAATTTTTTTTATTTATCAACATATTCATGTTGTTTCACTACATTTTGCCATTTTTTCAGACAACTTTATAATTCTACCTCCCAAAACATTAGTTCTTTTTGAACAAAGAACTGTACCAACTTCCTTTTACAGTCTTTCAGGGAATTGAAACATTTTTCATTAAGAGAATTTTGTAAAGGCTGAAATAAATGGATATCTGAAGGTGCAATGTCTAGTGATATAAGGCTGATGAATCAGAACTTCCCAGTCAAACTGTAACAGTTTTTGCCTGGTCATCAAAGAAACATGTGGTCTCCCTGATGGAAGATTATGCATTTTCTGTTGACTAAATCTGTAATCTTTTATCCATGGCTGACTTCAGTTGATTTCAACTCGAAGCAGTACTTGTTGGAATTAAAAGTCTAGTTTTCTGGAAGGAACTGATAATAGAGAACTCCCTTCCAATACCACCATATACACACATCACCTTCTTTGCATGAAGACTGGCCTTTGGTGTGGTCGGTGGTGATTGATTTCACCTGCCCCATGGATTCCACATTATTGTGCTGTATCCACTTATCATTCCCCATCCCAATTTGTTTTAAAAATAGAACATCTTCATTACATTTAAGTAGAAAATTGCCTGTAGAAATACAGTCAAGAAGGTTTTTCCCCCTCTGCTTCATTTACATAGAATTCAAACATCAAAGCAATTAATATAATCAAGCTGGTACAAATGATTTTAACCTCCTGATTTGGATATTCTGAGTATGTTGGCTATCTCCTGTGTGGTATAACATTGATTGTTTGCAGTTAATGTCTCGATTTGATTGCTGTCAACTTCAACTAGTCTACCTGAACAAGGAGTATTGTCTGGCGAGAAATCACAAGCACAAAACTTTGCAAACAACTTTTGACATATTCAATTGGTCACAGCATTTTCTTCATACATGGCACAAATCAAAATCGGTTTTTTTGTGTGTATTTCAGTTGTATTTTTACCTTTCTTGAAATAATTAAGCACGTGTAGTTGTGCTCAGTCGCTCAATTGTGTCTGACTCTTTGTGACCCCATGGACTATAGCCCACCATGCCCCTCTGTCCATGGGATTTTCCAGGCAAGAGTACTGGAGTGGGTTGCTATTTCCTTCTCCAGGGGATCTTCCTGACCCAGGGATCGAACCCAGGTCTCCCGCATTGTAAGCAAGACGCTTTACCGTCTGAGCCACCAGGGAAGTCTAGAAAGCTAGTAGAAACAATCAACAATTCCTGATTACCTTAAATCAATCAAATATTAGTTTTATTCAAAGCTAAGCTTCAGTCTCTAAAAAGAAAGGTATGTCTGGTTCACCCTTACTCCTTGTTTGTAGCCCAATAGACTTTCCATGCCCTAGCTCCCCCAGATTCTATATTTTTGCAGACTACACATGCTGATTTTTCTCTGCCTTCACAAGCCCAGTGAAATCTCTGCTCAGTTTCTCAGGTCGATTAGATTTTCCAGAATCAGTATAAGTTTTTAAGGAGAAAGCAATCAAATGCCTGGTTTTACATTCTGAGTTTCTTTTTCGTTTTCTATCTTTGATACATAAATTTTTAATACCAGTTATCATCTACTGATTTGAAACAATTTTTTTTGTTGTTCAAATTTCCTAGTTCTCAGAGGAAGACTGGTCAAAATTTCCAAGTTCCCAATTATTGGAAATAAGACTCTTGACTCAATTTTTTAAAAGTAAAACCATTGCCAGAAACTTCTGAAATCTTTTCTTTATATATGCTGTTCCTTTGTAGCTCAACTGGTAAAGAATCTGCTTGCAATGCAGGAGACCTTGGTTTGATCCCTGGGTCAGGAAGATCCCCTGGAGAAGGGAAAGACTACTCATTCCAATATTCTTACCTGGAGAATTCCATGGATATACAGTCCATGGGATAGCAAAGAGTTGGATATGACTGAGTGACCTTCACTTCACTCACTCACTTTATTTACCTAAGATGTATTAATATACAGTTGTGTCTAAGAATTTTAAGTCTGTTTAGGATTGACTGGTATTCTTAATCTGAGTTTTGATGTTTAAAACAACTCTGGAAGAGTGTTTACATTTTATCTTTTTGAATGTTGTTACTGATATTTTCAATTGTTCTCCCATGTTTTTAATTCCTCTTTTATGTCTTATACTTTTTCTTTGTACTAGATTTTTATATCATTTCATTAGATTTATTTTGCATCTTAACTTTTATTCAATTAGGTTTAAATTGCTCTTTACTTCACTTATTGACATTTTACATTTAATTATCCTATTGTTAAAAACAGTACCCAATATAATCCCTATTTTGTAAACCAAATTAATACTTGGAAGATTAGAAATAAATGTATCAAAAAGTAAATGCTTTCTAAAAAGTATTTAGAAATTCATATTGGAACTTGAAATTATTTTAATTTTAATCTGTACCCTTTCTAAATTTTTCAAATTTTCTACCATGAGCTTACATTGCTTTTGAAAAAATGAAATCAATGATTTTAAAGAACTTGAAATTATTTTAATTTTAATCTGTACCCTTTCTAAATTTTTCAAATTTTCTACCATGAGCTTACATTGCTTTTGAAAAAATGAAATCAATGATTTTTGAAGAAAATCCATTTTGATAATTTTTTGATGTATTAATAGCTTTATCTTCTTAGATATTTTTTCTTTTAATAAATTAATCCCTATGTAAGCCTGGTTTCCTGGCAAAAGAGTTTTTGCATCTAAATCCCTACATACTGACCATGCTAATTTATAAAGACATATCAAACAGAAGACAGTGTATTTGACAATTCTTGATGAATACTTTCTAGATGATCAGTAAAACTGCAGATCTTCATCACATGAATGTTAATGCCTGAATATTTTGGAATTTCTTTGCTTTTCAACTGTGAAATTAGACTAAATGGTCAACTAGCTGGTCTTTGGAATTAGAATAGTGGCTAGCTAGCTAGTCTTTAAGTCTTTACATTCACTGTGACTGCTGAGAATATGATAGACTATTATTTATACAGTTTTAAAACTGGTTTTCTACTGGACTGGAAGAACTAGTTTCTGTCTCAACACTCCCTGATCAACTTCAAAATTTTTGATATTTCACAAAGCAAAATGTTTGGATTCTTTGTCTGATTCAGTGAAAGAACCCAGGTAAATGTTTATCTGAGAGAAGTTTTATTTATGTAGCCTATTAAAACTTAGCCAATACAACCACATATATGAAAGAGTTAGAAACATTTCTACTCTTTGCTTTGAGTATTAGTTTTTTGATAAACGATAAAATTGAAGAAAATCAATCATTATTGGGGAATATTAAGGAATAAAATAACATTTTTGGACCATGGTTGACAGCAGGTAATTAAAATTATGAAACACAAAACCCTGAATAAAGGGGACCACCATATTCTGATGTCTGCAAAAGGGCAGTACATATGTGAAAATACCTTATTTAAAAACTTTAAATATTGGGTTGGCCAAAAAGTTGGCCAATATTGAGATTCTTTGGAGTTTATAATTTGATGGAAATGGCAAAGTGTTGTTAAACTCTACTTGCACAAAGTATGAATATCATGGCCTCATAACCCCTGGAATAGTGTGAATATCTAAAAAAATTGTTGTGAAATGGAACAGAATAAGTTATGACTTATTCATGGCTCATGACATATATTTTAGTAATGTGACTTTTAAAAACTTTTTCTGATGTCTGAAAAGAGGCAGCATATATAGGAAAATATCTTATTTACAAGCTTTAAATATTTGGTTGGCCAAAAAGTTCTTTGGGGCTTTTTTTTTTTTCCTGTAACAGCGTATGAAAACTCAAATGAATTTTTTGGCCAACCCAATATACTGTAAAATAGCTATTGTAGACATCATCAATATTTCCTATGCCCATTTCTACTTCTAAACTGAGGGCAGTTCTTTTCTCTTCTCTAAAATATTTGTTCCCCTGTTTCCACCTATCCAAATTCAGCTCTTCCTTCAGAAGAATAAATGGAAATGGAAATATAGAAAAGTTAACAATTGACTTTCTTACCTGAAGCAAAGCACTTTAGATTTCTCTAAAACATTTCTGGTGAGCAAGAGCAGTCATTCATTTTGAATTTCTGTGTTGCACTTAGGTGATTTAGAGGACATGAATCTAAACAAAAGAATATGATTTGAGATCCTCTTCTTTTATTATATTCAGTGACATGTAGCAATATTCACAAGAATTCAAGTAAACAAACATAACTGAATATCAGAAGTAATGATTAGGTACGTTTTGAAACCTGATTCCTTCCCATGAATTAGAGCATAAATGTATGAAAAATATGAAGTGTATGAGAACAAATTTGGTCTATCTTGTGATTTAAAAAAATCTTAGGCTGTTTTTTATTTAAAATAACATTTCATTTCATCTGTATAGTAGCATGCTTTATTATTTTGGAAATTATGTCACTGATAAAAATATTACATTGTGTTACAGAACATTGCTATAGACAGAAAAATTTGGTATTTGAAAACCTTGATTATCTGCTGTGCATATTTACCTTATTCTAGCCTAGATGATTTCAGAGGCCTTTTCCTGTACAGAGTCATCAGAGAGGCAAATAGAAGTCCAGCTCCTGAATTTCTATTTATGTTATTACTATCTAATGAATTCTATTGTACAGCAGGTGTCAAATCATATCGGGTGTTTTGCAATCGAGTATGAATAGAAGATGTATTGCTACTGCAAATGAATCTAATATGAAACTAATGAGCAGTAATGAGCAACTGTTTTGTCATTATTGAGGCAACCACTGAGATGCTAATAAACTCTCATTTTTGCTCTTTAGAAATAGCAGTGACCAGGATTTATAACATGGCCTTAATGTCCCCAAAGCCTGAGGCAAAAATAAATAAATAAATAAATAAACAGTGAAACCCTAAACTGAGAATAATTTAGCCATTTTCTATATGATTGTCCTCTCTCTTATTAAAATGAACCTGTTATAATGCCTTTTAAGTATTTCTATAACTGAAGAGAAAAGATGAAGAATGAGCATCCATTAAATGAATATGAAGTTAAGAAGATAGGCATCTTGCCTAATTTTCCTTAATGTAAATATAATAATTCTAGAGTTTTTCACTCACCAGTTCTTTTACAGTATAATGAAGCCTAATGTAGGCAACTTTTTATTTTTAAACCCAGTTACTTTGGAAGTAACATTATTGAGGGACTTTTTGTAATTAACTTATTTGTTCTCATGAATGGCCTAACTTGGTAAATAACCCAGAGCACTTATTGCATGCTATTATGGCCATATACTTTATGCTTCTGCTTTCCCTACAGTAGCGTAGGGGCAGGGAGCTCAATAAATATTTATGAGATGAATGGTGAATAAGTAATTGAATGAATGGGGAAGAAGCTAGTACATTAAATTTGCTTTCTTAGGTAGAAATAATGTGCTTTAAAACAGATTTTAATACACTTTCATTTGTTATGTCCTAAGACCCTAAGAACTCTGCTTCCAAATACTTTAACTATAGGACAAAAACAAATAATTTAGTAACATGACTTATGTAAACTTGTTGCTTCAGCTGATAAACCTATACTAAAATCTAAGACTAATTTTGATATCTTCCTACAGATGTTTGCTAGAACTCATGGTTTTAACAAATGACTCAAGACTTAATTGGTACTTTAAATAGATACCTCTAGCAATAAAGGTCTCTAGCAATATTCTTTCAGACTTTTTATATATTTATGTACTTTACATATTTATGTATATATGACTTTTATAGCCTCAAAAGTCCACCTATTTGATTAAAGGTAACTAAAGCTTTGAATTATTAACTTTCTATCTTTGCTTTTGATTAGGCTGTTGTAGACATATGTGTACAGACGGAAAGCTATTCGATTTGAATAATTTAATATGTTCACTAAAGGGAAGATTTCGTTTCCATTTCTCATAGTTATATTATGCACCTACATGTAGAAATTCCACTTTTTTGATAGGTCTGACTAAACTATGTAATAAACATTATATTTATATTGCATGAAATCTATAAAATTAAATAATAAGATTAAGTAAAGAAGGAACTATAAATTGAATGTTTGAAACTTAAAAAAGAATAGAGCCATGTGACTTGAACTGCTTTTTTATTTGACCCTGGAGACCCAAACTATTACACAAAGACGAAGTTGACTCAAGATGGAGGAGTTGGTTAGATGGACTGTAACTTTAAATTTGTGTCCGTCCCTCCTCCAAGTAAACCCAAACTTTCTGGTATCCTGACTTGTCCACTTCCCATACCTCTATACCTTGTAACATAACAACTGTCCAATATTATAAATATTTTATTCATATCTATAAATGTACACAAAAGTTTACAAAATTCTAGGTTTTGAAACATATGAAAATGGCAAGTAAGTTTCATGTTTTGATAACTTTTACTACATAATTTCCTTTACTGACTTCATATACCTTCAGAATGAATTAGTCCAACATGCAAATAATTCTTAGCACAGGCATCTATGTTACTTAGGAGACTATTTTTCATGGACTTATTTCTTGTAGCCGACAATATCTGTGACTAATTGTGCTACTCATAAATTCAAGTAAAGCAATGTCCTCAAAATACATCTTCTAGTAATTATTGTAGGCCTCTTGTTCTCTGTGGTGATCTAAAGAACAGTAAGGATAGTTAATTGTGCCATAGAGATACAAGTTATGGGTCATTGGAGCCTATTCATTAAAAGTAAAATAAAATCCCCAACATCATCTTTAATTTTGGTAAGGAGATTCTCCTACCATTTAAAAGCATTGATAACTTTTAAAGGAATGTGCCCTAGAGACAAGCTATATGTTTTAGAACACTTTGCATTGCTTCCCTGTCATCATGAGAAAGAAATAAAAGTATGAATTATCTTTTAAATTAAAATATGAAGTAATTCCATTATATATGCTTGAGAATATATATGAGGATACATTAAAAAGTCTGCTACTAAACCAAGGAAATGTTTACTAAGGAGATATTTTATTAAATTTATTTCTACTGAACATCAGTTGCTTACAGATGTTAAGGAGAATGATGGCACAATATTTAAAGAGTTGTAACAACTAATAGAATAAAAAATCCTTTTTATACATTAATATTATTTCTCATCAAAGTAATACATGCATACAGTAAAAATTAAAATAGCAGAGAAAGGCTTTTAATAAAAAGCAATAGTTTCCTACCTTAGCCCTGACTACTTTTTGGCCTGCTCCTGTCTTTATTTCTTATAGTTGTTATCTTCCTAATTCTGTTGATTTGTTTGTTTTTTCAAATGTAATTCAGCCTTCTTCTTTTTTTAAAAGAATGATTTATTTTTGGCCATATCACTGGCATGTAGCATCTTAGTTCCTTGAATAGGGTTTGTACCGCTATCCCCTGCCTTGAAGCTCAGAGTCTTAACCACTGGACCACCAAGGAAGTCCCCCAATTCTGTTTTAAAAAGAGTTGATACAGACCCAGTGTGTCCCAGGCAGTTTTCACTCTAAACCTATAGATGTCTGGTCTGATCATCATGTGCCTATGCCACAATATTAATAGTTGTCAAATATTTTTAATAATAAGGCCATTTAAATAATAGAATTTGGACTTCCCTGCTGGCTCAGTGGTAGACAATCTGCCTGCAATGCAGGAGAACACCTGCAATGCAGGAGATACAGGTTTGGTCCCTGGGTCAGGAAGATCCCCTGGAGATGGAAATGGCAACCCACTCCAGTCTTCTTGCCTGGGAAATTCCATGAACAGAAGAGCCTGGTGGGCTACAATCCATGGGTCACAGAGACAGATATGACTTAGCGACTAAACTACCAGCACAAATAATATAATTTATATTCTCATTTTTGGATTTATCATAATTAAACATTATCTCTTGAGTCAGTACTATTAAAGAAAATTTAGCTAATTCACAAGACCTATCTCTCCCACTTTTCCCAATTTATGATAGTTGTATGATTTTCTAAATCTCTTAACTTTATAATGCTAAAGAATACTTAATACTTAAAGTTTCCCTGTATTTCTTTTTCTGTTAATTGTAAATTGCATTCCTGACTTCCCATTACTGAGGAGATTCTCAGGGATTCCCATTCTCTCTACATCTCTTCTGCCCACCATCTATAATATAGACATTAACACATTGTTCTGCAACCATATTGAAATCTTTATTTTGTCTTTTGGTTATATAGGTAGTGGTAAAGAACCTGCCTGCCAAAGCAGGAGATGCAAGAGATGTGGGTTCGATCTCTGGCTTGGGAAGATTCCCTGGAGTAGGAACTGGCAATCTGGTTCAGTATTGAAGCTACATGGCTACTGTCCATGGGGTTGCAAAGAGTCAGACATGACTGACTGAGCACGTACATATGTAATTACATGTATGTAAATAACATGTATATTTAACTGAAATATGTATATAATTAACATAAAAATTGTGTATAGTTATATATATAAAGAGTAAATAGTATTTATATTATCATAAGATGTGCAAATACTTTCTCCTCTATAAATCCAAAGTCAAAATCTCTTATTAACTCAAAAGAGAAATTTCCAGGCATCAATAAATGGATTCTCTCTTCTTTCCTTCCATCCATTGCTCAAATCATATCATACTTTGGGTCTTATTTGGATCAGACTTTCTTGTATAGTTTTTGTTTTTCTTTTAGACCTGGAACCATCCTTCTTTTCTTGTTGAGACAAAGAAAATGTTAACCATCTTTAGCTTGTTCCTCATTTTGTCTGTTGCTTAGAATTTTTTTTGGAAGACATTCTTCCCTAGAGTTCAGAGATCTCCTATTCTAATTTGGGCTGAAATTCTTCGAAGGCCTTGTGGATACAGTTATATTCAATCAGTTGTAGCTAGTTCTCCTTCTTTCTACTCAAGATACAGATTTTTTTAAAAAGGTGACTGTACATATTTGCCTTCTTTCAGGATATGATGAGCGCCTATCGTCCCCCAAATTCTTTTCCTAATTGATCAGTATAAAAAGGAAAAAGTCAGAAGCTTTTTCCTCTGCTCTTACTATAGTATCTCATAATACTTGTTATTCTTTGAGCTTTAGCCAACTTTTCTCTATTTTTATTAGTTTTCAAAGTATGACTTGAGGACCCTTGAGAGTCCACAACACATTTTTGGTGGTTTATGAGGTAACAGCCAAAATATGGAAACAACTTAAGTGTCCACTGATACACACACACACAAATACTACTAAGTCACAAAAAAGAATGAAATCCTTCATTTGGAACAACATGCATCAACCCTAAAGGTTATGCTACGTGAAACAAGTCAGCAGAGAATGACAAATACCTTATGGTTTTACCCATATGTGGAATCTAAAGAACCAACCAAACCAAACAAAAACAAACTCACAGATACAGAGCACAAGATTAATGGTGTCAGAGAGGAAGTGGGTTGGGGCTGGACGCGATGAGTGAAGGGGATCAGTAGTAAAGTGATGGATGGCAGCTAGACTTGTGCTGCTGATCATTTTGTGGTGTATGCGGTTGTTGAATTATAGTGCTCCATACCTGTGACTTCTATAATAAAAGAAAATGTTTATGATAACACTAAGACATTGTTTCTTCATACTGGCATTTTTACAGATGGTGATAAAGCAAAGGTGGTAGGTAAAATGCAAGTGCCTTAGCATGAATCCAGTCAGTATTACCAAACTGGACTGAAAGTTCTTTTTTTTTTTTTTTTAACAATTTTACTGAGAGTGTTCTTGATGAAAAATAAAACTTTTTACTATATTAAATCTTTACCTTTGAGCACATCTTTTTAATACTGTATGACAAGGCAGGAAAAATGCATAAATCCTTTCTGTTGTACACTGGAACACAGTAACTGTCTCGGGCAAAAGAACTTAAGTGATCATTTGAGAACTGTGTAGAACTAGACACATTTGTTTTCATGAAACATTATTTCTGTTTGAAAGAATGATTGACAGAAAAACTATGATAATGTAGGTGATCATATTTGCTTGATAATGAATGGAGAAAAACAATCTCTTTAAGGAAACCACTAACAGTGTTTATCACCAATAATAAAATTTAAGCTTTCAGGCAAAAATTAAGTTTTTGTAAAGCTCCTATCTACTACTGTGAGTTTGACAGCATCTCTAAAGTGTTTTTTCTTTCTTTCTGAGATTAGTGGTGATATTAATGAATGTGATTGCAATAGAAGAGCTACATAACCCAGCAAACTATTATTTTTTCCAAATGACAAATGTATGATGTTACAAATCATGCCTAGATAAAAGATCCATTCAAAATACCCTACTGATCAATGCATTTCAACGTAACAGTATGGAAAGGCCACTGATGTGCTTTCAGATTCTACATTGCAAGTAACCTTTGAGACGCTATCACTTGTCAGATATTAGTGTAGTATCAGAGAAGAGTACCCAGATTTATCTGAAAAGGCTGTTAAAATGCTTCTTCCTTTTCCTACTACATTTCTGTGTGAGACCAGATTTTCTTGATATTTTTAATTAAAATTAAGATATCACAACAGATGGAATACAGAAGCAGAGAGAATTCAGCTGTCTTATTAAGCCAGATATTAAAAGAGATTTGCAAAAGTGTAAGATAATGTCACTCTTCTCAATAATTTTTTTTTTTGTTTTGGAAAATACAGAGATTTTTGGTAAAAATACATGCACTTTATGTTAATATAGAGCAAGTTTATGGCTATTGTTTTTAAATGAATACATAAATACTTTTCAGTTTTAATTTTTAAAAGAGAAAATGTTGAAATATGTAATCCATATACAAATGGTCTTTGGGGGTCTTCAAAAGGGGTCCTAAGGCCAAAGCCCTATGTTTGACTTTTTGCCTGCAATGAACTGAAGTATCCACCATAGTCTTTCTGCTGAGTTTTTGTTTCTGAATCCTTCTGAATATTTTTGTCCTTCTATCACTCTGGCAGTAGGAAACTGGCTAGTTATGTTATTCCTTCAAACCCTGTAGAAAACAGCCCCTCTTCTCCCCTCCTAATCTGTACTTTGGGGAAATAATTATTTAGTTTACTTCCAGATTATTAAATTTACCATATTATTGACACTGACTTGTGTCCCCATATCTTTGAACTGATGCACTTTATGTTATGTTAGCTTAACTATTTCCTCCTCAGTTAGTAAAGGCTCTTCTCCTGAAAAAGTTAGATTTTATTTTCTTCCCAGAAAGCTAACCCTATGACCTTAACACCTTTCTGATTTTAAGAGGCGGGAATCTCTTTAAGTGTCAATGCCTGTAAAGTTTTCTTTAAGAAGCTCAAATAGAATCATCTACTGACATTTCTGATAATTTTCTGAAGCAATAAGAAGAGGACAAAGATGGACACATCCTTTAAAAAGGGGACCCTTATTGTAGTAACATTGGTTCATCTCTTTCTATAGTACTTGAAAGCCTGTGCTCAGTAATTTATGTTAATGCTTTATTTTCGAAGTTTTCTTTCTTCCATAAGCTCTTCATACTTTGACCAAGAACTGACCTTTCCCCTCTTTGAAATTTACCCTCCAACCTACCCCCACTCTCCAGGCTAGCTTTTCATTAGGGAACTGGGGAGACATACCCTCACGTTGCTATGCATTGCGCTCTGGTGGCAGGCCTTCCTGACAAAAATCAAAGAGCTGCTAGTGCCGGAAGGATGAACTCTGTGATCTCAGCCCCCATAAAGAGAAGCATCCCCAGAGAGAGGTTCAATTCATGTCAGAGTTAAATCTTAACTCATCTGAGAGCTGAGAAGCACTCAGGCTTTTGAATATTTTTATTGAGAAACATTTTCCAAATCACAGATCAGATTAATATTTCAGTAACTCTGAATGAGTCTGGTCCAGGACAACAAACAGTACCAATGGCTCATGTGCACTGTGATTTAGAAAGAAGTTTTTAGGGTCTTTACACAGTTTCTGCTATAATTTTTTCCAGGTCAGTGAAGTGAAAGTCGCATAGTCATGTCTGACTCTTTGCAACCCCATGGACTGTATAGTTCTCTAGGCCAGAAGTTTATCCCTGCTCTAGCAAATCTTCCCAACCCAGGAATCGAACCGGGCTCTCCTGCATTGCAGGCGGATTCTTTACCCACTGAGCTATCAGGGAAGCCCTTTTCCGGGTTGAATAGGAACAAAGTCTAAACTCTGTTTCCTGTTTATTTTCTTTTTCCTTTCCACCTTTTCCCCCTTTCCTCCCACTCTTCCTCCCTTCCTTCCTTCTTTCTTTCCTCCCTTCCTTCTCATTTTTTCTAGGGACTTTTTGCTTTCAAGAATAACCCATTGGTTAGCACAATCTCATTCTAATGCACCTGTTTTGAGGAATTTTGAATACGATCAATAAAAATGGGCTATTCTCACAGGAATTCGTCTTCCTTTGACTTTTATGGCATTAAGCCCCATGTTACCCTAAATAAGATAGTGTTTGTTAGTATTGGAAACTGTCTTAAAGTGGCAGTGAGTCACTATAATTCCAAGTTAGAAAAGACTTAGTTTAACTATGCTAAATGCTGAACGATATATACCTAACCTTCATGAGAAAGTCTTGGCTCTTAAGTAACAATATTGAGTGTTTAAATGTGGTAGTCATTGTTCTAAGTGACTTGCATGTACTAAGTTATATAACCATTAGAACCACTTCAGGAAGGCAGTGCTTTTGTTGTACTCTTTTTATAGATGAGTAAATTGAGGCATTGAGAGTCTTACAACTTTGTCCAAAGTGCTAAGTGTCAGAAGTGGAATCAGAAAGCAGGCCAACTAGCTTCAGAGAATATGAATTTAACTCTCACACTATGATCCTTCTCTGGGTTTTCAAAATGGAGCATGATAAAAAATAAACAGTAGTGAATTCTGTTAGCAGTTTATGGGATTTTCATTATTTCTTATATCTAACTTTAGTGATTCATTTCCTTTTCACTGTAAGACAACTGAAATATTCATGCTTTGGTACATGTTGTTCCCTAATCTGAATCCCCTTCCTCTTTTTTGCTAGTGAAAAACAACCCATTCTTTATAGCTCATTTCAAATTTCACTTCCTCCATAAAATTATATCTGTTAAAAACCAGAGTCTCCTAAAATTTAAGAGTTGGAATAGAATACAGAGGATTTCTAGTAGAATTTCAACCCAAACCAAGAAATTACTGAACAAACCTGAGACCATTAGCTTCTGACTAAAAATAACCTCATACATGGCATCCAATATCTTATCTTCATAAATTTCTGTTTAGCTAGTAATTCTTACCGTCTTAAGCTAGACTTTATTCTTTTGACTGAAATTTAGCATTCAGTTCAGTTCAATTCAGTTCAGTTGCTCAGTCGTGTCCGACTCTTTGCGACCCCATGAATAGCAGCACGCCAGGCCTCCCTGTCCATCACCATCTCCTGGAATTCACTCAGACTCACGTCCATCGAGTTGGTGATGCCATCCAGCCATCTCATCCTCTGTCGTCCCCTTCTCCTCCTGCCCCCAATCCCTCCCAGCATCAGAGTCTTTTCCAATGAGTCAACTCTTCGCATGAGGTGGCCAAAGTACTGGAGTTTCAGCTTTAGCATCATTCCTTCCAAAGAAATCCCAGGGCTGATCTCCTTTGGAATGGACTGGTTGGATCTCCTTGCAGTCTAAGGGACTCTCAAGAGTCTTCTCCAACACCACAGTTCAAAAGCATCAATTCTTCAGTGCTCAGCTTTCTTCATAGAAAAACTATGAAGAAAAACTATGAAGAAAAACTATGAACTATCAGTTTCTTCCAACTCTCGCATCCATACATGACCACTGGAAAAACCATAGCCTTGACTAGACGGACCTTTGTTGGCAAATTAATGTCTCTGCTTTTCAATATGCTATCTGGGTTCAGCTATTATCACTAACCTCTTAAATTATTCACTTATTTGCGCTTCCAATAGATACTTATTAGGGTTTTTTAATGTACATTCTTCTAGATGCTTCCCTGATGAGTCAGATGATAAAGAATCTGCTTACAATGCAGGAGACACAGGTTTGGTCCCTGGGTCAGGAAGATCCCCTGGAGAAGAAAATGGCAACCCACTCCAGTCTTCTTGCCTGGAGAATTCTGACAGGCTATAGTTCATGGGGGCTGCAAGAGTTGGACATGACTGAGTGACTAACACTTTCACTTCTAGATTCTATAAGATAAAATAATAAAGACATAGACCTTGTTTTAAAAAAACTGAATTTTTTAAGATGTCTAACATAGACCAGAAGACCAGGGAATGACAGTAAACACTGAGATTTAGAGAGAGTAGGATTCAGCTCTTTGGAAAAGAGGAAGAAAAACATTAAAAGCTGAGGAATGAGCCCTATTTTATAGTTGGAGTACCTGACGTGTAGAAAGCTAATTTTTTCAGGATCATAAGGTTAGTCATTGGAAGAATTGAAATCTGAGATGGCATTTAACTCCATAGTTGATGCTTTTAAATTAGGGTAATGAAAGAGTAGCATCATATTCAGGGAGTTGTATGTAATTATTTAAGGCTAAAGTGTGGGCTGTGATAAGTGAAGAGGTTGAGATGGTGGTAAAATGAAGAGTCAGGCAAAGGCCAGCTGGTAACGAACTTTGGAAGCTAGGCCAATTCATTTGGATTGTATTCTCATCCATTTCTTCTAACACTGGGAGAACCTTTTGAGTTTGCCCTCATTTTACTGATTTGGTTTTCTCTAATGATGACAATTTTGGGTTTTCCTGATGCAATTATTTTTTACTCTGTTGTTACTTTTAAAAGTTATTTGTTGCTTTGCCTAATTTGTTGCCAGCTTCATTTCTTTGTTCCATTCCATCTCAGAACATTGCCCTCTCATGACTCCTTGCTTCTTGCTTCATCATCATTTAGATATTTTTGTACATCAAATAAATGTTGAACATGGTATTATGTTTTGCATAGGAAGCAATTTCAGCAACACGCTTTTATTCCAGATTTTTTTTTCTTGTTTCAGTACTTTTGCATATTTACATATTTTAATGTAAAATATATATACGTATTTGTTTAACTGTGAACTCAGGGACATCTAAACAGGTGCTACATGCCTAGCACACTGTTGTATCTTAGTCCTCTTAACTGTGTATTTTAGCTCTGAGATAATTTGCACCTAGATCTGTCCATGATTTGAAAGTCAGCATTTCATGGTCTCTAGACCAGTCTGTTGGAGAAGGAGATGGCACCCCACTCCAGTACTCTTGCCTGGATAATCCCATGGATGGAGGAGCCTGGTAGGCTACAGTCCATGGGGTCGCGAAGAGTTGGACACGACTGAGTGACTTCACTTTCACGCATTGGAGAAGGAAATGGCAACCCACTCCAGTGTTCTTGCCTGGAGAATCCCAGGGACGGGGGAGCCTGGTGGGCTGCCATCTATGCCATCTGAAGCCACTTAGCAGCAGCAGCAGACCAGTCTGTTCTGCGTGGCAGTTTTTCAGGACCTCTAACTATTCTGGAAGATGAAATTAGTCTCTGGTTGCTGTTTGATTGCTGAGGGATTTCATATGTGTGAGGAGAGAAACATTCAATGGTCAAATAAGTTTGTGGGATACAAAGTGCTACTTCTCCCTCTTGGAAATGCATGATGAAGCACCTGGAGAAGTCCCATAACAAAGAAGCTTGTTAAAAACTACCGTGAAGCACCATCCCACACCAGGCAGGATGGCCATCATGAAAAACTACAACAAATGCTGCAGAGGCTGTGGAGAACAGGGAGCCATCTCACACTGCTGGTGGGAATGTACGCTGGTGCAGTCACTATGAAAGAGCATGGAGGTTCCTCAGAAAACTAAAAATAGAACCATCATATGATCAACAGTCCCACTCCCGGGCATATATGCAGACAAGTCTCTAATTAAAAAAGATACATGTACCCCTATGTTCATAGAGGCACTGTTCACAGCAACCAAGGCATGGAAACAACCTCCATGTCCATTGACAGGTGAATGGGTAAAGAAGATGTGGTGCATATACACAATGGAGTATTATTCAGCCTTAGAAAGAATGAAATAACGCCATTTGCAGCAACATGGATGCAATTAGAGATTCTCATACTAAGTGGGTCAGAAAGACAAAGACGAATGCCGCATGTTATCACTTATATGTAGACTCTAAAATATGACACAAACGAACCTATCTGTGAGACAGAAGCAGACTCACAGACATAGAGAAGAGACGTGATTATCAACGGGGAGAGAGTTGGGGGAGCAATGGAGCGGGAGGTCGGGGTTACTAGATGTAAGCTATTACATACAGAACGGATAAAAACAAGTTCCTACTGTACACCACAGAGAACTATATTCAATGTCCTATGGTAAACCATAATGGATAAGAATATTAAAAAGAAGAATGTATAAATTTATAACTGAATCACTTTGTTGTACAGCAGAAATTAACACAATGATGTAAATCAACTATATTTCAATTTAAAAAAGAAGATTGTTAATTATTCTTTTTAAAATCAGTATTTGTGAAACATTTTCAAGGAAGATGTTCTATTCATAGGTCTCTTCACCCTCTCTGGACACTGCTTTGGTAAATGCTATGAGATAAAGTCTGCTTCCTGTAGACTTTGTTGGCCTGCAAACATCAATCTTTCTCAACACTTATTTGAAATGCTTTTTCTTAGATAAATATATCCAAGTTCAGAGCATCTCATGTGGGTCAGTAGTAAAGAATCTGTCTGCCAACCAGGAGATGTGGGTTCCATCTCTCCATTAGGAAGATCCCCTGGAGAAGGAAATGGCAACCCACTCTAGTACTCTTGCCTGGGAAATCCCGTGGACAGAGGAGCCTTGTAAGCTGGGGTCGAGAAAGAGTTGGCGATGAAACAACAACATGTCCAAGTTCTACACAATAGGGTCCTTCCCTCCCATTACTTCTTATCGTATTGTACATATTTTAACTTACTTTTTCTTTTTTGCTGAGATATCATTTACAGAGATTAAAATTCACCCTTTTAAAAAAGAGTAGTTCTATGTTTGGCAAATGCATATTGTCATGTAACTACCACTTCAATCAAAATACAGAATGGTGAATATTTAAAAACTTAAGTGTCTAAATAGGTATGTAAACAGAGGCACTGGTGAAGGGGAGGGATACTGGTAAAATCTGTCAAACTCAGAGAGCATGCCTCTTGCAGCTGACAAATGTTCACCAGTTTACCGGTAAATACAGACTCTGGAGCTACACATTAGAACAGGAGTAGATTAAACTGTTTTCTTAAGTGATCTGTGCCGTTTTGTTTCAGGGAGTGAATTTAGGGATATTCAAATACGTATTCTTTTCCATCCATTCCTACGAACAAGAAAGTCATAAAGTTCCTCTTTCCAACTCTTTTCTCTTCGTGCATTTAATATATAGTTTGTATACTCAACTTCTCTTTTGTTTAATTTGGTGTGTGTGTCTACTGTAATCAGAAATTGAGAGGAAGATAACAGATACTGTTACCCTTTGCCTATGCTAACAGCAAAGTGTTTTATAAATAACAAAGTGTTTTTAAAATGTAAGATATTTTTCTACATTTCTTATCTTTACAATAGTACTCAGCAAAATACGGATACAAGTTTACATGTAATGAGTGTTTTTCTTTGAGCTGTTGGTTGATGTGTGAGCAACACTAGCCAGTGATATTGGGGTGAATTCTAATTTTAGATTTAGAGCTGCTCTCTGATGAAGTTTTTGACGATAAGCATAAAAAATTGCTGTGCCATACTAAAAGGTAAATCTTGATGCACTTCTGCCTGTGATCTGGTCCTACATCTGGACCATATTTACCCTGTCTAATTCTCTTCTTTCAGCTCAGTATGACATGCTCATTTTTAGTACAAGATAGGTCATGTTTATCTGTTGTACCATCTATGGTCCAGTGATCTCTTTTGTAGTCTAAGGGGAACTGTACAAAAACTGAACTGTGTCAAGGAGTCTGAGAGTGTTAAAGTTCACCAAGAAATAAAGATGAGGCTTCGCAGAAACAAGAGGGAGTTAAAATTAGTATGAATTGATTTCCTACCCCCTTTTCAGAAATTGTTCTCACATGTTGTGAGCCCCTTGGCCATTTATGTGATGCTCTGTGTTATGACTGTGACATGACTATGCCAGAGGATGGCCAAGGTCAACAATGTGACCTATTTTTATTTTTTCTTAATAGGAAAAAGTTGCCATTCTTTTCCCACACTGGCAGAGTCTTTCTGTGTGTGTGGCTTTGCAGACTCCTTTTTGTGAAAATTTCACATCTTTTCCTTTGATTAAGCTTGTTAGATTTCAGACCTCCTTGAACTTTAAACTTCTCATTTCCAGCTTTTCCAGTCAGATGTTCTAAATCTAGTTATCTCTTATACAGTATTATTAACTTATATATCCTTTGGCAGTTTTATAAATTATTGCAGAAATATTGTATTTTTCTTCAAATATTATAACAAACAGGATGATACTGCTGTTTTAAGCTACTTTGTATAAAGTTGGATAATTTTATTACCAAATCTGAATTCTCTGAAAGAAATGAGGATGTATTCCTTATGTGGATACTTCATACATCTCAACTTTCAGGTTTTCTTGGACTCTGAAGCTGGGCTACAAAGAAGTCTGAGTTGTTTGTGGATTAAATTAGTGACACTTACTTGGTTTAATCCTGAATCTATCTGAATGAATTACTCATATATTAAGGATACTATACACTCACTATGTAAACAACAACAAAACTGTTACTAAAACATGATGTACTTAATAGAAAATTCAGGTCATGTAATGGAATACAACATACAAAACAAATAACAAAAACCGAAATATATAAAATCAAGATGAACATTTCTTTTCCAAAATGTACAATTAAGTTAATGTTCCAAATCACCTTTCGTGTATGAAAAACCCAAGTGATGTCGGAATTGTATCTTAGGAAATATTGTGAGACTTTCAGCCAAGAGGGCAGCCTTAAGTGATGTGAAATTCCACCCAATCACTTTCTGGATCCAAGCACAGAAAGTGTTAGGAAAAATGATAATTGAAATGTACATTTGAATGTGAACCCAAGAAGTGGAAAACTTAGCTACCAGAAACAAAGATTGAAATCAGGTGGAATAGTGAGCTCTTATTGAAGTTGAATGTCTCATGGGGGACCTCAGGACTTTGATGCCTGGGTTTTAATATCTACATGGACATGTGATGAGGAATTAAATCCAGGCAAATCAGGATGCTGAAACTGAGCTAGAGAGTTGCTATATTCAGGAAACTGAGAATAGGAAAAAATTATCTGGTGGCTTGGAAGCAATAAGAAACCGGCATTTTCTAGTGCCATGGGTAGGAAAAATCTATATAACCCCAGTTTGTGCTGGTGACTGCAGCCATGAAATTAAAAGACGCTTACTCCTTGGAAGAAAAGTTATGACCAACTAGATAGTATATTCAAAAGCAGAGACATTACTTTGCCAACAAAGGTCCGTCTAGTCAAGGTTATGGTTTTTCCTGCGGTCATGTATGGATGTGAGAGTTGGACTGTGAAGGTTGAGCGCCGAAGAATTGATGCTTTTAAACTGTGGTGTTGGAGAAGACTCTTGAGAGTTCCTTGGACTGCAAGGAGATCCAACTAGTCCATTCTGAAGGAGATCAACCCTGGGATTTCTTTGGAAGGTATGATGCTAAAGCTGAAACTCCAATACTTTGGCCACCTCATGTGAAGAGTTGACTCATTGGAAAAGACTCTGATGCTGGGTGGGATTGGGGGCAGGAGGAGAAGGGGACGACAGAGGATGAGATGGCTGGATGGCATCACGGACTCGATGAATGTGAGTCTGAGTGAACTCCGGGAGTTGGTGATGGACAGGGAGGCCTGGCGTGCTGCTATTCATGGGGTCGCAAAGAGTCGGACACGACTGAGCGACTGAACTGAACTGAACTGAACTGAACTGTGCTTTGAATAGCTCTGGGTGCAAATTCACAGTGATGGCATTAGGCAGTAGAACCACAGGTATAGTTACTAAGAAAAACACTGAGCCATTGCTGATGGCAAAATATCTCAAGAAGAAGAAACCATAAACAATATGAAGAGATTTTAAGGTAAGTATGTCAGAAATGTAAAAGACAGAACAGAAAGAAGAAAACCATAAACCCTGGGTAAGACAGTACATACAAAAGGAGAGCGAACGTTTTAAAAATGTGTAAATTAAAGCATAATTTACATGTAGTGAAATTTCACCCTTTTGGGTATATAGTTCTGCAAGTTTGGGCAAACATGTACAGCTGTACAACCGACACCACTATAAACGATATAAAACAGCTCCTTTGCCTCCAAATATTTTCTATGCCCTCCTTTATAGTCAATCCCTCCCCCCAACCCCAGGTCCCTAAAACAAATAACTTGTTTTCTGTCCCAGTAGCTTTGGCTTTTCCAGAATGTCATGTAAAAGAAGTTATACAGTATGTATAGCCTTTTGAATGTAGCTTCCTTTATCTAACTTGTTGCATCTGAGATTCATCCATGTTGTTGCATGTATCAGGACAGGAGTTCATTCCATTTTATTGCTAAATACTATTCCATTTATGGAGATGTCATATCATTTTTTGTTCACTCTCTAGTTGAGGGACATATGAATTGTTTCCATATAATTTTTTAGCAATCATGAATAAAGATGTTATAAATATTTACACATAGGTGTTGGTGTGAACATCCTTTCATGCAAATACCTAAGGCATCTGACTGTTGTGTCATATGATAAGTAAATGTATGCTCCTGCTGCTGCTGCTGCTGCTAGGTCACTTCAGTCATGTCCAACTCTGTGCGACCCCATAAACAACAGCCTACAGGCTTCTCTGTCCCTGGGATTCTCCAGGCAAGAATACTGGAGTGGGTTGCCATTTCCTTCTCCAATGCATGCAAGTGAAAAGTGAAAGTGAAGGTGCTGACTCTTTGAGACTCCATGGACTGTAGCCTACTAGGCTCCTCTGTCCATGAGATTTTCCAGGTAAGAGTACTGGAGTGGGTTGACATTGTCTTCTCCAAGTAAAGTATAACTTTACAGGAAATTTCCAAACATCTTCCGAAGAGGCTGTAATAATTTGCATTCCCACCACTAACATATGAGGGATTCCATGTATTCTGAATCCTGACCAGTAATTTGTAATGTCAGCTCTGATCATCAGTATGGTATTGAATAGGAGGGATGAAAGTAGAACATTCTCACTTTATTTCTGATCTTAGGAGGAAATCATTCATTGTTTCACTAGTATATATGATGTTAGCTGTAGATTTTTGGTAGCTATCCTTTATCAGATTAAGGAAATAGAAGAAAATTCTCTTTAATTCTGAGTTTGGTGAGAGTTTTGTTGTTGTGTTGAATCACTTTGGATATTGAATTTTAATGATTCTTTTTCTGTATAATTGGGATATAAATGCATTTTTAAATTTTTTAGCTTACTGACATGATATTATAATGATTGCTTTACAATGCTTAACTAGACTTGCACTCCTGGGATAAGTCTTATTTGGTCATGATATTCCGTCCTTTTTTTACATTGCTAGATTTAATTTAATTCACTAGTATTCTGTTGAGGATAGTTGTATCTAGATTCATGAAGAACAATAGGTTCCAAAAAATTTTTTGTAACCTATTTCTGTTACTTGTCTGGCCTTGTAATATAAGTCAGTAAATGCTTCCTCCTTTCCCATATTATAAAAGGGTTTGCATAGAATTGACATTATTCATTTCTTAATTGTTTGTTAGAATTTGCCAGCATGGAGTTTCCTTGGTTAGAAGATCTATAACTATAAATATAATGCCTTTAATAGACTCAATAATTTTTTATTTTTCCATTTCTTCTTGAGTGACCTTTGGCAATTTGTGTCTTTAAAACAATTTATCTATGTTGTAAAATTTATGGAAGTGAAGTGAAAGTTGCTTAGTCATGTCCGACTCTTTGTGACCCATGCATAATCCATAGAATTCTCTAGGCTAGAATATTGGAGTGGGTAGCCTTTCCCTTCTCCAGAGGATCTTCCAAACCCAGGGATCCCACCCAGATCTCTCGCATTGCAGGCGGATTCTTTACCAGCTGAGCCACAAGAGAAGTAAAATTTATGGGAAGAGTCATTCATAGTATTTCCTTATTAATTTTGAATGTTTATAGTTGTTATAGTTGTGACCTTCAGTTGAAATAGGTAATCTTAACAATCAGCCAAATAGAAATTCTGAATTTTTAGAAACCAGAAAGATAGCAATTAAAATTAAAAGGTTAAACAGAAAGTTAAATACAGGGGTAAAGAAACTTAGCTTATCAGAAGATACTAGAGAGGACAAAAATCACTGTGATATAAAAAAAGTAAATCAAATATGGGAGGTATGAAAAAGAAACAAGGAGGATAGAATGTTAAACTTGCATATATGTCTAAAAAAAATTCCAGAAAAGGAGAATAGGTAGAATGGTGATATCCAAATAGTTAATATTCAATAATTCTCTAAAGGAGATAAAACATGAGTCTTTGGGCTTTGAAACCCAATGAAT
This sequence comes from Ovis canadensis, assembly GCF_042477335.2. Classification (NCBI taxonomy): domain Eukaryota; kingdom Metazoa; phylum Chordata; class Mammalia; order Artiodactyla; family Bovidae; genus Ovis; species Ovis canadensis. Next base: position 66,250,048 of record NC_091247.1, read on the forward strand.
CCTGAGGAGGAAAGATAAAAGCAAAATATATCCCTAGACACATTGATGTAAAATCTTTGCACATCAAAAAAAAAGAATCTTAGCACATCGAAGTACTGAAAAATAAAATAATTTTTTCATCTTAGAATTTGTAACTCTGATCAGTTGTCATCCAGGATTAAGTATGAAACAAAGACACCATCGTATAGTATCAGTGTATATAATACACAGATGTTCTTGCAGAAAGAACAATTACAAGAAGGAAATTGAGTCTAGAACAAAAACATCATGTATGAAGACATTATAAGCAAAGAAATTTGTGACTATATTAACTTGTAAAAATGAAAGATTAATTTGAGGCATTATTTTAAAAAGCTAAGATAGCAATCACATGGACAATGGGAAGAAATGTATGGAGCTAAAATATTTTAAGTTTCTTCTGTGATTTAAGAGGTGGATAGAGTTGGCTCAGCTGGTAAAGAATCTGCTGCAATGCAGGAGACACAGGAAGCATAGGTTTGATCCCTGGGTCAGGAAGATCCTCTGGAGGAGGAAATGGCAACCCACTCCAGTATTCTTGCCTGAAAAATCCCATGGAGAGAGGAGCCTGGTGGGCTATAGTCCATGGGGTCGCAAAGAGCTGGACATGACTAAGCATGAGCATAGACATATAGACTACTTAGGTCTCTAGTAGGCTTAGAATAAGTAGAGATTTTAGAAGAGGAGAAGATGATCACTAAGATAATAGAAATAGAAAGCAAACTATTCAGACCAGGAAGGGAAGTTAACGAATAAATAGAATTTGATAAATCTAATAGGAGGCACAGTACATGAGAAACTCTGGGCTAGAGGAAGTACAAGCTGGAATCAGGATTGCTGGGAGAAATATCAATAACCTCAGATATGCAGATGGTACCACACTTATGGCAGAAAGTGAAGAAGAACTAAAGTGCCTCTTGATCAAGGTGAAAGAGGAGAGTGAAAAATCTGGTTTAAAGCTCAACATTCAGAAAACTAAGATCATGGCATCTGGTCCCATCACTTCATGGGAAATAGATGGGGAAACAGTGGAAATGGTGGCTGACTTTATTCTTCTGGGCTCCAAAATCACTGCGGATGGTGATTGCAGCCGTGAAATTAAAAGATGCTGACTCCTTGGAAGGAAAGCTATGACCAACCTAGACAGCGTATTAAAAAGCAGAGACATTACTTTGCCAACAGAGGTCCGGTCTAGTCAAGGCTATGGTTTTTCCAGTAGGCATGTATGGATGTGAGAGTTGGACTGTGAAGAAAGCTGAGCACTGAAGAATTAATGCTTTTGAACTGTGGTGTTGGAGAAGACTCTTGAGAGTCCCCTGGACTGCAAGGAGATCCAACCAGTCCATCCTAAAGGAGATCAGTCCTGGGTGTTCATTGGAAGGACTGATGTTGAAGCTGAAACTCCAATACTTTGGTCACCTGATGCGCAGAGCTGACACATTTGAAAAGACCCTGATGCTGGGAAAGATTGAGGGCAGAAGGAGAAGGGGACGACAGAGGATGAGATGGTTGGATGGCATCATCGACACAATGGACATGGGTTTGGGTGGACTCCGGGAGTTGGTGATGGACAGGGAGGCCTGATGTGCTGTGGTTCATGGGGTTGCAAAGAGTCAGACAGGACTGAGCAACTGGATGGAACTGAATAGGAGGCAGGAAGGAAAAAAAATAAATTGGATTTAATAAAATAGATGGTAAATAAAAATAAAGTTAAAAATGAATGAACATATATATCAACAATAACATTAAATGCTAATAAAATAAACTTCACTATTAAAAGAGAAATGTATTTTGATGGTATAAAAAATTATTAAAGATAAAGGTATATCTGGCAAGTATTAAAAGAAAGATGTTCTAATTTTTAATTGGGAAATCTGTATTTGAAGGAAAGTGTTAGGGGGTGTATCAAGTACTGTATTTGCCTCTTGTCTCTTAGCTGCAAATTTCTCTTGTATACCTTGCTCTGTGATGCTGGTACTGGGATTCAGCAGAGTAGTTACATTTCCCAGACGTTTCTCCAGTGGTTTCCATTAAGTTCTGTCAATAGGTGGCACTAGAGAGAGTGAAAAGGATAAGGGACTTCCTCTTCTTTCACTATCGCTCCATCAGTGTCAGCTTCAGTTTCCAGGTTCTTTGGGCACTCCCAGAACCTGTCTTGTCCTGTCTCTTTATTCTGATCACCATTTCTGCAGGGCAGCTTCGCTGAGCTTCTAGGTTTTAGGAAGTTCTTTCCCTCCCTTTGACATCTGCCGTTCTAGAGAAAGTAACTACTTCTCATAGTTATTATTTCTGAGTAACCTCAAATTCTTTCAACCCTCCAACATTTATACAACAAATTCTCTGTATAGTGTGGTTTTTCCTTCCTGGTGGAATGCTGAATAGACAGATCAAGATAGAATAGAATTGAAGAGACTGATGCAGTGTTTGTCTACCTGAGAGATATAGGTCAATGTCTTGTATTTAGTTAACAAAACTATCTGAAGATACATAAATAAAATGCCAATATAATTATGAGATAAAATGCAAAACCCCACAATTGTGAAAATATTGTAAACTTTTTATGCTGAAGTAATTTTAGATTTTAAAAAAAGTTTCAAAAATATTTCACAAAGTTCCCATATACTCTGTTTCTCCTCAAATGTTTACACATTATCTAACAGTACAGTGTTCAAATTGGTAATTAGCAGTGATAAATACCATTAACTATTATATAGATTTTATTCAAATTTTTTCAGTTATCCCACTAATGTCCATTTTCTGGTACAGGACCCAAAGATCCCATGGTACGTTTAGTTATCTGGCTTGGTCTCCTCCAGTCTGAGACAGTTCTTCAGTTTTATTTGTCTTTCATTACCTTGACATTTTTGAAGAATGCTGATTAATTATATATAGAATATCTCTCAATTTGGGCTTGTTTGATGTTTTCTCACAATAAGATTAAGGTTATATATTTTTTACAAGAACACTATAGAAATGATCTTGTTTTCTCAGTGTTTCATATCAAGAGATACATGATGTGTTTAGTAACAAGTGATTTAGACTTTGAAAAGTTGGTTAAGGTAATGCCTGCCATATTCTCCACTGTTACAGAAGATATTTTTGACACTCCTATCTAAGAAACTGATAACAGAAATCTAAAAAAAAATAGGTATGGAAGAATTTTAGAATACTACAAGTTCAATCTGGTAGGTACTGCACCCTAAAAAGTATATTTTATTCAAATGCACATTAAAATGTACAAAATTGGCATTATATTGGGCTGTCCAGGTGGCTCAGGGGTAAAAATCTGCCTGCCAGTGCAGGAGCCACAGGAGATGTGGGTTTGATCCGTGGGTCTGGAAGATCCTCTGGAGTGGCAAATGACAACCCACTGTAGTACTCTTGTCTGGAAAATTCCATGGACAGAGGAGCCTGGTGGGCTGAAGTCCATGTGGTTGCAAAGAGTCGGACATGACTGAGTACATTCTATTCAAATGCACATTAAAATGTACAAATATTGGCAATATATTAGGCTACTAAAAAGTTTTAATAACTTCCAAAGACATGGTACCATATGAATGACATGGCATAATTTTAATGCAATGTAGTTATGATATAAAGAGATATTCAAAAGCATATGACTGAAAACTAACAAAAGCTATAAATATTTTATAAGCTAAATATCTTATTATAATTTACCTTGTACAATATAGGGCTTTGGATTGCAAGGACAGTCAATCCTAAAGGAAATGAATCCTGAATATTCACTGGAAAGACTGATGCTGAAGCTGAAGTTCCAATACTTTGACCACCTGATGTGAAGAGGTGGCTCATTAGAAAAGATCCTGATGCTGGGAAAGATTGAGGTCAGGAGGAGAAAGCGGTGACAGAGGATGAGATGGTTGGATGGCATATTGACTCAATGGACATGAGTTTGAGCAAGCTCCAGGAGATGGTGAAGGACAGGGAAAACAAGTGTGCTGCAGTCTATGGGGTCGCAAAGAGTCGGGCACGAGTGAGCGACTGAACAACAACAAGTGAAATATCCCACATGAGCAATTTGTAAAAAAACAAAAAAATGGCAGAGAATTTACTTGTGATAAAAAGACTAAAATAACTAGCTGTAGGAGATAACTTCTTCAAACATAATTAAGAGGGTAAAATATTAGAAGCAGTCTCTTTGAAAGTCACATAGAAAGGGTGCCTCCAATACCTGTTCTCTCCTCCTGTAGTAATATAACCACTGATTTTAAAGTGGACCCATAACTGCCTATATGGCCTGGCCTCTCTGATGAATGAGTATACCTTTGTCCGTTTTGGAAGTAATGTGTGTAACTTTTAGGATGCATCTTGAAAGGGAGAGAGCCCATCTCATTCTCGACACTTAGGCTTTCCTGCCTACTAAGCTAGATATATAACTATGAATGGAGCATGTGGATGAGGACAACATCCTGAAAATGACAAGGCAACCAGATATAACCACTTTGGTCTCTGACACCATGGAGTCACTATACTAGCCCTGGTAAGTATTCTATTTTATTTAAACCACTGATTAAAAAAAATCATCATAATAACTATTGAACTTAAATTCTCCTTAATGTACTTTTTTTTTTTTTTAACCACTTCTATTCACTGTTTTACTGGAGGTTTTAAGCAATGAAAGAGAAAAAAAGGAAAAAGTGGTATAATTTCTAGTTAAGGCAAAATCTAAGAGGGTCTACAGACAAACCATTTAACCTAGTGAGAAGGATCAGCCAGGTAGCTGTTTACAAGATCAATTATGAAGACAATAAAATTATACCATGAACTGGTAACAAGCAAACTGGAAAATGTTGTTTAGAAAAAGCAGTTTCATAATAGGGGGAAACCAAAATTGACCTAAGATTAGATGTACTAAAAAATTTTATTATGGACTTCCCTGATGATCCAATCGTTAAGAATACACCCGCCAATGGAGGGGACATGGGTTCAATCCCTGATCCAGGAAGATCCCACAGGCCATGGAGAAACTGACCCTGTGAGTTAGCCCAAGCACTTGAGAGCCTGTGCTCCATAACTCAAGAGTAGGCCCTACTAAGGAAAGACAAAAATGAAAAAATGCTAACTTTTTTTCCAATTAAGCAATAAATTCAGCATAATTTAAATAAAATACCTAAAACCCTATTGTGTGGAACTGAATTAGCCAAAGCAAAAAATCTTTTAGAAGTTCATGGTTATGTGATATACTAGATACAGAGAAAAGTATCAGAACATATTTGGAAAGAAAACCCAACATCAGGATAGTGATGTTGGCTCTGGGGCAGGGGAACAAAACTAAAGAATATTAGGGTTCTCCAACTGTGTCTATAACATTTTTTTTTCAAAGTATCTACAGAAAATATGTCAAAATATGTGTATTCATTCCAGGTGCTGATTCTATACATATTTGTAATATTATTCTTTCTCCTTTTTGGACACTTGAGAAAGAAATTCTGGCTATGATGTACAGATATCTTAATAAAAACTCCATTAACCCCCAAACTTCTGGTTTACATATTGAATTGCAGAAATTCAACTTTTAAAATCAAAATCAAAATTTAACTTTTAAATGTGACCATTTGGGGTCTGCCATGCATCAGTTAAATTCCAGGATTTAAATGGGGGAGATCCAAGAGTAATTAAGTTCCCCCTTTCTATTTGCTGTGTCTGTTTGTTATCATTGCAGCATAAATCACTGTCAATACCTGCTTCTTTACTATACCAGAATTTAGACAATATGCAGCACAGTGTGTTAATATGTAATTTCAACTTCTTTTTCTTTTTAGAAATCAGGCCTACATTTCAAGTCCTGCCAATTTGTCTGTATTGTGACTAGCTGCTTCATTATCTCTACTACTGTGGGCAAGAATCCCTTAGAAGAAAAGGAGTAGCCATCATAGTCAACAAGAGAGTCTGAAATGCAGTACTTGAATGCAAACTCAAAAACGACAGAATGATCTGTTTGTTTCCAAGGCAAACCATTCAGTATCACAGTAATCCAAGTCTATGCCCCGACCAGTAACGCTGAAAAGCTGAACGGTTCGATGAAGACCTACAAGACCTTTTAGAACTAACACCCTAAAAGATGTCCTTTTCATTATAGGGGACTGGAATGCAAAAGTAGGAAGTCAAGAAACACCTGGAGTAATAGGCAAATTTGACCTTGGAATACAGAATGAGGCAGGGGAAAGGCTGATAGAGTTTTGCCAAGAGAATGCACAGGTAATAGCAAACACCCTCTTCCAACAACATAAGAGAAGACTCTACACATGGACATCACCAGATATTCAATACTGAAATCAAATTGACTATATTCTTTGCAGCCAAAGATGGAGAAGCTCTACACAGTCAGCAAAAACAAGACCAGGAGCTGAATGTGGCTCAGATTGTGAACTGCTTATTGCCAAATTCAGACTTAAACTGAAGAAAGAAGGGAAAACCACTAGACCATTTAGGTATGACCTAAATCAAATCCCTTATAAATATACAGTGGAAGTGAGAAATAGAGTTAAAGGACTAGATCTGATAGGGTACCTGATGAACTATGGATGGAGGTTTGTGACATTGCACAGGAGACAGGGATCAAGACCATCCCCATGGAAAAGAAATGCAAAAAAGCAAAATGGCTGTCTGAGAAGGACTTACAAGTAGCTGTGAAAAGAAGAGAAGCGAAAAGCAAAGGAGAAAAGGAAGATATAAGCATCTGAATGCAGAGTTCCAAAGAATAGCAAGGAGAGAGAAGAAAGTGATCAGTGATCAGTGCAAAGAAATAGAGGAAAACAATAGAATGGGAAAGACTAGAGATCTCTTCAAGAAAATCAGAGATACCAAGGGAAAATTTCATGCAGAGATGGGCTCAATAAAGCACAGAAATGGTATGGACTTAACAGAAGCAAAAGGTATTAAGAAGAGGTGGTAAGAAGACACAGAAGAACTGTACAAAAAAGATCTTCATGATCTAGATAATCACAATGGTGTGATCACTCACCTAGAGCCAGACATCCTGGAATGCGAAGTCAAGTGGGCCTTAGGAAGCATCACTACAAAAAAAGCTACAGGAGGTGATGGAATTCCAGTTGAGCTATTTCAAATCCTAAAAGATGTTGCTGTGAAAGTGCTACACTCAATATGCCAGCAAATTTGGAAAACTCAGCAGTGGCCACAGGCCTGGAAAATGTCAGTTTTCATTCCAATCTGAAAGAAAAGCAATGCCAAAGAATGATCAAACTACTGCACAATTGCACTCATCTCACACACTAGTAATGCTCAAAATTCTCCAAGCCAGGCTTCAACAATATGAGAACCATGAACTTCCAGATGTTCAAGTTGGATTTAGAAAAGGCAGAGGAACCAGAGACCAAATTGCCAATATCCGCTGGATCTGACAAAGCAAGAGAGTTCCATAAAACATCAATTTCTGCTTTTATTGACTATGCCAAAGCCTTTGACTGTGTGGATTACCACAATCTGTGGAAAATTCTGAAGCAGATGGAAATACCAGACCACCTGACCTGCCTCTTAAGAAATCTGTATGCAGGTTAGGAAACAACAGTTAGAACTGGACATGAAACAACAGACTGATTCCAAATAGGGAAAGGAGTATGTCAAGGCTGTATATTGTCACCCTGCTTATTTAACTTCTATGCAGAGTACATCATGAGAAACACTGGGCTGGATGAAGCACAATCTGGAATCAAGATTGCCGGCAGAAATATCAATAACCTCAGATATGCAGATAACACCACCCTTATGGCAGAAAGTGAAGAAGAACTAAAGAGCCTCTTGATGAAAGGGAAAGAGGAGAATGAAGGAGTTGGCTTACAACTCAATATTCAGAAAACGAAGATCATGGCATCCGGTCCCATCACTTCATGGCAAATAGATGGGGGAAACAGTGGCAGACTATTTTGGGGGGCTCCAAAGTCACTGCAGATGGTGACTGCAGCCATGAAATTAAAAGATGGTAATGCCTTTGAAGGAACAACCTAGACAGCATATTCAAAAGCAGAGACATTACTTTGTCAACAAAGGTCCATCTAGTCAAGGCTATGGTTTTTCCAGTAATCATGTATGGGTGTGAGTTGGACTGTAAAGAAAGCTGAGCCCCAAAGAATTGATGCTTTTGAACTGTGGTGTTGGAGAGGCTCTTGAGAGTCCCTTGGACTGCAAGGAGATCCAACCAGTACATCCTAAAGGAAATGAATCCTGAATATTCATTGGAAAGACTGATGCTGAAGTTGAAACTCCAATACTTTGGCCACCTGATGTGATGCTGGGAAAGATTGAAGGTAGGTGGAGAATGGGACAACAGAGGTTGAGATGGTTGGATGTCATCACTGACTCAATGGACATGAGTTTGAGTAACCTCTGGGAGTTGATGATGGCCAGGGAGGCCTGGCTTACCGCAGTCCATGGGGTCACAAAGAGTTGGACATGACTGAGCAACTCAAGTGAAATGAACTGAACTGTGATTAGCTGGCAATTGGGCTGCTTCTAGTGTTTTAACCTTGGTATATTGGGTTGATACAGTTCTATTATGTTAGAGGTAAGATATTTTACATAGTCAAATTCATTTATATTTTGTCTGTGATTATTTTCTCTCACAATCCTTTCCTTTTTGGTAAGTATTTACTTATTTTCAAAACTTTCATGATAGTTTCACTCCCTAGATTTTATAATCTGTTGAATATACAATTTATCTTAAAGTGAGATATAAAGTAAAATTCTGAAATTGACTTTTTGAAAATGGTCAAGCAACTGATCCAATATTTTTGGCTGATAAATCATCTTTTTTCCATTGATACATTTGCTAGTGAAAATTTATTGGATTTTTTTCCTGATTCAGTTCAGTTCAGTTGCTCTGTCGTCTCTGACTCTTTGTGACCCCATGGACTGCAGCACGCCAGGCTTCCCTCTCCTTCACCATATCCTGGAGCTTGCTCAAACTCATGTTCATTGAGTCGGTAATGCCATCCAACTGTCTCATCCTCTGTCATCCCCTTCTCTTCCTGCCTTCAATCTTTCCCAGCATCAGGGTCTTTTCCAGTGAGTCAGCCCTTCGCATCAGGTGACCAGAGTATTGGAGCTTCAGCTTCAGCATCAGTCCTTCCAATGAATATTCAGGACTGATTTCCTTTAGAATTGACTGGTTGGATCTCCTTTCAGTCCTATAATTTTCCTGATTATATAAGTAATATGTAACTTTGGTATATTGGTTTGAGATAATTATGTTGTTGGTAAGATATTTTACATAGTCGAATTCATTTATTTTTTTGTCTGTGATTATTTTCTCTCACAATCCTTTCTTTTCTGATAAGTATTTATTATATACTGATTATATAAGTAATATTTTTATTACTTATACAATAACTTTAAGTAATTAGTATATACTGATTATATAGTAATAAAGGAGATATATAACTATTTTTCATATTATTTCTATATTATTATTTCATAATGTACATTTGATTTTGTTTATAATATTTTATTTGATAAATATAGAATAATTTTTAAGCAATTTCCTCTAGCAGAGATACAGTTTTACCCAAACTTTGCCTAGCTAGGTAGCTATCCAGCAAGAGATTTTTTTTTTATGGTATGCTTCTAATGTACAGAAAATTAGACCATAACAAACATATGACTTAATGGTGACTTTTTAATGATTTTTAAAATGACTTTTTGATAAACTTAATTTTGTGAAATATTTAATAAAATGTTTTAATTTTCTTTATATATGTTCCATATTCTTTTATCTTTTAGAAATGTTTCATTCCTAGATGCTATGTCTTTTTGCTGCTTTTAAAATGTAGTCTTTCACTATCTTCTAGCTTGCTTTTGTTGATAGGTAGAAAAGCTACAGAATTTTAGATGTTTATTTTATAATGATCTCTTTTAACACTTTTTAATTGTTTTCCTTGGGGTTTTTTTATGATAGATAGCAATGTTAGCTAAAGAAAATAAATTATCTCCTTCTTTTCAAAATGTGTCGTTATTGTCCTCTAGTTGGATTGATTGTAACTTCAAGGACATTGTCTTGAGCCATCTGTTTCCTCCCTGACATTACAGGGATTTAATTCAGTGTGTCACTCACGGGGTATATTGGGTTGAGACAGTTTTATTATGTTAAAGAAGGATCCTTTCCTTTCTAGTTTATTAAGATAGTTTTAGCAAATGAAAGAAAAAAGCTTGGTATAGTTACCTGTTATATAATGCCTTTTTGCACTTAACAACATGATTACAGGATTTCCATCTTCTTATCAGAGGTAAATTATATTGCCATATATTAATAATTACATGATTTTTACCCTCTTACTAGAGATAGGTTATAGTGTCAAATTTCCTACTCTTATTCTAGAAATGACCTACTTGGTCACTGAATATTTTTCTCTTAATACATGTAAAACACATTGTTAGCATTTGAGTTGGGAAAGCTTTGTTTTGTTTTGCATTTACATTGATACTTGGCGCTGTACTGTAGATTCGTTTAATATCCTTTTTGTTAGGTTGAAGTATGAAGTTGTTTTTACTTTTATGTATATATGTATATAGTCCAGAGTGTCCTCCCTACTCTTCAGCTCTACATATGGAACAATTATGTTCATTTGCACTTTTACTATTGTTAGAACCACTGACTGAAACTGCTTGTCCTGTTTGGAACTGATGGTAACTACTTGCGTGAGTTGTCTTTGAGCAGGAGGTCCTGGTAAGGAATGTGAAACTAACAAGTTATAATAAACAGAACAACTCAGGAAAGGTCAAAAGGAGAGGGGATGCTAGTCCATATGCCATACCAACCTCCCAGAATCCTATGCACAGAAACACACACACACACACACACACACACACATATGCATTCTTTTTTGTATTCTTTTCCATTATGGTTTATCACAGAATATTGAGTATAGTTCCTTGTGTTATACAGTAGGAACTTGTTGTTTCTACTTCCCTCTCTTTGTTTTTTAAATTTTTTATTCTGTATTGGGGTATAGACGATTCTATTTCCCTCTTGACAGTAAACTTTTCAGTAGCAGCAAGTAATGCCAAGACCGAAACTATTAAAAGGAGACAAATACTGTTAATTTAGAATCCTACAATATTAATAGTTTTCTTCTGGGCTTTTTTTTTCATTTTCTTTAAACTTACATGATAACTTGACAGGTGTGTGGTGGTCAGCATAACAGCTTTTCAAAGATGTCAATGTCCCAACCCCTGAAATTTATGAATACATTATGTGGAAAAGGGACTTTGCAGATGCGATTAAGGCTCAAGTTCTTGAGATAGGAAAAGTGTCCTGGACTATCCAGGTGGGCTCAATCTAATCCAATGAGTCCCTTCAAGGCAGTTAGATAAAGAAATGACTATGAAAGAAAAATTAAAGAGATGCAATATTGCTGGCTTTAAAGATGCAGGAAGAGCATCATGAGCCGAGAACTGTAATGTAATACATTTGTATTGGTTTAAGCTTAAACCTTAAACTCTGTGGCAAGTTGTTATGGTGGCACTAGAAAACTAATATACAAACCTAACTTGACTGTTTTAAAAAAAATCTTAGCACAAAAGGCACTACTTCATTATCTTTCTGCACTTACAATTGCTCCTAAGAAGTTTACCATCACTCTGATTTTGTTTAGCACTTTTATGTGTTTGGAGCATGGTTAATTTGGGGAATGAGCCAAAGATTCAGTTCAGCTACTGATCTTTTCTAGAATACCTTGGTTTATTATAACTTTGTTATTAATTTCTTGGTACAGTGTATTTTTCTTATTGTTATTAGAGAGACTTGCTTGCACAAATTCTACTTTTCAGATTGTTAGAGGTTGTTTGAGCTTAAAATATGGTAGCATAGTTTGCAAATAATTTGTGTAATATAATATATAAATAAATTATGTTATCTATAATTTATGACATTATAACTCAGTTAAATAAATCTAATAAATTACATTATTTAAGATATCTTTGTCAGTGTCTTAGTCCTAATCTCTCAAATGTGATGGGTATCAATTTCTTCACTGAATTTACTTAATTTTTTAGTTTCTTCATGAATGTGCAATAGCTTTTGCTTTGTGTATTTTGATGCCACTGTTTATCAAGTAAGAGCTGACCGTTGTGAAGAATGGATAAAGAAGATATGGTACACATAAACAGTGGAATATTACTCAGTCATAAAAATGAACAAAACTGCACAATTTGTAGAGACATAAATGGGCCTAGAGGCTGTCTTACAGAGTGAAGTGAGTCAGAAAGAGAAAAACAAACATCCTATAATATTGCTTATATGTGCAATCTAGAAAAATGATACAGATGAACTTATTTAAAAAGCAGAAATAGTCTCAGATGTAAAGACAAATACATGGTTACCAAGGTGAAGTGGAGGGGGGATGAACTGGAAGAATGGGATTGACATATATACATTCAGTTCAATTCAGTTCAGTCGCTCAGTCGTGTACAACTCTTTGTGACCCCATGAATCAAGCACGCCAGGCCTCCCTGTCCATTACCAACTCCTGGATTTCACTCATACTCATGTCCATCGAGTCGGTGATGCCATCCAGCCATCTCATCCTCTGTCATCCCCTTCTCCTCCTGCCACGAATCCCTCCCAGCATCAGGGTCTTTTCCAGTGAGTCGACTCTTAACATGAAGTGGCCAAAATATTGGAGTTTCAGCTTTAGCATCAGTCCTTCCAATGAACACCTAGGACTGATCTCCTTTAGGATGGACTGGTTGGATCTCCTTGTAGTCCAAGGGACTCTCAAGAGTCTTCTCCAACACCACAGTTCAAAATCATCAATTCTTCGGTGCTCAGCCTTCTTCACAGTCCAACTCTCACATCCATACATGATCACTGGAAAAACCATAGACTTGACTAGACAGACCTTGTTGGCAAAGTAATGTCTCTGCTTTTGAATATGCTATCTAGGTTGGTCATAACTTTCCTTCCAAGAAGTAAGCGTCTTTTAATTTCATGGCTGCAATCACCATCTGCAGTGATTTGCGAGCCCCCCAAAATAAAGTCTGACACTCTTTCCACTGTTTCCCCATCTGTTTCCCATGAAGTGATGGGACCAGATGCCATGATCTTCGTTTTCTGAATGTTGAGCTTTAAGCCAACTTTTTCACTTTCCTCTTTCACTTTCATCAAGAGGCTTTTTAGTTACTCTTCACTTTCTGCTATAAGGGTGGTGTCATCTGCATATCTGAGGTGATTGATACCTCCCCTGGCAATCTTGATTCCAGCTTGTGCTTCTTCCAGCCCAGCACTTCTCATGATGTACTCTGCATAGAAGTTAAATAAGCAGGGTAACAATATACAGCCTTGATGCACTCCTTTTCCTATTTGGAACCAGTCTGTTGTTCCATATCCAGTTCTAACTGTTGCTTCCTGACATGCATATAGGTTTCTCAAGAGGCAAGTTAGGTGGTCTGGTATTCCCATCTGTTTCAGAATTTTCCACAGTTTATTGTGATCCACACAGTCAAAGGCTTTGACATAGTCAATAAAGCAGAATAGATGTTTTTCTGGAACTCTCTTGCTTTTTCCATGATCCAGCGGATGTTGGCAATTTGATCTCTGGTTCCTCTGCCTTTTCTAAAACCAGCTTGAATATATTTTGTATAAAACATAACTAATGAGAACTTCCTGTATAGAACAGGGAACTCTAGTCAGTGCTCTATGGTAACCTAAATTTACAGAACATCCAAAAAAGAGGGGATATACGTTTATGTATAATGGATTCACTTTGCTGTACAGCAGATACTAACATGTTTGTAAAGCAATTCAGTTCAATTTAGTCGCTCAGTTGTGTCTGACTCTTTGCAACCCCATGGACTGCAGCACTCCAGGCCTCCCTGTCCATCACCAACTCCCGGAGCTTTCTTGAATTCATGTCCATTGACATCCAACCATCTCATCCTCTGTCATCCCCTTCTCCTCCTGCCTTCAACCTTTACCTACATCAGGGTCTTTTCCAATGACTCAGTTCTTCACATCAGGTGGCCAAAGTATTGGAGCTTCAGCATCCATCCTTCCAATGAATATTCAGGACTGATTTCCTTTAGGATTGACTGGTTTGATCTCCTTGCAGTCCAAGGGATTCTCAACAGTCTTCTCCAACACCGCAGTTCCAAAGCATCAATTCTTTGATGCTCAGCCTTCTTTACAGTCCAACTCTCATATCCATACATGACTACTGGAAAGACTATAGAGCCATAAATTTACTCTGTGGTTTTTGCCTTTATCCCACATAATTTAACAAGATATGTTCATTTTTTCTTGAGTTCTACAGATTCTGTATTTTTAGCTGATTTTTTATAAGAAATTCTTTTCTACATCTGAGAGATTTGATTTGCATTTCTTATTTAAAATAAGAAATATTTTGGACAAGAAAAGTTCTTGTCCTTTGAAATGTAATAAGAAAATATGCTCATCTTATTTCAGTTTAATGGGATTTTGCTATAGGTCTTAATAATTTATAGATAATTGATTAAAAATATCCCATGGAAATTTGAAAAGCATTTGTATTCTAGGTTAGTTCGTTACAGAATTATCAATATATTAATCAATTCGGACTTTATTAAATTTATATATCTATTTGAACTGATAGGTTCTGAGAGAAAGGTATTATCAAATATTTCTTCATGATTAAAGCTCTATCAGTCAGTTTCTCCTCTGACCACATTTTCTTCACAGCAGAAAAAATAGTTTTAAATAAATGCAATATTCTTCCATGCCTTTTTATCACACTTAGAGTCAGCTTGCTGCTGTTGCCTTACCCAATATTATTTTAGTCTATAGGGCACAGTTGCTTCTTCCCTCAGAGCCTTTGATTTTCTGAAATACTTCCACCTCCTTGCCTCCCACACATATACCTTGTTTTTGGCATCTTTACTCTTCTGCTTCCCTTTCATTCTATAGTTTCAGGTACCTAATATGTTTCTCCCTCATAAATCCCTCCCAGAATTAAAATATATTTTTCCTTGAAGAAGATTGGTTTTCATAGTAAAATTCTTTTAATTTTTCTCTGGACATAAAGGTTCCTTTGTGACTTTTAGGAATATATATTTGCCAAGAAATGAGACACTCTCTGGGAGTTATCCTTTCTTTTATCTTTAATTTTCAGCACTTAGGACCAGCACACTTCTTTGCAATTTTAATGATATCTGCATGATGTCTTCCAGAAAAACCCTAAAATTTACTTCTTTGATGGCCATTCATAGTTTTACAGTGCTATAAAACAATTATTATTTTATATTTCTCTTCCTTTTATTTTATTGAAAGGTCAAATGAGGTAAATAATTTGAGCAGAATTTATTACATAGAGCTTCAAAATTTAAAAGCTAAAAGAACCCTTGAGAAATGGGTAGTAGATAACGAAAGGGAAAATGCTTTTCAGCCTTTTTTGAGTAAATATATTTAAATTTGATGCACTTGTACTATATATTATGTTGATGTGTTTCTTATTTATCATCACTTGTTTATTTGAAATATATTTACTTGTTAATAGGAGATCATACTTTTTATATATCTTCTACTTATATTTTCTGGCCCTTAAAGATATGAAAAAAGATGTTAAAATTTACTCATGACAGGAGAAATGCCAATTAAAGTTACACTGAGATACTATTTCTCCTCTATCAGATTGGCAAAAATCCAAAACTTTGACATCTGTTGGCAAGGCTGTGAGAAAATACACACTCATATATTGCTCATGATAATAAAAAATGGTACCACCCCCACAGAATAAAATTTGGCAACATCTAACAAAACTATATAAACATTTACCCTTTGACCCGAAAACTCATTTCTAGGAATTTATCCCAATGATACTCTGGAAAACTATGAAAGACATATGTATGAGGCTATTTACTGGAGTTATTTATAGTAGCAAAAATTGGAAAGAGCCCAAATATTCACCAATTGGTGTCTGATTGAATATGAACTAATTACATTCATACAATGGAAATAGGTAGCTGTAAAAATAAATAAGGGGTGTTTTTATATACACATATGTAATAATTTTCAATACATATTTTTAAATGAAAAAGAAAAGTAACTTGGAAAAAACTGTGTATACTTATCTACAGGACAGGAAAAAGGAATAAGATCTAGATATTGAAGATTAAAAAGTTATATATCTTATTTTATAGAGTTGACTTTGTAATTTGAGTATTATTTTATGGAAATATGAAAAATTTAAATCAAAATGAAAAAATGCAAAAAGTTAAACACAAAATTAAAATAAGACAAATGAGTCTAAGTCTGTAGTAAGCTGTAGGCATAACCACCCAGAAAATAATTAATGCAAGAGATTAAAATATAGTGAATCAATTGAAATTTCTTAGTGAGTTACATACTAAAAACCAAAACAACAGAAACAAATTAAACTGTTTTGGTTATCTACTCTTGGTGTTGTTGTTTTGTAACTATTACATATGTATAGTAGGAAAAAGTACATTAATATCTTTAGGAACTAAATTCTTGGTATAAGAGAGAAGAGAAACAGGTACAAGATTAAGGGAATTAAAGGCTCAGATTCTACATTTGAGTTAGAAATATTGATATGATATCATATGTATTTCCTCTTAAAAGCACAGCAAAAGCAAGCAAACATATTTACTAGATTTGTCTACTGAATAGCCTAGAAACCACTAACAGCAATGAATACGCACGTGCCCACAGTGCGGTCTCAATTCCCAATAAACAAAGCAAGACTCCTTGGTTTGTCTGAATGTGACTGAATTCCTTGGCTGAATCCATGTCTGAGGCAGGACAAATAAAAGGTAATCCTGGAACATCATGTCCAATAAGAAAGCAAGGTCAGTCAGTTCAGTTGCTCAGTTGTGTCTAGCTCTTTGTGATCCCATGGACTGCAGCACACCAGGCTTCCCTGTCCATCACCAACGCCCAGAGCTTGCTCAAATTCATGTCCATCAAGTTGGTGATGCCACCCAATCATCTCATCCTCTGATGTCCCTTTCGCCTCCTGCCTTCAATCTTTCCCATTATCAGGGTCTTTTCCAATGAGTCAATTCTTCGCGTCAGGTGGCCAAAGTATTGGAGAAAGCAAGGTAACTATTTAAAAACTACAGAACTCAAGAGCCAACATGAAGAAATCTCTTATTGGCCAAAGACAATCAAATTTAAGCAGTAATAACTGTAAGGAGTTGGAGGGCTCCCCTGGTGGCTCAGTGGAAAAGAATCTGTTTCCCTATATAGGAGACTTGGGTTCAATCCCTGGGTTGTGAAGATCCCCTGGAAGAGGAAAAGATGATCAATTCCAGTATTCTTGCCTGGGAATCCCATAGACAGAGGAGCCTGGTGGGCTACAGTCCCAGTAAAAAAAGAGCTAGACATGTCTTAAGGCAAAACAACAATAACAACACACAAAGGAGTTGGAACATGTGTAATATGTTTATAAATACATAAATAGATAATAATAATTAAAGAAAAAATCTCATTGGTCACCTCTGAGAATGCTAAGTAAGCAATTTAAAAATTCATTTGCCTGTTCTATGTGAAATGAACTCTCTGTTTTTCTTATTTTAGGAAAAGTCTTCTCTTAATATAATTGTTCCAGTTAGTAAATGTGAAAATAGAAGTAGAATATCATAATTTTTAATCCTAAATGAAATAATGGATTTAAGCATTGATTATAAATAGATCCTAACATAAAAAATAAACAGAAGCAGTAATTATGAGCTTTCTGAAAGAAGCTTCTACTTATAAAGCAGTCTTGCAAAAAAAACAAAAAAACACCAAATGATATAATGGTATCAAGACTGCACAGATAATAGTTAACAGAGGAGGCCCAAGTTTCCTAATCCTTACTAAAGCCTACTTAAAGTTGGTCTTTGACTGGTATCTGGAAGCTTGGGTGTTGAGAGAGTTACCTCCATTCCCTGATAAGAATGCCTTACTGTGCCTTACATGTTTGAATTAGCTGACTAACACTTAATACCCTTTCTTTCTGGGTGTCTCAAATAGTGGTATGTGCAAGGCAGAAGGGGCCTGCATGAAGTGTAGTTGTTCAGTAACTAAATTGTGTCCGATTCTTTGCAACCCCATGGACTGCAGCACACCAGGCTCCTCTGTCCTTCACTATCTCCCTGAGTTTGCTCAAATTCATGGGCATTGAGATGGTGATGCTATGTAACTATTTCACTCTCTGCCACCCTCTTATCCTTTTGCCTTCAATCTTTCCCAGTATCAAAGTCTTTTCCAGTGAGTTGATTCTTCACATCAGGTGGCCAAAGCATCAGAGCTTCTGCATCAGTCCTTGCAATGAATATTCAGGGTTGATTTCCTTTAGGATTGACTGGTTTGATATCATTGCAGTCCAAGGGACTCTCAACAGTCTTCTCCAGCACCACAGTTTGAAAGCATCAATTCTTTGGTGCTCAGCTTTTTTTATTGTCCAACTTTCACATCCATACATGACTGCTGAAAAAACTATAGCTTTGACTATACGGACCTTTATTGGCAAAGTGATGTTTCTGCTTTTGAATATGCTGTCTAGGTTTGTTATAGCTTTCCAAGCAGCAAGCATCTTTTAATTTCATGGCTGCGGTCACCATCCACAGTGATTTTGGAGCCCAAGAAGAGAAAATCTGTCACTGCTTCCACTTTTCCCCCTTATATTTGACATGAAGTGATGGGGCCAGATGCCATGATCTTAGTTTTTTGAATGTTGAGTTTCAAGCCAGTTTTTTCACTCTCCTCTTTGACCCTCCTCAAGAGGCTCTTTAGTTGCCCTTCACTTTTAGAGTGGTATCATCTGCATATCTTAGGTTGTAGATACTTCTGGCAATCTTGATTCCAGCTTGTGATTCATCCATCCTGGCCTTTCCCATGATGTATGCCGCTGCTGCTGGAAGGGCTTCCCCAGTGGCACTAGTGGTAAAGAACCTGCCTGCCAATGCAGGAGAACTAAGAGACACTGGTTCGATCCCTGAGCTGGGAAGATGCCCTGGAGAAGACAATGGCAACCCACTCCAGTATTCTTGCCTGGAAAATCCCATGGACAGAGAAGCTTGGCGGGCTATAGTCCATGGGGTCACAAAGAGTCGAACTTGACTAAAGTGACTTAGCACATGCTGCATATGAGTTAAATAAGCCTTGTTGTACTCCTTTCCCAATTTGCAGCCAGTCAGTTGTTCCATGTCTGGTTCTAACTGTTGCTTCTTGATCTCCATATAGGTTTCTCAGGAGGCAAGTAAGGTGGTCTGGTATTCCCATCTCTTTCAGAATTTTCCACAGTTTGTTGTAATCCACACAGTCAAAGGCTTTAGTGTAGTCAATGAAGCAGAAGTAGATGTTTTTCTGGAAGTCCTTTGCTTTCTCCATGATCCAACGAATGCTGACAATTTGATCTCTGGTTTCTCTACCTCTTCAGAACCCAGCTTGTACATCTGGAAGTTCATGTAATGCTGAAGCCCAGTTTGAAGGATTTTGAACATAACCTTGCTAGAGTGTGAGATGAGTGTAATTGTGTGGTAGATTGAACATTCTTTGGCATTGGCCTTCTTTGAGACCGGAATGAAAACTGACCTTTTCCAGTCCTGTGACCACTGCTGAGTTTTCCAAGTATGCTGGCATATAGAGTGCAGCACTTTAACAGGATCATCTTTTAGGATTCTAAATAGCTCAGCTGGAATGGCCAGTTGAGCTATCAGCCCCTAATAAAAACTTTAAACACTGAGTTTCTAGTGAAATTCCTAAGTGTATGGCATTTTATGTGTGTTGTCACTTGGTGGCTCAGATGGTAAAGCATCTACAATGAGGGAGACCCAGGTTCAATCCCTGGGTCGGGAAGATCCCCTGGAGAAGGAAATGGCAACCCACTCCAGTATTCTTGCCTGGAAAATCCGATGGACGGAGGAGCCTGGTAGGCTACAGTCGATGGGGTCGCAAAGAGTCGGACACAACTGAGCGACTTCACTTCACTTGCTGCTAAGTGAATACTGTGTGAGTGTGCTGGGAGAGGGCTCTTGCAAGCTTGCGCCTGGAGCCCCCATGTATCTTTACCATTTGTTGACTTTCTTTATATCTTTTTTGGGTAATTAACCATAGACACAAATATGACTATATGCTGAGTCTTGTGAATTTGTCTAGTGAATCACTGAACCTGAAGGTGATCTTGGAGATCCCAACATAAAGACTCTGCATGTTGCCACCAGTCTACGGAAAATACATAGACCACAGGAACATGTAAGTGACCCCACAGTGATACAAGCAGCAGAGTACAGAATGTGGAAAGCTCTACAGTCTCTTTAAAAAAGAAACTGTAAAGGAAACAAAGAGGAAGAAAAAATATACTAATTAAAAGAGATTTATGAAACATTTAGAGATGAAATAAACTGATCCTTGGGATTGGTTTTAAAGTAATTCTATAGTGGTAGTGGTAAAAATCATATTAATTTAGCTTATATTTCAAGAATTTAGAAAAAGCACTTTGAGGAGTCTTAAGAATAATCAAGGGAAGGGATATAATATATATCAAAATGAAACAAATGAAATGTAAAACAAGAGAACTGAGGAAGGCATTGAAAGAAACCCTTGAGTTGACTTCTTTTTGGATCAGCTGTATCGATGCTTAAGCAGTTTAAGAAATCTCCACTCTTATTCTGCACTTAGAACACTCTTGCTTTGGCTTGCTAGCCCCATTGTCCACCTTATAGCTTCAAAGATGTTCTCTGTTCCTGTGCTAAGGTCTTTCTGCTTCACCATAAAAGAATCCCATTGACCCCTTGATATGAACATGTTTCAATTTCAGTTTTCCTCTTACCTATTTTTTTCTTTCATATAATCCTATAGTCTGTATTCTGTGGCCAGTGCCAGAGTATTAGGTTTATGTGGGAGGGAAGATGAAATAATTACATATTATAAAAGATATATAAAATGCATGTATATAAAACACATACATACATATTCATAGGCATATTTATATAGCTAGATGTATGTGTGAATATATATATACTTTTACACCAAAATGTGTTGATGATATGACTATATTGTATATTTTGCTAAAATCAGAATTTTTGAAACAAATTTTCTGTTAAAACATAAAATATTCCATAGATGCATAAGAAGTATCAATGTAAGACAAAAATAAACAATGAAAATGTATATACAGATATTACTGTACTATGTGCTTAGTTGCTCAGCCCTGTCCAACTCTTTGTGACCCCATAGACTGTAGCCCGCCAGGCTCCTCTGTCCATGGGTATTCTCTAGGCAAGAATACTGGAATGGGTTGCCATGCCCTTCTCCAGGGTATCTTCCCAACCCAGGTCTCCCATACTGCAGGAGGATTCTTTCCCATCTGAGCCATCAGGAAAGCCCAAGAATACTGGAGTGGGCAGCCTATTCCTTTCACCAGGGGATCTTCCTGACCCAGGAATCAAACCAGGATCTCCTTCATTGCAGGCAGGTTCTTTACCAGTTGAGCTACCAAGAATCATTTTAATTAAATATGACTCTGGCTGTTTATTAAAAAGAACCCTGGCTCAAGTGCTTTATGGATCTTCAAGAAACAGGTTCTTCTTTTAATATAGATTTTCCTTTGAGTATAGAGGAATTATAAAGCAGAAAAGTGAAAGTGTTTATCACTCAGTCATGTCCAACTCTTTGCAACCCAATGAGCTGCAGCCCATCAGGCTCCTCTGTTTATGAGATTCTCCAGGCAAGAATACTGGAGTAGATTTCATGCCCTCATCCAGGGGATCTTCCCAACCCAGGGATCAAACCCTGGTCTCTCATATTTTTGGGTGGTTTCTTTACTGCCTGAGCCACCAAGGAAGATGTAAATTCGATATCAAAGGCTGTTAAAGTTATAAAACAAGGAAAATGAATATCTCATATGTAAACATACATGCAAAGATACTTAAAATATTATCAATTTCCAATCTTTATTTAGTTTTTACTCTTCCTTTAATAAAGGATTATATATAAGATATGAATTTACTTTTGATGCAGTCCTAGCTCCATACAAAAAGTTTGGATGTAAAAATAACATTCAACCTCATGATTTCCTAAATTGCTATCTTTAAAATTAATAATATGAATGAAATGGCATTGAACTCATAATTTATGTCCTCCTTGATTTGTAACTAGGCAAATGTATTTAAATTTTCAAGTGTTTAACTTTAAAAACAATTCTTAAACATATATTTATTTGTAATTCAAAATTAAGATAACTTCTGATTTTATCAAATAAAAGATGAAGACTGTGTTGCTCTTCTCTACTTTGTTAGTTTCCTATCTATAATTCTTCCCATTCTTTGTCATCCTAATTTTTGTCATATTAATCCCTCTTTTCCTTTATAGTGGGCATCTCTCTGCAAATTTTGTCCCTTATGTTTTATCTTTAGGTACATTTATCAAATTATTGAGGATAGCATTTTCCAATTAGAGACTTCCAAAATATTTTGTTTTATAGTACATTGGTGTATTCTGTAGAAAGGACTCTTTCACAGTAAGGCTAGCTAGACAATGCAGAGATTAAACACAGTTACTCTGATATTCTAATTTAAAGGCATCTTTGTTGTTGTTTTTTAGTCACCAAGTCATGCAACCTTATAGACTGCAGCCCACCAGGCTCCTCTGTCCATGGGATTTTCCAGCAAGAATACTAGAGTGGGTTGCCATGCCCTCCTCCAGGTGATCTTCCCAACTGGGGATTGAACTGATTCTTTACCTCTGAACCACCTGGGAAGCCCAAAAGGCATCTTAAGGGAGAGTAACATAATTATAAATATGGTGAATTTTCTCTAGGAAGTTGTATTATGCAAAATTTCCCTTAAATTTTCAACTATAGAACCGATATTAAAGCCTAGAACATTTTTAGTATTCCACAAAGTCAATATTTTTCCAATAGGACAACACTGTTTTGGACTATCTCTAAATTTTTAACCAATATCAATACTCATTGGCAGTCAAACTTTCTTCCTCTTTATTCAGCTTTAAAATTTGATTACTCTCCTGGTAACCTGGGGAAAATTTTTTTATTTGGTAAAAAGGTACAAAATGGTATATTTTCTGATACACTTCTTATCTTAAGATGACATTCACAATCAACAGCTTGATTGGGTATAAAATCTTGAATCAACTGTTTCCTCTCAAAGCACCACAGATGTTTATTTTCTTCTGACATTCTAAGACCAGCTTAGCTGTTCCTTTACAGTGAATCTAGCTTTATGCTTAAGAATCAAACATTTTACTAAAATATGTCTACTTTTCACTTTCATGCATTGGAGAAGGAAATGGCAACTGACTCCAGTGTTCTTGCCTGGAGAATCCCAGGGATGGGGAAGCCTGGTGGGCTGCCATCTATGGGGTCACACAGAGTCAGACACAAATGTAGTGACTTAGCAGCAGCAGCAAGCAAGTATCTCTCTCTTTTGTTTTTCTTGATTTATAATGGTGGACATTTTCAATTTCTTTTTTTTGTAAATATATATATTTTTAATGTGGACCATTTTTAAAGTCTTGAATTTTTTTTTACAACATTGTAATATTGCTCTGTTTTATATTTTGGTTTTTTTTTTTTTTTGGCTACAAGGCATATGGGATCTTAGCTCCCTGGTCAGGAATTAAACCCACATCAATTGCACTGGAAGGTGAAGTCTTAACCACCAGACCAACAAGGAAGTCCCTTAATTCTAAATTCAAAACTTTTTAGATGAGAAGTGGTTTCTTCTCTTATACCTTTATTATTTTATTCAAATTGTTTGGATTTCTTCCTTCCTATTTCTATTTTTTTATAGTTTGTACATTTGTTCTCTATCTTTATTTTTTTTTTCTTTCATGATTTACATTATCTTATCCTTTTCTTCAGCATACTAGGAGTATTTTTCATGTTGGTTCTGTAATCTAATGATTTCAAATTTTTCTGCAATGCCAAGGTGGCTCTTGTGGTGTCTTTGAGATTTGGGAGTAATTATTCAACCTCAATTGCTTTGCTTTTTCTCTGAAAAGATTTTTATATATTTACATTCTATAGTTATTTGATTAGATAATGAATGAAGCAACTTAGAGAATTCCAAGGTGATCTGTCACCATGAAAGAACTGTAGATAATGATACTCTTTAGAAGAAAACACTGTAATATTGGAACTGAACCAAACCAGACCAGTCTTTAGGGGATGAGACCTCCTCCTCCCTACAATTTATTATTTGTATGCTTCCTTCTTTCTCTCTCTCATCATCCTGAACAAATTCTACAGATGTGCTTCCCTGGTGCCTCAGAAGATAAAGAATCTGCCTGCCTGGGGAGACCCAGGTTTGATCCCTGGGTCCAGAAGATGCCCTGGAGAAGGAAAGGCAACCCACTCCAGTATTCTTGTCTGGAGAATTCTTTGAAGAGAGGAGCCTGACAGGCTACAGTCCATGGTGTCACAAAGAGTCAGGCACAAGTGAACAACTTAATTCTTACACTTTACCTTCTCTCTGTCTCATGATACTGAGCAAATTCTGTGGAAGGCTGTGCAGCATCACTGAGTTAGTCAAGGTGATTATGATGTGACTACTAACTTGTTTGTTGCTTGCTATAAAAGGTGCTGAACCCTTGACCTTATTTCCCTAAGCTGCAACCCAACCTAGTATATTAGAGCATTCATCTGGCCCAGTGATAACCATGGACTTGAGAGACATGGGGAATCTGTGATACTATGATGACACATAGTATCGCTGAGTATTAAACTGTCTTATTCTGATGCAGTAAGTGTTATTGTCTACATTTGATGTCTATGGAGGGGTAATAGGTATGCTCCTTGCTATCCTTTTTGAGGTTTCGATTGGTCTCTGTCAGGGATTTTAAAGATGCTGAATGTATGTCCCTTGTCTTAACTCATAATAACTTCAGTTCAGTTCAGTTCATTTCAGTCGCTCAGTCATGTTGGACTCTTTGCGACCCCATGAACCGCAGTACACCAGGCCTCCCTGTCCATCACTAACTCCCAGAGTATACCCAAGCTTATGTCCACTGAGTCGGTGATACCATCCAGCCATCCTACCCTCTGTTGTCCCCTGCTCCTCCTGCCCTGAATCTTTCCCAGCATCAGAGTCTTTTCAAATGAGTTAGTTCTTTACATCAGGTGGCCACAGTATTGGAGTTTCAGCTTCAACATCAGTCCTTCCAATGAACACCCAGGACTGATCTCCTTTAGAATGGACTGGTTGGATCTCCTTACAGTCCAAGGGACTCTCAAGAGTCTTCTCTAACACCACAGTTCAAAAGCATCAATTCTTCGGCGCTCAGCTTTCTTCACAGTCCAACTCTTACATCCATACATGACTGCTGGAAAAACCATAGCCTTGAGTAGATGGACCTTTGTTGGCAAAATAATGTCTCTGCTTTTGAATATGCTATCTAGGTTGGTCATAACTTTCCCCCAAGGAGGAAGCGTGTTTTAATTTCATGGCTGCAATCACCATCTGCAGTGAGCCCAGAAAAATAGTCTGACACTGTTTCCACTGTTTCCCCATCTATTTCCCATAAAGTGATGGGACCGGATGCTATGACTTCGTTTTCTGAATGTTGAGCTTGAAGCCAACTTTTTCACTCTCCTCTTTCACTTTCATCAAGAAGCTTTTTAGTTCCTCTTCACTTTCTGTCATAAGGGTGGTGTCATCTGCATATCTGAGGTTATTGATATTTTTCCCAGCAATCTTGATTCCAGCTTGCGCTTCTTCCAGCCCAGGACTTCTCATGATGTACTCTGCATATAAGTTAAATAAGCAGGGTGACAATATACAGCCTTGATGTGCTCCTTTTCCTATTTGGAACCAGTCTGTTGTTCCATGTCCAGTTCTAACTGGTGCTTCCTGACCTGCATACAGGTTTCTCAAGAGGCAGGTCAGGTGGTCTGGTATTCCCATCTCTTTCAGAATTTTCCACAGTTTATTATCATCCACACAGTCAAAGGCTTTGGCATAGTCAAAAAAGCAGAAGTAGATGTTTTTCTGGAACTGTCTTGCTTTTTCCATGATCCAGCAGATGTTGGCAATTTGATCTCTGGTTCCTCTGCCTTTTCTAAAACCAGCTTGAATATCTAGAAGTTCACGGTTCACGTATTACTGAAGCCTGGCTTGGAGATTTCTGAGCATTACTTTATTAGCGTGTGAGATGAGTGCAATTGTGAAGTAGTTTGAGCATTCTTTGGCATTGTCTTTCTTTGGGGTTGGAATGAAAACTGACCTTTTCCAGTCCTGTGGCCAAATAACTTAGAAATTGTTAAAAAAAAAAAAGTGGAAAATGGAAGGTCTCTGTAAGGATATAGAATTTTGTATATATTTTGGCATATGGTGAAATGTTCTTTATGCTAATTAAATTAATGGATCCATTTGCATCTGGTTGTATAAGTATGGGCAGATGAAAGCTGGCTAGTCACAGTTCTGACAGGATTTCAGATCTTGACTCATGGTGAGCCTCATCAATTTGCCGATTAAGCCTCCTCAACTTGAGATCTTGAAGAATCAAGTCAGTCCTGACATACTATCCTGGAGTCTAGATCACAGCCTTAGAATCTCATGAAACTGATGTTGTCCCATATTGAGGGTGGGGCCATGTTTCACAGATGAGCTTAGAATAATAAAGGTTATGTATAAACTAGAGACATGTTTCATTAATTTATCAGAGATCCCCTTTCTGGAGAGGGTAATGCTTGTATTTGCTGCCCCTCATCAGGAAGATGGAGAAGGCAATGGCACCCCACTCCAGTACTCTTGCCTGGAAAATCCCATGGACGGAGGAGCCTGGTAGGCTGCAGTCCATGGGGTTGGGAAGAGTCAGACAGGACTAAGTGACTTCACTTTCACCTTTCACTTTCATGTATTGGAGAAGGAAATGGCAACCCACTCCAGTATCGTTGCCTGGAGAATCCCAGGGACGGGGGAGCCTAGTGCACTGCCGTCTATGGGGTTGCACAGAGTTGGACACGACTGAAGCGACTTAGCTTAGCATCAGGACAACAACTTGAAATCAAAGGACTGCTTTGTAATGTTAGAATCAGAGTAAAGGAAGATGGTTACTTTGCCAACAAAGGTCCGTCTAGTCAAGGCTATGGTTTTTCCAGTGGTCATGTATCGATGTGAGAGTTGGACTATAAAGAAAGCTGAGTGCCAAAGAATTGATGCTTTTAAACTGTGGTGTTGGAGAAGACTCTTGAGAGTCCCTTGGACTGCAAGGAGATCCAACCAGTCCATCCTAAAGGAGATCATTCCTAGGTGTTTATTGGAAGGACTGATGCTAAAGCTGAAACTCCAATACTTTGGCCACCTCATGTCAAGAGTTGACTCATTGGAGAAGACTCTGATGCTGGGAGGGATTGGGGGCAGGAGGAGAAGGGGATGACAGAGGATGAGATGGCTGGTTGGCATCACTGACTCAATGGACATGAGTTTGAGTGAACTCTGGGTTTGGTGATGGACAGGGAGGACTGGCATGCTGCGATTCATGGGGTCGCAAAGAGTCGGACACGACTGAGCGACTGAACTGAACTGAAAGGAGAATGGCAGTGTGTGAGCTAAAGGAAGCACCTTGTCTTTCTTTTCTGGTGCCTCAGTTGCTCTGGTTCTGAAGAATTCCTGACCTTGGCATATTATCAATTTTAAAATTTCAGGCTTCTATTTTTCTATACTTCTACTGCATTCTATTCCTGTTTTCTTAATATGCCATTTCCTCTCAGATGTATCATTATTAAAAATTTAGCTATTTTCCCATTAAACATTTTTTTGGAATGAGGCCAGGAAATAAATATCTCCAGGTCTCACACTTAGCTGTAGAGACCTTCAGTCTCCTTAAGATGACTTTGCAAATATCTAGTTATGTTTATTAGATTTGAATTATCAGCCTTAGAGATTTCTGAATGTTAAAAATATACTATGGATATATGCCAATGCATAAACTCAACGTTGTATATTCTTCTTTACAAATGCATACAAATGGTCCAAATTTTAGTTATCCAACAAATATATACTTCGTATCTACTATGTGCTCAATATTTTTGTAGGGGCTGGAGATACAAGATTAGAATCAAGCTTTCCACATTTAGGGAACTCACATTAGAGACAGTATGGATGTATATTTATAGCATAATTTCAGATAATGATAAGCTTATGAAGAAATATGAAGCCAGGTAAAAACTGATATAGCTGGCTAGTTTAGATGGTATCATGATACTTTAGATAGTTCTTAGAGCACAAAAGCTATATTGGGGATTTCATGAAACAAACATATATTTGCTAATTCTGTTATTTCCACTTTGATCATGAAAACATTGCAATAACTGTAATATGAATATGCAACATCTGTCAATAAATCTGACAGTCTCTCATCTTTGTGATTCAGACATTGTAGCATTGATCGGTTGCAAAAAGAAAATATAAAAAAAACCTTGTTCAAATGCAGGGAACATATAAACACTTTGAGGACCCTGTTAACGGACTGACATTTAAATGTGTCGTGAAATGGAGTAAACGCCATAGAATTGCAGATAATGTTGAGAAGTTCTTGAACTTCAGTTGGTATATTAGTCTTCTGTTCTTTCATAACCCATAAAAAGGATGCAGCATACGGTAATGTGTCAAGAATTTTTTAAAATCCTATTTATGTGTATAAGTTCACATAAAATGCATCTTCCTTTGTGTATTATATAATGATGCTAAAATGTGAGGTCATTTAAGGATTTGCCAAACATGGAAAAAAAGAAATATATTTGCAGTTTTTACAGTAGGATACAATTATGCTTTGGAAAAGCACTATTGCCTAAATACATCTTGAAAATATGCTTTTTAGAGGGAATGAATAGCATACAAATTCTGATTTCTTTTAAGTCATCTTGAAAAATGGACTACAGACACACGAGCTGAGCTTTAATAAAGTGCTAATTAGGAGTGCATGCCACATTTGAATGGTAGTTATGTGAAATGTACAGAAATCTCAGCAGTAGAAGAATGGTGTGTGGCTTTTGGGGACAAGTTGTGACAGCTAGGTGCTGGTCCTTTGATGGCATGAATTTAAAACCTCATTTAATGCTGACAGGAACTTTGAGATTATCTATTCAAGCTTTCAGTTTGCACAAGAGGAATCTAGGACTTAACATCCTTAAGAGACCTGCTCAAAATCACATCACATGGCAAAAAAAATCACAGCACAGGTCATCTGATGAATGAGTTTATGCTATGCCTCCAGCCCTCACTGCCTCACCTCCTCCCCAGCCCCAACCCTACCACCGTTCACATTTTAGCCATTTTGTTGAACTTCACGGCACAAGGGTGTAGAAAGAAAGTGAAATTCACAAATATATGTTATCCTTTTGTTTTCTAGATGCTTCAGCGAGCAGTTAAATCAGCTTGAGGGATTTCATGCCTTCTCTTTTTCTTATATCCTGCCATAAGAAACTTTAAAAATTCATAGTGTGACTTTTTAGTGCTATCAGAAATTGGAAGCTGGAGGAGCGCACCGGGGCAGAGCTAGTCAGAAAGAGAAGAGAGGGTGAAAAGGGGCCATCCCAGACACTGGGGTAGAAAATCATAGCTACTAGATCAGTGATCATCTCTGTGGTGGTTTACTTTTCTGAATTTGAGAAGGAAACTATTAATCACTCTAGGTCTTCCCCCTCCCCTCCTTTTTTATAGAATGAAGAGGGTTGACTGGTTAACCTCTGTGGTCCTTTTCATTGTCACTAGTCAAGGACTGGGTCTGTATTCAGCCTTTTGGAAGTCTTATTGGAAGACATATGTAATTCTTGATAAAGCTTCTGTCACTTCTCCTCACATACAGCTAGAAAACATGGATGTCTGTTTTTAGGTGGAGATGTTGTTACTGATCAGTTAATAAGTCTGTTAATTTAGAATTACAGTCAACTCTTGATTAACCAGAATAATTCAACGGGTGCAGAAAGGAGGGGTTTTCCACATGGTGCTAGTGGTAAAGAACCCATCTGACAATGTAGGAGACTTAAGAAACATGGGGTTTGATCCCTGGGTTGGGAAGATCCCCTGGAGGAGCACACAGCAACTCACTGTAGTATTCTTGCCTGGAGAATCCCATTGACAGAGGAATCTGGCAGGCTGCAGTCCATAGGTTCATACTTCGCACAGAGTTGGACATGACTGAAGCAACTTAGCATGCGGGCATGCAGATGAAAGGGGTACAGCATAGATAACTCCCTTTTGATCATGTGTAAAACAAAATGCTAGTACAGCATTGTGGTTAGGTACGCACAGTCATTCTTGTGTTCAAATCCCAGCTCTGCTCTTACTAGCAACGTGATGCTTGGAAAGACACATCAGGCCTTATATGAGCTGGCTCTTGACTATACCCATGGCTTAAAGTCCTGCTTTTTTTCTCCCAAGCATAATTTGCTTCAACTGCAAAATCTTTCTTGCTCATCTGTGGTCAGGAAAAGTACGCTTCACCCTCAGGGCCTTTGCACAGGCTGCCTTTGCCTGGACAGCTC
Organism: Ovis canadensis; assembly: GCF_042477335.2. Taxonomy (NCBI): domain Eukaryota; kingdom Metazoa; phylum Chordata; class Mammalia; order Artiodactyla; family Bovidae; genus Ovis; species Ovis canadensis. The sequence goes on from NC_091247.1 coordinate 66,280,521, forward strand.
TTCCTCCAGGCATCTACATGTAACACTATTCTTTGCCCACCCCCTCTAATTTCCCTGTGTTACCTTTTTGAGACAACTTCTCCAACTAGTGCTAGAAGGGATCATAATGATAGAAACTCCCAATTTCTTACTCTGCTCCACGCTTCTTTATAGTCACTTCCTGGCATATTATATATGCGTCTTTGTTTGGCTATCTTTTGTCTACTCAAAAAATAAACTACTTTACTAAATAAATTCTTTGATGTAAGTCCCTGTTTCTTTCTTCCTTTCTTTCAGTTGCCTTTTCACCTAGGTCTAAAAAGTTACCTGGCACATAGTAACTGCTCAGTATGTATTTGTTGAATAAATACATGCTGGTACCTATAGAAAGGCTCCCCAGGTAGACCAATGGTAAAGAATCTGGCTGCCAAACAGGACTCAGGTTCAATATCTGGGTCAGGAAGTTCGCCTGGAGAAAAAACAGGCAACCCACTCCAGTATTCTTGCCTGGGAAATTCCACAGACAGAAGAGCCTGGCGGGCTACAGTCCATGGGGTCGAACAGAGTTGGACATGATTTAGCAACTGAAACAACAGCAACAACCTATAGAAAAGCCTATAGAAAAGCCTATAGAAAAACCTATAGAAAAGCCAGTAACATGAGTGGCTACATGTTGCAGCTCTGGGGAGAAAGACTGGTGATGGGTGAAGAGTACCGGTTTCTCCCCTGTCATTGAATATGACTGTTTTTGCTCTGCGTGTGTTACACTTGTTATAAATTATTTTAAAGGGATCATGTTTGATCCTATGCACATTTAATCTGTAGTTAATTTTATTTCTTCCACTTCAATTTACTTTGCATCTGATCATAAGTGGAAATGAGCCAGCAGAAAGGAGATGGCATCTATCCGCGCTGTATCCCTGCAAGGGTTCACTGTTCTGGAACCTGAATGCCATGAACTCTCACTAATGACCATAGATACAAACCCAGGAAAATACTTTTATAGGAATTAATTGAAATGATACAAATTTTTAAAATGTAGCTAATGTGAATGTGAATGCGAATATAAGTAGATACAATCAATTTAAATGAACCACACCAGACCATTCATGTGGCCACAATTCCTCAAGCCCCAGTAACTTTCAATATTTTCTGTATCTGGTTACCTTCATTTATGTCTCCTTGGCTGCTTGCCTTAGCATGGAAGAACTGCACTAGGGGAAAAGACCCGTGGCGCAGTGGGCAACTCTGGAGATGAGGGTTTGACTATAGTATAGGACAAATTAACTTCTTTCTCTGTCATCCCAGCTGTTGTTCTGTCTTCCCAAGTGAAATATTTGGGGAGATAGAAAATATTTTCAGACCTGTTTTTTCTTGGTTATATATTACAGACATGGAAAATAGACAATGAACAAGAGGATATCTTTAAATAAGTTCATGGACACATTTACATCAGTGAAAAAGTACAAAATGCTTTTACTCCCCCTATCTCTTTCCCCTCCTCTCTCTCACACCCACACACACACACACATCTGATTTTCCCTCACACACACATCTAATTCACACACACCCATGTACACAGACACACACCCCACTGTCTCACCCCAGGACTCGGATGATCAATGCCCAGGCCCAGCCTCGCTCCTGCTGAAGTCACACGTGAGTTCTAACAAGCCCCCCTCTAAAGCTGCCTCCTATTGCAGGCTCTTCAGGACAGGATGAACACATCCACCGAAAATCATGTTTTCTTTGCATCCTAACTGAAACAGCATTAAAGGGGGAAATGGGCATTCAGCGCTGCCAGCTATAGTATCTCTCGTATCAGTTCACCAATAAGGCCTGGTAGGGACCTGCAGAGCCTCTGGATAAATTGTATTTTCCAAGGGTTAATTAAGCTGTCTTGAGCTTCTGCATGAAGAGGAACAAACTGGCACTTGCAGCGCTTTCTGAAACCTGCTGTCGACATTACAGTCCCTGCTGCTTTTAGCTGTATCGATCCGATGCCTGACCTGTGAAATCCTTGATGGCTGCTAACACTAGAAGCTTACTGGAGCTTTCCAAGGGAGCTTCGGGACAGCTTCTGTAGTCAGGTACAATTACCTATCCCTCCAGGAGAGCCAATTAGTTCACAAAGAGCTGGAGCAGAACAAATGTTTTGTATGTGATTTAGAATCCTAAAAAAGAAAGGAGAAAAAAGAAAAAAAAAAGGCTTTGTTCCATCTGATTCTTTTGTTCCTAATTTTATGATTATTGTTCAATTCACAGAGGTCCTCACGTTTCTGAAAGATAAGAACATGATAAACCAGATTTACTGTCTTCTCTCTTTAAATTATGAAAATCGCCTTGTGTCATTTAAGATCTGGTTTCTGGACTAATTGTATGAACTCAAAGGCAGGAAACCCAAGTTTGTTCTACTTTCTGCATTTTAGAAACTTTTTCCTAAATGGTTCAATAAAATTTAATCATAATGAATTGCTCCTTTAAAAAAGAATGGATGGCAACTATTCTGAAACTTGGATTTGAAGACAGACTGTTAAGAATAACAGATTTCTAGGTAGAAGTATGCTATACATACCCTGATATATATCAAAATTAGCATGATCGATTCTGAAACTACAGCTAAACTTTGAAGATTGTAAACTAAAGTGTGGTGTCCTTTGAATAAAAAGATGGTATAACTGATCTATCATCTGTATGCCCTGAACTTGGCTTCTTTCCCAGTTGTAAGCATTACTAAGATTCTTATACTCCCTTTTTCATTTTCCTTTGTAACTAGTGATAAGTATTTCTGAGCTAGCTGCGGGATGTGGTCAAACCATTAAACACATTTTTTTCTTTATATTTGTCTCTGAATACTGTTTTAATAATGCAGGGATCAATATGTTTTGGTACACTCAAAACATAGTGTACCAGTAGAATTAACTGCAAGTGGAATTTAATGCCACTTAAATTCTAGTGCCAAATAGCATCAAAACGAGGGGAAATGGAAATCAGTTATTACTTTTAATAATGGGGACATAATTTTTAAAAATCTTGTTTCAAATATTATTTCAGAGTGAGGTAAGTCAGAAAGAAATATAAATATTATATACTGATGCATATATACAGAATCTAGAAAGATGGTACTGATGAATTTATTTTCAGAGCAGCAATGGAGAAATACACATAGAGAACAGATCTATGGGTATGGGGAGGGGGGAGGAGGGATGGGGGAGATGTGCGGAGAGAGTAATGGAAATTTGCTGTATGACTCAGGGAACTCAAACAGGGGCTCTGTAACAATCTAGAAAGGTGGGATGGTGAAGGAGATGGGAGGGAGGTTTGAAAGGGAGGGGACAGGGGTGTACCCATGGCTGATTCTTGTTGATGTTTGACAGAAAACCACAAAATTCTGTAAAGCAATTACCCTTCAATTAAAAAAAATAAAGTGGCAAAATATTCTTTCAGTATAAAAATCATGTACATATATATGTGTGGTAGCTATGAAATGAACTTAGGTCAGAAGTTTTCATGTAGAGAAAAATGATATTCATTTTTTTTTAATCACAGAAACCTTTGACCTCAGCTTAAAGTGAAAGTGAAAGTCGCTCAGTCATGTTAGACCCTTTGCAACCCCATGGACTATACAGTCCCTGGAATTCTCCAGGCCAGAATACTGGGATCAAACCCAAGTCTTCTGCATTGCAGGTGGATTCTTTACCAGCTGAGCCACAAGGGAAGCCTGTCCTCAGCATAGATAAAGATAATATCAAATTTGATTCATGTTTCTGAAATGTAGTAAAATTAAACCGACAGAAACAATTACAACATCATTGTGTTTTAGAAATAAGTTATCTAAACTAAGATCAGTCTCTGGACCTAAACTAGAACCAAAAGTGCAAAGACAGTAAAAACAAAATAAAAAAAGAATCAGAGATTTCCCTGGTGGTCCCGTGGCTCCCTCCTTACCTTCCCCCACATCCATAGGTCTGTTCTCTATTGCTTCCCTGAAAATAATTTCGTCAGTATCATCTTTCTAGATGCTACATATATGTGTCAGTGTACAATATTTATGTCTTTCTATCTGACTTATTTAATTCCGAAAAAATATTTGAAAGAAGATTTTTAAAAATTCTGTCCTGTATGGCCAGGAAAAAAATAAATAAAAATTAAAAAATCAGTCAACTGTGTTTTACCTTAGAGCCTTTTAGTAAAATATGTCTTTAATAATTTGTAATAAAGTAATAGTTGCACAGAGAGAAGTAAGAACCTGAAACAGACCTGTAGTAGGTGAAATTATAAGCCTGAAATTATAAGCCTCTCTCTTACAGAAGAGACCCTGATAGGAAAACATCATCATTGGAAAAGACCCTGATGGTGGGAAAAATAGAAGGCAGGAGGGGAAGGGGACGACAGAGGACAAGATGGTTGGACAGCATCAGTGACTCAATGGACATGAGTTTGAGCAAACTCTGGGAGATGGTGAAGGACAGGGAAGCCTGGTGGGCTACAGTCCTCGGGGTCACAAAGAGTCAGACATGACTGAGCGACTGAACAACACACAGAAGTAGAGGGCAGATGTTTGCTAATGTCTGTGTGCCTGGGAAGTTCCTGAGTTCTGATGGTTGTTCCACTGATGCAGGTGATGTCAATGAAAATAGATTCACACTGCCTAAGCTTCTCCATCTAAAGACATAACTGCATGAAGTGGGAGAGGAAAGAGTTCAATCTTTTGTTGGTTTATCTGTAAAATGGGTTGCAAACTTGGCATTAACATTTTTCTGCTGCTTCAAATGTCTTCCTGTCTCTTCTATTAATGTCAAGTAGTGTTGAGAGCATTCAATTTGGGTGTTGGACAGGAGCTGATAACAGTGTCTAGTACTAGAGAGTCTAGCATATACAATTTTGTAACTGGAAAAAAATGACCCTGCTTGATTAAGCTAAAGTCACTATTTCAGTTAGTAAGAGGCAAGCAGATGGTCTGCTCCATTGGAGGTCAACATTTTGGTTTGGGAATAAATGCTGTAAAAATGAGATCAAAACTACGAGCTTAATTCCTCTAGAGTTCTCCCTTTTTCACTAATCATAGTCTTTTCCCATCCAGGTGATTGGCATGTGTTGGAAGTTGTGCTCTGAGAAGGCACTGGGTGGGCATGCAAATCTTCACTTCCACAGAAAATTCAAATCTAAAGTTGGTGTCTGTAGCATAATCCTGAAATATGATGATTACTTATTCATTCATGTGTGGTACCAACGCCTTACTTACTCTTCAAATATGGCTTTTATAAGAGAAAAAGAATTTTCAAAATACCAGTGAAAATTCTAATGACAATTTTTCTTTGTAATCATTCTTTGAAAGAGAAACGATGAGTCAGTAAACATCTTCTCACTGTATATGCCTTCTGAATAGAAATTATGACTTTAGTTTTTCTTCAGCTATAAGAACGATCATCAAAAGTTAACCTAGAACCTACAGATATGAATTAAAGACCATCAGTAGAGCTGACAGTTTCCTATTCTTTTTCCACCTTCTTTTACTAAATTGTCTGTTAAGAGGGAGAATAACTTCCTAAGGATTCAACTTGAAAGCTTTGAAACTGTTTAGCAGAATAAAGTACATGATGATCTTATTTTTCTAAATTATAACAGGCCTTAGAGCTACATGCTGAAGACACAATGTTCAAAGAGGATCCCAAATGACATTTTAATGTTTGAAATATCAGTGTTCCTAATCTATAACACAATAAAGATTTGAAAACTGTTTTTTTTTTTTTTAATAAAGAAGTAGCAAGATGTTGAAACCTGGAGAACTTGTATCTGAAAGCTCCATTTCTAAAGTATCAAGAAGATTCTTCTCATTGGAAAATTGCCGCTGGTATTCATGAAGTGCCTGCTTCTTTTTCCAACCAGAGCATAAAGAGTCCATGTTTTCACCCTCTGAAATGTGCCTGTAACTAGAACTAAGTGTGATTCTTCATATGAAGGCCTCAAGGCAGAGAAAGAATGGGTCTCCCAAACTTGAGTGATGGAGGGATTCAAATGAGAAAGTGAATAGAGTGTCAGACTCCAACACAGAAAAGATGAAGGAAAGAGAGTCAGACAGGAGAGTGCCTATTCAAGTCTAAATGTTTACTGCTTCATGGTCCATTAGGGCATCCTGGAAGGAGGCTCAGTGCAAAATAAATGAATACGATTCTAAACAAATAATGCCTTAATGCTGCAGGATGTTCACTTCTTTTTAAAATCTATTGTTATATGTTGAATGACATATTTATTATTAACAGTGAAAACATGATGCTCTTAGTCTTAGGGTTATTTCTACATTAATCCAAATTCAACTCTCTAGAAAAATTTCCTTTGTTTATAACCTTTGATCAGAACAACAAATAAAATCTCCCCAAAGGTAAGAAATTTGCCAAAATGATCTGTCTCCTTGTATCCAAATGACACTTTAACTTTTGCCTTCTAAATGTTCTCTGCTGTCTTTATTTCATTATAGACACAGGGGCAAAAATCATCTATAAAAGCTAATAAGACCCACAGCATTCCCACTGCAGCTCAATTGCTCTTCCATTCATCAATTATTTAGCACAGGCTCATGATTTACTAGGCACTGTGCTAGGCACTGCATTGATAATGGTGAACAAGACACCCATTTCTTATCTCCAGTGTGCACAGACTAATGGGAGAGATTAGTGAAGTCAGATTGTAATAAGTGATTAGGAAGGGAAAAGAACACAGGTGTGTGAGAGCGTGCAGTGGGCACCAGTATGAGACTGCATCCAGGAAGAATTCTCTAAGGAATTGATGTTGAGTATGTGATATGAAGGAGGTATGGCTGTTAACTGGGGGTCTAATAGGGAGATAGGGTGGCAATTAGAAGCTTCCAGGAATAATATTAAGCAAAAAGGAGAAAATATTTGGTAAACTGGACAGAGCCAGCAAGTCTGAGCACACTGAACTACAGGGAGAGAAGTCAAAGATGAGGCTGGGGTGGAAGGCACGATGTAGGCCATGAAAACCATGTGGTGCATTAAGTGTTGGTCTTTGCTCCTGCAGTAGCAGGAAGCCCTTGAATGGTTACAAGAGGAGTGACTTCACGAAATTTGACTTTTCAAAATAGCACTTTGTCAAGCTATGGAGAATGAATACAGTCAGCAAAAACAAGACCGGGAGCTGACTGTGGCTCAGATCATGAGCTCCTTATTGCCAAATTCAGACTGAAATTGAAGAAAGTAGGGGAAAACACTAGACCATTCAGGTATGACCTAAATCAAATCCCTTATGATTATACAGTGGAAGTGAGAAATAGCTTTAAGGGACTACAGCTGATAGACAGAGTGCCTGATGAACTATGGACAGAGGTTCGTGACATTGTACAGGAGACAGGGATCAAGACCATCCACATGGAAAAGAAACTCAAAAAAGCAAAATGGCTGTCTGGGGAGGCCTTACAAATAGCTGTGAAAAGACGAGAAGCAAAAAGCAAAGGAGAAAAGGAAAGATATAAGCATCTGAATGCAGAGTTCCAAAGAATAGCGAGAAGAGGTAAGAAAGCCTTCCTCAGTGATCAATGCAAAGAAATAGAGGAAACAACAGAATGGGAAAGATTAGAGATCTTTTCAAGAAAATTAGAGATACCAAGGGAACATTTCCATGCAAAGATGGGCTCAATAAAGGACAGAAATGGTAAGAAAAGTTATGACCAACCTCGATAGCATATTCAAAAGCAGAGACATTACTTTGCCAACAAAGGTCCATCTACTCAAGGCTATGGTTTTTCCAGTGGTCATGTATGGATGTGAGGGTTGGACTGTGAAGAAGGCTGAGGGCCGAAGAATTGATGCTTTTGAACTGTGGTATTGGAGAAGACTCTTGAGAGTCCCTTGGACTGCAAGGAGATCCAACCAGTCCATTCTAAAGGAGTTCAACCCTGGGTGTTCTTTGGAAGGACTGATGCTAAAGCTGAAACTCCAGTACTTTGGCCACCTCATGCAGAGTTGACTCATTGGAAAAGACTCTGATGCTGGGAGGGATTGTGGGCAGGAGGAGAAGGGCACAACAGAGGATGAGATTGCTGGATGGCATCACCAACTTGATGGACGTGAGTTTGAGTGAAGTCCGGGAGTTGGTGATGGACAGGGAGGCCTGGTGTGCTGCAATTCATGGGGTCGCAAAGAGTTGGACACGACTGAGCGACTGAACTGAACTGAACTGAAGTGTCAGGCCAGGTTAACTAGTTAAAGGTTTATGGCAGTGGCCCTTCTATCCTGAATTCTGTATACTATTTGTAAACTTATGACTGTTATTGCCTGGAGATAAACATGTGTATATAAAGACCCAGAACAGCTAGGTTTCAAACTATTCCCACTTCTCCTAGAATATTAGAAAATGTGGCTGCACAGGTTTGAATTCCTCCACGGTGACAATTTGTACATGAGGGCAGTTGGCTGGAGCCATGAAGTGGTTGCCTTTCTCCTCTAAGATAAGGCACCTGCCCTCCAGTTTTTCAGAGCCCCTACCACCTGCATCACTCACCTGTCTTGTCCTATAGGCGTTTATATTTCTGGCCTAGTCAGTTCATTGGACAGAGCCTGAGTGATGAACTTAGATTTTAAAGTAAAATTTATAATTTAGAAAAGAATGCGATGGTGATAAGTACCTAGAACACTGTGTCTTCTGAACACAGTAAAATTAACTGACTAGCAAAATAATGAAACATATCTACATATAAAAGTTAATGAACTTGCTAATTGATTCCCTCAATAAACAATTTTTAAAAAACCCTTATTTTGACTAAACTAGAATTATCCCCAAACACTCAAAATTCAAAAAATTACAATGAGAATATGCAAATATATAGAGCTGCCACGTCAATCTCATGTCATTCTTTCTGAGTGACAAACTGAAGTTGAGACATGTCATAAAAACATAATGCTTTCTTTAACAATATTGCTAGCTTCCTCTACTTCTTTGGGGATAGGAAGTTACTGAAATGTCTTTAATATTGTGTCTTTTTTCCTTTATTACAATTTTACTTTTCCTAAAAGGAAACTAAAGTCTATACATTTTCATGAATATTAATACAACGTATTAAATACTTTTAACATTTCCTTTCTGTAAATAGGGGTCATTATACCTCCTTGCCCTTTTGAAGGTGGGCACGATGCTGTGACTTGATATATTACTTAGAGGCTGTAGTATTTGTAAGCCAGTTTGGGAGCCAGTGTGTGATTTCTCACAATCTTTCTTTTCCCTTCCATGCCTTCTGCATCTGCAGCCGTGAACCCCTTGTCTCATCTTGATAAGATGGCTTCAAGATAGAGTCTTTGCCAGGCTGGGTTCCCGGGTAATTCTTATTATGTTTATGCCCCTGAAATTAGGGCCTGCTTTTTTACCAACACATTGCTCAGGTTCTCTCAATTAATACAAATGACTGCATTCAAAATACTAACAAATATTGTAATTTATATTTTCCATATTTAAGGGTTGAAAAATCAGCATTCATAGCCTTTCATTTTACTCAGATAGGGCCTGTATTGTAGGGGTCCCTAAGCTCCAGGATCTAATGCCTGATGATCTGAGGTAAAGCTGATATAATAAAAATAGAAATAAAATGCATAATAAATTTAATGTGCTTAAATCATCCTGAAACCATTCCCCCACCACTGGTCCATGGAAAAATTGTCTTCTAAGAAATCGACCCCTGGTGCCACAAAGGCTGGGGACCTCTGTTGTATTGTAAAGTTTTCCTCTCATGTTTTCCATCTTCAAACAATTGTGTTGAAATCAAACTGAATTTTCTCTCAGTGGCTTTTCTTAATATACCTAATCTGGCCAATGAATCTTTAATAATGATATTCACTCCCATATTATCAACTGATAGTTTCACAATGTCTTTGTCCATTACAAGTTTTTATATCTTAGATTTCTACTTCCTAGAATTTAATTTTCACTTAGCTGGAGAATATTCTTGAGAATTGCACAGGGTGCATAGTTAGTAAAATATCTAAAGCTTATTAATCCTTAAAATGTAATTTTGCCCTTACATTTGAATGGTAGTTTTCTTTCTTTTTTTTCTTTTTTTTAGTGCAGAAATTTGGTTTTGGGAATTTTCCCCTCAGGAGTTTCTGAGCAGTGTTGTTATTTTCCATATGTAACTGAGAAGACACCTGGAAGTCTGTGTTTTTCACTCCTTGCAAGTAGCTTCCTTTTTTCCTATTGAATTTGTGATTTTTTTTTCTTTACCAATAGTATTGACAGATTTTTAAAGGACTTCATCTTTATGATTCTAGAATAATCAATAGGCTCTTTTCTAATTGACAAATTGTCTTTTCTAAGTTCACAGAAATGTGCTATCATTTCCTTGTATATTTATGATTCTGCTTGTAAAAAATTATTTTTGAGAAATGCTTTCTCTTACCAGTCTCTCATAAATCTATTTTCTGTCCTGTATTTTGGGAATATCCCTACTGATATTCCAAATAACCTTTATTTAGCAAAACTAATAAACAATTTATCCCCTAGTGTTTTTTGTTTATAAATTATGATACTAATATTTCTAATGTCCAGAATTTGATAGCTTCTTTCTCACAGTAACCTTTAAAATTATTCTTTTGATAGAGGTGATATTCCTTTATGGTTTGGAGTCTTGAATTATGTGGGAAAATAAACTTTTTATTCTATGTGTATCTCGGTTTTCAGCACTATTAACTTTCACTATCAATTAGATTTCATCTACATTGTATCTTCCATAAGTTCATCAAATATGATGATAGTATTTTTTCTATCAGGTTGTCTTGTATGATTACTGATTCATTCCTATTTTTATATTTTGCTATCATCTCAATGGCTATTAGGAGTTGGTAGAGATAAATTCATATGTCTTCAGGTATTTTGATCCAATGTAGAAACTTCACATTTATAATATCTTCATATTCTAAAATTTTTTGGACATGCAGAGCTCTTATAATATGCATCATTTTCATACAAGCTGTCAAAGATTGTATTATGAGGTATTTAAGACTACAAGATGGTTTTGAGATATAAATTTCTTCAGATAACATTAGTGAAGTATATTCTGTGCAAGGGACAACGCTGAGACAAGACTTTCCATTTCTGCTCCTAATATTTTCTATCTCATTCGAGGCCATGAGATGTTCTTCTCCAAGTTGTATAGATTATATTCCTTACCCCATGAGCCAGTCTTGGTAGATACGTTCTAAAATACTTTTTTGATAATCTTCTATCTCCATGCTTTATACTTTGCTGGGAGGTGGGGGTGGGGAAGGATCAGGTTAAAGTAACATTTATAATAATCCATGTAAATAAGTAAGTAAGTATGATTGGCATCTTCTATGCCATGAGGAGGGGTCCGATGGGGGCTGGGCATAGTGGGCGAGGGGGGGGCTCTTTGGCATTGGTGAGACAATAGCCAAGATCATCAAGGATGACATCGGTGTGTGGTTTGCAGACGTGGCTGGTTGTGAAGAAGCCAAGCTGGAGATCATGGAGTTTGTGAATTTCCTGAAGAACCCCAAACAGTACCAGGACCTTGGGGCCAAAATTCCAAGGGGAGCGCTGCTCACAGGTTCTCCCAGTACTGGCAAGACGCTTCTCGCCAAGGCAACTGTGGGGGAGGCTCGTGTGCCCTTCATCACCATGAATGGGTCTGAGTTCCTGGAGATGTTTGTTGGTGTTGGCCCAGCTCCGGTTCATGACATGTTTGCAATGGCCCGGAAAAATGCTCCCTGTATCTTGTTTGTTGATGAGATTGATGCAATTGGCCAAAAGCGTGGCCACAGGCACTTTGGAAGCCAGAGTGAGCAGGAGAACACCCTGAACCAGCTGCTCCTGGAGATGGACAGATTCAACCCTACCACGAACGTCGTTGTGCTGTCCGGCACCAACCGCCCTGATGTCCTTGACCCAGCCCTGATGCGGCTGGGCTGCTTCGACCATCAGATTTACATTTGCCCCCGCGGACATCAAAGGCAGGTCATCTATCTTCAGGGTCCACCTGCGTCCACTCAAGGTGGATGAGAGCCTCAGAAAGGATGCCCTGGCGAGAAAGCTTGCGGCCCTCACTCCAGGCTTCACAGGTGCTGATATTTCTAATGTTTGCAACGAAGCCACCCTGATCGCCGCCCGCCACCCAAACCCCTCTGTCAGGGAGAAGCACCTCGAGCAGGCCATCGAGAGGGTCATTGGAGGCCTTGAGAAGAAGACAGGTCCTGCAGCCCAGCGAGAAGATGATGGTGGCCTACCATGAGGCTGGCCATGCGGTGGTGGGCGGGTTCCTGGAATACACAGACCCCCTGCTCAAGGTGTCCATCGTCCCCCAGGGCAAGGGGCTTGGCTGTGCCCAGTGCCTGCCCAGGGAGCAGTACCTGTACACACGGGAGCAGCTCTTTGACCGCATGTGCGCCATGCTGGGCAGCCGCGTGGTTGAGCAGCTGTTTTTCGGGCAGGTCACCATGGGGGCCCAGGACGACCTGAGGAAGGTCACCCAGAGCGCCTATGCCCAGATCTTGCAGTTCGGGATGAGCGAGAAGCTGGGCCAGGTGAGGCGCTGGTGGAGAAGCCGTTCAGCAAGGCCACGGCCCAGCTCATAGACCAGGCGGTGCGTCGGCTCATCGGCTCCGCGCATGCGCGCACCCTGGACCCGCTCACGCGCTGCCACGACCAGGTGGACAAGGTGGAAAGGCGGCTGCTGGAGAAAGGTGCTGGAGCTGGCCGACATCGTGGAGCTGCTCCGGCCACGGCCGTTCACCGAGAAGATCACCTACGAGGAGCTCGTGGAGGGCACGGGCGGCCTGGAGGAGGACACGGCCCTTCCCGAGGGTCTGCAGGGCTGGTGTGGGGAGCCCGCTGCAGGAGAGCCGAGCCTAGGGCCTCTGCCTGGAGAGCAGCCTCCCTGACCCCCAGGAAGCAAATTAAACCACGTGTAACCCGAAGCAATGGCACCCCACTCCAGTACTCTTGCCTGGAAAATCCCACGGATGGAGGAGTCTGGTAGGCTGCAGTCTGCGGGGTCACTAAGAGTCGGACACGACTGAGCGACTTCACTTTCACTTTTCACTTTCATGCATTGGAGAAGGAAATGGCAACCCACTCCAGGGTTCTTGCCTGGAGAATCCCAGGGACGGGCAAGCCGGGTGGGCTGCCGTCTGTGGGGTTGCACAGAGTCGGACACGACTGAAGCGACTCAGCAGCAGTAGCAGTAGCAGCATGTAAGTATGAAACAGAGACAGTGCAGTTTCTTTCCTCCGTGAGATTCAGTCTACATATGCTGTCTTTTGTGCAGAAAATTAATGGAACTTTCAGTAGCCATTGTCTTGTCCTTTCTTCCCCACTAGTGATGAAGAACTCACCCTTGCACACTGAGAATCACATGTCAAGTTCCAGCAAGTCCATGATTTTAATATGTATAGGTGGACCTGGAGATACTCAGACCAGGAAACTGAAGCTATAATCATGAGCATCATACTGCTATTCTGAACTCAATAGCACTACTAAAAAGACAAAAGATAGACCTCATATTTTTAACGTGCTTACTTTAGAAACTTGTAAAAAACTTTCCTCAAAAATGTAACTTAGGTTAAGAAAAAACAATTATGGCATTTTGAAGATTCTGCTTAGTAGAATGGAAAAAACAGACCACTAGACTGACCTTGAGGGCATTACATTAAGTAAGATAAGTCAGACAGAGAGAAAGACAAAAACACTGTATGATATCACTTATATGCAGACTGTAAAAAAAAAAAAAAAACAACAAACAACTGAGCTTGTAGAAACAGAGAATAGAATGGTGGTTGCCAGGGGCTATGATTAGGGAAACTGGGGAGATGTTGGTCAAAGGATATAAACTTGTAGGTGGAAGATGAATAAGTTCTGGAGATCTAAGGTACAGCATTGTGATTATAGTTAACAACACTGTATCATAAACTTCAACATTTCTAAAGACTAAATCAGAAATCTCACCATTATGTGACATAATAAAGATAGTAGCTTAAGCTATGGTGATAATCATATTGTAATATATACATGTATGAAATCAACATATGGTACACCTTAAACATATGTGTACATCTAATACATAACTGCAAGGAGATCCAACCAGTCCATTCTGAAGGAGATCAGCCCTGGGATTTCTTTGGAAGGAAATGCTAAAGCTGAAACTCCAGTACTTTGGCCACCTCATGTGAAGAGGTGACTCGTTGGAAAAGACTTTGATGCTGGGAGGGATTGGGGGCAGGAGAAGAAGGGGATAACAGAGGATGAGATGGCTGGATGGCATCACTGACTCGATGGATGCGAGTCTGAGTGAACTCCAGGAGTTGGTGATGGACAGGGAGGCCTGGTGTGCTGCGATTCATGGGGTTGCAAAGACTCGGACATGACTGAGTGACTGAACTGAACTGAATACATATATGTCAATTACGTCTTTTAAAATGATACGCATTCATTAAAGAAATTCTATTAAAAATGAAATAGCCTTGACTAGATAATTTAACCAGTCTAGACTTTAACTCCTTCATCTTTAAACTGAAGGGGTTAGGTTAAGTGACATATACCTCTCCATCCTGCAGCCAAGAGATTAAAAGATGCTTGCTCCTTGGAAGAAAAGCTATGACCAACCTAGACAGCATATTAAAAAGCAGAGACATTACTTTGCCAATACAGGTTCATCTAGTCATAGCTATGTTTTTTCCAGAAGTCATGTATGGATGTGAGAGCTGGACCATAAAGAAGGCTGAGTGCTGAAGAATTGATGCTTTTGAACTGTTGGAGAAGACTCTTGAGAGTCCCTTGGACTGCAAGGAGATCCAACCAGTCAATCCTAAAGGAAATCAGTCCTGAATATTCATTGGAAGGACTGACGCTGAAGCTGAAGTTCCAATACTTTGGCCACCTGATATGAAGAACTGACTCACTGGAAAAGACCCTGATGCTGGGAAAGATTGAAGGCAGGAGAAGAGGAAGATAGAGGATGAGATGGTTGGATGGCATCACCCACTTGATGAACATGAGCAAGCTCTGGGAATTGGTGATGGACAGGGAGGCCTGGCATGCCGCAGTCCATGGGGTCGCAAAGAGTTGGACATGACTGAGCGACTGAACTGACTGACGTCTCCATCCATGCTAAACACCCTTTCCACTATTTAGAACTCATTGGAAATATAATAAATCACTAAAGATATCATATTAGTTACTTTCTTCAATAGTTCAAGATTTCTAGAAGATTTGGGTAAAAATATGTATACCATAATTATTTCTACTCTGGTGTTGAAAATCTCAGTAATGTCTGGCCAGGAGAATGGAGATCCATGACTTGAAGCTCTTATATTAGTAAGGAGTAAACAGAATATAACAGGAATACAAATAAAGTCAAACAGATGAATTTCATTGAGAAACCATTGTGTTTTGAAGACTGAAACAAGTTTTGGTGTAATGAGATGGCATGAAGGTAGGATGGGAGAAGGTATTAGAAAATATAAAATGAAAAATCTTGCATGGAAAGACCTGAAATCATGTTATCTTATGTAAAGTTATCATCCTCATGATAATTAATATCTGTTCAGTCTCTCTGAAGAATCCTTTTACTTACAATTCAGATTATGGCAGTAATATTAGTCTACTATTTTTTTTTTGTAATGCACAAATAATAGAGTTTATAGTCAGAAGGCATTTTTTCCCTCTACCTTCCTTTCTCCTTCTACTCATCCTGGTCTGGTGGAAATGTCTTCCTCTCTTAGTGTGGCTGTCAACAAGTCACTCATATATCACTTTCTTTACCTATAAATGAGGATCACATCTAATCTTCCTACATCACAGAAAGAGTGTGAAAGTAAATAAATGACTCTACATGAAAGATGAACTACAGGAACTACAATAACTTCCTTAAGATGTAAGAAAATATTTTTCAACACATAACTGCAGTTTTAATATTTTGCTCAAATGCAATAATAATTGCCATATTTCTTAGGATAGATTCAAAACAACTTCCTTTTCTTCATTGCTAGAACAACCCAGTACATTCTTGGATTAATGACTCAAAAAGAAGATGTCTTATCAATAGATACAATCCATATGTAGACACGGACAATGAGCCAAAGGGAGGTAAATCCATCATGAAGAAATGTGATAAACTCTCAAAATGAGCTTATAAGGAGAAAAATTGTTGCTTACAACCAAGACAAAAATAAGCACAGATTTCAACAAAACCAGATAAGAGATAAAGTAAATTCTCTTTTCTTCCGTATAAGCAGGTCAAAATTAGCTTTAGAGGTGGTGAAATAAACATGTAATGCTCTTAGTTTCTTGATCATCCTCTTCATAAATTAAAAAAAAAAATATATATATATATATTCTGCTCACTCCCCCTCTATACTTTTGAACCTAAGTTTTCTAAAATCTGAGAAGCTTGAATATAATTTGCATGAAGTTGTCATGGTCTCACATTCTTCTGTCCTTGGGGAAAGTAACAGACTGAAGTGTTATAAGATCCGGCTTAATAGAACACAAAAATATGCCAGATGTGGAGAAACCTCTGAAGAGAAAGAAAAAGTGTACAAGAAGCTCAGGAGATGGTATAATTTAGGGCCCACATTATTGAAATATTTCAGAAGGGCCTGACTTGATTGTCAATGCTAATGAAAAGTTGTTATCATATCACCAACAGAGAGGACCGTACAGAACAAGAGTGCGAACAATGGAACAGGAGCCCAACTCATGTGATAGATTCATTTGTGTCTTCAGATATATTTGTCGTCTGCTCTGGTAGGACCCATGCCAAACTAAAAGTTACTAAATAATTTACCTGTAAGAAGAATCCCAAAATTGTTCTCAGTACTCTTTGAGTGGCTCTGTAACCCAGGCAATGAGTAACTAACAAATAAAAGTATTTTCCCCTCCCAGTGGTCTACCATGTGTTAAATTTGTAAAAACCAGGAAAGGACATCATTCACAAATTTGTGTGGTTGAAATGATTCCATGAGACATGTCCCAGGGTACCTATGTTATTGAGTATATGATATAAAATCAATATTATAATAAATTATCATTATACATACATATGCATACAATTTTTTAAAACTTTGGTGTCCTTTGACAGCATATCACATAACCATTAATGTGATTTGGAAGGGAATCATTCCATTGAGTTATGTTTTTGAGATTTCTTGATCCATTTCTGCCTGGTTCCTCAGAAAATCATGACATCTTTGACTTGGGTGATAGTTATTTACATATTATGGCCATCTGTTCTTGTTTATTTAATAAGTGCCAGTTTCCCGGCAGTGATGTAGTAAGTAGTTTTAGAAAGACAGTGATACACGCTAAATAATTGAAAATTTTACTTAAAAAACCCTGAAACTCTTTACTATGGTAACTTGTCCTTGTATCATTTTGTATATCGGTGTTTGTCAGAGAAATATGATTAAATAAGACCAAGAAAAAACTTTTTGGCATGTTGATTGCCAAATATGAGGGCTGCTTCAAGAAGATTAGACATAATTTACAAATTTCCTCCCCCTCACAGATCAGAATAGCCAGGCTAGAGTAAATTAGAGGTGATGGAGTCTCTCAGGCATTCCCAGCTCCGTCATACACAGGTGAATCATGCCAGTGCTGTTCTTACTGTGGCAATTTTACAGAAGTTTCTACAGAATCCAGACTGTTCATACATTTGGTTGGATGAAAGTATTGATCTTTAATTTTAGAATATAGTTTAGAATTCTTTTTTTTTTAAATCAGAACTACCATAATTGTTTGATGTTTTCCTGAATATGAATTCTGACTCTCAACATTTGGCCCATGAAACACCAATTAACTAACAATCAGAGTTCTCTTAATGGGGTAGAAACCAAATCAATAGATGCAACAACTTTTTTTCTGTTTCTTATGGGTCAATGATAACATGATGTAATTCCAAAGACTTTTTTTTAAACGTACTCTTAGCTGCCATTCAGTAAACTATAAAGTTACTAAAATGTGCACATTAGTCGTATTTATTGAGCACTTGAATCAGAATTACATGAAGACATCTTTTGGCGCATCTTACGTGCAGTGCAGAAAATTCTCATTGTATGAGCACATGCATAAAATGTTGGAGTTTCTGCAAACAGCAGAAAAAATAGTTTCCTTCATTTGTTCATGGCTTCTAGTAGCTATTTTTTTCTTTTGCAATTACTTAATAACAAAATATGAGCTGTCCCAGTGACTCAGTGGTAAAGAATCCTTTTGCAATGTGGGAGACATAGGAGACACAGGTTCAATCCCTGTGTCAGGAAGATCCCCTGGAGGAGGGCAGGGCAACTCACTCCAGTATTTTTGCCTGGAGAATCTCAGAGGCAGAGGAGTTTGGTGGGCTACAGTCCATGGGGTCACAAAGAGTGGGGCATAACTGAAGATACAGCATGCACACACACATGCAATTATAAAATATAGTTTTATTATAATGACTATATTTTGGTGGGAGTTGTTTGGTTAATTCTAGAATCTGTAGGAATGCATATCTTAATTAATAAACTTTTGTAAATATATATGGATTTTAAGATGGTATGTTTTGGAGTTCAGATATGCATAAATCATACCTCCCTGACAGGCAGATACATACATAATCTGCTATCCATCATACATGATCATAGAGTGATAACTATGTTAATACCAAACCCTATTCACCTGGACATTGCAAACAGGTGAGCAGCAGGCCTTAGGGCCTTTTAAATCTCTTAATTTGTTCTAGAATATAATAAGAACTACTGCTCCAAATAATTTATTATGATAACTTGTATTGTCATGTCAAATCATTATTCACGTGCTTTACTGAAGTTGCTTCTTTTCATTTTATACTAAACTTTTTTCTCCAAAACACAGATAAACAATTATACTACAGATGCAACCAACATAGAATATTTTTGCTGTTACTGTAGCTTACATTTTGCTGGGTTTTTATTTAACATCACATTAAAGCAAAATTTGCTGTAATTGGTGGTCCAGGAGCACAATGTGTGCTTTGCCTACATACTGCTATTTTCCATCTTACATTAAACAATATTCCCTCTTGATTGGGTATGGGACCATGCTAGTGTCTGGGGGAAGCTCAGATCCTCAGATCAGACAATCTGGAGCAACATAACCTCCACATGGCTAAGATACTTGGTAGGGCTAAACACTGCTTGCAAGTGGGCCATAATGTAAATTCCTTTGTTGGCTGAATTATCCTGAAATTATCGCTTGCCATGTCCTGCTTTGTTATAAGTAAGCCATACTGTGGTTGTACGTATCCTTTAATTTCTACATAATTTCAGTATTAATTTAATACATTTCATATAATCACATTAGAAAAAGAGCACTGCGAATGACTTTGAAGATCATTTAATTATTTATCTCTCAAACTAGGATTCATCTGGTATAATGAGGTGCTTGGGTTACTCAAAAGTACAATATTTTTAAAATATAAAAATATATTTGTTGCATGCCATATCTTAGATATATTTATAGATATACAGATACCACATCTATGATATGGTGTACAATAAATAAATTTTTTAATAAATGGAAATTTAAAACATTGTTTTGGAGTGAAAAACACTTGTATCATGTTTCATATAAAATTCAGATTTTTTTTGACAGTATATGAGATTTTAGAAAGATTCCTATGTGCAGCGGATCATGTTTATAGGCTGTATTTATTAGTTTTCTATCACTATCATAAAAAATTACAAGCATGGCAACTTAAAACAATAATCACTTAGTATCTTACAATTCTGTAGGTCAGAAAATTGTGACATGATTATACTTGTTTCTCTGCTCTGAGTTTCATGAGGTTAAAATCAAGGTGTTGGATGGCTGAACTCTTATCAGGAGGCTCTTGGATAAATCTGGTCATTGGTAGAATTCATTTCTTTTTAACTGTAGAGCTGGGGACCTTCCTGCTGAATGCCAGCCAAGGGCTAGCCTTTGCTTCTCCATGTTTTCTATATTCCTTCTCATGCTTTTCTGTGAGTACCTGACCCTCCTCCAGCAAAGGTGGGTCAAATCCTTCTCACAGTGGGAGATGTCCCTGATGTCCCTTTCTGCTCCATCTTACTTGCCTCTTCCCGCTTTAGTGGAGAAAGTTGCAGGAGCTCTCGTCTTATGTGACTGATTTGGTCCACCTGGGTAATAAAGGCTACTCACCCTATTTTAAGGTTCCTAACCTCAGTTACATATGCAAAGTCATTTGTCATGGAAAGTAACACATTAATAGGCTCCAGGAGTTTTGACATAGACACCTTTCAGTTCAGTCGCTCAGTCCTGTCCGACTCTTCACGACTCCATGGACTGCAGCATGCCAGGCCTCCCTGTCCATCATCAACTCCTGGAGTTTACCCAAACTCATGTCCATTGTGTCAGTGATGCCATCCAACCACCTCATCCTCTGTCATCCCCTTCTCTTCTTGCCCTCAATCTTTCCCAGCATCAGGGTCTTTTCAAATGAGTCAGCTCTTCACATCAGGTGGCCAAAGTATTGGAATTTCAGCTTCAGCATCAGTCCCTCCAATGAGCATTCAAGGACTGATTTCTTTCAGGAGGGACTGGTTGGATCTCCATACTGTCAAAGGGACTCAGGAGTCTTCTCCAACACCACAGTTCAAAAGCATCAATTCTTCACTGCTCAGCTTTCTTTATATTTCAACTCTCACACCCATACATGACTACTGGAAAAACCAAAGCTTTGACTAGACAGACTTTTGTTGGCAAAGTAATGTCTCTGCTTTTTAATATGCTATCTAGGTTGGTCATTACTTTTCTTCCAAGGAGCAAGCGTCTTTTAATTTTATGGCTGCAGTCACCATGTGCAGTGATTTTGGAGCCCCCAAAAATAAAGACTGTCACTGTTTCCACTGTTTCCCCATCTATTTGCTATGAAGTGATGGGACCAAATATCATGATCTTAGTTTTCTGATTTAGAAATCATTATTTCACCTACCACAGACACACTCTTAGATGCTTGTGATAAAGCATGAAAGGCATTGATATTTCCATCTTAAAGATGAGGGAAGTCAGGACCAGAGAGAGTGAGGTGACTACTAGAGTTTATACAACCAGTTAATTATAGTTTTGCAATTAGACCCTTATAATCCTGAATTCCAGTACAGTGAACTTTTCTACCAAAGCATGCTGTCATTCAACTTAATAAACTATTTATAACCTATGTAATATCATATTTAGACTTTGTCTCTACAATGAATGCCAAATAGAGGAGCAAGAGAAAAACAACAAACAAACAAAAAAACCAAAACATCAGCACAACAGCTGCAATTTGTAAATATTCAAATATTTATATTCGATCATTTAAAGACAATATTAGGATATTTAGTTCCCTTTTCTCACTTATTACCCCAGATTTTTGGCATTGTTCTGATCCAGTCTGAGCTTGGAAGTTTACTAAAGTGAGCCAAACTCTCAAAAATTTGAGTTCACTTGGTATTACCCAGAGAGAAATGTGCTATATAGATCCTCTGTGATTTGCTGAAAGTTCACTGTTGATATTTTTTGTAACTATGTGCAAAAACATCTCTGTAGCAGTTATTCATCTTATAAATGCTATTTCACGGCTGTGGCGTGCAATCCCATACTTCACAAGTGTAGCAGCACACGTAGATGAATCTATACAACTTCATCCTGGTACATCAAATTAACCTTGCACCACTGTGCCCAAGTAAAGCATGCTTTGAATTTTTCAATAATTCTTCCATGCATGGAAGGAAACCAGGTCACTACAGGGATTCTTTGGGGATCATGTGGATGTTCAGTTCCAGAAGGAAACAAATTTGCCTCAAAGGGCTTGAACAAAATACAGGTAAGCTGATCCTCTACTTTTTCTTACTTTCCGTCTTTCCTCAGGCTCTCCTCCTTACCTCCCATTTGTAGCTTGGTTATGCTCTGTTTGCTCTTGATTCTTTTTCCAAAACCCCTGCTTTCCCTCTTAATTCTTACATGGAATCAACAATAAGACTAATTAACTATAAAAGTATATAGAGCATGTATGTTTAAATCCTCCTATGGCAGCCTGTGACCACCAAATATTCCAACTACTCACTTATATCCCAGTTTTTCTTTCTTTTAGATTAGGGTCCTCTGATGAAGTCTGTTCAATAGACTGCAGGTGGAAATGAAATGTGTCACTTCCAGGTCAAGGCAGTTAAGAACCAATAGGCCTTTTTCATTTCTTTCCTCCTCTACAAAATGGTGATCCTAATGTCCATGAGTTCCAGACAGTGAAGAGACAACATGGAAGAGGGTTGCTCAACCCATGGTGGATTTTGAATGGGCAAAAATGAAAACAAGACATTTTGTATTAAGCTTCTGAGATGTCTGCATTCAGTCTAGCCTATCATGACCAATTCAGAAACTGGGAACACTAGTGGGGAACTGCCATCACAGAAATCTAGAATATATTCTATTGACAATATGGAAACAGACATTGGAGGCTGGAAAGAATGGTAATCCTTGTTCTATAGTGACAAAGCACTTGAGAAAACTGTCATCAGGAGTAATTTGAGAAGAATGCACAAGTGTATGCTGAACTGGTAACCCCAGGTCAAGGTACTAGAAAAGCAAACATCAGTAATGCGTCTTAGTTATTCAGACTGTGTGTGGAGTACTATAAGAATGAGATTAGCTCAGAATTTCTGGTTTGTAGCAGGAATGAAAGGAAATATAGGGTTCAGAAATGTGGGCTTTATAGGGCTGAAAAAACCTATCACTTCTAGAACCTAAGCAGTAACAAACAGTATTAACATAAAGTTTTTGACGATTAAATGTGCAATAAACACTACCAGCTAGATTAAATGACTAGGGTCAAAAAGCAAAATAACTTTGAGCCTTCCCATTCCATTATGAAAGCCTTAAAATAGCTGTCTTTTGGGGGAAAGATAATGATAATGTTTTCCATTGTTCGGCAACAAATTACCACAAACATACTGGCTAAAAAGTATGCTCATAACTTAAAATACGTAAACTATATCTCAATCATGCTGTTAAAATCCCCAAATACCTATCTATTTGTTTCCATGGCACAGGACTCTGGGCACAATTTAGCTGGATCCTCTGTTCAGTGTCTCTCGAAGCTGCAATCAGGGTATCCTCTGAGGATGAGTTGGGGTACATGGTATTGGTAGAATTAATTTCCTTGCATTATGCAATTCATAGCAATATGCTTCTTAAGGGCAAGCAAGAGTCTCTGAGGCTTCAAGTGTCTGACATGTGGACTTTATTTCAACTTATATATTTATTGACATATAATTGACATCCAATATCATATTAATTTCAGGTGGACAGCATAGTAATTCAATACTTATATATGTTTTGAAATGGGAAGAAATAACTTGGCTGTGCACACCCAAGGGTTTTATTAATGCAGCGGTAGAGTGCCCTGTTTGTGCACTCATGTTGGCCTTAGGCCATGAGAGGAGAACGTCATGATTTCATTTACTTGACGTTTCCAGCCAGGAGGTGGGGGGAGTTAAAGTCCATCCAAAGGCTCAGCTGATTAGGTCAGCCCCACCCAGGTTAACCTCCCTTTCGGTGAACTCAAAGTCAGTTTATTAGGGACCATAACTGCATTTATTAAAATGTCTTCAGCTTTACCACAAAACACAACTTAATCTCAGCACTGATCTCCATCACATTCAGATCTCAAGGGGAGCATATAATCCAGGACCTATCTTCCAGGGGTGGTAATCTCGGAGCCTGGCTTAGAATCCTGTTTACCACAGAAAGAGGCATAGAGAGATGGGCGAAAGAGAAAGAAAAGGCTATAGAAATTACAAAGTTAGGAAATAGTGTAATCTGAAAACAGTATCTTAAAAATAGGTTTGAGCATGAAAACTAGCAATTATGTATTACTGGAGTAAAAGATTACAAGCCTGCTAAGTTTTTAAGAGAACCATACTACCAATAAAATCTTGACCTCAGATTTTAAGAGCCTTTGACTGTTTGAAATTTAAAACAATATTTGGTCCCTGTTTTACAGAAGCAAGAAGTAGCCTGGAAGGCAGAGTGGCTACCAAGGAAGGCCTCTTCCCCTATGACTATCAAAAATGTAGTCAGGGAAGATATTGAAAAGGAAGAATCTCCTGCAGGTGCCTTAGGGGCTACAGAGAACAACGGGCAAGGAATTCCCTTGGATCAGGGAATCTAATCAAAGAACCTCCCTACTCCCAGCATGACAGGCGTTTAGACTAATGATTGCTGAGTACTTCTCATTTGTTGTGAGTGAATGTTTCTGCCACAAAGTTCCTTTGTTAAAGCACTAGCTCCCAATACTTTATTTATTTTGGCTGTACTGGGTCTTCATTGCAGCATGTGGGCGACGACCATGAGCTTAGTTACCCCATGACACGTGGGATTTTAGTTCCGTGGACTAGGGACCCACATCCTCTGCATTGGAAGGCAGATTCAGAACTATTAGACTGCCAGTGAAGTCCCATTCCTAGCTTTAGAATGTAGGCCTTTAAAGAGGTGATTAATTTAGAATCAAGCCATTAGAGTGGGCACTAATCCAACCTGACCGGTGTCATAAAAAGAGATTTGGACACACAGACACCATGGATACACAGTACAAAAGCCACATAAGACAGAAAGAAGGTGGCTGAATGCATTCCAAGGAGTGGGCCTCAGAAGAAACCACATTGCCAATACCTCAATCTTAGACTTCCACCTCCAGAACTGTGAGAAAATTAATTCCTACTGTTGTAACCACCCAGCCAGTTGGCTTAGTGGTAAAGAATCTGCCTGCCAATGAAAGAGATATAGGTTCAGTTCCTCGGTTGGGAAGATCCCCTGGAGAAGGAAATGGCAAGCCATTCCAGTATTCTCACCTGGAAAATCCCATGGACAGAAGGGCTTGGTGGGCGATAGTCCATGGGGTTGCAAAGAGTCGGACACGACAGAGCACGCATGCTGTAGCATTTTACTGTGGTAGTCCTAACAAAATAATATAACACTCTTCCATTTTTGTTTATCTTATTGTTCCTGCTTTCTTGGGGTGGGGTGGTAGAGAGAGGGCTTGGATAATAAAGGTTTTTTAAATTTACTTTTTTTTAACTAAGG
Source organism: Ovis canadensis (assembly GCF_042477335.2). Classification (NCBI taxonomy): domain Eukaryota; kingdom Metazoa; phylum Chordata; class Mammalia; order Artiodactyla; family Bovidae; genus Ovis; species Ovis canadensis. The sequence continues at coordinate 66,305,583 of NC_091247.1, forward strand.
TCTCCAAATGAAAATCACATGTGGACCAAATGGAGAATCCTGGCGTTCCTGGACTTTGAGTTGGATGCAATGACTTTGGGGGACTTTGAAATATCTCCCTTAGAGAAGAATTAAATATATTCTGTGTGTAGGAAGGAGGAAGAAAATGGATATTGGGTGACAAGAAGTGTGGATTGTAACACTGGTAATAAAACTTCACATATTTTCCATGTGCTCCTACATTTCTTAGCCAAAATTTATGACAAGTCTTTTTTACTCTCCTCAAATGTTCATTCTCTTTTCCTATATGAGAAGATTAGATATTCCTGCCCACTACCATGGGGCTTACAGTGCTTTTCTCCAGAAAGTTCTGCATCTCTGTCTATGCCTTTAGCTTTAAACAACTAAATATAAGTAGAAATGATGGTATAAATTTTGAGCAGAAGCTTAAGGAGCCATTTAACACTTCTATTCATTTATTTGAATCCATGAAGAGGATTAGGATGAAGGAAAGCTATTCCAGTATGGTGAACAACATGAGCAGGTCTTGGAATATAGTACTCAGCATACTTTACAGGTACAAAAGTGAAAAGTGAAAGTCGTCCAGTCATGTTCGACTGTTTGTGACCTCATGGACTGTAGCCCGCCAGGCTCCTCTGTCCATGGAATTCTCCAGGCAAGAATACTGGAGTGGCTTGCCATTCCCTTCTCTGGGGATCTTCCCAACCCAGGGATTAAACCCAGGCCTCTCTCCTCGCAGGCAGATTCTTTACCGTCTGAGCCACCAGGGAAGCCTGCTTTTAGGTGTGTTGACCACAATTGACTGGCTGCTGCTACTAAGTCGCTTCAGTCGTGTCTGACTCTGTGCAACCCCATAGACGGCCGCCTACCAGGCTCCCTCGTCCCTGAGATTCTCCAGGCAAGAATACTGGAGTGGGTTGCCATTTCCTTCTCCAATGCATGAAAGTGAAAAGTGAAAGGGAAGTTGCTCAGTCGTGTCTGACTCTTAGCGACCCCATGGACTGCAGCCTACCAGGCTCCTCCGTCCATGGGATTTTCCAGGCAAGAGTACTGGAGTGGGGTGCCATTGCCTTCTCTAAATTGACTGTCAGGACTGAGTAATTATGTTTGGTTAGTGTAGTTTCTACATACATATATCATATATATATACACACACATGTGTATGTGTGTGTTAGTTGCTCAGTCATGTCCAACTTTTTGCAACCCTATGGACTGTAGCCCACCAGGCTCCTCTGTCCATGGAATTCTCCAGGCAAGAATACTGAAGTGGGTTGCCATTCCCTTCTCCAGGGAATCTTCCCCATCCAAGGATCAGACCTGGGTCTCCTGCATTGCAGACAGATTCTTTACCATTTAAGTCACTGGGGAAGGCCATACACACACACACATACACACACATACACCTAAACACAGGCTATGTATATATTATGTATATGTATAAATACATATATATACACACACATATACTAACATATTTTTTTCCAGAAGAGAGGCTATTAAGTATGACACCTTATACTACTAAATATGATGACAATTCATAGGCTCTAGTCTAAGCAAAAGGTCATAGTCAGGGTTGTCTGAAAAGAGGCAACCAATGGAGGGATCAGTGGGAAATCTCAAAGTAGGAAGTTCAAGGAGGCACAGAGGTATTTGTATTCCAGGTATGCTTGTAATTCATGACCTAAAGCATATCCAAGAGAAATTACTGTCAGTATAAGTTTTTTCCCAAGTTTACTGGGAAATGAAATGATGGGATTTTTGCTTTACTTTATATCTTGCTTTTCAAGTTTGATACCTGAATTGGTGAATTCATGTTATGCTATTAAGAAGTACTTTTCCATATAAATACCGATCTAGCATTTCTGGAGAATTCCTGCTGTCACTGATTAGCTGGGTGACCCTGAACAAATTACTGAGTTTTTGCTGAGCTCAGTTTCCTCATGTATAAACTGGCTTTAGTAACAGAGCCTAATTCACAGGAGTTTTGCTGGAAATCAATTTTCTAGAATAAGTACATGAAAAACACTAAGGCTGGTACATGGTAGGCATTGTTACGTTCCCCTATCTTTCTTTTCTTCCTCCTCCTCCTTCATCTTTGATAAAAGGAACAAAGAAGAGGTGACATTTTTGTTGTTTTGTTTATCTAATGCATGAATTAATTAATTAATGTTTATCATTTTCAAATACTTTTCAACACAAATACTCCTAAGAACTTTCATGGGTTTCTTTACTTTATATTCTTTGCATGAAAGTGAAAGTGAAAGTGAAATTGAAGTCGCTCAGTTGTGTCCGACTCTTTGTGACCCTGTAGACTGCAGCCCACCACACTTCTCCATCCATGGGATTCTCCAGGCAAGAATACCAGAGTGGGTTGCCATTTCTTTCTCCAGGGCATCTTCCTGACCCAGGGATCGAACCCAGTTCTCCCACATTGCAGGCAGACACTTTAACCTCTGAGCCACCAGGGTGAATACCTCTAGCTAAAGTGCTGTGCCTATCATATGATACCCACCACCTTCCACATACATACATCACACACAATACCATTGTTTCCTGAGTGTAATCTATTGGAAAGGGGACACAATGTAGTAGGAAAGGAAAAGAACCCTGGAGTTAGGGACCCCACCCATGAATGTAGCTGTAAAAGCCTCCACAAGATAGATGTCATTAAGAAGGAAGGCATGAATGTTGACACTGGCAAACATCACCTATTACCTGTATAGACCCTGGTCTGGTTCAATCTGTAATAGGTTTTTTAATATTGTTTTTTCATTTAGAGCAGGTGTCAGCTAGCTACAGCCTGCAAGTCAAATCTGGCCCACTGCCTGTTTTGCTAAATAAAATTTTATCGACTGCAGCCACCCCATTTCATTTCTGTATTGTCTAGGGCTGCTTTTTGCTACAAGGGCAGAGTTGAGTTGTTGCAACACCACCATACAGCTCACCACGTCCACAAATGTTTACTATCCGACTTTTTAAAGAAGAGCCTGCTAACTCCTGGCTTGGAGGAATGACCCTGCACATGTAGAAAATTATTTTTTCTTTAACCTCTATGGCAAGCTATGCCTAATCCTTTCCTCTTGGCCAAAAGACAGTCTGAAGAGCGAGAAGAGTTTGCTCCGTTTCTTCCTTCCCCTCTATTGTCTGGTGGTCTTAATCTTATGCTCCTGACCTTTAAGTAGTCAGCTTCGAAATCACAGTATGATATGCTTGTTCCTCACCATTCTTAAAAAATGACAATATAAATATGAATGGCAAAGTGTGTCCTTATGAAAAGGCGAGACATCCTCTGATTATTAGGTAATCATTTCACAACTTTGGGCTTCCCAAGTGGTGCTAGTGATAAAGAACCCGCCTGCCATTGCAGGAGGCATAAGAACCACGAGTTCAATCCCTGGGTTGGGAAGATCCCCTAGAGAAGGGAATGGCTACCCACTCCAGTATTCTTGCCTGGAGAATCCCATGGGCAGAGGAGCCTGCCTGGCTATATATAGTCCATAGGGTCATAAAGACTGGGACACGACTAAAGCGACTGAGCATGCATACAATCTGGGGCCCTTTCAGGGCCACAGAAGAGAGGCAAAACTTTCTCTTTCCTGATTTTGATACACATCTTCTTACTCTTAGATCTAAAATTCATACTCATGACCATAAACTTTCCTCATGCAGTTGGCTAGTATGAAGACTGACAAATATAGTGTGCTATTTGCCATAAAGTTAGCAAGTAATGAAATTCCACTGGATATATTCTTGCTTGAAATTTTGCTTCCTAGATTTGTGCCTCATGGTGTGGTTTGCTGGACTGATCATGTCTTGCACACTTTCTTGGATATTTAATGATAAATAATAGGCCAGTAAGAAGTGTTCAAGCATTCAGTTTGATAGCTTCAGAATGACTTGCTACTCTATGCAGTGGGATTATAAAAATGGTTTCAGGGTTTGCTTGAGTTTATCAAAAGTTGTAAACTTTCCTTGAAACACTGTGGGATTTTAATTGTTTATAAAGGCTATACAAATGAATGATTCTATGAAAGGTGATTTGATATTTTCCTATTTCCATGCACGTAGCAGTTTTACTTATACATATATGTACAAAGATAAGTGGGGAGGTGGGGAGGGGACTACAGAATTCTCAGAAGTGCCGCATCCCACTTTATGACCCCTGAAGTAATGACTCTAGGAGAGGTCCATGCAGGAGCCTGTTATTGACTGTGAAGACATTCTGTATCAGTTGACTGTGAACTGAAGTGTCATTTCCCCTCTCATCCTGGCACCTGGATAATATTTAATTTGCACCTTTGATTTGATTGATACATCTCAGCAGCAGGACATTTAGACATTTATGTTGTAAAACCAGAATGAAATATTTTATGTCACTGAACATGGCCCTGCAAGGTACAGTAGTTAAAATCAAATGAAGTTAGCATCAATTTTACAGGTATTTAAAAAGCAGACACACAGGCACACACGTGCACACATACACATAAACCTAACATAGACATATCCTCATCTTTTTGTTTCAGAGTGACATTTAGTAAAAGCATAAAGTTTACCTAAAGAAGCTGAGGTGGCAGCTTTAAATGCAATAAACAGGGACCTACTTATATATGCAAAACAGGCACTCACAGGTGCAAGAAAGGTAATTGCTGGTGCAAAATATGCCATTACCTGTTTTACATGCACAACTGCCTGATTTGTCAGGGCAACTAGCTGACTTTGTCTTCCTCTGCATAATTTTTATGCACAAATTAGTTACTTGGCAAAATTTGGCACCGATATTTCTCTATTCTTGGACCTGAAATGTATGAGGTATAGGAGACAATAGAAGTTTGACAATCACTCAGTAAAATGCATTTTTTGCCTCTTTCTATTTGTAAAAACTAAAAGGCAAGAAGGCTCTTCTGGAATTTTATTTTTCTTCCCCTGATACAAGTTTTTGATTTTTTTTTTTTTTAGTACAGTGTGTTTCTTTAGTGCTTTAAAATCTGCTGAAACCAGGCGGCAACTTGTATGTCTATTAGTTTAACTGAAGGCCCATCACAGCAGTGTATTATGCCTTATCTTGGGAATAATTAAGACATGACATCCCCACAAAGCAGTTTTTAAGTGGGCAAAACATATTTAATGGCAGCGTTTGTGGCACCCAGAATGGAAATACAGGGAAAACTACAGGGAATATGTACTTACCCTGACACCAAATAGGTTCCTTATAATTCGCACATACTCATGGGGATACGGTATCCCTAGCATACATTTTAAGTGTTCCTAGTGAAATGTTTATCATGTATGGCAGCATAAGCAGAAGAGTGTAATGTGTGGCCAGTTAAAGGGCACCATTAACAACAACAATGTTGTTGTTATTAATGTTGTTGTTATTAACTATGTGCAAATTTAATACGCACATAATTATTGATCTCTTTAGTAAAAAAAACTTATGAAAATATTCATATTTAGGCAAGTTGCTAAAATATCCTGGGAATCAGGCATCAACTGTTTTGCAATTGATGGATTTAGACAGGTCAGGCAATGTCAGTCTAACAGCATCTAATCAATATAGACGAATGTGTCAAAAAGGTGGTTGAGAAATACCTTTATAATGTATTTTAAAAGATCAGCTTCAGTATCCTGTTTCCTTTCTTAATATGATATACATATATTTCTAAAGTAAGAGTGTTTTTTATTACTTCTATTCAGTACTTACAGTAGGTCAAATTAAAAAACGCATTTGTCTAATTCAGCCATTCTGCTTCCAATATCATGTGATGTATAAAAATCATATTGTCAAAGTTGGTACAAAATTTTTATGTCACTCTTAAATTGTTTTTCAACATTAAAATTTGGGAACAGACCCTATTTGAGGCTACTGACAGTTCCATTTAATATAATTACCTGATTTCTTACAGGACATTTAGTTCAGTCAAACGTGACTTAGTTTAGTCACATTTCTTGTGACTGGCAGTTATCCATAGCTTTTGCCACATGTCAGTAACTAGATTTCTTATAGCAGAGTGAGGCTGAACTTTTTCTAGTCAGCTAGCAAAAGAAGTTTCGTATTAGACCTGAATTTCTACTTTTAAGAGTCATTATTGTAAGGGATCAGAATCAGTACTTGTTCTTGGGAGGCATTTAGATGAGACGGCATGGTTGTGTTTCTAAGATTTGCACAATAAATTGTATAAAATATTATCAAAGACTTTGTTGCTGGTAATATTTAGTGAGCTTTTTTTTTTAAGAGCAGGCTACAGATGCGGTATAGGATATAAATTAATTCTGAGTGAAATAGTTTAATTAGCTTAATTCTGTTTTATTGTCTCCTGTGAAACCTTGTGAGGGCAGAAATTTGAACTTGTTTCTTTGGTTCTAATAACTAGCAGAGACAATAATGTTCTTCCAAAGGGACTAATGCGTGGATGAATGTATGTAAAATAATATAGGAAGGAAGAGAAGTGCTCAGTTGAAAATTTTGGCCAATACTCTTTCAGCTTTATGTAGGAATATTTTTCAGTGTGAATAATGATCTAAATGGGATGTGTTTTTGAAAATATAAGATATCCAAATGTACTGTGCAATTTCTATTTTGAGAACAATTACTGTTTCAAATATAAAAAAGGTACACCTCAACATGTCACTGTCAAGTACAAAGGATTCAGAAGGCATCATTTTTAATCATTTTTACTGATTAACCACTGTGCAAGTTAAAATAAGTTATCAATGGCCCATGGCCAGTAAAACAGTAAGCTATTTCTTGATATTCCAAGTTAATCATTCTGACCATTACCAAGAGACGTTCATGGACATTTAAGAACAATTAAATATTTTAGAGTTACTCAATTTAGGCAAATGTGAACAGAAAAATATGCCATCAACTTTGATAGTTGAGAAAAGACAAAATAAAATGTAACATTATTATAACTGATATGCTTATATTTTTGCTGAAATATGTATTTTCTTTCAGGAAATTTTATTCTTTCTCAATGAAGGCAATTCTTTATATGTACAAATCAGTATTATTTAATTTTTACAGCACTGTGTGATACTTCATAGAGAAAATTTGCAAATCAAAGAGAATGCTCTTTTTGGAGATGTGTGCCCTAATTTTTTAATTGGAACATGTGAACATCCTATATATATGCTTTTATACAAAATATATATCTGGTATAGAACATAATGTATCTATTTTATTATACGAAAATGCAATAGGAGATGACAGGGGAATAATAATAGCATTGAAAATTAGAAGCAAGACCCTTTACAAAACAAGAATTAATTCCGAGGGGGATCAACACGTTTGCCTATAAAAATTGTGCCTTACTTTGGAAAATATAATGAAAGTACTGAAATCTAGAAATCATTCATAGAAAACGAACACTTAAGAATGAAACTTCGAGAAAGTGGTGTAAAGTTTTTTTGAAGATATGAGCCAATAAAACTAAAAGAACTAGCTCCAAACATATATGCTTTTTGTTAGGACTAGGTTGCTTTCTGCTCTGTTCTTCCTTTCTTTACTTTTTTTGTTTGTTAGTCTTTTGCAAATGATTCTCTCCAGTTGTTCGTTTGTTTCAAATGTTTATTTGCCTATGACAGGTCTTAGTAGCAGCATGTGGGATCTTTTAGGTGCAGCATGTGAACGCTCAGCTGTTGCATGTGAGATCTAGTTCCCAGACCAGGGATTGAACACAAGCCGCCTGCACTGGGAGCACGAAGTCTCAGCCACTGAACCACCAGGGAAGTCCCCCTTGCTCCACTCTTGACATCCCTCCCAGAGCTCACTCAGTGTCAGGCCTCCCTCTTGCCTGTTCTCAGACTGAAACTCCTGTGTTGCTCATGCTTTGAAGGTTGTGAAATATCATGTCCCACTTACTATATCTTTGAATAAGAAATTGTTATTAGTGAGGAAACAGCCTAACCAGGGAGAAGTCTCCAGAAGGAGAGAAAGGAAATTTGCAAGGAGGAAGAAAGACTAGTCATAAACAAAAAACAACACAGAGACCCATGAGCTTCAGGTTTATTTATACTCATGTATCTCTCATCTTGTCTCCACTGATTGGATATATTTTCCTGGGCATGTAATAATTTATTTTAAATTAGAGCTAAGGACAATCAGAGAAATTCTTTTCCAGCTACTAGATGGACATAATCTAAAGAAAGTGCAATCCATGATAGTTTACAATTATTATTAATATTCAGAGAAAATAAGAATGAGCTGTTACTGCAGTCAGCATCAACCTGATGATGTATTACATAGTACCCTGTTATCTGGAAAAGCAGTTTTAATCTTAAAAACTACCCTGGACTCCCTCCTTTTACGTCTATCACCTTGTACAATTCCTCCCCTGGACTTAGTTTTCTCAACTGAGCTAAATTTCTTAAAAGAGTCTGAAAACTCTGCCTTGCTTAGACTTCTCCTCAAAGTATGCAGCTCAGCATCTCAGTAAACACTTGCTGAAATAAAATAAATGTACTTTATCAATAACCATTTGTTGAACATCTGTTATGGAGAAGTCAGTGTGTGCTAGGTCCTCAGGAAGAGGAGCAGAATAACATTAAAGTGTTTAAAGTCTGACTGAGTTGGAGTTGGCAAGTGTATGTCAAATAAAGAAATAATATTAGAAGATAGTATTATCTGCTGAATGCCGCATGGGATTGTTAGAAGGTACAGAAGCTACCCAGAGTCAGTCTTCCCTCAGGATTGGGAAGCATAAAGAAAGAACAGGTATCTTATGAAAAGTGAAAGTGAAGATCGCTCAGTATGTCAGACTCTTTGCAACGCCATGGACTATACAGTCCATGGAATTCTCCAGGCCAGAATACCGGAGTGGGTAGCCTTTCCCTTCTCTAGGGCATCTTCTCAACCCAGGGATAGAACTCAGGTCTTCCACATTGCAGGCAGATTCTTTACCAGCTGAGCTACAAGGGGAGCCCAAGAATACTAGAGTGGGTAGCCTATCCTTTCCCCAGCAGATCTTCTTGACTCAGGCATCGAACCAGGGTCTCCTGCATTGCAGGCAGATTCTTTACCAACTGAACTATGAGCAAAGCCCGCAGAGATCTTATATCTTATATCTGTCTGATATTACTCCTGAAGAGGGAAACTGGATCCCATACCTGCTGTGCAGACCTTTGAGTGGGACTCAAAGCCATCTGGGTCTGTTTACCTCCTAGCTTTTTAAATACCAACAGCATTCAAAAATAGGTCCTGCAGATCTTGTGAGCTATGAAGTATTTGAGACTTCCTGTTTTTCTAATTGAAAGATTCAGTAGAGTGTTTTCAATTCTATCACTTCTGTAGTGGTCTACACCACTACAGTATAGTTCTGTATTTCCTATTATAGTTGCACAGGCAACTCTATGCTATAATTCTAACAGCAGAGAGTGAAGAGGAACTAAAGAACCTCTTGATAAGGGTGAAAGAGAAGAGTGAAAAATCTGGCTTAAAACTCCACTTTCAAAAAACAAAAATCATGGCATCTGGTCCCATCACTTCAGGGCAAATAAAAGGGGAAAAAGTGGAAATAGTAACAGATTTTTATTTTCTTTGGCTGCAAAATCACTGTGGATGCTGATTGCATCCATGAAATTAAAAGATGCCTGCTCCTTGGAAGAAAAGCGATGACAAACCAAGACAGCATATTAAAAACCAGAGATATCATTTTGCTGACAAAGGTTCATATAGCCAAAGCTATGGTTTTTCCAATAGTCATGTATGCATGTGAGAGTTGGACTATAAAGAAGGCTAAGAGCTGAAGAATAGATGCTTTTGAATTGTGATAATGGAGAAGACTCTTGAGAGTCCCTTGGACTGCAAGGAGATCAAACCAGTCAATCCTAAAGGAAATCAACCTTGAATATCCATTGGAAGGACTGATGCTGAAGCTGAAGTTCTAATACTTTGGCCACCTGATGCGAGGAACTGACTCATTGGAAAAGATCCCAATTCTAGGAAAGATTGAAGGCAAAAGGAGAAGGGGATGGTAGAAGATGAGATGGTTACACAGCATCACTAACTCAATGGATGTGGATCTGAGCAAACTCTGTGAGACAGTGAAGGACAGAGAAGCCTGGCGTGCTGTAGTTCACAGGGTTGCAAAGAGTCAGACACAACTTAGAGACTGAACAATAATAACATCACCACTACAGTATACTTTTGTGCTTCCTACTGTATAGCACAGGCTACTCAATGTTATGTGGCAGCCTGGATGGGAGGGAAGTTTGGGAGAGTATTGATACAAGTATATGTAGGGTTGAGGCCTTTTGCTGTCTACTTGAAACTACCATAACATTGTTAATCTGTTATACTCCAACACAAAAAGTTAAAAAAAAAAAAAAAGAAAGAAACCACTTTTACCCATGCTGTGTTGAAGTGCAAGCAGCTTGTGCCCAAAGAACATGAAGGGTTGTTATCACACAGGACACCCTGCCTGGACAGAACTAGAAATGAGGAATCCTACCAGGGTGGGGCAGTTACTTCTGCTAGATTATGATCAAAGGAGGGATGGAATCTAGAGAGTAGAGTAGCAGGTAGCAGTAATCCAGTTGGTCCTGGAGAATTGGCTCAGATGGTAAAGCATCTGTCTACAATGTGAGAGATCTGGGTTCAATCCCTGGGTTGGGAAGATTCTCTAGAGAAGGAAATGGCAACCCACTCCAGTACTCTTGCCTTGAAAATCCCATGGACAGAGGAGCTTGGTGCAGGCTACTATCCATGGGGTCACAAAGAGTCGGGCACGACTGAGTGACTTCACTAACTCCTCAGAGACTTCCCTGGTGGCTCAGATGATACAGTGTCTACCTACAATGCGGGAGACCCGGGTTCAAACCCTGGGTCATGAAGATCTCCTGGAGAAGAAAATGACAACCCACTCCAGTATTCTTGCCTGGAAAATCCCATGGACGGAGGAGCCTGGTAGGCTACAGTCCATGGGGTTGCAAAGAGTCAGACATGACTGAGCGACTTCACTTTCTTTCTTTCCTTAACTCCTCAGAGCTGAAAGAAGACTGGATACCTATTAATAACAGCTCAGTTTTTATAAACTTTTAATTAATTTGGCTAATATTCATTCGGTCCCATCACTTCATGGGAAATAGATGGGGAAACAGTGGAAACAGTGTCAGACTTTATTTTTTGGGGCTCCAAAATCACTGCAGATGGTGACTGCAGCCATGAAATTAAAAGATGCTTACTCCTTGGAAGAAAAGTTATGACCAACCTAGGCAGCATATTCAAAAGCAGAGAGATTACTTTGCTGACTAAGGTCTGTCTAGTCAAGGCTATGGTTTTTCCAGTAGTCATGTATGGATGTGAGAGTTGGACTGTGAAGAAGGCTGAGTGCTGAAGAATTGATGCTTTTGAACTGTGGTGTTGGAGAAGACTCTTGAGAGTCCCTTGGACTGCAAGGAGATCCAGCCAGTCCATTCTGAAGGAGATCAGCCCTGGGATTTCTTTGGAAGGAATGATGCTAAAGCTGAAACTCCAGTACTTTGGCCACCTCATGCAAAGGGTTGACTCATTGGAAAAGACTCTGATGCTGGGAGGGATTGGGGGCAGGAGGAGAAGGGGACAACAGAGGATGACATGGCTGGATGGCATCACTGACTCGATGGACATGAGTCTGAGTGAACTCTGGGAGTTGGTGATGGACAGGGAGGCCTGGTGTGCTGTGATTCATGGGGTTGCAAAGAGTCGGACATGACTGAGCAACTGAACTGAACTGAATATTCATTCATCCAATCAATATCAAGTGATTCTTCTGTGGATCTAAGAATGGAAAAATATAAAGTATATCATGTGCTTCAATAAAAATTAATAAGTACAATGAATATAGAAATAAAGAAGTGCATATTTTCTCCTTGGGGAGGGGGCCAATGGAGGGCCCACATAGGAAGTAACCTTTGAGCTAGATCTTAAAGGATGATGAGTGTTCACTGGAGGAAAATGCACATTTCAGAGTAGAGAGTTAAAGCTGAATTATTTCATGTTGCATGGAAACATGGACTTCACTCTCAGTTCAGTTCAGTTCAGTCACTCAGTCTGTTAGGACCAAACTGAAGCCAGGACAGGCTCTAAGGGGCAGGCTAGGCCTGAGGTTTAGTCTCTAGGAAAGCTGAGGCACTGGGAACTCCCGCAGGCAGTGTAGCTTGACCAATCAGAAAAAAATCCCCGTAGCCCCCCACCCATGCCAGACCTGAGCCAATTCAGATAGGGATGAGAGGTTTAAACACGGTTTAACCAATCAGCTATGCTGTTACAGGAACAAAGAACTGTCTGTATAAAAAGTAAATGTGATTCAGAGCTCGGGGCTCCGGCCTTATTCCACTGTGTGGGATGTAGCCAGGGCCCTGGCTCGAGCTAGTAATAAACCCCTTTATGCTTTTGCATTGCTGTGGACGTCTTATTCTCTCAGTTTTGGTGACTCGGACTCTGGGCATAACAAGTCATGTCCGACTCTGCCACCACATGAATCACAACATGCCAGGCCTCCCTGTCCATCACCAACTCCTGGAGTTCACTCAGACTCGTGTTCATTGAGTCCGTGATGCCATCCAGCCATCTCATCCTCTGTCATCCCCTTCTCCTCCTGCCCCCAATCCCTCCCAGCATCAGAGTCTTTTCCAATGAGTCAACTCTTCGCATCAGGTGGCCAAAGTATTGGAGTTTCAGCTTTAGCATCATTCCTTCCAAAGAAATCCCAGGGCTGATCTCCTTCAGAATGGACTAACTGGATCTCCTTGCAGTCCAAGGGACTCTCAAGAGTCTTCTCCAACACCACAGTTCAAAAGCATCAATTCTTTGGTGCTCAGCTTTCTTCACAGTCCAACTCTCACATCCATACATGACCACTGGAAAAACCATAGCCTTGACTAGATGGACCTTTGTTGGTAAAGTAATGTCTCTGCTTTTGAATATGCTATCTAGGTTGGTCATAACTTTTCTTCCAAGGAGTAAGGCTGCAGTCACCATCTGCAGTGATTTTGGAGCCCCCCAAAATAAAGTCTGACACTGTTTCCATTGTTTCCCCATCTATTTCCCATGAAGTGATGGGATGAGATGCCATGATCTTCGTTTTCTGAATGTTGAGCTTTAAGCCAATTTTTTCACTCTCCACTTCCACTTTCATCAAGAGGCTTTTTAGTTCCTCTTCACTTTCTGCCATAAGGGTGGTGTCATATTGGTTACTAATTGTGCAATTTAGTAAGGGTCTTGTAAGCAAAAGTAAAACATATAAAATTATGCTTTGGGGCCTTTAATGTTCCTAAATTTACCCTTATTTGCTAGGTAATGTGCTAGAAAAATCAGCCTAAAAAATCAGAGTTCAAGAGAAACTATGCTGAGATACCAAATAAGGGACCAATCTGGTTGAGGAAATATACTTTATTGAAACAGATGTAAATGAGGAATAAACTGGGGTTAGAAGTTATATTTTGGCCCTGTGGCCTCATTTCTAGTCTTTGCATAGATTTATACTTTTGCAGTGATGGTCTTACAATGGGAACTTAATAAACATTTGATAAGATATTAGTAATTGGTAACAAAAATAATGAAAATGATGATAATATTGCTATTGCATATACTATTATTTTAGAATCTCTTTTCAATTCCTTCCCATTTAAAGATGATGGCTCAATTTTGTGATGGATCAGCTGTCCTTAGATGAGTGAATTAACAGACCTTTCTTAGGATCCAAATCCACTCAACTCATTTAAACCCCTTCAGATACAAGTAGCCTTGGGAAAACCTAAACTTTGAGCTAATTGGGTTGTATTGTATATAAGTAATTCAGATGAGGTATTGAAAACAAGATTTTAGAGTTTACAGAGGATACTAAAACTGGAGGCTGAGCAAATAATGAGGAACAAAACAATCAGACTCAAAAGGATTTGGATTGTATAAGTAATTGGATCAGCAGATGGCAAACGCAGTTCAGTACAGGAAAATGTAAAATCGACTTGAAGCGAGAGAAACAAACTGGAGAATGTGTGTTAAATGGAACAATCATCCAGAATGCTGACCAGGAAATGGAAAGGAGGGGCTATTACAAAACATAAATCATGGCAACTCTTAGCTTATGGCTGATTCTCCTCTTTTAAGAATTCTATCAGAATGAATTTGCAAGCATATTATCTAGAGTGGGAACTTACTGTACCCTATGGGAACTAGCAGTATGCTTCAAATTTCATTTCACCACTCTGTTTTGTGGAGGTATCTTTCAAAAATTCTCAAGGTGTTGCTTTTAGAATGCAGATTTTTCTCCTTTTTGTTTAGGCTTATGCTCATTATTCTATAATTACGCTTCTCAGACATTGCTAGAAAGATTCGGGACAATGTTTTCAGGATATTTTACTAATTACCCTATATTTCACTATGTCAGAAAATCCCCAGGAGGATCCATGTAAGGGTATCATACTCCCCATTTGCCCCATTCCCTGAATGTACACTTGGCAGGGGTAGGAGATGGGCTGTTTAGTGAAGTACAATTACAAGCAGTGCATTTAAAACTCTGTGTGTGTGTGTGTGTGTGTGTGTGTGTGTGTGTGTATTACCTGGGCAGCTAGTTTAGAAGTGGAAATAAGAAACCTTCACCAGAGGCTGACACGGCCCAATTGAGAAGGGGTCTGGCAATTGGAATCGTTAAGGAGCACCCTTGATGATGCTGACATAGGTTATCTTTGGGAGGCATTTTGAAAAACAGTGGATAGCTAAAAATAATAATAACAAAAAAAGGAAGAAACACCAATCCTAGTCCCTCTTCATTTAACTAAATTATTAACTTGTTGACAGTTACACTGCAAAGGCCTCAAGTTCTTTATCTGGAGATGATTATGTGTCCAGTATACCTGGCAGAGGAGCAAATGATATATCTGAAATCTCCTTGCATACAAATATAAACCTAAGGTAAATGCTTGCCAAATGTAGTGTGTACTATTGTGATCCCACAATAACATGCTTTTCAATGGATCATTGAGGGAGCCATCTATACTCAGCCGGAGTTAGATTTTCCTTTTTATCTACTGCCACAGGAATTCTCACCCACAGTTGATCTCTGCAACCAAATAGGTACTGAAAGTAGTAGGTATTTTCCTTTGTGTACTTTTTAGAAGTGTTAACAGAAGGTCACTAACTGTGTCCCTGTGGTTTTGTTACTCCCAGGGAGCAACCTTTTGAATAGCAGTCTTCAGCGTTTAGATTCAGTTGTATACCCTATGGTCACTGATACTCAACTCCAGCTTTTGTTGTTGAGAATGAAAATGACTTCCACTGGCCTGACAAGCACATGGTAATCATCCTTTCATCGTCTACTACTGAGGTCTATTTCTCATCTGCAGAAAGTAAAACTGAACTCTGTTTACAAACCATACTGACTGCACTGAGCAAAGTATCCCGTGAAATCGACTGATCTTGAGAACATGTAAAAATTTCCATAGTTCTTTGCTGATTGAAATTCTGTTTTGTCCAGGCAGTCTGGTCTAGACTATGTCAGTTGGCTGCATTAAACAATGATAAACTCTCAAACGATATGAATCAGATAAAGGCATCCAGAGACACAGTGCTCTGGGATGAAATTTGCCACAAACACACGAAAGAGTGTATGCACAGCTTCCTCAGTGCTGGTCTTGGTTCCACAAGCCTCTTTGGAACGGTCTGAGAATGCAGCTACCATGTAATTAGCTGAGCAATAAGTTAGGTGTTTAAAAATATTTTTTCAGGTGCTTTTTTGTATTCATGAAAGATTCTCAACACCAAAAATCAATCTCAATCAAAGCGGCAACTGAGTTTATCATAAATTAACATGAAAAGGTTTTCTACTGAGTAGATGGTTAATTACTATCTAATTTGAATAATTTTGCATATTAATGAGAAATGAATGAAAATCATTTTTAGATTTTTAACTTCAGCTGAGAAACCCATGGAGATAATGGATCCTTTTAAAGAGGCACGTGATCTCTGTTACTAAAGGAGATACCAATTTTTTTTAAATTTGCTGACTTGTTTTAAGTTGATTAATGGATTAGTGTTTTGCCATTAATAAACTATATCCAAATGAAAGACAACTTCATTATTTGACTCTGTAGCCCCTAGCTGCCTGCCAGGTAAGAAAAATGGAAAATAGATGAAGAGTTTGCTAAGGAAAAATATAACCTTGCACAGTCCTTCAAAAAGCCTGGATGCATTTATATGCTTCTGATTATATGTGAATTTTTATAACTTTTAATTTTTATGCCACATGAAGTTCTGTGGATATTGTTTACAAGTGATATTTAGATGTAGATTATACATACTGAGCTGAAGGAGGCTACCTCTTTAAACTATTACTATATTCTCCAATTTGAAACAGTGACTGACAATTGCCTCAGGCCTCAGAAATTACAGCCAGCTAGAAGTTGAAAGTCACTTCTATAAAGTACTCTTGAAACCTTTTTAAGCATTGCAAAAAATAATAATATTTCTTATATTTTTATACCTATTTAGGAAAAAACAATTTAAAGAACAATTGCTTACCTCCTTCCAGTTTTCCTTTGCCTTAATTTTTGCTTCCTACTCAAATCTTCCTTATTTGATGACCAAATTTGGTTAGCTCTCCTACCTTTTTGGATAGGATCTGACATTATCCAATAATTGAATTAATTCAGTTGACTCTAGCCTATAGTTATTGCAGACTAAGACAGAGTAGTCATGATGACTGAAATTGGATGTTTTTCCATAGTTTTGAAACCAAAAATTTCATCCAAGATGGGTTGTATTACAAACAGCATTTCTATACTGTCCACATTCAACTTTAAGGAACTGGTGACTTTGCTCACATCATTACTGCATCAACCCAACATTGCTTTTGAAAGGCCTTAGATGTATAGGAATGTTCTTGCAGGTAAGTTACTTGGCACTGTATTTTATCAAGGAGATTCGGATTGGACTGACTCATGGAATTTCAATTGGGCACATAGGCCCACGAGTATGACTAGAGATGTTCAAGAGATGTCTTTGGATTATTTAATTCAGCAGAAAAGGAGAAAGTAGGAAGAGTTTTCTCTCTGGGTCTAGAGAACACATCTTTTACATTACAAAAAAGTCCAAAAACATGAGATCGGTCATCGCTGAAAAAGAAACTGCTTTCATGGACGCACAGACTCCCAGACTTGCTCCATTCTCCCTCCACCTACTTCCATGGTCAGGACCTTCTTGGCCAGGAAGTGAAGAGGATTTTACCAATTCATGGGTGATAGACTCTAAAAGTGGCATTGACAATATATCTGAAGAAAAGTCTGGAAAAGAGGCAAGCCATTTAAAAAAGAACTGAAAACCTTGATGTTTCCAATTGAGCCATATGCCAGGGTAACTCTCAGGATAAGAAATGAACTATATTTTATATGCACAAAGTAGGATTTTTTAACAAAAATATGAAATCAAGAGTGGCATTAGCATGAGCTGTCCACTCCCCCTCTCCTCCTTCTGGTTTCTTCCAGTCTCTTTTGCCAAAGAACTGAGAATGAATTTTTGAGAGCCAAAGATATGGAAAGGAAGACAAAATAAAGCTGGGAGAATTTTGGCGGAATACATGCTTAACATACTGCACCATTTCTTTAATATATTTAAATAGTCCTGTGTCATCAGTTGGTGGCTTTCCTTTTCGACAATTTGTGATATATTTTGTTTTTCCTTAATTAAGCTTCACATGCTGAAATTAATTACTGCTGGGTAGTTGAAATCTGGTGGTCTAATTTTGAACTTCAGTTAATAGAGCTCAAAGTCTACATTCACCTCTGAAATTACCAAACTTACCAAATTACATTTGTTTACTTGTATCTTCCAGATCATGAATATAAAGGGCAGCTGCCTGGTATGATTATAAAATTACTTTTCATATGTCACTCATGAGTCCATCTCACTACTTATAGGAAAACTTTGTCATGTGTAAGATCTCTATATTATACAATCGAATGTAAAACATAAAGTGTACCCTCATACTTCCAAAACATTCAAAATCTACCCTTTTTCTAACCATTAAAATATAGCTATATCAAAATTCTATTTGTCAAAAGGGTAATGTAAAAATAGTGTGAGGATAGGAAACTTTCAGTATGCCAATTTGGAATAGTTTCGAGATATCTAGTTATCATTATCCAAAATTAATGTTCATGGATTCCAAAAATTTTAATAATGAATTGGTTCAAGGCAGGACATCAGCCAAAAGTCCACCGTATGTATCTAGAATGCCTCGATTTTTAGGTAGTAAAATGCACACATATATACAGATATGTAATACACTGTTTCCACAGGCATCGTGAGGCAAATAGGCAGGTGTTATTATCTTTGTTTTGAATATTAATATATTAAGACTCAGCAATATTTGAAATTACCCTATGAATAATTGGGCTTCACTTTGGATTATCTGAATCCCTAGTTTGAGCTACTTCCATTTTATATCCATCATAAAAGTAGAAAAGGAAATATTGGAGGCAGGAGAGTGGAGGCTGATCAAGTGAAAGGAGTGAACCTGTATTAACACCTCTTTATTCTCTTCTCTACACATCATTTCTCATAGTCCAACTAGTTCTCTTCTACACCCATTAGCACTTTCTTTCTCTAACGTATCTAGGTAGCTGGATTACTAATCAACATTAGGGCACAAATGACCCCAACTTAATTTTAGTGAATAATACATATATCTCTAATTAGGACCTAAAGATTCTCCAACTAGCTGAATGTGCTTGAGAGATTTGAGAAACATTGTGCTTCATGTTCTCCTCATTTACTTAGCTTCCTAAAACAATACTTTACATACATGAGTTCATTTGATCTTTACAATAGCAGGTACAATGACGCAGGTACCAGGAGGACCCTTATTTTACAATGAGGAAACAGAGGCTCAGAGAACTCAAGTGACTTCTCCAAGTGATGGAGCTAAGATTTGAACTTGCATACATGCAGCTTCAAAACTAGAGAATCACTTCCTACTTTGGCAAAAAGCCCTATCCTACCCAGGTCTGAGCTTTTTCAGATATGAGCTGTGCCATCTCGGGCAAGAGACAATTAGCTGAGTGTCAGTTTTCCCTTATTTGTTATTTAAGAATGGTGACCTGGTGGCTGAGACAGTAAAGTGTCTGTCTACAATGCAGGAGACCCGGGTTCGATCCCTGGGTCGGGAAGATCCGCTGGAGAAGGAAATGGCAATCCACTCCAGTACTATTGCCTGGAAAATCCCATGAACAGGGGAGTCTGGTAGGCTACAGTCCATGGGGTCACAAAGAGTCGGACATGACTGAGCAACTTCACTACACTTCACTTCAAGAATGGTGAGCAAAGTTTTTGTTTTCATATTTTTATACATTAAATAATATCATAAATAAAAATTTTTGGTACAGTGCTTTATTACTATCAGCACTGGGCTAAGAAGGATGGGTCAATGCAGTGAATATTCAGGATTTATAGGCAACATGGTGGAGAAGGAAATGGCAACCCACTCCAGTATTCTTGCCTAGAGAATTCCACGGACAGAGAAGCCTGGTGGACTGCTGTCCATAGGGTCGCACAAAATCGGACACAACTGAAGCGACTTAGCATGCACATGCATTGGAGAAGGCAATGGCACCTCACTCCAGTACTCTTGCCTGGAGAATCCCACGAATGGAGGAGCCTGGTAGGCTACAGTCCATGGGGTCGCTAAGAGTCAGACACGACTGAGCAACTTCACTTTCACTTTTCACTTTCATGCATTGGAGAAGGAAATGGCAACCCACTCCAGTGTTCTTGCCTGGAGAATCCCAGGGACAGAGGAGCCTGTTGGGCTGCCGTCTCTGGGGTTGCACAGAGTCAGACATGACTGACGTGACTTAGCAGCAGCAGCATCAGCAGCAGCAACAGGACTATGACTCTTTGAGGGGTGGTCTTAAGATTGAAACCTTGCTGTAGAAGTATTTCCCCATCTAATGGAGATCTTATTGGTGATTTGAGTCATTAATGCAGCTTTAACTCCCAGTGACAAATAGAGCTTACTACAGATAACTGTACAGTGAAGCTTCAGAGACCAGCAATTACTTTTGTTCCTCAGAATGTTTAGTCATCACTGTTCCATTTTCCATCTTGGAAAAGAAGTGAAGTTGGGTACAGTGAAAATCTTTTCAGCTGCATTCTTTTTTTTTTCTTACATATAATTTTTACCATCCCACTAAGCATATATATATATATATATATTCTTACTGCCTTTCTTTATTTTTTAGTCCATTGAGTGGGTTTCTTTAAATATATATAGTAGATGTTATAGAAGCTTGTCATCTTAAAGCAAAAACTCTACATGATACAAGACCTCATCTTCAGAAACAAAATAATAAAATTATTACTTTAGAGTTGTTAGGTTATAAATGTTTTCATACCTACAAAGTGTTTTTAGATGTATATAGAATCACGTGTGGTGATAAACTATAAAGCTTGATGATAACCAGAATTTATGTTAATGTAGTTTACTTAGTTTTTAATGTTTTTCAACTGGAACATATATCTAGTGTTTTTGGTTTTGAGCTGATTGTTCCTGTTTGGAGACAGAACTTTTAAAGAAATGTAATTTTACTTTGCTATTTCTAATTTTGCCTTTTTAATTTAAATATGTATTACATGCAGTTCATTTTACAGTGCAGTTACTTGTCAGTGAGACATAAATACTTCTGTAAGCTTGTACCTTTTTTGTGTGAAGATCTGGAAATCAAAATAATCAACAGTAAACACCACAACTACAGCTGCAGTTTTAAATATTTTATAATCCAATCAAATTGTTTGAGTAGTAATGCATTTAAATGTTGTTATGGAATCCCCTCCAGACTTTTTAAAATGGTTACTCTGTTCCTGGGTTTTGCTATTTATGAAATTCATAAGGGATGACATTTTTTAATAATAGAGCATCTGACTTAGGGAAGAGTGTTTCTTTCTGTATCTCAATGCAATCTATAATTTTCTGGCTTAAATTTCAGAGGTACACAGCTACAAATTACACTTTTATTAATAAACATATATACATCTGCTGTTGCTGCTTTAAATAAAATGACCTTAACTGAGAAGTTTTACTTAACGCATTTAACATCTTTTCAAATATTTGGATGAAGAAGTAGTTTTACCTAAGGAGATATGTACCAGGCTGAAACCAAGTGTGAAGAATACATTTATAAAAGACTCAAAGCAGAGGCCACCTATAATTAAGTATAATGTGATATTTTAGGCCAGGTCAAAGTCTCAAAGTAATTTTAAATTATTTAAAAATCATATAGGTTAGAAAAAAGAATTGTGATACAGTTCAATTAATAGTACTGCTTACAGACCTAAGGTTAACTGAAATCTTACTATGTGCTATGTCCTGAGCTAGAGAACTTTATATGATTTATGTTGCAATTTTACAAGATAATTTTCATTTCTTCAGGTGAGGTATCTAAGCCAAATTGAGGTTTAGACTCCAGCTAGTAAATGTTGGGATCTGGGCTGTCTGACCTCAGAGCTTCATATGTTTTGTACATATGTATTTAGCTAGTACACATGCATTTAATTCTATACATGTGTTTGATACAACTAATGGATAGAGGATGCTCATTTTCAGAAAAAAATATTCTCTAACTTTTAAAACACTAATATTCAATAAAACATTTATTCTTTTTAAAGTTGGAATTTTTTCTTTGTAATGTATTAAATTGACCTAATATATGTAATTAAACAATTTCATGTTTGACTTAAGAATGAGAAAAATAAACTGATGTTTATTTTTGTTGGTATTTACAGAGGTAAGCTAATAACTGCTTTCTGTGGTTTGACTCATTCAACAGAGAAATATTACTGGTCACTCTTAAAAGGTAATTTTAAAATGAAATTGATATAGATAAAATATTTTAAGAAAAATGTATAATATTAAGGAATTCCCTGGTGGTTCAGATGAAAGGCAGGATTACATATAAATGTACTTTATAATTTAAGGTTTGGCATGAAAAAAATTTTTTACTTTGGTACCTTAACATTTTATAGGTCTCACTGAAGTATCACAAAATTAAAAAAAAGAGAAAAACAAATAACATAGACATCACTTATGTGGGGAATCTAAAATATGACACAAATGAATTTATCTATGAAACAGAAACAGACTCACAGCTTGAGAGATCAGATTTGTGGTTGCCAAGTAGGGTGAGGGGGAAGAGGAATGGATTGGGAGTTTGGGACTGACAGATGCAAACTATTATATATAGAACGGATAAACGGCAAGGTTCTATTATATAGCACAGGGAACTATATCCAATATCCTGTGATAAACCATAATGGGAAAAATACGGAAAATAATGTGTGTATATATATGTGTGTGTATATATATATATGAATCATTTTGCTGTATAGGCAGAAATTAACACAACCTTATAAATCAACCATGCTTCAATAAAATAAAAAGTAGGCAAAATTTGTGAAAATATCCTAATATTCTGATATAGAATAAACATATACCAGATAAAGCCACTGGACAGCATAATCACCTTTCAGTGCATTTAAAGTTTTAGAAATATTTGTGTGCAACATAATATGGTCAGGGAAAGCAAAAGTGCTAGCCACTCAGTCATGTCCAACTGTTTGTGACCCCATGGACTCTAGCCTACCAAGCTCCTCTGTCCATGGAATTCTCCAGGCAAGAATACTGGAATGGATAGCCATTTGCTTCTTTAGGGGATCTTCCCAACCCAGGGATCGAACCTGGGTCTCCTGCATTGTAAGCAGTTTTTGTACAGTCTGAGCCACCAGGGAAGCCCAATATGATCAGAGGGGACAGAGAGTTTAACAGGGGACGGTTTTAAGTTTAAATAACTTAAGGCCAGGGAGATCTCCAGTTAGTCCACCAAATTGCTCTCCTTGTTCAACTTTATTTCCTTGTAATTTAGTGGGCAGATAAATTTTCACTGAAAATGGTAAAAAGAGATATAGATAGTTGGCCTAGTTCTATCAAATAAAATGATTTGATGATATAATCTTTGGACAACGCAGTATCTGTAAAACTACTCTTTAAATACACATTATGTGGGGGGCAGTGAGTTAATCACTTTTATAGACACATGATTTAACCTTCTTACAATCTCTACAAAGTATCTATTATTAACCAGTTGAAGGTTTAAAATTCACTGGGCTCAATGATTTACCTAAAGTCTCATCACAGGGAATAAATGGTGAAGCCAAAATTGAACCCCAGGCTTCCTTGGGGGAAATCAAGTGTGTTTTGGTCACTTTATGATGATCTTGGGATGTTCCCAAAGGTAAATACATTCTCCCTCAGCCCTCACTCGAAGCAATTTGTGTGACTAAATTATTTCCTGTGAATTTTTCAGTATACCAAAAGCTACTTGGCTGCCATAAAGTACTACTATAACAAAAGCCATTGCTCTTTAGGCAAATTACTAATATTCAATGAAGCCATAAGGAAACCTTTATAGAAAACGTCTTGGTGTACAACATATATGACCTCAGTTCCTGAATTTTTCTCTAGTTCTACATGGGGCTTTGCCCCTAATCTTATGGACTGCCTTTCTCTCCAACCTCTCTGTTCCTACCATGCTGGTTCATTCCTTCACTCTATCCTCAAAATTTAGTCTTTTCTACTGAAAAAACTTCTTCCTTATGGGAACTGCCATCCCTCTGATGGACTCTAATCCAAACTCCAGGCAGTACCTGAGACTTTTTATGCAAATATATTTCCTTGTGACACTTTGGGCTCTGTGTTGGCCATGTCCTTTCACTCAAATGTGATCCAAGATGTCTGACTTCTTTAGGTAAGTTACATATTTGTTGCCATATAGACCTGCATCAAAATTGTAGTTTTTTGTTTTTTTTTTTTAAGGCAGAATGTCTACCAGCTCTTTTGTTAGCCTCATTCTTAATGCTTTCCTACACAACTGGCAAATCAGAACCTGAGAAAGTTTGATTGAACTATTTAATGTGTACCTAAATCAATGTGCATGAACATTATAAAAGCTGCATAATCTCCTTTTCATTTTCTAATGTAAATCCAGGCTTCTTTGGGAAAAGTGAAAGTCATTCAGCCATGTCTGACTCTTTGCGACCCCATGACTATACAGTCCATAGAATTCTCCAGGCCAGAATACTGGAGTGGGTAGCCTTTCCCTTTTCCAGGGGATCTTCCCAACCCAGGGATTAAACCCAGGTCTCCAACATTGCAGATGGATTCTTTACCAGCTAGGCCATAAGGGAAGCCCAATCAAACTCCTTGCCTTACTTTTCTCATATATTTAGCAAATACTTACTAAAGGCCTATTAAGTGCCAGCTGTTCTTTTAGCAGAGCATGTAGATATGTCATAGATCACTGTACATCCAGTGAGTCATACTATGTCTTATATCTAATAGATCAGTAAATAAATCTTATTACTTGGGTAGGTCCCAGGAAATACAATAGTAATATCCCCAGACTTTCTCCCAGATTTGGTTTTCAAATTGTGGTCCAGTTTACCTGGAGTTAAATGTTCATAGAATCATATATCATATCCATAAATGCAGGTGATTATCAGCATGAAAAATCCATGCCTAAGGATGCATATGAATTGTTCTGATACCTTCAACAAGTTTTCTGAAGTCCTGTATATGTCACTTCCCCTCTTCCCAGTGTTTACCTCTTCCAACGTGACAGCGCAACTTTAAAAGACAAGAACAAAATGCAAGCCCACTTACTAGTTTAAAAGGAGACTCACATTGAGGAGCCAAAGAACCCCTGTTAAGTGATGTGTGCTGGTCAGAGTTGGTTTCTGTATGAAAATGAAATGCAACAGAACCATTTGTGATGTTGATATCATCCAACAATTCACATCCTTTGCACCTAACTTGACGTGGTCAGGGTTACTGATGTTTCCCAAAGTATGTTATGTTAACTACTCATGCCAAAACATATGCTAAAGAAAGGAAAGGAAGCTACATATTTAATATTTTGGGAAACATTCTCAGGCGACTGTTGAATTGTATAGATTTCTTTTACTGAAGTATTTCTCAAGGCTTTTAATATACCAGATTTGTGACTCTCCAAGAATGGGTATAAAGTTTACTGTTTCCCATCTATATTCGACCATGGAACTCTGTGATTATTCTTCTTCTCAGAACATTTCTAAGGGCAAACATTCAGGGAAAACTTGGGAACTCTGCTTGGAGAATTCTGAAACACAGAGCCCCACGAAGTATATTGTATAGGGCTTCCCTGGTGGCTCAGTATTAAAGAATCCACCTGCCAATGCAAGAGACACAGGTTCAATCCCTGGTCCAGGAAGATCCTACGTGAGGCAGAGCAACTAAGCCTGTGTGCCACAACTCTGAGCTTTGAGTTACAAAATTGAGCTTGTGGTCTAGAGCCTATGCTCTGCAACCAGAGAAGCTGCTGCAAGGAGAAACCTGTGCACCAAACCAATATATATATATATATATATATATATATATAGTAGGATATATACATATATATATACATATATACATAGTGTAGGATAAGAGCCTATGGATCTTAATCTGAGTTATGCTGCTAATATTGCCATGACATATTAAAATGAATTAATTGTTCTGAATTAAGCCTATGTCATTATTTTCATATTTTGCAGATTTTCCAAGGTTTCTCTGTTGGGAAATGTTACAAAACAAACAAACAAAATAAGTACTAACCCCTCCCCCTGCCCCAGCTCTATCTGACCCAGTCAACAGTCATTCCCCTACACTGTCCATTTCGCACTGACCTGCACTGTGCATTCAGGGCACAGAAATAGTGCTAGCCTGCACCCTCCCTGCTCCTGGATAGAATTAAAACCAAATCTGAGTTTTAATTTCAACACTGAATTAGCCCCTGAGCTGCAAGAAGGTGACATTCCCCTGGGGGACTTCACAATGAGTTTAATTCACAGCCCTGCTCCCTTTTCCATAGAGGAAGACTGGCTTTGGGACCTACAGAGAATTTAACCACCAGAGCCACTAGCATTTATTGTGTTGAGTTTGGTAATATTTAAAATCACATACGTTTTACCTCATTTAATCTTTCTCCCCAATCCTACAAGTTTGGTAACATTATAAAGAAACAGATTCAGAGAAGTCAAATTATAAAAAATAGAATAATTAGTAAATTGAGGAGCCAGGGATCAAATGCAGATCTGATTGACAGCAAAGCCCATGGGCTTTTCACTAAACACTTCATCTCCAAAATCTATAGAGATAATCCCCATATAAATTTCTGCTGGGGGCATAAATGGGTTGGGGTATGAGAGTGCCATAAATTTCCTTTATCTTCAAATTTACCCATTTCTGAAGCTGAGCATCGTGTTTTGCTGTCATGATACAGGAAAGAAGATAATAGGGGAGTCATCAGCCCAGCAATTCTGATAAAATGTACCTTGACTCTCTCAGACTCCAGAGCTGACCTTCCCATGTGCTGAGGATCAGCATGGAGAAAGGAGCTTATCTGGAGCCGCTACAGCCCTGGCATGTAGGCAAACCTGGAGGGATATCCAGGTGTGTGTTTTGTAGAAAACAGACCAACGATGGAACCCCCCATGGGACTGTTTTCTTCTACCCTTATCCAAAGTCTTCTATCCTTATCCAAAGTTCTATGGGCTTATTTTCTTATCAGGCTAATTACAAATAATTTAACAGTATAATCTGGAATGCAACTTTTATTCCTTTGTAAATTGAAACATTTTCCTTCCCATTTCTAGAACTTTTGTTATCTTGGCTTATAAAATCAATGATTTTTACATTTCACAAAATTTCTAAGAAGATATGAACACAGGTGATGGCAAACAAAGGATAGAGATTCAAATGAAACTCTTTAGGAGGTCAATAATTTAACACTTTCAGAAAGTAAGTGACATCAATTCTCACACAGATCTCTAAGATAGATTTTGTCATTAAAAATTTATTAAGAGTTAGAAGGAATTTATTAAACAAATTATTAATATTTCAAGGTACTGCTAAATAGCAAATTAAAACAAAGCTAAAATAGCACAGAAAAAATATATTTTGTGATTAAAAATGAATTTCCACTTGACAGTGAGCTTCACCAAAGTCTAATTATCTCTAAAACATTTCAATCTGGAATCTTAATTTTTTCATCATGAGTTAACTAGTAGTCTGGTATTTTTTTTTTTAAATCCAGTACTATCTGGGGTCATGGTTTCCCCTTTTTAATAAGGAAGAATATACATACACTCATATTGACAATTCCTATTGACTTTTTTAAAAATGCAAACTGCTACAGATAATAGTAGAAGAGTGCATATCTTTCTTTCTCTTGACCACCATGTATGATCTCTGAAGATCTTCAGTTTACACACTTCGGTATTTTGGTTTATAATACTAGATGTGCAGTCTACATTTATAAGTGATAAAATGTTCCCTGCAATGTTGAACAGATTACAGTCTTCAGTTTCATGAGATGTTTCTTTCAGTCAGTTCAGTTCAGTCCAGTCATTCAGTCATGTCCAACTCTTTGCGAGCCCATGAACTGCAGCACACCAGGGTTCCCAGTCCATCAACAACTCCCGGAGTTCACTCAAACTCACATCCATTGAGTTGGTGATGCCATCCAGCCATCTCATCTTCTGTCATCCCCTTCTCCTCCTGCCCCCAGTCCCTCCCAGCATCAGAGTTTTTTCCAATGAGTCAACTCTTCACATGAGGTGGCCAAAGTATTGGAGTTTCAGCTTTAGCATCAGTCCTTCCAAAGAACACCCAGGACTGATCTCCTTTAGAATGGACTGGATGGATCTCCTTGCAGTCCAAGGGACTCTCAAGAGTCTTCTCCAACACCACATTTCAAAAGCATCAATTCTTCGGCGCTCAGCTTTCTTCACAGTCCAACTCTCACATCCATACATGACCACTGGAAAAACCATAGCCTTGACTAGACGGACCTTTGTTGGCAAAGTAATGTCTCTGCTTTAGAATATGCTATCTAGGCTGGTCATAACTTTTCTTCCAAGGAGTAAGTGTCTTTTAATTTCATGGCTGCAGTCACCATCTGCAGTGATTTTGGAGCCCCAAAAATAAAGTCTGACACTGTTTCCATTGTTTCCCCATCTACTTCCCATGAAGTGATGGGACCGGATGCCATGATCTTCGTTTTCTGAATGTTGAGCTTTAAGCCAACTTTTTCACTCTCCTCTTTCACTTTCATCAAGAGGCTCTTTAGTTCCTCTTCACTTTCTGCCATAAGGGTGGTGTCATCTGCATATCTGAGGTGATTGATATTTCTTCCAGCAATCTTGATTCCAGATTGTGCTTCTTCTAGTCCAGCGTTTCTCATGATGTACTCTGCATATAAGTTAAATAAGCAGGGTGACAATATACAGCCTTGACGTACTCCTTTTCCTATTTGGAACCAGTCTGTTGTTCTATGTCCAGTTCTAACTGTTGCTTCCTGACCTGCATACTGGTTTCTCAAGAGGCAGGTTAGGTGGTCTGGTAATCCCATCTCTTTCAGAATTTTCCACAGTTTCTTGTGATCCACATAGTCAAAGGCTTTGGCATAGTCAATAAGGCAGAAATAGATGTTTTTCTGGAACTCTCTTGCTTTTTCCATGATCCAGCGGATGTTGGCAATTTGATCTCTGGTTCCTCTGCCTTTTCTAAAACCAGCTTGAACATCTGGAAGTTCATGTATTGCTGAAGCCTGGCTTGGAGAATTCTGAGCATTACTTGACTACCGTGTGAGATGAGTGCAATTGTGCAGTAGTTCGAGCATTCTTTGGCATTGCCTATTTTTGAGATTGGAATGAAAACTGACCTTTTCCAGTCCTGTGGCCACTGCTGAGTTTTCCAGTTTGCTTTACACCATATCAAATGAGTTTAAGCAACAAACTCCATAAAAAAATATGGTTTTATCAAAAGACTAGTTTGAAACACCATCTTTCAGTCCGGTCAAATATTAAAACTTGGTTCAATTAATTAAAAAGCCTGTTAAGTCCAATTTAACCACATTTGGTTGAATTAGTAACCGTAAGGTAGTGTGACAGCTCCTAAAGCGTTTATTAAGAGCCAGTTATTTGAATTCAAACATTTTTTGAAGTATTACTTATATAGGCAGAAACAAGGGCACTCATTTCTTTTGAGTGCTTTCATCCATCTATCCACATATGCATGCATACATGTATGCATCCATCAAAAATTTCTTGATATTTTCTATTGAAACACTGCAAGTTTCTTAGAAAGACATCAGACAAAATTGTGACTATTCTCAAAACAGATTAGTTGAGGATAGGCAAAGTCACAGCTGCTGATTTCTGAATTTTGTCCTTCATGTAATTATAACATACCACAGAAAATAATGTGTGGTAAAGCTGGGTCAATTTTAAGAGGCTCTTTAACGATGAGAAGAATAGGGGTATATAGAGATAGAGTCAGAGGGGACCATATTCTAAGATTGAGGACACAGGATATTATACCCATGAGGACAACCACAGATGTAGGATTCTGGATGCAGGTTGGGATTGAAGAGTGCGAGTAGCTGGTTTGAAAGGAGTTTAGGATATCTGAAGTGTCATAGTTGCTTCATTTAGAAACATGAGTTGTTTATGTGAGCAGAGGGGAGATTATGACAAACAGTTTTTTGATAACAATTAGTCTTTAATTAGTCTGGGTTGGAGTTGAGAAATAGGAGACTACTAAGACAGTCATTAGAGATGTTTCAACAGAGGCTTGTGACAATTTGCAGTAACGTCAAAGGAGAATGAGAATCAAATGGGGAGTAGACTAGATTTTAAAGTCTCTTCCAGCCATGAGCTAGAGAAGTAAGAGAGAAAGCTGGGCTCTGCGTCCTGCTCTCCATTTGCAGGCTGGTTCTAGCACTCCTGCCTATGACCTTGGGCAAATTATTTAGCTCTGCAAGTCCTCCAAGATTTACACATCTGTAAAATAGGAATAATTTTAGAATCTACTTCACCATGTTAATATAAGTTTTAAACAGGATAGCATGTATAAAGCCCTCAGCACAGAACTTCAAACAAATAAGACCTCAATAAATGTTTGCCTGTACTGTTATTCAATTTTTAGATATTATGGCTCTGAACTATACTAATGGAAAGAGGAAAAAAATGGGTTAGGTAGAGAAAGCAGTGTTGAGGTAGAATTCATGGGATTTAAAAATTCATCTTATCCTCAAATGTAGATCAAACCAGGGCAAAACACTAGAAGAAATGAACAAAAACTGAACATTTTAAGAATGTGTACTTATGAAGATTGGATTGCTTCTATTCAAAATTAGAAAGAGATTAAAAAAAGAGATTTCTCGGAATTTTCTTTTCTGAATTGACAAAGTTTTAAAAACTTAAATTTATGAATTAAAATATATATTTTGTGAACAGAATTGTTTTTAAATTGTTTGCTCCAAATTAGAGGAAACAATCAGGCATTTGACTTTTTTCCATCTGAGCTAAAAATCTGAAGTCCTTTCAACATGCCTATGGACACTGAATGAGCATTCAGTATTTAGTACAACAGCATAGACTAGTGGTGGGAAGGAAGATTGTAACTAGGTGGCCGGGACACTACTTTTTATCACATCCAGGGCCCTTTTCAGACTTGGTCTACAATTAGAACAAAATGATCTATAGCTGTGTAAACAGAGTATTTGACAACTTAAAAAAAAAAAACCGTTTAAGGGATAGTTATTTTAATAACTTAAGGCTTGTTTATTAATGACTAGGATATTTGGAAACTGCTTTTTGACTGCTGCAATAAGTAGCCCAATAGCAATGATCACATATTTTTGAAAGGATTTCTTTACCTCGAATTCAAAACTTCAGCCATTTTAAAGAAGTCGTGTATGAAAACCATTATTAGTTTTTAATTTGTGGGATAGTGGTGTCACTTCCTTGTACTGAATGTCCTTATCTAGATAGGTGTTATGTATCAGTCACTGAAAATTTCTGTGCATTGTACTCTAAAGCGGGAAAAAAAATGCACCATGATCTAGATCTTGAATTTAGAAATTTATAACCAAACATGTATATAACTTATACAATATGAACAAGAGAAATAAGTGGTTTTTTAACCAGTCTAAAGAGCCATGGAACCAGAGAGAATGAAGGGGTTAATTAATAATTAAACTTTTTTTTTGTAGAGGGAGAAATCTTTGTAGGATTCAGTTATTCATACTTAAGATAACTGCCCAGTACAGACTGGATATTCAAAAATATTTACTGCTGTTGCTGCTGCTAAGTAGTTTCAGTCGTGTCCGACTCTGTGTGACCCCATAGATGGCAGCCCACCAGGCTCCTCCGTCCCTGGGATTCTCCAGGCAAGAACACTGGAGTGGGTTGCCATTTCCTTCTCCAATGCATGAAAGTGAAAAGTGAAGGTGAAGTTGCTCAGTCGTGTCTGACTCTTAGCGACCCCATGGACTATACAGTCCATGGAATTCTCCAGACCAGAATACTGGAGTGGGTAGTCTTTCCGTTCTCCAGGGGATCTTCCCAACCCAGGGATTAAACCCAGTTCTCCCGCATTGTAGGTGGATTCTTTACCAACTGAGCTATCAGGGAAGCTAAGTAAGTAATCAGGGAAGCTAAGTAAATGATACTAAGTAAATGACTGACAAATTAATTTCCCCCCAACTGTGACTTACAACAACTACTCTGTTGTTATTTCTCATGGTTTCAGTGGGTTGGAATTTGGAAGTTGTGCAGTTGGGAGGTTGCGGCTCAGGGTGTCTCGGGTCTGCAGCTTGATGAGGACTAGAGCTCCCACTAGAACTAGAAAAAGCAGGAGGCCAAGTCACCGGGGCTGCCTAGGCGCCTCTGTCTTGTAGTTTCAGAGCTGAATGTGGTTTCTGCTCTTGGGTGGGTTTAGGCTTCCTTGGCATGGTGGCCTCTGTATAGTTGGGCTTTGTATACAATTTTAAGACAAGTATTTCAATTAGCAAAGCAGGAGCTTCATGGTCTTTAATGACCTAGTCACAAAAGTCAATAACTTTGTAAATTCCATACCGTGTTAGTCAAAAGAGTCACCACGTTAATAATTTTAAAGGGAGGGCACAGAGACCTCATCTTTTGCTGGGAGTAGTGTCAAAGTCATATTTAAAAACGGGGGAGGGATGTATTAATAATACTGTGGTTATCGCTGGAAAAGTAAGTAAGCATAGTGAATTTGATGTTATTTTTTAAGATATATGATGTAATGTTCTTATCTAACATTCTCTTTTTCCTTTTACTTTAAGGAATATGTCATGAAATCTGAAAAAGTTCAGAGATGGATTTGGAATCAGTTTTGTGGAACTCCTTAATTTATACTTATTTTTGTATGTTTTTTTCCTAAATTCGTATCTTTTTGTGTGTCAAGTTCCCACTTAGGCTGTGTCTATAAGACTGTGTGCTTAACACCTGCAAATAAAACAACATATCCAGTTAAGTCACCACCAGGACCAAAACTAAACTACTAAATCAACTCCTTGGTATCATACAACAAAAAACACAAACTGAAACAAAGAAAAACAAACGAACGTACACATGAGCAATCTCCCAAGGCAAACCAAGACACAAACTTACCACATCAATAACGTGCTTTTCATTTGTCAACAAGCTGCTTTGATATGGTAGAGAAGACTGAGACTTATTTGACAAAGAATATATCTTGGATTTGATTTTACCAAAATGTTTCATGAGGGTTACAACTGGATGGGCTTTATTTCATTTCACATGCAAAGGATCACTTTCCAAGAGCTTTGTGAGATACTTGAATTATTTCAGGCCAATGTGATACCACTTGATGCACCAGAACAATTTAATTCACCTCTTTCACTGTGTATGCAACAATATTGAGAGGGTAGAAACACTGAAAGCCTATAGTATAAACTGCAACGCCTCTAAAGACTGGGAGGATGGTGGTAATTGTCTTCTGACCATGTGATCATGAAAGCCATTCAGTGGAAAATGTGAAATAACAGAAGTTCCAGTAATGTCCTCTGATTTCTGGAACTTACAGCTCACAAGGGGAAATGTCAAACCCTTTATGTATATATATATTATTATTTTTAATGAGAAAGGTAAAAGAGCACATTTTCAAAGTTGACTCCATGATACTCTTTGGATTATAAAAAATCTGACTTAAAAATCTGCTTTCTTTTTAAAAATTAACTACCACACTTAAAGGTTTTTATATACTATGATTTGATTAGCATTTTAGGATAAGGAATCAGTCTGAAAAGAAAATATTTTGCTCTAAGTTTACCTTGATTATTCTAGTATGGGGAAAGAAGTTTATTAAAGGAATGTTCTGAAAATAGCATGTGAATGTATACACAGCTGATAAATAAAACACAACATTTTATTTAAGCCATTACTAAAATATTTAAACATACATTTGTGTTTAAGGTATAATGTTGCTAGTGGAGTCTGAAGGTTGTTTGCTGCTGAGAAACTGGGTGCTGATTTCATTTTCAAGAGCTTTTTTTTGTTGTTGTTATAAATATCTCATAGCATCACAAGAAATAATAGCTAAGCATCTATCTCTTCAACCGTAAATACCTTTTCAGTTCATTCATCTCCTTCATGTGTTCTGAGCTGCTAGATTCAGACCTGAGGAAAAATATTTTTCTCTTTTTCTGCAGTATTTCTTGCTTTGTTTTAGTTACCTCAATAACTCTTTCCCTTTGTTCTGTTTTGGAAGGCATAGCCATTAAAGAATTTCACAACTTATATTTTCTGTCTGAAGCTCAGAAAAGTTTCTCAGCATTTTCTCAAAGGCACATGGGTAACCTCATCACTTACGAAATGCAGGCATAAAGTCCTTAATGTTTTGGCTAAAAAGTAAGTATCTGATGCCTTTCTCATAGCTCAACAACATTCTGGGTAACAATGCTGAGTATAGAGAATCATGTAAAAATAGAAGTCTAATTAAAATAATAGTTCTGGCTCATTCTATTGATACTCTCTTTTCCCCCTTTTAAGAGACATTAAATGCTTTCCTTTTCAAAATTAAAAATCATTATTTTAAATATTAAAAGAAAGAAAGAAAGTGAAGTCGCTCTGTCATGTCCGACTCTTTGCAACCCCATGGACTGTAACCTACCAGGCTTCTCCATCCGTGGGATTTTCCAGGCAAGAGTACTGGAATGGGTTGCCATTGCCTTCTCCAGGGAATCTTTCCGACCCAGGGATTGAACCCAGGTCTTCTTCATTGCAGGCAGATGCTTTACTGTCTAAGCCACCAGGGAAGCCCTAAATATTAAAACTGCTAATTTAAAAAAAAAAAAAAGAGAAAAAAACCGCAAGGTACAATCTACAGGGAAATCCATCCTCCACTCCCTCTCCCCACTACCAAAATAGCTTTAAAATGAGTGTCCAGCCCCAAACAGGCTTTAGATGCAAAGGGAGGAGTGGGAGGTAGCCTGTGGAGGTAGCTGTGTGGAGTGGGAGGTAGCTTAGTTTGCCAGCCCTATCTATTCTCTCCCCTTGGCACCTGGGCTCCAGGGTGGCCAACTGCCTGTAGGAAGGGTCAGTTTAAATCTGCCTCAGAGGCTCTGAGTGGAGTGCAGGCCTGCAACTTGGGGCCAAGGTTGCCAGGTTCCACTGGAGCCCACAGGTCAGCAGGTACTGGTACATGTGCAGGACCAGGAAGGATCCGGGGGGTTCTAGATCCCAGCTGTCATCAGGGCAGTAGTGGGGTGGGGCTAAGTCTGGCCTACCTCAGTGATCAGGATGGCGCAGGCTCAAGCCCTGTCTTCTGCTAGGGTCCCTGGATTCTTCTCAGATTTCTCTACAGAGCCCATGGAATGCTTCACGTCCTCTACCGTGATGCCCCCTGTCGTGTCCTGCACAGTGTCTGGCGGCTAAGTTGGTAGACGTGGGTGAGAACAAGTTTGGCCGGCTCTGGGGTGTCAGCTCCCTTGCTGCCAGCAGAATCTGTGGGGGTGAAGACAATGACTGGGGTCCTGTTAGCCTGTCTCAGCTTTGGCAACTCTGGGAGCCTGCAGGAGGCATCATGGGGCCAGCTAGTGTCCAGAGAGCCCAGCGGCTCTGTGACATTCTGGATGTTTAGGGAGAAGCATTCAAGCTCCCGTGGGGAAATGAGGGAAAACCTGGCTGTGGCACTTGAAGACACAGGAGGTGATGCTGATGTCTTCCTTTCGGCTACAGGAGTAGTTCACCTGGGGTTACAGGCCAGGCACCGAGAAGATAGGGACATTGTTCAGGTCGGGGAGGTAGGCCAGGCAGGTCTCAGCATAGTCTTGGCAGGCCACGCTAGCAAATGTAGCCGGTGCCACCCTGTGAATACTACAACCCTCTTGGGCCACCAGGGGAACAGCTGATGAACGGCTCTGCCCACCTGGTGAGCACAGCAGGTTCTCCCTGCACCGGCCCTGAGACCTGTAAGGCCTTGTGCTGTACATAGGTGGGGCCAAGGGCGGTTCTGCGCCTCCACCACCACCAAGGCCCAACCTGTGCCGCATTAGCGGCACCTGGGTGCCCAGCCGCGTCTCCGCCTCCTCCTCCCACCACCCCTACAGCTTCTCATCATGTGCACGGCTAATGCATAGCACACGTGGACCTCACGTGGACTTCATCCGGGAGAGCAGCCTTTTCACAAGCATGGGTGAAGCGTGTGTTTGGTCAGACCAGGGCTCTTGCGGAGCTGAGTTAAAAAGACCAAAACCATGACTTGTGCCCAAAGCCCCAAAACCATAAGGCTGCACTTGGTGGGTTGTGAGACAGCAGGGACTGCACTGGGTAACCAGCGCTGAACCCGCTGGTGAGCTGGAAGCCGCAGGTCAGGGCAATGATTCAGCGCCCCGGCCTCTGGAGGCAGTCCACGCCGGTCTTGCTGACCACCTGCCTGGAAGATGCATCACTTAGCTCCTGCACCAGCCCCCTGCCTGCAGTGCCAGCCATTCTTTCTGAGAAAGAGATCTTTGCTGAAGGGTTAGAAGTGGCCTATCTTGCGGAAGGAGGGGTGTGCAGTAGTCTTCTGCAGCCTGGGCCAGGCTGTTGCCATGCCTGCTGTCCGTCTGGAAGAGGCCAACAGTGCTCAGCTTGCAGGATGGTCGGGGAGCCACACTGGACGTGTCACAGAACCGTATTATGCTGTCCTTGTGGCTGGTGAGCAGCAGCCCTTGCCGAGTGAAGTGGTCACTCAGTCGTGTCCAACTCTTGGCGACCCCATGGACTGGGGCCTACCAGGCTCCTCTGTCCATGGGATTTTCCAGGCAATAGTACTGGAGTGGATTGCCATTTCCTTCTCCAGGGGCTCTTCCCAATGCAGGGATCGAACCGGGTCTCCCGCATTGTAGACAGATGCTTTATCATCTGAGCCACCTGGGCTCCAGTTCCAGAGGTGGGCCAGCTCAGTGCTGCGGGAGGCTGGCTGGGAGCTCTCCGGCTGGCTGGCGCTCACGATGCCAGCGCACAGCTTGGCTGGAACAGTGGCGACGTGGCCTGAACAGGTAAGAGTGGACAGAAACTGTCTTAATGCTAAATACGTGCAGGAGAATAATTTTTCTAGTCCTTAACCATACCATTTCACAATACATGACTAAGCAGAAATATCCAAATATGGGTGGGTTACTCCATGAGGAGCTGGGCATATTCTTTATTTGAAACAGAAGCTAAGTGTCAAGAAAGTTGAAAGAATTAGCGTATGAAAGATGGATTCTACTCAAGCCGTCTGTAGTGCATCATCTCTTAGTTCGTACCAACAATATTGTTCTATCTACAACTTGCAATTTCTAAGTCATTTTCTCATTAAATTAGCTGTTGAGCAGGTGTAGCTAAAAGTGTCTTCAATCGCTTCTGCCTTAATTTGAGAGAGGAGTTTTGCAAACCACTGAAATTTAATTTTAGAATCTCATTCAGTAGGCTAGAAAAAAAGGAAGGAAAACTGGAATTTTATGGTTTTGCTTTTACATCTATAACCAAAGGAAGGTGATAACGGAATAAAACTATGGCAGATCTAACATTAATAAATTAAAAGGCTTTATATATATTATTGAACTCCCTTCAGTATTCTGTAAATAAGAGAGGTGTAAATGTTGCTATTTGTGTTTTGTACAGAAGTCAGTAATATTAAATTATTTAAAAATATATAATATTTAAATGCAAATATATATACAGTGTGTGTGTATACACACACACACAGAATGAGAATAAATTATTTTCCCTAGTTTTTCAACTTTTTCTTCCTCATCGGTGGTTTCTTTTATGTCAAGCACCCTAGAATATTGTTTCCCACATCATTTATCATTTAGTTGCCATGTTTTATTCTTTGCTTCACCTGGATAATGTGAACGGATCAATGGTCCAGTACCTAAACAAACTGACCAGAAGGGCTAGAGAAGACTCCATGGGGCTCAAAAAAGAAACCTTCTTACTGACATTTCCTTTTTGAACATGGCCTGCTAAGAACTGTTACTGAGTTAATCACCAAATGGAGGTTTGAAATTGACCACTCCACACACAGACACACACACACACACACACACACACACACACACACACTCATACCCAGCTCCACACCCCACAGGCCCCTGCCCCCCACAGGTGCAAAATTCCTGCCTCAAGTTGATATCTGTCTTCTACTTAGGGTACTAGACCTTGTCACTTATCTCACCATTGAACGAATATATAGTACAGTAATGCATAAACATTAGCATTGCTCCCAAACTATGGTGAGTGTACCAAATAAACCATGAGTCACAAAATATTTTCTCGAAAGCCAAGCCCATCCTTCATGTGAACAGTTTTTGAAATGGATGCAAACACACTCATGAGCAATTCAGCTGCTAATATTTAGAACTTTTCCTGACCTTTGAAACCATTTCTCTTAGGTTTCAGATCCTACAGTGAACTGAACATAAAGCTTAGAGCGAATGTAAATTAAGTATATTTTCAGTAAATATACTGAAAGAGCATACCAAAGGAAATTTCACATTACTTCATTTCTGAGCTGGAATTTTTGCTTTTTTATATAGACAAGTGAATACACAAACAAACACAGTCACACTTACACCTGTTGGTACACACATGCCTTGTCTTCACTAAAAATAGGCTAACATTCTGGATTGGATGATTTTTGGTGGCATAGTGTAACCAAATTTTATTAATCAGGAATTTTTAAAGTCTGTCTTTTGGGATCTCCACTCATTCCTATCAGATTTCTGAGTAGGTTCCCTTTTGATGGTCAGAGTCAATGTTAAGAAACGTTCACTATCAGGTAGATGCCAACATCTGTTTTAGTTTTATTATTTTTTTAGCAGCAGAACAGCACAAATTTCTTGGTAATTTATTTTTGCTATCAGTAACTTTCCATTTTCTCCCTGCTGCCCTTTTGAAATACATTTAAATCTTCCTTAAAATATAGTGAATACTCTTCTAGAGAATGCCTAACTTTATTTTAGTTCCTTTGATTTGTAATGCATAGCTTTAGCAATCTGTCTCAACATATTATTTGTTTTCATCCCTGAAGCTATATGTTGAGAATAGATCTTAGAAGTTTGCTTTTTAGGATAACTTCCTAGACTATCAGTTTTCTACTTAGGACTCATCACCTTCTGACTAGTTTAACTTTCATGCAGTTTCATAAATTTAGTAAAATTTTTGAAATTTTCAAAATTTTCATAAAATTTCATTTTATTATCGTAAGGAATGGCATGAGATGATTCTGGGTTCCTAGATTTCTATAAACCTAATGTACTAAGGAAAAAGCTGCAGCTTCAAAGTAGAGGCTCAGGATGCGGTCAGGTCAGGGCAGTGATCAACGCCTTGAATCAGTGTGCTGTGTTAGTGGTGGTAGCTGGGGCTTGGATAGGCAACGCTGCCAAAGGTCACCTCATGTCTAAAAGCAAGACCACTGGTATTTTTACAGCAACTATTGCACGGGTGCTGCTCTAAACGCTTGTCTTTTCTTTCCCAGCTGAGCTCACATCAAGTCCAGTAGGGGAGTAGATGTTGATTTTCTTGGGGAGTCAATCCATCATTGCTCTGAGAGTGTCAGAGCAGGTGCCAGGTGATGGCAGAGTTTCGATTCACTACTGCAAAGATAACATCACTTGGTTACTTCCTTCCAAGTAATCCGCTAGGTAATGCGTCTTGTAAATCTCACATAAACAAGGGTAGTTTTCAAAGAAAATAAGAAAACAACTGTGACAGTAATGTGTTGTCTGCATTGATAGGGCTTTTGACCACGAAAGCACTTTGAAATTTTCAAGATGATGATGTGTGTGTGTGTTTTATCAGTTCTCCATGCTGTGCTTAGTTCAATCTACAGTCTTGGAAATGATTCCTTTTTTTCCAAGATCCAAGTCATTACTGTGAATAATTAATTAAAAAGCAGAGCTCTACCCTATTGGTAACTTCTTTCGACCTTGAAATGATACTATTTCCTGGCACTGGTGTGGTCTTCATGCCTGACTCAGGCTCTGACCAGCTTCCTGCCTATGGTGGGTCAGCACTTTAGGCACTCACTTTCCTTGTTGAAATGTTTCCTGGTGAGATAAATATAATATTAAATGTGC
Source organism: Ovis canadensis (assembly GCF_042477335.2). Taxonomy (NCBI): domain Eukaryota; kingdom Metazoa; phylum Chordata; class Mammalia; order Artiodactyla; family Bovidae; genus Ovis; species Ovis canadensis. The sequence continues at coordinate 66,345,060 of NC_091247.1, forward strand.
ATGCACTTCCTTACTGTGTTCCTCTTCTGTGCCAATTACGTATCTTGAATTAATCTTTTGTGTCTATTTTTTCTTAACTTAGACTTTATTCTCCAGAAAAACTGAATTTGTGAAGCATCAGTTAGTGTGCTGCCCCAAACATTCTCTCATCTCTCAAGGTTCAAGCCTAGCGCTAGACTTTCCTTTTTTCATGCTGCATAGAAATTCTGTGACATTCATTGTGCTATTTCTGGTAGATGCCCAGTAAATCTTGCTGAACTGAAACATGCATTTCTTTTATTAAAATATAAGCTCCCTGGGGACAGGGTTTGTGACTTAGTGCAACCTGCAGTGTGCATCTGGTATTAGATATTTTAAAAATCTGCTTTTTTTTTTGATTAACAGATTGATTTGATAAACAATTTTGCTTGAGTTTCTCTTTTTTAGAAAGGCCAAATATTTGATTTGTCTAAAACCTTGCAAGTATTCTATTTCAGACAGTCGTTCTTAAAAGTGATTTGCTGTGCTCTGCTTAGTCTCTTGGTTGTGTTGGACTCTGTGACCCCATGGACTATAGCCTGCCAGGCTCCTCTGTCAATGGGGATTCTCCAAGCAAGAATACTGGAGTGGGTTGCCATGCCCTCCTCCAGGGGATCTCCAGTGCAGGGATCGAACTCAGTCTCCCACATTGCAGGCGGATTCTGAGCTACCAGGGAAGTCCTAAAGGGATTTAGGTATCTTCTTACTATGTCACTGTCCTTCTTCTGGGTCCTCTAGATTTTACTGTGTGCATCTTATGGGGAAACAAAGCATTTGTCCAGTCTGCTTCTTTATAGGAATAACTGAAAGGGCAATAATTCGGCATTTGCTAGTTTTTAAAAAATGGAAGGAAGGGGAGGCTTTTAATTGTATGGGAAATTTAATTAGATTTAGACTAATTAAATTCATTTTTTATATTAACATGTTCACAAATATTATTGCATCTCGTTAGATTTCATTCTTCTAGCCTTACTGAACAATATTCAGTAGTAGTTTCAGATTACAATAAGTTCATTATGAAGATAAGGTGGAATTAGTGTAGGAAGCTCAGCTGGTTGAAGGGGTCTGTACTTTAATTACTGCAGAGGGTGTGCATATTAATTACAACACAAGTGATATTTACTGTACCTCAGGAACATATGACAGGGTAAAGATACTGACAGCACCAGCTAATAAACTCAGTATGATAATGAGGAGAAAAGACCATAAAAATAGAAGGAAATAAAATTATTCATAAAGTATATTGATCCCAAAGTAAAGACATTAAGCTCTGATGAAGGGCAACAAAAGGGAAGCTCCTCACTTTATCAAACAAATAACCAAAGTAGAGAAATGTTAGCAGGGAGACAGATTGTCATTATACTGGTCACATGATCACACTCCAGAGAGTACACAGGAGCCATAAAATGGGAGATTTTTTAATAAATCAGCAGAAAGCCATACTGTCACCTGCAGGAACCGGGGTCGCAGTGGCTGAGGACAGCTCCTGGGAGTGGAGAGGTTGGATATGCTGCAGTGCAAACACGAAGGAGCTGCATACACACAGAGTCTGGTTCAGGAGCCCTTACGCCCTCTGGAGAAGTAAGGGGGCACCTACAAATCCTATGGAATAGCTCTCAGAAGCTGTCCAGAGACTATCACCCACTTTCCCCTGTGCTTTGAAATCATCAGCTATGATTTTGAGGAGGTGAAGGGAAACCAGTGGGCCTTCATTGAATAATTGTTCCCAGGAAGTGCTCATTTCTGCAATGAGCCTGTCTAAATCTCAATGGAAGTTCAAATTTTGGCCTAGAGTGATTAAATCTGAAGCTTTATTTATTTTTTTGTTTTACGTGGGCCTTCCAAAGGAATGGTCAGTTTTCAAACAATCGTTTAGTCAACTACTAATACTTATAAGCAAGCGCATTTTAGAAAAAAAAAAAAAAACTACCCAACATGCTAATTCTTCCTTTACATCAAATAATTAGCACAGTCAGGTTTTTCTGCTAAGTATTTGTTATTCTGGAGTTTATTAGCCAGACTGCCACAGATACTGCTCATAGTTGATATGTGGGAAAAAAAGGACATTAGTTGACTATTTATTTTAACACATGAAATGATGATGTGGACAAAACTCTGCATTGCTTTAAGTTAATTTTATAAGGAAAACATTTTTTTTGTGGGCATATGTATGATTTTACTATATATTGGAAAAATGTGATGATATATGTTTGTATATATGAATTTGAATATATATATTGGGTTGATCAGAAAGTTCGTTTGGGTTTTTCTATAACATCTTATAATATTATAATAGCATCTTAGAATGTAATATGCTATTATAATTTTATAATATCATCTTAGAATAGAATATCGAAGTTAAAACACCTCCAAAGAATAATAGTAAACCTAGAGAAAAATGAGAGAAGGGCATACTTTGGGCAGTGCATAACATGGGCCCACCTCTTGGTGACACAATTAGATTTTTCTGGAGACAAGAAATAAAAGAATATAGTCCTCATTTTGGTTGAAATCTATAAGATCATGAACCAAAAGGATTAGGCATAAAATTAAGAATGAAATTGTGGGAAAATCTCATTTTGAAACTTAGGCAAGACAAAAGGAATAACCAATTCACTCAGATATGAAGTATTTTGATTTATGGCTCCTCTAGCAGAAATGATGATAGCCCTGGACACCATCATGAAGTAGGGGTGCCATCTTGTTTTCAATTTCTCCCTCTGCCCTTTTCAAGGTCTTACTCTTATCCCTGATACATTCCAGTGGTTTCAAACTAGTATTTCTCTCCTTTGATGGAAGGTTTGAAAAGTTCTTTTACTCACATTAAGGAGAAATATAGCCAGGAATATTCTTATTTTGAGAGCACAGTGCTTCATGTAAGCTCACATGTTATGACTTGACTGTTAATGAAGTAGTTGTATAGATAAGTGGAAAAATCCACCTGAAATCACCCAAAGCTATCAAATACACATATGATGAACATGAAAGGTCAAACGTAGAACATAGGGAAAAGAGGTGGTAATTCACGTTTTATAATTGTTGTTGTTGCAAAATGGGTTACTTTTTAAAATTTTATTGGAGTATAGTTGATTTACAATGTTGTTTTAGTTTCAGGTATACAGCAAAATGAATCAATTATACATATACATCTATCTGCTCTCTTTTTAGATTCTTTTCCTAAATATGCCATTACAGAGCACTGATTAGAGTTCCCTGTGAAAATTGGTTACTTTCACCGATATATGTGTGCTAGTATCATGTTAAGGCACCAAGGCTGTGGTGTTATTTGGTACCTGGAATGTGGTGGGTAGGCGTTTGATAAATATTTGAGTGAATAGATAACAAATGATTGAATGATTGAATGAATCGGCGGATCACGTGATGTTTCATTAGTCCTTGAAAATCAATGGCCATGTTTCTGCTATGCCGAGTGAAGTGGGTACTGGCTATTACACTGGCCAAGAGCTTTTGTGCTAGCCGTCCCCAATTACAGTATCTCTGTCATCACCTGAGAAGTGAATACCGGCTGGAGGATTATCACTGTCAGGTACCTAGGCCCTTGCCTTGTGTTTGGATGTAAAGTATGTAGGTCATAATGGAAGACTGATGCACTTGTGTTGAAATCTGGACCATGAAGCTGTCTGCAACTCACCCCTTGGGAGGTTCAAACAGCTTTATGCTAAATATAAAAAGCTTTAGTAGACTTTCAGTTATCAAGATGTTGACGTTTTTTTGTTGCTGTTGTTCAGAATATCCTGACACTTGGAAACAAAAGAATGGTTTAGGTTCATACCAGTTATGTGTGTGAGTTGGAAACAGATGGAAAATTCCAAGCCCATGACCCCCTATCAACTAGGATTTAGGCTGGGCTTAGTTACTGAGTATCATCGTGATTTCCTGTTGAGTGCTTATGGATGTCTGATACGACTTTACTTCTCTTTGTCAAGGTTTAAAATTTTTCCCTTTTGTATGACTTTTCCTGGTCCCTTTCACAAGGTTCCTTCTGCCTGTGTGTCATCTCACCGCCCTTAGCATCTTCCCTTTCTTTGTATACATTGCTTCATTGATACGTAGTTCATTGTTCACCATTGTTTTTCATCCTCCCATCTAACTTGGTTCTGATACTATTTTTACAATTGATATTTTTTTTCTTTTTTGTATTTTTACTGGCTGATTTTTGAACTTGCCATTGTGGAACTGCACTTTTCTTTTTCAGCAGAGAAAGAGTTAAGTTTGTTGAGAAACTAGTTTGGGGACATCAATCAATCAATGCCCATTTAAGAAAGAAGGGTGGTGTTTAGCATCCTCCATTTATTTCTTCTTTGAATTATGAGGAGATAAGGAATATTTGATGTAGTTTATTAAATAGACATGGATTCAGATGTTCAATAGATCTTAGATAAAAGGATTTAGGAATTAAAGTAGCAGTGAAACAAAATGAGCTGTGCCATCTAAAAATGGGGGTAACAGCCTAAATCATCAAGTTAAGGAAATAGTTATTTTTACGCTTGGACTAAGTAGATAGGCAGTCTCACCACACCATATTGGTTAAAATTAAATATTTACATTTAAACAAATAAGTGATCTTTTAAAATATATTACATTTGACCCAATATGCTTTGTAATCTCTGCAGTTATAGGGAGCCACAAAATCCTATGTTTCAGCCTCATAGAACATCTTGTTGATGTTCACTGCAGTGAAGCAAAAATTAAAGGAAGTCCTCAAAGCATTTGAACCTTAGTGCAGAGTTTAAATCCTTTAAGCACCTCAAGCTCCATGTAATTTCATAGATTACAGTTTTAAGAGGTTAAGTTTCTGACATAACAAATTTGTGTTTGTGTACACTGATAATTAGGAAAAAGTATTTTATGAAATTCTGAGGAGGTAAGATTAAATGGTTAATTAAAAATTCTAACACACTAATCAATAAAAGAGATGAATATGATTGTTCTTGCCATTCTATTTCTTGGACCTTGTAAATCTTCATAAATTCTGTTCCTTTTTTTTTTTAAAGATCATGTTATATATTCATTTACCACAAAGTGGGAGCCATAGTCAAAGTTTCCTATAAGTTTTAGGTTCTAGAGCTCCAAAGAGTGTACTCAAATAATTCAGTGAGAAATCTCAAAAATGCCTCATAGAATATAATAGTAATACAAATAAAGGGACACAAAAGGCAACTGTGATAAAAGATTCACAATCTCTCAGGAATTGTTGAATTGATTGATCAACATTCCTAGGGACTATTGAGAAGAGGGAAGGTATCATGCTTGTATTTGATTTAACAAAAAAAAAAAAACACTGAAGCAAACTGTTTGATTTCTTTGGGAAAGGTCATTTTTCAGTTACCTTCTCTGAAACAGCCCCACCCTCTGTTCCTTCGTTCCTGTTACAATTAGTCATTACCTACTATTGCTTGTGGTTTGTTGGCAATTCCTAACTGTTGCTCTGTGACAGATCGATGCTTTTAGCCCAGACTCATTCCTGAATTCAGCCAAAATTAAAAAAATATACATATATGTGTGTGTATGTATACATATATGTGTGTGTATGTATACACATATACACATGCATATACGGTCTAAGTCACATTTTTCTGGCTAGTGGGGCAGATCATTCTTTAAAAAGGTGCTTTTAAGGAAGACCATTAATGAACCCCGCATGTATATAATAGAAATGAGAAGTATTAAGGGACTCCCTCTGCAGAATGAGTTCAGAATGCACATATGTAAGATGGTAGAATCTGAAGTATATTCATTTACTCTCGTCACTTTTAAAGGAGATAATTTCAGGGCAGTATTTTTGTTAGAGAAGAGGAGTTGCTTCTGAGCCTACAGAAGAGAATTTGTAGAAATCTTGTTTACACCCACACACATAAAGATGTGTACACACAGCACTACGTTTAAATAATTCCAGTAAGATTCATATTGCTAGGGTTTTTCAGAAAAAGAAATTAAAGTTTTGTTGCAATCAATTTAACAGTCAGAGCTTTGGTGTAGCAAAATATATGCTTCATAGCCCTTCAAGATTTACGCAGTTTGTACATATAGATATATGCTGTATATATTTTGAAGTGATACGTATGTTGAATTTTTTTCCTCACTTAAAACCATGCTGCATAATTGATTGGGAGAGTTACTCTCGTCACAGTCTATTTTTGCAGCAAAGCAGAGGCTATTCGAGATGCTTGTGGGTTTTTTTTTTCCTTAAATGCTTTACTTTATTGCAAGGAAAAGGAAAACTAGTCATTATATCGCATAATACTGTTCTTCAGTAATTTTTTCTGAACAATGCTGAATTAAGTAACATTGTTGCATGGCAAGATCAATATGTACCATTTTTTCCATCACCCTTCCTTGTTACTGTTGTCTGACTTAGTGCAACTGTATTTGGTGAAGCACACACACAATCATACATACTCACCCACGTGCTCCCTGACGTTTTAAAAATGTATAGTCCCTTGAGTTTGCTACCTTACAGATCCAAGGAACAGCTTGCTTCTCAACATTTATATATAATAAGATTGTCTCAATCACAAGGCCAGGGTCACAAGAGTTGCCAAATTAAAAAGTTGGTGGTCTAATGAGGAAAACACTGCTTAACCAAAAGGCAGATGTTTCATTCTGTGTTATACATTGGTGGAATACCTTCAATTTGTCAGCATCATTTTCTCAAAATATAAATTAGCCATTGTCATGATTCCTATTTCCATTTCACATTTTTAAAGGGCCCCCCTTGTTTGACTCCTGGAAAACTACCAGCTTTCTTCTCTCTAAAAAATGAGACAAGGTAGTCATTTATGAGAAATTACTGTAACCATTTGATGAATATTTAAAAAATCTTTTTCAAGCTCAGTTTGTAAGGAAGCTGTAGGTATTATGGTTATAATGCAACTTTACAAATAAATCCATGACAGCTGATGCAGAATTTAAATAGTATATCAATATACACATGCGATAGGGGCGAGAAAATACCATATGCAAGATTAGGTTGCAAAATGCTTGTATATTTAGTCTAATTACTCTTCTTACCAAATCCTTTTATGGATAAAAAGAAGAGTTCTTAAACACAGAAATGTGGAAACTGAGAACTGAAAATGTTACCTGCAAGTAACCAAGGATATAGAAAGGGGCAGCTCTATTACACTGTTTTGTATTAGTACTGCCTTTATAGTGACTTGCTATAATCTTTTTCCAAAATTAAAAGGGTTTTTCGTCTGCAATTAACTTTTTTCACAAAACTGTAACTTTATAAGACTTGATAAGAAAAATTACTTAATACACTAATTTATTGGAATGTTACATAAGATTATAGTCTACTTTTAACATGATATCATTGTATGTAGACTCCAAAGACTATCAGATTATTCGGATTTTACTAGATCTGAATAAATAACAGAAAACACACAGAAACTAATTCAAACATATTTCTTTGTTCTGGTAAATTACTACATATGCCTCTAGCTTCCTAGTATCTGTGGTTCTATAAAAGGAGACTTTTTTTTGCCCTCCCAGTGTGTTTTATCCACCATTTAAAAACACATTTGAAATATATTGCAATCGTGTGAGAAGTGACATAAATACATTTGGTGATTAATATTTATTTGATCAACTGTGAGTGCAACAGTATGACTTCTAATTTGAAACCACACAAGCTTCCTTTTCAGCAATCCTGCCTTTCAAAGCCCTTCATTTGCTATAGCACAGGCTGATCTTGGAAAGAGAATTTGTTAGATGTACTTTTTCCTTCTCTTTTTCCAACTTAACTGTTGAAACAGGAGAGTGGGCATTTCGCCTTCTTTCCAGGTATGCCATATTGAAACTTCTAAGATGTGTGAGTAGATGGGGAAACTCTTAGAGTCTAGGCCTCTGGGTGATTCCTGAGGGCTTACCCTGTTGAAACTTGTTCCAGGGTGTGTATATTTAAAGGTCTACGTATACATTGTCCGCAGCATGTAAATATGCTCCCACACGCATTCTGTAAAAATGGCAGAGTGGATGTCAGGAAGCTATCTCCTGATCTTAAATAATGTCTCTGTTCTCTTTCATGTGATTATTCCCATTGTTTTATTTCTATCCCCTGTGCTGGTGGTGCCTTTTGCGGCGTTTCAGCTGTGACGAGATGGGCGGGTGAGCGGCTCCCTCTAGGACTGACGCCAGCTGGTTTGGAGGACTGGCAGACCCTCAGCCCTCCTTCTCTCCACCATGCTGGAGACTGACTTTACTATTTGCCGCAGCGCCATGCCGTGCGGTCTCCAGTGGCCCAGAATGCCGGCACGTAACACAGCCCCGTTCACCGTCGCACTTATTTTGATTTAGTCATAACTTTAGGAATTGCCTTTTAACAACAACTACGGGAAAAAAGTGAGGGTCATCTACTTCTAATGCTGGAAACCCTGTGATAATCTGTTCCATGCATTCAAATGAAAATATGACTTCTTGGCAGAGAATAGCATTATAATGTAAAATCCCATATGCTGTTATACAGTATGTTGCAATCTGTTTTACGGCTGCCTCTATTCTAACGAGTGAATACTGCCAATAAAGCAATTGAAGATAACACTAATTGCTTATTTCTGTGATCCATAATTTTTATGGCTGCCTTATAGCTCTTTAGTCAAATAGATGCTTTTTGGCCTTTAAGATCTAGAACTCATGTACTGCAGCAATTGAAACTGGAAATGTACACGCTGGTCTGAGAGGCTTTTCTGTACTTGATGGACAGAATAATAATGAAAAGAAAAATAATGGAAAGATACAAAAATATATGGAAGTCTTACACTGGCGCCAACAGGAAAACACAGATTTTATCAATACATAGGTAATAAATGGCTGTGTATGAAACTGAATTAGGCTGTTAGGGCTTTATTAGCTTCATTCATTTGGGGGCCTGTTGAATGCAGAAATGACCATGGAGTGGTGGTGGTGACAGGACTGTTTGATCCTGGGCTTTGCCACATATTGACAAGATGATTTTGTGATCTTGAGCCAGTAATTCAACTTTTCTGAGTCTAGTTCCCTCTTAGGAATGCTGTGATGATTAACTGGATGGGAACATACTTCAATGACTATATTGTACCCATGTTAATGATTGTCTTTTGATTCTTGTTTGGGGGCATCATGACATGCTTTCTCATGAATAATTTATAGAAACCTAGATCATACATCATTTGCCCAAGAATTGTTCCAGTCTTTTGCCCCTTGAAGACCATGGACCAGCAGCCCCAGCCTCCCTTGGGAGCTTGGTAAAGATGTAGGATCTCTTTCCACCCCAGACCTGCCGACCAGACTCTTCCCTTTTTCAGAATCCCTAGGTGATTAGTATACACACTAGCCTAACTTGCTTCATAGATGAGAGAGTTCAGATGCAGCAAGGTGAAATGATTTTCACGAGGTCCCCAGTGCACTCAGAGTTAAGCCAGGACAAGAACCCAGGTCATCATACTCTACATCTAATCCACACTGTCTCTCCACCTTAAAATATAGAAGGTTTAATTTTATCGTGTGACAGATTTCAGATTAACTACATGGGCTCAAAAGTGGGCAACATGTTTGTAGCTTAAAATAGTTTAAGTCAGAAAAGCCATCTGTTTCTGCTTTATTTGGTCAGATAGAAAAAATAAGAATCAAAGCAGACAATCAATAGGTTGTATTACTGAGCTTAGAATATATAAAATGTTTCTAGAATACCCATAGATTTCTATTCGTGAAGTTCAGTAGACACATTCTCAAGCTGAAGGATTTAAGATATATGCCCTTAAATTCAAATAGAGTTCACATGCAAAGATCACAGGGACCTACCATTCTATTTTTTCTATTTGTATCCAGCTTTCTAGCTATTATGATCTCTTTGATAGGAAAAAGAGATGGTGGACGTGTATAAATAAGTATTTATGTCTCCTATTCCAATAGAAATATAAATGTGCTGTGCCCAAATGGAGGTGCAAAAGGATTTTACAAACATTAGCTTAAAAATGCTCACAATGCTCTGAAGAGATATATACTCTAGTTCTGAAAAAATAGCCCTATATCAGTTTAATCATAATATATATATATATATATAACCTGTATATATGTTATTGAACACACTGATAATGTTGCATTTATTAAGAGCTGAGCATTGTGAACATGTAAATTACCTCATTTAATATTCACCAAAGCTCTATGGGATGCTATTATAATCCTCATTTTATTAGTGAGTGATGACCCTCAGGTTGGGAGGGGTCAAGAAATGAATGTGCCCAATGACACACAACTGCAAGATACAACAGAGAGAAACATCAGGAATAAAGAGTTTAAGTAAATCTTCCAAATTAATGTTGTGACTTGGGAGTAAAATGTTTGAGTCCCAATTTCTCAGGTTCTGATATCATAGAGGTCTTCTCTAGATGTGAATTTCTACCATAATTTTGTGCAGTGAGGCTGGGACGGTGGTGGCCTTTTCTTCCTTTTGCCCCAAGCACACAGGTGAATGGGACAGCTGAGGTTCTGGATTCCTTGGAGGAGCCTGTAGCCAGAGAAAGAAGGAACCTTAAGCTCATCTCCTCCCCACTGTCAGTCTCTGCTTCTCCAATGATGCTGAGTCTGGGTTCTTGGTTCAAAGATTCTTTTCTCTAGAACTGAGATTGACCACAAATAAGGTTTTGTTAAAAATGCCATCATAACTTGCCAATGAAAAATACTTACTTTGCATACTTTCTTAATGAAATCAGCTGCACAGGCTTTCACAGAGCAATGAACATTGAAGCCAGGAGGAAGAGAGAGAGTTACCCACAATAGTTCTAGATATAGCTGTGGGAGCTGCTTTATGACTGAAAGTGTGGAATTGAGGAGAAATGCTTGAAAGAAAAGCAAGGAGCACAAATGAGAAAGAACCAGTGAAAGTAATTGACAGAGTCTAAGTAAAATACTTGTTAATAAGAAAATGGTAAAAATGATTGATCTGGAAAAAGAACGGAATCTCAGGCATACAAGAAAACTCATGAAATTCACCACCCCTGTTTTATAGGACACATTGGGCTCCATGCTAATAGTCCTTGTGTGGAATCTCTAAAGCTGCACCTTGCCAAATGTTCACTGTTACTATATGTGAAACCTCATCATGAAAGGAATATGATCAGAAAAAAGGAATATTGCAACCAGCTGTAACCTATAGCACTCAAGTATCTCACCTTAAGAGACAAACCCTGTTACTTAATTCCAACACTTTGTAACACCTCACAGAAAAAAATAGTTTATGTCCTTGGATTTACTTTCTTTTTTATTAGGTGACTAGACTCTACATTATCTTAGAGTTCTAGTTTTGACTACCTGATTTTTTTTTAAAATATTGGAGAAAAGACCAGTTAAAATATCTCCAGCCTCCCAATAAGATATTTGAATATATTGCAGTATTTATGGTACTTACAGAATGTTATTAATGAAAATTTTCAGAGAAAAAGAGTAATAAATCATCCCTTGGATACAAAAAGAAGTAATCTATCACAAAATTCTGATTTTTTAGAAGAAACCTCATGTAATGTGCAGCCTATCATGATTAGAGAAACAATGATTCTTCATTCTTTTTACTTTAAATTCTGGCTAATTTTTAAAACCTTTCTGCTTTACTTTAGAAATAGGACTCTGGCATTGCCTTCCTGTTGGGCTCTGATCAGCTTGATTTTTCTCCTACACCAAAGGGCTTTTATTTCATCTTTTTTGTGAAATTGGCTAGTTTCCTAAAGTTACTCTTCTATTATAATTTAACACATTAAAAGAGTGAGAAAAAAAGGGAGATCTAATATGGTATTATTTTATTACTACATAAAACTCCGTTGTCAGAACAGAAAATATAGGAAAGGCTCTGCACACAGATGGCTAAAAAGTTAAAGCTGAGCAAATGATCAGAGAGAGAAAAACAGAATTGTGTTATAGTCGATGTTCCTCAATATTATTTTGTATGCATATCTTTGAATTTGAAATTCAAATAAGGCTTATATATATATATATATATACACATAATTAAAACAATTTTTTGTTAAACAAGCAGACCAGATATCCAAATAAGAAGATGCTGTTGGAATTATAGGGATTAATATGAACAAACTTAACCCTTTTTAACTTACAATCACATAACGTTTCCTGCTTACATGCCATGAGGATTCTGGGCAGGGCCAGCTGGGGGCAGTTTGGAGGGGTGCAGAAGGAAGGGGGACGTGAGGGGGAGGAATAATAGAAACCTTTTTACTGTATTGATGTGAAATGAAAAGTAATTCAGAAATGCAATTTAGTGATGACCTCTCCTCTGGGTGGCTATGAAAAACAGCCTTGTTTTCTTTTTATAAAGAAATGCTGGCATGCTTGACTTTAGTGAATCAAGAGAATTGTTTGGCAAATAACAGTGATGGTGTGTGTCCTTGTCAGAACACCTGCTGTATTCTCCCAGCAAACACTGGGGCCATGGCGTCTCTCCTCTAATGACACCTCATCAATCCGCTCCTATCAATGTCCCAGCCATGGAGGTGACTTCGAGTGCTCAGAAGCCTTAGAAAATGTCAACGTTTTGGGAGAAAAGGTCAGTCATAGCTTCCCCCCCACCTCCCCTGCCAAGCCACCGTGGGCCTGGCGTTCATTATCCTAATTAAATCCAGCAGCTGAACATCTTCTTATCTGTAGGGGAGGAGAGCAGGGGCATGATGCAATAGGATTGATTTGCATATCCAAAGTTAATTAGTGCGGAGGAGCAGGTGTACAGTAATAATAATTATCACACATGACAATCACCTGTGACCACTTCCCCGCGCCCCTTCCGGGACTCAGCACAGTGATTGCTGGCTGGTTCTTTCCTTGCTTGATACCCATCCTGAGCTGTTTATGTCCTTGTGCCTCTCTTCACAAACCTGCTGTGAGCAGCTCGTCTGTTCCTTAACAGGAGCTGGATTTTTCTCTAAAGGTATATTTTCCCCTGTTTCATTTGGAGGGAGAGACTATTGTAAGGCAGCTATTTTCAATTTTGTTTGCTGAAGTTGTCACATCCTGGTGGAGCCTGGATATTTATTTTTAGATTACATGTAAGTGGGTAAGGAAAAAAAAAAGTACGCAGGATCATAATTTGAAAATCCCACTCTGCATCATTTGAACATTTTATCTTGAGCATATGCTGGCAACTCAATCTGATCCAAAATAAACTTATTAGGCAGCAGACACATGAAACCAAGTGACAGTTTGATGTTTGCTATGAGACTGTCCGTGCCAGTTTGAGTAGGGCAGTAGGGGCTGGATGCACAGCGCTCAGACCCCCCAGGCCACGGACAGTGCCATGGACTCTAGGCCATCGATACTTACTGGACACCAACCTGAAGACACTGCAAACCATTTGGGTGGGTTGTTTAGGGTCTGACGGAATCCAGGGCGAGCAAACAAACAAACATGAGAATGATATACCCCTCAGAAGACTTCATGCTGTAGCCTCAGAGCAAAGTCAGTGCCGCTCACGGAATGGCTCTCATGAAGGCTTCATCACAGAAAGCTTAGATAGATTACACTCATAGAATTTCGCTCACACATAAGTGCGTAGGTTACGTGTGTTTGAAAGTGTTTCCTCTGTCAAACGAGGGTAATTTTTTCAAATTAAGCTGAAAAGCATGCCCTGGAAATGGGATGTGCTTTTATAGAAATGAGTTATTGCTGTATGCTGTACAGAAATTTAACGTTCACAATGGTGGGCTAATAAGTAGGTAAGAGCAGAATATTAAATACAAAGAAATTTTTGTGGGTGAAGGGGAGGCATTAAGGTTAAATTAGCTAAGAAACTGTGACTGTTTTTAATTTTTTTTTTTTTGCGTTTTTACTTTCATCTGTTTCACTTTTATTTGTCAGAGAACACTTTTGCCAATCAAGTCAAGTATAGGTAGGCCTCCCTTTCATACAGCTTTAATGATAAGTGACAGAGATGGCAAAAGGCACTCAGCTGCCTGCAGAATGCATTAAAAATTCAAAACTTTACTTATCAGTCTTTTATTAAAACTTTCTGTAATTGTGCAGAATTATTTCCCCACTGGGTTAGCTTTCAATATGGAGTACAATTATATTTCTGACACAAAAATAATTACACTTAAAAAAAAAACAAGAAAAAAGAAGTGTTTTTTTTAAAAGCAAAATCCATCCATTTTAAATCCATGAAGAGGCATTGCAATGAAAAATTAAGCAATTACTGAACTAAAAGCTCCAGTTTAGAACATTCAACTTTCAGAACTAGACAGCTGGGTGGAAATACGGCTTGTATAAATTGAAAGGAATTATGATTTAGGGTTAAAAACTTTCTAATTTTTGTATGTTTACCAAAAAAATTCTTTGGGGTTTCATATCTTTAATCTGTCAGTGTAATGTAGCTACAATGGTGGATCTGAATTCTTTCCAACACGATAAATATTAACTGTTACTGGCTGTGTTTTGTAGAATTAGCTGTGGTTTTTCTATGTCTGATGTCTTGTTAGTTTAAGACTTTTAGTACAAGTGTTGATAGCTCTGGACAGTGGGCTCTGTTTGTATAGACCAATATTTGAATAATTCCCAAAGCTCCATTTTGGTCATCTATATCTTTTAATCTAAAATCCTATCAACCAAGTTTCTAGAAAAAGAATTACCATGTGTACTTTCCCTTAAGATGTAGAAATCAACACATATTCACTTGGGCTTCTTTGATGTATAGGGTACTACATTTGGGACACAGGGAAATAGGGAGGCATGAATTTATACTTCAACTGGAGGCTTTTGGAACCTGCTCAAGTTTTCATAAAAGCCGAGACTACTACTCTTTCTTATATTTACCCCTAATGGCATATTTTTGTTGAATACAAAGGATACCCATTGTGAATTTATTAAGTGCTCAGAGGATGTCAGGCAACTCCAGTTAAATCCAGAGATTTACAAGTCTTACTCAAGTCTCTGTTCTTATTCTCAACTAGCTCACAATAGAAGAAGCAGACATGTGAAAACCAAACTACGTGAGAAATACCTGGCATCTAAGTGGGGAGTAGAATATAATCTATTGTTTGTGGGAAAACACTGGAACTTTTGTGTGTATGTATTTTTCAGACTCATTGTTTTAAACTTCTCTTCTTGGGGCTTTCCTCACAGTCCCAAGTATTTAAGACTTTGTCTTCCAGTGCTGGTGGCTCAGATGGTAAAGCGTCTACCTACAATGCGGGAGACCTGGGTTTGATCCCTAGGTCGGGAGGATCTCCTGGAGAAGGAAATGGCAACCCACTCCAATATTCTTGCCTGGAAAATCCCATGGATGGAAGAGCCTGGTAGGTTACAGTCCATGGGGTTGCAAAGAGTCGCACATGTCTGAGCGACTTTCTTTCTTTTCTTTCTTTCTTCCAGTGCGGGAGGGGCATGGGTTCGATCTCATATGCATCATGACCAAAAACCAAAATAAAAAACAGAAGCAATACTGTAACAGATTCAGTACTTTAAATGGTCTACATAAAAATTTTTAATTAAAATATATTTTGCTTCTTATACTTAATATACATGGCATAAATGTATAAATTGAGAAATGAAAAAATTAAAATTCAACATTTAAATTGTCTTTATTATGAATCTATTTATATCTATCTCACATGTAGATGTTTTCATAATTCATTTGGGAGCTAACATGATATGGCAGTGGTCATATTGTACATGGAAAGTTTGGAAACTTTAATTAAAATAGTCTTGGTTGTACCAATAATTAGCATGTCCTTAAGCAAATAATTTATCCTTTAAGCTATCTGAGATTCTGTGTCTTATCTCTTCTACCTTAATTTCTGCTCCTCCTAAATAATAGACATTTATTGAAAGATTACTATGGATCAGAACTTTTCTAAGCAATGTGTTAATTCATTAGCTTCTTGTAACAATGTAATGATAGAGGTACTATAATCACCCCATTTTATAAATTAAGAAACTGAAGCAAAGACATATTCAGTAACTTGCCCAAGATAGCAAAATTAAGCACTGGCAGGACAGGAGTCTGAAGGTTGGGTGAGAGGATTTCTAAAATAACATTTAATTCTTAATTTGTTGAATCTACCATGATGGTGCCAAGAGTTCATTTAACAATTTATTGATGATTTATTGATCATCATCTGTATCACAAAACTGTATGCCAGATATTGTGATGTGGATTATGTAAAAATGAAAGAAGGTTCAGAGTCCATTTGGAAAGATAGCCATGTAATCTTACAACTATAGAAACTCAGATGAGACAGCATGGATTGGCCAGGAAATGTCAGAAAAAGCAACATTAACAAGACTACTAAAGTAGGCGTAGAGAATGACAGGTAGAGAGAATGACTTCTCTGGTGGTCCAGTGGTTTAGAATGCATCTTCCAATACAGGGGATCTAGGTTTGATCCCTGGTTGGGGAGCTAATATCCCACGTACTGCAGGACAACTAAGCTTGTTTGATGCAACAAAAGAAGCTTGCATGCTGCAATGAAGACCCAGCACAGCCAAAATAAAGGAAATAAGAGAGAGACAGAGAATGGCAGGTAAACAAAAGGTGAAGGAGTAAGAACAGAGGGCACAGTGTTCCCCTGGGAACAAATTTAAAAAAATAGAATGCATTTGAGAACCTGAAAGTGTTTCAGTACATTGTGTTTGGTGAAATATAGATGGCAAGAAATGAGACAGAGGCAAGATCCTGAGTAGTCTCTGGGTGTGGATTTTAGCTTTTAGTTACTGAGAGACTTTAAAGGATGGAGTGATATCGTCAGATGTGTATTTTATATTCTGGCTTTGGTGTGGAGATTGGAGAGGAGAGATGTAACTAGATCCTGGGAGTCCAGCTTTAAGAGTATTGAAATTGTTAGTTCACTCATCCATTTATGAAATTCTATTAGTTTCTTCATTTACCTGTTTAACCTATTTTTCTTGTGCAGTAGCATTCCAGACACTGTTGCCAGTGCTTGAATGATATGAGTGAAGAAAACAGGCAAAACCTTTGCCCTTGAGGAGATGAGACCCTAGTGTAATTCAAGTGTAATTAAGAGGAAGGACTTGAAGGGTTTGTGAGATATGTAGGAGGTAGAAGTGACAGGACTAGTGGTTAGGACTGAATCATGGATTCTTAAAATAAGATCTGAAAACCCATGGAGAATTAATCCTGGATTGACAGAAAATGATCTCAACAACTAAGAAGGGAATTGATCACTTAAGAAAGCTGAGAAAATATAGTCAAACTGATTTCATGGGCATAGGGGATGGAGCGGGGAGGGGGTCAGTGGTCTCTGGGAACCTTCCCCCAGATCTCAGGATGGTTCATGAGATGAGACTAACCATTGCCAATTGCCTGCTACTACCCTCCTGACCTTCAACTGAAGAGGTTTCCAAAGCAAAACTTCCTCTTGAGATTTTTGGTTTTCCATTTGGTGTAAGAATTAATATAATGTCACTGACAGCTACGCTCCTGGAAGGGACTTCCTGAAAGCAGAGTAATGGACATAAAGTGTTTGTGCTATGAGTTTAGATTTTCAGGCCTCACATAAGAATGGAAGATTGTCCTTTGGCTATCTTTCCCAATCAGAGTAAGGGTCAGGCCCATTTATTGCAAGCTTTGTGGAAGAAACAGCAAGTTTAAAATGGACTTGAATCACCCTGAGCACTTTGCAACAAGTTTCAACAGGTAACAGTGCTGCATTGCCACATGTGGCCTCCTTGACCTGCCAAGGTATATAAAGATTTATAGAAATAATCACCAACGTAGAGAGGCTGGGTGAGGGTGCAGTTAGAACATCAACTCTTTAGGGCTCTACAGGGCCTTTTTAGTCTACGCATCTGAAGCAAACATTGGGTCAAATTCTTAACTTTTGTATGCCTGTTTGTCCATTGGGAGAAGTGGCTAAAGGCAGTACTTGGCGCCCAGACAAGGTCCATGAAGTGTTTTAAGAGCCTGAATTGAAAGGCTGTAACGTCAAACAGAAGTGGATAGGATTCTATTTTTATGGACAGCATGAATAAGCAGCAGAGGTTACGTGGCTGAAAACATCTCTGAATAAGAGTCTTCAGAAATGGGGGAGGATTTGCAGAAGCCCGGAAGGCAGGGAAGTCATACATCTCGACCCTGGCCAGGGTCACTTGGCATCTAAGGGACCATGCTGGAGCTGGCCTCAGATCCTTGTGGGCCTGGAGGAGGAGAGCAAGCAGAGAGCTCCCTCTTCACTGGTGGGACCCCATGGCATGCTGCTGAAGTAACTTTGGTACCTTCAGGCTGTTCATACAAAGTTAGATTATGCATCAGTCTTCGGGAGACAGGTGATAAAATGTAAAGCACAGAGAAAGAAAGGGCTTTGTTTACTTTCCCTTCTGGTGTATGGCTAAACAGGTGAAACACCTGTGAGAAGAGGGTGCTTCAGGGACAGCCTCGTGCTCAGTTTGTTCACGGAGGTCTTGGAGATTGCATTCCCCTCCTTGTGCAGTGATTAGTTGCCTCTTCATCACTGGCAAGGCTGGCAGTGAGGAGCATGGCCTTCACCTGCAGGTGTTGCCATGGCAAAGGACACTTGGAATAGATTCAGACAACATTAAAAGGCAAAAGTGAACATGAGAGTTGCCAGAAGAGAGAAGCTGATTCAAGGATATGTTTGAGGGGCTCAAATTGCCTCCCGCACAATAGCTGTTGCCAAGCTTAAGATCAATCCCACCTTTCTCCTCCTGACTCCTGAGGGTCTCTGAGTCTTAGGAATCTGGTGCATAAGCTATTTTTTAAATTAAAATATCTGTTAACACTATAGCAATATTTATTGTTATCACACTGTAAAAATTATTCTACTAGGAGACATGGTTTGGTTTCTTAATCCAAGCAGAATTAACAAATTAAGAAATGAGAATAGGTTTATGGACTCCATTAAACAATTTATTTTCCCTTATTCAAAAACTGGCTATCGGGGTCTTTCCTGGCGGTCCAGTGGTTAAGACTTCGTGCTTTCAGTGCAGGTGGTGGTGGTGGGGTGGGTTCAATCCCCAGTCAGGGAACTAAGATCCCACATACCATGTAGTGTGGCCAAAAATTTAAAAATAATTCAAAAATCGGCTAGCAAAGTAGTTCATTTTATTTACTGCCCTGGATTTTGTTCCCTCATTACCACCTTTTTTGCTTTCTGCATGGCATTTCAAGAAATTTCAAGTCTTTTTAATACATTTCTCCTGTGTGACTTTAAGAGATTTTTAATTTTTTTCTATCTTCCCCTTTCTACATTTTCGCTTATTGTTTAGAATAATCCGGTTTGTTTTCATTAAGATTCCCCAGAACTTGAAGACATTTATGATAAGATTTTCTGTAGATTATTATCCTCTAAGTTAAATAGAACTACCCATATGTCTCTAATTTTAGGAATTTCCAAGTAAAGCCTGGAAGAGAGTCCCTCTTTTTTTTTTTTTTTAACTATGATTGATTGATTCACTTTGTTATCTATGTAGTGATGTCTTTTATATAATAGGGAGCCCAGTTCGACACTCTGTGACAACCTAGAGGGATGGGAGGAAGGGTCAAGAAAGAGACGAGATCTATATATATACGTATGTGTGTATATATGTGTGTGTATATATATTTATATACACACTTATGGCTGATTTCCACTGTATGGCAGAAACCAACCCAACATTATCATCCAATTAAGCAATTATCATCCAATTAAAAATGTAATAAAAATAATAATGACAAATACGTTGACTGTATATCTGGTTGCGTCAGTATCCTTCGGGGCAGATCCAGGTATAGGTGCTGTCTCCCGAGGGTTGAGGAAGCTCCCCCCTGAGGTGCCAGTTCATGGGCTGAATGGGAAGACAGTGCTTGTTTCACAGTAGATAGTATGCGTTGGTTTCATAAGTTTCTTATGAGTTCCCATAAAAGAAATGTGCCGTGCCTCCAGTTGCCCTTTCTGTTTAGCAGGGCAGGGGGAAATCTGGGGCTCTTCTAGGTCTTAGAGATGTTGAGGGGGGAGCTTGGTCCTGGGAGCAACAGCTGGAGGTCTCTAACTTACCCTTCTGAATTGGTTGAGAAGAGTTAGCAACCTCTTAGATGCTATTTCTACTTGGAAACAGATTTTAAAATAGGATGATGTTCCTGAAAATGGGAGAGTTTGCAAGTAACTCAGGTATGGACAGTGAGACTGTTGGTAAGCACTGGGGCTGGACAGAACCATCTTCTGGATACTGGAGTTACCTGTGTGCTTTCTGGGCCTTTGATTTCATCTCATTTTTCTGTGGTCTCTGTAAAACTGAAAAGCTTTTATTTATTTATTTTTTTCATTGAGTCTTCTCTATATGATCTGAGGTGTGATTAACCTTGCATTGGCCTTGATCTTAAAAGTCAATTCAAGTAACAAAAGACCTTTCCCAAGAAAGGTCAGCAGGGGGCTGCACAGTGACATCTGTTTGGAGCTAGAACCTGGAAAGGACTCTTAGGCCCCATGATGGGAAAATGTCATTTAAAATGGACCAGGAGAAGAAAGGGCAGAAAGAGAAATGAAGTGGGTCTGGCATTGAAATCTAGTTTTTCTACATCCAGAGGTTAATGTATTTCCTAAGTTTGCTACATACAAAGAAAATAGCCTCCTAAGTGAGTAGTAACGCTAACATTATTTGACAGTTTGAAGGTCAGCGTGGTAAAATTCGCCAAAGCATTTTTCTTGGTAAATTGTCTACTTGGAAAAAGTGAAGTACAAAGATTGTCATAGGTTTTATGAATATTCTAATCAAATATCTGGCTGTATGGTTGAAACCCACTGTCAACCTTCTGACACATTATGTAGGAAGCTGAGGCCCACAAGTGATTTGCTGTCCATTGATCATCTCCTTTATTCCATGCTGACACTGTCTTATAGAAAGGCCCAGAAGTTCTTTGATGGGACAAAAAGAATTAATGCCAGAGTTGAATGAGTTACAGCCGCTGCCACCTAATTAAAATGATTTTGTGCCAGTTGCTTTTGTTGGGCAGGATCCACACATAATATAATTTCAATCCTGTTTATATATACTCTTGGGATAGATTCGAGATCAGCATTGCCATTTAAGTGAGGTTAATCAAGCATACTGTATGCAGCTTTTGTTTTCCCATTGTATGTGAAAGGTGACCACTGCTGATGGGTTACCCAACTGGTTGCTTACTCACTTAACAAGAGAGAGGTGGATTTCAGTGTCTGATCATTAACCCAGCCTCAGCCCCAGCGACTCTCTCCGCCTAGTCCTTGGAATGGTACAGCTGTTGTCAGTCACAGAGGAGAACTCTAGTTAGGCACCGCTTTGCTCTGGCTGTGGCTACATGCCTCAACACAAGGGGAGGGGGAGAGAGAGAAAGAGAAAAAAAAATACAGCTCCCCTAAAAGCAAACACCATTTTTTGTAGGCCTGGCTCTGTTTATGTATATAAAATGGACATTATGGTCGAGTGAAAAAGACCCTCGTAAAAATCCTTCTTGAAAACTATTGTTGCTGACAGCCCTGACCTCTGTGAGTCTGCATGTTTACCCATAATTCATAATTAACAAAGACATTAGAACTGCCACAGGAGGATTCTGGGCTTTATTTCTTTCTAACTGGGCAGTACTAATGCTGGAAGTGCTCCCAAATCAGTGATTTAACATTTCAGGAAATCTTGGAGAGGCAGCAGAAGCCTCCTTATATAGCTCATACGCTGGGACTTTGGTGATACAGATACGGCAGAGATAATTATTCAGTTCTCGTTATTGCTGTAGCTCTGCACCTGATCCCCGAGCCATTAGAGCACTCTGCAGGTTATTACAACTATCAAACATCAAGGTCTCTTTTCTAGTCTCTTGACTGTGTGGTTATCATTTTACTTCTTTTAAATCCCCCATCTGCATAGAAAGCCTCTGTGTTTTTTACTGAGATCTGCTCACAGTCTTCCCCCCACCTCTTACTTTATTGCTCCCCAAACGGAGCCCTTTTCTTACCAGCATATTAGCATAAAAATATAAACCTCATGCTTCTCCACTTGTATTGTTTTTATACCCTCTCTCTTGTTTGATTTTCTCTTTGAGGCTGTACACACCTATGCTTTAACTCGGGAAGCAAATGAGTCAGTGAAAGAGAAATCTCTCAAGCTCAAGGAAACCACAATAATATAATCTCAGAGGATGGGAGATGTCCAGGTCCATGTTTAACCTTGTGCTCAGTTGAGGACCCTCTTGACTGTATTGTATGTTTTTGTCCATTGCTGCCATATTTTAGATGGTACCAGAACAGTAGATTGCAAGAAACTATAGTGACAACTCAGAAAAAGGGGTTTTGTATTGTGGATATAACATGTTTTAATCTCCTCACCAGAAAGTGTGTACCCTTCTTAGAATTTAACATGAAGCAGTCTCTTTGATGGAATGCCCTTTAAGTTTGGGTCACAATCTAGTGGTATAAGAAGTTTGCCTCTAATACTTTTTCTAGACCAACTATAGGATGATCAAAACAAGACAGCTCTGAATATTCTCGGCACTGTGTCAGCTATCTAGGGGCAGGCAGTCATTTATGATATATTAAGATAATACCAAAAATTAATAGTCTCTGTGGATTAAATTAAGCAGACCTCTGTGGATTGCATCTTAAGTGAAAACAAGTTGCTATTTCTGTATGTTTTACACAGCCCCGTTCCCCTTAGAAATCTTTATTTTGCATGTGATCTCCACCAAACACCTGTAAAAAAAAAAAAGGTGTTCTACCCACTTCAGGCCTATCTGATGAAAAAGCTAATTCACAAGGGGTGAGGGGCAGTCACAGACAGTATGGCGGGGCTTAGAAGCATATGGCTTCCTCACTTAATATTGCTGCACAGTTGTTCCACACCATATTCCCTTAAATGGGCATTAGCTCTGTAGCCAAATTAGCAGACTATAAAACAAATGAAAATAGAGGCATTTTTTGCTGTTACAAAACTCCCCTCCCCTCCAAAATCGTGAGACATGACTTAATGGTGTCTATCAGGTGTGTTTGTGTGTATGCAGTGTGTTGCATATAAAAATAATATTATATGCTTTAATCTTTACTTCATCAGTCTGTAGAGACACCATCTGAATTTTCTGAATGATGGGAGAGATCGGTTACCGTTAGGATCTCCTTCTGCCCCTTTCTGCTGAACAGAGGAGGTTAAAAATTAAAAAAAATCATATTCTCCTCTTTTGTTAACTTCCTAGTAATGTATGTTTTTTCCCTTAGAAGCTGAGTATAGATTTCAATACCAAATATATGTATCTATTAGGGTAAATTCATGTAGGTCAACTATAAAAGTAAATCATTAAGTAGCATTCTTGTGACTTGTTTCTCCCTAATCAATGACAGGGATAAGAGTGCTTCACTCCAGCAACTTTGTTTTACTAGTGAATTATTTGAATACTGCCAGGAGTTCCCCATGTTGAATATATTTTCATTTTTTCTCCTTTATGCAGTTCTTATTCTTTTCTTATACACTGATCCTTAACATTAGAATTTTTGAGTCAAAGTCTTTCTAATTACCTAATCTGGCCCTCTTGAAAGTGAAAGTGAAGTCGCTCAGTCATCTCCGACTCTTTGCGACCCCACGGACTGACTGTAGCCTACCAGGCTCTTCCGTCCATGGGATTTTCCAGGCAAGAATACTGGAGTGGGTTGCCATTTCCTTCTGCAAGGGATCTTCCCTACCCAGGGATTGAACCCAGGTCTCCTATATTGTAGGCAGACACTTTACCATCTGAGCCACCAGGGGCCCTCTTATTTGATGAGAAAATAGACCCAGAGAAGCCAGAGAACTTGCTTAAAGTCACATAGTCAGCTAGTTCATGACAGACTTTTGTTCTGGCCTCTTGGCTGTCATCTTCACTCTATAATACATTGCTGCTTCCAATAATTGTATAATTATTGATATCCCCAAAGCAAGGAAAAGCAATTGTAAGTTTTCTTTCCAAAAGAAATGATTTGTTCTTAGCCATCCATTCTCTCACTGGTGAGAAAAATGCATAAATTTGCAAGATGGCGGGCCACTAATATGGCAAAGGCCTTTTCTTTGTATGACAACCAACTGACCCTTAAATGAATTGAACCTATGACCCCCTTCTCATTAGCTCCAAAAAAGCTAACCAGCCCAGAAACAATTGTTACAAGCAAGCTACAACACAAATCTACCATGTTATTCCTGTGGGATTAATTAGAGAGCTAAAACAATGCTTTATCACTGAAAGACATACAAAATCATATTGTTATGTTCTTCTGGCTTGTGAACCTCTTGAAATTTTATGCAAAATTTTATGTAAGAGCAAATATACATTGCTCTGGGGAGAGGGTTCCAAGTTTCCCTAAGATTTTCACAATATGTGTGTATGATCCAAAATAGGTTAAAAACAATTGTTCATGCTCCAGTGAGTTGTGCTTATGTCATCCCTGGTGTTGGTATTCTACCAAAAACACAAGAACAGCATTATGCTTCGTTAAACTGGAGGAATATATTATTTCCATTTTTTTCCTTGAGGAGAAAAGAAGGAATAGAAAGTAAATATACACACGTGACCCTTAAAATTAGCACTGAATCAGTAAAGATTAATTTGGGATATTAAGAAAATTTAGTTAATGCTAGTTTGAGTCGAGATGGACATCACCCAGGTCTTGAGTTCTGACTTTTGTACACAGGAGAAAAATAATTCTGCAGCCTGGAGTGTGGGGAACGTGATGGTATCCAGGATAGGGAGGGTAGATCAGGCAAAGAATAAAATACTCAAATACTTGACAGCATCTTTAACTTACTTAGATGCTATACATATATATATATATATATGAATTGTGAGTAGGACCTTTCTAGTCATCAGGGGGTTAAAACACTATAAAGAAACTTGCATATGTACTTTGTTATCCAAGAGACAGACAGAGAGATGTCGTTCTACTGATATATTACATAAATCATGGTGCCAGCCAGAAAAACAACAGATGACCAATTTGTACAAAGCATTTTTTCCTTATGTTACATTTATTTAAAATACATTAAATCGTTGTGCTAAAATTGAGGCAGCTGGCAGTCCAGGCAACCTTATAAGATTGTGTTTTCTGGAGCCAGGCCCATTCATTTGGAAAGGTGGATTCATTGGGCCAGTATATTTGCTTAGTCATATGCCAAGCCTTTGGGGGAGCACAGGTAGTTCAGAATTTACCATGCATTCCTTTTTTTTTTTTTTTTTTGCTCTTATCAGAAATCTCCTAACAAATGGAAGTCAGATGGTTGATACCCATTTACTCCCAAGTGAAGTCACTAATTAATGGTAACGAGGCTCAACCCAAAGAAAGACTCAAATGGGATGGAATCTGAACAATCTGGCCATATTCCAGGGTCCTCTCATCTCCTATTTCATGTTTGTTGGCATTGATGTGATGACTAGTTGACCTTAGGAATAAAAGTAAAATCTGAGTTGAGTAGGTTTATGTAAACTGATTAAAGCATGGGCAATGTTTTAGGAATTTTAAGGTTTTCTTCTGCTAGCTTTCGTCAGATTCTTAATGGGACTGATAACCCTCTCAAAAGTGTAAGAACCACTGGTAAGGGTTTTATATATGTTCAGCTAAGTCAGCTTGCAATAACTGTTGTCAGTAACATTCAAAGCTAATACTGGATAAATCAGAACCAGAGGAAGTACTGCATTTGAAGTGGTCCAGTCTCACATTTCAGAAGCTTCTTTAGTGACAGCTTAATCTCTAGGGATGCAGTGCTCTTAGAGGGTTGTGGTAGTGTGCATACCTACCTAAAGTGGTCATTTGAATTTGAAGATGTTACTTTCAACAAATTTTTCTTCCCTGTTGGCCAATAATCTGAAGATGAAAGAGATTTCTTCAAGAAGCTGTCTTAAAAATTGAAGTCACCCTAAGTGATTTGTATTTGAATTCAACAACTGTTTTTGTGTCACTACTGTATTCACAACATGGTAGAAATGTATTTGGTAAATTTTTAAGGACTTAACTTTTTTTTTTTCCTTAGGATACTGAATTAGAGCATAAGAAAGAAATACAAAACCAAATCTGTTCTCAGTTTGTAGTTGTCATGAAGAGATTTGTATTTTGGGGAGCCATGCAAACAAAGAGCAGTTTCCAACCTTGAGTTGTACCCAGTTGAGTGTCTGAATATTTGATGTAGACATGACGGCCATGACTGGTTAGAAAAAGGAGAGGTTTTGAAAGATTGCTTGCTTAAAGAGGTAACTGGGAAGTCTCTGTACAGGAGAGGGATGGAAGAGGTAGGAGCTGAAATAGGTTCTAAACTGTAGAGAAGATTTAGATGCGTAGAATTGGGGAGCTTTTGATGGTGTTGATTGGCAGCGAGATCGTACCACCACTATTAGAGTGATGATAAGGCAAATTTTGTTTGTGAGTCCTTAAAATAGGTAAGTGGCTTCCCACACTGGAGATGGACTGAAAAAAAAATGATATAAGACAAATGAATTTAATTTTTTTCTTTTAAAACTAAGGCTATGCTACAAAGTAATGCAGCCAGCCTTGAGGAACTGAAAATGTTTCCACCAAGAGTGAGCCCTGAAAAGGGCAGAAGTCAAGTGCTTTTCAGAGTTGTTTTAGAACTAGCTTCACTTCAGTGCTAGAATCCAGTTAAGCAGAATGTATTCATGAGAGAGAGAGTACCCGAGATTGGGAACCCAAAACAAGAAGAGTTTCCCAATAAATAACTTTGATTGACTTTTAAAAGGTTGAGAAACGCTGAAATTTCACCTCAACTAACAGATATATTATTTATATACTATAAATTAGACTTACTACAATATATACACAGAAAAATTAAAGTATGGTAGGATATAGTAGGGCATGTGCCAATAGAATACCTCCAAATTAGTAACCAAGAACCTTGTGAAAGATAAGCCATTAGAGTCTGAATCTTTAACTGATTTCAAATCATGTCTAACCATTTTTTCCCCACTTGAATGTATAATTATCTTGAATGTTTTAGTGGCAAAATGAAAAGAATTAGGTAGAATTATGCGAAGAGTTGACTCATTGGAAAAAACTTTGATGCTGGGAGGGATTGGGGGCAGGAGGAGAAGGGGACGACAGAGGATGAGATGGCTGGATGGCATCACTGACTCGATGGACGTGAATCTGAGTGAACTCAGGGAGTTGGTGATGGACAGGGAGGCCTGGCGTGCTGTAATTCATGGGATCGCAAAGAGTCAGACATGACTGAGCGACTGAACTGAACTGAAGTCTCTACAAAATGGTCAAAATCAGAACTGTAACTAAGTTTATAACAAGTCAAGGCTACAATTTTTCTAGTAGTCATGTATGGATGTGAGAGTTGGACTATAAAGAAAGCTGAGCACCGAAGAATTGATGCTTTTGAATGGTGGTGTTGGAGAAGACTCTTGAGAGTCTCTTGGACTGCAAGGAGGTCCAACCAGTCCTTCCTAAAGGAAATCATTCCTGGGTGTTCATTGGAAGGACTGATGTTGAAGCTGAAACTCCAGTACTTTGGCCACCTGATGAGAAGAGCTGACTCATTTGAAAAGACCCTGATGCTGGGAGGGATTGGGGGCAGGAGGAGAAGGCGACAACAGAGGATGAGATGGTGAGATGGCATTACTGACTCAATAGACATGAGTTTGGGTGGACTCCGGGAGTTGGTGATGGACAGGGAGGCCTGGCGTGCTGCAGTTCATGGGGTCGCAAAGAGTCGGACATGACTAAGTGACTGAACTGAACTAAGTTTGAGTCTCCGTTTACTGTAGCATAACTTTCTTTTTCTTCCCCCTTCCTCCTCCCTCTCCTCTACTCCTTCCTCTTCTGATTTTTTCTAATAATGAGTTAGAATTTGAATTCTTGAATTATCAGCAATAGTTTTCTCATGCAAGGGGACTATATCTTTTTGCATTTCAGCAGGCTGTAAAAATTTAAGCAATTTTTGATAAAATCATTGATCATCCTCTCTGGATGCATGAAGCATGGTCAAAGAAAACTGGAATGTAGAGGTTCAGTGTTCAGGCTGTGGAGTCAAAAGAACTTGAAGTTGAAACCTGGCCTATATACTTGCATGCCATGGTCAGATTACTGAAATGCTTGGAGTCCCAGTTTCCTCATCTAAGTGTGTATAATAATACCTCATAGATTTGTTGCAAGTATGAAATGAGATAATATATGCAAGGCACTTCACACAGTTCTTGAAACATAAAAAACCTGTAGTACACTGTAGCTTTTGATACAGCACTCACATCTGACTTCAGGCTTGGCTCTTCAGTTGTGTCTATTGTATCAGCCTGGCCAGTGGGCCATCACTTTCACATTAACAAGTTATATACTAGAATTTAGGAAATAGATCCTATTTGGTTATTGACTGCATCCTTGAGAAATCGTTATGTAAAATGTAGACTCAGCCTTGCTCTGCACCTTATCTCCTTTAGAATCCTTCTCCCGTTCCTACTCTTCAGCAGGGAGCAACTTAGTCTTGCTGAAATGGTAGAGATATTACAGAACTCCTGAATGAGAAATCCTTCAAACTGGTTAGCATGCACTTTTCATAGCTATTTTTTCCTTGACAATCTTAATGCATGTTTTTATTATATGGAATCCATGTTCTAAATGCTGATTAACTAGTCTGGAGATCAAGTAATTCTCTTAGGTGTAGAAGATACATCTTTTTAAGAAGTCATGTAATAAAGATCTACAAAATAGACTAAAACAGCTTCTCTCCTGTGGGCAGAATATGCCTTACCTTGTGGAAAATCAGCTCAGCTCAGCTTGGTGAACTGATAATATGCAGATAATATGCATTGACATAAAAGCTAAATAGAGTTCACAGAAATTGAGAACTTTCTGATATTTGAGGAAGATAATGCATTTGTGAGCTTTAGAAATGGTAGTCTGCATGTATGTTTATTTGACAATCTGAAATGTTTCCAAGAGGCCATTAGGGCCTTTCAGATAGATAATGCACAGAATGAAATTTGCAGTTTTGCCCAAACACCTTTAGAGGACTTGACATTCTCCAATGTCTTTACCATTATAGTCTAAAGTGTCAATTCTTGTTCACACCCTAGATTTTTTTCACTCATTACCTCTCCATTTCAGTTTTGTTTTCTATTCATACTCTCTAATGCAGAACTATTTGCTTTTCAAATGATCCTACAAAAAAGCAAGCATCTTTATAGCTATGCTTTGGTGGTGACACTGGCTGAAAAAAAGCAAGGGATTTTGAAACGGGAGCCAAAATATCTTGGCACTTCAGCTGTACGTAAGGGACTAAAATCCTTGACCTGTCCTTAATGTGCCTCATTGTGATCAGCGACGGTGGCCAAAACATTGTGTAAACTCACTCCCTGTTCTAGAAACATGGGATCTTGGTTCAGAACTTAGGTTTCATTGCTTGCCATGGGTATACGTGCATATTTTCTTGGAAAGTGGCTTTGGAAACAGAAGCAGTCCTCAGGCTTTTCTCTGGTCACTTTGGTGGGGGACTGTTTTAGAAAACCAGCTGAAACCTGGAGGCATGCAGCTGATTTTGTCCTTCCTTGAGCCTTTTTCACTGCCTGTCTTTAGCATCTTCGCTTCATTGCCCGCGTGTCACCTGTGCTTAGCCATGAGGTGATATATCCTCTTCCATTCCAAAAACATTGATCTAAGTCTCCCTCCTTCCATTTTTTAATAAATCTTTGTGAAGCAATATAACACTCCAGGTCAGTCCTGTCGTGCTGTTCTGGCCTCGCCGGAGTGGCTGCTGCAGAGCATGGGAACTTGCTGGCACAATATTGCAAAGTGACTCTGTGGGGGCTGGACGACTTCCAGCCAGCAGTGAACCACGGCCAAGAAACGCCAATATGGATAATGCAAACAAGAGAGATTTGGGGCACATTTCGATTTAACCATCTGATTTAATTGACAGAATAAATGCACCTGTCAACGGGTAATATTCTTGTGATTAGTTTTGGCTGTGATGATGAGATGATGTTAAAAGAATGTCAGAACAACCTGTCCTGGGACTCTTACAGGCAGTTCGGAGCTAGGGAAGGTCAGTTTTTAGCTAGTTCAAAGAAGCAGGATTATCCTCATGTAATGTGAGGGTATTTTATGGAGACGGTGAATGTTTTATTTGATATTTTCCCTCTGTGTTTAGCCTTCACCACAAATCAGACCAAGTAGGGGATAGAGGCACACAGAAGTAATTGGCTTTTGAATCATTCTGTGTGGCTACTGGGGGGTAGTCCTCATTTGGAAATAGAAGACTCTGGTTGTTAACCCTAAGACTACATTCAAGTGTCTTTCTTTTTCCCCAAATTGTGGTTCTTTTGCTACTACAGTAAGCTATTTACATAGAATTGCAGTGGGGTGAAGATTCAAGGAAACATCTAAGTCCTGTTTTCTTCACCTAGGACGAGTATTTAATTAATACTCACTTGTTCCTTCATTAACTGTTTGCAACCCAACCCTCGCCTCCTCTCTGGAAATTGTGCTTGTTTAGACATTGCTAATGACTGAATAAGTGACTCTAATACCCTTCTCTTGACTCTGTCTGATCTGCTTTCTGGGCTGTTTAACACTGTTGTCCTCTTTTAACCTTTCATTTCCCTTGGCTTTCTGGGTTGAGCTCAGATCTCTTCTTCTAGGTCTCCTCCACTGGCCACTCATTCTTTATCTACTGTCTGTGCGGCCATTATCCAAACTCTTAGGTCTGGACACCTTCTATTTTCTCACCTCATTTTTCCTTTTGACGATGCCCCCCATGCCTATGGTGTTCCTCCTCATCCTTCCACAGATGCCTCCTAAATTTACATTCTAGAACAAAGTCTATACCTGACTCTCGGTCCCATAATGAGTTGCCAGCAGGATGCAGCCCAAACTGACTAAATTGTTCTGACTTTTCCATTTCTATTGTTAAACATTATCCCTGTTATACCTACAGTCTCTAAATTGTGAAGCAAACCTTTTTGGAATGGA
Source organism: Ovis canadensis (assembly GCF_042477335.2). Classification (NCBI taxonomy): domain Eukaryota; kingdom Metazoa; phylum Chordata; class Mammalia; order Artiodactyla; family Bovidae; genus Ovis; species Ovis canadensis. The sequence continues at coordinate 66,375,995 of NC_091247.1, forward strand.
AATCCCCTTGAGTATCTGATGAAGGCTGTGGAGTTTCTCAGCATTTGTACAAACAAAATCCAAAGGTGGTTCCTAAACCCTTTGAATTCTATCCTTTAGCATTTTGAGGAATTACTATCTTTGGATTAATAACACTTCTCTGAGCATCTTTGATTCCTTTTGTTATTCCCCTGCATCCAACCAGTGACCAAGTCTTGTAGGAGAGTGTTTCTCACAAGCTGGACTGTCAACCAAGAATCACTTGGCTTGTCTCAACCTTCCCTCCCTGAATCATAATCTGTTTGGATGAGGAAAGGAAATGTGCTGTTTAAAATAGACACAACCTAGTCTAATATCCACTGCTGTCTAGTGTCTTTTCTGCACACTTTCCTTCCACTCTTTCCTGTATGTTCTCATTGCCAGCACCCTGCTGCCACTTTCATTTCTTTTCAGCTGGGATGTGGTAATCATTGCTACCACTACTGATTGCCTACTTAATGACAAGTGCTTTTCATGCTCTTGTGTACATATCTCATTTAATGATCACACGGTCTGTAAGCAATATTAACTTATCCTGTAGGGGTAGAAACTCAGCCTAAGAAAGGTCAAGGAAGGTGTTCAAAGTTGCACAGCTAATAAGTGGTTGTGCTGCCATTCAAATCCAGAGTTATCAAGTTCTAAACTTTGGATGCCTCTCCAGGGCACCCCACTGCTCCTCACTGCTGTGGCCTCTCTTCTTTTTATCTGTCTCTGTGTAATTAATTAGTTGATTTATTTTACTGAAGACAATTTCTTCAGTAAACTTATTTAATAAATTATATCACCTCACAGTGTATTTGTCTGTCTTTCTGTTAGACCACAAGATCCTTAAATTCATGGACTGTATCTGCCCTAATGTGGAGAAGGAACCCAACTAATTTTGAAAGAAATAGTATCTTTACCTTATGAGAAAACCTTAGTGATCTCATATTAGTGAGTCATTTAAGTTTCCATGTTAGATTTGACCCCTCTTTTCCTTATCTAACATTTCCAACTCAATGGACATGAATTTGAGCAAACTCCAGGAGATGGTGAAGAACAGGGAAGCCTGGCATGCTGCAGTCCACTGGGTCACAGAGAGTCAGACACAACTGAGAGATCTCACAACAACATTTCCTATATTATAGTCAAGTTTATTTCCCCAAATATGCTCTTTGCTTATTCAACTTTCTTCCTTTTTTCCTTTGCTATTCTCTTGGTCTAAGAATTCTTCTGCTCCATTTTGTTTTATTAAATATTACTGGTCTTTCAGGCCTTAGCACAGATTTCACGTTTCTGTGAAGGATTTCCTATTCAAAATCTGATTTATTTTTCAGAACCATTATAGAACTTTGTATCATCTTGAAGCTACTAGTTTTATTTATACTATATACGGTTGTATACATATATAATTTGACTTGCTGCTGCTAAGTCGCTTCAGCCACGTCCAACTCTGTGCGACCCCATGGTGGCAGCCCACCAGGCTCCCCCGTCCCTGGGGTTCTCCAGGCAAGAACACTGGAGTGGGTTGCCATTTCTTTCACTTTCATGAAAGTGAAAAGTGAAAGTGAAGTCGCTCAGTCGTGTCCGACTCTTAGTGACCCCATGGACTGCAGCCTACCAGGCTCCTCCGTCCATGGGAGTTTCCAGGCAAGAGTACTGGAGTGGGTTGCCAGTGCCTTCTCCATAATTTGACCTATTAGATTCTAAATATATTAATAACAGTGTATTATTTTATTCATTTTTAGAATTTTTATGTGTCTACATGTTATGCATGTGGAAGATACATAACAACTTATTGAATATGTCACTTGTTAAAAGTTCAGAGTGGGAAAATTTGATGAAATGGTATGTGCATAAAACATTACATTTAAAAGGATTAGAAATATATTTTCTACCAAGTAACCTTATGACTCTTAATATTATGCCTAGTTCTTAGATGAGAGATCAGCTAAAGAAATTTTAGAGAAGACCTCTTCGTGATGCAGAGTGGAATGGATATCGAAAATCTCTTTCAACATGGTATTTTTGATCCCCTAAGTAATGCCCTGCTGGCTAAGCCCAATTATTAAGTCCCAATAATCAAGAGCAACTTGGTTGGTTGCTAAGTTGTGACCCCACGGACTACAGCATACCAGGCTCCTGTCCTCCACCATCTCCTGGAGTTTGCTCAAATTCATGTCCATTGAGTTAGTGATGCTGTCTGACTATTTTATCCTCTGTTGCACTCTTCTCCTTTTGCTTTCAATCTTTCCTAGCATTGGGTTCTTTTCCAGTGAGTCAGTTCTTCACATCACATGGCTGAAGTATTGGAGCTTCAGCTTCAGCATCTGTCCTTCCAATGAATATTCAGGGTTGATTTCCTTTAGGATTGACTGGCTTGATTTCCTTGCTGTCCAAGGGACTCTCAGGAGTCTTATTCAGGTGCTGCTGCTGCTAAGTCGCTTCAGTTGTGTCCAACTCTGTACGACCCCATAGATGGCAGCCTACCAGGCTCTGCCGTCCCTGGGATTCTCCAGGCAAGAACACTGGAGTGGGTTGCCATTTCCTTCTCCAATGCGTGAAAGTGAAAAGTGAAAGTGAAGTTGCTCAGTTGTGTCTGACTCTTCGAGACCCCATGGACTGTAGCCCACCAGGCTCCTCCATCCATGGAATTTTCCAGGCAAGAGTAGTAGAGTGGGTTGCCATTGCCTTCTCCAGTCTTATTCAGCATCACAATTCAAAACAATCAATTCTTCAGTGCTCAGCCTTCTTTATAGTCCCAACTCTCACATTCATACATGACTACTGGAAAAACCATAGCTTTGACTAGATGGGCCTTTGTTGGCAAAGTGGTATCTCTGCTTTATAAAACACTGTCTAGGTTTATTACACCTTTCCTTCCAAGGAGCAGGCATCTTTTAATTTCATGGCTGAAATCACCATCTGCAGTGATTTTGGAATCAAAGAAAAGAAAATCTGTCACTGCTTCTACTTTACCCTCATTTGCCATAAAATAATGGGACCAGATGCCATGAACTTAATTTTTTGAATGTTGAGCTTTAATCCAACTTTTCACTGTCTTCTTTGACCCTCATCAAGAGGCTCTTTAGTTCCTCTTTACTTTCTGCCATTAGAGCGGTATCATCTGTATATTTGAGGTTGTTGCTATATCTCCTGGCGGTCTTGATTCCAGCTTGTATTTTACCCAGCCTGGTATTTTTCATGATGTACTCTGCACATAAGTTAAATAAGCAGGGTGACAATATACAGCCTTGACACCCTCCTTTTCCAATTTGGAACTAGTCAGTTTTTCCATGTCCAATTCTAACCGTTGCTTCTTGACCTGCATACAGGTTTCTTAGGAGGCAGTAATGTGGTTGGATATTCCTATCTCATTAAGAATTTTCCACGGTTTGTTGTAATCCATACAGTCAAAGGTTTTAGCATAGTCAGTGAAGCAGTAGTTTTTCTGGAATTCTCTTGCTTTGCCTATGATCCAACGGATATCGGCAGTTCGATCTCTGGTTCCTCTGCCTTTTCTAAATTCAGCTTGAATCTCTGGAAGTTATAAGTTTATATACTGTTGAAGTCTAGCTTGAAGGATTTTAAGCATTACCTTGCTAGCATGTGAAATGAGTGCAGTTGTCCAGTGGTTTGCACATTCTTTGGCATTGCCTTTCTTTGGGATTGAAATGAAAACTGATATTTTCCAGTCCTGTGGCCACTGCTGAATTTTCCAAATTTGTTGATGTATTGAGTACAGCACTTTCACAGCGTCATCCATCACTTCTACTAGATTTGTTTGTAGAGATGCTTCCTAAGGCCCACTTGATCTCACATTCCAGAATGTCCAGCTCTAGGTGAGTGACCACACCATCATGGTTATCTGGGTCATAGCAATTTTTTGTGTGGTTCTTCTGTGTATTCTTGCCACCTCTTCTTAATCTCTTCTGCTTCTGTTTCTGTCATTTATCATGCCCATCCTTGCATGAAATATTCCCTTGATATCTCCAATTTTCTTTAAGAGATCTCTAGTCTTACCTTGTCTTACAGATCTACAAGCTTGGTATATTTAAACTTTTGACTAATGACCAGTTTCCCAGTATCCTATGCTTTAAAATAACTTTGGTTTCATGGTTCACCAACAAGCTTACAGGTAAATCAACATGGATAATGTGGGGGGACTTCAAGTCCCATACATCTGTGTTTTCTTGAATCTGGACTGTTGACTGTGGTGACTTGAAATGGTTTTGCATCTCGGGCCCCAGAGTGAAAGATAAGTTAGTATAAGACATGCTTTAGCAAAAGAAAAGGGACAATAAACTAGCAATCTAAGAAGCATAAGTAATCACTTAGGTTCCCTTGAATTCAAATGGCCACCTTTCGATAAAGTAACTAAACACTGAAACTTCCTCACCAAGCCATAGAGATGAAGTCTGTTGGATTAACCTGGCAAGATATTGGATGACACTGCTACTTCACCAACTTGCAATTGAAAGTGAATTTATCTGTTTTTAAATAGGGTATTAAATAATGGAACTTCTCTAAAGGGAACTCTCCTGCACTGGTGGTGTGAGTATAAACTGATATCAGGGATATATACAATTATGACTGATTTGCATTGTTGTATGGCAGAACAGTATGGAGAACAGTATGGAGATTTATTTAAAAACTCAGAATGTATCTACCATATGACCCAGCAAGTCCATTACTGTGCATATACCCTGGGAAAACCATAATTCTAAAAGAGTTATTTATTCCAGTGTTCACTGAAGCAGTATTTATAGCCAGGGCACAGAAGCCACCTAGATATTCATTGACAGATGAATGGATAAAACCATTGTGGTATATATATGCAATGGAATATTACTCAGCCTTAAAAAGGAAGGCATTCGAGTCAGTTGTAGTGTGGTGAATGAACCAAGAGCTTCTTATAAGGAGTGAAGTAAATCATAAAGAGAAAAAGAAGCATCATATATTAATGCATATACATAGAATCTAGAAAAATGGTACTGACGAACCTAGTAGAGTAGAGAATGGACTCGTGAATTCAGTGGAAGAAGGTCAGGGTGGGTTGAATTGAGAAAATAGCATGGACATATATACACTACCATGTGTGAAACAGATAGTGGGAAGTTGCTAAATAACGCAGGAAACCCAGCCTGGTGCTCTGTGATGACCTAGGGGGGCTGGTAGGGAAGGGAGGCTCAACAGGGAAGGGATATATACAATTATGACTGATTTGCATTGTTGTATGGCAGAAACCAACATTAGAGTGTAAAGCAGTTTTACACCAATTATATATATATATATTTAATTGGTGGAAAATGTGTATACACACACACACACACACACATATACACAAAAATAATTTAAAAGAATGGGAATTCTCTAATGACAGGTTCAGAGTTTTAACATACTGCTAAACAAAGGTTGGACAAAACCAGGGCTAATTTCAGTTGTTCTTGGTAGCAGTAAGGTTTAAGCATTATGCTGCAGTCATTGAAACCAGTTATTCTAATAGAGGACATTAGAGCAGAAAGGCAGAGAGTGACTGAGTCCAAGCACGTCTTACAGTTGCCACACTCTCCAACACTGTTCTAACACAACTAGGTGAAGTGTGGAGACTTAGTCAGAGCTGGAGGACTGATTATTCACAATTTCACCGATTGACAAATTTACACGAGAGAGCACAAGTGGAAGCAATAGTATGGGAAAGCCTTGAGAACATAGATGACATTTGTATTAATATATTACTTTCATAGTTATTAGCACAGAGGCTTCTTTTTCTTCTGGATTATTCAGATGAAGGTGATAATCTAGGTTTGGTACATTTTTTGGTACATTTACATTTTCTGTAAGGGACATTATCCTGTAAATACTTTAGGCTTTGTGGGCCACATGCAGTCTCTGCCTTCTCTTTTTTCTTTTCTTCCTCCTGCTCATCTTTCTCTTCCTCCATATTTTTCTCCTTCCTCTTTAAGAGTATGAAAACCATTAACCATTCTTAATTCACAGGCTGGATTTAGCCTGTGAACCATAGTTTCCTGACCCCTGTCTGAGGCAATCGAATATATAGTAAGCGAACAGTTTCCATACCAATTTGAATCAATTTATAATGCTCACAGAATTGTATCTCCTAAACTTATGTCAGTCAACATTTATTTTTATTTTTAATTACTGTTTAAAATCTAAAAAAATCCTTTATCGTAAGTAATAGGAGTTAGTTTTTATGTGCATGCTTAGTCACTCTAGTTGTATCCAACTCTTTGCAACCCTGTGGATGGTAACCTGCCAGTCTCCTCTCTTCATGGGATTCTCCAGGCAAGAATACCCAGTGGATTGCCATGCCCCCCTCCAAGGAATTTTCCTGACCCGGGGATCAAATCCACATTTCTTATGTCTCCTACATAGGCTGGCGAGTATTTACCACTTGTGCCACCTGCAAAGCCCAATTTTTATGTATTAAGATATACTTATAGAAAATAATTTAGCTTGGGTTAAATGATTTAACGCAAGTGGTAAGCACTGTAAATATTAAAAAATTCCTTTTGTAGACAGGAGAATGGGTTCCAAAATGAAGTTTACTTTAATTGAAGAGGTAGAGACATATTCTCATATTTGGTGTATTAATTCATCATGGTCATAAGAATAATTCCACATGCAACTGTGCTGTGGCTGCCTTGCTTAGTCTTTATGTGTTTTCAAGGTCAAAGTCATAGGTGTCCTTTCCATATTTCTATCCTTGACCATCTTCCTCATCTCTATTTGGTATACCATAGAGTTCTCTGTTAAAATTATTTTGCATGGTACTCATGCATAAACCATGAATGCTGAAGTGTAAAGCTGGTTTTTTATTTGATTCCTGAAATCACTGAGACAGTAGAGTAAGTCAGTAGATACTGATTAATTTTCTTGCATACTTTAGTTCAGATTATTCAGATATTAAGTATAGAGAGCAAAGAATAGGTTAAAAATATATTCTTCAAATAGTTAATACATATCAGCCTTCTTATCAGTAGAGTTTGAAAAATGAGAGGTGAAGAACTAATAGATAAAATAAGGGGTTGAATTCATTACAAAAATAATGGGAGAGTGTGGAAATATGATTTGATAGTTTCCCCTATAGGACTGTTACAACCTCGAAAACAGTTTTCCCCTGCCAATATCCTTACTGCAGCAATACATCAGAGGAGACCTTGCCAGCCTATCAGATAATATACATTTTGAAATGTACTATAAGTATGATGGGAATAGCTATTTTGAATTAGCTGCAGAACTAATTATTCATATTTGAATGTGATTATCTCAAAATCACTGTAAAGGCTCTTCTTTCCTCAAATATTCATTGATTGTGAAGATACAGTGATTCAGCTATGTTTCGAACTGAGTAGAGACCACTACCCCAGCCCTGAATTTATTTCATTTGACTTTATATCTACTGTTTGTGATACTTATTCATGAGAATTTTGTTTTTACACTAGATACTTTTCCCATATAGCAAAAAAAAAAAAAGATGAAACTTTTATAAACAATTATGTACTACTAAGCAGAGAAGGCAATGACGACCCACTCCAGTACTCTTGCCTAGAAAGCCCCATGGACAGAGGAGCCTGGTGGGCTATGGTCCATGGGGTCGCTAGGAGTCAAACACGACTCAGCGACTTCACTTTCATTTTTCACTTTCATGCATTGGAGAAGGAAATGGCAACCCACTCCAGTGTTCTTGCCTGGAGAATCCCAGGGACGGGGGAGCCTGGTGGGCTTCCATTTGTGGGGTTGTACAGAGTCGGACACTACTAAAGTGACTTAGCATGAAGCAGTAAGGTAGAGCTGTTTCTAATTATTCATGTAGAGCAGTTGTTAGGGTTAGACAGACAGAAGGAGGATGGGACATGGCAAAGAGTAGTTTTGAGAGTTATTTCCTTAGCTCTAGATTAGTGTACTTGGGACCAAATTTTCACTGGGGCCAATGTTTGCATGGCTTTAGTTTTAAGTAAAGGAAGAAAAAAAAAATGGGCCTTATTTTCCAATTTTTATAGACAAGTTTATTCCAGCCCCTTGTTTACCTTGTTCTTGACATAACACACCACGCATCTGTGGCCTATTTCCGGGGCATTCTGATATGACACCTGCAAGTTAGCTTTCAAGGGCGTTAAACTTGCTATTCAAGTAATATTTTTACATTTTCATAGAGGAGTCATAAGAACCAGGATCCTTTCAAAATGAAGAAGATGAAAATACAAGAGAAAATGTACATGTTGATATTTTTGAACATATATGTACAAAAACATGCAACCTGCAGACAATACTGCAGAGACTTTTTCCACATATGAGACAGTCCTATGAAAAGTTTGAAAATTTCATATTTTTCAAATTTGCTGGTTCCTAGAATAATGTGTGCTGTGCTCAGCATTGTCTGACTCTTTGTGACCCCGTGGACTGTAGCCTGCTAGGCTCCTCTGACCATGGGATTCTCCAGGCAAGAATACTGGAGTGGGTTGTCATTTCCTTCTCCAGGGGATCCTCGTGACCCAGGTGTTGAACCCACATCTCTTGTGTCTCCTGCATTGGCAGATGGACTCTTTACCACTAATGCCACCTGGGAATCCCAATCAAAAAAGAGAGAAAATTTTCTTTAAAATAAACATATACTTTAATTATCCTGGCAGATTGTGCCTCCATTGTTTGGACCACTGTCATGGAGAAAGTTCTCCAGAACTCAGCCGGGCTCCTCGAGTGTGACTTCTGTTTGAAGATAAGAGCAAGTGGAGGAGACAAGGATTCAAGGCGACTCTTCTAGATTTCTCACTGAACCAAGTTCAAGCAGCTCTGGCACCAAAAGAAATGAAAGAACATAGTATGTCCAAATGGATTCCTAGCTTGAAGCTTTCAACTAGGATATGCATCTGCCCTGTTCACCTTCCAGAAAGCTAATCCCAAATCAGTTTATGGGATTAGTGCAGTAAATCCACTAATAGCATTTGAGGCATTTTCATGAGAACTTGCTTCTGCTGGATGTTTTCTCCTATCTTATACCACACAGTAAGGTTCTTACTTTAACTTCTTACAAACGATCAAGAAAGGCGGCTCGGAGCCCTACATGTTAAAGCAGACCTCAGGCCTCTAACTCTGACTTTATAGATTTTAAAAATCAAAACCTGGTCAAACTATACATGATCTTTTAATAGGTACCTGCTTGTCCATGAGGCAAGGGTATACATTCTGCTTTATGTTGTTATTTAAAGGAAATCAACTTTTTTACAAATGTTTAAAAATTCACTCTGAACCGAGTGAGTGGTCTGCTGCTGCTGCTGCTAAGTCGCTTCAGTCGTGTCCGAATCTGTGCGACCCCATCGACGGCAGCTCACCAGGCTCCGCCGTCCCTGGGATTCTCCAGGCAAGAACACTGGAGTGGGTTGCCATTTCCTTCTCCAATGCATGAAAACGAAAAGTGAAAGTGAAGTTGCCCAGTCGTGCCTGACTCTTCATGACCCCATGGACTGCAGCCCACCAGGCTCCTCCATCCATGGGACTGCCCAGGCAACCGAGTGAGTGGTCAGTTTGCCAATATTTGATGTTTTGGCTTGATTTCCAGTTCGTAAAGCAGAGTTAGAGATAACCTAAGTAGTGGAAGGACTTCAGCCTAATAAAGCAGTAAGAATATAGTAGAAGACCATTTCTCATGTCCAGTGTCCTTTTGTTGGTTGCCTTCTTATGATCTCATCTTTACTCATTCGGTGAATGTTAATTGGATAGCAGTGTGTGTCATATTCTGCAGTGTGCACTGAGTCCTTGCCCTTGAGGAGCTCCTCATGACATCACCTGCTTCTTGAGTTGGTGTCAGTTTTAATGCTTCATGAACTCTATAGTCTAAGTCACTTCAGTTGTGTCCAACTCTTTGCGATCCTCTGGACTGTAGGATCCGCCATCCTGGATTCTCCAGGCAAGGATACTGGAGTGGGGTGCCATTTCCTTCTCCATCTCCATAGACTCTTCTAAATTTTGGTAGGAAACTATTTGCTTTGAAATGTATGGCATTTTCCATATATTTTCCAATCATTCCAAAAGATTATTATGTTTGATTTCCATATTTGTCTATAGCATTCTAGTAGTGTTTAACTAATGAAATATCTTTTAGGAATTTACATTCCTGTTTAAATGGTGTTTGTGTGTATACCACTTCTTTAAGCTATACATATTATATCTCTTTTCACATTTCCAACTCTGAGAACAAGGTCATATTCAATTGCTTCAGCTCTCTTTTCTTCCTTCCCTTCTCAATGTTTATTAGAGTTGGGCATGAATAGCACTCTCTGTGTTTCTGTTTTAACATGATGGAGTTTACTCAGGTGATTTTCTTTTTATTTTGAGCTTCTACGCTGTCTAGAATTAATTAGTTCCCCCATAGTAATTTCTGGAAATTTATAATGTTGTTTATCAAGTTTATGAGCAAACTAATTGCTTTAAATCTATTTTGAAATTCGTGTAATTACATCAGTTGTATTGAAGTTTTCTGAATTGAGGACTTTATCAGCTTTTAGGCCATCTTAAAATTTGTTCATTATCTCAAGTGAGAAATTTCCACATTTTATATTACTTTTTGCATAAGATTGAAAAATTGAGAAGTCCAATTTGATGAATTAAAGTTGCATGCTGATCCCCACAACACATCTTGTTGTTGGATGACAGTCTTCCATTAAGGCAAGTGTCCTGTATAAAATTAGCATTGTAACTAATATATAAGACCTTTGTGGGGAAGAAAAAAATTATTACTCATGAAACAGCTTTGAATGAATGAAAATTTATATGATGCTTTGGATGGAAAGTACTAGTATTAAAAAACATAGCCACTTTAGGATGGATAAATAATTGTTATAAGCCTTTAAAATTAAATGTAACTTATAATACATATATGCTAAAATATGCATATATGCTAAAATACACAAATCTTAAAGTATATAGTTCAAAAGATTTTTATAAATTGAGCATATTCATATAATCATCAGATATTTTTGAGATTTCCAATTGTTCAGTGTATGTGTCAACACTTAATATTGCTAATCCTTTTGATTTTAGTTGTTTTCATAGATGTGTGACTTGGATAGGATTGTGTCTTTAATTGACATTTCTCTGATAACTAATTATTATGAATATGCTTTCATTTTCATCTAAGCCAGTTGGACAAATTCTCTTGTACAATACCTTTTTCAGATCTTTTGCCTATTTCTTTATTTTCTGTAATTTTATTGCTTTTTAAAATTGAAATATAGCTGGCAAACAATATTCTGTTAGTTTCAGATGTACTCCATAGTGATTTGACATTTAAATACATTATAAAATGATCACCATGATAAATCTAGTAGCTATGAGTCCCCATACACAGTTATTACAGTGTAATTAACCATATCATTTATGCTGTAATTACATCCCTATAACTATTTATTTTGTAACTGGAAATTTGTACCTCTTAATTCCCTGTAACTATTTTGCCCAAGCCCACCCATCTCCCCTCGGGCAACTACCCTTTATTCCTCTGTATTTATGAGTCTGTTTTCATTTTGTTTTTGTTTAAGATTCCATAGGCAAGTGAGATCACATAATATTTATCTTTCTGCTTATTTCATCTAGCATAATACCCTCTAGGTCCATGCATATTGTCATAAATGGCAAAGTTTCATTTATTTTATGGCTGAGTAATATTTCATTGCACATATAGTCCATATCTCTATCCATTCATCTGTCAGCAAACACTTAGATTACTTCCATAGCTTGGCTGTTGCAAATAATGCTCAGTCAAAATAGAGGTGCATGTTTCTTTTTGAACTTGTGTTTTTATTTTCTTTGGGTTAATAACCAGAAGTGAAATTGCTGGATGATATGGTAGTTATATTTTAATTTTTTGAGGAAACTTCATCTTGTTTTCCATAGTGAATGCACCAACTTACACAGTATTACCAGCAGTGCACATGGGTTTCCATTTCTCCATGTCTTTGCCCAGATTTATTTGTTGTCTTTTTGATGATAGCTATTCTGGAAGACATGAGGTGATATCTCATCATGGTTTTGATTTTCATTTTCCTGTAAATTAGTGATGTTGAGCTTCTTTTTCTGTGTCTTTTTTCTATTTATCTTCTTAGAAAAAAGTTCATTTAGCTTCTATGCCTTATTTTTAATCAGATTCATAGTTATGTGGTTTCCTTATATGTTTTATATATTAACCCTTTATCAGGATCATTTGCAAGTATCTTGTTCAGTACAGTAGGCTGACTCTTCATTTTGTTGATGATTTTCTTTTCTGTGCAGAGGTGTTTATTTTGATGAGGTCTCATTTGTTCATTCATGCCTATGGAGACAGATCCAAAAACAATATTTCTAAGAGCAATGCCAAAGAACATACTGCTTACGTTTTTTTTCCCCTAGGGATTTTAAGGTTTCAGGTCATATATTAACATCTTTAATCCATTTTGAGTTTATTTTAATGTATGGTGCAAGAAAGTGGTCCAGGTTCATTCTTTTGCATATAGCTGTCCAGTTTTTTTCACCATTAAAAGAGGCTAGCTTTTCTTCATTGTATATTCTTGCCCCCTTTGTGATAGACTAATTGATCATATAACAATTGAGTTTATTTCTGGGCTCTCTATTCTGTTCCATTGATCTGTGTGTCTGTTTTCATGCCAGTACCATTCTATGTTGATGACTGTTAACTTTGTATTATAGTTTGACACTAGAGAGTGTAGCTTTGTTCTTCTTTCTCAAGATTTCTTTGACTTTGTGGGGTCTTTTGTGGTTCCATACAAATTTTAGGATTGTTTGTTCTGGTTCTGTGACAAATGCTGTTGGTATTTTGATAGGGATTGCAATGAATCTGAAAATTGCCCTGGACTAACATGTATATTTTAATAATATTAATTCTTCTAATCTATGAACATAGTATATCTTCCCATTTGTTTATGTTTTCTTCAATTTCTTTCATTAATATCTTATAATTTTTAGAATATAGGGCTTCTATACTCTTGGTTAGGTTTATTCCTATGCATTTTATTCTTTATGATGCAATTGTGAGAGGATTTTTTTTCTTAATTTCTCTTTCTGATAGCTTGTTGTCAGTATATAAAAAAGCAACAAATTTCTGTATATTAACTTTGTATCCTGAAAACTTACTGAATTCATTTATTAGTTCTAAAGCTTTTGTTTTGATGGAATCTATAAAGTTTTCTAAGCATAATATCACTTCATCTGCAAATAGTGACAATTTTACTTCATTTTCCCATTTAAATTGCTTTTTTTCTTTTCCTTGTCTGCTTGCTGTGGCTAGGACTTAAAATTCTATGTTAATTATAACTGACAAAAGTAGACATCTTCATTCTTCTTCCTGATATTACAGGAAGTATTTTCAGGTTTTCACCACTGAGTATGATATTTGTCAGGTATAGTGTTCATTATGCTGTGGTATTCTTTATACCTACTTTGAAGGTAGTTTTTTTTAATCATAAATTTATGTTGAATTTTGTCAAAAGCTTTTTATGCATTTATTGCAATGATCATATAACTTTTATCTTTCAATTTGTTAAAGTGGTGTACCATATCGACTGATTTCTGGGTACTGAACTATCTTTGTATGCCCAGGGTAAATCCCACTTGATCATGATACATGATTCTTTTAGTATGTTATTGAATTAGATTTGCTAATATTTTGTTGAGAGTTTTTGCATCTCTATTCTTCAGTGATATAGGCCTGTATTTTTCTTTTTTGTGTGTGGTGTCTTTGTCTGGTTTTAGAATCAGAGTGATGTTCAGCTCATAGAATGAGTTTGGAAGAATTTCTTCCTCTTTAATTTTTTGGACTTTTTTGAGGAGAATGGTGGTTAACTTTTCTTTAAATTTGGTAGGATTCACCTATAAGGCTATCTGGTTCTAGACTTTTATTTGCTGAATTTTAAAAATTACCGTTTTAGTTTCGTTACTGGTAATGGGTCTGTTCAGAATTTCTATTTCTTCCTGATTCAGTTTTGGAAGATGGTACACTTCTGGGAATCTATTAATTTCTTCTTAGTAGTCCAATTTGTTGACATATAATTGTTCACAGAAACCTCTTATGATCCTTTATATTTCTGTGGGATCAGTTGTAACTTCTCTTTTATTTCTGAACTTATTCATTTAAGCCATCTCTTTTTTTCTTGATGAATGCGGCTAAAGGTTTATCAGTTGTATTTATTGTTAAAGAAAAACAGCTCTTAGTTTCATTGAATTTTCTATTTTATTTTTTAAGTCTTTATTTTATTTATTTAGGTTCTAATCTTTATTATTTCCTTCGTTCTACTAACTTTGGAATTGGGTTTGTTCTTCTTTTAGTTCCTTTAGGTGTAATGTTAGGTTGTCTCTTTGAGAATTTTCTTGTTTCCTAACGTAGGCCTGTATTTCTATACACCCCCACCTCTTGGAACTGCTTTTTCTTCCTCTGTCTGTGACCTGATCTTTGTGATTGCTGTGATATATTTCAGTTATGAGTCATTAATTTACATTTTAGGTAATTAAGCATATCATTTCCTCTAGATGGATATATTTGCCTTAGAGTTAGCAGACATTTTTCTATTTAATACTTTTTTAATGTAACAGTATAGATTAATGGTTTTTGTAGACTCAACTTGCTCCAGTTGAATATGTTGTCTATATTATCCAAATACTCAGTCTATCAAAAATTGGAAATGAGAAGTCCTTTAAGATGATTTGTTCTTTTGAGCATCAATAGCAAACATATTTGATAACTTCTTTAATACATAAACATAAGATTTTCTAGTCATATCTTGAGTTTTCATATTGATCCATATAATTGATTACTATCCAACTTTGTTATGTTGAAATTGATGTAAGATATCAAAATATGGACACTGGGGTAGACATTATGTTGTTTAACATGAAGATAAACTAAAAACAGTTGCCCAATTTATAGGCCACGCATAAAAATTTTAATTAAATGCAGTGATTTCCCTTTAGTTCTGACTTTGTTTTCTTGTTCTATAAATGTTTTAAAACCATTTTATTTTTGTTTGAGCTATAGCTTTACCTTTGTATCATATACAACATGTGTGTATTAGTTTAATATACTATGCCGCTCAGTTGCTTCGGTTATGTCTGACTCTTTGTAACTATATGGACTGTAGCCTACCAGGCTCCTCTTCCATGGGATTTCCCAGACAAGAATACTGGAGTGGGTTGCCATGCCCTCCTCCATGGGATCTTTCCCCAAAGATTGAACACATCTCCTGCATTATAGGGGCATTCTTTGCCCACTGAGTCACCTGGGAAGCTCTTACTATACCATACCATGCTATATATTACACACAAAACCATGCTTTCAAGTTAAAATATTATTACAACATTTTAAAGCAACTTAAATGTTACAGAAAAGTTGCAAGAAAAATATGAAGAACTTCAATAATGTATTTTACCCAGAGGCCTCATGTAAGTTTTGCCCGTTGTCTCAATAATTTCCTTTGTAGTAGTAGGATCCAGTGTAAAATCATCTGTTGCATCCTATTGCCGTGTTTTCCCT
This sequence comes from Ovis canadensis, assembly GCF_042477335.2. Lineage (NCBI taxonomy): Eukaryota > Metazoa > Chordata > Mammalia > Artiodactyla > Bovidae > Ovis > Ovis canadensis. The sequence continues at coordinate 66,391,530 of NC_091247.1, forward strand.
GTTGCCAAGTTGAAATCTTCTTCAGCTTGGAATAGATCTTCATCCTCTTCTTAACTCTCATGTTTTTTTTAATGTGGTTTTTTGAGGATTGTAGATCAGGTGTTTTGTAAAGTATCTTTAAGTGTGGATTCGCACAAACTGATTGGACCAAGGTTAAACATTTTGAGCCTGAATACCCCATGAGGCACGGCGGCTGCAACAGATCACACAGAAGCATGGCAGAGAGGAGCTACCCCATGCCCAGAGTCAGGGGTGGCAACCGAGAGTGCCAGGCTGTGATGGCGCAGGAGCAGCAGAGAGGAACTACCGCACGTCTGAGGTCAGGGGCGGTGGCCGAAGAGCAACGTCATGTCCAAGGAGCAGCGGCTGCATGGGGAGGGCTGAGAGGAGCTACTCTACGTTCAAGTTCAGGAGGGGCGACCTTGTCCAAGGTAAGGAGCAGTGGCTGCTCTTGCAAAGTGAGATACCCCATGTCCAAGGTAAGAGAAACCCAAATAAGACAGTAGATGTTGCGAGAGGGCGTCAGAGGGCAGACACACTGAAACCATAATCACAGAAAACTAGCCAATCTGATCACACAGACCACAGCCTTGTCTGATTCAATGACACTAAGCCATGCCCTGTGGGGCCACCCAAGATGGATGGGTCATGGTGGAGAGGTCTGACAGAATGTGGTCCACTGGAGAAGGGAATGGCAAACCACTTTAGTATTATTGCCTTGAGAACCCCATAAACAGTAAGAAAAGGCAAAATGATAGGATACTGAAAGAGGAACCCCCCAGGTCAGTAAGTGCCCAATATGCTACTGGAGATCAGTGGAGAAAGAACTCCAGAAAGAGTGAAGGATGGAGCCAAAGCAAAAACAATACCCAATTGTGGATGTGACTGGTGATAGAAGCAAGGTCCGATGCTGTAAAGAGCCGTATTGCATAGGAACCCGGAATGTCAGGTCCATGAATCAAGGCAAAGGAGAAATGGTCAACAAAATGAGTCTGAGATGCAGTACTTGGATACAATCTCTAAAACAACAGAATGATCTCTGTTCGTCTCCAAGGAAAACCATTCAGTATCACAGTTATCCAAACCTATGCCCCAACCAGTAACACTGAAGAAGCCGAAGTTGAATGGTTCTATGAAGATCTACACGACCTTTTAGAACTAACACCCCAAAAAGATGTCCTTTTCATTATAGGGGACTGGAATGCAAAACTAGGAAGTCAAGAAATACCTGGAGTAACAGGCAAATTTGGCCTTGGAATACGGAATGAAGCAGGGCAAAGGCTAATAGAGTTTTGTCAAGAAGGCACTAGTGATAGCAAACACCCTCTTCCAACTACACAAGAGAAGACTCTACACATGGACATCACCAGATGGTCAACACCGAAATCAGATTGATTATATTCTTTGCAGCCAAAGATGGAGAAGCTCTTTACAGTCAGCAAAAACAAGACAGGGAGCTGACTGTGGCTCAGATCATGAACTCCTTATTACCAAATTCAGACTTAAAGAAAGCAGGGAAAACCGCTAGACCATTCAGGTATGACCTAAATCAAATCCCATATGATTATACAGTGGAAGTGAGAAATAGATTTAAGGGACTAGATCTGATAGACAGAGGGCCTGATGAACTATGGATGGAGATTCGTGTCATTGTACAGGAGACAGGGATCAAGACCATCTCCAGGGAAAAGAAATGCAAAAAAGCAAAATGACTGTCTGAGGAGGCCTTACAAATAGCTGTGAAAAGAAGAGAGGCGAAAAGCAAAGGAGAAAAGGAAAGATATAAGCGTCTGAATGCAGAGTTCCAAAGAATAGCAAGAAGAGATAAGAAAGCCTTCCCCAGCAATAAATGCAAACAAATAGAGGAAAACAACAGAATGGGAAAGACAAGAGATCTCTTCAAGAAAATTAGAGATACCAACGGAACATTTCATACAACAATGGACTCAATAAAGGACAGAAATGGTAGACCTAACAGAAGCAGAAGATATTAAGAGGTGGCAAGAATACAAAGATCTTCACGACCCAGATAATCACGATGCTGTGATCACTCACCTAGAGGCAGACATCCTGGAATGTGAAGTCAAGTGGACCTTAGAAAGCATCACTATGAACAAAGCTAGTGGAGGTAATGGAATTCCAGTGGAGCTATTTCAAATCCTGAAAGATGATGCTGTGAAAGTGCTGCACTCACTATGCCAGCAAATTTGGAAAACTCAGCAGTGGCCACAGGACTGGAAAAGGTCAGTTTTCATTCCAGTCCCAAAGAAAGGCAATGCCAAAGAATGCTCCAACTACCACACAATTGCACTCGTCTCACACACAAGTAAAGTAATGCTCAAAATTCCCCAAGCCAGGCTTCAGCAATACATGAACCATGAACTTCCAGATGTTCAAGCTGGTTTTAGAAAAGGCAGAGGAACCAGAGATCAAAGTGCCAACATCCGCTGGATCATGGAAAAAGCAAGAGAGTTCCAGAAAAACATCTACTTCTGCTTTATGGACTATGCCAAAGCCTTTGACTGTGTGGATCACAAGAAACTGTGGAAAATTCTGAAAGAGATGGGAATACCAGACCACCTGACCTGCCTCTTGAGAAACCTATATGCAGGTCAGGAAGCAACAGTTAGAACTGGACATGGAACAACAGACTGGTTTGAAATAGGAAAAGGAGTATGCCAAGGTTGTATATTGTCATCCTGCTTATTTAATTTATATGCAGAGTACATCTTGAGAAATGCTGGGCTCGAAGAAGCACAAGCTGGAATAAAGATTGCTGGGAGAAATATCAATAACCTCAGATATGCAGGTGACAGCACCCTTATGGCAGAAAGTGAAGAGGAACTAAAGAGTCTCTTGATGAAAGTGAAAGAGGAGAGTGAAAAAGTTGGCTTAAAGCTCAACATTCAGAAAATGGAGATCATGGCACCTGGTCCCATCACTTCATGGGAAATAGATGGGGAAACAGTGGAAACAGTGGCTGACTTTATGTTTTGGGGCTCCCAAATCACTACAGATGGTGATTGCAGCCATGAAATTAAAAGACTCTTACTCCTTGGAAGGAAAGTTATGACCAACCTAGATGACATATTCAAAAGCAGAGACATTACTTTGCCAACAAAGGTCCATCTAGTCAAGGCTATGGTTTTTCCACTGGTCATGTGTGGATGTGAGATTTGGACTGTGAAGAAAGCTGAGCGCCAAAGAATTGATGCTTTTGAACTGTAGTGCTGGAGAAGACTCTTGAGAATCCCTTGGACTGCAAGGAGATCCAGCCAGTCCATCCTAAAGGAGATCAGTCCTGTGTGTTCCCTGGAAGGACTGATGCTGAAGCTGAAGCTCCAATACTTTGGCCACCTGATGTGAAGAGTTGACTCATTGGAAAAGACCCTGATGCTGGGAGGAAATGTGGGCAGGAGAATGGATTGACAGAGAAGGAGATGTCTGGGTGGCATCACTGACTCGATGCACATGAGTCTGAGTGAACTCCGGGAGATGGTGATGGACAGGGAGACCTGGAGTGCTGCGATTCATGGGGTCACAGAGAGTCAGACACGACTGAGCAACTGAACTGAATTGACCCCATGAAAATGATGATGTGGTCGCCTGTTTACATTGTATCTGGTGGCTCAAGTTACTCTGACCCATTTCTGGTGAGTTTTACCCTGATCATTTAAAGTGAAATCAAAATATTGACTACATTTATATATATTGAGAAAAATAAAATAATGCTTTAAGGATATGTGGGCCAGGTTTCTCATTTTCAGAGAAGCAGGATACAAATATGGAATGGAGGAAATCTATAAAGAACTCTTTTATTTTGAATTGAATTTAAATGTATTGCTGTGAAGTCTTAATTTATATTTCAAATTATCTAACTGAAAACTAAGATGTACCTATGTGTGTGCATGTGTGTATGTGTATGTATTTATAGAGCATAAATATATTCTTTTCTCTGTGACACCTCAAGTAGTAAGCAAAATTTACTTTCTGAATACCACTGTCCCCTAAAAGTAACCAGGCTGATAGGATAAAGAAATGGCTGGTTTTAGAGCAGGGCAGGGAATGAAGATGGAGAAGGCAATGGCAACCCACTCCAGTCCTCTTGCCTGGAAAATCCCATGGACGGAGGAACCTGGTGGGCTGCAGTCCATGGGGTTGCTAAGAGCTGGATATGACTGAGCGACTTCACTTTCACTTTTTATTTTCATGCACCTGCAAATAAAACAACACATCCAATTAAGACACTACCATGACCCAAACCGGAGAAGGCGATGGCACCCCACTCCAGTACTCTTGCCTGGAAACTCCCATGGACGAAGGAGCCTGATAGGCTGCAGTCCATGGGGTCGCTAAGAGTCGGACATGACTGAACAGCTTCACTTTCACTTTTCATTTTCAGGCATTGGAGAAGGAAATGGCAACCCACTTCAGTGTTCTTGCCTGGAGAATCCCAGGGATGGTGGAGCCTGGTGGGCTGCCATCTATGGGGTCACAGAGAGTCAGATACGACTGAAATGACTTAGCAGCAGCAGCCGCAGCAGCAGGGAATGAAGATGATGAGCTAAAATAACTCTTTCCACTAGAAAGCACAGAGGTTCTCAAAACATGGGGAAGATATTTTAAAGGGCTATAAGAAAAAGCTTGAAGAATTTCCTGCTGGCCAAATATGACATATTTTGCGTATGAATATAGATAATTATAGAAAGAGATGCCCACACATGTAAAATTCAATAAGTGAATAAAAAAGAGGAGAAGAGAAAGCTCTTTCTTAGAGTAGACTGTGAACTAGTATATGTGGAAGACACATAAAATGAGAAAGTCACCATTTGTTAACCATCGAATTTATAATTACTACAGACAAGAAACAACAGTATGTGCTCAAAACATTGGGAACTAGTATAACGAGGAATCAGATTTCACCTAGTTTCAAAGTACCTACCTGACCTTGGATGTAGCGTATCTCTGCGCTTTCTAGTTGAGCGAGTTATTTTCGACTGTGCCAAAGCCTTTGAATGTGTGCATCACAAGAAACTTTGGAAAATTCTGAGAGACAGAAATACCAGATTACCTGACCTGCCTCTTGAGAAATCTATATGCAGGTCAGAAACAACAGTTAGAACTGGACAAGGAACAACAGACTGGTTCCAAATAGGAAAAGGAGTATGTCAAGGCTGTATGTTGTCATCCTGCTTATTTAACTTCTATGCAGAGTACATCATGAGAAACCCTGGGCTGGAAGTAGCATAAGCTGGAATCAAGATTGCCAGGAGAAATATCAATAACCTCACATATGCAGATGACACCACCCTTATGGCAGAAAGTGAAGAAGAATTAAAGAGCCTCTTGATGAAAGTGAAAGAGGAGAGTGAAAAAGTTGGCCTAAAGCTCAATATTCAGAAAACTAAGATCATGGCATCTGGTCCCATCACTTCGTGGGAAATAGATGGGGAAACAGTGGAAACAGTGGCAGACTTGATTTGGGGGATCTCCAAAATCACTGCAGACGGTGACTGCAGCCGTGAAATTAAAAGACGCTTACTCCTTGAAAGAAAAGTTATGACCAACCTAGATAGCATATTCAAAAGCAGAAGCATTACTTTGCCAACAAAGGTCCGTCTAGTCAAGGCTATGGTTTTTCCAGTGGTCATGTATGGATGTGAGAGTTGGACTGTGAAGAAAGCTGAGCAACGAAGAATTGATGTTTTTGAACTGTGGTGATGGAGAAGACTCTTGAGAGTCCCTTGGACTGCAAGGAGATCCAACCAGTCCATTCTAAAGGAGATCTGCCCTGGCTGTTCTTTGGAAGGAATGATGCTAAAGCTGAAACTCTAGTACTCTGGCCACCTGATGTGAAGAGCTGACTCATTTGAAAAGACCCTGATTCTGGGAAAGATTGAAGGTGGGAGGAGAAGGGGATGACAGAGGATGAGATGGTTGGATGGCATCACCCACTCAATGGACATGAGTTTGGGTAAACTCTGGGAGTTGGTGATAGACAGGGAGGCCTGGCATGCTGCGGTCCTTGGCATTGCAAAGAGTCAGACACGACTGAGCGACTGAACTGAACTAAACTGAAAATACCTATCTGCAAAATACTTGCTTATTACAAAGGGGAAGTTTAAGATAGAGAAACCTGGGTCTTATTATCCATAAAATATTTTCTTACTACTCAATCTACATGAATGTGACTAATCTCCTGATTCAAAGAAGCTGATATTCTCAGAGCTTGGATCCCTCTGGGGTTACACATTGTATCTCCCTAGGAGTCTCATCCCATTCAGACTCTCTTCTTATGTGAATGTTGACCACCCTTGAACTGCCCTGTATGTCCTTGATGCCTTCTTTTTATATTTATAAATACATTAAAGACCACCATTTATTAAAGTGGTTCTGGTTTCCTATTTTGTGGCTCAAAAGACACTGGGATCACAGGCTGAAGCTAAGATATTAACAAAGAAAGGGGAAAATATTTCCCAGCACGTTCCATACTTAAAGGCCATTGATCTACCCATATTATGTGAGCAAATCAGTGAGTTCTGGGTCTGCAAAGCCATTTTTTTCCTAAAATATTATGTTATGTTAGTCACTTAGTTGTGTCTGACTCTTTGTGACCCCCATGGACTTTAACCCGCCAGGCTCCTCTGTCCGTGGGATTTTCCTGGCAAGAGTACTGGAGTGGGCTGCCTTTTCCTTCTCCAGAGGAGCTTCCTGACCCAGGGAACGAATCTGGGTCTCTTGCATTGCAGGCAGATACTTTACTGTCTGAGTCACCATAACTGAAAAACAAAATCTAGTTGTTTAGTACACAATCATAACAACATCTAGTTTAATTACTTTGTGACCATTTGCTTTATAATATATAAGAACTTTAACTCATTCTTGAAATTATAAAAATATGTAACATTTAATCTATTTTAAACCTTGAACCAGAGAGTCAAACAATACTTGCCAAGTCTTACATGATCATTTATTTTTGAATAAAAGTTTCAGAATTGATGGCTGTTATTTTTTGAATATTTATCAAATATATGGATAAAGAAACTGAGATACATCCATAAAATATCTTTGGAGATAAGTAGATCCTGTAAATCTAAAGGCAAATGAGACTGTACCTAGGTACTCTAGTTGATAACGCTGTTTCCCATAAGGTTATGGGTTAGCAATTCTGATATTGCTCTGCATGCATACTGGAATGGTACTATTAAGCAAAAGATGGCAGATGGTACAAACCTGTTCCTTACTGTTGGAAGGGAATTTGCAGATAAGTAAGAGGAGGCTAGAATAACCCATGTGGTGACGGATTAGAGTTGAAGATATGAGTATGAACTCATATTTAACTTAATGTAGAGATAGATGGTTAGATACTGAAATATTTAAAGCTTTATTTATGTATACAGGTTAATAATGATACTTATATTTGTTTGCTCCATCAGCTGAGAAAGCTTATAAGAACTACCATCTCAGTAGCTATGAGTAAGCCTACTGCCCAGATCCTGGTTTCTAATATCATTTTTCAATTAATAAGGAACTAAGGATCCTTGAAGAAATGTCTGATTCTAGCACCAAAGTAGGAAATATCTGAGATGATGATCCTGAAGCATTTTATAGTACCAAAAGTGAGGAATTACTCAAGACAAAAATGAAAAAAACTGCATTGGTGAGGGTAAGTCAAAGAAACACAGGAGTGTAGTATGGAAAGGGGGAAAAATGAATAATGTCACAGTGGAAAAATCTGACAAAAACTACCTCAGCCAGGTGATCAAGGCCAGCATCAACAATCAAAAATCATATTGATAGTATATATGTTTGATATGATATGGTGAAAATGGCACTTAGCCCTGTGGGTGTTCCTCCCAATACTCATACTCATACTCCCTGTCTTAATTATGAAAAAAATCATCAAACACATTTCAATATTTAGGCATTTGATTGTTAATTATATGTATCAACCTGCCTAAGCCTATTCTGGATGTTTCTGTGAAAGTGTTTTTGGATGAGATATACATTTAAATTAATGGACTTTAAGGAAAACAAATTGTTCTCCATAATGTAGTGGGCCTCATCCAATCACTTGAAGGCCTGAATTGGACAAAAGGCCGACCTTCAAACAAGAGGAAATTTCCTAGGAGACCACCTTCAAACTTCGAGTGCAACACTAGCTTTTCAGCTTGAGCCTCAGTGTTGGCTCCATTCAGGGGTCTTCAGCCTGCCAGTTCACCTTGCAGATTTTGGACTTACCAAGTCTTCATAATGATGAAAGCCGATTTCTTAAACCTCTTTCTATACATGCATAAAACCTATTAGTTCTGTTTCTCTGACGTACCCTGATTAATTCAGCGTGCCAAAAAAATACATGAGCAGTACTTCTCAAAATTGTTAAGGTCATCAAAAACAAAATCTGAGAAACTGCTATAATCAAGAGGAGCCCAAGAGACCAGATCTGACAAATAAGTGTCGTGTGGTATCCTGAGGGGGATCCTGGAAGAGGAAAGGGGGTATTAGGGGTTCACTCATACACTGATGTTTTTCAGTAAATATGTAGTGTAGTACTACCCAATTTGCTATTGGTTGAATATGCAGATTTGGAACTGCAAATGTGGAGGGCTGACCAAACAGTTATACTTAGATTTTCTGCTGTGTGGGATTCAGAGCCCCTTACTCTCATGCTGTTGGGTTGGGAAGATGCCCTCAGTAGGTAGTGGCAGCCCACTCTAGTATTCTTGCCTGGATAATTCCATGGACTGAGGAGCCTGGTGGGCTACAGTTCATGGGGTCGCAAAGAGTCGCACACAACTGAGCATGCACACGTGCATGTGTCTGTATGTAAGTGCTTGTATCTAAAGGCATATGAAAGAAAAAACACTAGAACTTCAGAAAGGGTTATCTCTGAGCATTGAAATTACAGATAAATCCTTTCTCCTCTCTCCTTCCTTTCCTCCCTTCCTGCCTCCTTTTATCACTCCCTCTTCCTTCCTTCTTCCATGCGTTGTTTAATTTTGAACAAAGAGATTATTTTCTGTATAATGAAAAAAGAATATAGTTATAAGGACTTCCCTGGTGGGCCATTGGTTAAGAATATGCCTCCCAGTGTAGGGGACTCAGATTCAATCCCTCACATGGGAACTAAGGTTGTACATGCTGTGGGCAACTAAGTCCACGTGCCATCAGAGCCAAAAAAAAAAAAAAAAAAAAAAAAGCTGCAAGTTGCAAGTAACAGTGATTCCAAGTTAGATGCCCTAGGTTATACTTTAAGATTTCAAATTTACCACTTCTTTGTCTGGATCTCTAAAGGTTTTTGGTTTCACCTTCAACAAGTTGTAGAGAACTACCCATTGTAGGTCTTCATTGGAAAATAAAATATGAAATTATTGGTACTCCAATCCAGGTCACAATGAGGTAAATAACATTTACAGAACACTATATGAGACAGACCATTCATTGCTCTAGTTAGAGAGGACAAATACATGACATTTGTCTACTTTCCCCTTTATATGGTTATGGCAGATATGATTAATTGCATACAGTTCTTTTTGTGGGATGACAGAGTGGTCAGAGTGGTCCCTGGAGATGAAACCTCATTACCATTGCTCCTTTAGGAGCTCCAGGTTATTTCCTTGGGTCAAGCCAGGCCATCGGAGTAACCATATAAAGTTATTTGCTTAGTCTTTTATAGAATCACATTCACTAATTTCTTTTTTAAAATGAATCCTAAACTTCTTATCAGAATCCAATTTAAAATTCATATTACATTATTGCATTTGTAATGAAGACATTGTTAAAGATCTTTTCTACTTAGTGGCCATGTATATGAATAAGTGATAGATATTTATTATTGTTATTGTTATGTCTTTTAGAATACACTGTTAAGAAAAGCTTTGTTTTCTATGCAGTTAGGCTCTGCCTTTCTTTTAATGAGGATTATAATTGGTAATGTTTTTCTTTTAACCTTGAATTCTGTATGCTCTGAGACAAATTTGAACATCAGCTGTTGCAGTTGTGTTCTCATTTTTTTTTTTGTTTCTTCCACTCTTTAGCTTCATTGCCTTGTTACATAAAAGATTTGAGACAATAGTTTGAATTTCATGTTGCTATTTTCCCTTTATACTTATATTTCCTTGATTTTTTCATTTTTTAAATTTCATTGCTATTATATTTAAGAAGTCCAATAGCATTGAACCATTTTGCAGAGTATTTTTAAGTTGCTTTTTAAGAATTTCAAAGAGTCTCATAACTTGGATTTGACTTTAAAATGTGATATCTTGTTTGGCTGATATCTCTTAGATGCACCTTCTGATATGAATGATGTAGTTGGAAGAGCATTTCACTAAGATTTGGAAGACCTAATTATACTTAACTTGCGATTAATGATTTAGTGTCTCTAGAACTCATTCTCCAAATGGGGAAAAAGAAAGTTTTAACCACTGTGTTATAAAAGCTAGTTGGTCGTACATATTATTATTTTTTAGCAAATTGCCTTTAATTTAGTGAATTTCAAAACACAAGCAAAATTAGCAATCAATGGGGAAAGATACAGTATCTCCAAGTTCAAAATACATCTTGTAATTTTCTGGGAAAGAAAGTTCTTAGAGAAAGTCTTGTAAGAAAAAGAGCATTAAATTCCATTTGGCTAACGTTTTAGTACTTTTTAGAGGGAATGTATCATAATAGCTGAAAATCTCAGGACCTCATGTTCATTACATAGTTGTCATTACAGTTGTTAGAAGCTTGAGTTCATGAATATTTGTCAGAACATTTTTTACCAGAATTGCAACCAGACTGAAAGTTTACTTTGGAGGGCAGTCATGTATATAGTCATACTCTTAGAGAACTCTTCTCTGGGATTTTTTTGTCTCCTCTTCTTCACTTGGACCTCCCAGTGACCTCCAAGTGAAGGTTGAGTGTGCAAGATTAAAACAGTATAAACAGATTTGTTACAATTTGCAGAAGTGTTTATGCTAAGTGAATAATTGCAGTCTACCTCTAAATTTTCAATGTAGTCCTTGAAGAAACTGAATGTCACATACTAGTAAATTTTATTGCTTATTTGTTGCTGTATAATAAATTACAAATCACTTTCCTATTCTGGCCACTCTTTAACCTTTGCAAACAATCAGAAACATGACAATAAAAACTAGAAATCTTCAATGTTTTAAATTACTCTCCTCAGCCATATCTAGATACTGGACCACACAAGAAAACCATAGGTAATACTGATTAGAGAAGATAGGCATATAACTGGGAGTTATGATGGCTGAAATTTAAGGTCTCTCAAGTTTTAGGAGTCTTTATTAATCAAAATTTTATTCCAGATTGTATATTCTTTGCAAATGGCATGATTTCAGTGAGGGTGCATATAGCATTCATTGTATGAATGAACACATCATGAAGACAGTTATTGATACTCTTTTCTTAATTATTCCTTGTGATGACTTCCCCAGATTTTAAAGACTAAATTTCTTTTTCACATGAAACAAATTATAATTATTTATTTTGGACTGATTATTACCTAATGTTTCATGAACTATTCTGAACACTGAGGAAGAATATTTTTTTATAGAATGTGAAATTTTACTCAAGGCATCTGCTGAGCAAGAGATCATTTTGATTAATAATTGGGGAATTTAAAATTTCAGGGACTTCCCTGGTGGTCCAGTGGTTGAGAATCTGCCTTCCAATGCAGGGGATGCTAGTTCCATCCAAGATTCCACATGCTGCAGGGCAGCTAAGCCCGAGCACTGCGCTGGAGAACCTGTGTGCCACAACTATTGAACCTGCAAGCTCTAGAGCCCATACCCCACAACAAGAAAAGCCCATATACTGCAATGGAGACCTGGTGCAGCCAAAAATAAAGAAATAAAAATTAAAAAAATTAAATTCTAAATTGAACTTTAAGGTTTTGGGTTTTTCTAAATGAGTTAATCCTTAACTCAATGTAGCCAGTTTCCTATGATGACGATGATTCTTATTGTTATTATTCTAGGGAATATAAACCCTCACATGTCTATTTGAACTCCAAATGTATCCTTATCTTTCAAAGTATAGGTCATTCAAAGTAACACTTGATAAATTACATTCAAATAAAGTGCAGCTATAAGGAACACATTACTAGAACTATTTCTACATGTGGGTAGAAAAGGTCAGTTTTCATTCCAATCCCAAAGAAAGGTAACACCAAAGAATGTTCAAACAAATGCACAATTGCACTCATTTCACATGCTAGCAAGGTCATGCTCAAAATCCTCCATGCTAGGCTCCAAGAGTACATAAACCAAGACTTTCAGATGTACACACTGGATTTAGGAAAGGCAGAGGAACCAGTGTGTCTGCCCTCTGATGCCCTCTTGCAACACCTACCATCTTACTTGGGTTTCTCTTACCTTGGGTGTGGGGTATCTCTTCAGGGTTGCTCCAGCAAAGCACAGCCACTGCTCCTTACCTTGGACGAGGGGTATCTCCTTACCACCGCCGTTCCTGACCTTCAACGTGGGATAGCTCCTCTAGGCCCTCCTGTGCCTGCTCAGCCACCGCTCCTCGGGTTGCTCCTCCCGGCGGCCGGCCCTGGCCTTGGGCATGGGTGGCTCCTCCCAGCTGCTGCCCCTGGCTCCTCAGGGTCAGCACCCCTGGCCTCCAGCGCGAGGTGGCTTCTCCCGGCCTCCCCTGACCTCGAACGCAGGGTGTCTCCTTCCAGCTGCCACTGACCTTGGACGCGGGGTGACTCTTCTTGGCCATTCCTGCACCATCGCAGCCTGGCACCTTGGGCCGCTGTCCCTGACTTCGGGCATGGGGTAGCTCTCGGCCGTGCTTAGTGTGTTGGCCCGCCCCTGCCTCCGCCAACACTGCCGCCGCCGCCTGTACTTAGTGCGGCGGCCAGCCGCCGCTGCCTGGGCTTAGTGTCTAACTCAGTGAAACCAAGCCATGCCTGTGGGGCAACCCAAGATGGGTGGGTCATGGTGGAGGGGTCTGACAGAATGTGGTCCGCTGGAGAAGGGAATGGCAAGCCCTTTCAGTATTCTTGCCTTGAGAACCCCATGAACAGTATGAAAAGGCAAAATGATAGGATACTGAAAGAGGAACTCCTGAGGTCATTAGGTGCCCAATATGCTACTGGAGATCAGTGGAGAAAGAAGTCCAGAAAGAATGAAGGGATGGAGCCAAAGCAAAAACAATATCCAGTTGTGGATGTGGCTGGTGATAGAAGCAAGATCCGATGCTATAAAGAGCAATATTGCATAGGAACCTGGAATGTCAGGTCCATGAATCAAGGCAAATTGGAAGTGGTCAAACAAGAGATGGCAAGGGTGAACATCGGCATTCTAGGAATTGGCGAACTAAAATGGACTGGAATGGGTGATTTTAACTCAGATGACCATTATATCTACTACTGTGGGCAGGAATCCCTCAGAAGAAATGGAGTAGCCATCATGGTCAACAAGAGAGTCCGAAATGCAGTACTTGGATGCAATCTGAAAAACGACAGAATGATCTCTGTTTGTCTCCTAAGGCAAACCATTCAATATCACAGTTATCCAACTCTATGCCCCAACCAGTAACACTGAAGAAGCTGAAGTTGAACAGTTTTATGAAGACCTACAAGACCTTTTAGAACTAACACCCAAAAAAGATGTCCTTTTCATTATAGGGCACTGGAATGCAAAAGTAGGAAGTCAAGAAACACCTGTAGTAACAGGCAAATTTGGCCTTGGAATGCGGAATGAAGCAAGGCAAAGACTAATAGAGTTTTGCCAAGAAAATGCACTAGTCATAGCAAACACCCTCTTTCAACAACACAAGAGAAGACTCTACACATGGACATCACCAGATGGTCAACACCGAATTCAGATTTATTATTATATTCTTTGCAGCCAAAGATGGAGAAGCTCTATACAGTTAGCAAAAACAAGACCAGGAGCTGACTGTGGCTCAGATCATGAACTCCTTATTACCAAATTCAGACTGAAATTGAAGAAAGTAGGGAAAACTGTTAGACCATTCAGGTATGACCTAAATCAAATCCCTTATGATTATACAGTGGAAGTGAGAAATAGATTTAAGGGTCTAGATCTGATAGATATAGTGCCTGATGAACTATGGAATGAGGTTCATGACATTGTATAGGAGACAGGGATCAAGACCATCCCCATGGAAAAGAAATGCAAAAAAGCAAAATGGCTGTCTGGGGAGGCCTTACAAATAGCTGTGAAAAGAAGAGAGGCGAAAAGCAAAGGAGAAAAGGAAAGATATAAGCATCTGCATGCAGAATTCCAAAGAATAGCAAGAAGAGATAAGAAAGCCTTCTTCAGCGATCAATGCAAAGAAATAGAGGAAAACAACAGAATGGGAAAGACTAGAGATCTCTTCAAGACAATGAGAGATACCAAGGGAACATTTCATGCAAAGATGGGCTCAATAAAGGACAGAAATGGTCTGGACCTAACAGAAACAGAAGATATTAAGAAGAGATGGCAAGAATACACGGAAGAACTGTACAAAAAAGATCTTCATGACCCAGATAATCATGATAATGTGATCACTAATCTAGAGCCAGACATCTTGGAATGTGAAGTCAAGTAGGCCTTAGAAAGCATCACTACGAACAAAGTTAGTGGAGGTAATGGAATTCCAGTTGAGCTGTTTCAGATCCTGAAAGATGATGCTGTGAAAGTGCTATACTCAATATGCCAGCAAATTTGGACAACTCAGCAGTGGCCACAGGACTGGAAAAGGTCAGTTTTCATTCCAGTCCCAAAGAAAGGCAATGCCAAAGAATGCTCAAACTACCACACAATTGCACTCATCTCACATGCTAGTAAAGTAATGCTCAAAATTCTCCAAGCCAGGCTTCAGCAATACGTGAACCGTGAACTCCCTGATGTTCAAGCTGGTTTTAGAAAAGGCAGAGGAACCAGAGATCAAAGTGCCAACATCCGCTGGATCATGGAAAAAGCAAGAGAGTTCCAGAAAAACATCTACTTCTGCTTTATTGACTATGCCAAAGCCTTTGACTGTGTGGATCACAAGAAACTGTGGAAAATTCTGAAAGAGATGGGAATACCAGACCACCTAACCTGCCTCTTGAGAAATCTGTATGCAAGTCAGGAAGCAACAGTTAGAACTGGACATGGAACAACAGACTGGTTCCAAATAGGAAAAGGAGTACATCAAGGCTGTATATTGTCACCCTGCTTATCTAACTTCTATGCAGAGTACATCATGAGAAACTCTGGGTTGGAAGAAATACAAGCTGGAATCAAGATTGCTGGGAGAAATATCAATAACCTCAGATATGCAGATGACACCACCCTATGGCAGAAAGTGAAGAGGCACTAAAAAGCCTCTTGATGAAATTGAAAGAGGAGAGCGAAAAAGTTGGCTTAAACTCAGCATTCAGCAAACAAAGATCATGGCATCTGGTCCCATCACTTCATGGGAAATAGATTGGGAAACAGTGGAAAAAGTGTCAGACTTTATTTAGTTGGGCTCCAAAATCACTGCAGATGCTGACTGCAGCCATGAAATTAAAAGACGCTTACTCCTTGAAAGAAAAGTTATGACCAACCTAGATAGTATATTCAAAAGCAGACATTACTTTGCTGACTAAGGTCCGTCTAGTCAAGGCTATGTTTTTTCCTGTGGTCATGTATGGATGTGAGAGTTGGACTGTGAAGAAGGCTGTGCACCGAAGAATTGATGCTTTTGAACTGTGGTGTTGGAGAAGACTCTTGAGAGTCCCTTGGACTGTAAGGAGATCCAACCAGTCCATTCTGAAAGAGATCAGCCCTGGGATTTCTTTGGAAGGAATGATGCTAAAGTTGACGCTCCAGTATTTTGGCCACTACATGCAAAGTGTTGACTCATTGGAAAAGACTGATGCTGGGAGGGATTGGGGTCCGTAGGAGAAGGCGACGACTGAGGATGAGATGGCTGTATGGCATCACAGACTCGATGGACGTGAGTCTGAGTGAACTCTGGGAGTTGGTGATGGACAGGGAGGCCTGGCTTGCTGTGATTCATGGGGTCGCAAAGAGCTGGACACGACTGAGCGACTGAACTGAACTGATCTGAGAGGAACCAGAGACCAAATTGCCAATATCCATTGGATCATAGAAAAAGCAATATAATTCCAGAAAAACATCTGCTTCATTGACAACACTAAAGCTTTTGACTGTGTGGATCACAACAAACTATCAAAAATTCTTAAAGAGCTAGAAATACCCAACCACCTTACCTGCCTCCTTAGAAACCTGTATGCAAGTCAAGAAGAAACAGTTAGAACTGGACATGGAACCATAGACTGGTTCCAAATCGGGAGAGGATTACATCAAGGCTGTATATTGTCACCTGCTTATTTAACTTATATGCAGAGTATATCATGCAAAATTCTGGGCTGGATGAAGCACAAGCTGGAATCAACATTGCAGGGAGAAATATCAATAACCTCAGATATGCAGATGACACCATCCTTAAGGCAGAAAGCGAAGGGGAACTTGATGAAGGTGAAACAGGAAAGTGAAAAAACTGACTTAAAACTCAACATTCAAAAAACAAAGATCATGGCATCTGGTCCCATCACTTCATGGCAAATAGATGGGGAAACAATGGAAACAGTGACAGATTTTATTTTCTTGGGCTCCAAAATCACTGCCGATGGTGACTGCAGCCGTGAAATGAAAGGATACATGCTCCTTGAAAGAAAAGCTATGACAAACCTAGACAGCATATTAAAAAGCAGAGACATTACTTTGTCGACAAAGGTATTTAGTCAAAGCTATGGTTTTTCCAGTAGTCATGTATGGATATGAGAGTTGGACCATAAAGAAAGCCGAGTGCCGAAGAACCGATGCTTTCAAATTGTGATAATGGAGAAGACTCTTGCGAATCCCTTGGACTGAAAGGAAGTAAAACCAGTCAATCCTAAAGGAAATCAGTCTTGAATATTTTATTGGAAGGACTGATGCTAAGGCTGAAGCTCCAATACTTTGGCCATCTGATGTGAAGAGCCAACTCATTGGAAAAGTCCCTGATGCTGGGAAAGATGGAAGGCAGAAAGAGAAGGGAATGACAGAGGACAAGATGGTTGGATGGCATCAGTGACTCAGTGGACATGCATTTGATCAAACTAACAATTCATGTAGAATCTGACAGACCTCCTCTAAGAACTGCAAAGAACTTTCCTTGGGTGATTTCCAGATGACCTGAAAACTTTGTGTTACTTTCCAAATCTTATTTTTCCAAGGTATCATTCCTATGTGATGTTCTATTTTTGAAATCTGTGGTTATTCCTCAATCAGGAGCTGTTTTATCTATTCATGTCCCCTAAAAGACTTGTTGTTGTTCATTTGCCCAGTCACGTGACTCTTTGTGACACTTTTTCTTTGGGATGGTTTTGTTCTAGACCTCCTGTACTATATAAAGGACCTCTACCCATGATTCTTCAGTCACACTGTTAACTAAATCTAGTCCCTAGAATCTATTTGTTACCTCTACTGCATTGGAAGGACTGATGTTGAAACTGAAACTCCAGTACTTTGGCCACCTGATGCGAAGAGCTGACTCATTTGAAAAGACCCTGATGCTGGGAAAGATCGAGGGCAGGAGGAGAAGGGGACGACAGAGGATGAGATGGCTGGATGGCATCACTGACTCAATGGACATGGGTTTGGGTAGACTCTGGGAGTTGGTGATGGATAAGGAGGCCTGGCGTGCTGCGGTTCATGGGGTCACAAAGAGTCAGGCATGACTGAGCGACTGAACTGAACTGCCTAAAGGAGTACTCATTCCTTTATTTGCTTTCTAAGGTCTAAAAGGTTTACTACTCATAAAACTAAAGATTTCAAGAACAGTTTAGAGAATATTTTATTTATATTGATTACTGTAGATTAGTGAAAACAATGAAATAATTTCGTAGCAATATTTTAGAGATGACAGAGAATCTAAAAATATTTAGTTTAACAGTGGAGTCCTCAGTGTTAGTGGTTCTCCTGTGATTTCTAGCTGAAGAGTCAGTATGTCCTGAAAGATCATATCTGACTGTTGTTGTTCAGTTGCTGAGTTATGTCTGTCTTGTGACGATATGGACTGCAGCACACCAGGATCCCCCGTTCTTTACTGTCTCCTGGAGTTCAAATTCATGTCCATCGCATTGATGATGCTATCTAACCATCTCATCCTCTGCCATCCCCTTCTCCTTTGCCTTCTGTCTTTCCCACCATCCGAGTCTTTTCCAATGTGTTGACTCTGCATCAGGTGGCCAAAATATTGGAACTTCAACCATCAGTCCTTCCAATTAATATTCAGGGTTGATTTCCTTTAGGATTGACTGGTTTGATCTCTCTGCAGCCCAAGGAACTCTCAAGAGTCTTCTCCAGCATCATGATTTGAAAGCATCAGTTCTTTGATTCTCAGTCTTCTTTATGGTTTAACCCTCATATCTGTACATGACTACTGAGAAAACACATCATGTCACAGGAAGAAGAGTCTATATTTCAGAGCATCAGTATCAGGACTTAGTTTCATCAGATTGGGGATAGGAACAATTCCTTCCAGTCAAAGGAGCAATGTTCTTTCTGTAACATTGAAATTCAGGAAAGAATTTTCCAACTTTATTGCCTCCTAGACAAATGAATTATTAAGATTAAGCCAACTAATCACATCCAGAAAAATAATAAACAAGCATTGAAGTGCTGAAAGAGATGGAAATTTTGAGGGGGTGCATATATGTTTGGAGCAGAAGGCCACAGAAATTCTATTTAAATTCATCAAATGTTTCCATTTTAATTTACTTTTGAGAATTTTTTTTCCGTTGGAAATCAGATGAACCTGGGCAAGAGATGTGGACAGTTCAGAGTTTCAGATCTAACTGATTCAAAGAATAACTTAGACTGAAGGTTGGGGAATTTGGAACTCTGGCTTCCATCTGCTTTACTGACAGTTCAGTGGGCTTGTCCATAGAACATTAATTTCAGTATCTCCTGGGAAGGCTGACAAACACAGTTGCCTATTTAGTTATGTCCATGGCTATTCATCTAGTGTAGCTGAGCCTTTTGGCTGCCCGTCCTCTGGGACTCTGCTCAACACTGATCTACTCTCACCCAAAAGTTTATGTTGCTTGCCTACTCAGCTGGTGCCAACCCGAGCAAGACCTAGTGTTTCTCAATGACCTTGCTAGCCCAAAATGAACAGTCATACCAGGCATCTAATTTTGTTCTTTACTCCCACCAATGTAAGAGTTACCTCTCTTTTTGTTTGTGTTGAGATTTCCAATGATCCCTGGGGACACTTGAGCTGCAAGGGACTAAGGGAGAATAAGGGGAATGATGGGTGATTTGTGAGTAAAGGCACATATGAAAAAATAGTGCCCAGCTAGAGGTTTTTATTTTTATTTTTAGCATCTTCCTCTTCTGCACCAAAGACTAGTAAGAATATGTACACATATGTGATAGAACATTTAAAAGGGACATATCTTTCTGCCCCTTCATATTCTTTTTTGAAGAAGTCATTCAGAAGGAGAATAACTAGAAACTGGTATTTAATTTTTGCAGGAATGCTTGACATAATAATATTTATGATGCTAGAGAGGTCCTAGTAAGGACATGGTTGATTATTTTGGATTAAGGATGAGTTTAGAAAATGAATTAGTAGTGGTGGACCACAAGAAGCAATTATGAGTGTTGTGGCATGGCTGTGAACTGACCATGAGTCGCAAAGAGCATCACGGTTCTGGGTAAAACGAGTACTTCCCTTCTCAGTGCTTATCTTGGAGGATCTCTCTCTCTAACATGTGATTATATTTATTACCCTCTTTGCAAAACTCCTGCTACTCTCCTAGTTTGTTTCTTCTCTAGTAAATCTTCTTAAATTCCTTCATTCTCTACAAATCTTCTGGTATGTAAAAATACAGTCACACACGTATCTCTCTTTGCTTTTGGCAGTTTTATCAGACATTTTAGATTTAGCTCACTTTCATAATTAATATCAATCTTAACCAACCTTATTAGCTCACATCTAAAGACATTACTTTGCCGACTAAGGTCCGTCTAGTCAAGGCTATGGCTTTTCCTGTGGTCACGTATGGATGTGAGAGTTGGACTGTGAAGAAAGCTGAGTGCCGAAGAATTGATGCTTTTGAACTGTGGTGTTGGAGAAGACTCTTGAGAGTCCCTTGGGCTGCAAGGAGACCCAACCTGTCCATTCTGAAGGAGATCAGCCCTGGGATTTCTTTGGAAGGAATGATGGTAAAGCTGAAGCTCCAGTACTTTGGCCACCTCATGCGAAGAGTTGACTTATTGGAAAAGACTCTGATGCTGGGAGGGATTGGGGGCAGGAGGAGAAGGGGACAACCGAGGATGAGATGGCTGGATGGCATCACTGACTCGATGGACGTGAGTCTGAGTGAACTCCGGGAGTTGATGATGGACAGGGAGGTCTGGCGTGCTGCGATTCATGGGGTCACAAAGAGTCAGACACGACTGAGCAACTGAACTGAACGGAAAGTTTCACTGTATTTTCACTGTATTTTTCTTTCTTTTCTCTCCTAATGTCTTACTCCAGACCTTATTAATTTTGACCTGGATTCTTAGACTACTTCTTATATACGTCTTTCACATAATCCTTTTTATGACCATCTCCTCTTGGAGATAAGCAAAGGAAAGCAGGGACTAAAATTGGAAAGATAACTTTTTTTGAAGAATACTGTTGATTATTTCTCCATTTCAATGGATGAAGAGGTAAAGATTAGTGATTTGATTTAAAATCAAATAAGACTTATCTATGTTATTTGTTAAACTTTGCCTTCTAGAGTTGGATAAAGCAGTTGAGCAAATAAAGATTAAGTAACCAATTTTTCCAAATGGATCTTGCAAAGGAGGAACTCAGAGACTCCTTTTTGATATTAGCTGCCTTAGGGGCGATGAATAGATGATGAGTGTGCCTCAGAGTAAAAGAGTCACTAACATTATATTTATTATCAGTGTATACATCTTTGTTGAGAGCTATATACTGCTATATTACCTTTCTGAAATAAAGGTCATTCTCCTTAAAAACCAAAGGTTTTTTACATACTCTTCCTTGATATATAAATAATAAAATGATTTAATCAATGCTTTCTACAACTGTCTTTCCCATATTTCTATCATCACTTTCTAGGGCATCTTCTTTCTCCACACCCAAGCCACATACCCTAAATAGCAGCTATTTTGGTCTGTTTGTTGTTTCTTGGTTACTCCACATACGTACCGATCTCTGGGCTTTTGCTCTAGCTTTAACCTTCCTTAGAATGTCCTTCTTCTGCACTTCAGAAGCATAGCTCTAGATCTGCCTTTTCTGAGAAATTTTCTTGAATCAAAAGTTGTCACTCCTTTTCCTGAATTTCCATAGTATGTTTTAATCTTATTATACTGTAAGTCAGCTTTGGGATTCCCTAGTGGCTCAGTGATAAAGAATCTGCCTGCCAAGGCAAGAGGCACAAGTTTGATCCCTGGGTTGGGAAGATCCCCTGGAGAAGGAAATGGCAACCCATTCCAGTATTCTTGCCCAGGAAATCCTGTGGACAGAGGAGCCTGGGAAACTATAGTCCATGGGGTCTTAAAAGTGTTGTACATGATTTCGAGACCAAACAGCAATGACAAATTCAACTTTGCCCTTAGGTTAACAAGTTCAATTCTATTCTGTTAGGTCTCAATGAGCGTGTCAGAACCAAAATTTCAAATTTCTATTAACTATTCTAGGAAAAAAGTTCACAATTTTAAAATGAATATCAAGACCAATTTCCTTGTTGTTGTTGTTTAGGGGCTTCTATAATGAATTACTTCATTCATTCATTTTATTCATCCAGGGACTGTGATAGGGATGTTAGCACTCTGCTAGTTGAATGAGAAATGATTTATAACTTCAAGGAGCTCAGAATTTGTTAAAGGAAACAGATCCTTAAGTAAGTCATTCAAATCAAAGATAACATAGAGAATATAGATAGTTTCAAAGGACATAGACTGACCAACTGTGCTTGCAGAAATCAGGGAAGAGTTCACAGTGGTTTTGAAAGAGAAGTAGAGGCTGTCCAGTTGGAGAACGATATCAGAGTACTCATGATGACCTCAAACTGCAATGTAGAATTTGTCTAATTATCGAACTAGTAATCATTCTAGGAATTTAATTTTATGTGTAATTTTATGTGTGCGTGTGTTAAGTTCAAACCAACCAACCAACCAAACAAACAAACAAAAAAACTTCTTCAGCACTGTGAGAGGGTGCTGAGTACAGTAATGAGGGAGAATAGGGAAGAATGTCCCATCTTAGGCCTCTCCCTTTAATATCTGCAATGGGAGGAGTTAATAACCTGAACCTAAAGGTATAGTGTTCAGAGACAAGTTTTGAGATTCTAGGAATAAACGTGCTAATTCAGAGATGAAATAACACAGTATATCACAGAATGAAAGAATCATTCCCTCTCAAGCCCCAGTCCTCTAATTCTCTTCACACTAAAGTTTATTTCTGGCATCACAGCAACATTGATTGACTACTAACTGAGAGTGGAGCCTGACCATGCCTAACAGGCCAGCATGCTGATTTAGGACACAGACAACACAGGTGGACGTGGGGCATGAATGTCCATCTGAGCACTTGTGAACCTGAGAAAACCCAAAAGGTTTAGGGTTCTCTTTAAGGGGACTGGAAAGTGCAATAAGCCACTGATTCCTAAGCATTTCTGTAAATGCCGCATCATTTGTACTCCAAACTTGGGGAGGCCTAGGGTGATTCAGATGATCAGCAAAGGTGCTTGACTGTTGGGAAAGAGTAAGAGGAGCAGGTTATAGAAATTTACTTCTGAAGCATCACCGACTTGATGGACATGAGTTTGAGTGAACTCCGGGAGATGGTGATGGACAGGGAGGCCTGGCATGCTGTGATTCTTGGGGTCGCAAAGAGTCGGACACAACTGAGTAATTGAACTGAACTGAATCTTTTACTTCCTCAGAACGTGGATGTTGAACTTAAGTTTTGCAGCTGGAAATATTGCAGGCCATCAGTTTAGACATACCTTGATAGGAACCTAAGATGTTTTTTTTCCATGAGTTCTCAAGAAGCTTTTGGGAGACTGAGCTTGTGAAAGTAGAAGCATAATGATTGGGAAGCCAATCACTAATTTTGTGGCTTTGGACAAATCACTTAAATTCAGAGGTTCATTTTCTTCATTTGTAAAATGGAGGCAATACTGAACTTGCCTAAGTTACTGTGAAGATTTGGGAACCTGAAGAACCTGACAGAGTAGCCACTGATATGTAGTATTCACTTAATACATAATTGTGCTCTTACTATTGATATATTATTTTTTAATCTTACATGTTCATGATCTAAGTGAATGTTACAGTTATAGTCCATAGGGCAGATTTAAGCTATAGAAAATTTTATCTTTTTAATAAATTGCATTTAAATAAATTCTTCTTTGCTGATTTATATAATTGATTACTAGCATTTAATAATTTTGTGCTTTACATATGCTTTACATGCTGTAGCTTAATATGGAATAGTGAATATTTGATAAGGGGTGTTTTACCTTTATCAAATATTTACTATGACTCCCAAAACATACCTTGCTGAGAAATTCTAGGCATTTTTTATTACTCCTGCTTTCTGTATTTTTGCTGTCTTATATGAACTTCTTTGTATAAAGGATTTGAATGCAATTTGATCATTGCTGCTATATTGGTTATTAGAGTATCAGAGATTCATTGCTACTAACAAATTCTGATTTATGTCTAACTAAGAGCACACCAGAAAAAAAAAGGCATAAAAACCAACAGTGGTTCTATTTCCATAAAGAAAGGATGAAAGAAGGGAAATGAAAGTAGACACTTGTCTACTTGCCAGTATTTATGTGCTGCCATTGATTCCAAGTGGAAAAACTTGTGAAATGCTTGTAAAATTCAGAAGACATAGCCTGTTTTGGATATCCTGATAAACTCAACAAATCACATTTTCTTTAAAAATCTGTAGGTGAATAGATGGTAGAGACCTTAAACTCTTAATTATGTCCATCCCCAAATCCTTCTAGCTGGTAAGATACTATTCCTTGGTTTCTATCTACTGAGAAGACAGAAATTGGTAAAGTAGTCACAAAGCTGCATTTTTTACAGGGACCATCAAATTAAATTTCGTATGGAGTTTGAGCCAAGGGGGAAAATGCACTCATGATGCAAGTATAAAACTTGGTTAAAAACTAAGGAAAAATGTCTTGCCCTTAAAACTTTTGTGAAAAATATATGCTTCCAAATAATAAATGGAGCTGTTGAGGTCACATGTCTTTTGTATGTCTTCTTCAGTGTTCTATTTTACAGAGTCCACAACTGTTATCTTAAAAAAAAAAAAAAACTTACTTAAAAGATCAAGTATGGGAAAGAACTGAGTCGACAAAATATAGCAACTGTATTGTTCCCCATATCTTGGCAAAGAGATAAACTCTGCAATGACTGAGTGTGAGAATATATTGATTAAAAAAAACTGCAGCTGGTCTTATCATGTTTAAAGAAATGTTAGTAGCATTGACATTTATAAACAAATTTATTGCTGAGAATATCCATCCATCTGGATAAATAGTTTTTTATCTTTAAATAGTTGATATTTTCTTCATTTAAAATCAAAGTAAATGAACATATTATTGGGTTTGATTTCAGAGCTGTAATTTATTCCTGTCTTTCATATCCAGAAGAGCAGCTAGACTAAGTTAATGCCATTCCTATGGCCAAGTAGCATTCGGACAGTTTTGTAAGTGTCAGAGTGAAATCTTAGCATTTACTGTTCTTGTTTCTCAGTTGCTAAGTCATGTCTGACTCTTTGTGACCCCCTGAACTGTAGCCCGTCAGGCTCCTTTGTCCATGGGTTTTTCCAGGCAAGAATACTAGAGTGGGTTGCTCTTTCCTCCTTCAGGGTATCTTCCCTGACCAGGGATAGAATCCACATCTCCTATATTGGCAGGCAGATTCTTTAACATTTAGCTACCAGGGATGCCCAGCATTTGCTAGAAATACCCAAATAAGATTGCCAAAGATCATTAGTGTCAGGTAGTACAAGAATGAGACAACATTATCCTTTAACATTCATTTCTCCCTAGTGTGTGTCATATAAACAAAATAATTGGTCAATAGTTGGAAGTGATGTTCAGCCCTGCTTGATTGACAGGATGATGTGCTTCCTGAGTACTCAGAGTAATTTTTAAAGTTTTTAGTTGAAGTAAGTTTCAGTTCAGTTCAGTCGCTCAGTCATGTCCGACACTTTGTGATGCCATGAATTGCAGCACGCCAGACCTCCCTGTCCATCACCAACCCCTGGAGTTCACTCAATCTCACGTCCATCGAGTTGGTGATGTCATCCAGCCATCTCATTCTCTGTCGTCCCCTTCTCCTCCTGCCCCCAATCCCTCCCAGCATCAGAGTCTTTTCCAATGAGTCAACTCTTCACATGAGGTGGCCAAAGTACTGGAGTTTCAGTTTCAGCATCATTCTTTCCAAAGAACACCTAGGGCTGATCTCCTTTAGAATGGACTGGTTGGATCTCCTTGCAGTCCAAGGGACTCTCAAGAGTCTTCTCCACCACCACAGTTTAGACTTACAGAAAAGTCAGCTATTCCAAATGTTAATGTCTCACGAAAACTAAGAGATTAACATTGGTGTAATCCTATTGAATAAGCTGCAGACTATTTACATTTCATTATTTTGTTTTAATTAAAATTATTTTTCATTTGTTTTTCCAAGGATCCAATTCAGGATCCCACAGCACAGGGAGTGTAACGTCTTTTGCATGTGCTCAATCACTCAGTCGTGTCTGACTCTGCAATCCCATGGTCTGTAGCCTGCCCAGCTCCTCTGTCCAGGAGATTATTCTAGGTAAGAATATTGGAGTAGGCTGTGAGTTCCTTCTCCAGGAGATTTTCCTGACCCAGGAATCGAACCCTTGTCTCTCCATCTCCTGGCAGGCAGGCATTCTCTCCCACTGAGCCACTGGGAAAACCCTGCAAGATCTTAGTCTCCTGTAATATGTGACAGTTCCACAGTCTTTCCCTGGAGAAGGAAATGGCAACCCGCTCCAGTATCTTGCCTGGAAAATCCCATGGACAGAGGAGTCAGGTAGGCTACAGTCCATGGGTTGCAAAGAGTCAGACATGACTGAGTGACTTCACTTTCCTTTTTCCTTTATGGGGTCTTTAAGTTAGTTTTTCGAAGCACATTTACTTCCATTAACTTAACCGGTCATTATGAATGACTCCTGAGAGGTAGATAGGGTAATGAATAGTAATTGTTTTTACATATGAGGAAGATGAATCCTAAAGTAGTCAGGAAACATGCAGTGTATTTCAGTGACTGCAGAACTAACAGTAACCATTTGCTTCCAGGGCATGTGATGTTGCAGCTTACAATATGAAATCTGCATTTGGTCTTCATCCACTTTCTGGCAGAGAGCTTCTAAAACCCTTGAAATTTCTTAAGTAATGAGAGAGATAAATGTGTGTTTTGTTACATTACTGAGGCGGCTTTTGGAATGGGGCCTGGTCACCAAAGGAACCCACTCTGTGATTTGTTTTTAATTAGTTATTTTATTTGGCTCTCTGGGTCTTAGTTGTGGCATGTGGGATATAGTTCCCTGACCAGGGATTCAGGCCCCCTGCATTGGGAGCTTGAAGTCTTAGCCACTGAACTGCCAGGGAAGTCCCCAATTTTGTGATTTTAGTTTCATGCCTCCTGACCATTGGAAAGGGGAGAGGGGCTGGATCAATGTCAGTGGCCAATGACTTAAGCAATTGTGCCAGTGTAATGAAGCTGCTGCAAAAACCCCAAAGGACAGATTTCGAAGAGCTTCTAGGTTGGTGAACACTTTGGAGATTTAGGGACAATGACAAGCTTGGAGAAGACAAGGAAGCTCTTGGAAGGTAGTGTCAGAAATGAATTCTCAGATCCCCAGAGGAGTATTGCTTGTTGGTGTAGAGAAGCACCCCTTATACACACACATACACGCACACACAGCACCCCTTACACACACACACAGACACACACACACACAAATTGGTTACTGGAACACCAATTCTCAACACACATAGGAATTGGTTACCAGAACACCAATTCTCAGCACAAAATATTCTGGCTTTTTGTACACAAAGTCAAAATATGATAGACTCCTCTTCTTTTTCTCAGAACAAATAAAAATCTTCCTTTCTGAAGGGCAGAAAAATCCATAAAGTTATTATCTCTACAATATTAATAAAAGGGTGTGTGTGTGTATGGTTGGGAAAATATAAGAAGAGTTAAAGATAATCTAAGAATCTTTTGTGAACCTGCATACTCCCTCTTCCTCCAGAAACTTTAGACAAAACTGGAAGAAGTTCAAATGGTTTGGACTGCCTTCCCCCACCTCTTTTTTTTTTTTTTAATTTGCCTTTTTTTTCTGGGATACTCTGGCCAAAGACTAACAAGCAGTGAAATGGCAAAAGGCAGGCAGCCGGCAGGAAGAGTAGAAGCAAATGGCTGGGATAAAACACAAACTGTGATTAGGCTCTGAATAATCAGGAGTTGCATTGTAGCTTGTTATACATATTCCATGGTCATAATTTGATATTTGCAACAAAAAGGAAAAGAAGAATCCTCTTTAAAAAAAACAACAAGTTCATGTTGACTGCGTAAGTCTGCTTAGCTTTTTTACTCAAAATAATACCTGTTTACCTTTCTGATCCTCTCCGTGGGGTCTAGTTATTTGCACTTAGCATATTTGAGGGAACTGAGGAGTGATTCACATTATCATTTTAATGGTACATGGATTCTTTCATTATGTAGTTGGTTCACATACATCAACATTTTAAATTTTGGACATTCTAAAATACATTTGGCAAACTGCTAAGGAGAAAACCGTCTGTGAGCCTGTAGGAACTAAAACCTGGTACATGTCTGAACAAATGCAAAAGTCCCATTTGTGCTGTTCAGCTTTATAAGTTATGTAGCTTTATGTGACCCTTTAAAAAATTTTTCAAGTGGTTTTGAAATATCATTAAAAGGTGATCAGTGATAATTGTCTTAATGATAGTGCTCATATGGAAAAAAAAATCGCTCAGCAGAACCCTTTTCTAACCTATGATATGATTTTTTTTTTTTTTACAAAAAGCAAGACATTTGAAAGTTACTTGTTAAAGGCCAAATGATAACACAACTTGCAAAGGGACTTTTAATTTCATAATGATTCAGATTTTTGATCATAAAATAAGACCCAAGACCAGCTCTTAATTATTTATAGATAGATTCTGCCATTTGTGTTATCCAGTTTCCTTACTTTGGCTAGGAGGGCAGAAATAGGTGGAGAAGCTGAAATAAATCAGCTCCTTTATATTTTATCATCAGTCGTAAAAAGTCTGGTGTGATATAAAGTTTTAGAATTATCTATGCCATTTGACCCATTATTATGGATAAGTGAAAGCATGCCATAATTGAGAAGAGGAAAAAAAAAACACTTATTGAATAATTGTTCCAGACACAATGCTAGGCTTTTTGAATATATCACCTAGTGTTCATAGCAATCCTGTATAGTATTTATGATCATCATCTTTTACAGAGGTAGAAATTAAGGCTCAGATAGCTGAAATCACTTACCAACTCAAATGGATAGAAAGTGGCAAGGCTGGGCTTAAAATGGCCCTGGCTTTCCTTACAATTCATGTGCTTTTCTACAGAATGGGTCACTTGTTCTATGACTGTTCCTTGATGCAAGCTATATAAATTAAAATGCTTTTCTGCCCATGGTTGCAAATTGGGAATGTGGGCTAATTTTAATATCACATAA
This sequence comes from Ovis canadensis, assembly GCF_042477335.2. Classification (NCBI taxonomy): domain Eukaryota; kingdom Metazoa; phylum Chordata; class Mammalia; order Artiodactyla; family Bovidae; genus Ovis; species Ovis canadensis. Next base: position 66,420,342 of record NC_091247.1, read on the forward strand.
TGAAGAATAATGGCCACCCTTTCCTAGGATCCCTATGTAAAGGTATTTAGAAAATGCATTCCACTCCATGAATGTCACTGTTTTGTAACCTCTGTGGAAAAACTATTGAAAGTCTGTGAGACTGGAAAGCAATACATATTTTCTGTACAATAATATGGGAAAAAATGCTCATGCCCCTGAGGCCCAGCAAATGTATATTTTTGTGGTTATCAGAAATTAATATACAAAGATACTCATCTTAATGATATTTATAACAGTGTAAAATTTTAAATGATGCAGATGCTCAGTAGCTTGAAAAAAGAGTAAATATTCTATAAAATCATACATACTTTGATATATTTTGCAGTCATTAAAAATACATTTCAGAGAATATTTAGTAACAAGGAGAAAAGTCTAACTGATTTTCAGGTGCTGTATAAATATGCATCAAATGAATAAATGGAATAGTAAGTTCAAGATAGTGCACATCATGAGAATTAACATTTTCCAAATTAGATATCATAAAGGCATATTATTTTTCTCTTCACTTAAGGTAAATATTTTTTGCAGTAGAACATACACACTGTACAAATCCTTAATGGCTCATTGAATTCTTACAACTCAATTAATTCTTATGAAAGGAAACATTCATATGAGCACAACACAATCAAGAAATACAGCAATAGCAGTGGCCCCAGATGCCTCCTACATGCCCCACCATATCATTGCCCCTCAAGCCCAAATGTAGCCACTGCATTCTAGATATAATTACATATTTCTAAACCTCTGAAGTGAAAGTGAAAGTCTCTCAGTCATGTCCGACTCTTTATGACCCCATGTACTATACAGTCCATGGAATTCTCCAGGCCAGAATACTGGAGTGGGTAGCCTTTCCCTTCTCCAGGGGATTTTCCGAACCCAGGAATCGAACTTAGGTCTCCCACATTGATGGCGGATTCTTTACCAGCTGAGCCACAAGGGAAGCCCTTAAACCTCCAAACCTGCCTATATTTGAATTTTGTATAAGAGTCATCTATTGGGTATTCTTCTGTTTAGGAAACTTTCTCAGCATTATGCTTATGAAATTCACCAATGTGGTTGTATATAGCAATATTTTATTCATTATCAAAGCTGTTTATTATTATCTTATGTATTTGAATATCTGTGTATCTGGTTACTCTAGTACATGCCTTTGGGTGTACATGTATATGCATTTCTCATATACCTGAAAATGAGCTATGGGACCATGTGGTGTGTGTATTCAGCTAGACACCACCAGTTAGTTTTCCAAAGTAGCTATACCAATGGGCAGATGCCATCAGCAGAGTGTGAAAGCTCCAGTTTTACAAAGCTCATCATTACTTTGAATTATCAGTGGTTTCTAATTGTAGCTATTCTGAAGGATATACAGTAGAAATTCACTGTGGTATTAATTTATATTTCTCAGATGAATAATGAAGTTTTCTTTCGATGGTTATTGGTCATTTTGATGTTTACATTTGTGAAGTGTCCATTCAAGCGACTTGCCCATTTTTCTGTTTTCGCCTTTTTTTTTTTTTTTAAATGAATACAGGGATTACTTTGATGAACTGAATTCAGGATATATATTAGATATGTGTATTTCAGATATATTCTTCTATCATATTGCTTATAATTTTGGTCTCTTAATGGTGGCTTTACATACAATGAACTTGTTATTTTTAACACAGTCCAATTTATTCATCTTTTCCTTTACAGTTGGGCTTTTTGTTTCCTATGGAGAAAAGCTGAGCAATATAGTATCCTATGTTAAGTTTTAGAGGCTTTATTGTTTTATTTTTCACAATAGGTATATGAATCAGGCTTCATATTTTAATATTTTCACTTTGACTTGGCACCAATAATTGAAAATATAATTCTTTTCACTGCATGGTTGTATATAGGCTCTATTAACTGTTTTATAAATCAAGATACTGTGTATGTGTGGATATGTTTATGAATGTTTTCTGGTCTCTGTATTTTGTCCTACAAGCTAGTGTGTCTGTCTTTGGAGTAATACCACAACTTCTACTACTAAAGGTGTATAGTCTTCTTGCTCATGTGAAGTTCAAGACTTTCATAATTATTCTAGATTATCTTGTTATCTCTGGCTATTTATGTTTCTGTTGAGTATAAATATGAGTTTTTAATTTTCATGCTATTAATAAGGTGAAAGATATAAGCATCTGAATGCAGAGTTCCAAAGAATAGCAGGAAGAGATAAGAAAGCCTTCCTCAGCAGTCAATGCAAAGAAATAGAGGAAAACAACAGAATGGGAAAGACTAGAGATCTCTTCAAGAATATTAGAGATACCAAGGGAATATTTCATGCAAAGATGGGCTCGAAAAAAAAATAGAAATGGTCTGGACCTAACAGAAGCAAAAGATATTAAGAAGAGGTGGCAAGAATACACGGAAGAACTGTACAAAAAAGACCTTCACGACCCAGATAATCACAATAGTGTGACCATTGCCCTAGAGCCAGACACCCTGGAATGTGAAGTCAAGTGGGCCTTAGAAACCATCACTATGAACAAAGCTAGTGCAGGTGATGGCATTCCAGTTGAGCTGTTTTAAATCCTGAAAGATGATGCTGTGAAAGTGCTGCACTCCATATGCCAGCAAGTTTGGAAAACTCAGCAGTGGCCACAGGCCTGGAAAAGGTCAGTTTTCATTCCAGTCCCAAAGAAAGGCAATGCCAAAGAATGCTCCAACTACCGCACAATTGCACTCCTCTCACACACAAGTAAAGTAATGCTCAAAATTCTCCAAGCCAGGCTTCAGCAATATATGAACCGTGAACTTCCAGATGTTCAAGCTGGTTTTAGAAAAGGCAGAGGAACCAGAGATCAAATTGCCAACATCTGCTGGATCATGGAAAAAGCAAGAGAGTTCCAGAAACACATCTATTTCTGCTTTATTGACTATGCCAAAGCCTTTGACTGTGTGGATCACAAGAAACTGTGGACAATTCTGAAAGAGATGGGCATACCAGACTACCTGACCTGCCTCTTGAGAAATCTGTATGCAAGTCAGGAAGCAACAGTTAGAACTGGACATGGAACAACAGACTGGTTCCCAATAGGAAAAGGAGTAAGTACATCAAGGCTGTATATTGTCATCCTGCTTATTTAACTTCTATGCAGAGTACATCATGCGAAACGCTGGACTGGAAGAAGCACAAGCTAGAATCAAGATTGCTGGGGGAAAAAAAAAAAGATTGCTGGGAGAAATATCAATAACCTCAGATATGCAGATGATACCACCCTTATGGCAGAAAGTGAAGGGGAACTAAAAAGCCTCTTGATGAAAGTGAAAGAGGAGAGTGAAAAAGTTGGCTTCATGCTCAACATTCTGGAAATGAAGATCATGGCATCTGGTCCCATCACTTCATGGGAAATAGATGGGGAAACAGTGGCAGACTTTTTTGGAGGGGCTCCAAAATGACTGCAGATGGTGACTGCAGCCATGAAGTTAAAAGATGCTTACTCCTTGGAAGAAAAGTTATGACCAACCTAGATAGCATATTGGAAAGCGGAGACATTACTTTGCCAACAAAGGTCCATCTAGTCAAGGCTGTGGTTTTTCCTGTGGTCATGTATGGATGTGAGAGTTGGACTGTGAAGAAAGCTGAGTGCCGAAGAATTGATGCTTTTGAACTGTGGTGTTGGAGAAGACTCTTGGAGAGTCCCTTGGACTGTAAGGAGATCCAACCAGTCCATTCTAAAGGAGATCAGTCCTGGGGGTTCTTTGGAAGTAATGATGCTAAAGCTGAAACTCCAGTACTTTGGCCACCTCATGTGAAGAGTTAACTCATTGGAAAAGACTCTGATGCTGGGAGGGATTGGGGGCAGGAGAAGTGGACGACAGAGGACGAGATGGCTGGATGGCATCACCAACTTGATGGACATGAGTTTGAGTGAACTCTGGGAGCTGGTGATGAACAGGGAAGCCTGGAGTGCTGCAATTCATGGGGTCGCAAAGAGTTGAACATGACTGAGTGACTGATCTGAACTGAACTGAACAGTGCATTTGTAGAGGGAAAAACAGCCTGTGATGTGCTTTTCTTTTTAATATATTGCTAGATTTCATCTGCTGGTATATTTTTTAGAATTATTTTATCAATATTCATAATAATTAGGCTTATTTTCCCCTTCTTTAAATAGCTTCATCAGGTTATGGCATCATGATTAAACTGGTTTCAAAAACTGTTCTCTTTTTTCTGGGAAGATTGGTGTAAGATTGGTGCTATTTCTTAAAAGTTTAAAAGACTAGCACCGAAGCTGTCTGAGCTGGAGATTTGTCTGTAGAAAGAGTTTTAAAAATTTATTCAATTTTTAAAATAGATTTAGTAATAGCATATTAGAAAGCAGAGACCGATTACTTTGGCAACAAAAGTCCGTCTAGTCAAGGCTGTGGTTTTTCCAGTGGTTATGTATGGATGTGAGAGTTGGACTGTGAAGAAAGCTGAGTGCCGAAGAATTGATGCTTTTGAATTGTGGTGTTGGAGAAGACTCTTGAGAGTCCCTTGGACTGCAAGGAGATCCAACCAGTCCATTCTAAAGGAGATCAGTCCTGGGTGTTCTTTGGAAGGAATGATGCTAAAGCTGAAACTCCAATACTTTGGCCACCTCATGCAAAGAGTTGACTCATTGGAAAAAGACTCTGATGCTGGGAGGATTGGGGGCAGGAGGAGAAGGGGACGACAGAGGGTGAGATGTCTGGACGGCATCACCAACTCGATGCACATGAGTTTGAGTGAACTCTGGGAGTGAATTCATGGGATTGCAGAGTCGGACATGACTGAGTGTCTGAACTGAACTGCATACTGAAATATGCGATTTCTTCTTGTGTTCATTTTTTAAGTTGTACTTTTCAAGCAATTTTCCATTTCACCTAAAATTTCAAATTTATTGGCAAATTTTGGTCATAAGCTCTTGATTATATTTTTAGTATGTATAAATTTATACTAATATTCTTTTTTACTCTCAACATTTTTTAAAATGTCTTGTACAGGGTTAAAGAATTATATTATTTTTACCCATAAGCCAAACTTTGACTTTTGTATTGGTTTCCTATTGCCATGTAACAAAGTACAACAAACTTGGTGGCTAACCCTAACCCTAACCCTAACCCTAACCCTAACCCTAACCCACCAAGACAACACAACAGTATTCTCTTACAGTTCTGGAAGCCACATATCCAAAGTCACTTTCACTGGGCCAGAATTAATGGTTTCAGTTAGTCTGCACTCACGCTGGTGGTCGTAGGGGATAATCCATTACCTTGCCTTTTCCAGTGTCTAGAGTTGTGGTAGTGCCTTCCTTGGTTTGTGGCCTTTCCTCTATCTTCATAGCCCAAGTATATCATCTTGGTTTCAGTTGTCTCATTACCTTCTGTCTCTGTAGTCAGATATTTCTTTGCCTTCCTCTTATGAAACACTTGTGATTACATACAGGGTTTACCCAAATAATTGAGAATAATCTGCCATTCTTAAGATCCTTAATTTTGTCACCTTTACAGTCCCTTTCGTTGCATGAGGTAACATACAAAGGTTGCAGGGATTAAGACCCAGATATTTTATATTTAGAGGCCATTATTCAGCCCACCAGAGACTTTTTGATTGTTTTTCTATTGCAATTGTTGCATGTGTTATTAATTCTGCCCTTATTTTTTGTTATTTTTCTATTCTTCTGGTTTCACTTGCTTTTTCCCCTCCTAACCTCTTTTGATAGATACTTAGATAATTGATTTTGAAATTTTATTAATTTTCTTGTATGTGCATGCATGAAAGGTTTTAATGTCCATCTAGTATTACTTTAACTTTATCCATAAAATTCAATATGTAACATATTTATTGTGCCAGTAAAATATATTTAAGTTTCAATTTGTTGATCATTATTTAGAATAGTTTCATTAGTTTCTGAATATTTGGAAATATTTTATCTTTTTGGTTTTGATTTTAGTTTAACTCTCCTGAAGTTAAAGTATAATTTTAATCCTGGATAAACCAGCTTTTAAAATCAGCTGAGTGGGTCATCTGTTTTGATAAATGCATTATGGTGCTTGTATTTTGGGTACCTTTTTCTGTGAATGTCCATTTCTGTGACAGTCCATTCCTTAGTCAGGGTAATCATCATTTGGTAATGATTCCAAATTCCTACTGATTTGGAATCATATAATGATTCATCATAAAAACGATTCCATATTCCTACTGATTCTTTTTCTGATAGATCTATAAGTTACTGCAGGAAGTGTGCTTAGAGTCTCCAGCATAACAATAGGTTTTTCTATTTCTCATTTGAGTCCTGTGCGTTTTTGGCTTCCTTACTATATTTGGGAGCTATGTTATTTTTCAGATACACATTTAGAATTATCTTTAAAAAGTCATTGTGGATTGAGTTTTGTTGTAAAGTATCTTTTATCTCTGTAAATGCTTTATATCTTAAAATCTGCTTAGATATTATAGCTATACCAGCTTTATTTTAATTAATATTCACAAGCATGTCTTTTTGTTTCTTATCTTGCAGCTATATCATTACCTTCAGCGTTTTTTATTTAAAAGAATCTACGGTTTGTCTCTTATAAATGTCATAAAATTTAAAAACTCCTTTGTGAAAATCATTGCCATTTTCCCCCTTTTCTTGAAATAATTTGTGTTGTCTTAGTGTTATTCTGTATATATGGTTAGTTAAACTCTGAGGTAAAAATATCTGGGCTTAGAATTTTTTGATGGATAGTGATTTAATTATGGATTTAATTTCTCTAAGAGTCATGTGACTTCTAAAGTTTTCTCTTCTTAGTAAAGTTTTACTAAACATGGTTTGATAGTTTTTATAGACATAAATCTATAGGATGTGGATCTATAGGACCTAAAGTTATGGATTATGTGCAGTAATGTTGCTTAACATTTAAACATTTAGATATTAGATTCTAACTTAATTCTAAGGTTATCAGGGATTGTATAATTTGTAACTTTAATCTCTGAAGTGTGTTGAGACTTGCTTTAAGGTCCAGAATATGTTCTGTGTGTTAATTCTTGTGCACTTAAAAAAAATTGCATATTCTGTAGTATTAGATGTAATTTTCTATCTTTGCATATTAGAACAGTTTCATTAATCTTGTTTTTCAAATTTTATACATCTTTTTTTCCATTTGGGATCATCTTTCTTAAGTCAGGAGAAATTCCTTTTGTTTTTCTTGTCGTATGTGTGCACTGATAATGCATTTCTCTGAGAATGTCTATTTTCTTTTGTTTTGGAAGAAATTTTGCCAAGTATAGAATTTTAGGTTAGCATTTTATTTTTGGAAATTGTAACAATGGCATTTTATTGTCTTCTGTTTTTTTTTTTTTTAATGGCCAATGTTGAGAAGTAGGCTCTCATTTTTATTGTTATTCTCTGCACAACAATACCACTCCACTCCGTGCCCAGTCCTCACACTCTGAGTGCTTTTGAGATTCTTTTTGTTTTTGGCTTTCCGCAACTTAACTGTAATATGCCTAGGTATGATTTTCCTTTTGCTTATCCTACTGTGGTTCATTGAGCTTCTTGAATATGTGGGTTGATGTCTTTCATCATACCAGGAAATTCTGATTTTTAACCATTATTTCTTCAAATATTGCCTTTCTTGTCCTCTCCTGTTCATCTGGGATCAACAAAGGATATGTATGTTTATTGTGTCCCAAATTCCTCTTACATTCCTATTCTGGTTTCTTTTCTTCTTTATATATTCAATTTAGAGATTTTCTCTTGGGCAGCCTTCTAGCTCACTTGCGTTGTCTTATGCTATGTATAGTTTGTTGTTAAACTCATTCAATGAGTTCTTAAACTCTCATATTGTATTTTGTATTTCTAGGGTGCACAGTTCTTTTTTATAGATTGTAATTCTCTGTTAAAATATATCATGCTGCTGCTGCTGCTGCTGCTGCTGCTAAGTCGCTTCAGTCATGTCTGACTCTGTGTGACCCCATAGACAGCAGCCCACCAGGCTCCCCTATCCCTGGGATTCTCTAAGCAAAAATACTGGAGTAGGTTGCCATGTCCTTCTCCAATGCATGAAAGTGAAAAGTGAAAGTGAAGTCACTCAGTCATGTCCGACTTTTAGCAACCCCATGGACTGCAGCCCACCAGACTCCTCCATCCACGGGATTTTCCAGGCAAGAGTACTGGAGTGGGGTGCCATTGCCTTCTCCAAAATATATCATATTTTCACCTAATTTTATTTTTTAAATTAGTATTTTTTAATTCACTGTTCTGCATGTCATGTGGGATTTTAGTTCCTTGACCAGGTATTGAACCCATGCCTTTTGTGGTAGAAGTGTCTTAACTACTGGTCTGCAATGGAAGTCTTGTTTTCATCTATTTTTAAATATTCTTTTCTCAATTTATTTATCATATTTGTCACAGTCATTTTAAAGTACTAGTCTATTAACTTTAGTATGTGAATCACCTCTGGATAAGCTTCTAATAATAATTATAATATTTTGATTGTCAACCATTTTCTCATGCTTCCTTGCTCATGTAGCAATTTTTAATTGTATTTTTGGCATCATGAATGATATTATAGAATCATAATAATTTGACCTTCCAGTGATAGGGATTGTGTTTTGTTCTGAGAAGCAATTACATTTCTGACTGGCAATATAGAAAGATCATGTGGACATTTGATTTTAGGCTTTAATAGGGTGTGTCTGTTTGGTATTGCCCTTAATCCTATAGTACAGGACTTACTTCTAGTGCATTGTGTTTTTGGCATCTCCAAAAATCTCCTGGATATTCACCAAGGGTTTTTCTCTTTGGCTGGGGTGGAATGCCAGCATCTCTCCCATTTGTGCAATATCTGAAATCAAACCTCTGTTCAGATCTCAGACCCTCCATCACAGTTCTCTGCTAGAATTCTTAGAATCTTGCCCTATGAATGTGAAGCCTCAGATCTGCCAAGAGCCTAACTTTTTTTTTTTAAACTCCTGTTCTATTGCTTTCTTCTTTCTAGTTCCCTACTTTCAAAATTTCAGCCAGTTTAGTAGTTCTGTTTCCTCTGCCCTGTGTGACTGATTGCACTCCACTTTCATAAGTGGCAGATTAGAAATTATGCCAGGAAGACAACTAGGGTAAATATGGGGCTTAATTGGGTCCATCTTTTCACTCAAGGATTAAGTCATGTGTTCTTTTCTTCCAGTATCTGAAAACTTTTTTTCTTTTAATTAAACTCATAATTGCCTATGGCAGAGCTTGTTATCTTTTTAATGTCTTTTGGATCTTTTGTTAAATTCCTCTCTTCATTCTTGATATCACTTTATTATACTTTATCTATTTTTCCTTGATCATTTGTGCCAGAGGATTATCCAATTCTTATTCTTTTCAGAGAAACACATTTGCTTTTGTAGATTTTCTCAATATTTACTCTTATTTTTGCTATTTTTTTCCTTCAACTTTCTTTCAATTTGTTGTTTCTCTTTATCTTCTTGAGATTGATCTAATCTTAATAATTGTCAGCATTTTAACTTTACTAATAGGTGGTGCTCATGGTAAAGAACCCTCCTGCCAATGCAGGAGACCTAAGAGACACAGGTTCGAGTCCTGGTTTGATCCCTGGATCAGGAAGATCCCCTTGGAGAAGGGCATGGCAACCCACTCCAGTATTCTTGCCTGGAGAATCCCATGGACTGAGGAACCTGGTGGGCTACAGACCATAGGGTTGCAAAGAGTTGGCCACAACTGAAATGATTTAGCACAGTACAAGCATTAAAGATTATAAATATTCCTCTAGATATTGCTTTGACTCTATCCCTCAGATTTTTCTATGTTGTGTTTTATTCAGTGTAAAATGTTTAGTTTTCTTTGTGTTTGATTATTTGAATCATAAATTATTTAAAACTATATTTCTTAATTTACAAATGTATGTGATGTTCTAGTTATTTTGTTGTTGATTTCCAGTACAATTATGTTTTATTTAGAAAAGATATATACTCTCTGGTTTCAAATATTTGAAATTTTTTGTGAGTTGCTAGTACATACTTAGTACATAGTCAATTATTATAAATCTTAGTCTTCAAACTAGATGTATTCTCTAGTTCCTCTATATATGTCCAAAGGATCAAATTTGCTAATTGTGTCTCTTTAAATCTTCTTATATCCTTAATATTTGGTGTCTGTTAGTTCTCTTGTATAGTGAGAGAAGTGCTTTTAAAATCCCCCACTATAATTGTTGTTCACCTATATCTTCTGTCATTTTTTTTTTTTTAATGTATTATGAAGCAATGTTAGATACATAGTGGACTTCTGGTGGCTCAGATGGTAAAGTGTCTGCCTGCAATGCAGGAGACCCAGGTTCGATCCCTGAGTCCGGAAGAGCACCTGGAGAAGGAAATGGCAACCCACTCCAGTACTCTTGCCTGGAAAATTCCATGGACAGAGGAGCCTGGTGGGCTACAGTCCATGGGGTCACAAAGAGTGGGACACAACTCAGCAACTTGACTTTCTTTCTTTCTTAAAATACGTATTTAGACTTTCATTTTTAATTTAATCTGCCTTTTATTTATGATGTTCCTTGTTCTATAGAAATAGTTTTTACGTTAAATTTAGATTTTATTAATATAGCTAGCAAGGCTTTTTTCCATGCTATATTTTTTATATCCTTTTATAATGTTTCTGTATTTTTATATGTATTTAATGTAATAAATGGTACTAATCTATGTATTTGGCTCTCAATCCAGTTTGATTTTTTGGTTTTTTAAATGAATTATGTAGTATATTAGTATCTATTGAATAACTATATTTTTGTTTAAATTATGTGATTTTCATTTGTCTGTATGGATTTATTTTGTTTTTTTCTTCTTCAGTCTTTTATTTGACTGACAGATGTTTTCTTACCATTCTATTTCCCCCTCTATTGTTTTAGAAGATATGAAACTTTAAACAGTTATTTTTGTAGCTATCCTACCATTATAGCATGTATTCCTTTAAAGTATAATATTAATATTTTACCTTTCTGTCTTCAAATGGATGGCTTTTAAAATACTTCATTTTCATGTGCCTGCTTCCCAAATGATTTATTAGTGTTGTCTTGTGACCTAAAAAATACACATGCACACACATATACAATAGTTATTATCTCTCTTTTAAAAAAAACTAAGCTCAGTGTTCATAATTTTTATTTAGGTTTATTCTTATATTTGCCATTTTCTTTTTTTCTTTACTATTTGCATCTCTGACTTTCTGAGATTATCTTCCTAGTGACTGAAAAACAATGTTCAGAATTTTAAAAATTCAGTTTTTGATGCATTTGTCCATTGACAGACCATTAGGCTATTTTTATATCTTGGCTGTTGTGAATAATATTGCAATGAACATGAGAATGCAGTTATCTTTGATAATCAGATGAGGATTCCTTAATTGTATGATAATTCTGATTTATTTTCCATAGTGTCTATACTAGTTCACATTGCCACCAACAGTGCACAGGTGTTCTCTTTTCTTTCCATTTTTGGTAATGCTTTTTATCCCTTATCATTTTGATGATAGCCACCCTAACAGGGGTAAGATGATGTCTCATTGTAGTTTTGATTTGTATTTCCCCAATGATTAGTGATATTGATTACCTTTTCATATTACTGTTGTTCATTTGTATGTCTTCTTTGGAAAAATGTCTACTCAGCTTCTAAATTTTTAAATTGGATTTCTTGTTTGTATTACTGAAATAAATCCACATGTAGTCAACTGATATTTGACAAAGGCTCTCTATTCTGTTCCATTGGTCTGTGTGTCTATTGTTTTTTGCCAGTACCTTACTTTTTGGTTCTTATAGCTTTGTAATATAGTTTAAAATCAGGAGGTGTGATGACTCTAGCTTTGTTCTTCTTTCTTAGGATTGCTCCAACTATTTGGGGTGCTTTGTGGTTCCATACACATTTTCTGATTTCTCTATTTCTGTGAAAAATGTTATTTGAATTTTGATAAGGATTGTATTGAATTAACAGCACTGTATTATATACTTGAAAGTTGCTAAGACTTGATCTTAAATGTTCTCACCCCAAAAAGAATTGATAACTATATAATGTGATAGAAATATTGATCTTAAACTTTGCTTTGGTTGTTATTAATACAGTTACACTAGATTTCTTCAGTGTTTGTTTACATGGTATCTCTTTCCTATTCTTTTGTTTTTGGATTTCATATCCTCTATATAGTATTACTCATAATAGAAAAATATTTTTTATTTTACTTTTCCTGTTTAATATGACAGGGTATCAGTTTTTATTCAATAGAATATTGGATATGTTTGAGTTATATTTACCAGTTTTCTGCTTAAATTCTTCTATTTCTATATTTCTTCTTACGATCTCTCTGCCTTCCTTTTGATTTGTTTATATTATCATTAAAAAAAATTTCCCACATGTTAATTTCTTGAAAGTGAAAGTTTTAGTCACTGAGTCATGTCTGACTCTTTGTGACCGCATGGACTGTAGCCCACCAGGCTCTTCTGTCCATGGAGTTCTCCAGACAAGAGTACTGGAGTGGGTTGCCATTCCCTTCTCCAGGGGATATTCCTGACCCAGGGATCAAACCCCAGTCTTCTGCATTGCAGGCAGACTCTACCATCTGAGCTACCAGGGAAGTCCATTAATTTGTTAGCTCTGTCTTTTATTGATTGCACTAAAGTACAACATACAATTTTTCTTCCGACATCCACTGTTATAATGTTTATAATTGTATAAATAGTTTTTGCCTCTCCAAATAGCCTTGTTACTCATCTAGACAATGCTCTACTGGATTTGTCCAACTATTTGCACTATTGATTGCTCCAAATACCTTCCTGCTTCTTTGAGTCACATCTGACATCTTTTATTTTATTTTCTGATCACAGAACTGTCCAAAATTTAAGTATGAGTTTACTATTAATGAATTGTTTCTGTTTTTCTGAAAATTTTGCTTATATGTTCACTTGCTTATATTTTCACTGGATATAGAATTCTACATTGGTGTTTGTTTTTTTTTTTTTCTTTTATTCTGTTAGCATTCTCAAGACACTGTTCTCTTTTACTTTACTTTTTCTGGCTTACATAATTTTTATTGAAAATATAACTGTCAGTCTTTTTCTCTTGAACATAATATGCTTTTTCCTGCAGTTGTTTTTAGACTTAATTTTTTTGTTTTGGCTTTCATATTATATATTACTATATCATATCGTATTCATGTGTTTAGATGCTGTTTTATCCATATTAATCCTTGTTAGAATTTACAGTTCAACTTGTATCCATTTGTTGTAATATTTTATAAATTCTTAAAACATTTCAACCATTATCTCTTTAATCCACTCCCTTCTCTTTCTGAAAGTCTGAGATTTTCAACGTCTCATTTGACTTTTGTGCTCTGTTTGAATCTCCTATCTTCTTCTTTCAAAATTTAATCTTAATATTTTCTTCTAATTTATTTTCCAGTTTACAATCCTCTCTTTCAGCTTTATCTAAACTTTTGGTGAGTCTATTAATTGAGTTCTTATTTGCAAGCTATTGTATCTTTTAGTTTTAGAATTTCTGGTTGCCTCTTTTTTACAACAGTTTACCAGTTTTCTGCTCACCTTCTCAATATTGTCATTTAATACAGAGGACATATTCAGTCAGTTCAGTTCAGTTCAGTCACTCAGTCATGTCTGACTCTTTGCGACCCCATAAATTGCAGCACACAAGGCCTCCCTGTCCATCACCAACTCCCAGAGTTCACTTAGACTCATGTCCATCGAGTCGGTGATGCCATCCAGCCATCTCATCCTCTGTTGTCCCCTTCTCCTCCGGCCCCCAATCCCTCCCAGCATCAGAGTCTTTTCCAATGAAAAGTCTTTTCAAGTCTTCAACATATTAATTACAACTATTATAAATTCTGTGTCTATTAGGCCCACTGCCTAGATTTCCTATAGATCCTTTGTATAGGCTTTTTTTTTTTTTACTAAGTTTTCAGTTATATCTTAATTTTTTTCCATGCCTGGTTATTAATTGTCAAATATTGTAGATGACTGTATTATCATATCTAGAGTCTCTAGGTGGTGTTTCCATCCTCCAGATACATTTAGGGTAGAGAAGTTAGCAATATAGAATCTAGTTATTTAATAAGAAATTAAAGTGGATCTGGGCTTCAGTACATATGAGGACTGCTTTATTTCCAGTGTTTACTTAACTTTTAGGATGTAATAACTTTTGAAATCCATACTGAAAGCCTGGATTCATACTAGGGCAAATCCTCTTGAACTCTAAATTTTGTCTTTTCAAACCTGTACATCTGTTAATATATCTCTCATACTGCATGTAATCTGCCATTGCTTTGATGTAAGCAGTTCCAGATACAGGACTCATCTTGATGAACTTTCCTTTTCTCCTTAGAACCTTTGACTCTCTCCAGTGACTTCAAAAAAATATTTAAAAAATATGTATGTCCAAATTCTATAGTTGTTTTCAGTGAGATAATTGGTCTGAAAGCCATGTGCTATTAGTGGATGAACTCTAATTTGTGCTCTGCATTTTTTAGTTTTCTGCATTTTTTAGTTTTAGTTCCCTATAGTTATTTTCAAGTTTGTCTTTTATTTCTTCAAACATAGTAAGTGTAGTTGCTTCATAAATTGTGTCTGATAATTTCTGTTTCTGATGTGCTCCCATTTCTACTGTCTGCTCTTTGTATTGTTTCTGGCTCAGTGGACCTCCATTTCTTTGTGTGCCTTGTTGGTTACTTTGACATGTGTATTGCATTAAGGTGCATTCTAGCCCAGAATATTTACATTTGTTTCTGACTAACACATGTGACTGTGATCAGTGGAAGACACCTAATCCTGCATAAACTGTGACGTTCTTAAAAACCTCTAGAGAGCAAATCTACTGGGGGACTGGTCAGGGACAATACTTATTCAAAGAATATTTTTTACCTTTTCTTTCTGTTCTCACAATTTTTCTTCGAGGACCTACAAGGCACTGCTTATGAGTCACTTTACATCATGTGCTCAACACTCTGTGTCCCAAACTAATGTGGGGGAGAGTCTTTTCTCAGATTCCCTGCTGTGGGCAGGCCCTAGGTCTTGACTTTCTTTTCTGTTCTGCACAAACCATGTGTTGGCAAATTTGGCACATGTCTTCAAGGTAAAAGCAGCTTGTTGTTCATGTATGCAATTTATATCTCTGTGTTTCCTTCTTACAGACCCTTAGGTTTGTGCTTGCAGTTTCTGATCAATGCATTATCCCTCAAATGGCTTTAAAGGGATTTTGAATATATTTAACATTTTAATTTTTATCATTGGAAGTTTTGGTCTAAATAAAATTATTCATCATTATTGGAAATAAAAGTTGCCTATCTTTTTTGCTTTTAATGTACTGAGAAAATAAAATATGTCCTTTTGAAATGTACTTTTGGAAATTTATTGAATTTTTTAATGTATATCATTTTAGTTATTTATGTATCTATTACACTAAATAAAAAACATTAGCTTTTGTATGTTTATAGCATTTAATATTATTGTCTCTTGAATGTTGCATATATATATTTATTTTTTCTTTGTTGTGTTCTTTATGTAAACATTTCCAATACATGTATGTTATCATTTTATATAGTAATTAGTCTTTTGAGTATTTAAAAAAATTAACATTTTTAATTTTTCTCTGCCCAGGGATAGATGAGCAGGTTGATAATGAAAAGAGAAAATAGATGAATAGTTGTGAGGCTAAAGACAGAATCAGCAGTGGGATAGCATGTTGCTAGGATATAATGAAAAAGATGGTAGTTTAAGAACACCAGAATATTTGTTTTTTTGTGTATTTAGGTCATGCAAAAATTTAAGCAGTAAGCTAGATACTATGTCCTAGTATACTAGGACACAGTATACTTTAATTAAGTACTTTAATTTTGTTTCTTTCATGTGTTTTCCTTGATAAAAAAAATTGTCACCAAATTCAGTTTTGCTGTGGGTAAAACTTTAAAAAGATATATAGCTGTCATTTTAAAAAAAATGATTTCATGAGGAAATGTATTGTTGTATGCATATTTCCAGCGGAAACCTGCAGATGCTCACATAAGAAACATTCTTCTCACTCTTTTGAATAAACATGTTGCAAGCCCAGTACATTTGCATACCCAAGAGAATAATTGTTTCAAAGATATGAGCTGTGAACACATGTGGTTGTCGACCAGATTATGAACACCAGACTTGAGACATATATTTTTCAGGTGTACAGCTTGAGGAAATTATTGAATACTCAGCACAAATGCTATGTCTTGGGGAATATTTGGAGAAATGTAGGTGCTACTGTATTTTGAATAATCATTCCCTCTAGCTTTCATTGTGACTGATGGAAAATTTATTTTATTTTCCCTTGACAAAGGGAAAGCAAAATTGTAGCTATCTTACTGCATAGTTTGTTAAGCAATTTCCATTTTTACTTACATTTCACAGATGTTCTGAAATGGTTAAGCAAAAACATGTTTCAACTCATGAGAAACTTATAACAAAATACATCCATCAGTTGGTTAAAAAAATATATGTATATATGTGTGTATGTGTGTGTGTTATTGGTAACACTGGCACACACACACCAAAGCAACGTTTTAGACCAGTGCAGTAATTTCATGCTTTGTGAGTGAGAAGTTATAAAGTCACATACTAAGTCTGAATGTTTGATTTTTCATTTATCTTTAATAATGTATTACAGGGTTGCTGATAGGTGATGAAAGATGTTTAGATACACATGAAGCCTAGCAGCTCCTGTAGATCTGAAGTTCAAGTCCTCAACCTATTACCTTACAAATCTGTTACCAGTTCAGTTCAGTTGCTCAGTCGTGTCTGACTCTTTGCGACCCCATGGACTACACCACATCAGGCTTCCCAGTCCATCATGAACTCCCAGAGCTTGCTCAATCTCATGTCCATCGAGTCGGATGCTTATGCTTATTAAATTGGCTCCATATTTTATTTTTCAGAGAAATCCCCAAATACCTAATTTTCAAAGTGTTAGCTGTATCTTTTCTTAAATAACAGAATGTGGCAACCATGTAACCTGCTTTGTCCAGGCTAGAGGTAATTACTACTATTGTCCCCTTATGATTTCAAAAGATACAACTTCGAGTGATAAATTATGGCCACTCTACAAAAAGGCAAAGATTCATAAAGTTTGGAAGGAAAAAAATTGTCTAATATTACATATTTATTGTATACCCACCCCCCCCCTCAAGTAGGGCATTCCATCTGTTATCAAACATTTTCTCCCTATTCTTTGGTTTGAAGTATATCATTTATATTTTGGTTAGAAGTATGTTCTGAGTATTTTAGCTTGGAAGTTATATTAAAAAAATTACTATCTTTTATAATTGAATTGATGAATCCTACACAAATTTGTCTCAGGATTTTCCTATGATAGAGTAAGGAAAGCTCTTTACATTAATGCATTTTAATGGTTTATCCTGCAACAATTTCCATTATTTTTTCACTGTTATTTGCCTATAAATGTCTGTAAATATAAACAACTTTCAGAAAATATTCTGATATGCCAACTAAATGTATTTATGTGAGGATGTTATTCCTGTGGAATGCTGTCAAAAGTTTTACAGTAACAAGCCAATGATCTTTGAATTAATTTTTCATGTATCATCAGTCATTGATTTCTTACTTTAGAGAAAGGTATGCTATCCTTAGGTCAGATTTGCAGATAACTAAGTCTATTTTGGGCTTTATTTTCTCTTTTATGTTAAAATTTTTGACCTTTAGTTTCTCTGTTCTGGAAATTGGATGATTAGAAAGCTGATTAGACATCAAACCAGATGGCACGTAGGAGGTATATCACAAAGTTCTTACAGTCTTTCTCAGTGTATGTCTTGTATACACTTGACCAACTGAGAACTCTCAAATATCATGAATGCTTTTGAATTTGAGATTAAAAAAGTAACAAGAAGCACAAAGATTCATGAAAAAATTAGGTTCTGTGGAGCCAGATACATTGTCAAGTCTTCTATTCGTCTATATGTGGAGTACTCTTGTATACTTACAATCATATTTATGATCTTAAGAAACTAAAAGAGCCTCAATTAACTGTTCAGAAACTCTTTAGATAATAGTAACAGTCATGTTTTTAAAAATATTTTAAGCAGGGAATCTGAGCCTTCAAAAAGTTACTAACCTTCAAGTTAGTTTTTAAAAACGTAAATCATCCAAGTCTGAAATCATTCCAGATAATTGTAGTTTTTAAATTTTCTATTATTATAAAAATATAGAAATAATGTCATATTTATTCTTTTGGAGTAAAAGTCAATAGCCATCTTTAGTATATGTATCTTCTATCATCTGATATTAAGCGTGATCAGAATTCAAAATGAAACCACTGTATTACCTTTTTAAATTTCTGTACTGTGATTATATCCTTTATCAATGTTATGGTGTATGAGAAGGGGACTACCATCTTTTAATAAGGTTATTAATTCTGTTTCTCATATTCATTGTTTAGGTTTGGAATATATGTCAGGTGATATTCAGAGTTACAATAAAGTAATTGTATCATAATATAACACTTGAAATTTCTTCTAAATCAAGAGGTTAGAAATGAAGAGGCTACACTCTTTCTTTGTTTTTTCATTGGAAGAAGACCCTTGATTGTTAACTTTCTCACTGCCAAGTAACAAACTGCCCAGATATCTATTTCTTGCAGCAGTGAACAGCATTACTTTCTTTACTCATGATTGTGGGTAACTTTAAGATAATTCACAATTATCGACTTCTATGATGCATAGCCTTAAATATTTAATATAGATGCTTATATTTGATGAAGTTATTCCCTAGTTTTTCACGAACTTAGCAGATGTGTAGTCAACAAGTCTTTGTAGTTCCTTGGGAAGTATATGCCATTACTAGTGAGTGATTTCACAGTTTGTAATGCCACACACGGTTTTGAGATCTTAATCTGTAAGCTTTCTCCTTTTGAGTCTCTGCTTACCCATCACATTCAGGGTGAGTTTTCTGGTAGCCCAAATGCTTGCCCATATATCCTGCTCTAAATGCCCACGAAAACCTCAGCTTGTTCGATGTTGTTTTTGATGAATCCCATTCACAAGGTTTTTGATTTTGTTTTTGTTGTATCTAAAATGAGAGAAGGAAATCAGGGACCTGTCTGTCAGCCACATTAGAAAAGAGAGACATTTCTAAGACAGGAAATACATAAAACAGTGAAGAGACTGTTGAGTAGGGAGGCAAATTTAGATGCTTTTTATTCCTGATGTGGAAGCTCGGCTAGATGTGATTATTATGGGTTTGAAATTGAGCTCTACCCCATACCTTCCCCACATATATATGGTTTGTCTTTAGTTGTTTCATAGTATCTGTAATATTAAAACATTACTCAAATCCTCATATTTTATATTTTTAAACTACAGCATGTAAGAAAACAGTGCAGCTTATGGAAGCATAACCCCCCAAAAGCAGGTATACTGCAGAGAAACAATAATAAAGCATACATACATCATGCCAGGTAATAATTTAAATGAAATTGATTATGTTTTCATAATACCTAATACAATAAAATCCACATATGTTAAATTCTTGATTAATTGAGCTTTCTTCACATTCTTGGTTTGTATTTATTCTGCTAGAAATAACTGTACTTCAGAGGTTAAATGTTTTCAGCAACCATTTCAGTTCTACATAGATGTAAAGTTTCTAAATATTTAGAAATTACACCAAGGTAAACCATCGTTTCCTTTCAAAATTTGTTCCATTGGAGCAGATAATAGATTCCCACTTTCAACTGCACAGTTAGGTGTTTTCTTTTATTTTTGAGTGTACCCTCTCTTCAGTATTTCTTTGCACAGAATTTTGGAATTTTGTTCCTCTCATGTTTTATTGAAAAGGCTCTCTGCCATTATATCATTCCGTTTTCCGGTTTTATCCTTTTGTCTGAAGGCACGTTGCAGCATGCCTGGTTTAAGGACTCTAGACAGCGAGAGAAATGGCCAGCCAGGAGAGGATCTCTAGTCAAGGTTGAAAGAGAGCACGGAGCTTTCTAAACGGAACGCCCTGAATGGGGGACATTTAGGTTATTGCCATGACAATTCTAATTGTTGGAACTTTATTCTTATTATGGTCTTTATTCAGTTGGATTCACCCTAACAGCACACAGAGACGAGTCACTTTAATTTCTGGGCTGGTTTTGGAGAACATGTAGCCAAGAATCATCATCTTTTTGTTGCGATAACAAAACACACGGTCAAGGGGGGTCTAAATGGAATTGCATTTTATAGGCCTGCAGAGATCGGTATGAAGTAAGACACGCTCTCTTTGACCCCTGGAGGCTCTCTCTAACAAATGATGGGGCTACATTTTTAAATTACAGGAGATTCCAATTACTGTGAAATTATGGGGCTCTGTGAGCTCCCTCTACGGGCTAATTTAACGTCTGCAAATTATATTTTGTCTTCTTCTTCTTTTTTTCCCACTCTTCTTCCCATTTTTCCCCCAACAAAGCCTCTGTGTGGCCTCTGGGATGGGGTGGCCACCTAAGGGCCCTGAGGTTGTGCTCCTTGGAGCGTGTGCAAGATGGCTGCCCCAAGGCTGTTTGAAGCTGGCGCGTTTGAAGCAGCCGCGCGTGTTTGAAGCTGCGGCATTTGAAGCTGTCGGGCTTGAAGCTGGCGCGTGTGTTTGAAGCTGCGGCATTTGATGTTGCTGAGGACGTTTGTAAATTTGAGACAGACTTTAATATTGTTAGACGGTAGGGGAGTCCTTTTCAACCCCCTTTTCATTTTTTTTTTTTACTTGAACTTTTTAAAAAGTTTTATTTAACTTTTTTTTTTCCCCTCGACTATTTTAACTACTTATGTCAGCGGAGGAATGCTGTGATTCACAGCCATTATTGTAAGGAGGCTGTTATGTATTTTTAGTGCTGCTGGGACCATAGGAATTCTTGAGTGGCTTTGACTGGATGCAACAATGTGGAGAATAATCCCAACTGTGAAAAGTGCTACTGTGGCCACAGGACAGTACAGAATAATTTTGAAAAAGGACAATCTCCTTGTTGCTTTTAGAAGAAGGCCGTGTGTGCCCGCTGTTGCATTTGCAAGATTGATGAGTGTAGAGGTAGCACAAATGTGTGGTGAGTAGAAGTAGCTGGGGATGCATAGGCGTAGGAATTAAATTTGCAGCTGCCCAGGAGCAAAGCATTTTCTGATTTCTTCCTATGCTCCCCCCCCCCCCCCCAATTTCTGTAAGAGCTAGAGAGAAAGGTGGATGTCATTATGAAACAATAGCGTCGACTCTGTGGACTCTACTGTAGAGATACATGGTGCTTTGTACGGAGAGTGTCTCCTTTGTGAGAGAAGGGAATGAGTGTTTCTGGTGTTGGAAAAGGAAAGAACACAGATGGTTATTTTATAGTTGTCGATCGTGGTTTGGGAAACACTTTGATTGGAAGAACCTTAGATGTGGCAGTGAAAAAAGTGGAGAAAAATGTGGAAGGAGTCATGAGTTAACAAACCCAAAATTGATTGGATGAGAAACACTTTGGTTTGGGTACAAATGATTTTTGATGTCATCCCCAGCCTGGAGGGACTTCATGAACTTGCATGCAGAGTTGATGAAGTAAGACATATTCTACTGTTGTCTGTGATTCTCCTCTGAGAGTTGGTGTGGGTTAGGAAGCCACTTTAATGAGCTTGCCATCAGTTTTTTCCTTTGGAAGTAGAACATCGCCTTCTGCTATTGATCTTTCTCTTGAAAATTAAGTAAGGGTTTCTTGATTCTGGCCATTTGTCAGAACTTGAACCTATTTATTTACATCTCCACCACCATTTTTTTTCTCCCTTTGGGTAGAATGCAAATTCTATAAAATATACATCTGCTTTTCAGTGGTATTTGGACTGTATATCTACCCAGGATTGAGGTGTTTTGTTTAGTATTTCATTCATTTTGACAAACATCTACAGTTCTTTTAAGTTCACAGAAAAAGCTGTATGTTAAATATGTATCATTAAAATTGAGTTATTGCCTTTAATCTATATAGAACTGAATTTTACTCTAATAAATAATATAAATGTGTTCTTTACCTATTTAAGAGTAAGATGTGCCTTGTACACTTTTTGAATGATGAAAACATTTCACATTCCTTCATAGAAAAGATGATCTTGGGCTGTTTTCTTATAAATAATTGTTTTTAAGAATTTCTCTGCAGTAGCTCAACATTCCTAATTTTGTAGAAATGGAAATTTGCCAAGTATTTTCCTTTGTATTGTATAGATGCATTTTCTACTCCAGCTTTTTATTGTTAGCTTCCTCAAGTGTATTCCTTTGAATTCATTTGTCTTTTCCATTCTATTAGCTAATCATTTATTTTACAGTGCTACTGTTTTACCAAATTTTATTTCAAACTTCATATGTATTATTGATATCATTCATTGAGAACTAAGTTCTTGCAGGTTTCAAGTCTAACGTTCTAAAAATCTATCTATTATGACAAATTGTTTTGTAAGTTACAAGACATTAGAAACTAAGCAACATGGAAAGTACTATATAAAATTAGTGGCTCAGGATAATTGACTATTTTCAGATATAGCATTTTATAACTTTGTTAAAAAGTTCATAAACTAAAGGAGCAGGACAATACACACACATGGCACACACACCAGTGCATGGGAGCTCATGCTGTGTGTGTGTGTGTATGTACTTGTTATTTTTTATTATAAATCTGCCTGATCAGTTCTGACTTTTTTTCATTCCTCAACTTCTGTAATATTCATTTAATCCATATTACTGTTTTTGTAAGCTTAGAATTTTTAAAGAAAATCTCCCTTTATGAAATCTCTTCTTCACATAGTTTATACGGTCCAGTGATCTACATTTTTGTGGGAAAAGAATTGCTTGAGAATAAGTGAGCACTATGTGCATTTTATTGTATCTTTGTATAGGCATCTTCAAAGAAAAGGGATAAATGTTGAAAACTGATATCTTACACAGTAAGGAACTTCTGGGAAAGTTTAATCAGTTTGGCTGTATGTTCCACATCACTCATGTTCCTTCCTGGTTCATGCTTAGAAGTTGCTTCTTCTTTTTAAAATCTTTATTGTGAGTTTTTCACATACTTTTTAGTTTTGCTCATTTTATTAAATTAAAATTAGTTTCACATAACTTTTCTTTTTAATGGATTTCCACTCATATGTGCTTGTTTCAGGAAGATCCACAAAATGTAGGCTGTTAACCTGAATAATGATATTTCTTTGTTGTCTGTGTATGGTTCTCTAACTTGATTTTTCCATCATATATCAATTTCTCTGCCACTATCAGTGTTCTCTTCCATCCTAGCATGACAAAGTTTATAATTTGCTTCCTATGGTAGATAAATAATGAATAACTTCCTGAGTGAGATCCAACTCAAAAACATCTTTATCCATGACACAGCAACATGACCCCGTTTTTTGCAGCTCTTAATAATATCTACTATAGAGCCAGATCCTTGTTGTTTAGCCATTTACCTACTAAATGGCTAAATATCATGTAAGTTTATTGATTTTACTTGTTATATAGATATTAAATTTATTATGACCTCATATTGTTGCTTTTTCTTTTCTATTTTATTAATTATCCCCTTTTTAAGGCAAATACAGATGGAAATTATATACATAAAATTTAAATATTTAGTTCCTTTTGTGTTACTTTAAAATCATCTATAAGACTTCCTGGTGGCTCAGATGATAAAGCATCTGCCTATGATACAGGAGACCCAGGTTTGATCCCTGGGTTGGGAAAATCATCTATAATTGAGGTTTAATTTACATGTAATGAAATTGACTAATTTTGAATACATAATTCAGTGAGTTTTGATAGATATATATAGAGACACATATATACATCTGTGTAACAGTCATGCTATTGAGCGTATTCATCACCCCCAGAATGTCTCTCCTACCGTTTTGAAGTCAGTTTCCTGCTTTCATCCTGTGGCCCTGGCTCCCAGCAGCCACTGATCTTTCTCTCACTAGAATTTTGTCTTTTTTTAAGAAGTGTTTATCAGTGAAATCATACAGTGTTTACTCTTTTGTGTCTATCTTCTTTCAGTTAGCACAGTTTTTAAATTTCTTTCACGTTGTTTTGTGAATCATTGGATTTTTCATGTATTACTGAGTAGTATTCCGCTGTATAGATATACCATAATTCTGTTTATGCATTTACCTCTTGCTGATCTCTTTTGTTCTTTCTAGTTCTCTGATTATAAACAAAGTTGCTGAGAATATCTGCATATAGGTTTTTTGTGTGAACCTAAATTTTAATTTCTCTTGGATAGATACCTAGTAGGATTGCCTAATTACATGGTACACATATGTTCAGGTTTCTAAAAAACTATCAGACTGTTTTCCAGAGTGGCTATGGTATTTTACATTCCCATCAGCAATATATAGAGTTCCAACTATGTGTCATCCTTACCAGCACTTGGGGTTGTTAGTTTTAGTCATTGTAGTGAACAAGTGAGTATATATTTATTTTCAACATTTTTTATTGTAATAATCAGTTTTACCAAGTTTATTATTATTATTATATCTACAGAATTGTATTATCCTTTTAATTTTTCATATATTCTTTGTTACTTTGTTCTTTTGAATGCAATTAACATGTTTTCATTTCTTGCTTTCTTTTAGTGCTTGATAAAATAAAGAAGGGCTTTGCTGGTGGCTCAGCTGGTAAAGAATCTGCCTGCAATGCGGGAGACCTGGGTTTCTATCCCTCGGTTGGGAATATCCCCTGGAGAAGGGAATGGCAACCCACTCCAATATTCTGACCTGGAGAATTCCATGGACTGTATAGTCCATGGGGTCGCAAAGAGTCAGACATGACTGAGGGACGGACTTTCACTTTTCAAAGTAAGGAAACTAAAATTCAAGTGTGAATATATAAGTAGATCAGAGTCTTGAGTGAGCATGTTAAATTGATTTTGCCTTTATTTCCCAAGAACTCGAAATATAATATTTGAAGGTTACATCTGACTTAATTTTATTAATGTCCATTTACTATTGTAGAAATTACTAATAGAATTGCTTAGTTCAAAAATAATGGCAACCTAATTTTTAGCAACTAAATTTTTAAATAAATTTTCACACGCCTTCAACAACTGAAGGATCACAATAAAAACCAAACGTGTCATTTCCTAAAATGGCTCTGTTTTTATTCTTGGTCTCATTAGGTAGCTTAGAGAACAGCGTACCATTGTCCATTTTAAAAGTCACTTTTATTTAACCCAGTACCTACTTACATTTGTCAGAATTGGTGATTTTTTAACCTCTTTTTTGTAGCACTAACTGTTCTCAGATCTCTGGCTTTGTTCCCTGGATGTTAAAAAGACACGTTGTCACTTTGTTAAAGTACTTCTTTAAAAATCCAGTGTAAATGAGAATTGTCATCATCTCTATTGCCCTATTCTTTTCTATCTGAGCGTGTTTCATTTCAATATATGCTGGGTCTCTAATTTTTCTCACTAAGGCTCAGTTACTACTTCAGAATAATTACTTGGCTGAGTAAAATTTTTTTTTCACCAAAGAGTTTATATAACAGTCAAAACTGAATGCTAATGAGTTGCATAGCGTTCCCTTTTAACAAAGAACCATACCTTATAAGTCAACCCTTATTTCAGAAAATGATTATAACATGTGCTTTAAACTTTGGTTAATGTGTGTTCATTTTCTCATGAGTTATTTTGTTGAATTTTGTGCTTGGAGACAAATCAGATTTCTATACAAACTTCTAGTTTTGTCAGGTCATAGATAAACAATGTTATACTCCAAAGTGGAATATAGTTGACTTTGAAATCATGGATTAATTTAACTTCTTGGGAAATTCACTTTTAGTTCACGGAAGGATTTTCTGTTGAATTGGGGTTATTTTTTCATGTCATGTCTTCTCATAAAAACATGTATTTGGCACCTTTGATTTCCAATTTGGTTATTATTTTAGTGTGCAAAGACTTTGAGGTTATTTGTGATAATACTTTCAAAATGCTGTCAAATTTTACCTAAGAAATACTGTCAGAGTATGCTTGGGTGCTCCGTCATGTCTGACCCCATGGACTGTAGTAGCCTGCCAGGCTCTTCAGTGTCAAAGTATAGAGGCTAGAGTATTTTTGATATTTAGAAGAAAAAAGTTGAATGATATAATAAACTAATATCAAAAACAATTCAAAGTTACTTTTACAAAGTTCACTCTAGTAGCAATAGAATTATGCTTGGTATTCTGCAATTATTAAGATCAAAGGTAAAGTGACACACTTTACAAAGATGTTTTTTAGTGTTAATATGAAAATTCAGTGGTTGTTTCTGAATTTTCTGAATTCTAGAAGCATCTGGATTTTGAGGGGAAATTGGTTGTCTTAAATACCAACTTAAACCAAACTGAAGATTATTCGTAATGCCTAGCCTAGTATATCTAACAGATGACCAATGGTGTGTATCTTTAACTAGATTTATTTTTAGTTTTCCAGAAAGTGACACTATGTTTTCTAAGGAACATGAACTGTGGCTTTTTCTGGTGTCAAAATCTCAGCAACTAGGGAGTAATTCTGAGTATCTAAGTGCACTCAAATCCCCAAAGAATTATTGTATCTTACTCTTCTATAATAGATATCTTCTTATTCCAGCCTAAATCCTCCCTGGCAATTTGCATCACAGGAACCCCTACATCTGTTGTAAAGTAGGGTTGAATTAAGCTCTCCCCTTAGGAGCTGTTGCTCTCATTCATGCTACACAGAGGGAGGGCATTCTTGCCTTCTCCCTAGCCCCAGCCCCATTGCCTGGCCTGGAGAGCTCTTATTAACAGTGTGTGATCCAGAAAATTGATTAACTATTTTAATACACAGTGCTTTTTAAATGTGATTCTTATAAACTATAACATTAGGGTATCATCCAATTGTAAATGTAAATCTTTCTGTGGGAATTTTAATGTATGCTCTCTCTGATGACTTTTGAACTTTATTTTGAGATTATCTTTTATTTTAAGGAAAGGAAATCAATGAGACAATCTTAATTTACCTCTTTTACTGAATGCAGATACGCAGATACTTTGCTTATGTGCCATGTTCTACTTTGGATTATTTCATCATTGTTCTTATGAAAAGTTTATAACCTATTTATTGCTTCTAAATTATGTGTGTCAAAATTGATTTTAAAGTGCATTTTTAGAATAATTTCTTTTAGTTAACTGCTTTTATGCTTTCTCAGAAGTTAGAAAAATTTATAGGAAAAAGTCCCATATAAGTTATAAGGAAAATGCACAGTGTCTTGATGTAGCATTAGCAAGGGGAAAGGAAAAAAAAAAGAAAAAACCTGTGAGAACTATATAGTGAAAATGGTGAACATTTGCTGAGACCTAAGAGATAATATTATTAAATGAATATGAAATATATTTAAAGAAATTTATTTTTCCTGTATTAATTCATAGAATTGGTATCATGTAACCAATAACCACAGTTTTTTTTTTTTTTTTTTTTTTTTTTTTTAATTTGCCACAGTAAACCTAGTGTTCGTTTTTCAGAATGATTGGCGGGCAAATAGCCAGTGCAATTGTCTTATAAGTTATAAAGCTACAATACTCAAGGTAGTGTCATTTTGACAAAAATAATGGAGAAAAAGAAAATCAAGACAAATTCAATAAATAAGACTTTACTGAGTTGGTATCATAAATCAATGGAAGGATGGACTATTAAAGATGTAGTCCAGGGACAATTATTTAATATGTTTGGAGAAAAATCAGTATCTAGTCTCACCTAACATCATATACCAATATAAATTCTAGATGAAGTAAAAAGAAATGTAAAAAATGATATCTCTGGATACTGTAAAAAATAGAGTTGACTGTTTGATTTAGTAGTGATGAATAGTTTTAGCATATGAAATAATGGAAAAAATCATAAAGGGAAAACCTATAGATTTGACTACATAAAAAATTAATAATTTCTGAATGACAACAGCAACAAAAATCTGAAAAAAACTGATAGCAGCAGTTATTTTGAAAATTTTATATCTTTATGGTCAAAGAGCTCATAGAAGTCGATATATAAAATGCTTCAAAAATATGGACCAAGTATAGGTTTTAGATGAGCCACAAAAGATTTTTTAACATATTAAAAAAAGTTCAGCTTAATTTGAAATCAAAGCTGCTGCTGCTGCTGCTGCTGCTGCTGCTGCTGCTGCTGCTGCTAAGTCCCTTCAGTCGTGACTCTGTGCGACCCCATAGGTGGCAGCCCACCAGGCTCCCCCGTCCCTGGGATTCTCCAGGCAAGAACACTGGAGTGGGTTGCCATTTCCTTCTCCAGAAATCAAAGCTACATACCTATAAACACACCACTCAGAATTAACCAAATTTGTTAGGATTTTGGTAACTATTTGGTGAATATTTTGGCAATCTTTGTGAGCTATTATACCTCTATGTATTCACTAACTGATCTATTCATTTATTCATCCATTTTCTTACCTTTATATCTAACTCTCTATACATTTAGCCCTCCATTCACTTATACATGGGGCTTTCTTGGTGTCTCAGATAATAGAGTCTGCCTGCAGCGTGGGAGACCCAGGTTCGATCCCTGGGTCAGGAACATCCCCTGCAGAAGGAAACAGCAACCCACTCCAGTATTCTTGCCTGGAAAATCCCATGGATGGAAGAGCCTGCCAAGCTACAGTCCATGGGGTCATAAAGAGTTGGACACAGCTGAGCAACTTCACTTTCACTTTTACTTATACATAAATGTGATATGTGGTGATTGTATTTTTTTTCTAAGGGACCATAACGCAATATTGCTTTTAGTTTTTTCTATTTAATGTATTTTAAATTTGTTCCCATGTCATTATGTATTCTTCTGCAATATGTTAGAACTTTGCATACTATTACAATGTATCAATGTACCATGGCTTATAGAAGTAAACCTTCTTATGGGGCGTTTACGTCGCTAATAGTTTTCTAACAGTGACCTGTTGAACGTTATTGCATGGATCAGAATTTTTTTTAAGGGCAAAATTTGAAAGATTGAATTTGTTGTATGCAAGCAAATATTTTAGGCTTTTGTTGCTTACTGCCAGATTTGTCCTCAGAGAGACTTTTAACTTTTTCCTTTCCACTAGCAATGCATCAATAGTAATTATTCTCAAATTATTGCAAAGACTACGTAATATAGTTCACATTAAGTTAAAAAGATTGGCAAAGGACTTCCCTAGTGGTCCAGTGGCTAAAACTCCATGCTCCCAGTGCAGGGGGCCCAGGTTCCATCCCTGGTCAGGAAACTAGATCCACATTCTACAACTGGTGCAGGGAAATAAATATTTTTCAAAAGATAGGCAACATTATTCTTTGACTTTGCGCTGTTTGATTACTCAAGTGTTGCAGCTTTTTTCTATTTTATGGCCACTCTTTTGTGAATTTTCTAATCTGTTCATTTTCTATTGACATGTTGATCTTCTCAATATTGATTTTTTTAAAGTTATATTTGTATTTAGGATAAACATGCCTTTGGATTATGTAGGATATTTAGTATATATAAATTTTCAAATTTTTTAGCTATCCAAGTTTTTCTAATATGGTTTCTATTTTTGGTGTCATGATTATGAACACTCCTACCAGATACCAGTATTATATTCAGTATTAACAAAAAGGAGAGAATATTTTGATTCATCCATTCCATTTTCCTCCAGGTTTATAGTTGAATCTTTTATTATGGAAAGTATCATTAATGTAATGTTTTAGTTTAGAGAAAAACTCAGTATCACTTGGTTTTTAATTAAAATGAATTCTGTGAAAGGATTGCCTTGTGATTGTGACTTCCCGGTGACAGTGACTTTCTCCTTCGCACTAAAAATTGAGCTCATCTGAAGGACTGAACTGCGTTCAGATTTTATGGAAGTTAGACATAATTACTTTTAATGTTAATGTTTTTGTATACAGAGATTGAATTATTCTGGCTTTGAGTATCAATAGCAACTCAACTGAGTTTTTGTTTTGGGAGAAAATTTTGTCTCTGAACATTTAAATTTAGAAGGTCAAATTAATCTAGAAGCTGCTGCTTTAATTTTAGAGGAGCAAATCTACATTGATTAGGTAAGAAAATCTCAGGAGCTGAAAGGAGAAAGAGGAGCTGTGTAGTGGTTACTAAATAAGTAAATTGAAGGCATATAATAGCTATTGTGAACTGAAAGGTTTTATATGGGTTTTTGGACTCAGCTGCAGTGTGTATGGCGGACTGGGGGTGGGTGTTTCCCCACACAAGAGGGGGGTTTCCCACACAATACCTAGTAGTTTGCAGATGCCAGTATGGTGCCTAAGAATTCAAATTAATTCTAACCCTCTACCCAGATGGGCTTGCCTGGTGACTCAGATGGTAAAGAATCTGTCTGCAATGCTAGAGAACCAGGTTCAATCCCTGGCTCAGAAAGATCCCCTGGAGAAAAGAATGGCAACCACTCCAGTATCTTGCCTGGGAAATCCCATGGATAGAAGAACCTGGTGGACTCCAGTCCATGGGGTCACAAAGAGTCAGACACGACTGAGCAGGTAACACTTTTACTTCCTCTACACAGATATAGAATTAGATTCCACAGGTTGAGGGCTCAGTCTTGCAAGACTTTGCTCCCCTGCCCTTTAGATGCCATTGGCAGGCCCATGCTGTTGCCTGTGCTTCTGACCCATGGCTGTAAATTGGAGATTCTATTGATTCCCTCAAATCAAGATGTCAATCACAAGTCTACATTGTTACCTGTACTTTGACCCACTGGCTATAAACTCCAGGTTCCCAAAAAATCTCCTCCTTGGGTTCAACTAATTTGGCTAAGTGGCTCACAGAGCTCAGAGAAACATCTTACTCAGTTCATTTCAGTCGCTCAGTCATGTCTGACTATTTGTGACCCTATGGACTGCAGCATACCAGGCTTCCCCGTCCATCACCATCACCCAGAACTTGCTCAAACTCATGTCCATCCAATCAGTGATGCCATCCAGTCATCTTATTCTCTGCCATCCTCCTCTCCTCCTGCCTTCAATCTTTCTCAGCATTAGGGTCTTTTCCGATGAGTCTGTTATCAGGTGGCCAAAGTGTTGAGGCTTCAGCTTCAGCTTCAGCTTCAGCATTGGTCCCTGCAATAAATATTCAGGACTGATTTCCTTTAGGATTGACTGGTTGGAACTCCTTGTAGTCCAAGGGACTCTCAAGAGTCTTTTCCAACACCACAGTTCAAAAGCATCAATTCTTTGGTGCTCATGGTCCAACTGTAACATCCATAAATGACTACTAGAAAAACCATAGCTTTGACTAGACAGACCTGTGTTGACAAAGTAATGTCTCTGATTTTAATATGCTCTCTAGTTTGGTTGTAGCTTTTCTTCCAAGGAGCAACAAGTGTCTTTTAATTTTCATTGCTGCAGTCATCATCTGCAGTGATTTTGGAGCCCAAGAAAATAAAGTCTGTCACTGTTTCCGTTGTTTTTCCGTCTATTTGCCATGAAGTGATGGGACCAGATGCCATGATCTTAGTTTTCTGAATGTTGAGTTTTAAGCCAACTTATTCCCTCTCCTCTTTCACTTTCATTAAGAGACTCTTCAGTTCCTCTTCCCTTTCTGCCATAAGGGTGGTGTCATCTGTACATCTGCTGCTGCTGCTGCTAAGTTGCTTCAGTCATGTCCGACTCTGTACAACCCCAGAGACGGCAGCCCACCAGGCTCCCCTGTCCCTGGGATTCTCCAGGCAAGAATACTGGAATGGGTTGCCATTTCCTTCTCCAACGCGTGAAAGTGAAGAGTGAAAGTGAAGTCGCTCAGCCGTGTCCAACTCTTTGCGACGCATGGACTGCAGCCTACCAGGCTCCTCTGTCCATGGGATTTTTCAGGCAAGAGTACTGGAGTGGGTTGCCATTGCACGTCTGAGATTATTGGTATTTCTCCCGGCAATCTTGATTCCAGCTTGTGCTTCATCCAGCCCAGCATTTTGCATGATATACTCTGCATATAAGTTAAATAAGCAAAGTGACAATATACAGCCTTGATGTGCTCCTTTCGCAATTGGGAACCAGTCTGTTGTTCCATGTCTGGTTCTAGCAGTTGCTTCTTGACCTGCGTACAGATTTCTCAGGAGGCAGGTAAGGTGGTCTGATATTCCAATGTCTTGAAGAATTTTCCACAGTTTGTTGTGTATGAAACACAACAAAAGTATGAGAAGGCAAAAAGATATGACACTGAAAGATGAACTCCCCAGGTTAGTAGGTGCCCAATATGCTACTGAAGAAGAGTGGAGAAATAACTCCAGAAAGAATGAAGAGAGAAACCAAAGCGAGATCAGCTCCCAGTTTTGGATGTGACTGGTGATGGAAGTAAATTCCAATGCTGGAAAGAACAATATTGCATAGGAACCTGTAATGTTAGGTCCATGAATCAAGGTAAATTGGAAGTGGTCAAACAGGAGATGACAATATTGAACACTGACATTTTAGAAATCAGTGAACTAAAATGGACTGGAATGGGTGAATTTAATGGTCAGAGGACCATTATATCTTCTACTGTGGGCAAGAATCCCTTAGAAGAAATAGAGTAGCCCTCATAGTCAACCAAAGGGTCCAAAATGCAGTACTTGGGTGCAGTCTCAAAAATGACAGAATAATCTGTTTCTAAGGCAAACCATTCAATATCATACTAATTGAAGTCTTACTTATTAGATCACTGGTTTGTTATAGAAGAATACAACCCAAGAATAGCTCAATGGAAAAGAAGCCTAGGGCAAAGGATGGGAAAGTGAATGGAGCTTCCTGCCCTCTTCAGGCTGCCATTTTCCCCAAATCTCAACTCAGAAGCTCTTCAAACCCCACCTTTTGAGGTTTTGTAGAGGCTTCATTGTATGGGCTTCCCAGGTAGTGCTAGTGGCAAAGAATCTGCCTGCCAATGCAGGAGACTTAAAAGATGTGGGTTGGGTCCCTGGGTTGGGAAGATCCCCTGGAGGAGGGCATGACAACCCACTCCAGTATTCTTGCCTGGAGAACCCCCATGGACAGAGGAGCCTGGTGGGCCCCATAGGGTCCATAGGGTTGCAGAGTTGGACAGGACTGAAAGGACTTAGCACAGCATGGCATTGTATGGCCATAATTGATTTAATTACTGACTTTTGACAATTGATTCAATATCCAGATTGTCTCTCCTTGGGAGGTCAAGGGGATGAGACTGAAAGTTTCAAGCTTTTAATCACATGATTGGTTCCTCTAGGTATCAGCCCTCATCTTTAGGTGATTCATCAGCATTCCAAAGGTCACTCCATTAATATAACAAAAGATACCTATAAAGGTATCACTCTGCTCACTGGAAACAGTCTGAGAGTTTTAGGAGCTCTGTCTCAGAAATAGCATGAAGACCAAATAAATATTTATTACAAATCTCAATATCACAGAAGGTTTCTCCTGTTACCAGGGGGCTTATAATGAACGCAACTTTATAGTAATAGACTGGGGAGAAGGTGTAGCAGGGTGTCTGAATTGGCTTTTTCTAAATGACACAACTGTCCCCACTCTATGTTATTAGCATACTGTTGTCTCCTCTGTTTTGGTGTCTACAAGGGTGTGAGTATCAATGCTCTGGCACTGAAAACTGCATTTCAATCACCTGGATTCTTTTCAAAAGTGCGGATTTTGATTCAGTAGGTTTTGACTGGGGACTGAGTTTCTACATTTTTATCAAGCCCCAAGATGAAATCTGTATGCTTGTTCCGTCTTCTTGAGTAGCAAAGTTTGAGAAATCTTGTATTGACTCCCCTAATTCTCCATAAATACAGTAAGAGGTAAAAAGTCATGAAATAGTTAAATTGCAATACAATGAAATGGTTAAACACTTTCTGAAGATCAAGTGAAGTCTACTCTCTGGACTTTAGAAGATCATGATACTTTGTACATTAGGTTATGAGCTGGTTCCAGGAGAAATGGTGGGACAGCTACAGTGCTGCTTGTTTTCATTCCCCTCCTCTAGTTGTTGTTCAGTTGCTCAGTCATGTCTGACTCTTTGCAACTCCATGGACTGCAGCACAGCAGGTGTCCCTGTCCTTCACTATCTCCCAGAGTTTGCACAAACTCATGTCCATTAAGTTGATGATGCCATTCTATCATCTCATCCTCTGTTTCCACCTTCTCCTCTTGCACTCAATCTTTCCCAGTATCAGTGTCTTTTCCAGTGAGTCAGTACTTTGCATCAGGTAGTCAACGTACTGGAGCTTCAGCATCAGCATCAGTCCTTCTAATGATGATTCAGGACTGATTGTCTTTAGGATTGACCGGTTTAATCTCCTTGCAGTCCAAGGGATTCTTGAGTCTTATCCAGCAATCACAGTTCAAAAGCATCAATTCTTTGGCACTCAGCCTTCTTTAAGATCCAGCTCTCACATCCATACATGACTACTGGAAACACCATAGCTTTGATTCTGTAGATCTTTGTTGGCAAAGTGATGTCTCTGCTTTTTAATACTTTATCTAGGCTTATCATAGCTTTTCTTTTCATTTCATGACTGCAGTCATTGTCCACAGTGATTTTGGAGCCCAAGAAAATAAAGTCTGTCATTACTTCCATGTTTTCTCCATCTATTTGCCATGAAGTGATGGGACCAGATGCTGTAATCTTCATGTTTTGAATGTTGAGTTTTGACCCAGTTTTTACACTCTCCTCTTTCACCTTCATCAAGAAGTTCTTTAATTCCTCTTCACTTTTTGCCATAAGAGTGATGTCATCTGCATATCTGAGGTTATTGATATTTCTCTGAGCAATCTTGATTCCAGTTTGTGCTTCATCCAGCTGGCATTTCACATGTACTCTGCACAAAAGTTAAATAGGCAGGGTGACAGTATACAGCTTTGATGTGCTCCTTTCCCAATTTTGAACCAGTCAGTCCCCTCCTCTAGTAATAAGGGCTTTTTCTTTTTTCCTTTTAACTTTGCGGAGATACAGATGATACACACAACTGCTTCTCAAGCCTTGTATGGGTGTAAATCCCCAGCATCCAGTATTAAGAAATTTATAACCATCATTAATAAGTAGAAATACTGAGCCACTATCAACCATGTGAAACCAGACACTCTTTTCTTCTTTTATTCCTACTGATCCCCTTCCCCTGATCTAATTTGGCAAGAAACAGGACTACATCTTGAAGAACCACTTTTGTCAGCTGCTTTTCTGAGAAAGAGAAAAGTATACAGTTAGCACTTAACTTTTGTCCAGGGGTTGGTAACACAAAACACTTTGAGAAGAACCTGGCTAAGTCAGGTCAGAGATTTATGTTGAAAAACAAAGGATAAGCAGAAGGGTGCTGGGAGTCAGAACTTGGTCGGGGGAGTGAGTTCTCCAACAGATTGAAAAAGTCCACGGCAGTGAGAGCCACTGCCAAGCTGCATGGGGTAAACTGGAGGCAAACTTGGACCTTCCACACTGACCTCACTCATCGTGTGTGTATGGGTTTGTGTTTTTCCCTTGATTATGACAGCAAGTCATGTTTCATGTAGAAAATGTGGAAATGATAGGTTTTTTAAAAAGCCTTTTTAATACTATACCATAATGATAAAACACCATTGCCTAAGAATATATCACTTTTATCCCTTTATCTATAGTTCAGTTCAGTCGCTCAGTCATGTCTAATTCTTTGCAACCCCATGAACCGCAATACACCAGGCCTCCCTGTCCATCACCAACTCCTGGAGTCCACTCAAACCTGTGTCCATCAAGTTGGTGATGCCATCCAGCCATCTTATCCTCTGTTGTTCCCTTCTCCCTCTGCCCTCAATCTTTCCCAGAATCAGGGTCTTTTCCAGTGAGTGAGCTCTTCGCATCAGGTGGCCAAAGTACTGGAGTTTCAGCTTCAACATCAGTTCTTCCAATGAACACCCAGGACTGATCTCCTTTAGGATGGACTGTTTGGATCTCCTTGCAGTCCAAGGGAGTCTCAAGAGTCTTCTCCAACACCACAGTTTAAAAGCATCAATTCTTCGGCACTCAGCTTTCTTTATAGTCCAACTCTCACATCCATACATGACTACTGGAAAAACCATAGCCTTGACTAGATGGTTCTTTGTTGACAAAGTAGTGCCTCTGCTTTTTAATATGCTGTTGGTTATAACAGTTTTTTTTTTTAAATGTGCTCTTTTTGATGAAAATTTAAGGTCTTAAATGTTATGAAATGTAGGACCCTTCAAGAACTGAAGTGTATGAAATAATGATATATGATCAGTTCAGTTTAGTTGCTCAATTGTGTCCAACTCTTTGTGACCCCATGGACTGCAGCACACCAGGCTTCCCTGTCCATCACCAACTCCCAGAGCTTGTTCAAACTCATGTCCATTGAGTCAGTGATGCCATCCAACCGTCTCACCCTCTGTCGTCCCCTTTTCCTCCTGCCTTCAATCTTTCCCAACATCCGGGTCTTTTCCAATGATATATGATAAGTGTGAGTTATCTAGGTCTAGAGGGAAGCACAGGGCTTCAGGTTTTTGTGTTTCATCTTTTGCCAAAGCATATTTGAGGAGAAGCAGGTAAATACCACCTCAAGCAGCCCAGATTTCACTAATAGGCTTGACCACATTTCTGCACAGCTGGGGACTCAGACACAGCTCTGTATTCTATATAAGATTTTAAACTCTATTTGAGTAGTACCACATTAGAGTAGTGGTTAATATTTTTCTTTCTTTGAACTAGAAAATATCATATGGAGTCCAGACAAAAGTTGACCAACATGTCTAAAAAGAACAGATGTCTCTAACCAATACTTTGAACATTTATTCTCCTTGTATATTAGCTGCAAAGGTAACATAATCCTTCTGGGTATTTTTGTCATGTTTGATTTTTTTGGCTGTCCATGAAACGAATTGTTGCTATTATTTATAATCATTGATGTTAAAGGAAAACACTATTTTATAAACTTTGAACCTTTCCTTATGTTTTACAATTTATAACTAAAATTTGTGAAAGGTCCAGGCTAGGTTAATGATCATACTGTTAATGCATGACTCCATGGGATGCCTTGCCTCCTACAAAGAGACTTTGCAATAAATTTATAAGATTCTCTTTTGTGAAACACCAAAAGGTTCATATATAAGCAAGAAACCTTTTTAATTTCAATTTTACCATCTGAAAATCACTTAAGTGTTACCCAGGTCAAGGGCATACATTATAACCAATTCCAATTAATATAATTCCACCTTTTTTCTAATATTAGAGTGTATTTTGGAGGAGGAAATAGCAACCCACTCCAGTGTTCTTGCCTGGAGAATCCCAGGCATGGGGGGAGCCCGGTGGGCTGCCGTCTATGGGGTCGCACAGAATCTGACACGACTGAAGCGACTTAGCAGCAGCAGCAGCAGCAGCAGCAGCAGAGTGTATTTTCTGTTCTTTGAAAAAGTATGACACAATATTGCTGATGGTATATGACTCCTAGTGCAAATATTACTACTGATCAGAGATTACTGGGTAGGGTTTTGGAATGTGGGCTCTTGGAGGACAGCTGGAAAGGTGCCTTAGTTCCTTGGTTTCCCAAGAAGCTGGTGTGTAGAGTAAAGATCCACTATGTCTGTCTACTTCAGAGAAATGTTCATAATACTTCATTTCTGAAGGCATTACTCCTGTGCTTAGATAAATTGAGTTTTTCCTGTGTCAGTTAGTGTTCACCACTACTTACTTAGGTAATGCACACATTTCTTTCTTTCTTAATTTCTTTCACTCTTTTTTTTAATTGGAACACAGTGATGCTTATTCTTTAAGGTATTGTCTGTGGCTCCTTTTGCACTAAAAAAGCAGAGTTTAGTATTTGAGGTAGAGACCACATAGACTGTAAAGCCTAAAATGTTACCAATCTGACTCTTTACAGAAAAATACCCACCCGTGGTGGAGGACTGTGTGAAGGAGCCATTATTATGTCATCCACTCCTTCACCTTTTCAACCAATATTTATCCAACAGCGATTAGGTGGTGGTGGGGAATTTATTAGCTGAACCAGTGGAAAGAGAGGAGACTCTTGACTGCCTTTCTGCTAATATGATGATGAGGTACCCTGATCCACACCTCCTGATTATGTTTAAATTTATAAGTAAAATAAAACTTGTAATGTATATTGCAGACCTAGAAAAACAATTTGATCTCCTCAAAATCCAAAAGTAATATAATGGTGCGAATCTAGAAAGGCATGCTAATTCTAAAGCTGATCTTTGTCTGGGAGGCCTTTACGCAGCTAGTGATCTGACTTTTGCTTTGGATGTCTCTGCAAAGTGCATGGGCTTGAATGAGATCTACTCCCCATGTAAATCAGGAGGTCTTTCAGAGAAGCCTTTTGCTTCTGGTAACCTAAAGTGCTACACTTTCAGTTTAAGAGTGAATTAGGAATGAACTTACATAAACTAGAGAAATTTTCTGTAAAAGCTTTGATGACAGGTAGAAGGACATTTCTGAGACTTCATAGCACAAGGTAGCCTTGTTTGGACCTGAGTTAATATATTCTCTGTGGAAAAACAACTAAGTGCAGGCGGCGGTGGGCCGGCTCACTAAGCGTGGCCGAGGGGAGCTACCGTGCGTCCGAGGTCAGGGGCGGCTGGGAGGAGCTACCCCGAGTCCGAGGCCAGTGGTGGCCGGGAAGAGACACCCCACGTCACGTCCTAGGTCAGGGGTGGCGGAAGAAGTCACCTTGCGCCCGAGGCCAGGGGTGGTGACCTTGAGGAGCCACCCTGAGCCCGAGGCCAGGGGCGGTGGCTGCACAGGCACAGGAGGGCCTAGAGGAGATATTCCACGTGGAAGGTCAGGAACGGCGGTGGTAAGGAGATACCCCTCGTCCATGGTAAGGAGCAGCAGCTGTGCTTTGCTGGGGCAGCTGTGAAGAGATACCCCACGCCCAAGGTAAGAGAAACCCAAGTAAGATGGTAGGTGTTGCAATAGGGTATCAGAGGGCAGACACACTAAAACCATACTTACAGAAAACTAGTCAATCTAATCACACTAGGACCACAGCCTTGTCTAACTCAGTGAAACCAAGCCATGCTCGCTGGACAGCCCTCGATGGGCGGGTCATGGTGGAGAGGTCTGACAGAATGTGGGCCACTGGAGAAGGGAATGGCAAGCCACTTCAGTATTCTTACCTTAAGAACCCCATGAACAGTATGAAAAGGCAAAATGATAGGATACTGAAAGAGGAACTCCCCAGGTCAGTAGGTGCCCAATATGCTACTGGAGATCAGTGGAGAAAGAACTCCAGAAAGAATGAAGGGATGGAGCCAAAGCAAAAACAATACCCAGTTGTGGATGTGACTGGTGATAGAAGCAAGATCTGATGCTGTAGAGAGCAATATTGCATAGGAACCTGGAATATCAGGTCCATGAATCAAGGCAAATTGGAAGTGGTCACCAAGAGATGGCAAGAGTAAACGTTGACATTTTAGGAATCAGTGAACTAAAATGGACTGTAATGGGTGCGTTTAACTCAGATGACCATTATATCTACTACTGCGGGCAGGAATCCCTCAGAAGAAATGGAGTAGCTGTCATGGTCAACAAAAGAGTCTGAAATGCAGTACGTGGATGCAGTCTCAAAAACGACAGAATGATCTCTGTTCATCTCCAAGGCAAACCATTCAATATCAGAGTTATCCAAGTCTATGCCCCAACCAGTAATGCTGAAGAACTGAAGTTGAACGGTTTTATGAAGACCTACAAGACCTTTTAGAACTAACACCCAAAAAAGATGGCCTTTTCATTATAGGGGACTGGAATGCAAAACTAGGAAGTCAAGAAACACCTGTAGTAACAGGCAAATTTGGCCTTGGAATGAGGAATGAAGCAGGGCAAAGGCTAATAGAGTTTTGCCAAGAAAATGCACTAGTCATAGCAAACACCCTCTTCCAACAACACAAGAGAAGACTACACATGGACATCACCAGATGGTCAACACCGAAATCAGATTGATTATATTCTTTGCAGCCAAAGATGGAGAAGCTCTATACAGCCAACAAAAACAAGACTGGGAGCTGACTGTGGCTCAGATCATGAACTCCTTATTGCCAAATTCAGACTGAAATTGAAGAAAGTAGGGAAAACCGCTAGACCATTCAGGTATGACCTAAATCAAATCCCTTATGATTATACAGTGGAAGTGAGAAATAGATTTAAGGGTCTAGATCTGATAGATAGAGTGCCTGATGAACTATGGAATGAGGTTCATGACATTGTATAGGAGACAGGGATCAAGACCATCCCCATGGAAAAGAAATGCAAAAAAGCAAAACAGCTGTCTGGGGAGGCCTTACAAATAGCTGTGAAAAGAAGAGAGGCGAAAAGCAAAGGAGAAAAGGAAAGATATAAGCATCTGAATGCAGAGTTCCAAAGAATAGCAAGAAGAGATAAGAATGCCTTCTTCAGCGATCAATGCAAACAAATAGAGGAAAACAACAGAATGGGAAAGACTAGAGATCTCTTCAAGAAAATGAGAGATACCAAGGGAACATTTCATGCAAAGATGGGCTTGATAAAGGACAGAAATGGTCTGGACCTAACAGAAGCAGAAGATATTAAGAAGAGGTGGCAAGAATACACAGAATAACTGTACAAAAAGATTTTCACGACCCAGATAATCATGATGATGTGATCACTAACCTAGAGCCAGACATCTTGGAATGTGAAGTCAAGTAGGCCTTAGAAAGCATCACTACAAACAAAGCTAGTGGAGGTGATGGAATTCCAGTTGAGCTGTTTCAAATCCTGAAAGATGATGCTGTGAAAGTGCTGCATTCAATATGTCAGCAAATTTGGACAACTCAGCAGTGGCCACAGGACTGGAAAAGGTCAGTTTTCATTCCAGTCCCAAAGAAAGGCAATGCCAAAGAATGCTCAAACTACCACACAATTGCACTCATCTCACATGCTAGTAAAGTAATGCTCAAAATTCTCCAAGCCAGGCTTCAGCAATACGTGAACCATGAACTGCCTGATGTTCAAGCTGGTTTTAGAAAAGGCAGAGGAACCAGAGATCAAATTGCCAACATCCGCTGGATCATGAAAAAAGCCAGAGAGCTCCAGAAAAACATCTATTTCTGCTTTATTGACTATGCCAAAGCCTTTGACTGTGTGGATCACAAGAAACTGTGGAAAATTCTGAAAGAGATGGGAATACCAGACCACCTAACCTGCCTCTTGAGAAATCTGTATGCAGGTCAGGAAGCAACAGTTAGAACTGGACATGAAACAACAGACTGATTCCAAATAGGAAAAGGAGTACATCAAGGCTGTATATTGTCACCCTGCTTATCTAACTTCTATGCAGAGTACATCATGAGAAACTCTGGGTTGGAAGAAATACAAGCTGGAATCAAGATTGCCAGGAGAAATATCAATAACCTCAGATATGCAGATGACACCACCCTTAGGGCAGAAAGTGAAGAGGAACTAAAAAGCCTCTTGATGAAATTGAAAGAGGAAAGCGAAAACGTTGTCTTAAAGCTCAACCTTTCAGAAAACGAAGATCATGGCATCTGGTCCCATCACTTCATGGGAAATAGATGGGGAAACAGTATAAACAGTGTCAGACTTTATTTTTTTGGGCTCCCAAATCACTGCAGATGGTGACTGCAGCCATGAAATTAAAAGACGCTTACTCCTTGGAAGAAAAGTTATGACCAATCTAGATAGTATATTCAAAAGCAGAGACATTACTTTGCCGACTAAGGTCTGTCTAGTCAAGGCTATGGTTTTTCCTGTGTTCATGTATGGATGTGAGAGTTGGACTGTGAAGAAGGCTGAGCGCTGAAGAATTAATGGTTTTGAACTGTGGTGTTGGAGAAGACTCTTGAGAGTCCCTTGGACTGCAAGGAGATCCAACCAGTCCATTTTGAAGGAGATCAACCCTGGGATTTCTTTGGAAGGAATAATGCTAAAGCTGAAGCTCCAGTACTTTGGCCACCTCATGCGAAGAGTTGACTCATTGGAAAAGACTGTGATGCTGGGAGGGATTGGGGGCAGGAGGAGAAGGGGACGACAGAGGATGAGATGGCTGGATGGCATCACGGACTCGATGGACGTGAGTCTGAGTGAACTCCGGGAGATGGTGATGGACAGGGAGGCCTGGCGTGCTGCGATTCATGAGGTCACAAAGAGTCGGACACGACTGAGTGACTGAACTGAACTGAACTGAACTGAACTATGGAAAAACAAAACAAGCAAACAAAACAACCTCATGCAATGAATTCACTTTAAAATAGGACCTCATTTAAAAATCTTGGACTTTATGGAAGTAAACAGAAGTAAACTCTGAAGGAAATTACTTTCAAATCATGCCTCAAAGAATTCCAAAAGATAAAGATACAAGGGAGGAAAGTGCATTGTCAGTCCCCAAGTCAAGACCGACTCTTTGTGACCCCATGAACTGTAGCATGCCAGGCTTCCCTGTCCACTATCTCCCAGAGTTTGCTCAAACTCATGTCCATTGAGTCAGTGATGCCATCCAACCATCTCATCTTGTGCTGCTCCCGTCTCCTGTTGCCCTCAGTCTTTCTCAGCATCAGGGTCTTTTCCAGTGAGCTGGTTCTTTGCATCAGGTGGTCAAAGTACTGCAACTTCAGCTTTAGCATCAGTCCTTCCAATGAGTATTCAAAGTTGATTTCCTTTAGGATTGACTGGTGTGATCTCCTTGCTGTCCAAGGGAGTCTCAAGAGTCTTCTCCAGCACCGCAGTTTGAAAGCATCAGTTCTTTTGGTGCTCAGCCTTCTTTACAGTCCAACTCTCACATCCATACATGATTACCGAAAAAACCATAGCTTTGACTCTGCTTACCTTTGTTTACAAAGTGATATTTCTGCTTTTTAGTACACTGTCTAGGTTTGTAATAACTTTTCCTCCAAGAAGCAAGCCTCTTTTCATTTTGTAGCTGTAGTCACCATCCATGGTGATTTTGGAACCCAAGAAAATTAAATCTGACCCTATGTCCACTTTCACCCCATCTATTTGCCATGGTGTGATGGAACCAGATGCCATGATCTTCAGTTTTTGAATGTTGAGTTTTAATGGAGCACTTTCACTCCTCTTTCACCTTCATCAAGAAGCTCTTTAGCTCCTCTTCACTTCCTGCCGTTAGAGTGGTATCATTTGCATATCTGAGGTTGTTGATACTTCTCCCTGACATCTTGATACCAGCTTGTGTTTCATCCAGCCCAGCATTTTGTATAAGGTACTCT
Source organism: Ovis canadensis (assembly GCF_042477335.2). Taxonomy (NCBI): domain Eukaryota; kingdom Metazoa; phylum Chordata; class Mammalia; order Artiodactyla; family Bovidae; genus Ovis; species Ovis canadensis. The sequence goes on from NC_091247.1 coordinate 66,463,527, forward strand.
GCATACAGTTAAAGAAGCAGGGTGACAATATACAGCCTTGACATACTTCTTTCCCAATTTTAAACCAGCATAATCAGAAATTAATACTTACACATACCCACAAGGAAATAAATCACCGTGAATGAGAGTCAACAGAATCAAGACATAACAATATTAAATGTGAGATGATTTCAGATAATTAATTTATGCAAATATAAAATAAAAATAAAATACAAGTATAAAATACAGATATGTTTAAAATTAAAATAGTAGGAAAATACAAATAAAAACTACAAAATTGATCAGATTTGGAACATCTGACATTAACAATACACTATGTACAATTAAAAATAACTTCAAAATATTAAATAGCAAAGTATAAAAAGGCTTAAAAAAATGGAAACTGGAATATCTGAGAAAATACCCAGAATACAGCATATAAAGATAATAGGATAAAAAATACGGAAGAAGATGTATAATAAGGGAAGATGTCACGTATGTCTTAACTGGTTTCCAAGAAATGAAAAATTGAAAGAAGTATGGCTTAGAGAAATAATGGTCAAGAGTTTTCAGAATTGACAGAAAAAACGGAATGGTCAGATTAGAAAGTCTCAGGGGATAAAGTTTAATCCAAACCTGCAAATTACTGACACAGAAAATATATAAAAAGCTACTCAGCAAGTGAAAGCAGTGCACACCCAAAGAAAAGGCGATTAGATTGAGTTGACATTGCAACCAGTAATGGATGGTGAAGGAAAGTATGGAATTGTATCTTTAAAATGGGTACAAAAATAACTGCCTATCTACAATTATGCAACTGTAAAACTTTTCCAAAAAAGAAGCAATGTGAGGAAAGTTTCAGAAAATTAAGAGCTGAAAGAGTTTATCACCATTAGTCCCTTCCCAAAGGGTACTCTAAAATAGGTTCTTTAGGAAGGAGATCAATTCCATTTGAGGTCTGAGATTAGAGAAAGAGAGGGTGAGAGAGAAACATTCTGGAATTTGAGAATTTGGGAAGAATTGTGGAAGAATCTAAATGAACAAGGACTATATAAGTTCAGTTTGAAGGAATCCATTCAGTTCAGTCGCTCAGTTGCGTCCAGCTCTTTGCAACACCATGAACTGCAGCACTCCAGGCTTCCCTGTCCATCACTAACTCCCGGAGCTCGCTCAAACATGTCCATCGAGTTGGGGATGCCATCCAACCATCTCATTCTCTGTCATCCCCTTCAATCTTTCCCAGCATTAGGGTCTTTTCCAGTGAGTCAGTTCTTCGCATCAGGTGGCCAAAGTATTGGAGTTTCAGCTTCAGCATCAGTCCTTCCAATGAATGTTCAGGACTGATTTCCTTTAGGACTGACTGGTTTGATCTCCTTGTAGTCCAAGGGACTCTCAAGAGACTTCTCCAACACCACAGTTCGAAGCATCAATTCTTCAGTGCTCAGCTTTCTTAACGGTCCAACTCTCACTTCCGTACATGACTGCTGGAAAAACCATATCTTTGACAAGATGGCTATTTGCCGGCAAAGTAATGTCTCTGCTTCTTAATATGCTGTCTAGCTTGGTCATAACTTTACTTCCAAGAAGCAACCATCTTTTAATTCCATGGTTGCACACTCACCCTCTGTGGTGATTTTGGAGCCCAAGAAAATAAATACTTATTTGAAGAAATAATTAGTCATGTAGTGTTAGTTGCTCAGTCATATTCAACTCTTTGGGATCCCATGGACTGCAGTCCGCCATGCTCCTCTGTCCATGGGATTCTCCAGGCAAGAATACTGGAGTGGACTGCCATTCCCTTTTTCTGAGGATCTTCCCAACCCAGGTCTCCAAGATTCTTTACCATTTGAGCTACAGGGAAGTCCATGAAGGAATGATTAACCAAAATATTATTGAAGTAGTATTTGTCTGGAGGAGGTGATGGAAGTTAAAGTTGTCCAAGGTTCTTATAAAGTTTGTGAGGATATTGCTTATCTTCAGGTTTTAAATATGTGTCTTTAATAAGACAACCATTGAAAGATAAAATATATGTATAGGTCCCAAATTATGATATGGAAAATTATAATGTGGGGAATATCAATTAATACCAAAAATCAGCATAAAAATCTAATAAGTAAAAAGCAGATGAAAAAGGGTAAACAGAAGCACCAACTAGAAGGATGTATATGTAATCATAATATGGATGATCAAAAAATGGGCCAAAGAACTAAATAGACATTTCTCCAAAGAAGACATACAGATGGCTAACAAACACATGAAAAAATGCTCAACATCACTCATTATCAGAGAAATGCAAAATCAAGACCACAATGAGGTACCATTTCACACCAGTCAGAATGGCTGTGATCCAAAAGTCTACAAGCAATAAATGCTGGAGAGGGTGTGGAGAAAAGGAAACCCTCTTACACTGTTGGTGGGAATGCAAACTAGTACAGCCAGTATGGAGAACAGTGTGGAGATTCCTTAAAAAACTGGAAATAGAACTGCCTTATGACCCAACAATCCCACTGCTGGGCATACACACTGAGGAAACTAGAACTGAAAGAGACACATGTACCCCAATGTTCATCGCAGCACTGTTTATAATAGCCAGGACATGGAAACAACCTAGATGTCCATCAGCAGATGAATGGATAAGAAAGCTGTGGTACATATACACAGTGGAGTATTACTCAGCCATCACAAAGAATACATTTGAATCAGTTCTAATGAGGTGGATGAAACTGGAGCCGATTATACAGAGTGAAGTAAGCCAGAAAGAAAAACACCAATATAGTATACTAACACATATATATGTAATTTAGAAAGATGATAACGATAACCCTATATGTGAGACAGCAAAAGAGACGCAGATGTACAGAACAGGATTTTTGACTCTGCGGGAGAGGTAGAGGGTGGGATGATTTGGGAGAATGGCATTGAAACATGTATAATATCATAAAAGAAACGAATCGCCAGTCTAGTTTCGATGCAGGATACAGGATGCCTGGGGCTGGTGCACTGGGATGACCCAGAGGGATGGTATGGGGAGGGAGGTGGGAGAGGGGTTCAGGAGTGGGAACTTATGTACACCAGTGGCGGATTCATGTTGATGTATGGCAAAACCAATACGGTATTGTAAAGTATAAAAAAAAAAAGTTAAAATGGGTTAAACTCATTCCAAAGACATGATTAGAGAGTGAAAATTCATCAGTTTTTTTTAAAGATAATAATAGGACGTTATTAACACCTCTTTGCTGACAGACTTGAGACAACATGAAAATGGCAAATTCCTAGCATAAATTACCAAAACAGAAGAAAGAAAGAACATGCAAGTGGTCTATATCAATTAAAAAATTGTATCAATAGTTAATCTCAAAAATCACCATTACTCCACCATTTTATTGAAATATTTTACTAAGGCTTTAAGCAACAGAGAATTCCAATCTCATTAAAAAATTCAGAGGGGAGAAAAAAGGAGACTACTACTCAACTTTAATTTTGAACCAAAAAATTATTTTTTAGAAAGGACAATTACAGACTGATTTCACCAAGATCTTAGATTTAAAAACTTAAAGTATTAGCAGAATGAATCAAGCAATGTATGTATAAATGTTATATGGTAAGCAAATTGCATGTAATAGGAATGAAAGGTTGGCATAGCGTTGAAAAATAATAGGATCATCATATAGATCCAAAAACTTACTTGATAAAATTAAATAGTAAGCAGTGATAAAATTTCTTAGCAAACAAGGTGAAAAAGAAATTTTATTAACCAGATAAAGAGTTTCTGACAAAAAAAAAAGAGCACGTATTGAAAAATGGTGAACTAGTGAAAGGTTTATCATCATGTATTCCGCGGGAGTGTGAACCTGGATAATGTGATTTAAAAATGTTTATGAAAAACAAGGGCAAGAAGAGCCAACATATTTCTGCAGAGGAAGGATAAGCCTAGAGGACATGCATTAACAGATATGAACTTTTTATAAAGTTAGATTAATTAAGATATTTATTGTTTAATGGGGTTAGGCAAATAAGGCTGTGAAATGGGAGACTCCAGAAACAGATGAAAGAGACCCACACTTTCTTTTAAGACAGCACTGCCATTGCAGACCAGTTGGATAGAAAGTATTGGCTGTGTGAGTAGTACTGAGCCAACTCTTGTCAGGATGGGAAAAAAATCTTTTCCTTACCTCTCACATCATGTACAAAGATCCCCCCTGCATTAAAAATATCAAATGTGAAAGGCAATTTCTAATCTTTTGGAAGAAAATATAGGAGAATATATTTATGCTCTTGGCTTAGGAAAAGATCTTTTTTTAAATATAAAAATTAACAAGCTAATTTTGTTTCACAAAAATTATAAATATCTATTTATTAATAGATGTTACAAAAGTGAAAATGGATCAAAACTGGGAAAAATGTGCTAACAACATATCATGCAGAGGCAAAGGATTAGACTATAACATACAAAGATATTCTCACAGATTTATAGTTAAAAGCCAAATAATGCCAAAGAAAAGACGGATAGATGAATGTTTTCTTCTCATTAAGGAGTGCCTGACTTACAAGTAAATAAAAGATGTGTGAAAATACAAACTGAAATGACAATGAGATAGTATTTACAGTTACCAGATTGATAAAAGTTAAAAAAAAAAATCTTCAATATGGCCTGTGGAACAATGGAAATTCTCATACAATATATTTGGGAGTGAAAATAGTTAAAACCATTTTATAAGTCAGTCTGTATTATATCATAAAGTGGAACACAAATTCCCCGCAATGGAGTAGTATCTACCCAAAAGAAATGCTATGTATGAAGCACCTGGAGACAGGTAAAAGAATATGCATGAATACCTTGTTTATAGTAGCAAGAAAGTGGAAAATGTCACAGCTATCCATTGATAGTAGAATGGACAAATGAATTTTTGTATTTTTATGAAATGCAGGATGATACAGCAGTGCCTGTGAATATGGTACAACGACACGCATCACGGCAATTCAATCTAAAAAGCATAATATCAAATGGACAAACCAAGGCATACATCACGTCCAATATGATTTCATCTATCAAACAAAATGTAACATGCAAAATCAGAAAATATAATATTTAGAATAAACTACAAATCAGGTAAAGGAATGATACGGACTCAGCTCAGGATGGTGGTTACCTCTTAAGTGTCGACCATTGATGGAGATGTGATCAGGCAGGTGGCATCAACAATTCCAAATGTTATTTTGAAACTGGATGGTGACTATGTGGCTGCCTGTTGTATAGCTTTTTCATTCATATGTATTCACATGTTATAAATATTCTTCAGTGTATGTTTAATTTATTTTCAGAAGAGATTCTCTACTTAGTATTTGAATATTCATTACCTCCAGTTATGGTCTATAGTGTTATATGTGTGCTTCTGGAACATTAATTAACTCTTACACAATTTGTAAATATGGGAATAATATCTGCTTAGAATGGAAATTGTGTGGGTTCCTGTGCAATTAATGTTTTGCATGAGCAAGTAGCAATATTTAGGCTCGAAGTACACTAACATAGCCTAGTGTGTCAGTGGTGGAGGAGAGGAGCGCTGTCCATGATGCCCTTGGGCTCATTGACCGTGTGCTCTGTCTTGGCTGACCTAACTGAACAATTTTCCTGTGTATATTTTATTTCTTTTCACATAACTCAGCAGCCTGAACCTTTCCTTATGTTTTCTTCCATCATTACCATTACCCATTATTATTTAAAAGTAAAGGCCCATATTTATCATAGAATTTTCTTATTAGTTATTTATTGTCTTTTAAACTGTACAAGTATTTTAAGAATTAGGACTTTTTAATTGATGTTCTCTTGTGATAAGTTTCCTGACTTAGAGTCTTGAAATCTGTCATTTCTACTGTCTGATTTTATAGAACATGAAATTTACTTTTTTCTAGACATGCATATATTGTGTTTTCATAGAAATCCATGTTTCTGTTGGTTTTGATTAGAACAAGTCCTCTAAAGGTAAAATAATAAATTAACATTTAATTAAGTAACATTTATTGATAGATTAATAAAAATCATTTACTGTTTGTCTACCACATCTTCAATCCAGTGAGCCAATGCTAGTAGACTAAGGGAAATGTAATCGAGCAGGTAATATTTGATCATAAGTGCTATAAAGGCTGCCAACAAAATAAAGGCATATTATTAGCAATGAAGGTTCTGCAGTGTCTTGACCTAATCTCCTTTTTCTACATTTGTCTTCCATTTGCTCTCCCCTCCAGCCATATTGGCTTAAAAAAATTACAGTACGGTTGATTTACAATATTATATTAGTTTCAGATATACAATATCAGTATATTTATAGATTTTACTCAATTTAAAGTTATTATAAGGACTTCCCTGGTGGTCTAGTGGCTAAGACTCCATGCTTCCAATGCATAGGGCCCAAGTCTGATCCCTGGTCAGGGAACTAGATCCCACATTCCATAACTAAGAGTTTGCATGCCACAACTAAAGATCCCACATGCTGCAGCTAAGACCCAGTACAGCCAAATAAATATATTTTAAATGTGCTCAGTCATTCAGTTGTGTCCAGCTCTTTACAGCTCCATGAACTGTAACCTGCCAGACTTCTCTGTCCATGGGACTTTCCAGACAAGAATACTGGAGTGGGTTCCATTTCCTTCTCCAGGGTATTTTAAAGTAAGTTATTGCAAAATAATGGCTGTATTTCCCTGTGCTATACCATATATCTTTATCGCTTATTTATTTTACACACAGTAGTTTGTGACTATTAATACCTTACTCATACTCACCTCTTCCCATCAGTTCAGTTGAGTTGCTCAGTTGTGTCCGACTCTTTGTGACTCCATGGACCTCAGCATGCCAGGCTTTGCTGCCCATCACTAGCTCCCAGAACTTACTCAAATTCATGTCCATTGAGTCGGTGATGTCATCCAACCATCTCATCCTCTGTCGTTCCCTTCTCCTCCTGCCTTCAATCTTTACCAGCATCAGGGTCTTTTCCAATGAGTCAGTTCTTCTCATCAGGTGGCCCAAGGTATTGGAGTTTCAGCTTCATCTTCAGTCCTTCTAATGAATATTCAGGACTGATCTCCTTTAGGATGGACTGGTTGGATCTCCTTGCTGTCCAAGGGACTCTCAAGAGTTTTCTCCAACACCACAGTTCAAAAGCATCAATTCTTTGGTGTTCAGCTTTCTTTACAGTCCAATTCTCACATCCATATATGACTACTGGAAAAACCACAGCTTTGACTAGACAGACCTTTGTTGGCAAAGTAATGTCTCTGCCTTTGAATATGCTGTCTAGGTTGGTCATAACTTTTCTTCCAAGAAGTAAGCATCTTTTAATTTCATGGCTGCAAGCACCATCTGCATTGATTTTGGAGCCCCCCAAAATAAAGTCTCACTGTTTGCATTGTTTCCCCATCTATTTGCCATGAAGTGATGGGACTGGATGCCATGATCTTTGTTTTCTGAATGTTGAGCTTTAAGCCAGCTTTTTCACTCTCCTCTTTCTCTTTCATCAAGAGGCTCTTTAGTTCTTCACTTTCTGCCATAAGGGTGGTGTCATCTGCATATCTGAGGTGATTGATATTTCTTCCAGCAATCTTGATTCCAGCTTGTGCTTCATCCAGTCCAGCATTTCCACAGTGAATTATTATTTGTTCTCCACATACAGACATACCCACCATGAGGCTGAAAGCAGTTTAGCAAATTGTAGGGCTTTCAGCTTGCCAGTTCTATCTTCATACTGCTGATAGTGTTAATTTGCTACAATATTATTCATATTTAAAAAATTCACTTCTCTTGTTTTAAACTTTTAATGGTGCCACTTAGCTAATAAAATTAAGTATATATCCATTGCGTAGTGCTCATAGATCCTTCAGTATATGGTCCCTCCTCACCCCACGCTTTAGTTACTTTCAACATATACAGTGGGGTTAACAGTTCCAACATGTCTTGCATTCATTTTCACCATTCTTTGTCTCCTCATCTATGAAATGTGGCTAAAATAAACCCTAACTCATTGAACTGCTTGAGGGTTAACCATGCAATAAATATTAACCTTTATTAAAGTGCCTCGTTCATAGAAAATGCTCAGATAATGTTAGGTAAAGCTGTTTTGGGGGTTGCTGTTTTTATTATAACCTCATCTTCATGTTCCTTCTGAGGCCTCAAGGAAGCCCTCCATACATATATGTGGCAATTTTCTTAAGACTATGTAGTACTGAGAGCCCTGCTTTGACATCTCCCTCTCAGACTGTAGCCTATAAAGACAATCATCTCTGGAAGACTAGGGCTTCCCTCATGGCTCAGATGGTAAAGAATCTGACTGCAATGCAGGAGACCTGGGTTGGGAAGATGCCCTGGAGAAGGGAATGGCTACCCACTCCAGTATTCTTGCCTGGAAAATCCCATGGACAGAGGAGCCTGACAGGCTACAGTCCATGGAGTCTCAAAGAGTTGGACATGACTGAGTGACTAAGCACGGCACAGAAGGCTAGACAACTTCTTCATCTTCAAAGCTTCGGCACTGGCTAGAGACTGAGGGATCAGAATACGGGAGCAGGAGAGGATGAAGGAATTTGGTTTTTCACAAACTGATCTATCAGGGACTTCTAGACAGGTGAGATTGGATTCCACGCTAGAAGGTGAGAACAAGAAATCAGAGATTGCAGTAATATTCAATCTGGTGCTTCACTGTACTTCGTTTAGTGTTGCTCCGTGATTAGTTGAGAGACTTTGTAACTGTTTCCCAGTAAAGTGATAAGGTACCCAAGTTCAGGGTAGCATATTTGTCATATCTTTTATGTTATGGGACATAGTAATGCTCTAGTGAATGAGATTAAAGGAATTATCATGGTTCTTTAATGTCTTTATTCTGTCCTAGGTTGTATCTACTTTGGTTAAATGTAGTCAATTTTTGTATTCTTTTAAGAATATGTGCCTTTAAAGTTTAAAGAATATGTGCCTTTCATAGATTAAAATAATCTATGAAAGAAAAGAAATTACTAAAATGCTCATCTCAAACGGTAACTTTATTATCTAGTTCCGACTAGATACAATAAGTAAATACAGTTACCTATAGTTAAATATGCTGTTGTTGTGTTATGCTTTCCCCTGTGGGATATGTAGTCATTGAGTGCATGGTTTGTCTTATTCACTTTCCTATGTCCCAGAGAAGTTGAAAATTACCCCATTCCAGCTGTGTACCTGTAGGAGATTGGTTGTGTGTGTGTGTGTGTGTGTGTGTATTAGTTGCTCAATAGTGTCCGACTCTTTGCGACCCCATGCACTGTAGCCTGCCAGGCTCCTTTGTTCATGGAATTCTCCAGGCAAGAATACTGGAATAGGTTGCCACCCCCTTCTCCAGAAGGCAAATTGGTTACCCCCAGGTCTAGTTTCTTCAATAGTGAATAGAAATGCTAGTGCCTACTCCGCAGAGTAGTGAGAATTGTGACCCAGTCTACTTAAAGCATGGCATCTATTAAGTATATAATAAATGGTGAGTGTTTGTTCTGGGGATCTCACATCTAGTATGATGACTATAGTTAACAATATTGTGTACTTGAAATATTGTGTACTTGAAATATTGTACTTGAAACAAATTTGTGCTCAGTGAGTAGAGCTTAAAAGTTCTCACCGCATGGGCAAAATATATGTGCGGTAACTATGGGAGGTGGTGGATGTGGAATCCTTGTTGTTGTAATCATTTTGCATTATACACATAGACCATCATGTTGTATACCTTAAACTTATACAATGTTATATGCCAGTTATCTCTCAGTAAAGCCTGTAAGATGCAAAAGAAAAAAAAGAAAACTGATTGGCTAAGAAACGATAAATGTATCTCCTTAATACTAGAATAGTTTTATGTGTGTGTGTGTTAGCCAGCATAGCTCAGGGGTTCCATGAAATATAATAACTACTTATATTCTTTGACTTTAGTTCTTTTAATTTCTCATGTTAGACATGGTAAGGCAAATAAGGTATCTAGTTGTTTATTAACTATTTGTTATCAGAGGATTTTTAAAAATAGCAATTTATTCTTTTAATATTCCCTGGATAATATAGAAATAAACCAGTTCTGTATAATTTAGCCTTAGATAAAAGCATCAACATGTTTGGAACATGAGACTAATTCTATCTTTTGTTGAGCTACCCAATTTAGTAAAAGCATTTCAATAGTACTTTTTAAATGTAGTGTAACTTAGAATACTGGAAGCTTCCCAGAATGTTAAAAAAGGAGAATAATTTATATTTAATTGGTTTAAACCTACCTTTCCTAGGTCAATAAGAAGAGAAACTGGCAGCATTAATCAAGGTAAAATTATCAGCTGATTAATCAGTGTTCTAATTACTGCATAGTTCTTTACCTTTTCAGTTTTAATTACTAAACCTCATTGTCTTTTCCATATGGCTAACATGTATTCACAGTGTACTTTTTCTCCTACTGAAATCACTGAGACAAAAATATACATTTTAAACATTAAACATCAAATGTAAGAAATTACTACTGCCTCTTAAGAATTTCGCCAAAAGGTATACATAAGCTGCTAGATTATTTAAGAAAAGAGTAATAAATTTATGTATATTTAAATAGGAAGTCATTTAACTCTGATTATGAAACTAAGCTTTGTAAGATAGTACATCTTGTCAGCCCTATTTCATTAAGTGAACTTGTGTAAATTATGTCTGAATCCAATTGCAGTTTAATATAAATTAGGAAAGTGCATTGGGTTTTTCAAAAGTTACTTGTTTGGGGGAAGGCCTGACTATTTCTTTTAGATGTATTGACTTCACTGCATGTTTTCTTACCCTCAGCGCTGCTAATACTTGGGCACCATCGTCTCTGTTGTTGGGGGCTGTGCTCTGTAGGTTTCTGACCTCTGCCCACCAGATAAATGCCGGTAGCAACCTCTCCTGAGCTGCTTTTTAGCAAACATGTCTTCCGACATGGACAAATGTCCCCTGGGTGGCATGGGGTGGGGCAAAATCCTCCCCCCTCATTAAGAACTACTGATTTCAGTTTATGGCCATCATTAAAACCATTAAAACACTTATTTAAAACAGATCTACTGTATAATAAGGAACTCTTAGCATATGAGCAGAATGTTTCTATAGGTTAAGTATTTTTATGGCAAATTCTTTTGATGTAAAACTTTCCAGACACTTTAGGGTGATATAATGGTGATAATCACTACTCTGATAATACCAATAAATAATGTTCACTGAGCACATCTATGTCAGTTGCTGTATGAAGGTATCTACTTGTATTATTTTATTTAATCTTGAAAATAGCTCTACAAGGGAGACCCGCTCTTACCTACTACTTCTCATACAGAGGTTAGCAAGCTTAAACAACGTCCAGGGTCACACAGTTAGGCTTTTCTCACCTGATTTCATAGGACATGATTTCAAATAACTGTCCTAGAGGAAGATTTTTCATTTCCAAAGAGATGAGAATTTATTTTCACTTTTGAAATAGTTTAGAATTTTGACTACATTTTCAATTGTGTCAGTCTGTAGTGTATTAAGGAAGTTACTGTGAAACATTTGGGTTTATTTAAACATTACATGAGGATCATCTTAAAATTTCAAAGGTGGACAGTTATGAGGATGATTTTAGTCAAAAGAGCATGTGATTAATTATAATTGAAAGATGGTTTTCTCTGAAATGAAAAATATTTTTTCAGCAAATTTTCCTCCCTTCCTTTTATTCTCTATTCTTCCCTTCTTTCCTTGCTTTTCTGTTCTTTATAAGAGCCTATATTGTCTTCGTTATACATTGTGTGTGCTTGAAATTGGGAAACTCTTAAGTTTAGCCACCACTTGTAACTGAATGACTTGAGCACTAATTAGTTTTATTTGCATGTTCTTAAGGCACAAATGTGAATGGTGATATATCCAGGACTTAATTGTAGTTTTTAACTACTTCATTCAGTTTTAAGCATTTTCCCCACCTTTGTAGGTTTAACATTCTACTTCTCCTACTAAATATTAATATTATTACTGTTTCTAGTTTAGATTTGGGCTTGTATGCCAGAAAGTCTAATATGTCAGTCCTAGACTTTCAATTACCTTTAACCCCCACTTTCCAGAAAACATGTATATGGAAAATTGGGCTGAGCATGCACGACTGCTTCTGTGGGTATTTATTCCAGAACTAGAGCCTGTTCTAGGGCATGTAGCATGTTTAGGTAAAGGACTCTTAAATGATGATAGTTAACTTCTATGTCTATATTGATTCAACTGGGATGTGCATCATGAAAACAATGTCTATAGCTTATCATTCTTGGTGGGGGAAAAGAATATTTGTAAAGTGAAGAGATAAATGAATCTATAAATTTAATGTGATGGTATAGAGGTTTTTTAGGGCATATTCTGGTGTATATAATGTTCTGTGTTCTTTAAAGTTTATTGGTGTAATGTCTGAACTGTAAGACAAAAACAGACTTGGAATGAAAAGTATTTGCTGAGCACGATGGTAGACCTTAGACAGTGGTTACCTCAGTCCTTCACTGTAATGGATTAAAATACTATTCCTGAAATTGTAAGTCAAGTTCAGCATATTTTGCAGATGTCTGCTTTGCCATTTTTGACCAGATCTTGAATTAAATGTTAGGCTAGAGAGTAATTGAATGTTACAGGTACATGCAGTCTATACATATTACAGTACTGCTACTCATCAGAGATCGTGTTTACATAAAAGTTAATATATTTGAGAAACCAGTGGGAAAAAAAGAAAATATAGACACCCAACAAAATATTTTGTCAAAGAACAAGAGCTGGCAAATCACAAAAGAAGAAATACAAGTTTAAATTTAAGGAGTGCATGCTTAGTCCTATTGATAAGCAAAATATTGCAAAGTAAACCACAATGAGTTTCATAGTTTTAATAGATTAACAGAAATGTTTAAAACAACAGTGACCCAATACTGGGGTGCATGTTAGTTACAACTTTCCTGTAAGTTGGGCAATATGTTTGGTAATATAAATTTTCAAATGAAAATCTTCTTTGATTCAGATATTTAATCTTTAGGAATTTTTCTTAAATATAAATGAGCATATCAATGTGAACAAGTAGTTCTAAGATTTCTAGCTATTGTATATTATTTATATTAGGAAAACTATTTCAATTAGAGTGTAACTGTTTTATAATACTGATTAGTATATCTAGGTATTCATTATTGATGGCTACTTATATCAACAGAAGAGAGGCAATTCAATATTATATACCAACTGATGGCAACTCACCATACCACCAAACTATTCCACTTATGAAATAGTATTGCCAAAACATGGAACTTGAACCTGAGAAAATTTCTAAATCTAAGTTCCTATTTCTAGGAAATATAGTTGATAGGGGAACATGCTAAATGACACTGAAGATGATGCTATCAGCAAAATTCAAGACACAGGCAATACTTTAGATTCATTTGGCCAATATTTTCTTCTTTTCCCCCCAATGAATAAGTTGCAAGGGAATTTAAAAAGAGAGATGGAAAGAAATCTACTGATTAAAAGATATTTATTTGCAGTGTGTGGACCTTATTTGGATGTTGTTTTGAGCAATCAAGAGAGGAGGTACATGTGGCAGATTCATGTTGTTGTATGGCAAAACAAATACAATATTGTAAAGGAAAAAAAAAAGAGGAGGTAGGGGAAAGGGAGGGAAGAAAGGGAGGAATATTAGCAATTTTTGAACATTGCTTGGGTACTTGATGATATGAAAGAATACTTGCTAATTTTTTGAAGTAGGACAATGGTATTATAGTTATGTTTATTAAAAAGTTCTTATCTTTTAAAGTGGGAATGGGTGAAGATATAGATAAAATAAGACTGACCCATGAGTTGATAATTGTTGAAGATTATGGAAAAAGCAAGAGAGTTCCAGAAACACATCTATTTCTGCTTTATTGACTATGCCAAAGCCTTTGACTGTGTGGATCACAATAAACTGTAGAAAATTCTTCAAGAGATGGGAATACCAGACCACCTGTTCTGCCTCTTGAGAAACCTATATGCATGTCAGGAAGCAACTGTTAGAACTGGACATGGAACAACAGACTGATTCCAAATAGGAAAAAGAGTACGTCAAGGCTGTATATTGTCACCCTGCTTATTTAACATCTATGCAGAATACATCATGAGAAATGCTGGGCTGGAGGAAGCACAAGTTGGAATCAAGATTGCTGGGAGAAATATCAATAACCTCAGATATGCAGATGACACCACCCTTATGGCAGAAAGTGAAGAGGAACTAAAAAGCCTCTTGATGAATGTGAAAGAGGAGAGTGAAAAAGTTGGCTTAATGCTCAACATTCAGAAAACGAAGATCATGGCATCTGGTCCCATCACTTCATGTCAAATAGATGGGGAAACAGTAGAAACAGTGTCAGACTTTATTTTCTTGGGCTCCAAAATCACTGCAGATGGTGATTACAGCCATGAAATTAAAAGATGCTTACTCCTTGGAAGAAAAGTTATGACCAACCTAGATAGCATATTGAAAAGCAGAGACATTACTTTGCCAACAAAGGTCTGTCTAGTCAAGCCTATGGTTTTTCCAGTGATCATGTATGAATCGGAGAGTTGGACTGTGAAGAAAGCTGAGTGCCGAAGAATTGATGGGTTTGAACTGTGGTGTTGGAGAAGACTCTTGAGAGTCCCTTGGACTGCAAGGAGATCCAACCAGTCCATTCTGAAGGAGATCAGTCCTGGATGTTCATTGCAAAGACTGATGCTAAAGCTGAAACTCCAATACTTTGGCCACCTCATGTCAAGAGTTGACTGATGGGAAAAGACTCTGATGCTGGGAGGGATTGGGGGCCGGAGGAGAAGGGGACGACAGAGGATGAGATGGCTGGATGGCATCACTGACTCAATGGACATGAGTTTGGGTGAACTCTGGGAGTTGGTGATGGACAGGGAGGCCTGGTGTGCTGTGATTCATGGGGTCGCAAAGAGTCAGACAAGACTGAGCAACTGAACTGAACTGAGGTCATGAGTACATGGTGGTTCAATATATCACTCTTGCTTAAAAATGACAGCAGCTCTAAATGTTTAATAACATGATTTCAATTAAATAGTTTATGGTATGTACAGGAAATACAATAATAGGGAGCCATAAAATTATCTTTATATGTTATATAGAATATTTAAGAATCAGGCCTTCAAAATGTTCATAAAATATTTAAAAATCTAAAAAGGTTACAAAGCAGCATGCAGAGAATTATCCCATTCACATTTTTAGAATAGAAATAAACCCCCCAAATTAGCAGTAACTATCTCTAAGAAAGAGGATTATGGGTGTTTTAATTTTCTTTGTACTTTTTTATGTATTTTAAAAATTACTATAATATGCATAATTTTGGTTATTAGGTTTATAATTTTATTAAAAATGAAGGAAAATGGATATACTTTAGGGAAAATTATTCTCCATAAATGATGAAAGAAAAAATTTTGTGTATCCTATATGAGAAAGTTTTTTAAATGTAAACAAAGCATTATTTTATGGTTATGTTATAAAATAATGTATTAGCATCACTTGGCTGGAGAAGTCAAGGAAAATTAGTTTTGTTATTTATATCTTGCCTGAGAAAGCAATGAAGTATAGTGTTTTTTTAAATTATTATTTTCAATGAGAAAAGGTCAAGGAGAGGGAGTCTGACATATACAGGATACCTAGATTACGCTACAAACGTTATTATTGCAATCCTCAGTACAAACTCTTGAGATTTACTTATGTGTCTGTATTTTGAAGAGACTTAAAGTTTGTAACTTCAGAGTTTAGAAATGAAGCTTCCAGTAGACCTGCCACTGTGGTATGGAAATCTGTCCCTTTTGGGAGGATGCATATTTTTTCAGAGTCAAAATGTAATGGTATTTTGGTATTCCATGTTATGAAGGGTTAAAAAAACCCCAAAACATCAATCTAGTCTTTTGATACTTGTTGACTTCCCTGGTGGCTTAGACGGTAAAGCGTCCGTCTACAATGCAGAAGACCTGGGTTCGATCCCTGGGTTGGGAAGATCCCCTGGAGAAGGAAATGGCAATCCACTCCAGTACTGTTGCTTGGAAAATCCCATGGACAGAGGAGCCTGGTAGGCTACAGTCCATTGGATGGCAAAGAGTCGGACACGACTGAGCGACTTCACTTGTCCAGTTCCAGAGGCTTCCCAGATGGCGCTAGTGGTAAAGAAACTGCCTGCCAATGCAGCAGACATGAGACACAAGTTCAATCCCTGGATCAGGAAGATCCGTTGGAGAGGAGGGCATGACAGTCCACTCCAGTATTCTTGCCTGGAGAATCCCCATGGACAGTGGAGCCTGGTGGGCTACAGTCCATATAACGCCACATATTCTTTGATGCCACCATTTAAGACCTCCTTTCAAGGAGGGTTGTGTTTGTTTTTGTTTTCACGCTTGAAAGGGATACCCATTAAGATACTTGCAGTAAAGTTAAGGCGAAGGCAATGGCACCCCACTCCAAGTACTCTTGCCTGGAAAAGCCCATGGACGGAGGAACCTGGTAGGCAGCGGTCCATGGGGTCGCTGAGGGTTGGACATGACTGAGCGACTTCACTTTCACTTTTCACTTTCATGCATTGGAGAAGGAAATGGCAACCCACTCCAGTGTTCTTGCCTGGAGAATCCCAGGGACGGGGGAGCTTGGTGGGCTGCCGTCTATGGGGTCGCACAGAGTCGGACACGACTGAAGTGACTTAGTAGTAGCAGTAAAGTTAAAGAGTGGAATCTTCTAACTGATAAGAGGATTAACTGGCTGTCCAAGGGAGGGTGCAGTGCCTAACATAGGGGTGGTGAATTCTTCCTGTTGGCACACGCTTCTCATTCTGTAAGCCTTTGTTGAGCACCTACTGTGTGCCAGGCTGTCACCTTTATAAGCAGTTTCAGAACGCATCCTTTAGTATTTTAAGATAAGGTAGACTTTAAAGCATTTTATATGGATATAGAATTTATCCATATGTTAAATTCAGTCAAGATTATTTATTGATGGCTTAGGCCTTTGCATACTTTCAGTGGACTAGAGCTTACTCATCTGTGAATTAAAGAAAAGAATGCTCAAACTACCACACAGTTGTACTCATCTCACATGCTAGTAAAGTAATGCTCAAAATTCTCCAAGCCAGCCTCCAGCAATACGTGAACCGTGAACCTCCTGATGTTCAAGCTGGTTTTATAAAAGGCAGAAGAACCAGAGATCAAATTGCCAACATCCGCTGGATCATGGAAAAAGCAAGAGAGTTCCAGAAAAACATCTACTTCTGCTTTATTGACTATGCCAAAGCCTTTGACTGTGTGGATCACGATAAACTGTGGAAAATTCTGAAAGAGATGGGAACACCAGATCACCTGACCTGCCTCTTGAGAAATCTGTATGCAGGTCAGGAAGCAACAGTTAGAACTGGACATGGAACAACAGACTGGTTTGAAATAGGAAAAGGAGTACGTCAAGGCTGTATATTGTCACCCTGCTTATTTAACTTATATGCAGACTACATCATGAGAAACGCTGGACTGGAAGAAACAAGCTGGAATCAAGATTGCTGGGAGAAATATCAATAACCTCAGATATGCAGATGACACCACCCTTATGGCAGAAAGTGAAGAGGAAATCAAAAGCTGCTTGATGAAAGTGAAAGAGGAGAGCAAAAAAGTTGGCTTAAAGCTCAACCTTCAGAAAATGAAGATCATGGCACCTGGTCCCATCACTTCATGGGAAATAGATGGGGAAACAGTGGAAAGAGTGTCAGACTTTATTTTTCTGGGCTCCCAAATCACTGCAGATGGTGACTGCAGCCATGAAATTAAAAGACGCTTACTCCTTGCAAGAAAAGTTATGACCAACCTAGATAGCATATTCAAAAGCAGAGATATTACTTTGACAACTAAGGTCCATCTAGTCAAGGCTATGGTTTTTCCTGTGGTCATGTATGGTTGTGAGAGTTGGACTGTGAAGAAGGCTGAGCACCGAAGAATTGATGCTTTTGAACTGTGGTGTCGGAGAAGACTCTTGAGAGTCCCTTGGACTGCAAGGAAATCCAACCAGTCCATTCTGAAGGAGATCAGCCCTGGGATTTCTTTGGAAGGAATGATGCTAAAGCTGAAACTCCAGTACTGTGGCCACCTCATGTCAAGAGTTGACTCATTGGAAAAGACTCTGATGCTGGGAGGGATTGGGGGCCGGAGGAGAAGGGGACGACAGAAGATGACACGGCTGGATGGCATCATGGACTCGATGGACTTGAATCTGAGTGAACTCCAGGAGATGGTGATGGATAGGGAGTCCTGGCGTGCTGCGATTCATGGGGTCGCAAAGAGTCAGACACGACTGAGCGACTGAACTGAACTGAACTGAAGAAATGAAAACACAGGCTCAAGTAAGCTATTCAGAACAAAAAAGACCTCAACTTTTCCTCCCAACCCCTGGAGGGGAGGGCTACATGCAAACACGCACGTATATTTTGTATATATTATATGTATATATTCCATAAAATATTAACATATTTTAATCTAGACATTTTTGAATACATTAAATATGGAAATCTTGGCACTTCGTACCAATGTGCTTCACAGACAGAATCATGGTATTTATGTAGGAGAGTGTAGTAGCATACTGGCAGTGCTGTTAGTTTTGCCTCTAAAATATATTAAACCAGGATATTATCTTGATTATTATAACACTTCACAGAGATCTCTCTTTAATTATAGTCTTTATCTCAATATAAGGGTAATCTCTTGACCAATCAATTTACTTATTCCTGTCCTAATAACTCTGCAAAAATAATGTGAGAATGTCATCTGCTCACTTTATAGATTTAAAAAATCATGGCTTATTGTTCTTTAATATTATGGAGAAATTTACATCTTTTGTAACTCAAGATTTCGAGTAGAAGTCTCAATTTGGGAAACTCAAGTAGCTAATCTATTTCATGTTTTTGCATTTTCTGGAAATTATGTGTTTTGTGGCCACTCTCAAGTTACTTTCCTTTTCTCTTTCTAATTATGTCCATTATTATAGTTTTCTAAATACTGCAGCGGTTGAGCTTTTCTGTACTCATGTATAGCGTATGTAAGATTAATACATAATTAGAGCTGCAGCTGTCTGTCCTTTGCTATATCTGCACTTTTGGCAGGTCTGTGACCTTCATGGTTTTGTTTCTTAGTTTAAATTTTAGATCTCAGAAATGACTTTTTCTCCCCCAAATTTACACAGAAAGCAGAGAATTGATTTAAACTACTTGGAGTATGTTTTAAAATGGTCTGAACCTTGATGGAACAGATAGGAGCTTCTGCTGCATTAGGATTGATAAGAATCATTTGCACTGCACTAGCTCTCCTCTGGTATTTCCATAGAAACTGTCCTCATACGTCATATTAATTATCAGCATATGCATTTCATAATAGGGAAAAAAATCAGAGCTAATGATTAGCTTGGTGCTTCAGGGTTTTTTTTTTTTTTGTTGTTGTTGTTGAATTGAATTCTGGTCTTAGTTGACTTAATATCACAACCCATTTTGCTGGCATGTATTAAGTGTGTAGTGTTCCATTTGTTGCCATTGAGCATCCTGTTCTGTGATCATCTTTCTGACCACTTAAGACAGAACATGAGTACTTACAAGTACTGCAAACACACTGGTCATTGAACATATCAATGAGTAAAAGGTGAGTGGGTTGGTTATAAATGAGAGAGAAGTACCTTTGTTTCAATATTTATTGAGGATTGTTTTTAATGAAGTGTTCTGTGTAGAGTGGAAATACTGCTCTTTTTCCTCCCTCTTCATAATCTCTTTAGTGGGTCAAGTTGCTGTCTGTAGCAGTAGCTTCATTATTTAGAGATCTCAGATAAGGGTGAAAGTCTCATCTTGGTTATCAATTAAATATTGTATTGGTGTTCTCCATGAGTGTATCAGAGTAAAAATCCACTAATGTGCCACAAGGAGGGAAAGCCTTGTGCTGAACTTCTTGATGGATTTGTGAAGCCTTAATCTAATTGGTATACATCCAGGGAACACATATCTATGATGGGTTCTGGAAAGTACAATTTTGGCATCACGTGCCATGGTTTCTGTGTCAGAAAAAGGAAGAATATTGAAGTATGCCAGATCTCCAAATGCTTTCTCTTTCCCTGCAGGGAAATCTTCTGGGTGGGATGACTTCACAAGGAGAGCCTCAGAGTTGCCTGTTCCTGGCTTGAACTGGGGAGAGTGGAGGTTTGCACTGATAGTTCTAGTTTCTGCAGATTATGCAAACTTGATAAAAACAAAACCTACCACACATTTAGGACTTCAACACTGTAAACACCATCATTTAAATAATAACTGGACATTGGCACCATCCTAAATTGATTTTTCAGTGATTTCACATCATTATGTCATAGTATCGTCCCGAAAACTGTTAGATAAGATGACCTGGGTCTAATGGGTGGGCTTGTTTTAGAGACATAGAAAGGGGCCCATTTGTCTTATATTCTTGATTATTCCTTCTCGCACTTGTCCCTTTATTCTATTCCTTTCTACAGGATTTTCATATCTATAGATAAAAATGCTTAACTAACTCTCTATGCAAGGAAACACATCATCAACCCATCCTTCAATGATATCCGGCTTTACTTTCCAATATTCCCATTACCATCTGCTTTGTCTCTCTTTTCCCCTTTATAGCTAAGTGTCAGGAAGGGGGACTCACTGTCTAAATATTCTCTTTTCCATTCTTTTCTTTTTGAATTTCTCAGTACCATTGTGAATTCTTTTCAGCATTTGGCGCTGAGAACCATTTCTTCCTTCTTCCAACTCTCCTGTCTCATGCATTTCCTCCTACTCTCTGAGGGATCTGTGTTTCCATCACAGCCTCTCTTATACATATACCAATTTATATACATATATATATATACATATATATACGTGTGTGTATGCGTGTATGTATATTTTTATATGTATATTTTCAACATACACAAAATTGAACCAATTTTCAATGTGTTCAAGTCTGTTCTTTTTAAAATCTATCTCTGACTTTGCTTAAAGATTTGCTAATCACCTTGCATTCTCATGCCAAAATTCTGGCTTGAGTTTGGGACCCCTCTCAGCTTTCGACACCCTCCTTCTTCAACAACATGTATTTTGTTAATCTGACCCACTTACAATTCTGTCAATGATTATTTATTAATTAAAAAAATTTAAACTATATTTCCTCCCTTCCCTGTCTTCGGCCCTGTGTTATAATAATAGTCTCCTCTTGCATTACTGTGACACCACCCCAGCTGGTATCTCTACCTCCTCTGTGCTTCTCTCCAAATATCTGCTTCTGACAGAGTGTTTTTAGTCTTTACTTACTTAAAACCCACCTGTTTTTTTTCTTTTAGCCACCTTTCAGTGCAGTATTCAAACTCTTTAATAGCTTGCATGAGATCCTTTAGATCCATTTCAGCCTCCCTTTTAAAATCTACCTTTCTCTACACTTTCGCTGCCTCTTACTCTGCAACTGCAAGGAACCATTTACAATTCTCAGGCTGTTCTGCTGTCCTGGGCATCCTTGCCTGGAGTGTCCTCTGTACTGGGTTGAATAGTACCCCTGCCCCATTATTCATGTTTTCCAGGAACCGCACAATGTCATGTTATTAGGAAATAAGGCCTTTGCAGATGTCCTTAGTTACAGTGAATTCATAATGGATTAGAATGGGCCCCTAAATCCAGTATAACTGATACCCTTATAAGGAGAAGACTTTCTGAAGACAGAGGCAGAGACTGGAGCGATGTGTCTGTAATGTGTCCTAGTGTGTGCTCAGTTGCTTAGTCGGGTCTGACTCTTCATGACCCCATGGACTGTAGCCCTCCAGGCCTCCTTTGTCCATGGGTTTTCCCAGGCAAGAATAGTGGCGTGGGTAGCCATTTCCTTCTCCAGGGGATCTTTCTGACCCAGGGATTAAACTCGCCTCTCCTGTATCTCCTGCATTGCCAGGTGGATTCCCATCTGGGAAGCCCCATCTATAAGGCAGGGAACTCCAAAGATTGCTGCAACACCAGAGGCTAAGAGAAAGGCAGCGGATGGTTTCCCTTTTGTCGTACGGAAAGAACTAGCCTTGTCAACACCAATCTCAGACTGCCTAGCCTCCAGAACTGTCACTTTAAGCTCACTAGTTTATGGTCATTTGTTAGGGAAGCCCTAGGAAACTAATTTACCCTCCAACTACTCACTCTCCATTGTAGTAGCCTTCAGGACCTCCTAATAAGTGGGCCCCACTTCTGGGCACCATGTGGCTTTCTGTTCTGTCGCTGTATTGGAACCACCAGCCAGTGGGTTCCTTGAGAGGAACACATGAGCCTCTATCTCCGGCACCCAGCACCATGCCTGGCACAAAACAGGATAGGATTTTTATGGGTGAATTAAATCACCAAAATGGCAGGTTTCTACTATGGGTTATCACACGTTTCTGTTAATCCTTTATTTTGTTTGCTGCATTTTGTTTTCAATTAAAGATTTAATTAAAGTACCCAGACATGTTTGCCATTTTTATCTTTTAAAAAAATATTTATTTGGCTGTGCTGAGTTTTAGTTGTGGCATGTGGGATCTAATTCCCTGACCGGGGATCAAATCCAGGCCCCCTGCATTGGGATCATGGGGTCCTAGACACTGGACTAGCAGGGAAGTCCCTTTACTTTGTTTTGAGTGATCCTAACGTGGCACCCCACTCCAGTACTCTTGCCTGGAAAATCCCATGGATGGAGGAGCCTGGTAGGCTGTAGTCCATGGGATCTCGAAGAGTCAGACACGACTAAGCGACTTCCCTTTCACTTTTCACTTTCATGCATTGGAGAAGGAAATGGCAACACACTCCAGTGTTCTTGCCTGGAGAATCCCAGGGACGGGGAGCCTGGTGTGCTGCCGTCTATGGGGTCGCACAGAGTCGGACACGACTGAAGCGACTTAGCAGCAGCAGCAGCAGCAGCAGCAATGAATAGCTGGTTGTACCTCAGGTACCAAGATCTGCAGTCAGTGGAACTATCCCATGAGGCTGATAGTTAATATGTCAGCAGAGATGAGTTTTTCTGGTTGGTAACTGGCTCCCTGGCAGTGGGATGGAAGAGGTTTAAATGTGGAGAGGGGGCTGGGTGTCTCAGGGAGGGAGGAGAGGCAAGGACTAGTATGTTGAAGTGAAGCTTA
This sequence comes from Ovis canadensis, assembly GCF_042477335.2. Taxonomy (NCBI): domain Eukaryota; kingdom Metazoa; phylum Chordata; class Mammalia; order Artiodactyla; family Bovidae; genus Ovis; species Ovis canadensis. The sequence continues at coordinate 66,486,680 of NC_091247.1, forward strand.
GGGACACTAGGGTTTTTGTTGCTGTTGTTGTTCAAAGTAACTGAATGAGAATAGTGGCAACAATGACCTATATTAAGTTCTTGGGAGGTGGGTACCTTCTTACTTTTACTAGTTTCACTTCTGTGGCCTCCTCCCTCTGTTTAAACACCTCCTGCTCCCCCTCTTTGTCTCTGTCCACACACAGAAGATTGGATTTTAATCTGTTTCTTCTGAAAGTACCTCAAGCATCCCAGTTTTCCTTCCCATGATTGCCCAATCTTTGCTGAATATGATTTCATTCTTCTCTTATAGGTGACTAGAAGGAAAAATGAAAGTCATTTTTCCTCTGTCAACAAGTCTATTCTCTTTTGATTCATTAGGAGACAAAATGAATTCCAAAAATCTTAATGAATTTGACAGCTGCATTGCACATCTATAAAAATTTATCTTACTGAAAAAAAAAAAGCATCAATTATTTGGTTAACTGATGAGAAACTAAAGGCCAAGTTTGGAAATTGTTCAAGTTTTCTATGAATATTCATAAATAATTAACTTGCATCTCAATTTAGAACCTAACAACGGTTCAATTTTTTTTTTTTAATATCTGAGTTAATTATATGCTGAGGTCTAGTTGCTGGGTCGTCCCTTCCAGTGATGATTGAATAACTGCAGTTGGTGAAAATAATGCTTTCTTCTGTGGCTTTTACCCTGTTGTGTAGCTGAAGGAAGACACACAATTATGCTGTTTGGAAGACAACTGGCTTCCTAAGGGGGCGGTCCCTCTCCTCTTCCCTACTCCCAGTCTCTCCTCTAGGCCCTATGTGCCTTTGAGGCCAAATTCCTTTCCTCCATACTTTTTACTAAAAGGGCAAAAAAGATTGTGTAAGAGGAGGCAAGAAAAAAAGGAATCTGCCCCAAAGTAAACGGTGAAAAGCTTAATTGCCACCTCATCCTGGCATTTAAGCCCCTTGTGAAGGGGTACAGTAATTGTAAACCCACTGAACTGAACAGGGTGAAAAACACCAGGAAGAACTAAGCCCTAATCGGGTAAAGGACCCGGGGACTTTGTGCAAAGCGGCAGCATAGAAGAGTAATCGGAGCCCTGGGCTGTTAGCAGGAGGGAGGCCGTTCGGGGACTGCCCCTTTTGTCTCTTCGCCTTGTACGGGCTGGAGGATGGAATAATTGTGGACAAAGGGTCCACGGAGGGCGGAGGGTAGGGTATGAACTCTTCAGGCAGCTGCTTTCAGCTTTATTTACCGTCCCATCTTTCAGCCGAAGCCTCCTGTCCAGTTCTGAGCTGCGTCCGGGGCGCCGACTACGGGATAACACTGCCATCTAGTGGCTGCCTCGCCCCCGTGAGCCGGCTTTCCGTGCCCTCTGGCTGGCTCCGCGTTCCCTCTCTTTCTCTCTCTCTTTCTCTTTTGCTCTCTCTCTTTTTTTAAAAAAGGTTTTTATCCCGTCAAGGAAAAAAAAAAAAAAAAGCTGGCTCTTGGAAAACAACCAACTCTGTTGGAACTCAGAGATAATAATCAGTTTCTCTGGGCTTGTGAAATTGGCTCATTAAGCGTGCTTTTTAACAGAAAATATTGGAAGCGATTAAGTCTGCTTTACTGAGTGGGCATGAAATGGCCAACCTTCGGCCACCCACAGCTCGTAGGTGCCTGGCGCCGTTTTATGCATGCAGCGTAATGTCTTTACTTGAAGTGCTGTTTATTCATCACCTGCTTATTTATCTCTTTGCATTTGGCAGGCACATCGATCAATGTTAAACTGTCACACAAGGTTATTTTTCTTTTACATAACAGTATAGGCCTAAGGTAGTGGCATATTAAAAGTAATAACTTTCTAACTTGTAGCTCAAGATGACAGCCCCATTTTTACCCGAATATATTACAGCAAGGAATTCCTCATTCGGTGCTCCCTGCCCACCCTCCCTCTGTTCCACTAGTACTCAGCTCTTCCAAGGTCAAAGGCTTCCTTGCCCCTTGCTTCCCTCCCACTTTGCATACCACTGGCTGTCCTCTTCACCTCCAGTTATCTCCCTCTTGGAGGCTGATAAGCCCACGGAGAACATTCTGTCCCCTGGGTGTACACATCTCGGTTGTCCCTTTTTATGATGACATTTTCCCTTTTGCATAAAGAAATAGTAGCTGGGTGAGCTCTGGAGAAGAAGCAAACAGGCTTCTTCATCCCGTGACAAAGACTGCGTTGGTCTTCTGTCTCTGTCTCCACAGCCATCTCCCTGAATGTGGTAGAATGTTGCTGCTTTTTATTTTCCTTTCGAGTTATAGCAGGCAACAAAAACAGAAACCACAGGCCCATGGAAAAATGAATTAAAAAACATCTGAAAGCAACTAACATTGCTTTGAAGCAACTGGGGTTCATTTGGGGCTTTCAAGTTGAGTTGTTTTCCCCTCCTTTCTTTGGTTTTAGCTTGGTTTGTGTTGCTTTCAAACTCTACCCAGTTTATGACACTTCCTTTCTTGGCAATAAGCCAAGCAGGCTTTCTTTGTACAAACAGGTTTTCTTTTTCTTTCTTTCATTTCTTTTTTTCCCCTGCTCCAGTCCAACCTAAAAATGTCTACAGATAGAATATCAGATCTTTTTAGTATCAAATTTCAAAGTGGCCCTTAGAATTCCTTCCTGCCCTTGATCTCTCCGTTTGGATTTCAGCTCAGACTTGGATTCTGTGGCTAAATATGCCTTGGATGCTGGCTTTTGGTTACAATGCTTTGAGAATCTTGTGTACACAGGAATTATATATTTTACTATAGTGGGTATTGTTGCACAACTATTCTTGTAGTACAACATTCCACACTTGTTCTGATATATTGTGCCCCCGATTAGCTCATCTAGGAAGTATGAGGTGGGATGTTTAAGTGGGTAAGAAACTCTGGTCCCTCCAGCTACTCAAGCATGGACTGGGAAGGTATACATGCTTCATACTGAATGTGGCCCACCTTCTAGATTTCCCTATGCATTCCTGTGCAGAGAAGATGGTGGGATTCATATCTCTGGTGATCTGTTTTATCACGGGTATCACAGCCCCAGAAAAAAAAGCACGCCCATTAAAAAAATGCAGCCCAGCCTGTGTCTATGCTCTTACGATCAATATTTGCATTAAAGTGGTTTAAATGTATGTGGCTCTGAGGCTGTCCATTCTTTCAACCTGACCTGCTGCATTGATCAGGGCTAGTGATAGAGGGGGAAAAAGCAAATCAGGCGAGGAAAAGAATTAAAAGGAAAAATAGGAGAAAATGAAAGCTGTCGTTGTGAGTCCTGTAGGAGATACACTTCAGCCATTCACGGATGCCATATTTGCTCAGCAGCCCAGGCTGTGGGAAAATACACCCTCTTCCTCTTTCTTATGGGGCTTCTTTTTTGTCTTTCAAACACCCAACAACAGGAATTCTGGTTGCCTGTAAAATGGGGCAACTCAATGGCTTGTGGTTAACAGCCAGATGTGTCCAGGCTAATGTCTGTATTTAGCTGGTTGCCTTGTATCCTTTTTCTTTGTCTTAATGGTCCGTATTTGTGAGCTAAGTTTGCTTGGCTAAAATCTCATTAATGCCAGTTACAATCACTACTTTATATCAGATATTGTTAAGTTCATTAACATTATCCAAGTTGATTCTTCAAAGCAGCCCATGCAGAGGCCATTCTGACCCCATTTTGCAACCTGGCATCTACGGATGAGTTTTAACAAGCCCAAAGTTAAACCACCAGTAAAAGGCAGTAACTCTTTAAACCCAGATCTCTGTTTCTAAAGCACAGACTTAACTGCCATGCTTGGTAAAGGTGCATTGGGGGAATTTTCCCCATTGGGGTTGTTGTTCAATCGCTAAGTAGTATCTGACTCTTTTGCAACCCATGGACTGTAGCCCGGTAGGCTCCTCTAGCCGTGGGATTTCGCAGGCAAGAATAATAGAGTCAGTTTACATTTCTTTCTCCAGGTGATCTTCCCAACCCAGGAATCGAACCCAGGTTTCCTGCATCGGCAGGTGGCTTCTTTACCACTGAACCACCAGGGAAGCCTACCCTCACCCCACTGGGGGTCAGATTAAACATTGCACATAGCACTGGTCTGTGTATGAAGAGATATTATGCCCACTTTATAACACTGGAGCCCACTGCTGTATCACCACAGACACTTTCAATTACTTGGGGCACAGAATGTTTTCAGTGGAGACATGGATGGACCTTGACCTCTTAGGACAAGACAGTCACAGGAGCAGAGCTACCGCATGTTAGTGCTTTGCTTCCCATCTGGCCTGGCAAAGAAATGGCCCAAATATTTCTTTTTGGATGAAGCAATCTCAAGGAAATGTATACTTTTCTCAGGTGAACCACTCTACAAAGCTAATTTGTGAATTAACTAGACTCTAAAGGTGCCAGAATAATACTTGTTCATAGAATATGAATAATTATATGTCAAGTAACTACTGTGGAGACATGTGCTGGGTAAGGCATTCTTAATGTCTAAGAACTGATTGTAGAGTAAAGGCAAACAGTGAAATAGTTAAATTCTTTCACCAGACAGGGTATGATCTTATGTGATCTCTGTGTGATCCTGAGTCGCACAGAAAGGAAATTTAGGAGAAATGTGGAAATGGGGAGAGCATTGGGAAGGGGAGTGCTGGGGAAGCCCTTATAGGGTCAGACCTGATGATGGATGGATAGAACATAAACTGGGGGGTAGAAGACATTCAGAATGGAGAATTGTATGAGCATAGTTTGGGAATTTTGGAAGGAATATCCCTGCTAAAGCTAATGTTAGCCTGCCATAGGTGGCTGGGTTCCATTGGGTTAGACTGCAGAGACCTTGTAGATCAGGATTGGACAGTTGAAACGCTCTTGCTTTAAGTATCCTCCTTTATTGTCTTGAGGAATCAAATTTGTCTGCTGAAATTACAGCTTGGAAATTTGACCTACTTAGGGCATTGCTTGGAGCATTGGAGTTTCAAACAAGCCCTTCACTCTAAAGGAAGCATCTCTTGATGCTTTCATTTTCTCAAGGATGAAAAGAAATTAAAAGTAACACATGTGAAGATTTGACTTGTGAGGCTAACTTGAGGAAGGAGAATTACCTCAAGAGAGAAATAAAAAGGTGAAAGCAATTTTCCAAATCTGAAATCTTTAGGAGCAGTGTGTTGACAAGTTTGCTTTTTGCCAAAATAGGTACATGAAAAACCAGCTTATCAAAGAGAGAAATTTGTGTGCAATAATCGTTCACATTAGCAAGGGTTTTCTAGAAGATTCCTTTAAATAGAAGTCCCTTGTACATTTTTAAATGCACTTCAATTTGCTAGCCTCAACAGAGACTCCTCTGAAAAAGAAAGAAGCCACCCTCCCAAAGGGAACAGTCCCACAAACAAACAAACTGATTTGTAAATAGCTTTTAAGGAAATTGCCTCCTATCAACCAGTTAATAAGGCAAAGTTCATACTTAGCAGTTGCTGCCACATCCCAGACCAAGTTAGGTAATCATGCCAATGCATCGCAAGATAGCAAATGAATTTCTGATTTTAGTAATGTTCTGCTGCTGCTGCTGCTGCTAAGTCGCTTCAGTCGTGTCCGACTCTGTGCGACCCCATAGACGGCAGCCCACCAGGCTTCCCCGTCCCTGGAATTCTCCAGGCAAGAACACTGGAGTGGGTTGCCATTTCCTTCTCCAATGCATGAAAGTGAAAAGTGAAAGTGAAGTCGCTCAGTGTGTCCGACTCTTTGTGACCCCATGGACTGCAGCCCACCAGGCTCTTCCATCCGTGGGATTTTCCAGGCAAGAGTAATGGAGTGGGTTGCCATTGCCTTCTCCGAGTAATGTTCTACATGCTTAGAAAAATATGTTCCAGGGAAATTTAGTTATACATGTAAAAAAATCAATTTGGAAATAACAATAATAATTTACCGCTGAGTGCTTTAGGATGTACCTCTAAGTAAGTCAATTTAGGGATCTACCTGTAGATCCCTAGGCTTACATTGTCTCATTTTGAGTGAGTTTCTTTGCTTATTTCTGTTTTTCTGGTTCTTCACTAAAGAATTACATCTCATACCCTAGATCAGCAGCTCTCAGAGAGTAGTTCTGAGGAGAGCAGCATCAGCTTGACATGAAAATTTGTTAGAAATAAAAATTCTTAGACTTCACCCCTGAACTATTGTATCAGAAAATTGGGTGAGCCCAACAGTCTGTTTTATTAGAAGTGCTCCAAGTGATTCTGATACATGCTGAATTTGAGAAGTACCATCTTTCTTATCTCCTGTAACACATCTTCTTATGCTAGGAGTTAAGTACTTTTGATTTACAGCAAAGGACATTTTATTTCTACACAAATTGTTTCAAAATATTTTACTTGTGTAGGTCTACCTGCTGTGGATTGTTCTGTCTTTTCCTTCTGATGGCACCCCAGCATCTTACTGCTCTCCCAAAGTTTTAGCTCCTGGCTTTATTTTATATTCAATTATGTGGGGTACTTCTGGTTACCTGAACAGAGCACGAGGGTAAAGGTTTTCCTTCTTCTTCTTTTTTTTGATGGCACTTTGCTATTCAGGGAATTTTTGAAAAAAATTCATTTTTATATTTGAATTAGTGTTCTAGTATGTCAGATTGCTTAAAGTTTGATCATCAGATAATTGTAATTATATTTATATATCACTTGAAATAAAAATTCTTTTTAGTTAGATAAAGGACTGGTAAGTCTCAGAATAGTCTTTCTTAGTGATCATTTAATTTCAGTTGGCTTAAGATGCTATTTGTATTAAGTTAACAGGGTGCTAATTTAACATAGGTTTATAGTCATTTGAAGCCATTTTCATTCATTAAGAAAAATATCTCCGTAGATTAGATTATCATAAGGGTTGGAAATAGCAATGGGGATTCCTCAGTGCAGGCCTGAGGATTTTCCAGATGAGTGCACACTCTGTTTCAATGTTCTCTTGAAAAGCATAGACATTTTTTCTTTTACTATAGAACAGAACACAGACAGCGTACCCAGCTTTGCCTTGGCAGAAAGAACTATCACATACACAGTTGCTATGCTAAACTCATATATTGGATCTGTAGGATATTATGATTTCTATAATTCTAGTACATATTAGAATTTCAATATCCTGATTTATAATTTTTCAGAATATTTTAGGTATTATATCCAGCATCAACCTTCTTTCTGCTCTTGATTTTAATTTTTTAAAACTGTTAAGTATAATAATGCATTACCATATGTAAAATAGATAGCCAATGGGAATTTGCTCTATGACTCCAGAAACTCAAACAGGGACTCTGTGTCAGTCTAGATGGGTGGGATGGGGTGGGAGATGGCGGGAACATTCAAAAGGGAGATTTATGTATATCTATGGCTAACTCATGTTGAGGTTTGACAGAAAACAACAAAATTCTGTAGAGTAATTATCCTTCAATAAAAAAATAAAAAAACTACTAGGTATAATAAAATTTTTGTATTCTGACTGCATTTTATACTGAAATGTACAAGGGAAAAAAATAGTATCTCCATTTAATTTCCAAAATGGCATGGATTGCAGAGAACCTTAAAAAATTATTTAATTTCTTTTGAAGAAAGAGACTTTCTGGGTAGTGTATAGAGCATGCCCTTCACAACTGTTCTCTATTCTCTCTAAACCCAGGCGCCCTCTTACCCCACTAGCCACTTAAAAGCAGCTGGAGACATATGCGCTAGCGTCATTCCACCTTTTTTTTTTCGTTTTTGTCTCTCCCAGTTCTGAATCTCCTGCTTTCCTTAGTTTCTGTGTCGTTGGCTCTCAGAGCTATTTAAAACACTTGGAGAAAAATTACTCTCTGGCAACTTGGAATTCACGCATCTAAGTGTTGGTCTTGGAACTCTGTACTCTTAACCACTTGGACAATAACCTTGATAAATCCTCTATTCAAAGTAAATTAAACCAGCTCAGCCTTCAGAACTAATGAGGGAATGAGGAAGCCAAAAAAATGATAATGAATCAGCACACACTGGGCATGATGGACTTCTCCACACATTTGAGATCTCCTAGCCTATCAAAGTATTTGTAAATCTTTTAGAAGAGAGGATTGTAGGATTATGAAACTCAAATTTGTATAATTTATTTTTGTGATAGAAGATATATCTGTGATTAAATGTAGAATTTTATATAAAAATTTTCCAACAGATTTATTTAAGCAGAATCTTGACTTATCAGAGAGATTGGAGGAAGAAGTTACAGAGTTATTAATAAGATCTGCAAGTGGATATTATACTGTTATTTTTTCTTTGTGATATTCTAAAGTTTTCGATAATGTAAAGCTATTTTGGCAACCAGTGTAGTATCATTAATATATAATGCTTTTAGCAACCTCCCTGGTGGCAGAAGGCAGAACAGTGCATTCCCTAAAGGGAATGAAAGCTTCTCTGAACAGGTTTCTGGCATCCATGGAGATGTGCACAAAAAGTTTCAGGAGTTTGCTGTTGCTGCTGTTTAGTCACTAAGTCGTGTCCAACTCTCTGTGACCCCAGGAACCGAGCACGCCAGGCCTCCCTGTCCATCACCAACTCCCAGAGTTCACTCAGACTCATGTCCATGGAGTCAGTGATGCCATCCAGCCATCTCATCCTCTGTCATCCCCTTCTCCTCCTGCCCTCAATCTTTCCCAGCATCAGGGTCTTTTCAAATGAGTCAGCTCTTCGCATCAGGTGGCCAAAGTATTGGAGTTTCAGCCTCAACATTGGTCCTTCCAATGAACACCCAGGACTGATTTCCTTTAGGATGGACTGGCTGGATCTCCTTGCAGTCCAAGGGACTCTCAAGAGTCTTCTCCAACACCAGAGTTCAAAAGCATCAATTCATTGGCACCCAGCTTTCTTCACAGTCCAACTCTCACATCCATACATGACCACTGGAAAAACCATAGCCTTGACTAGACGGACCTTTGTTGGCAAAGTAATGTCTCTGCTTTTGAATATGCTCTCTAGGTTGGTCATAACTTTCCTTCCAAGGAGTAAGCATCTTTTAATTTCATGGCTGCAGTCACTGTCTGCAGTGATTTTGGAGCCCAGAAAAATAAAGTCAGCCACTGTTTCCACTGTTTTCCCATCTATTTCCCATGAAGTGATGGGACCAGATGCCATGATCTTCATTTTCTGAATGTTGAGCTTTAAGCCAACTTTTTCACTCTCGTCTTTCACTTTCATCAAGAGGCTTTTGAGTTCCTCTTCACTTTCTGCCATAAGGGTGGTATCATCCGCATATCTGAGGTTATTGATATTTCTTCTGGCAATCTTGATTCCAGCTTGTACTTCTTCCAGCCCAGCATTTCTCATGATGTACTCTGCATATAAGGGAAATAAGCAGGGTGACAATATACAGCCTTGACGTACTCCTTTTCCTATTTCAAACCAGTCTGTAGTTCCATGTCCAATTCTAACTGTTGCTTCCTGACCTGCATATAGGTTTCTCAAGAGGCAGGTCAGGTGGTCTGGTATTCCCATCTCTTTCAGAATTTTCCACAGTTTATTGTGATCCACACAGTCAAAGGCTTTGGCATAGTCAATAAAGCAGAAGTAGATGTTTTTCTGGAACTCTCTTGCTTTTTCGATGATCCATTGAATCTTGGCAATTTGATCTCCGGTTCCTCTGCCTTTTCTTTCTTTTTATTTTTTTTAAATTTTTACTTTATTTTACTTTATAATACTGTATTGGTTTTGCCATACATTGACATGAATCCACCATGGGTGTATACAGGCTCCCAATCCTGAATCTCCCTCCCACCTCCCATCCCATATCATCACTCTGGATCATCCCCATGCACCAGCCCCAAGCATCCTGTATCCTGTATTGAACATAGACTGGCACTTTGTTTCTTACATGATAGTATACATGTTTCAATGCCATTCTCCCAAATCATCCCCCCCTCACCCTCTCCCTCAGAGTCCAAAAGTCCGTTCTATACATCTGTGTCTCTTTTGCTGTCTCGTATACAGGGTCATCATTACCATCTTTCTAAATTCCGTATATATGTGTCAGTATACTGTATTGGTGTTCCTCTGCCTTTTCTAAAACCAGCTTGAACATCTGGAAGTTCACGGTTCATGTATTGCTGAAGCCTGGCTTGGAGAACTTTAAGCATTATTTTACTAGTGTGTGAGATGAGTGCAATTGCATGGTAGTTTAAGCATTCTTTGACATTGCTTTCTAAATTAAGCTCACATTACTGCTCTGACTCTTGATGCCCTCATCTGTACCAAGAGGAAGTTGGTCTGTGTGATTGCTAAGGTTTCTCTCTCTCTGCTTCTCCCTCTCCTTTCCCTCCCCCTTCCTTCCTTCCTTTCTCCCTCCCTCCCTGCCTCCCTTCATTCTCTTTTCTTTCTTTCTGATCTATCAAATTGTTTCCTGTTATGGTCACTGAGTACAGTCTTCTCTTACCAATCCTGCCCAAATTAACTTCTTTCTCTGAATACCACAGCATTAAAACATAATTGTATATTGTGTTATGATGTATACTTCATTTATATTATACTATTATTGTTATTTATTTTTTTAAATTGTAGGCTCCCTCAGAGTAGGGACTATATATTCTTTCTTACCATATCACTGACACAATTACATTCGAAGTAGACAGTAAGTAATTATTTTCTCATTCTCTCTCCGGTATTATGAAACTAACAACTTAGGAACAGTTGTGTCACATGTTTTAAAAAGACCTGGGTCTAGTGTTTCTGCATTTCCATAAAAGTAGTCAAGGTTAATTAGGGAAAAGCACTGTGGTTGGGACATATTTACAAGAATAGACACAGTTAGTAGACTATAAAGAATCAGTTATCCTGCCTGAGTTGTAAGCAATTATAGAAACAGTTATAGGAGATGATAGATCTGTATTGAAAATATAAAATTTATATTTCTAATCCAGAATAAAATGCACAATTCTCATTATATGGGTGAAAGTGGGAATATTGCAGAATATCAGTTCAGTTCAGTTCAGTTCAGTCGCTCAGTCGTGTCCGACTCTTTGTGACCCCATGAATTGCAGCACGCCAGGCCTCCCTGTCCATCACCAACTCCCGGAGTTCACTCAAACATGTCCATTGAGTCGGTGATGCCACCCAGCCATCTCATCCTCTGTCATCCCCTTGTCCTCCTGCCCCCAATCCCTCCCAGCATCAGGGTCTTTTCCCATGAGTCAACTCTTTGCATGAGGTGGCCAAAGTATTGGAGTTATAGCTTCAGCATCAGTCCTTCCAATGAACACCCAGGACTGATCTCCGTTAGGATGGACTGGTTGGATCTCCTTGCAGTCCAAGGGACTCTCAAGAGTCTTCTCCAACACCACAGTTGAAAAGCATCAATTCTTTGGAGCTCAGCTTTCTTCACAGTCCAACTCTCACATCCATACATGACCACTGGAAAAACCATGGCCTTGACTAGACGGACGTGTATACTGTAGTATATAAAGGAGAACCATTGGCTTACAATAAAACTGTTTTTGCTAATATTACTTATAGATTCTTTGTACATTGAATACAATGTGCTTCAGAGTTTATTAGAAAAATACAAAAGATGCAGTTTTTTCTTTCATCCCACAAGATGGAACCAAGATAGTCATCTCACCCACTTTCCTTTCTGGTTACTTAGTTTTTTGGTAATTTAATCCTTAGAAGAATGTTTGAGCAAGGTGTATCTATGCAGTTTATTGTTACTGCTTTACTTCTTATTAATATTTAAAATAAGATCATTTTGTTGCTTTTGCAATGCCTTTGCTTTCTGGTGTAGAAATTGTGACCGTTTAATTAGTTGTTAGAAATAAGTATAACTTACTATGAAAAGAGTAGCTAAGCACTGGTATGAAAAGGTGGTAGTTATTTGAACTAAATCTGACATCAAGAGACAGACTTAATTACCAAGAAGTTTTGAAACAATATCACAGGAACTTCTGTCCTCTTGGTATGATCTTTAGTATGCCCATCAATGAAACGAGAACTATGTGTCACACATGGGTTGGGGGATTTAGATCCAAGAGCCATATGTTTTTCATTGCATTCATTCAGCTAAAAAAAAAAAAAAAAAAAAAAAGACACTTCAGACTAATGCTGCTGCTGCTGCTCTAAGCCGCTTCAGTCGTGTCTGACTCTGTGAGACCCCATAGACTGCAGCCCACCAGGCTCCCCTGTCCCTGGGATTCTCCAGGCAAGAACACTGGAGTGGGTTGCCATTTCCTTCTCCAATACATGAAAGTAAAAAGTGAAAGTGAAGTCACTTAGTCGTGTCCGACTATTAGTGACCCCATGGATTGTAGCCCACCAGACTCCTCCATCCATACGATTTTCCAGGCAAGAGTACTGGAGTGGTGTGTCATTGCCTTCTCCATCAGACTAATGAGTAACTTCTAAATAGAATTTCAACTTGTCTTGGAAGTACAGAAGAATATACAAAACTTTATCATTTTCAAATATATCAAATATTGGCACCATTTGTATACCCCTCTGTTTTACAAATGATAAAACATGTTTTAAGAAGAAGAGGAATTCACAATCACAGTAGTTTCTGATTCAGCAATGACTTGAAATAAGTACGAAAAATAAAAGGAAGACTGTATATTTTTGCTTAATTCCGAATTGTTTTGTTGGCGTCACACAAGATTCTAGATATGGCATGGAGCACATAGAAGACATCATCCCATGTCCCCAGGAAGCTGAATTTATCCCTTGGTCCTTGAAAATAACACTGCTTAAAATGTTCTCATAACACTCCTATGTGCCTCCCCTCACCCAATCTGGATGTCGTTCAAAAGACAAATGTGTGTGTTTACTGTAGAGGCACCTCTAAAGTTCTTCACTAAAATTACCTCTTATTAATGAAAGAATTTCTGACTGAGTCTAAAATTTTATGAAAGTCCAAAGGAAGTTTCTGTCTACAAATCTTGTAAATATTGAAGAGTTAATACAGCCTTTTGGTTGGACAAGATTTAGGTTAAGTGCAGTGTGTCATTCCCTTTTGGTTTAGAAGATTGAAGACAATTTGGATTGAAATAAACTTGCTGTTTCCTTTGCATACTGGATAAAAAAAAATCTTTGTCCAGAACTTAAAGATGCTAAGGGTAATTATCTAGAATTTAGGAAAGGTAGGGGTAATTGAATTAATTGAACATTCAATTAAAAATCTCATGCCAGTTAGAGAATGTCTTAGCAATTATTCAAATAAGAATCCAAACCAGTTAATATGATATGACTGTGGTTGAATAGGACAAAGAAAAAGTGCAGAGAAAACAACATCTCATGACATAGTGGTTACACATATACCAACACGCTGAATTAGTTTTTCATTTGACTTCTGAAGATGAGAATGGCAATTAGAATAGCACAGTAAATAAATGCTTAAGTGCATCATTTATGAATAAGAGAACAGAAGCTGATAGTGTTTAGGAATTCTTGAGTAGCATTACCTCATATAGACAGAAAAAACTTTGCCTTTGACATGAGATGTGCAAAAAGTTAGTGAACTCTCTTTGTCTGATTCCTCATTCTGGGATCTGACTATATTCTAGGCTGTAAAAGGACAGATGGGAAGGACACACTTCCTTTGCCTTCTCTCTTTCACTCTGATCTTCTCTTCTTTCCTGTCACTCCAACAGCCCTTAGAGACTGGGAGAAGCCAGAGGAAGGAGTCTTGCTCTTCCATTGTGCTCCATCCAGCCACTGCCATCCCCTTGTGGTGAGTGGCAGGACTCTGTACTTCCCAGCCTCTGAAGGAACAGTCTGGGCCCTGTCTATCATAGCAGTGAAAAGCAGTTTTCCACCATCCGTTCTTGAGCTGATGGAAGAACAGAATCATTGAGTCATAAAACTCATCTGGATTTCAAATCCATCTTTGAGAAAAAGTAAACTGTTGTTCTTGGATGAGCCCCAGGGACTGCCGCTTAATTTCTCAGTTCATTTTCCCCTCTTAGCTTATGTACTTATACGGGTCCCTCTATAGTTTCCTTATGAAAATGTGGAATTTTAATACCACAAAAGCAGAAAAAAAATCATTTTTTTGGTAAATATTCTTTCAGTAGAATTGCAATCAATGTAGTCAGAGCTAACAAGCAGATGGATGTATTTGAATGCCATTATCTTGTGTACAATGATATTATCTGTTTCATGAAAAATTCAGCAGTTTGGGCTGCTTTAGTGAAGGGAAGATGGAAGTAAAAAAATAGCAAGAAAAACATGATCAGACTCAGAATCCCTGAGGGGGTCCCATTGCATCATTTAGCAGGAGAATGAGCAATGCAGGAGAAGCAGTGATGGTAGAGGCACTGTCTGTGCTCCTTATGGCATTCTTGGCTTCAGGTCCCACTCAAGCCCCACAGCTGTAGGTGGGAGCTCCCAGGCCTGCTAAAGCATCACACCGTGACATTTTGATCATCCGTCTAAGAGAAGAAAATAAATTTGCTAACAGAATAGACCTGGCAGGCCATACTACCTTGTCACATTCCAGACATCCCCTGGTCTGGCCTGAGCCAGAGGAAACCTAAATGTGGGCCAGAAAGTGTGTGATGGACATGAGGTAGACTTAAATAGTCTGGGAGAAGAATGTGGGTTTTCTAAGAGAGGAATATGCATGCTTTTTTTTTTTAATTGGAGGTTTGAGAAATGAAAACACTTGGGCTGTAGAGGGGATGTGACCTCAGTTTTATTCTCTGTAGGCCAAGGATATATTGACATGGGCAAAATGGAGTTGAAAACTGTGCTGATTTTTTTTAAAGATGCTGTACAGAGTGACAAAAAAGAACCCAAACAGGCCCTGCACAAAAACATTTTTTTTCCAAAGCTTTCTATCACCTGATGAGTGAAACATACAATCCTTTGAGACCTCATGCAAGGTGACATTTACCTATTTCTCCAAATTGGCTTATTTCTTCTCTGATTGTAGTCTATGCCTAACCCATGCCTTTTTTAACGGTAGGAAGGACTGGAATACCCTGTTTCAGTATCTTAGGCTGAGCTTTTTGATATCCTATCCTTCTATAAAAACGTATTTCAGGTTTTATTATTTTAGTGAGGCTTTTGAGGAGACTGTTTTCTTTTGTGAATGTCTGTTAAGTTTGGTTTTTACTATGTGTTTTTCACAGAGTAGGTTTTGCCTTGTATTGTTGTTGCCTGCTAGGAATCGGACATGACTGAGCGACTTCACTGTCACTTTTCACTTTCATGCATTGGAGAGGGAAATGGCAACCCACTCCAGTGTTCTTGCCTGGAGAATCCCAGGGATGGCAGAGCCTGGTGGGCTGCCATCTCTGGGGTCGCACAGAGTCAGACACGACTGAAGCGACCTAGCAGCAGTAGCATGACCTCTTGTATGTCCCCAGTTGGGCTATGAACCCCTTGAGGTTAATCTTCATGACTCCAGAATCTAACAAGCTGCCCTGAACATATTAGCCAGAAAAGTGTAACATATTAGCCAGAAAAGTATAACATATTGGTAATGCTGATGAAGAATGGCATAATTCATGTTTTTATAATTAAATTGTGTAAATGATGACATCGAATTATTGTAGGAATGCAATATAATAATATCACAAAACTTCATATAAATGCTTTCTCTTATTTAAATTTTGCTTTTTATCTTTTTGGTTTATCTCAGTAAATAAAGATTGTTATGTGAGTTAGGTTTTGCTAGGAATAATTATGCATGACTAATAGCTTGATCAGGGGTCCTCAGAGGAAATTTTGAGGAGCACAGATTATATATAGGTCAAATGTACACACATATAACTATAACATAGCACACGATAATTAAAACAAAGAGTTCTTTAATTCATTGCTTCTACTGTAGTGATACCAGGGGTAATGAGTGAATAAGACTTGCTCTGGGGGAAATTATTTCATCTTGGATCTTGAGAAACTGAGGGTAGATCTTGGAGATATGAAGATGGGCAGGGGTAAGATTTATGATTTTTTTTCCCAGGAAACAGATATTTCTAATGTGTAGATTCCACAACCTTAATTTTCTCCTTGACCCCTCTGTGTTCTCCTGTGTGTTTTCTTCCCAGTCTTGAGGTTTTATTGTATTGGTCCATCTCATTCTATCTTCCTTCTTTTCTTCACCTTCTATTTCTCTCTTAGCCAATAATAACCATAAATTTTCACTGAATGTAATTATTTAAGGTTCATTAAAATAATCTGTACTTTTAAAGTCACTCTTCTGATATTACATCATTCCCTTTTTATCTACTACATTAAAATTGCAGTGTCTTTGATCTAAATATTTTACTAGCAATGACATTAACATGAATTCCTTTCATTACAATATTAGTAGTTTCAGTTCAGTTGCACAGTCATGTCTGGCTGTTTGCAACCCTATGGACTGCAGCACACCAGGCTTCCCTGTCCATCACCAATTGCCGGAGATTACTCAAACTCATGTCCATAGAGTTGGTGATGCCATCCAACCATCTCATCCTCTGTCATCCCCTTCTCCTGCCACCTTCAACCTTTTCCAGCATCAGGGTCTTTCCAAATGAGTCAGTTCTTTGCATCAGGTGTCAAAGTATTGGAGTTTTAGCTTCAGCATAAGTCCTTCCAATGAATATTCAGGACTGATTTCCTTTAGGATGGACTGGTTGAATCTCCTTGCAGTCCAAGGGACTCTCAAGAGTCTTCTCCAACACAGTTGAAAGCATCAGTTCTTTGGCACTCAGCTGTCATTATAGTCCAACTCTCACATGCATACATGACCACTGGAAAAACCATAGCTTTGACTGAATGGACCTTTGTTGACAAAGTAATGTCTCTGCTTTTTAATATGCTATCTAGGTTGGTCATAACTTTTCTTCCAAGGAGTAAGCATCTTTTAATTTCATGGCTGCAGTCACCATCTGCAGTGATTTTGGAGCCCTCCAAAATAAAATCTCCCACTGTTTCCATTGTTTCCCGATCTATTTGCCATGAAGTGATTGGACCACATGCTATAATCTTAGTTTTCCGAATGTTAAGTTTTAAGCCAACTCTTTCACTTTCATCAAGAGGCTCTTTAGTTCTTTGTTTTCTGCCATAAGGGTGGTGTCATCTGCATATCTGAGTATTAGTAGTTTAAATAAAGTATATTTTAATTTTTACCTCTAAATGAAATGATGCATCAGGAGAAGTGATGAAACAAAAGGTTTTTTTTTCATGATGAAAAATTGACTGCTTCTATTAAAAAATCTTTCTCTGCCCTGGGGGAATAATGAAGTTGGTTGTTAGATATTTTATAGAGATGTGTTTTACAATTTATAGGTGGACAAGAGTATTATATGTAAACCAATGTAAGAATCTAATAGACATTATTTGAAAAGTAAAATAGAAAGCAGTGGGTCTTTTTGGTAGAATGCTAACTGTATATTGATTGTATGTAGAATTTTAGCAAATGGAAAGCATAAGAAGACAAACTGCTTTAAATTGTGTAAGTCAATGGGTTCTTTTATAAAGGAAGTTCATATATTACACTGATTGAGTATAGATAACTTGACTATATAGCAGAAGTATCTGTGAGCAAATGAGTAAAAGAAGGAATTTGATAATTTCTTTTCTGCTTTACTGACTTGTAAATAGATTAAGGATTACACCTCTAACTTTAGCCTGGGGTATTGCATAGGGTACAGAGTACAAATGCTGGCAAAATATTCTTGACTAGATGTTATAAACCTTAAGATTAATGATATTTGTATTAAGGGCACCAACCAGTTTTTGCAGTGACAATAGATGACACTAGAGTATAAAATCTACGAAGCCATCAACGTTTTTGTTGATGCAAATTTTAAAGAAATCTGCTCTTCTAGTTTTAGCAGACTGGTGCTGAGACTGAGACTCTTCACCGTTCTGGCTGAGAAGGCAGTGTCTGTTTTATACTTCTTGTACCCAAAGCGCCTAACACAAGCAGGGGTTTAGTACATGCCATTTTTCGGTGATACAAACTTTAAAAATAAAGATGATTTGGGAGAATGACATTCTAACATGTATACTATCATGTGAATTGAATCGCCAGTCTATGTCTGACGCAGGATGCAGCATGCTTGGGGCTGGTGCATGGGGATGACCCAGAAAGATGTTCTGGGGAGGGAGGTGGGAGGGGGGTTCATGTTTGGGAATGCATGTAAGAATTAAAGATTTTAAAATTTAAAAAAAAAAATAAAATAAAGATACGCTGCTTGTTCCCACGTTATGAAATGCTACCTGCACTCTAAGAGAATGGAGATTACCTTTAGACCTTGAATCACAACAAGGTATGTTATTAAAATTCTCCATGACTATATAGTAAATTGAGGAGACTATATTGGCACTGACTTGCCATTCACTTAGCTCTCAAAAATGACAGCTTTCAATCTGAAGACTTATAAGCATTGTTATCCTGCCTATCCCTACCATTATGGACAAATTAAAATTCAAGATCGAAATATTGTCATCAGTTGAGAAAGCTGCCAGCTCTTTAAGAAGAGTCTCTCTTTCATGATAAAATTAGAATTTATTCTTTGGAGCAAAAAAATGGCAGCTCTACATTCCTAACTTGGTCAGATTTCACTGTTTTCCAGCGGCCCAAGGAAGGTTAGAAAGGAAGTTATGGGATTAAAAAAAATATTTAATCTAAGTTGTAAAGGAGCTTGGAACCACACCACAAGCATCATAATTAACTTTAATAATTATAAATGTAAATGCAGACAAGCCACAAGGTTTTAATGGTGTGCCACATGCTTCTGCTAATTATTTTAGAGTTTGGACACATTCAGTGCCAGCTAATTATAAACCCTGCTATGGAAATCATCTGTTTATATTAGACTTATTGATCTCTAGTGTTTAAGCAATATGAAAAGGGAAATCTACAATGCTGGACCATCTGCTTTGTATTCCTAATTGCTTTTAAGGAATCAAATGTATAAATAGTCAGCTTTTTATATATTGGGCTTCAAACTAATTCAAGAAACATATTGTGCAAACCCAAGTGAATTTTAATAAAGCCTCTTTAGAATGTTTCTTCCCTGACTCCTCACAGGACCCTCTACCACTTACCCACATCATAACCTCCCCCGACCTTTTTTTCAAGGTCTCCAAAGCACCTTCTCTTCTCCTGGACCTCACAACACTGGTCAAGGTAACTGAGACTTTAGATTTTACCTTATTTTAATTACACCTTTTCTTTTCTTCCCTAAGAAGACCTCTTCTCTACTCTGTCCCACCTCCTTATGGCAATGAATAGTTATTGCCATCCCACTCTATGGGAGGATGGAAAGAAAGACGTGTCCAGGTGAATAGTTCCCTCTTGTAGCAGATATTTAACTTTATGGCAAATTAAATCTACTCGCATGTTGGGTAGATGCCTGGTTAGTGGGACCAGAGCAGTATTGGCTCTTATCACCAGCAGGCCTGGTGGGCAAGTCATCTTTTAGATTGAGTCCTGTGATTCTGCATGGAGATCGGGTTTAAATGAAGGAAAAATTGATTTCTTAGAATGACATTGTTTGCTTCATCCTGCATTGCCTGGATGGTTATTATTTTAGTGTTCAAATAACTAGCTAAAAAAGACTATACTTTGGATAAGATTTCTTTATTTATTTAATAATCTTTATTTATCGCTTTGAGATATTCATATTTAATCATAAAATTATTGGCTTAGAATAGTCATTCCTCCTAATATTCCTATTGTTTACTCCTTTAAAACTAGGAGTTCCTCTTCTGAGTGCTCAACCACTCACACATCCCAACAACAGCAACAATTCAGTTCAGTTCAGTCGCTCAGTCGTGTCTGACTCTTTGCGGCATGCCAGGCCTCCCTGTCCATCACCAACTCCCGGAGTTTACTCAGACTTATGTCCATCGAGTCTGTGATGCCATCCAGCCATCTCATCCTCTGTCATCCCCTTCTCCTCCTGCCCCCAATCCCTCCCAGCATCAGAGTCTTTTCCAATGAGTCAACTCTTCGCATGAGGTGGCCAAAGTACTGGAGTTTCAGCTTTAGCATCATTTCTTCCAAAGAAATCCCAGGGCTGATCTTCAGAATGGACTGGTTGGATCTCCTTGCAGTCCAAGGTACTCTCAAGAGTCTTCTCCAACTCCACAATTCAAAAGCATCAATTCTTTGGCGCTCAGCTTTCTTCACAGTCCAACTCTCACATCCATACATGACCACTGGAAAAACCATAGCTTTGACTGAATGGACCTTAGTTGACAAAGTAATGTCTCTGCTTTTGAATATGCTATCTAGGTTGGTCATAACTTTTCTTCCAAGGAGTAAGTGTCTTTAATTTCATGGCTGCAGTCACCATCTGCCGTGATTTTGGAGCCCCCAAAAATAAAGTGTGACACTGTTTTCCCCATCTATTTCCCATGAAAATTAGAAGCTATTAATCTATGTATTATATATGCTATGTGATACAATATATAATAATTGCTATATACTCTGACTAGGTATAGGTCTCTTTTTGAGCTTTTGTGAGTAATATAAAGTTAAGATTAATTTGTAATTTCATGGAAACATTACATGATATAAATATAAAATAAAATTTTAGTTTAAATTTTTTCTTTTAGTCATATAATGATTTGTTTATTTTATTCTAAGGGATCAACAGAAGTTATATATCATAGTTACTCAGTTAAATACCAACACCCAAGGCTCAAAGCATGCTGAGGTTTAATGAATAACTCCAAATAGTTGACAAAAAAAGAGTCACTTAGCCTAATTATTAATGTAAGAAACAAGTGCCTTTTCTGGTGTTTGGGAAGAAGTACTTGCCTGTTTCGTTATCCTCTAAATAAATATTTAATTGAAAAATATTTGCTACCAAGAGTAATGTACAGACATATATTTTGGATAAACATTTATGAGAGTATACCTATATACATACATATACCAATCCCAAGGTTTGTTAAAGTAACTAGTCATGTTAGAATGGTTGTGACTTTTCAGCAATAAATTATCTGTAAGAAATCTGCTCTTCTGAGGCATTTTATCCATTCCTCGCAAAGGTTTTACTCATTCTGTTTTTGTTGGTTTTTTTTTTCTGTAGTTTTGAATGGAAGTTCTATTACCTACCACTTAGGCCTTGTACCCTGGACTGCCGACGTCTCTGAGTTTTCATCTTGGCACATGTATAATTGTAGAGCAGGCCTTCTGTATAATCTAAGTTCATTCTAATCAGAGCTACAGGTTTCCCTCCACTCTGTAGTGAAAAGAGAATATTCAAAGTCAGAAAGAAATTAGGAGCTGTCTTAAAAGATGCTTTAAACAGCCCATGTTCCTCAAGCCCTCAAAGAAAGTTACAAATCAAGAGAGCACAATTGGAGGCTGCATTATCAAAGCCTTTCTGATAATGCTTCCATTTACATTGAAAAATATTTTGTTTAATGGGCTTTTTAAAAACACCCATCCTTTGGATGGGACATTCCAGCATGATTATCTTCCATTCCCATTTAGGATTACAATGGTCTGGGGATAATTATGACATTCATTCTAGGGACTTCTACATGTGAGTATGGAGAGAGATGAGCATCTTCTGTTTGTAAAGTAGACACTGATTTGGTACTTGTGACACGTGCTATTCTATTTTTGGCTCCTACAACCTACATGAATATCTTCTTCTAAGGTCTTTATTGCCACCAGCAAGTTGTAGCAGTTTCCTATGAGCTGACTCTGTGATATTGCTTTTATGGATCTGAAAAATATAAAAGTAAAAAATTTGCTGTTACCTTTTGTTTTCACTAAACTGATATAATTTCAAAGATGCAGTTTGCCCATTTCTAGTGTCATTTAACATAACTGCAAATATCTCAGTATTAAACGCACATTATGTCCCTTTATTGTTGTTGTGCAGTCACTCACTCACGTCTGACTCTTTGCGACCCCATGGACTGCAGCTTGCCAGGCTTCCCTATCCTTCACCATCTCCCGGTGTTCACTCAAACTCACATTCATTGAACTGGAGATGCCATCCAACCATCTCATCCTCTGTCGTCCCCTTCTTTTCCTGCCTTCAATATTATCCAGCATCAGGGTCTTTTCCAATGTCCCTATTTCTCTCAATTTGTTCCTAAGAAGCAAGTGTTCTTTTTACTAGTTGCTTTTTAAAAGACAATGATACATAGAAGAGCTTCAAAAATTTTTAAATATGGAATGGATGATTTTAATAAATATTTAAATGTCCATCAGAGTTCTTTCTTAAATTAGTTTGTAAGAAGTAAAGAATTATTAGTGTGAGCCTTATGAAACTGCATTTAGTTTGGGAATGCATGTAAGAATTAAAGATTTTAAAATTTAAAAAATAAAAAACTAAAAATTAAAAAAAAATAAAAATAAAAATAAAAAAAATAAAAATAAAAAATAAAAAAAAAAAAGAAAAAAAAAAAAAAAAAAAAAATAAATAAATAAAAAAACTATTGAGCATCTGTTATTTCTATGGTTCAGCTTAATGCTTTCTAATACAATAGCCTCCTTCCTCTTGAGGATGGAGAATATCTCCGTTTTTAAAAAATGGAATCAAGCAGTACTTTCTGTTTTAACTGTAGTAATGCAAAGAATAGAGCCAAATGTGAAAGAATAAATTTTTTAGCTGAAAATATGACTTTTATTGATTAACTGTTTTATTAGCACATAAAATGGGGAATTTAACATATGCTCACACAAAGTTTTAGTTTTGACAATTATTAAAATAATTACAGACCCTTTGTTGCATACTTTACATGTAGGTTTTAAATCAAAGTCACTTTTGTGTCTAGTAAGACCTTTCACAGGCTGCATGGGTTTCTCTTCAATGAAGAGAGATAACTGCTCAGTTGTGTCCTGCTCTGTGTGACCCCATGGACTGTATGTAGGCCACCAGGCTCCTCTGTCCATGGGATTCTCGAGGCAAGAATACTGGAGTGGGTTGCCACTCCCTTCTCTGTCTCTTCAATGAGGAAACCCCTCTTAGACTTGGGCTGTGTTGTATTGTATTGTTTTACTCTGCAAGTCAAAATCCTATAGAATCACCTGCCTACCTGTCCATCTTTCAGATGGTTGGCAGTCTTCTTTTTGAGTTTACAGAATAAATTGACAGGTTAATGGTGAGATCTATAACCTTTCCTAGTTAACAGACATTTGGAAGAGAGGGGTAAACTGTGAAGTGATCTGTAATAATGGTTTAAGTTTCACATGTCATGCTCCCCAGATTTTATAGCCGTTGATGGATATACTGATTCATAAAAGGCATTTTCAAAATGTGTTTTAATTGTATTATATGTTTTTTGTCCTACCCTGGATATTTTCTGTCTAGCTTTAAGATGGACTAGTCATGTCTAGGAATTGATGGACATTTGGATTTATTGGCTCACACTTTGAAACTAGTGTGGCTGCTGTTTTCTCATACATTCTAGTTTTGGATAATAATGGTCTGAATACTAATCACCTAAAAAGGGTTAAATATTACTAGAATATTAAATTTTAAATTCATTTAATTCTCCTTATGTTTTTCTGTGCAAATTATGATTGTCTTTCATTCTTCATTTCTGTAGTGAAATAACTCAAACCCTTAACTCTGATTAGCATTAATACTGTTACTAACTTCAGTTTTTAGAGTGAAAAGCCATTAGGGAGAAAATGGGGACTCAGTAAATTTCCTTCAATGAGAACTGAGTCTCCTTGTGTGAGAATCCAGTCAGCCCCTAGTGAGACTATGATGTCCTCCAAATACACAAAACATAGGATGAGATAATTGAATTTGGCCCTTGGGGTTCCAAGAATACCTCAACCTGGGAATGCATGGTGTCCTCAAAGGATCCAGGACAAGGTCTCCACTCATATTATTCATATAATCCTCATTTTTTCAAGCCCTATCCACTTTTGCGTTAGAATACTAGAAACAGCACCTTTCGGGTAGTGAAAACACATGTTTACCTCCATTTTTTTAAAAAAGAAAGCACAATACGAGGGGGATGGTTGTACCATTTTACATATATCTTTGATGTTATTACAGTAGAAGCTCCCAAACTAGATCTTGAGTTTCTTGCAAACCTTGTGAAATAGTCATGATATTAAACTCCCGTAGGTTAGGAGGACATTGGACCAGCCCCCAAATGTGGTGGGACTTCTAATGAGGTATAATCAGGGTTCACAAGATGAATTCAGGCAATTCCTGTTAACATTTGGTTCATCAGAGAAGTCTTTTGGGGGAAACAAATAGGAATGTTTTAGAGTCTTAAAGTGAACATTAGACATTAAACTTGCATCGTCTTTGATTACATGATGGAAAGGGTTAAAACTCTCTATGTAGATCACTGAAGTTTTATTATATAAGATGACCTTAGGAACTGTCATCTCCCTTGAATTTATACAAAGAATTCAAAGTAAAGGTTTTCTAGGTTACACTTCTTTTTTCAACCCTTTGTCCTGTCAGCTCAGTCCTTGATATCTTCATCTGCCGACATGCCCAGATGTGCAGTGAATGTTGATTTGAGCTGGCCCCTCAACCCCTCCCTGCTGGTGTCATTAAAACCAGGGAGGCAGCGGCTCCCCTGGCATCTTTGGCACGGCTTGGCTTTACACTGCGGACTAAATTATTGATGAAGAGCACTTCTGTCGCAGTGTGTTTTACCCACCTTTAAATGAAACAGTGCGGATTGAGCTGTCACTGCCTCCTCACTCCCTGCAACTTCTACATGACATTTATGATGTGGTTCAGATTGCACCGAAGCAATTAATTTCCAGTGGAGTCTGCACTCAGAATGAAGATCCCTGACAATTACCGAGGGCTGGTTTCTCAATGAGCACACGACACACTCATCAATACTGTACACAAAAGAAAAGCATCAAAATATATGTAAAAGGATCTCTGGGATTTGTGATCCTTTCCTCCTCCTCAAATCCAGTTCTGGATTCCAGGACTTTGTTTTCATATTTGGTCCTCCTCTGTATTTTTCTGAAAAGATGAGTAGACTTACCTTCCCAGTATATATTTTACAGATGCCTGCCAAAATTTTACAAAATTTTGTTGACTCCAATACATTTTTTTCTTCCTAGATGAAGCTTTTGTCTGGTTGTTTTTTTACCAGTAAAATATTCTTTGATATTTGTATTCCGTCCCTAAAGTGATTCTGTGACCCTGATGTGTTTTTCAGTTCATCCAATGAATGGAATGAGTGGCACGTGTATGCATATGTGTGTGTCTCTGCATATGTATATGTGTACTTAAGTCTGTGTATGCATACCTGTATGTGTTGTGTGT
The DNA here is from genome assembly GCF_042477335.2 of Ovis canadensis. Taxonomy (NCBI): domain Eukaryota; kingdom Metazoa; phylum Chordata; class Mammalia; order Artiodactyla; family Bovidae; genus Ovis; species Ovis canadensis. The sequence goes on from NC_091247.1 coordinate 66,511,846, forward strand.
GTTTATATTTATATATGCATATTTTTCAAAGAATACAATAAATATTTCTAAGTATGTGAAATTTGACCGCTTATTATAAAATATTACTTTTGCCTATTTTCTAAAAGAAGTGGTAAAAATTCAGGTTAACCTGAGGAAAAAGTCTTCATTGCATAAGATTTTATAAAAAGCAAGCCATTTTAATATTTTTCAGAATGTGGAATGATACCAACCTAGGACAGTCATATAATTTAAAAAAAATCCTTGAAAGGATTTTAATGAACATTTTCAAAATATTTGTAATTAACCTATCTATTCTTCTGAAGGTTTGAATATAAATTATTCTCTTAAATAAATATTTCCCCTGGCCTGTTTGCAATATTAATTCCTGTAGTCAACTTTTTCATCATAGGTAGACTTGTGTTTTATCCAAACTGCCTCATACTAAGCAAGGGCGTATTGTGAATTAATGAGTTTTTAATTTTCGACTTAGTTTTCATTTAAATACCATTGCTTCACAGCCAGCAGTTAAAACATATTAAGCAAGATGGAGTCCTTTGTGCTACAGTGCTTCTGGGAAGTAGAGCATTGCTCCTTACTGCAAAGGTACTCTTTAGCTCAGCTTTAGGGAATGAGGACTTCCAGTGGTAATCTTCACAGGGGATCCAGGAAATGGTTTGTGTAATAGGAGATTGTAGTTTGACAGGATATATAGTACATAATTCAGATAATTGAGGATTCTGGACTCCGAGAAGCAACACCACAGCCTTAATAAAAATCCAGCTGTGGGTCAGAAGACATTTTATATGCCATTATTCACCCTTATAGTGACTAAACAACAGTTCACCCTTACATGCCCTGTCCTCAGCACAAACAGACTTCCACATTTGAGTAGTGAGGTGGGCCAGAGCATAGGAGAATACTTAGCTGCATTTTCGTTACTCAGATCTGATGTTTTCCATCCCTGTTGAAATCAAGGTATATAGAAGATGAAGTATCTTTTCTTAGGAATCACATTTTGACCTCATTCTTATTTATTGTTAAGGCTATTTATTGTACTAAATCACCCCTTTCTGTCCTTCAAGGGATGGTATTTCAACAAGATAGATTTCAGTAAAGGAATCCCATCTTGGTATTAACTACTCTTGCCTTCAATAATATGTATATTTCAGATAAAGAATGTAGTCTATTTTGGTCTATCATTTAATCTAAACTGATACATTAAAAAGAAGCAAACCTCAGATTGCTTTTTTTAAAAATTAATTAATTTTTGGTTGTGCTGGGTCTTTGCTGCTGTGCACAGGCTTTCTCTAGTTGCTGCCAGCGGGGGCTGTGGCGGTGTGCAGGCTTCTCATTGTGATGGCTTCCCTTGTTGCAGAGAACAGGCTCTAGGTGCTCAGGCTCACTAGTTGTGGCTTGCGGGCCTTTGGAGTGTACTGGCTCCAGTAGCTGTGGCTTGTGAGCTCAGTAGTTGTGGTGCGTGGACTTAGTTGCTCTGCGGCTTGTGGAATCTTCCCAGACCTTGAATCGAACTCGTGTCCCCTGTATTGGCAGGTAGGTTCTTATCCATTGCACCACCAGGGAAGTCCCCTAGGTAGATTTTGGTCCAGGTGTGCTGAGCACACTTGTGCATGCACTCCAGTATGTACATACACAAACAAGTTGATAATGGCAATGCTCTTTGGAGATATTTCTCTGTACTGTAAATTACTCTCTTTTTTGACCCAAGAGATGTATTGAGAGAGCTTTGAGACATTGGAAAAAATGTCAATTATGATCTATATAAATATACATTTTGAACATTTAACTGTATTTACTAGCCACCATGCAATGGCATTATCTCCTTGACTTCTCAAAACAACTTTTTGAAGAACTCTCATTATTCGTATTTGATATGTAAAGAAGCAAGACTTTCTTCAAGTTTGTGTGATTTGTTGAAGGCTGCAGAGCCAATTGGTACCAAAGTCAGTACTCTATTCTAGGTCTTCCTGACATCGAAATCCAACCTCCTATTGGTTTACTATATCTGATTGGTGGGTAAACTTTATTCTTTATATGATTCTTAATTTATGAATTTATTTTTACTTGTGCAGAAAAAATTTGATTACTCTAGTTCAGTCTTCAGTTCTGGTTTTGTTATTTTAGTTTGAAACTAGGGTTCATTCTTTGCCTTTCTTTTATATTGGGTGGGCTAAAAAGTTAGCTCAGGGTTTTGCATAACATCCTATGGGAAAATCTAAACAAACTTTTTGGCCCACCCAATGTAATACAGACACTGCTGATTTCTTTACCTACTACCGGTTGTTGGGTGAACAAGTGATCAGTTGATACTTGCCAAACTGCACAGTTCACGCTTCAGTGACTCTGATAGGGTATGTGTGTGTGTGTGTGTTTTTTTTTTTTTTACATAGAGAAAAATGAAAGCAAAAAGTAGTAAGCTTAGATTATGTGGTTATATAGATGATTTACACTAAAATCCCATTATTTCATGTTCAGCTGATTAAATTCTTTTACATTTTTGATAAGTCATGGATCTATAAGACTTTCCCCTTTCCTTTCTCATTTAATAATAATTCCTTATACCCAATTTGTATTTCTTTGTCTCACTTATTTTAGGACCCTAATACAGACAACTGAGGTTTTCTAAAATGATGTTCCTGTGGTTTTCTAAAGTGAATCTGGCAAAGACTTTGAGACTTCCAGTAAATTACCTGTGAACCTTGTGTTTCTTATTGGCCATAGCCATTGAGTTGTGAATGGAATGTTTTCCCAATGGATTAAAATTGTTAATATGAAGAATAAGTAAATGCATTTACTTGTTATTGGTGGAATATATGGCTGTTTTAAGTAATGTAATATTATCTGGAAAAACAAAACCCTCAGAGATAAAGTAGTATGATATAGTGTGTAAAGAGATAGAGTCTAAGTTTGAAGACCTGTGTCTATATCAAAGATACTCTAGTTGCTTGCTCTATAATTCCAAGCAAATTAGAAAGCAAACATCTGAAATTGTTTTACCATCCATAGAATGGGGATAATTTCACCTGACATTACCACTTCTCAGATTATTAGTTTCAATAGCCAAGGTATGGAAACAATCTAAGCATCTGTTGATGGATGAACAGGTAAAGAAAATGTGGCATGTATGTGTATATGTGTATGTTTTCTTGTGTGTGTGTCTATACACACAATGGAATGTTATTCACCTATTAAAAAACCTTGCCGTTTGTGACCGGAAAGGACCTCGAGGTCATTATGCTAAATGAAAAAAGTCAGACAAAGAGAAAGACAGATATTGTGTGAACTCTCTTATGTGTAAAATCTAAAAAGCAAAACCAAACCATAAAATTCCCCCAAACCCTATCAAACTCATAAGTACAGAGAACAGATTGGTGGTTGGCAGAGGTAGAGGCTGGAGATATGGGTGAATTGAGGGTTAATAATCAGTGAGTATTTTCTGTTAAATTAGAGGGCATTGCATTCGATCTGAACTTAGAGAGTTAAAGAATCTTTTCTAATTCCAGCAGCTAATTTCCAACAATAGTATGGTAGTAAATAAATGAATATCTAAGTTCAAATGTTTTTTTTTTCCAACATACAACAACAAGTATTAAAGTAAGTTAGCCCATATCAGTGTAGCTTTAATTAGAGGAAAGACAGTAACAGAAAGATGAGAAAAGGTGTTGGATAATCTGGTGTAACTAGTGCCTGCATTGTATGCTTCATCATTTTGAAATTATTTAACTTCACTTATCTTTAATTGCCTTAAAAAAGATTTTGTCTGTGGAAAACATTTTTAATAGCAAGCTGCTAGGTAAGTTTCCAGTCACCATCACTAGAACTCTCCGTGGATGTTGTATGTGATATATCCATCTATAACATCAGGCTCAAGAAGGAAGAGAGGTGTATCAGTTTAGGGCTGTTTATCATCATAATAGAAACTTCAAGTTAGATTGACTCAGGAAAGATAGATTTATATGAAAGAAGAGCATTGGGTTACAGCCCAATGTAGTTATACCATCTCTATTCCACCTTCAGGGATCTAATCTCCTGTCTTTCTACTCTGCCATCTCTATTTAGCTCATGGCTTAAATCCTCAGTGTCACCTTATAGCCTGTGTTGTTGTTTAGTTGCTAAGTCATATCTGACTCTTTGTGACCCCATCAACTGTAGCCCACCAGACTCCTCTGTCCATGGGATTTCCCAGGCAAGAATAATGGAGTGAATTGCCATTCTCTTCTCCAGGGGATCTCTGCAACCCAGGTATAGAACCTGCATCTCCTGCATTGGCAGGCGGATTCTTTACTACTGAGTCAACTGGGAAGCCCCACCTTATAGCTTGTGCTGTGCTTAGTAGCCCAGTCATGTCTTTGCAACCCCATGGACTGTAGCCCACCAGGCTCCTCTGTCCATGGGGATTCTCCAGGCAAGATTGTTGGAGTGGTTAGCCTATCCCTTCTCCAGGGGATCTTCCTGACCCAGGAATTGAACCAGGGGCTCCTGCATTGCAGGCAGATTCTTTACCAGATGAGCCACCAAGGAAGCCCACCTTATAGCCCACATTTGTCTATTAGAGGTCTAATCATTACATCTGTGTTCCGGGAAGGGTGTAAGCAAGAGAGGGGTGAAGGGCCAAAAGAACCAAAAATAAGGACTAGGGGGAGTTAAAAAAGAGTTAACCCTATATAAACAATGTTCCTAGAGCACCACCGCATGATTGCTGCTTGTAATTCATTGTGAGGCTGAGCAATATTTTCTTCTATCTGGGTAGATTTGGGAGTTCTCTTGGTGAATGAAACCCAGAGTGTGGGTATTGTGTAGGCAACCAGTGCCCTATACTTTAGACTGTATGTGATTTGGATTATCTCTATGATAGACTATGTGAACTACAGTTCAATGTCCATAGTTATTTGACATAATGGTGGTGATTTTTAAAAGCTGTTAATAATTTTAGCCTATTGAACTTGCCCTAACCCTCTCCAGCCTGGAATTTTTTCCAGTTACCATTTGTAATTTCACTAAGAATACTTTGTCTAGAAAAATTGCATTTATGCTTTTATTGTGTTATCTTGGTTGTGCTATAATTATGTTTGAATTAGAGTAACAAACATGCATTATGAAATAAGAATCACCCCTCATTCAATGTTCCAGTTAATTATATAGATATTTAAGAACCAATTTTAACATGGGGTATTTGGGTAGTTCTGCCATCTTTTGAGCAGTTCTGTGGTTATTTTCTTAAAAGCGATTTCAGAAAAACTTTAGAAACTCCACTAAATAAAGTTAATACAGATAAATGAGTGAATACATGTAAAACACTTTGAACAGTGCTTTGCATAAACGTAACTTATTCATAGCCAATAACTTTATGTTGTATTAGTTTTAGTATTAAAATGGCATTTATTAATAAAATATAGTAATATTTTTTAAAGAGAGAAGGTTAAAAAAAGATGGAGAGAAATAATTTATCCTTCTAGGCTTTATAAGTTATAAAAATACTGATCAATCTATACATTTGATAATTAGTTTCTAAGAAGTATTCAGTCCATTTCCCACTATCCCATTCTCCAAATTAAAAAAAAAATCAGTATCCTTACTAAATAGATATATAATTAGATGATGTGTAGAGCACATAATTTTCCTTGTAGCATGCATGTTTTCTGTTTGCTCAAAATGTGACACTCCAGCCTCCATAAGAGCTCCAGTTTCTCCCCATTCTCAGTGAAAATGTGGTTGCATGTCTGAGGTACCATCACTTGGAGGCTCCAACCTGGGATTCTGAATCTGGTTGGTGATGTAAAGATGCTGGGCCTGTTAGGGGACTGACTGTGCTGCTGGAGTAGAGTGATGACAAGTTCAGACTACCCCTGGGGTGTGACATGGTGGTATTCTCTAATGCCTGTCACATACCTCCTATAGGGCCTGTAGCTCCTGTATGATTTCCCAGATGATTCTGCAGTTGGCCCAGCAATTTCAGTAGCCTCCATATATCCTTCCAGCCAAAGCTGACTTCTTTTACTTGCAGGCAAGAACCTTGATGAAATCAACATGCAACAAATCCCAGAGAAAAAGAGATACTTTTTATATAGGAAACCCGAGACATTAGAGATTCTTTTGGAGTAGACATTATAGCTCCATGAAGTGGGGACATAGAAGTAGTGACGCTGCATTAGTTTTTCTTATCTTTTTCTGATTATATTTTTAGAAAATTTGAATGACACTCTCAGTTTGGAATTCCTTTTTTGAAAGTGAAAAGTGAAAGTGAATTCACTCAGTCGTGTCCGACTCTTAGCGACCCCATGGACTGCAGCCTACCAGGCTCCTCCATCCATGAGATTTTCCAGGCGAGAGTACTGGAGTGGGGTGCCATTGCCTTCTCCTTTAATGAATTACTTTGCCTATTAAAAGTGTCATTTTCTTTGGTGTATTCAGGGAAGCTGAAATACCTATTTGTTTTAAAGTATTAGGGGAAAAAATTCCAAATAAGCATTTCCTTTCATTTCTACTGGTAATGTGGCTAATGTTCGTAATAGTTGTCTGCTTTCCCATGAGAAAATGAAATGAGCTTTGGATCTGAATTTTAAACTTTCTTCTAATGACAGACTTTCCCTCTCAGAACGGAGGCAAATATTTTGCTGCTGTTGTTTGTCTGTTTTTGTCATCCTGGCTGATTTTTTTGCTAGCTTTCTGCAGGACAGCCAAGAGAGATTGATGTAGAACTAATTAATTAATTAATGTCTGACACACAAATTGAACCCAATGCCTGAAGAATTTAGAGAACTGTTCATTTGTTCTTAGAGGACGTAAAGCCTAGAAACATGCAGATAGCTTTATTACACTAACAAATACATAAGGGAATTTTCTTGCTTATTTAATCCAAATTTAATCCAAATTTGTCTCAGTTACCTTGATGTGTTAATAGATGCAAAAAGTTATGTGTGAAATGTTACCTGCAAGGGAAGCACTGTTCCTTCATAACCCTTATTGTCTCTGAGCAAGCAACCCCAAGGGAGAAATAAGGGTCTTGTGTCGTATATGCATAGCCAAAGTAGCGAAGATTCATGACTCGCTTCATATGTAGGTACAGCAGTGTTCTTGACCAACCTGGCAAACTGTCCTTGCATATGCCTGAATTTTCACATTAAAATACTTCAAAGAGAGAAAGAGACAAACAATTATATACATGCTATCCTGAATTCACGAACATAATGACTGTTCATCCTGTTCTCTTGGGAGAATGGAGTAGGAATTTCCATATTTTGCTTTAGAGGCACTTTTCAAAGCTATTTACTGCTGTAATTCATATACCAGTGGCTTAAGAGACACGTCTCTAAAATCAGTAAGAGCCTGTGTAGTAGATTTGCTGATTTAAGAAAAAGAAGAAAATAGAATAAAAAAGAAAGAACTTAGGGTCTAATTTGAGATGAGTCTTTGTACTTCAAAGAGCAGATGACAGGACAAAGCATCTATTTGCTATATCCATTACCAGGGAGATAAATACATTACCAGGATTGGCTGATTTGTGCTTGTTATAATCTCAAGTTTCTTTATGTTTTGATGCCATTCTCAGGTCTCTCTGATTAGGAATAAGCTAAAGATATTTTAGAATTTCTCATAAAGATGCTTGATCCTGAAGAGTTAGTAGTTGATAGAGGAATGGATCATGTACAATGTTCTGGCAAGATGTCTTTATTTTTTTCTTCACAGAAGCTGACTATGCTTTACCATTTGTATCCACTAACACCAGTGCCATTGGTATCTACTGAACGGTTTTCTTTCTGAGTGCTAGCATTCTGCTAATTGTGGTCTCTGTAGTAGGATACTGCTAGAGTGATATTCTCCCTTATTACCAAATTCAGACTTAAATTGAAGAAAGTAGGGAAAACCGCTAGACCATTCAGGTATGACCTAAATCAAATCCCTTATGATTATACAGTGGAAGTGAGAAATAGATTTAAGGGTCTAGATCTGATAGATAAGAGTGCCTGATGAACTATGGAATGAGGTTCGTGACATTGTACAGGAGACAGGGATCAAGACCATTCCCATGGAAAAGAAATGCAAAAAAGCAAAATGGCTGTCTGGGGAGGACTTACAAATAGCTGTGAAAAGAACAGAGGCGAAAAGCAAAGGAGAAAAGGAAAGATATAAGCATCTGAATGCAGAGTTCCAAAGAATAGCAAGAAGAGATAAGAAAGCCTTCTTCAGTGATCAATGCAAAGAAATAGAGGAAAACAACAGAACGGGAAAGACTAGATATCCCTTCAAGAAAATTATAGATACCAAGGGAACATTTCATGCAAAGATGGGCTTGATAAAGGACAGAAATGGTCTCGACCTAACAGAAGCAGAAGATATTAAGAAGAGGTGGCAAGAATACACAGAAGAACTGTACAAAAAATATCTTCATGACCCAGATAATCATGATGATGTGATCACTAATCTAGAGCCAGACATCCTGGAATGTGAAGTCAAGTGGGCCTTAGAAAGCATCACTACGAACAAAGCTAGTGGAGGTGATGGAATTCCAGTTGAGCTGTTTCAAATCCTGAAAGATGATGCTGTGAAAGTGCTATACTCAATATGCCAGCAAGTTTGGAAAACTCAGCAGTGGCCACAGGACTGGAAAATGTCAGTTTTCATTCCAGTTCCAAAGAAAGACAATGCCAAAGAATGCTCAAGCCACCACACAATTCCACTCATCTCACATGCTAGTAAAGTAATACTCAAACTTCTCCAAGCCAGGCTTCAGCAATATGTGAACCATGAACTCCCTGATGTTCAATCTGGTTTTAGAAAAGGCAGAGGAACCAGAGATCAAATTGCCAACATCCGCTGGATCATGGAAAAAGCAAGAGAGTTCCAGAAACACATTTGTTTCTGCTTTATTGAGTATGCCAAAGCCTTTGTCTGTGTGGATCACAATAAACTGTGGAAAATTCTGAAAGAGATGGGAATACCAGACCACCTAACCTGCCTCTTGAGAAATCTGTATGCAGGTCAGGAAGCAGCAGTTAGAACTGGACATGGAACAACAGACTGGTTCCAAATAGGAAAAGGAGTACGTCAAGGCTGTACATTGTCACCCTGCTTATTTAACTTCTAAGCAGAGTACATCATGAGAAACGCTGGACTGAAAGAAACACAAGCTGGAATCAAGATTGCCAGGAGAAATATCAATAACCTCAGATATGCAGGTGACACCACCCTTATGGCAGAAAGTGAAGAGGAGCTAAAAAGCCTCTTGATGAAAGTGAAAGTGGAGAGTGAAAAAGTTGGCTTAAAGCTCAACATTGAGAAAACGAAGATCATGGCATCTGGTCCCATCACTTCATGGGAAATTGATGGGGAAACAGTAGAAACAGTGAGAGACTTTATTTTGAGGGGCTCCAAAATCACTGCAGATGGTGACTGCAGCCATGAAATTAAAAGACGCTTACTCCTTGGAAGAAAAGTTATGACCAGCCTAGATAGTATATTCAAAAGCAGAGACATTACTTTGCTGACTAAGGTCCATCTAGTCAAGGCTATGGTTTTTCCTGTGGTCATGTATGGATGTGAGGGTTGGACTGTGAAGAAGGCTGAGTGCCGAAGAATTGATGCGTTTGAACTGTGGTGTTGGAGAAGACTCTTGAGAGTCCCTTGAACTGCAAGGAGACCCAACCAGTCCATTTTGAAGGAGATCAACCCTGGGATTTCTTTGGAAGAAATGATGCTGAGGCTGAAACTCCAATACTTTGGCCACCTCATGCGAAGAGTTGACTCATTGGAAAAGACTCTGATGCTGGGAGAGATTGGGGGCAGGAGGAGAAGGGGACGACCAAGGATGAGATGGCTGGATGGCATCACGGACTCGATGGACGTGAGTCTGAGTGAACTCCTGGAGATGGTGATGGACAGGGAGGCCTGGTGTGCTTCGATTCATGGGGACACAAAGAGTCGGACATGACTGAGCGACTGAACTGAACTGAACTGATATTCTCCCAGCCTTGCTTCTCATCTTTTAGTAGAGTACATATTGTAAGTATGGTACAACTTTTACCTTTGCAGATTTTTAAAACCCTGTAGCTTGTCTTTCCCACTTAGACCGTTATCTAACTCTTAGATTCAAAGAGTGAATTTTGTGAAGTATGTATTGATTTCCAAGCTTCATTCTATGGGCCCTTAAATTGCTATTCTTAAAACCTATTCATTTTTCAAACTCTTAAGAACTCCTGGCAACAGGCAACAAAGCTGAAACCTTTGAAGTTGTTCTTGGCTTTCCCTTAATCACCCTCACATGCATTCATTAGCTTTATTCTTTTGATTTTATCTTTTAGTGCCTCACATGTTCCGCCTGTGCTTTCCATTGAGACATTGTTTCCAAATATGTTCCTATCACTCCACTGCAGTACCACAAAGGCTCATATCTTCTACTGAGTTCAAAGCACATTATTGGTAGATTGAGGTTCTTAAAACATAGGTTTGCATCTACTGACTCACTGACTCAAACACAGTTTATTACAGCCCCAGATATTCCAGGCTTATCTCTAGCTCTTCCTCTCCTGCCCTTAAGCCTAATTGATATAATAGATTTTCTCTGAACATTGCCTATATCCTTCCACCTTCACGTTTTTGTCCCTGTTGTTACTTGACACTCGAACATTCTTTCTCTTCCTTGTTCTTTTAAATGTCTTTATAACTGTCAACCTCATGTAAATTGTAGTCTCTTTCATGAAGATTTCCTGATGACCATAACTGGTGACTACCTTTACCTCCTTTGAATTCCCATAAATTTGTTACTAACAATCCTGTGCCATCGTCTCTGTCACAGAGGAATTCAGGCGCTTGTTCCTCTTTTGTGAGTTCTTCAAAGGCAAGGAGTTTTTGTTCTTGTGTTTGTCTCTCCTGCGTTTTCTGATTTGATGCCTTGCATACTGCAGGAGCTCAGGTATTCATTGAATAGGAGTCTTGATGATCTAGGGGAACAAGAACATTCTTTTAAAATCATGTAACCTAATATTAACATAAAACTCTATGACTACTTTGTTTATTTTATAAGAATAGGTTTTCCATGAGATCCATCAGGTGAAGGCATATGAAATAAAAATATTAGACAAGGGAGGCTATTGTGGATTCAGCTTCTGTTGCCTTGCATATAGCTAACTGTACCCTTAGATGATCTCTATTTGTGACCCACAAACCAGAATAGAGCATGGTCCTTAAAATAATTTTGATAGCAAAGACTTTATTATGAAAACACATAAATTAAAAATGCTTTCCCATATGCATACATTTTCTCCTGCCTTTTGGAGGAAGGGTTGTTTCTGTGTCTTTCCACGAATAATGCCACGTCTGTGCTTTTTTTTTTTTTTTAATACCTCATTCCTTTGTCTGTTCTGAGACTTAGTACCATAAAGTCATTCTTTTCTCACACGTCTTTAAATTCTTCTCCTTTCCACTACCTGTTTCCTTTCAGTCAAAACAGTGTATTTAAGTCTTCACTTACTTCAACTATAGCTTCCCTTGGTTACTATCATACTTTCATTTTTTCCAACATCACCAAACTTTCTGAAAACAAAGTCTGTCCTGGGTTCCTCCAGTTCCCTCCTCTGCATCTGCTCACTGTGATTGGGTTCTACATTATTTTCCCACTGATACTTTTGAAAAAAAACTTCACTTTTTCAATTCCATCTCAAATACTTTGTGCTATTTTGAGAAAACTAACCAAATCTTTTTGGACATTCTTTCTTCCTCTTGTGTCAAATAGATCTAATGTTTGAGCTGTTATGTAAGTATCTTCCTGGTAGTCCTTTATTCAGAGGTTCCTCCCCCCAAACTTATACTTCTTAATAGAATAAGTTGAAGTTTTCTTGAAAAATCATTGATCATAGTGTTCTTGGAAATATTTTCAAGAGTTCCTCAGTAGCTTAATAAATCAGATTCTTCAGTGGTATCAGAGCTCTCCATATTACTTTGAAATGTCTCTAGCCTCCTTGAACTGCTTGCTGTTTCCTAAGTACCCATGAAGCATTTTGCTCCATGCTCTTTCACTGTATTATCATTTTGCTGTGGAAAGCAGTTTCTGACATGGCCCCAGTAACATGAATACCTCCTAGTATTCATACCCTTGGGGGAAGAGAATGTCACCTCACTCCAGTATTCCAGGAGTCTGGCAGGCTACAGTCCATGGGATCAGAAAGAGTCGGACATGACAAACAAGTAATACATGGTACTTGGATTGACACCTTTGTTTAATTCCCTCACCTTGAGTGTGAACTGGAGTTAGTGAATTGATTGCAATGAATAGAATATGGCAAAACTCATATGACGTCAATTCTGAGATTAGGTGTTAAATATTGACTTTCTGCTTTGGATCAAAACTTGCTCTCTTTCTCTCACTGAGTCTCTGAGATTTCTCACACTGAAGAAGCCAGCTGCCTTGTCATAAGTTATCCTTATGGAAAGACCTATATAGCAATGGGCTAAGGCTAACTAATATCCATGTGATTGATTTGGGGAGTGAGAGGTTTCAGATGAGACTTCAACAACAAGCAGCTTGACTGCAGTCTAATGAAATATCTCAAATTCAAGATGTTGAATTAAACTGCACCCAGATTCCTAAGCCACAGAAACTATGAGATAATAAATCAAAGTTTGTTTCTTTAAGCCATTACATTCTGGGATAATTTGTTACACAGCAATAAGTAACAAATATAGACTCTTGAGAGTCCCTTGGACTGCAAGGAGATCCAACCAGTCCATTCTAAAGGAGATCAGCCCTGGGATTTCTTTGGAGGGAATGATGCTGAAGCTGAAACTCCAGTACTTTGGCCACCTCATGTGAAAAGTTGACTCATTGGAAAAGACTCTGACGCTGGGAGGGATTGAGCGCAGGAGGAGAAGGGGACGACAGAGGATGAGATGGCTGGATGGCATCACTGACTTGGTGGACGCAAGTCTGAGTGAACTCTGGGAAATGGTGATAACAGGGAGGCCTGGCGTGCTGCGATTCATGGGATCGCAGAGTCAGACACGACTGAGCGACTGAACTGAACTGACTGAATATCCATTTAAAACAATCTACCACCTTCTTTAGCTATTCATTAATTGATTGATTATTCTTTTTGCTTTACATTTTAATGCAGTGTAAACTTCTGGCTGTCTATATGAGGTCTCCAGTCCTGACTGTGTCCTTTTGGACAGTATAAGCTAGTCTCTTCCTCAGTGGAAGACCTTGATTCTTTTAGTGCATCCAGTTTGAACACTACCTACTTACAACCTGCTGAAAATGTTTCCTTCTTCATCTGGGCACCTGTAATATTTCCTTGATGGCTTTCATCATTACTTATTGCCTTCTTACTTATTTGTGTCCCTAAGAAGACAAATACCTTTAAGAGTAGCAAACTGTTTCATACATTTCCACAGCTTCTGCAAAACTTAGCACAATTTCCTGAACATGGTAGGAATTCAGTGCATGTCTGGTGAGTAAATATAATGAGACTGTGCCTGATTAATCATCAGAATAAATGTACAGGGCACTAATTACCAGGATGAGGGATAATCACTTCCAATTTTCTGGTAAAGCTTTTAAAAAATGATAGAGAGGAGTGGCGGGGTCACATTGGAAGAATGAAATTGCACAGAGGCTGGGAAGCATAGAACTTGTGAGACCAGTCAACTACTGGCTGGTGGGCATCAAGAGTTCTGCTGGATGTTCTAGCTTCAGAGGCAATAATTTGTGCTTCCTATGTTCTTCCTGAGGCAGACTCATGGGAAATGTAGCACAGCTGAGCCTGACATAGCACACAATACATGTTTACCAAATATTTGATTCAACTCGAAAATATATGCTGAGGTATGATTTTGTGAGTCTTAACTAGTAAGCTTTGAACTTTGTTGTGGGTGCTTAGTTGCTCAGTTATGTCTGAATCTTTGTCACCCTGTGGACTGTATCTTGCCAGGCTCCTCTCTCTGGGGACTCTCCAGGCATGAATACTGGAGTGGGTTGCCATACCCTCCTCCAGGGGGTCTTCCTGGCCTAGGAATTGAACTGAGGTTTCCTGCATTGCAGGAGGATTTTTTTACTAGCTGAGCTCCCAGGGAAGCTTTGAACTTTAAAGCAGTTCAAAGCCCCTAAAGCATTTGAGCAAGAATACAGCACTATTTAATGATTGAGTTAGATGGTTCAGTTAGAAATCTATATAATTAGATGTAGGAACTGTATTTTGACGAGTGTGAATAAGTAGTAACTAGTTGAGTCCTGAGCTTATAAACTGAATAGGTCTACAATTTGGAATTCTGTTTCTAAAATCTGAGTAGATATCTTAAACAATGGAATGTCTTAAAATATATTATTAAAATATAGAATTTTTAATTGCTTGATAAATATAACTACAACTGAATTCTTTGTGTAGGCTTTAAGGAGACAGCTGTATTATCTTTTCACTGTTTCTTTTAGAAAGGGGATGGTAAATCGATAATTTCCAATCTTTTTAGCAAATATGCTTTTAGAAGTTGCACATACAATGGGAAATACACATGTGAGACCAGCTGAAACCTGGCACAATGCTTTTGCCCTGTGATAAGGCTTTTGACAGCTCATAGTGTCGTTAAGACTTTGAACGCTCGTAACTTGTCAGGATGTTATAGCAGGAAAGGATTCATTGAAAACAATCCTTTAGGAACTTCCCTCCTGGTCCAGTGGCTAAGACTCTGTGCTCCCAATGCAAGGTGTCTGGATTTGATCCCTGGTCAAGGAACCAGACCCCACATGCTGCAACTAAAGATCCTGTACCTCAGCAAAGATCAAAGGTCCTGTATGCCATAACTGAGACCTGGCACAAATCAATAGTTTAAAAAAGAAAAGGTTGAAGGCAAAAGGAGAAGGGGGTGGCAGAAGAGGAGATGGTTAGACAGCATCACTGACTCAATGGACATGAATCTGAGCAAACTTCGGGAAATAGTGGATGACAGAGGAGCCTGCCATGATGCAGTCCATGGGGTTGCAAAGAGTCAGACATGACTTATCGACTGAATAGCAACAATAAAAACAACCTTTGTTGAGATTTTGCAGAATACAAGGGATGGTCACAGTGTATGATAACATGGAGTTTGCTGTCTAGTGGCAAAGTATCCACCTGCCAATGCAGGAAATGCAAGGGATACAGATTCAATCCCTGGGTCGGGAAGATCCCCTGGAGAAGGAAATGGCAACCCATTCCAGTAATCTTGCCTGGAAAATTCCAGGACAGAGGAGCCTCATGGGCTGTAGTCCATGGGGTCACAGAGTTGCACACAACCAAGCACGTGTATGTTCTAGTGTGTGCACACACACACACTTGCACACAGGCAGTCAGTTCAGTTCAGTCACTCAGTTGTGTCTGACTTTTTGTGACTCCATGGACTGCAGTATGCCAGGCTTCCCTGTCCTTCACCAACTCCCGGAGCCTGCTCAAACTCATATCCATTGAATTGGTGATGCCATCCAACCATCTCATCCTCTGTCATCCCCTTCTCCTCCTGCCTTCAATCTTTCCCAGCATCAGGGTATTTTCCAATGAGTCAGTTCTTCATGTCATGTAGGAAAGGATTGGGGACAACCAGTTGTATTCATCTACTTTATCTCAATACCTCATATCACGGGGATAAAAATTTAATTAAAAGCTATATCAGTTTTAATATTTTTCTGATGTTCAAAATAATGAGGAACGTAAAGTGGATAAATATACATGCAGAAGAGGAGAGAGAGTGAGGAGTGGATAAAGAAAGACTAGCGAGAAGACATTAAAATGAGAAAGAGGTGCCTAAAGCATAGCAGGAGAGAAAAGTAAAGACAAGGCTGAAGTGTGAGAGTGATAGGAATCAATGCAGAGTCAAGGGCAAGAACAGAAGAAAGAGTAGAAAATACAACCAGTGAAAACATTAGCCAGACAGGAGGAAAACTGGATTGATCTATGATAAAAGAAGGAAATAAAAGTAAAGAGTGAAAGGAGAAAAGAATATACTTAATATTTCAATAGTAGTTTTCATTTTTAGAAAGCTTTATAAATATTGACTAATTAACCCCCATTCCAGTCTTGGGTATAAGCATCATTATCATAGTTATTATTATTAATAACTGAATGTAAAAGGGGTCAGAAAGGGTTAGACACAGAAAGCTTTAAATTTTGTACATGTATTTTATTTCTCCAA
Organism: Ovis canadensis; assembly: GCF_042477335.2. Taxonomy (NCBI): domain Eukaryota; kingdom Metazoa; phylum Chordata; class Mammalia; order Artiodactyla; family Bovidae; genus Ovis; species Ovis canadensis. The sequence continues at coordinate 66,527,998 of NC_091247.1, forward strand.
CTTGAAAGCCATAGCTAGAAGGAAAGTTTTGTTTCAAATTCTTGCAAATCCATTATTGGTAGATGAGAGCTGCATTTATTTTGTATTCCTCATCTTCATGACCTTAGGCCATAGCATCTGAAGATGTAGTCTCTGTATTTGGCTATCAATAATAAGTCTTTACCTGAAGCTCATCCTTGATGGTGGTGCCCAACAAAGAGCTTTCCATTCATGACTTATTATGATTGACAGGTTTATTATTAATATTACTTCTAAGAACAATGTAGAACTTTTTCCTGAGTCAGTGTAATTACAGTATGGCCCAGAAACCAGTTGCACCATTTCTGGTAGCCAGACAACACTCTCAGAGTTTGTTCTGGAGCCCTTCTCTTTGATCCCATGGAGGCAGGATGGGAAGTCTCAGTTCAGGAACCATTTTTAGTGTTCCTGTTTGCTGATCACACTTTTGCTTTTCTGGAGGGAAAATATTAGGATATGGATTTAATAAATCTTTGAAGGCACATAGTGGAACTAACTTTTTATTCCAGTTAGAGTGAGTTAACAGTCAAATGCCTGTAATAATGTAAATTGTGCTTTCAGTATCATCTTGCCTCTACAGACTAATTATACGGCAGATACATAGTCCGACGACTTCCCTTTTCTAGAGTGATAAAGATGATGACTGGGTAAAAGCGCCACTGTTCATGTTTATTTCAGGAAACATCAACGTACCGCAAACTTTCCTTGCTTCAAAAGTGAATTTTTAGAAAAGATTGGTTTATTTATGCTTGGCTGTGCTGGGTCTTCGTTGCTGCACGGGGGCTTTCTATACTTGCAGGCACTCTGTACTTGCCGTGCTCGAGTTTCTCGTTGCACTGACTCCTCTTGTGGCGCACAGGCTGTAGGGCCTGTAGGCTTCTGTAGTGTCTGTTCCTGGGCTCCGGAGCACAGGCTCAGTAGTCGTGGCGCATAGGCTTAGCTGCTCTGTGGCATATGGGATCTTCCTGAACCAGGGATCGAACTTGTGTCTCCTGCATTGGCAGGCAGATTCTTTACCACAAAAGAGAATTTTAACATGCATTCAGATAATAGTAAAATAAAGTGACAGTGGTTATGTGTGTATCAGGGGTGCAAATAAAGTCTGTTTCAGAGTTGAAGACTGACTCTCCATATTTCAGTTTCACCTTTCCCTTCTTTTCTTAGCCAAATGACTTTCATACAGATTGACTTTCCTTTGCCTTGGTGCACAGCACTTTCCACTCAGTTCCTGAAATAGGATTCACTATTCCTATTAGTGAATAGTGAATAGTTACTTCAAAAATAGTTACAATTTTAAGTTCATGTGTACAGAAAATTACTGTGTAATTCATTATGCTCAAGTGGCTATCTTTTCTGTGAGAAGCAAATCAGACACATGGTTTATTTACTGAATTTAAAAGGTAAAGATGCACTATTACTAATTGGCCACTTCATTTAGATAAGAATATTTTTATTTTCATATATCTTTAGGATCATAAAATCCTTTAAGACACTTTCCACAATTCTTATATTACAAGAAAGAAAACTTTCTATCTTCACTAATTCCATCTTCTTTTACTCTAAAATAAAACATGTCAAGATTAACAAAATGAAACTTTAATTTATTTCGTGTACTTCCACAAAATTAAGGAGACTATTCTGGAGATAATCATCACTTGAAATAATATATTAGATTTTGTAGACGTTACCAAGGGATTTTATTAATTTCAAAACTCAGTTCTCCCAGCTTCTTAACATGTTTTAGTTAACTTGGTTTCAAGGTTATCACTTAGTTTTATAGACATCATCAGAACCATCATCAAAAATTTATAGTTATACTCAAGTAGTGTTGGGCAGGGAGGTCTGGCATGCTGTGGTTCATGGGGTCGCAAAGAGTGGGACACAACTGAGCAACTGAACTGAACTGAATAATGATTTTTAAATTTCTAAGATTACTCTTCTCAGAATTTGATAAGAAAGTATGATGATCCCCCTTTTCTCTCTTGGCGTGTGTGTGTGTGTGTGTGTGTGTGTGTGTGTGTGTGTATGTGACTCTGTACAGGCTGAGAAGTGAAAAAATAATTGTTAAAGGACTGTAGCTTACAAATAGCCTTTCATGATTTCTTTGTATTAATATAATCACAGAATCACTGTGACTTCAGAAATTCTTATTTGTATTCAATAAAATTTCCGAAAACAATTTATTATGAAAAAAAATGATTTTGTAGTTCTATGCTTGTCACTTTTAAAAGAAACTGTATATATGGGGGGAGAGAGAGAATAATTTCGTTGTGTCCCACAAAGAATATGCAATCTTTGTAAAATATAAATCAGTATATATCAAAAGTTAGAAGTTTGAAATGCCAAACTGCAACTTGAGAGGAGAAAGGGATAAAGGTTAGATTGATGTAGTCTCAAAAGGCATCACAGAGGAGCTGCATCCCAAATTTAATCACATGCTATTTTATTAATTGTTGGAAATAATGCGTTTTAGAATAGCACATGCATATAGACTCAGTAAATTGAACTATTCCCTGTGTCAAAGTAATAGATGTTCTTTACTAACATTCTTATCTGCGTGAACAGGACATTTCCTTTAGACTTGTAGGTTAGCAGTTTATGTCTTACTAAATGGACTGATTGCATTTTACTCAGGGAGCTGCTATGGGAACAGTCTCTCAGATTTTACACATTCTAGAACTTTGCATAAAATACTTCTGTCTTTTCTTTCAAACTCATATCTAATGAGATGTGAGTCAGAAAATCCATTTTGATTAAAAATCACTGAATTTGGGAAGATCTGTAAAAAAAAGGAAGGCAGGATAAGGGATGTTTGTACTATAATCAATTGAAGAGTTTACTGTTTTATAAAAATATCTCTAAATACCTCGTGCAAATTTAACTAACTTTAGGATTTATATTTGAATAAAAGCTTGAAATATTCAGCAAGGAAAAGACCAGATATATCATTAATGATATTTTCCAAATAATGTGGATGAAATAAAATTAATGAAGGTCAGTTGACTTCTACTTAAAGAAATAGTAAATGTGGCCCAAAGGGCTGTGTTTGCTTTCATTGTTTTTAAAAGGATACAAATATATCATGACCTGTCATGGAGAATTAGGTGCTACATTGTCTCTGCTATAGTTTCTCCTAATTCAAAAATGGAGCATTAAAGATAGAATAACAGTGCTGTATATAATATGGAAGAAATGAGATTACAGGCATGAGAGGGTGCATTGACAATTTGTTTAGTCTTGAGTTGCCATCCCCAGAAAAGAAGAAACTATCACCATGACATTTCTAGAATTAGGTCTTCTAAACTGGTGTGATAGATGGAAATATTTTTCTCTCCTGAAAGAATACATAAGAATACATAGGGCAAGACCATGGAAACTTGAAATGTACTATTTTTTCTTAGCAAGCAACCAGCTCCACACATCTATCATTAGTCAGCTTCAAACTAAAAAGTCTTATTCTGAATATCAATTCCTATAAACTATGTAGCTCTCAATTACGGAATCTGAAACTGCTAGTTCCATGGTGATAAAGGAACATGCTGTTTGAAAGACCACAATTTGGCTGCAAATGATCAATATACTATTTGGAAAGAAAGCTAGTGTGCAGTGTGATTTAGAAATGCTGAGAGGATCGCTCCAAAGCCTTTGACACAAAGCTTAAGGCAGGTTGTTCTTTGTCCATTTTCTTTAAGCCTGTTTTTTTTTCATTTTCAGAGACACCAGAAATTTTTTTTCAAATAGACAAAATAAGCTCTTTCTGGAATTTACAGGAAAAAGGGCAATAATTTGTAGCTAGGTATAGCTCTACTTTTTTCTCACATGAAGCTTGCTAACATTTTATATCCTGATAGGAAGAGAGTTAAAGGAAGAATTTGCATTTCTTCTAGGCCAGAATCACACACATGTTCTGGATGTAAGTAACATTTGTCAAATCTGAGTTTTACAAAGTTTGTGTAGCATTTAACTCATTGCTTTAATCCAAAGAAGAGCTTCCTGTTGCCTGAACACCCAGGGTTGCTGTTGAAATACTAATATGAAACATATCCTTTCAATACTCCCAGATTTTTCCTATATTTATGTCTGAGAATATGAAAGCTCAGAGAAGTTAAGTAAAATACTCTAGATAACATAAATAAAAAAGTACCAGAGCCAGGATTTGAACCTGTTTTCGATCTTTTTAATGTCTATTGCAGGGCCTACCACTTGCTGTCAAGATACACAAGGCGCAGTGAGGGCTTCACTTGAGCTGACCATCTATTACATATTCTACGTGCGTCGCATTTTCTGAAGCTTGTTAAATTGCCTGAGGATGGGCGCTATGCTCTTTCCTTCAATGTAAATTTCACCAGTTTTGCCAAAGCCATGGAGGCAAGGTGACTTTAGTGGCATATTAGTTAAAGTAGATGAAAATCGGGACGGTTGTATTCTTTCTCTGTGACGCTTGCCTGATCTGGAAAGAAGGCATATTATGTTGACTGAAGGAGATGAGATGACAAAAATAGTATGAGGAAAGCGGAGATAGGCCGGGGAGAGCAGAAAACAGAGAGAAAAGGAAGTCCTCACTGGGTTCCTTTATAGAGAATTTTCTGGGCTCCTAAGCAATAGGAATGGAATGAGGAGTTTTGGACAGAAACATTGTATTTGGGTTTTCCGCTTAATTAAGGCCATTTGACCAGCTAACTAAATAATAGGGTCAAGGAGAAAAGAAAAGCAACCTAGTAAAATCTCTTATATTTTTAGGTTGTTTTGCGATGTTTCAGCACACCACAGTAGAAGGTAACAGAGTTACTTTGCACAATGAAAGTTAGCCTCAGAAATTTCTAAGCATTTTAGGGAAGATGACTCCTTCTTTTGGTCAAAGCTAGCAGAGCCACTGCTTTTGTTTGTGTTCCCTAAACCTTCCTGATAGTGTGCCATGAGCCCGCATCCTAGTCCCTTCACCTGTGTGAATTTTATTGAGAATGGGCAAGAATGCTCGGCTGGGCTTCCTGCTCGGAGTTCCTTGGCTGTAACTTAATATTCCTAACTGAAGCTTGGTTTGGGCTTCTGAACTGTGGGAGGTATTGGTTGTTCCTTCCCAAGTTCTGCTGCAGACATTTTCAACTCTACTTGGAAAACGAGAGGTGTGGGAAGAGTTGGTGAGCCCTGAGGCAGCCTGCTGTCTGGTGGGCCACAGGATTCCCCCTCACCAAGGCTCCGTTTACTCTTTTTTGAGTGTGCTGATCATTCTTAGGGAATAAGAGTATGTTTTCAGTGGAATTTAGTTGCAGGAACAGAGGTCTGGAGTTCACCCCTCTTCAGGGGCCGGGAAGGGAAAGCATCTGTCTCTCGTGGAGTTGGAGCGCCCTCTGCTGCCTGAGAGAAAAAGGTGCATGTGCAGCATGGCTCTTGCCGGCTCTTTCCTCCAGGTATAAGAAAACCTCCAAAATGCTACGTTTGAAAAAACAGCTGCTTTCCGCCCATCACTAAGCATCTGGTTTCACTCTGCAGTGGGAGCTTTGGTTTTTTCAAGGAAATCTCATTGAGGCGGAGTATGTGACCAGACCAGAACCCATGTGGAAGGTAGCTTTTCCTTGGTCATGAAGTGTGACATAAGGAACCATTTCAGAATGATGGGTATGGCTTATTTTTCACGTGTGTAAGTGCCACCATGAAATGTGTGTTTATTTTGTGTGTGTGCTCAGTCTTTTCATATATGGCTGCGAAACCTGAATTTTGTTATTCCAGATCTGGAGGTTTCTGTATATTTTCCTTTCTGATGTGTTTTTGCATTTAAAATCAACATTGAAGACTGTTCTTTGTGGCAAATGCAAGCACTTTTAAAAACCATTTCTCAATTTACTTTCTAGTGTATTTTATCATTATGCAGTGAAGTATCTTACTTTTGTATAGTCCCATAATTTTCAAGCACTTTCTCATAATCTCAGGCATCACGGCAGTTCTGTGATAGAGGCTACATTGATCCTATTTTAAGGGTAGAAAACCAACTCTAAGGTCATAGGTGGTCACACAAGTGGTATCAAAGGTGAGAACTGTCAGCTATTGTGCTGAGCTCCAGGGTAAGAGTCACACTGAACAGTTATTTAATACTTACCATTTGTCAGCACCATAATTGTATTTTTAAAAATGCATTGCTTATTTATTTTTCATGTCAACTCAAAAGGTAGATTTTTTAAAATTAATTTATTTTTTATTGAAGGATAATTACTTTACAGAATTTTGCTGTTTTCTGTCAAACCTCAACATGAGTCAGCCATTGGTGTATATATATCCCCTCCCTTTTGAAACTATAGCTATTATTTTATAGCTACAGAAACAGAGGCTTTGAGAAGTTACTAATAATTGGTCAAATAGGCAGTAAGTTAACATGCTGGGTTTCAAACCCTGTTCCATCTGGTGGGCCTGTGGACAGGGATTTCTGTAGAGAGATGAAACAGAATCCCCGGCCTCAAGCAACTTAGAGTAGTTGTGTGTGTGTGTGTGTGTGTGTGTGTGTGTGTGTGTGTGTGTGTGTGTGTGTGTGTGGTGGGGAGGGGGCGGGTAAAATTACATAATATAAAACTTTACCATTTTAACCATTTTTAGGTGGCATTAAGTACATTCACATTGTTAAGCAGCCATCACTATTGTCCATCTCCAGAACTCTTTTGTCTTCTCAAACTGAAACTCTCTACCCATTCAACAGTAACACTTGTTTCCCTTCTCCTCCAGCCCTTGATAGCCATCATTTTCTTATTTCTATGAATTAGAGAACTCTAGGTACATAATGAAATTGTTCCATCTTTGTCTTTTTGTGTCTAGATTATTTCACTTAGGATGATGTCTTCAGAGTTCACTCATGTGATAACATGGGTTAGAATTTCATTCATTTTTAAGATTGAATGATATTTCTTTGTATGACTATAGCAGTGAACTAGTGAAGTCGTTCAGTCGTGTTCAACTCTTTGCGACCCCGTGGACTGTAGTCTACCAGGCTCCTCTGTCCATGGGATTTTCCAGGCGATAGTCCTAGAGTGGGTTGCCATTTCCTTCTCCAGGGGATCTTCCTAACCCAGGGCTTGAACCCGGGTCTTCTGCATTGTAGACAGACGCTTTACCATCTGAGCCACCAGGGAAGCCTTGTATGACTATACCACATTTTATTTATCTGTCTATCCCTTGGACATTTGGAATGTTTCCACCTTTTGTCTGTTGTGAATAGTGCTGCTCTGATGCAATTATCTGTTCAAGTTACTGCTTTCAGTTATTTTAGGTATATACCCAGAAGAATGGTGGTGAATCATATAGCCACTATATTTTAATTTTTTGAGGAATCACCACTCTGTTTTTTTTTTTTTTTGCAGTGATGATGCCATTTAATATACCCAAACACAGCAAAGAACAAGGGCTCTAATTTCTCCACATCCTTGTCAACAGTAGTTACTTCCTCCCTCCCTCACTCCCTTCTTAATAGCCTAATGCATATGAGGTATCTCACTGGGGCTTTGATTTACGTTTCCTTGATGATTAGTGAAGTTCATCATCCTTCCTGGAGCTTGCTGGCCTTCTATATATCTTCTTTGGATAAACATCTATTCAAGTCCTTTAACTGATTCTTAATTGAGCTTTCTTTTGTTGTTGCTGAGTTGTATGAGTTCTTTATATATTCTGAATATTAATCCTTTATCAGATATGACTTGCAATTATTTTCTCTTTTACTCCATTGATAGAGCCCTTTGATGCACATTTTTAAAAAAATTTTAAGTCTAATTTATCTGTTTTTTTTTTTTCCCTTTCATTGCCTGTGCTTTGGTGTTATATCCAAGAATTAACTTCCAAATCCAATGTCATAAAAGTTTTCCCTATATTTTTCTAAGACTTTTATAGTGTTAGTTCATATATTTAGGCATTTGATCTATGTTAATTTTTATGTATAGTGTAACATAAGGATCCAACTTCTTTTTTTTTTTTTTTCATGTACATATCCAGTTTTCCTAATACTGTTGGTTGAAAAGACTGTTCTTTCCCCATTGAATGGTCTTGGCACGCTTGCTGAAAATCATTTGACCATATATGTGATGGTTTATTTCTAAGTTCTGTATTCGACTTATTGGGCTATATATCTATCTTTATGCTGGTACTATACTTTATGGATTACTATAGCTCTGTTTGAAGCTTTGAAATCTGGACGTGTGCAATGCAAATTGTTTTGAGTGTTTGAGGTCCCTTGAGATGCCATGAGTTTTAGGTTGGATTTTCCTATTTCTTCAAAAAATGTCACTAGGATTCTGATAGATTGTGTTGACTCTATAGATATATTTGAGTAGTATTGACATCATAATACTGTCTTTCAATTCATGAACACAGTTGTATTTATTGATGTGTTTTTAAATTTCATTCAGTGTTTTATATATATATGTATATTTTTTCAGTATACAAAGTCTTTTGTTCCTTTGGTTAAGTTATTCCTAAGTATTTTGTCCCTTTAGATGCCACTATAAATGGAATTGTTTTCTTAATTCTCTTTCTGGATTGTTCATTGTTAGTGTATAGAAATGCAACTGATTTTTGCATGTTGCTTTTGTATCCTTCAACTAGTTTGCAGTTTTAGCTTGAGCCTAAATGTTTTAACTCCATGTCCCACGTACTTCCTACTATTTCACAGTAGCTGACATGTGAACAAATGACTATTAATCTCTATTACACAAATTTGTCCTTATAGAATGTCAATTTTACCAAAATTTGTTCTGCCTTGAATTTTTTTCACGGAGTCCAAACATTCTGTCAGTAATTTAATTAATGAAAAACAAAAAATTAGTCTAATGTTCCTTGTCTATATGTGTTGTGCACATAGCTGATAATTGGAATGACAAAGTTTTAATTTCCAAATATACAAATTTGCATTGATATTGGTTTGATATTACATTGAAAGAAAGATAGATAGTGCTAAGTTGTGTCTGACTTGTATAGCCTGCTAGGTTTCTCTGTCCATGGGGTTCCCCAGGCAAGAATACTGGAGTGGGTTGCCGTTTCCTTTACCAGGGGATCTTCCCGACCCAGGAACTGAACCCAAGTTTCCTGCATTGCAGGCAGATTCTTTACAGACTGAGCTACATGGGAAACCAATATTATATTGACGCAGCTGTGATTCCCAAAGCTGTTTTGATCTGCACAAGAAAAGCTGAAAGCTAACACATGTATGTGTTCACTGCATTCAGTAGTCCTAACAGTTGAACTCTTAACTTTCCACCTCAGGTGGGTTTGGGTAATATAGTTTATCCTGTTTGATTGCCTATTCAGCTAAGTAATAGCCTTACTACTGGTTCTAAAAATAGACTACTTAATAGTTTGACTAACACCTGGCAAGGATAACACAGAAAGAAAACCATAAACCAATTTGTGTCTAAAGATGCCAAAATATGAAATACAGTGTTATCAAATTCTGATTATTTTAAATAAAAAACTATACCAAGTACAGTTTAGTAAATTTAAGAATATGATCTATGATCATGATTCATCACATATATAAGATAAAAACTTGTGAAAATCCTCCAGTAAATGCAGAAGAGGCATTTATAGAAGCAACATATATTCTTGAATCAAAATATATATTCAGTAAACTAGAGATACAGTGCCTCTTTTATACAGTTAAAGAAATAACTGTTTAAAACTAACAGCCTATATCCATTTCAGTTCAGTTCAGTTCAGTTCAGTCGCTCAGTCGTGTCCGACTTTTTGCGACCCCATGAATCGCAGCACACCAGTCCTCCTTGTCCATCACCAACTCCTGGAGTTCACTCAGACTCACGTCCATCGAGTCCGTGATGCCATCCAGCCATCTCATCTTCTGTCGTCCCCTTCTCCTCCTGCCCCCAATCCCTCCCAGCATCAGAGTCTTTTCCAATAAGTCAACTCTTCACATGAGGTGGCCAAAGTATTGGAGTTTCACCTTCAGCATCATTCCCTCCAGAGAAATCCCAGGGCTGATGTCCTTCAGAATGGACTGGTTGGATCTCCTTGCAGTCCAAGGGACTCTCAAGAGTCTTCTCCAACACCACAGTTCAAAAGCATCATTCTTCGGTGCTCAGCTTTCTTCACAGTCCATCTCTCCCATGACCACCGGGAAAACCATAACCTTGACTAGACGGACATTTGTTGGCAAAGTAATGTCTCTGCTTTTGAATATACTATCTAGATTGGTCATAACTTTTCTTCCAAGGAGTAAGTGTCTTTTAATTTCATGGCTGCAGTCACCATCTGCAGTGATTTTGGAGCCCCCCCGCCAAATAAATTCTGACACTGTTTCCACTGTTTCCCCTTCTATTTCCCATGAAGTGATGGGACTAGATGCCATGATCTTTGTTTTCTGTATGCTGAGCTTTAAGCCAACTTTTTCACTCTCGTCTTTCACTTTCATCAAGAGGCTTTTGAGTTCCTCTTCACTTTCTGCCATAAGGGTGGTGTCGTCTGCATATCTGAGGTTATTGATATTTCTCCCGGCAATCTTGATTCCAGCTTGTGCTTCTTCCAGCCCAGCATTTCTCATGATGTACTCTGCATAGAAGTTAAATAAGCAGGGTGACAATATACAGCCTTGACGTACTCCTTTTCCTATTTTGAACCAGTCTGTTGTTCCATGTCCAGTTCTGACTCTTGCTTCCTGACCTTCATTAGAAAAACTATAAGGATGCATTTTATCACCTCCATTATCCTTAATAATTCTGGAAGTTCTAATCAATGCATAAGAATACTGAAACCAGTACTAATACTCCTACTAATAAGTGTATTTAAATAAAAGGAGATAAACAGAGCATATGCAAGCAATAATTTTGTTGATCTGGCAACTGAAAGTGAATCAATTGTAAAACTATTAGAAAGTAATAGTGAGTTAAATAGCATGGACAGTCACCAATTTAATATAAAGAATACATATTTACTGTATACTATGAGTAACAATTAGAAATGGATAAACATTTTAATCATAGTAGCAGTCCCAAACTTGATCATTTTGTCACTGAATCATAAGCATAAGTTGGTTGTTGTACTTTCTGTTCTATCCCATTTTGTGATGTTTGAGCCAGAGTGAAAATACCTGTAATTGTTATAACCTTATCATATAGTTTAATATCTGGCAGGGGAAGGCCTCCATGCTCCCATACATACTTTTAAATTATTCAGAGATTTCTTTGCAATTTTAGCCAATGATGTTTGGTTTGTTCTTCAAATTGACACATAGTCACATAGTTAGGCTTTTTAGAGAGCATCCTGTTGGGTGTTTTTGGAAATAATTATATAGGTAATTGAAGTGGAATGATATAGACCTCAGTTGGTTTAGTTTCTCTCGTATTACATGTAAGGGAAAGGGGCTTCAGACTCCAGATATAGGGTCCTTCAGTGGTACAGCAGCCATTCACTGCTGTGTACATGTTACATGAGTCTGTAAGAGACAGATGTGAAATGAAGCTTGTCCTCTAAAAGCCAGGTAGAAACACTTCTGATATTCAGGAAGGCTGGATTCAGGAAAGCCTGACACAATTGAATGCTCTAAGAGAGCCCCTCCAGTGTTTTATAGCACTATTCAAATCAGCTGAAGCTTTGTATTATATTTGAATGAAAAGTCATGGTAATTGGAGGGGTGGAGAAACTGAAATTATGAGCGTGTGCATTCATTCTGAGGTTATAGGGACTTAGCTTACAGGAATATTATATTTTTGGCCTTCTCGGAGGTCCTCTTAGACTTCTCTTTACAAGACAAAGCAAGTATGACATTGAAAAATATCATTTTACACCTGTCACGTTTGGTCCCCAGAAGACTGTTAACAGTATGACAGTGATATTGTAGTATGGCAGTGAAGTAACAGTGGTAGTGACAGCCACGGTAACTATCACGGTATCAAGATATCTTAATCCTTTCTAATGAAAGGACTCCTAGAAACTCATGTATTTAATTATCTTTGTACTCAGATCTGGAATGGTCAGAGGCAAATATTGCCTTCTTTATCCAGATGGTGAAATATGAGTTAGTGAGAAGTGAGAAAGTCTCTGAGCTCTCAGAGGCCACCTGGAGCAGCTTCCACAGCTGCATTTTCTTAGGAAACATCATCCTTCCAAAGATGATAATTGCTGGTGGCTGCATCCTCCTGTGCTCCTTATACTTCAGTGAAAACATGAAAAATGAAATAAAATATATTCCTGTATTGGAATATGTGCTAATGGAGGAAGGAAGACTTGTGCATGAAAAATGAGGTCTACAGATGTTTTTCTTGCATCTGATTAATTGTTAGGGGAGGGACCGTGGTCACTTGAAAATTTAAAACATGATCTTAGCTATTGCAACTAGTCCTGCAGTGAACATTGGCGTACATATTTGAATTATGGTTTTCTCAGGGTATATGCCCACTAGTGGGATTGCTAGGGCATATGGTAGCTCTAGTTTTAGTTTCTTAAGGAACCTCCATAGAGTTCTCCATAGTGGCCAGGACATGGAAGCAATTTAAATGTCCAACAGATGAATGGATAAAGAAGATGTGGTGCATATATTCAATGGACTATTATTACTCAGCCATAAAGAGAAATGATAATGGGTCATTTGTAAAGATGTGGATGGACCTAGAGTCTGTGTTACAAAGTAAGTCAGAAAGAAAAAAACAAATGCCATATATGAATGCATATATGTGGAATCTAGAGAAATGATGCAGATGAACCTGCTTGTAGGTCAGGAATAGAGACACAGATGTACAGAATGAACATGTGGACACGGAGTGGGGAAGGAGAGGGTGGGACAAATTGGGGGATTAGGATTGACAACTGGGGCTTCCCAGGTGCTGCTATTGGTGAAGGATCAGCCTGCACTGCAGAAGATGCAGGAGACACAGGTTTGATCTCTGGGCTGATAAGATCCCCTGGAGTAGGAAATGGCAACCCACTCCAGTATTCTTGCCTGGGAAATTCCACGGGCAGAGGAGCCTGGTGGGCTACAGTCCACAGGGTTACAAAGAGCTGGACACGACTAAGGGACTGAGCGCACACATAGGATTAACTCTATGTGTAAGGTAGCGAGCTAGTGGGAACCTGCTGGCTCAGCTCCATGCTCTGTGATGACCTAGGTGGGTGGGACTGGGGGAGATAGGAGAGAGAGACCCAAGAGGGAGGTGATATATCTATGCATATAACTGATTCACTTCACTGTACAGCAGAAATTAATACAACATTATAAAGCAACTATACTCCGATAAAAATGAGTTATTTTTATAAGATCTTATTGTGCTATCAGAGTTGAGAATCACTCATCTCTAAGGGGTTGCTTGATGATAAATCTATTCAGATTTCCAAGTACTTAGATTATGTAATGAATAGCATAAATATATATCAGCTGGTGTTTTCTTCATTGATATAAAGAGGTATTTCATTTGGATAAATCTATTAAGACATGAGGTTATAGTTCTGAATATAAACTATAATGTTTTTCATGAACTGCTTTTCCAGGTTCACGGTTTTCCCAGTTTAGTATTTTGTGTGTTCATCCCGTGGCTCAGGCAATCAGAGCACACACAGCATTTTACCTGGAGTTTTCCATCAGAATTGGGAGAAGTGGGCACACACAGTTCTAGGTGCCAAGAAAGGATCATCTCTTCTTTGGAGTGAAAGAAGCCATAAGAAAGACAACTCTCAGTAAACCCAGTCTGAGCATTAATTATAAAGTTCATTATACAGCTGCAGGTCTGTGTTAAAGTAGGGGCTACATTATAAGGCAGAAATCAGGAAAGTAAGCCTCAGTACTGTTATCACACTGTGATATGAAGAAGAGAATTCCCCTGTTTTACTTTCTGTAATCCATTTTATAAAACCCCTGTTAGAACACCTGTAATTGTGAATCCATAAAACAGTCAAGATGGGAGACTGGGTATGCAGTTCATACCCTCCAGAAGTATGTGGGAGGAAACAGAGAATAAAGTGCCTTACACGAGGGCTCCCAGAACAGTATAGCATATTTGGGATTAGACCAGAGCTCTTTACTCCCACTTTGTTATACCTGGTGCAGTGAATTTGTGTTATGTCTTGCAAGCCTTGCTGTGCTTGAATGAATACAGGCTGTCATCCATGTCTCCATTGCTTTTCCTTCCACTCCCTCCTTCTTCCCTATCAGCACTTTGCCATCCTTACAGGCTTTTCCATAGAGATGAGGCTTCTAGACTTGATCGGGTCAGGTTGGGAGTCGACTGTCTTTCAGAATTGCAGTGATCCATAATGTTTTAGGCCAAAACAGTTTATAAATACTACTAGAAGCCATGGACAGTAAGAATATTTCTTCAAAAGTGTTTTGTTTTTAATTCTAATAGATTCTGGAGTGTCCTTTTTTTTTTTTTTTTTTTTGGTGTTACAGAACTAAAATAAATGATAGGTGTAGAGTAGCTCTAAAAAGACTATTGCATTAAAGTGAACAAGTCAGTAGATTCTAGGATGCTTCCTAGCAAGCTGTTCTCAGCAGAAACAGACAAGAAACTCAAGATTATCCAGCAGTACTGTTCTTTCTCTTCCTACTTCACAATGTCCTTACAGAACACCTCTGCAGGAAGCGAGACATGCCCTGGTTGGAACTTGACTTTAGAAAAGTGAATGTGAGTCTGTGAGGAGCAGGGAGCAATAGGGAATTTGTATCAGCCCAATCCTATGAGGTTTCCTATATACTCTAGTTCAGCAAATAATTTGTGAATTTAGAACTAGTTTGGGTCTCAAGTTGACAAGCTTTCTTTCAAATATAAAAAGGCGGCTTACTCCTTGACCTAACAGAGTATATCATTGTAGTAGTATTTTTAAAATCAGGATTCTATCCTGACACCTCCCATGATTGGATATGTGTATAGCTTATTACATTTTTAATGGTATATTTACTAGTGTGCTTATCAAGACTAGGGGATGCAGAAGGCCCTGAAGTAGAGTCAAGTCAAGCGGCTTATGCACACAAGGAACTTGTATTTGCCCATCACAACCCATCACATAATGCATTGATCACAGCTTACCTGAAGGCAGCCATTGATTTAACTTTGCATTTTATTGATATATTGACATAACTCATATTTGTTTAGTCCTTTGTAGTTAATAAAGGATATTTAAGCAAATTTTCTCATTTGATCTTGACAAGATTCCTGTTGAGTTAAATATTGACTCTTAGAGATAAGAAAAATGAAAGCCATGAACATCCCAACTTGCCTGAGTACACAGAGTTGGTGAATAAGACCATGATGGTGCAAAATCAAATTCAGCTTTTGATTTCAAATCCAATGTTTTTTTCCCACCATACCTAAGCTGCAAGTCATATTATTTGCAGGTGTTGAGAGGATGACCTTCCTCCTGTGGCTCTGGAGGAATAAATTATCTGAGGGACCGGCCCTCTCAGGTGTTCTGTGTTCACCTCTCAGTTTTGCAAGCAACGTTTGGTTGCATCGTGACAGTGGCATGGCAGATGGGGGCAAAACTCCACCTCTGAAGACCTGGAGTTTAGACCTGATAATCAGTGCACTTCATTCCTTCACACTTTCCTCAGTGTTAGAATGAGTAGCTGGGTTAGAAAATACTTGATTTTTAAAGGTTATTTATTTATTTGGCTGTGCCGGGTCTTTGTTCCTGTGCCGGGACTTTCTCTAGTTGCAGTGAGTGGGGGCTACTCTGGTCGTGGTGCGCAGGCTTCTCATTGTAGCGGCTCCTCGTTGCAGAGCACGGGAGTTGTGGCACACAGGCTTAGTTGCTCCCAGGCATGTGGGATCTTCCTGGACCAGGGATCAAACCCATGTCCCCTGCACTGGCAGGCAGATTCTTAACCATTGGACCACCGGGGAAGTCCCTGGGAAATACTTTAGATTAGCAGTCAGTAAACTATAGCTCCCTAGGTCAAATACAGCCCATTTTTTATATAAACTTTTATTGTGGCATAGCCTTGCCCACTTGCTCATGCTGTGTTCAGTGGCTCCATTCACTCTGCAGTGGCAGCGCTAAGTTGCTGCCAAGGAGAGTGTGTGCCCTGCAAAGTCCTTTACTAAGAAAGTTGGTTGACGCCTGTTTTAGAGCTCCTCCATTTTACTTTTTATTTTCCATAACCTTATTTTATTTGCCAATGGAAGAATAAACATTTTCTTAAAGAAGCCTTTTGAAATACATCTTTAGCTAATGAGGGGGCTTCTGTTCTAGTCTGTAATGATTTTGCTGTCATTGCAGACTGTCTCTGGAGAAGCCCTCTTTCTTATTGCAAGGACTAAGAAAGGTGTTTTCTAGGTTTATATCACATTTCCACAAATACAGGCTCAATTAAAGCACCTTTCCTTTTAATTTTCCCCACTCTTTATTGTCATTCAGCCTTGGGTTGAGACAGTGAGATTGGTAAGAGGTGCCCCCTGGAGACCTCCTGCAAATGCTGTTCCACGAAGTAGTGGTTTCCCAATGTGTGTCTCATAGAAAACCAAACAATACAAATAATGCATCTATTGTACCTTCCCTATGGCTGGTCTCAAGGGGTTGAGACTGTCATCATAAAACACAACAAAGCTGCTATAGAAATGGACAGGCAGAGGAGATAGTAGTCTGACGGCCTCAGAAACTCAAGGAAACTTCCTCTGAACTGACAGCTCAACGCTGCAGGATTTTTTTTAGTTACTCACTGAAATGTGAAGATCCCTGGTGTCAACGGTAGTTGCAGAACATTTTTGCTATGATTATGTGTAAATCACTGAATAGATTATCAAGAGATTATACTTGTAAGCCTTAAAATATTAACTGAAAAACAGGGATGATTTTTAAAACTCTGTTTGAAAACTGTTAACTGGCAACATGATGCTATTTCTTCCATTGACTTGCTTGATTTCTTCTAATGTCTAATATGGATTAAATGCTCAAGTTAGGGAAACAAGTCCAAGGTTAGACTTGTTGAAATTCATTGTGGTACAGGCTCCCCAGTTGCCTAGGTTATCCTATTTTAAGCAAATAATTTCTTGATTTAGGGACATTTCTTCACTCAATTATATCACATACCTCCTCTTCCCTCTCAAAGTTTGTTAAATTTAGTTTCTCAACACTTAAAGCAAAGGTGCATTTACATAACCTGTTTGATCCTTAGCATTCCTGTTTCTAGAACTGAGTAGATGTTATGTAGAAAGAAGCCAGACTACAAGAAAAATTATTTTTATAGGACTTACTGCAAAACTATGCAAGAAGAAAAAAAAAATCTTCCTTATTTACATTTCTACCTTCAACTCATTGATATTTTGGTGTCCCCAGTACTTACATTATATGATCCAGAAAAAAAAACAAACTAAGAACCAACTAACACAGTTTTTTTGTAAGTTAAGTAATATTCAGTTCAATTCAGTTCAATTCAGTTCAGTCCCTCAGTCGTGTCCGACTCTTTGCGACCCCATGAATCGCAGCACACCAGGCCTCCCTGTCCATCACCATCTCCTGGAGTTCACTCAGACTCACGTCCATCAAGTCCGTGATGCCATCCAGCCATCTCATTCTGGGTCATCCCCTTCTCCTGCCCCCAATCCCTCCCAGCATCAGAGTCTTTTCCAACGAGTCAACTCTTTGCATAGAAATACCTAAGTATTGATGATTAGAGCCAAAAGATGAGTAAGATATCTTCAGGAGAACCCTATAGCATTGCAGAGGTTTGGGAATATATATATATACACGTATGTATATGTGTGTATGTGTGTGTGTGTATATATATATATATATATATATTTTTTTTTTTTGCCTTGGGTACAAATGAAGCAAAATTATTTTGACTGGAAGAAATATCTAAGCTTGGTAAGACTGCTGGAGACTATTAGAATTTAATTATAATGTTAATTTAAGAATGTTCTTGAGTAAAAAAAGAGTATCTCTGTGCTGGGTTCCAATTCATTGGTGAGAGGAAATTTTCCCTTTACCTAAACACCAAGTCCTACAGCTGAATGTCTAGATGATGTCTGATCTCTGGCTTGTTGATCTCCTGGCCAATCAATCATATAGAAAAAAAGCTGTCAGATAGCTGTGCCCTGGTTTGCTGCCTTCTGAAATGTATTCCTCAGTTGGCTGACATCACTGCCACCTAGTGAAAATCCCACACTTGAGTGGGACTTTATCTGGGCTTTGGAAAGCAAGGAAAGTGTGCTGGGACAGACACCCTACCTCCACCCCGGAGTCAGAGGGTCTCTTAGGAACAGCCAGATAAAATGTTTATTTCAGAATACTTTATTAGGCATTTATTCTACAACCCCAAGACAAGGGTTGCTACCCCCAGAATGCAATTAATCCCCATGTCTGTATAGCCCAGGAAGTTCATGTAACTCATGCAGGCTACAGCTGCTTAACAGTAGGACCTGTCGCTATATTGAGCTCTTGCAACATTAAAATAACCGTCTACTTAAAATCCTCAGCATACTTTTCCATAAATCTAACACATGTATTCTTTTTTATTGAAGAGTAATATCAGAAATTAAACCTTGTAAGTATTCAAAAGCAATTACAAAATGAGGAGATTATGGCGGCAATGTTGTAAATGGGAACTCACTTAAATGTCAGAGTACTTGCCATAAAAATGGCAATAATGATGCTAAACACAATACACTCAGTTTTCAAATATTAATTCCTTTCATTTTTTTTCTCTTATTAGACATGATGAAGTTCAAACAACCATCACCAAACTGATTGTGGAAATAATAATATCATCACCATCATCTGCTCATGAAACACAAATGGCTCTGTCATTCTGTCTGACGAGTACTTACTAACCAGAATTAGACATAAATCCCTAGAGGTAAAATGACGGGGCCTTACAAGGCTCAGAGATCAGAGTGTAGTTGTAAATCTGCATGCTAATAAGGCTGACTTTTAAAGATACCGATCATAACAAAAATGGCAGTAAACAGAGAATTAGTTTTACAGAGTGTTACTTTTTGTTGTTTTCAGCTTTGGAATGTTTGCTGTTGCTGTTTGGAATTTACTTCTAGTCAGCGTGTTGATCCAGTTCAGTATCATTTGAGAACAAGCTATATGCCTTCCCCTGCTTCCCTTCCCTTATGAGCACTCATCAAACTCCAGCTGTATACACAGGTATTGTGCTAAGCAGGAAGGGAGATATTCAGGGAGCATGTGGCATGGGCTTGGTCCTGTAGCAAGCTATAGTCAAGCTGGGGGAAAAAAAGAGGTATACACACTAACTAGAAAACTCAAAGTGGAAAAATCAGGGAAACTTGATTCTTCTATTGGACTTATCAAAGTCCATTTCAGATGGGAAGAAAGCTATAAAAATGAATAAGTGAACTAAACACAGAGATTTCTCAGTCGGGTTAGTGAAAAGGAGAGTTACTGAGGAACTGACTCAGTGCCAGACCTTGGACTAGGTCTCTTGACTTGTGCATTACAAAGAGCAAAGCTTTGCAACAGCTGTAGGAGAAACACGTGTGTCTCATTTGATGATGGAAATGAGGGTGTTAAGCACTCTATTCACTTTTTAGATCTCAGCCCAAATATTCCCTCTTACTTCAGGGAGATTCTTCTAGCGGCTTTGTGCCATTCTAAGGCTTTGTGTGCAAGTCTTCAGTGTAACGCTCAGCGCAGTGAATAGCACCCAGGTGCTTGACTGCCTCTCCTAAAGGTAGGAAATACCTTTACACCTACAGTCCTAACTGCACCATCTTCTCTGTAACATGTGCTGGAGATGTGTTTGCTGAGCAGATGAACAATGACAAATTGCAGAGCTGGGATTAATATTCAGTTCTTTAGAAATTCCAGTGCTAATGTTCTTTCCATATTCCCCGTGCTCCCTATGCAGAGGAAAAACTTTCTCAGAGAAGAAAAACAAATATTTAAATTTCATTTTGCCACTCTGTTTTTTGTCATGAGGGGAGTTCATATTTTAGGAAAACAGCTGGGTACCTGAATGAGCCCATCAATGAGATAGTCACTCAGGTGGTATGCAGAAAAGTCAAGAGTATTCTTGGATCACTTCCAGAGAAAAACACTGATAAATTTTTCTCTAAGTAAAATACCACCCCCACTTTTGCCTGATACACCTGCATTTGAGGTCTAAGTTTTCTGTATAATTACTCTGGTCTTTGCTTCACTTTGGGATTTTCCAGGTGGCACAGTGGTAAAGAATCTGTCTGCAATGGAGGAGACACAAGTTCGATTCCTGGGTCAGGAAGATGCCCTGGAGAAAGAAATAGCAGCCTACTCCAGTTATTCTTGCTTAGACACTCCCATGGACCGAGGAGCATGGTGGGCTATGGGGTCACAAAGAATTGGGCATGACTGAGCACATACCTAGAGATGCTGCTTCATTTTAATCTTATCTTAGTGCCTATATAATCAATATTAAATTTATGTTAGGAAACCCAGGCAGACAAAGAATTGCAGAATTGTATCAAATAATCTTCCTTTATCACATGGTCATGCTTAGGAGTGTGCAAAGGGGTTGATGGCTGCTTGATATATATTTGTGGTTGTTCACCAAGCTCAAAACAGTAATGTCTGTCAGAGAGTTTCAGAATGGCTTCAGATGCTGATAATTTCATTCTAGGCATACGTATTACCAAAGAAAACAGATCATTAGAAATCTTTATCTTGTATGGGAAAGAGCAGTTTTGTTCTTCTACGAAACCAAATACTAAAAGCATTCCAATAGTTGCAAAGGATCCTGGGAGGAAAGAAGCCGATGAAGCTGGGGGCTGCTTTTCTTTTGAATAGGCACACATATTACCTTTCTGTGTGGGAGACTTCTGGCAGTGATCAAGGGATCTTGCCCTATAGGTATCTTATAAAGTGAAATGTTAAAGTAAAGTTTTGAACTGTAACCAATTAACTTTGCCCATTTCAGTATCCTACTGAACATCAAATAGTAGAAAATTAAAAAATAAGTTTCTGTGTTAAAGAATTAGATTGCTACATATATCAGAAAGAGACAAATAATGTGCATTCTAATAAGCCCTACTGTTAACTCCACAAGAGTTAGCAAGTCTTATGTGTCACCTACTTAACAGCAAAGCCAAAGAAAAACAGATTTTTACTTCTTTTCTGTTGTTTTCTGTCTGCTTTTTTTCCCTTCCCTCGCTTGCTTCTTCGCTCCTTGTCTTTCTTCTTTCTTTATTTTGAACTGACTTGTAAGTAGGTAATTAAAGTAAATGCTAAGGAGTGGCCTGTGCACCTGTAACTGTGGGCTCCAGAGAGTTTTAATTATTCACTAGATTTGTTGATGGGGCCATCTGATTGGGTGATTTGGTAAAGTCACATCACTTCTTTGGGAACAGCAGAACTTCTTCTCTGTCAACAGTACAGAGAAGATACAGAATCTTCCCTTGCGCATAGTCAAGTAGGAAAACACTTCCCTGTCACCCGCATCTCCTCCCTCCCCTCTGTTCAGTCTTTCCTTTTGTTCTTCCGATTTGATTTGCTTTCATAAGCAACACAATGTTTTCATTTCACTCTTCTGGTCAAAAAGGAAAGCTGGGCATTTCTGCCTACAGGTTTTACTAGGACTTTAAACCAACGTGTCTCAAAAGAGTCTCCCCATGCTGTTCTGTCTAACCCATCTGCACTATTTCTGTTAACATTCTCACCTTTCATTACAAAGTCCTTTCATCTAGCCTCCTGTCTTTCACACACTCCTCAGGTCCAGGCACTGATGCCTCCACAATTCATTCACCACTGGTTCCTTTCTTTTTTCCCATCTCCCAGAGATGCTGGGCTCATTGTGTCATTACTGAGCTATTGCAATGGCATTTGTTGGGATTTTTGTCTAGCAGTGCATTTTCTATACTATACAGTGCATATTGATATCAGATTTATATTTGTGATGCTTAGCTCTGGTCATATCACTATGAAACCCCCAAAACATACCACTATCAACGTGATGTCTCCAGAGTAGAGTTCAAACTTTTTTTTTTTTTTAAGCATTCATGGTTGTGCTGAAGATTTGGGATACATACAGTGGTAACAGGGGGCTTCCCTGGTGGGTAGGTGGTGAAGAATCCACCTGCAATGCAGGAGAAATAGGAGATGCAAGTTCTCTCCCTGGATTGAGAAGATCCCCTGGAGGAGGGCATGGCAACCCACTCCAGTATTCTTGCCAGGAGAATCCCATGAACAGAGGAGCCTGGTGGGCTACAGTCTTAGGATCGCCAAGAGTTGGATGTGACTGAAGTGACTGAGTGCACGTGTGCACACACACACACACACACGCACACACACAGTGGTGACAAGTAGGTGAGTATAAAGCAGAGAGAAGTATAAATGATAATCCCTTACATATAGTGTAAGGTATTAATGTTTAGAATTGTTGGGACGATTAAATGAGATAATTTATAACACAGGGCATGGTGCTGCTCATCTAAATCAAGCAACTGTGTGTTAATTACTGTTGCTGTTGTCTTTCTCTATTTAAGGATTGTTGGAGAAATGGTGAAAAGAGACTAGTTCTCCTTCTCTACTCTGGCTAGACTGCGTGGAAATTTGTGATAGCCCTTGAAATATAATAATTTTAAAGACAATTACATCAGCACATTGAATTAAAATCTTGGTTAAGAATTTGTTTATTAATTCTTTTCATTTCTAATTTGTTTCAGAAGCAATATAAAAACAAAAATTAAGCAAATCCTTGTTTCAAAAATCCATGTTAGAGCCTCATAAATGGGAATGGTATTCTGTAATTTAAACTAGGCATTTTAATACAGTTTTAAAAATTACATGGCTGTATTATTCAAATGAGAAAAGTAGTTGATGTGCATTCAGATTAGTTCCTTTAATAATGCTTTTTAAAACTCTGTGGCTATTACTGACTCAGTAGTACAATGATAATTTGCAATGCCCCATTGGCTTCAATAAAAGGGCAAAGAAAATGGTTCAAGTTATCTTAGAGAGGCTAATATGAGGCAGTACAAAAAGTAAGATTTTTTTAAGTCAGAAAATAAAAAGCACAAAGTGAAATA
Source organism: Ovis canadensis (assembly GCF_042477335.2). NCBI lineage: Eukaryota > Metazoa > Chordata > Mammalia > Artiodactyla > Bovidae > Ovis > Ovis canadensis. The sequence continues at coordinate 66,550,953 of NC_091247.1, forward strand.
TTTGTATTCTACCCACTTACATTCCCCAAGAGGCTCCAGCTTCCAGAATTCAAGTATAAACTGAATTTATAATAGGTGAGTTTAAGCTCCTGTTTACTCAGTTCCTTAACTGAGTAGGTAAGGCTTGATTATGAAGGTTTTGAATCTCCAGGAAAAAGCATACAGCAAGATGGCTCAAGCCCAAAGAGAAAATGGGAAAAATTAGAACTCATATCTCAGAAAGGGATGTTAGAGAGTTATTTTATCCAGAGGCTTTTTGACCCAGGAAGGGACAGTCCTAGATGTTTAGATCTAGTTTCATATTCATGGAAAACGACTCATCAGAAAGTAACATTTCTGATGATGAAGATTAGACTTCTAAAGAATTATGACTTGTCCTAAGGTTGCCACTGAAGACGGTGTCATGACTGATGTCGTTTCTCCACTGCCCCACAGGACCTTATGAGGGATATAGTTCTGGAGCAGTTAATTACAAGAGGCTGTGAACTTTAGGAAAACCCCACACTTGCTTTATGACGATGATGTGGCAAATGGCAATTGACAACATGATAGTGGAGAACCTTTCTGCTCTCTCAAAACCCCGTTCACCCTCACCTTTCTCTGTGCCCTGTGTTTACACGTCTCTAGTATCCCATTCACTCTTTGAAGGTGTCTATCTTTTATGTAAGTTGTTTTATTTTTGGTTGCACTGGGTCTTCGTGGCTGTGCGTGGGCTTTCTCTAGTTGTGGAGAGCGGGGGCTGTTCTTCATTGCAGTGCGTGGACTTCTCATTGTGGGGCCTCTCTCGTTGCAGAATACAGGCTCTACTTCTGCAGGCTTCAACAGTTGCAGCACCGGGACCTAGCAGCTGTGGCTCACAGGTTTCATTGCTCTGTGGCATGCGTAATCTTCCTGGACCAGAGATTGAATTGGATTGTGTTGGCAGATGGATTTTATCCCCTGTACCACCAGGGAAGTGTCGGATGTCTATTTTGATATGGTTTTCCTGGTTTTCCCTCTTCATGGTTCCTTTTTTTATATCTTCTCAGAAGTAGAGATGACATATACTTCAGTACCTACTCAGAGGCCCAATCTGATACCACCATTATCCTGTTATCTAGAATTGTATCTGATAGAGCGTTATTTAAATTCCTATAAATATCATTCATTTGATATGCATGGTCTACTAGCGGTACCTGGGATTTGTACCGGGACATGCTGGGAAAAGGTCAAAGTCAACTTGGACTTTTAGCTCCACAGTGACTCCTGCATTCTGTTGTTTGCATATGTCAACAGAAAGGACAGGCTCGTAAAATCCTTGACACTTATATATGGGGATTATGTTCCGTGATTTGGAAAAACTGAACGTAAGCAACAATATCTAGCCTGAGTGGGTCCCTGATGCCCAGCAGGGTTTTAATGCTAGATCCAGGTCACAGTCATGCTCAGTTGCTCAGTGGCGTCTCACTCTTTGCTACTCCATGGACTGGGTTACAGGCTTCTCTGTCCATGTAATTTTCCAGGCAGGAATACTGGAGAGGGTTGCCGTTTCCTCAAGTGGGTCCAATTACAGATAACCAAAATATGTTCTAATGCATGTGTTAATACTCCCTTCCTTAGAAACAATAGAAAATTAACTCCATATTTTGTTTGTTTCTTGAGCTTATATTTTCTTTCTGTTTTGGTAGGATTTTAGGTTATAGAGACAAAGGATTCATCCTTCAAAATTTATCTACAGAAGAACACATCAGAGTTAGAGAAATTAGGTAAAGTCATTTTTGTCTCTAGCTGTAACATTTGAGAGTACTTAGACAGTATAATGGGACTTCCCTGGTGGCTTAGACGGTAAAGCGTCTGTCTACAATGCGGGAGACCTGGGTATAATACCATGGTGGTTAGAACAATGAGTAAAGCTAGCTATCTGGATCTGAATCCCAGAGCTACCTTGTATGATCTGGGGCAAGATCTTTTCTGAGTTTTAGATATCTTTTTTATTAAATGGAGATAATATTACACATAGGGCAATTTTGAGATTTAAATAAGTTAATAGATATTAAGTGCTTAAAATATTCCTTGGCGCAGACTGAAAGCTCAATAAATATAATTTCCATTTAAACTTTTACTTGTTATAAGAGTTCAAAGGCCAAGTTACAAAATTTACAGAGACAATTGAATTAGAACATACTTGAAATACAGTCCTGTTAATCACAGAACATTTAGATATATCCTACAAGAAGAAATTTCAGATACATTTACTAGGTAAGCCCAGAGTGTTTTGAATGAGGGAAAACATAGAAAGTTGGAAGGTCACAATTACCCTAGAAAAAAAAGCTTTACATTAAAAAAAAATTATATTTTTTAATTGAAGGATAATTTCTTTACAGAATTTTGTTGTTTTCTATCAAACCTCAACATGAATCAACCATAGGAATGCATATATCCCTTCCCTTTGAATCTCCCTCCCATCCCACCCCTCTAGGTGGATACAGAGCCCCTGTTTGAGTTTCCTGAGACATACAGCAAATTCACATTGGCTATCTATTTTACATATGGTAATATAAGTTTCCATGTTACTCTGTCCATACATCTTACCCTCTCCTCCCCTCTCTCCATGTTTATAAGTCTATTCTCTATGTTTGTTTCTCCATTGCTGCCCTGCAAATAAATTTTTCAGTACTATTTTTCTAGATTCCATATATATACCTTAGTACACAGTGTTTTTATCTTTCTATTTCACTCTGTATGATAGGCTCTAGGTTCATCTGCCTCATTAGAACTGACTCAAATGCATTCCTTTTTATGGCTGAGTAATATTCCATTGTGTATATGTACAGCTTCTTTATCCATTCATCTGTCGATGGACATGTAGGTGGCTTCCATGTTCTAGCTATTGTAAATAGTGCTGCACTGAACGATGGGATACATGTGTCTTTTTCTACTTTGGTAAAGCCTCCATCAGCCTTCTCCTGGCCTTGGTCAAAGGGTGGGAGCCAGTGGCTTTGGTGACTCTAGATAACCTCGGGCTGATTGCACACCCCCCATGGCGGTGAGGACCTATTCAAATGTCTGCCTTATCAACTTGCGATGGTAATCACTGTACCTATCTTGGTGACCATGGGTGATGGGGAATCAGGGTTCGATTCCAGAGATGGAGCCTGAGAAATGGCTAGCACATCCAAGGAAGGCAGCAGGTGTGCAAATTACCCACTCCCGACAGGGGAAGGTAGTGACGAAAAATAACAATACAGGATTCTTTCGAGACCCTGTCATTGGAACTAGTCCACTTTAAATTCTTTCACAAGGATCCATTGGAGAGTTACAAACAACAAGAACAAAAATAACTTTACATTTTAAGTGGATTAAAATATGCCAGATTTATGCACTTGATTTTGCATTCCATGGTATTTGTATTTCTGTCTCAAAGGAAACTTTTGACTAGACAACCAAGCTTATCAGTAATTATCTTTTTCCCATTTCAATAGAAACTACGAGGGTGAGAATATTCTTAAAATGGAATATAATGAATCTTTTGGTCTTATTATGCCATTGCTTTTTCTTCTGCTTTTTTAAAAGATTTTAAACAAAAGAATATAGTAAAACTTGAAAAAATGATATGGGGTTTTACTATGAGGAGGAGGTATGATGTATTGAAAATGGCTATATATCTTACTTCTCCTTTTGAGATGTACATCTTGAATTTGATCTTTTCTTAATGGCTTGGATGACCAATAGATTGGGGTAGAAGTGATGTTCTAGAATGTCTGAAGCTAAGTCAAACTGGTCTTAGAATGTTTGTTTCTGGGGAAGCCAGCCTCTGTGTAAGACATCCCAGGGCCCTGAGATTGCCATGCGGCAGGGAGGATCAATCTAACCACATAGACAAGCCACATGGAGAAAGATAAACAGATAGTCCTAACTGTTCCAGCACCCAACTCTAGGCATCAGACATGGGAGTAAAGAAGCCATTGTAAACATTTCAGTGCCAGCAGACACAAAGTAGAAAAGAATCAATGAAGCTTCAACAGGCTGAACTAAGACCACAGTTGAGCAGCCCCAGCCAACTGCACCCATCCATGCCACCTTTGCTGAGGCCCAGATATTATGCAGCAAAGGTATTATTCCACCCTGCACCCTACTCAAATTCCTGACCTAAAAAATTATGAGCATAATAAAGTGCTTATAGTTTTACTCCAGTACTTTTTGGAATGGTTGTTATGCAGCAATAGATATCTGGAACAAGGGGTAACAAGGTTATGTGATTAAAATTCCATGACCTCAGCCCAAAGTTGTGTAAGACTTGGTCTTTTCTTTCCCCCATGCTCCGTAATTCTCCACCCGACAACCCCCGCCCCACCCACCCCCCCAAAAAAAAAACCTCAATAATTAGCAAAAATCTAGTGGTTTGAAGCCATTTAAATCTCTGTTTCTCTCTGATTGATCTTCTGCCAGTGACCCCCATAGGCTACAGGGCTTCCCTTTGCAAAACATCTATATCTTGCTTGAAATTAAAGACTAAAGTTTGCATCAAAATTATGCCTTGCTCTCACAATTTGAAGATCTACTTTCTCTCACCCAGTAAACCTGAAAATAAAGCCTCTATTATTATGAACACGATGTGTAGGGTTTTCCATTTTAATGACAAATTTATAGCTCAACTGCATGCCAGGGGAGGAAAGAAGGCAGGTCCAGGGCCGCATGTAGCTCACCAGAGAGAGAGCCTGCTAAGTATGTGCACGTATTACTTGAGCACACATGCCTGGAGAAATAGGTCTGTTGTAACTTTGACAATGGCATCTTCTGTTTCCAATTAAATGCTGGTTCATTTAGGAGGCACCATTCCCAAAGGAACAATCATTTTTGAGTCTCTAAAAATCTCTGAATAATATATTTTAACTCTCATCACCTTCTGTAAAACGGAATCTCGGAATCTCGAGGTTAGAATTTATTTTACAAAGAAGGAACATTCTGTTTTGTTGTGTTTGCCTACAAGGAGAGAATCAGTAAACACACATGGTCTTAAAGTGTTCAGCTGCTTAAAACTCTAGCTTTCTAGTAGTGAAGAAATGCAGTCTCCTGATACCATAAAGCTTTTACGCAAATGTAGTCCTGTTTTTAAATGTTTCCTGAGAAGACCTCTCCTTCTCTCCTTCTCCTCCTTTCCATCTTTTGATTGATAGCTAAGAATGGCCTTTATTGGATCCTCCAACTAATTTCTTTTTTTTTTTTATACAAACACTATCATTCTTGGGGGATGGCCCTTATATGTTAATTGGGACTTGTGTTAAATATTTGCTTTAACATTCTTTTGAGATTCTTGGGGGGTTGACAAGACTAGGAGTTTCCCAATCAAGACTGTGATGTCTTAATGTCATTTTTACCTTCTTCCCTAGATAATAGAGGAAAGAATGATCTGCTACTCTTAAAAACTCTATAATGTGCTGGGTTCACAAGCGCTTGTCATTGCTCATTCATTGTCCTACCCCTAGATGGTTCATGATTTCATTGTAGTCTGTCCACACTGTCTATTTATCCATCCCATAATCTATATAATTATTATTTCTTAAGCAGTTAGTAAACTAGACAGTCTGGTAAGTGTTAAGGACACTAAAATAAACTAAGGCATGGTCTTCTCAGGGAGCAAAGATGAGCGTCATTGAGTTCACTTGAAATAAATATTGAGTCAATTAATTTACTAACTTTGCCTGTAGGTATAAAAACTCTTTCACCCATAAAACACCCAACTTATTAGCAAGGTTATCTTTCTCAGCAATTATTGTGTTTCCATAGTGATTTAAGTAAAATCTGTATTACCTTTGGCTTTTCAGATCACTGCTTTGGCAGAAAGAGATAAGACAGGGAAAAAGAGACTGTGGAATAATATATTATCAACTGTAACCTCAATGCAAAATGTGTTCAGATTTCATCTAAATGTGACCAACTGTTAAGGATATTATGCATTTCTTGAGATGAGTAAAATCTAAGACTCTGCATATATTGGCATGTGCTATTAAAATGCATTTTCCTGTTGCATTATAGAAAGATTTGCATAGCTTAATATAACCACAATGAGGGTATCAATTTAAGTATCCAGTGAACCCTTCAACCTGTGGAGATTTTCTTCTCACAAATGAAAAGCTAAAACTGGTACTCACCTTGCTCCCAGAATAGAACCAAGGGGGACTCCAGATGGAACTGAAAAGGCATACAAATGCAAAATGGATAAAAAGAAATCCTTTCAATTTTTTACAGACATAGCCTATAATCAACCCATGGATTTCATTGCTAGTGAAAGAAAATCACTGAAACAAATAATTTTGTAGGGCCTCAGAATTTATATGAATAAAAATGACATTTTCCAGATCTTCTAGTAGGATCAAAAAGCACTGTGAGGAAGATAACAACAAAGATATCCTCACGCTTCTGGGCATGATGTGATGCTCCATAGGGACTGGGAGCAAGACTTCCTACCCCAGCTGTAGCGCTCACAAAGGTCTTTGGTTCCCACGTGTTGCCCCACATGGGAAGCCTGATGATTCTGTTGAGGGAAGGAGCCTGAAGCACAGATTCCACTCATGGCTTTCTCTTTTTGAAAGCTGGGCCTGTTCTCTTTATAGGAAACACACCTGTTTTCCTTAACTCTCAGAGCTCCTTACCCATCTGTTTAGTAACAAAGTAAGAGGTACTAGACATAGCATGAAAAGACTCCTTGGGTTAGGTTTCCTTTTGTTCTTCTTCACCTAGAGTTTAACTGGATGACTGCTGAGACATTCTGCAGCCGCCCCCTCTCATGTCCACCCACTTGCACCATGAATGTCACCCCTGCTTTCCTTGAGATGGCCATCTGGTACATAGGTCAGGCAGCCTGTGGTACTCGGGGGAAGAGGGCAGTTCGTCTAAGAAGAAGTAGAGATAGTCACTGTCACCACTGACAGACCATGAGAGTCAAAGGACTTTTTTGTTTTAGATAAAGTAATACAAGGATGCATATTTAATCTCATGGCCGTTTCACTGAGTCATATAGGTGTGTGCACTCGGTCACTTAGTCTTGTCTGACTCTTTGTGACCCCTTGGACTGTAGCCTGCCAGACCCCTCTATCCATGGGGTTCTCCAGGCAAGAATACCAGAGTGGGTAGCCTATTTCCTCTTCAGGGGATCTTCCCAACCCAGGGATCAAACCTGGGTCTCTTGCATTGCAGGCAGATTCTTTACCACCTGAGCCACCAAGGAAACCCATTGTTGCTCAATAAATGCTTGTAAATTGAATGACTTTATGAACAAATAAAAGTCATCAATCATCATGGGGCCAAAGGTAGGCTAAGACGTGTGTTTAGATGCTAATAATCTTTGTGCCACACTGTGTCATTTGGGGCAACATACTAATTTTTTAACCCCAAGAATATAACAGAATCTGTGATCTTTGCTCACTCACTAGCAAACTCTTAGCTTCATATTTACATACTCCCTTGCCACAAGATGGAATTAAATCGGTTCATGCCTGAGTCAACTTCCCTCCTTATGTTCCTTCTTTCTAACTTCTTTTGCTATCCATCTCTCCCTACATGCAAGTGTGCATATCAAACCTCACTCCTTCTTGTAGAATAGAAGGCTCATAACAGATGCAATTAAGTTTATTGGTCCACAAACTATACAAAACCTGTTTTTTGTACAACACCTTTGTTATTAGCAAGACACTATTTTATAGTTCAATGGAATAGTTTATATGTTCAACCCTATTTTGGGTTATTAAGCTATTTCTAATTCCTTGCTATTACAAACAGAATTACTCTGAATAATCCTGGTGCAGATTGCTAACTCGAGTCACACCTTGTTAAACTTAATAATCACCCTCCAGGATGATGAATACAATTTGTACACTTATCAGCAGTGCCCGAGAGGGCCAATATTTGTCCCCTGCACAACACTAGGTTTTTCAAATCTCTGGGCCTAAATGGTATCTCATTGTTTATAAAAATTCATTTTTCTTTACTACTTGGTGAGGTCTAACATTTCGTATTTAGTAAATTTTTGGATATCCTCGTTTCACAAACCTGATCCATGTCCTTTGATCTTTTTTCTATAGTAGTATTTGCTTTTACATTTAAATAAACAAATAAGGGCTTTGTTAAGGTGTTACCAGGGGAAAGTGGGAGGTAAATTGGACACTTGGCACTGATATATACATACTACTATGTATAGAATATAACTAATAAAGGCATACTGTATAGCACAGGGAACACTACCCAGTACTCTGTAATGGCCTATAGGGGAAAATAATCTTAAAAAGAGTGGATATGTGTGTGTTTATAACTAATTCACTTTGCTATGCACCTGAAACTAAGACATTGTATTAATAAATCAACTATACTCTATTAAAAAATATATATATACACACATAGATACATTTAAGGAATATTAAGCACTTACAAGTAGGAAATGTTTTATTAAAATCTTGCTTTGGTCTTTCTAATGACTAACAGAGAGATGGCTTTGTACCTAGGGCCTTGGAAGACCAGAGATCTGAACCCCTGGTTGGCAGCGAGAATGGCTCATCTGTCTTTTCTGAATTTCCTCTGATGCTCTCTAGGGTTGGAATCTCACATCCTCTTCTCTTTTATGTCTTGAAATGCTTCCTCAAAAATGTCTTTACAGGGTACATAGGACTAATTTTCTCAGCCTTGAATATATTCAAAGGTCTTTGTTTTCTCCTTTTAACTTGGTTGACAATGTTTAGCTATGACTTCATTGTCATCTTACGTCTAGTACTCCTTTTCAAAAGACCAATTACATTCTGAGAGGACCACATGGCATGATGGCCAGCGTGGCAAGACACAGGCTTATCCTCTTGCCTCTATCTGGGACACCTTTGAGGAGCTATCTTGTGGAATCAGCTGAGGCCTCTGTTGCAACTACATCTCACTTCAGCTTTTTTCGCTCCGTCCTATAGTTCAGCTTTCTTCCGAGGCATTTCATCTTTGTTTGCATCTGTGAGAGCATTCCCCAGTAAGCTTCCTGTGCGCACATCTGTTCTGGTAAACCTTACGGCACCTAATCTAAGACAGTTGTTCCCCAGAGTGGACTGAGGAAAAAAACAGACCTAATGGAATGTCGGACCTGAATCATTGGTGAACGGTTGGTAATGAGGGCACTGTCACTGGTGGTAGATAGAGTACAGATGGGCTCTGGAATGCCTTTGGTTGCAGTGGTTACAGCTTTCAGCAGTGGATAAGTGGCATGGAAAACTAGGAAAGAGTTTCATTGGCCATACAATATTTTAGGTGCCTGAGAAGTTCAGGGTATGTAGTTATTATATGGGACATGGAATCCTATAACTCTTAATGACTATATGTTATCTTTTGGAGATAGACCAAGAAATATGAAGCGTGATTTATCACCACCTTAATGTAAATAGTAAATGTCAAAAAGGTTCCTTCAGTGCATACAAAAGGATGTTATTTCTTGCAACCAGAGGATAGAAAAAGCTGGTGCCTAGGACTTCATTAAAAAGATAATAGAGCTTCTTAGAGGGCTGAATTCTCAATCTGGCAAGTTTGCTGTTCTCTGACCCTGACTGGGAAGGATAGGGACTCTGGGCCTTGGGATTAGATATGTGAGTCATATATTTAATAATGTTGACACCACATATCCCCCTGAATCTTGTGGATCTGCAGAAACGTCCCACACCTCACCGTTAAAGCCCTGAACTTCCATACTTGCTTAAATAAAATGCAAACACCTTGTCTAATAAGACAGGATGTATCCTCTTTCTCCTTTGTTGTTTTCAGTCAGTCATGTCTGACTCTGTGACCCCATGGACTACAGCATGCTAGGCTTCTCTTTCCATCACTATTTCCCAGAGTTTGCTCAAATTCATGTTCATTGAGTCAGTGATGCCATCCAACCATCTCACCTCCTCCTCCTGCCTTCAGTTTTTCCCAGCATTGGGGTCTTTTCCACTGAGTCAGTTCTTCGCATCAGGGTGGCCAAAGTATTGGAACTTCAGCTTCAGCATCAGTCCTTCCAATGAATATTCAGGGTTGATTTCCTTTAGGATTGACTGGTTTGATCTCTTTGCTGTCCAAGAGACTCTTAAGAGTCTTTTCTAGTACCGCAGGTCAAAGACATCAATTCTTCAGCGCTCAGCCTTTTTTATTGCCCGTCTCTCATATCCGTACATGACTACTGGAAAAACCATAGCTTTGACTATATGGACCTTTGTCAGCAAAGTAATGTCTCTGCTTTTTAATACACTCTTTAGGTTTGTCTTTTCTTCCAAGGAGAAAGGATCTCTCCCCTTGGTATCTCCAATTTTCTTGAAGAGATCTCTAGTCTTTCCCATTTTATTGTTTTCCTCTATTTATTTGCATTGTTCACCTAAGAATTGATGCTTTCAAATTATGGAAAGAATAATTTATTCTGCATCAAGCTGATATAGAAATAGAAACAAGTGTTGGAGGCCACAAGATGAAACATTGTTTGCTAACTTATAACTAATTTTTCTAGACATTACCTATTTCTTGAGCCCATTGTGAGTAAAGTTCTGTAAGGTGCTATAGATTAATTGATAAAGAAGATGTTTGAGAACCAGTCCTCAAAGAGAATGCAGTCTAATTTGGGAAAGATAGCACACATATATGTGATAAAGACAGATTGTGTATCTGATCAAAATCATGATAAAAGCCAATAAATAAATTTCACATGAGTGGTACAAATAACAGAGAAGCACAGTTGCAGCTGAGTTGTGATAAGGATGACATTTTGTAGGCAATCCAGAGAAGACTTGTGACTTCACAGTAAAAATAGCTTTCTGAAAACAATTATTGGTCGTCAGCCTTTTTTAAACACCACGTGGGCATGTGAGTTATAACCATGTCAAATGAGATTTTCCTGGATATAAAAAAGAGAACTTATGTATGAGGCATATAGGGGCAATAATATGATGGCAAAAATAATCATTCCACTGACAAGTTATGGGGTCCACATTTGGCCAGAAGCACAAATGTCAATGTAACTCCTATGTTGAGCAATTGAAACTCAGGGAAGGAAATCATAAAACAACTTTATATTTATTTTCTTTTCTCCATTTAAATTCACCTCTGGAGCTTCGTTTTCCTCTCTTCCTGGCAGGCCCCATAACATTTCTCCTTACTCTCAAGTAATAAATAAGAATCAAATTCAATCACAAAACCCAGGCTCAGCTCAGTAAAAACCATGGTTAATACCATCAAAACCAAATAATATTCAGGCCCCGCAATTTGTTGACTCCTCTCCTCCCTCTGCAGTAGGTGGGAAATACCACCTTACCATAAGGAACAAGGGAGGTGACATTTTCTCTTACCCCATCAGAGGTTTTGTATTCCTTCTATTAGCTTGTTCCCTGAAACAGTTTCTGAACACTTGGTGTATGAGAAAGGAGGAGATAAAAGGTGTTACAAAGGAACTTCCCTCATGGTCCAGTGGCTAAGACTCTGTTCTTCCAATGGAGGGAGCTTGGGTTTGATTCCTGGTCAGGGAACTAGATCCCACATGGTGCAACTAAGAATTTGTATGCTGCAGCTTAAGATCCTGCATGCTGCAACTAAGACCTGGTGCAGCCGAATAGGGAAGGGAAAGTCACTCAGTCATGTCCGACTCTTTACGACCCCATTGACTGTAGCCTACCAGGCTTCTCAGTCCATGGGATTTTCCAGGCAAGAGTACTGGAGTGGATTGCCATTTCCTTCTCCAGGGTATCTTCCTGACCCAGGGATCGAACCCAGGTCTCCTGCATTGTAGGCAGACGCTTTACCCACTGAGCCACCGGGGAAGCCCAATAAGCAGCCAAATAAGTAAATATATATTTTAAAAAAGAAACTTTTTTTAAAGTGCTAATAAAGCGTGCTACTGCACTGATAGCATTGAGAACTGATGTTGGTGCTTTCTGGATATTGTGGGTGATTAAAGCTAGTGGTCTCTTCCTAAGTCCACCCCAATCCTGAGCGTTTCATGGCTCCTTTGGAGAATTCCCCTATTTCTGAGGATTCTTTCCTGGGAGTCCCTTTGGAAAGGTCAGATACATCTCCATTCTGGTTCTATGACTGACTCATTCCTCTGCTATTAGGAATCAAATCATACCTTTAGTTTCTCTAGTTTTCTCTTAAGGTAGTCTTCTTGGATGGACCTTAAGAAGAACCACGGGGACCTTCTCTCAAAAAAGGCCTGCATGGTCCAAAGGAATCACTTGTATATCTGTGTGTGCAAAGTTCTTGAGAACACCTCCTTTGAACAATTTTCACTTAATCATTTTTTTACCAGATTTTTTAAAAACTTTATTGACTTTTTAATCAGATTTTCTATCTGATCCTTTTTTTTTTTAATTTTTGTAGAAGGATTATCTTTGAGTCACAGCTGAAATGTAACATCTTAACTTCTCTTTTTATAAGTATGGAATTCTATATTGGTTAAGAGAATAAGCAATATAACCTTGAGTCAGTTAACTCTTTTAAGCTCAAGTTTTCTAGCCTTTTTTTTTTTTTTTAAGATTGAATGATTGTGTTTAGCACTTAGCACATAGTAGGTGACCAGTATGTGGGAGCTATTATTGCTTGGTATTTGTAGAATCACTGTGCTTGAGAACAAGAAAAATGTATATCTATATACACTCTCTGAAGATGTGTCAATCTTGTAATTATCACTGTAACCTGAGATTTCTAGATAATAAGTTTATGTCTAGTGACTTGAGTATTTGCTGAAATGTTTATTCTCTCCTGTACAAGCTTTAGATATCTTCAATGTTTTATTCACTCTCTTAGTGCACATTTTTTCTCTTTCTTTTCGAACTGCTCACTTCCTTGAAGGGGAAAAGGAAGGGGGTTTATTAACATGCTGTGATGTATATGTCCTTTCCTAACATTGCTTTTTACAGGAAAAAATGTTTTTTGGTGATAGAAACAGAGTGGTGTGAATAGGGCAACAGTAAATCTGTCCTAAAGCCACTTTCCAACTGTAAATCATCATTATGGAGGATTGGCTTTCTGCTCATGGTGACACTTTACCCAGAGAAGTGACCGGAAGGACTGGAAGTGATTTCCACAGTATCAGCCTCTTTGGCATGATTCATTTCTGCCCTCATCCCAGCCTGAGCAAGTGGAAGCTCAGTTTCTGGTACGGAGGCTCAAGATGGCAGCCCCACCACAGTGAAAGCTCCAGACATTACTGCACCTCCCACATCATCAGTTTCCCGTAGATAAAAGAAGTTTCGAAGCTGTTCTTTGGTTTTGTCGGTGCTACTTTAAACTGAATCTGTTTTACATTCCTCACTTGTAAGTGTGATAGCCCTAATCAAATAAACAATTTGTTAATTTTGTAAATTAATAGGAATTCACAAATATACTTTAAGTAATTATATGCTTTAATTATATCTTACATTTTTATAATTAGATGAATTAATTTAAAATTAGTATACAATGGTGGTTGGATATTAATCCATTATTATTTTGGTTTAAATATTTGTTAACATATGAAACACAGGTCTAGAAAATCACACCAAACAAATATGTAACTTAATGGCTTATTTCAAGTGAAAACTTGTAACTACCAGCTAGGTCAAGAAAGAGTGTCATCAGTCACTGTATATGCCTTATCCTAATCTTACTACTTTCTTCACCCTGATCACTATCTTAATTTTTATAGCAATCACTTCCTTGAACTTCTTTATTATTTTATCACCCAAATGCAGGTCTCTAAGGCTAAATAGTCTTATCAAATTTTTATTTGATAATTAAAATTTTTTTTATTAATCTACAATTTCACCTTTGATAGCTTTTTTCTTTATCATTTATTTACTGAAAATATGAATATCAGCCCTACAGAGTTTCTAAGCTTGAATATTGAAGAGTGTATACTTTAGGTACTGTTTAACGTGTTCCTCTGACTTCTGTGTTTCCTAAAGTTGTGCAGCTAGCTGGGTCCAGATGACTTTTCAGAATCATGTACAATCCCCTTGACAAGATTCTAGGTGTCTTTTTTTAGAAGGGCAAAATATCCCCTTGTTTCTCTTTCTGTGATGATGTAAATAGCTGTTCATGTTCAATGCCTAGTTGTAAGAATTTAGGTAGTTGCCAAATTTGGTAATATTTGGATTCTGTCATTTTTTTCATTATTAGATAGAATACTCATAAAGACGAATACTTTCTCTCATATACTATTTGGCTACCTAGTGCTTTCACTTCTGTAGGAAAAACAGCATCATTGCTTGATTTTTAAAATCAGTTTTTGAGAAAATTAATTGGATTCTTATGCTCCAAATGTAACATATAACCATGAAGTTTTTACTTTAAAATACTTATTCTTTGGTAAGAATTCTTATGTTTTAACATACTTGGGTGGGCTTCACCAGTTGCAATTAATATCGTGATTGGAGCTCAATTTTTCCCAACTTGGCCAGTTGGAGCCTTTTCAGGTTGATAACTGAGGTCTTTTGTTATAATTTTAACAGATTTCAGTAACTCTCATGCTATAGAGTATGACAATATGCTCCATTTTTACCTTTATTTTCTGTCATGGACTGGGAACTGCCATTCTTGCAAGAAGCTCCGGGTTCTTTTAGTAGAAAATGGTATTTCAGGGCCAACATATGTATCCACTAGTGAGTTTTATTGGTCTCAGTTGTGTGGGTCATTTTTTCTAGGCATTTTTAGTAGGCAGAGTTAGGTAGAATATGTATTTGTGGGTGCACACGTGTGTCTGTGTATGTGTGACTCATGGGTTCATATGCATATTTCTAATTCAAATACAGCACAATACAATTTTTAAATTTAATATATTTATATGACCTATGTATTCCATTTTGCTTCACCATAAAGCCTGCTTCTCAAGGATATTAAGTGATGACAGAATATCCCATATTGGGCACATGACAGTAGCACAATGAAGTACTCAGCTCCAAAAAAAAAAAGCAGACTGGCTGAATAAAAATAATACCTGTATATATGGAGTCTATAAGAGATCCACTTCAGACCTAGGGACACACACATACTGAAAGTGAGGGGATGGAAAAAGATGTTCCATGCAAATGGAAATGGAAAGAAGCTGGAGTGGCAATAACAGTACTCGTGTACTACCACTACTTAACATGTAATTGAGATTATTTTGTAAAAAATTCTTGATATGCTCTTACCACCACTTCATCTTTTATAGTTGTGCTATTTGTAAAATTTCAGAGTCTAAAGTCATTACCAACCATCTTCTCCCTTTAATCTCCATTTTTAACTCCACCTTTAATGCTTACTACTAAACTTGCATCAAAGTTTCTCTGGTTATTGTAATTGTCTGAAGATTTTTCTTTACTTTTCTGAAAGGACTCATGGAAATGATATTTTGTCTTTCTGCATGTAATAACCATTTGTATCTTTTGTGTTTGAGTGTCAGATTTGCTGGGTGAAAAATATTTGGCTTACATTCCTTTCCTTGAGTATCATAAGTGTTACTGTTAACAAGTCTGATTTTATTTTATCTGATTTTATTTTTGTTATAAGAACACTAACTCTTCTTGCTTCGATGCATAAAATATTCTTTTTTAAACAATTTAAGATCCATATTAAAATAAGCTCTTTCAATATCTAAGTTTCAGGTGGCATTTTAAAATTTTTCTTCAGGAAAGTCTTAAGATTTTAAGATCTTTTTTCTCTTTTTTCTTAATTTTTTAAATTAAAAATTCTTCCTTTTACTAATATCTTTCACTCCACTTACAGCATTAACTTCTTTTTTTTTCCACTAATGTATTGTTTTTAATTTAGCCTTCCTTTTTGATTTTTTCTTTTGTTTCTGATTGTGTCTTGAGTTTTGCCACCTGATTCTTAAGTTTTTCTAATTGTGATTCGTGGTGTTCTTTTATATCACTGATCATTTTTTTTATGCCTTTTAGATTGTTTTAAAAGAGTAGAGTGCGGTTTGATCTGTTTTGTGGACATGTCTTTCTAGAATGCTCAAAATGCTTGTAGGAATGTAATTTTGATCTTTTAAAAAATCTTATAATAATTTTAGATAGAATTTGATCTTTTTTCCTATAATAAATGAGTAGAACTTGACCTTTTTCTTTTTATCTTGCTCAATTTTATTAATTTTACTGGATTTTTAGAAAAGGGTGTGGTTCAAAATAGATCCTAAAATATGTTTTCTCTCTTGCTATGTCATTAAGTGTTCACAGTGAGACTCATTCACTAAGGTTTCTTGGTTTTGTTCTGCTTCTGCACTCCCAAATTTTACCTGAAATTTCTATCTTCTGCTTATATTGTCTGAATCTTGCTCAATTTTGATTCTTCTTTCAGAAGTTTCTCCTCAGAGTAGGTATCAGTTCACAGGTATTAGTCTGCTTTGCCTTCTTCATACCTTAATGAAAGTGTTAGCTGCTCAGAGAGTCAGTCAGTCAGTTCAGTTGCTCAGTTGTGTTTGATTCTTTGTGATCCCATCGACTGCAGCACTCCAGGCCTCCCTGTCCATCACCAACACCCAGAGATTACTCAAACTCATGTCCATTGAGTCAGTGATGCCATCCAGCCATCTCATTCTTGGTCATCCCCTTCTCCTCTCACCTTCAATCTTTCCCAGGATTGAGGTCTTTTTCAATGAATCAGCTCTTCACATCAGGTGGCCACATTGGAGTTTCAGCTTCAACATCAGTCCTTCCAATGAATATTTAGGACTGATTTCCTTTAGGATGGACTGGTTGGATCTCCTTGCCATCCAAGGGCCTCTCAAGAGTATTCTCCAACACCACAGTTCAAATGCATCAATTCTTTGGTGCTCAGCTCTCTTTATAGTCCAACTCTCGCATCCATACATGACTACTGGAAAAACCACAGCCTTGACTAGATGGACCTTTGTTGGCAAAGTAATGTCTCTGCTTTTGAATATGCTATCTAGCTTGGTCATAACTTTCCTTCCAAGGAGCAAGCGTCTTTTAGTTTCGTGGCTGCAGTCACCATCTGCAGTGATTTTGGAGCCCCCCAAAGTAAAGTCTGACACTGTTTCCACTGTTTCCCCATCTATTTCCCATGAAGTGATGAGACCAGATGCCATGATCTTAGTTTTCTGAATGTTGAGCTTTAAGACAGCTTTTTCACTCTCTTCTTTCACTTTTATCAAGACGCTCTTTAGTTCTTCTTCACTTTCTTCTGTGGTGTCTCTGCATATTTGAGGTTATTGATATTTCTGGCAATCTTGATTCCAGCTTGTGCTTCCTCCAGCCCAGCATTTCTCATGATGTAGTCTGCATATAAGTTAAATAATGAGGGTGACAATATACAGCCTTGATGTACTCCTTTTCCTATTTGGAACCAGTCTGTTGTTCCATGTCCAGTTCTAACTGTGGCTTCCTGACCTGCATACAGATTTCTCAAGAGGCAGGTCAGGTGTTCTGTTATTCCCATCTCTTTAATGATTTTCCACAGCTTCTGGTGATCCACATAGTCAAAGGTTTTGGCATAGTCAATAAAGCAGAAGTAGATGTTTTTCTGTAACTCTCCTACTTTTTCGATAATCCAGTGGTTATTGGCAATTTGATCTCTGGTTCCTCTGCCTTTTCTAAATCCAGCTTGAATATCTGGAAGTTCACAGTTCACATACTGTTGAAGCCTGGCATGGAGAGTTTTGAGTGTTACTCTGCTAGCATGTGCTGCTGCTGCTGCTAAGTCACTTCAGTCGTGTCTGACTCTTTGTGACCTCATAGACGGCAGCCCACCAGGCTCCCCTTCCCTGGGATTCTCCAGGCAAGAACACTGGAGTGGGTTGCCATTTCCTTCTCCAACGCTAGCATGTGAGATGAGTGCAATTGTGTGGTAGTTTTATCATTCTTTGGCATTGCCTTTCTTTGGGATTGGAATGCAAACTGACCTTTTGAAGTCCTGTGGCCACTGCTGAGTTTTCCAAATTTGCTGGCATATTGAATGAAGCACTTTCACAGCATCATCTTTTAGGATTTGAAATAGCCCAACTGGAATTCTGTCACCTCCATTACCTTTGTTCATAGTGATGCTTCCTAAGGCCCACTTGACTTTGCCTTCCAGGATGTCTGGCTCTAGGTGAGTATCATACCATCGTGGTTATCTGGGCCATGAAGATCTTTTTTGTATAATTCTTCTGTCTCAGTTGTGTCCAACTCTTTGCAACCCCATGGACTGTAGCCCACGGATCCTCTGTCCATGGAATTCTCCAGGCAAGAATACTGGAGTGGGTAGCCATTCCCTTATCCAGGGGATCTACAGATCCAGGGATCAAAACCATGTGTCCTGCATTTCAGGCAGATCCTTTACAGTCTGAGGCACCAGGGAAACTCCCAAGTACTAATATGAGTGCCTTAAACTTGCCTGCTTTTGGATTGAGTAAACACCTTCAAGTTTAGCTACTAT
Organism: Ovis canadensis; assembly: GCF_042477335.2. Classification (NCBI taxonomy): domain Eukaryota; kingdom Metazoa; phylum Chordata; class Mammalia; order Artiodactyla; family Bovidae; genus Ovis; species Ovis canadensis. The sequence continues at coordinate 66,569,316 of NC_091247.1, forward strand.
TCTCAAGTTGATCCATCAAACATCCAGTGACTACCTGTCAGATATTATGGGTTTCTGCTGTTTTCTGGTTGACGAAATATCTTTGCTTCTGGCTGCTTTTTTTCCTTCAGTGGCAATGGTGGCTGGTGCTTTGTCCCCATCTGCTTGTTTTGAGGGATGGTAGGGCAAGCTCTTACCTAGTTCGTTATAAATGTTGTCCATAGGTTTTCGGTTTTACTTCTAGTTCATCTGCTCACTTTGATAATGGGTATTTGAAGAAATTCAAAAGCTTTGCCACTATTGCCACCTTCATGATTTTCTTTTGAAACATAAGATTTACTAGATGTTTTTCTAACACATAGATATAAAACACATACAAACACACACAATGGTGTACCATCATCTATACATTTCAGTTGTTACTTTTAAAATAATATAAATGTAATAAAAATATAGAGCACAAAATGTATTTTTAGTTTTAATCTCAATAAACTTTCAAAATTGGGCCAGGTACCATTCTTCTCCTAAAGCTCTCACAGTGAGAATTCACAATTGGGGATATGTTTTTATTCAAGTTGAAAAATCTGAGTAGTAAGGTACCATTTGCTGTTGTTTAGTTGCTCAGTTGTGTCTGACTCTTTGCCGCCCCATAGACTGAAGGCGCCTCTGTTCATGGGACTCTTCAGGCAGGAACACTGGAGTGGGCGGCCATTTCCTCCTGCAGAAAGGTACCATATGAGCCTTTAATTGAATTTTCCTTTACTATTTTTGTTTTTGCATTAGATATATATGGGCAGTATATGTTTGGTGTCACTTTTTGAATAGTACCATATATTTATAAAAATAGATAAACAGTGAGTTGCATGAGTACCTTAAACATTGATAGTTGAAAGGATAGATAATAAACATTGCCTTATACACCTTTTGCCTTTGAATTTTGAGACTAGTATATTCATAAAGTAGAAGCAGCTCCCATTTGACATTCTGTAGTTTTTCAGAAAAGCCATCATCAGCTCCTGTTGGTTACAGTAGGCCTGTAATGAATGCATGCCTGATACAATTGCTGCATTTTCAAAAAATATAGCAGTTGTAAATGGGTTCTGATGATCCCATCTAGTGAATATTGTTTCATAGTTGTACCTGTAATAAAGAAAAAGGAATTAGATTTTGATACCCCTTTTATCCTAAAGTATCCCCAAGTGTGTAACATAATATCATAAATCAAAAAGTTTCTTTTGCAGTGCTCACATAATATTACCAAGTTTTATGTGATTTTCCCTCCTCAGTCTAAGAGACTTCTTTTTTAGCGACATGTTCCACTTACTACTGTATTACCTATGTGTTGTCACATTGTTACAAATTAAGCCAACATAAACATATGCTAACATGCTTACTGAATTGTTTATCTTAGATAACAACAGTTGATAATCAGAATAGCCCCTGCCACATGCAAAAAAAAAAAAAAGTGAGATCCCTACTTGAATAAGTTAGACACATCAATAAACATAAGAATAACCAAGTTTTCCTAAATATTTTATTTAAGTTGATATGGGCAAAAGTGAGGAACCAAAACATTAAAATTACCTATTGACACTGCCTGAAGGGTCCCATAGTCCCATCAAGGAAATTATAGTCTGTTCCTACATCTTTTCCCAACAAAGTAATTTTTATACCTGGCCAACTTCAAAGGGCAGTTTGAAAGTTGGTATGTTTCCCTCTTTCAAAGCTTGATTTCTGAGGTCCAAATGTGCCTCAAGGCTTCTTTCATTGGAAGTGTAACTCATATATTGGGAGCTGACTATTGAAAGCTCCGTTAGCTCTGGAGTCACAAAGTTTTGTTCTGTCCTGGCTCAAATACTCCTTATCTGAAATTGAACAAGTTGTCTTCCTTCCTGGTGGTACAGAATCTACCTGCAATGCAGGAGACACAGGAGATGGGGGGTTTGATCCTGGGATCTGGAAGATCCCCTGGAGGAGGACATGGCAACCCACTCTATATCCTGCCAGGAAAATCCCATGGACAGAGGAACCTGGTGGGCTATGGTCTGTGGGGTCCCAAAGAATCAGACACAACTGAAGTGACTCAACATGCATGCAAGAGCATGCACCTTCCTTCCTGGTTCTGCTTCTCCATGTTAAAATAGGTATAAGGATTTCTTATTTAGAATGTATTATTTGGATTTAGAGTTTGGCACATTACATATTGTAAACATTTGAAAATATACCGATTCCCTTGTCATATGTAAAATAATGTATCTTCATGTAGGAAATATATGTGATTTGAAAGTCTCCTTAAATGATTTTTATGCTTCTAGTGCTCCTAAAGAGCATTCATCAGAGAAAATAAGACTTCTAAGTACTCATGACCAGGCAGCTAAACAAATCCGTCTCTTAGACACCAGTCACCGAAAGATAAAATTGAAATTAACTGTAATTAATCATTGGCACATAATTTAAATTAATGAAAATTTTATTTACTACTTATAGACATTCCATTTATAAAACATCTGATTATGATTTAAATATCACCCAAAGCTTATAAAAGAAAGCTGCTAGAGTTGTTTTCACAGACTAATATTTAAAACTAAAGTACTTAACTTCTTATGTAAAGAATGAATTTATTGTTTTCACACGAAGGAAACGCTAGCATTAGAAAATGTAAATTTACAGGAAGTGAGATTTCTAAAAGGGAAGAGTCACTGGATGGGACAGGCTGCATATTGACATTATGCTAATTAGAGGCTTGAATCACTGACACCTGCCTTGCTTAGTGGGACACAATGAACCATCAAGGTCTCTGTCCTTTTGTTGATTTAAAATGTTATCCTTGAAATACCAATGTTATAAATATTAATAAAATACTAAGAGCTTGGCAAGTGGATTCTAGGAAGACTAATGACTTCCAGTTAAATATCAAGTCATTATTCTAACAGACCTTTTACTAGGCAACAAGATGGAGCAAAGCTACAAGCCCTTCATAAAGGTCTTAACTTAACAACCATTCTATTGAGACAAAAAGTCTATCAACTAGTTGTTTGACCTAAAGTAAATTGATTGTTTCTGGGTGAATCAATCAGCCTTTGGTTATCATCTCAATACCAAAAAATTGATCAGGCTGATTTTTTGACTTCTTAACTGGTTGTCCAGCTGGGACACAGGTATACACGTGTATACTTGCACAATTATTTGTGTGAGCCAATAACTTAAGTCAGTTCATTCACAGGTAGTCTGATGTGTCCATATAAAGGCATCTCAGAAACATAGCATTGAACAATGAAAAGTAAGATGCTTAAGGATATACAGGGTAAAATATCATTTTACTGTCCATTTATTGAAACTACCCTATATGTTGTTGAAAGTGACTGAAAGTGAAAGCTAGTCTGTCATGTCCAACTCTTTGCAACGCCATGACTCTACAGTCCATGGAATTCTCCAGGCCAGAACACTGGAGTGGGTAGCTGTTCGCTTTTCCAGGGCATCTTTGCAACCCAGGGATTGAACCCAGGTCTCCTGCATTGTAGGCGGATTCTTCACTAACTGAGCCATCAGAGAAGCCCCCTATATGTTCTTAATGGGTGCAAATTTATATCAATTAAAATATGGAAGGTGAAGAGAAAGGATGCATATTAAGTGTATAAGACTTGTGCCTGAGAAATGGTTGGAGAAATGAGGTGTCAACAAGAGTGAAAAAAAGGGGCCATGTTGTGATTAATAATGACAGTATAGACTGATCAGAGTAATCCTATATTAGATTTTAAAAGCTAGGATATTTGCAATTTGTCTTTGTATTCATAGCTCAGTTGGTAAAGAATCTGCATGCAATGCAGGAGACCTGGGTTCAATTCCTGGGTAAGGAAGATCCCCTGGAGAAGGAAATGGCAACCTACTCCAGTAGTCATGCCTGGGGAATCCTATGGACAGAGAAGCATGGCAGGCTATAGTCCAAGGGGGTCACAAGAGTCAGACACAACTTAGTGACGAAACCACCACCACCATCTTTGTATTAGAATATGGACATTTTTCAAACTGACTTGAACTTATTTAGCCTTTAGAACGACATATGGTGTCATCCTATTTCTTCTATGCCAGGTTGAATGTGAAAATGGTAGGCCTCCTGAAGAAAGCATTGCTCTTCCTGTTTTTCCTCAAAAATCCTTTATATGTGAACTGGCTGCCTGACCAAATTAAACTAAACACTCTGGCTAATCTGAGTGTCTATGCCAGTGAGGAATGTTTTCTTACTTCATTAAATCATGTGGGATAAATACCTTCTATGACTAATGGCTTTAGGGCAAAATTCCATAGTTAGGACATTATCAATTTAGCTTCATCACTAAAATAATAGATAATGGAACATATTTTACCTGGATAACATAGAACTCAGAGAACATTGTGCCCCTAATATTTTAGGAATATGTAAGATAAATACATATAGCACTCTCAGTAGGAAAGACTATAAAGAGTTATTGTCAGAACTCCCATGGATGAATGTAGATCCATTTAATATTGATCATATCATCATTTGTTGCAAAATTAGGATATCTCAACAGTACAGCTTGATTGTCAACCTGACTTTGTCCATACTTATATTCTGAACCATACAGTGTTGGAATGACTAAATTAAACTCTGGGTGTAAATGTGTGTGTATTGTATATTTTACTCTGTAGCTGTTTGTATGGAGTAGTAACTTTCAAGGGCCATTTTTCTCCCTTTAAGCCTAATGTTTTGAATACAGTACAAAAATATAATAAAACTGTAGCCTATTCATGCAGATGCATTATTTCACAGAGGTCTTCCTTTGAGATCAAACCAAGAAAGAGAAAATTCTCTGTAGTCAAAAGAATATATAGTGCAGGTCGCTGTTTCTTGTCAAGTACCTCTGATCTGCATTCGTGGATGGCCTAAAACCCCCTTAACAGACTTTAAGAAGGAAAAAAAGTGAATAAAAAATTGTAAATAATTGCCCAGTTCTATAGTAAATTTCAAATTTATCTCTTGAAATGGTGAACCAATTCAAATAACAACATTGGGGAATGTCCTTGTTTAGGGATAATTAATGGCCTTGTGCTTTTCTTACTGTTTATTATGCACAGTCAAATAGGAAAGGAAAATGTTAAAAGCTCAAAGGCTAAAGCTGAAATGTATACAGCAGATTTATATGTGTTCAATTTTTGTTTTGAAAAGGAGCTTATTTTAATTTCATGTGTCATTTCTATTATGCAGAACAAAGAAAAATATATTTGTTACTGATGCAGAAGCTGCAAGCATTTTTAAGGAAAAGCTTTAAGCTGTGTTAAATCTGTTGAGGTATCTTCTCCTTAATACACTCAAATGACTGACTTAGTTTTACATTTCAGACTTCAAGGTGGGTAGATAATTAAGGAATGTTTATCACTAATGACCCAATAACAACTCCAAAAACTCAAAATATATAGTTGTGTTTAAGTATTCTAAAATGTTTTAATATAAACAGAATGCTAGAAAATAACATACAGTATAGGGAAAAGATTAACGTTACTGTTATTTCAGTAGTTGATGATAGCAATTGACTAGTGAAATAGTTTGTACAAAACTGCTTTTCTGAATGCAATTTCAGTAATATGGAACTGTATATTCTGAGAAATATGGGAAAATGTAGGGAATTGTTGCATAAACTGCTTTGACTAAAATAGACATTGTGATGAAGTATAATCTCCTCAAGTAAACAGTTATTATGTTAAGAATGGAGAAGCAATCACACAATTTAAGTATTTTGCCTTGGCAGCTCTACTTTTATTTCCCACCCTGCCTTTCCTTGGGATGAGGCATTCCTGCCATTCAGGGCTTACGAAATAGGCAAGGAGCCAATACATATAGGAATAAAAATCTGTATAGAAAATTTTACTCTTTAGAGAGCAGCTAAATACCGTGTAGGCCAAATTCCTTTACATTGAATGAAGACGGTTGATGCACACTGCATCCGCATGAGACATCTTTGTTGGTTGAAGATATTTCTGTGACATAAATCATACCACGCCCATGAATCACTTTTTGAAGCAAGCAAGGAGAGAAAATTATCATGGAACCCACCTGATAATTACTAAATAACCCTCAGTGTGCTGGGCGGCAGGTTAAACATACCTTCCCAAACACCTCTCCTGTGTTCTTTCCTCCAGCCCTCACTTCTCAGAGTCTTTCGCTCTGCACTGAAAAGATCTCAGAATTGACTCACACTACAATCATCAAGATTTGACTACCAAACAAAAAAAAAAGTTTGCATGTTTAAACATATCTTCAGATATCCTATAAATCTCAAATAATAATTTTTTCTTTCACCTTAGTAGTGACTGATTTTCCTTAAAATATTCTGGGAGTTCCTAGGACTTCTCATATATTCTTTTGATTATTGTTAGTGTGGTGAGACCTTATTCTCTAGAGCAGAATTTAATTTGGGTTGAAGTCTTATAGATTAGATAGATATTGATGGTTTGTGATACAGGAAATCTCCTACAGACATTCTGGAATGTGAAGTTAAGTCAAGTTAAGCATCACTATAAACAAAGATAATGGAGGTGATAGAATTCCAGTTGAGCTATTTCACATCCTAAAAGATGATGCTGTGAAAGGGCTGCACTCAATATGCCAGCAAATTTGGAAAACTCAGCCAAGGCCACAGGACTGGAAAAGGTCACTTTTCACTCTAATCCCAAAGAAAGGCAATGCCAAAGAATGCTCAAACTACTGCACAACTGCACTCATCTCACACGCTAGTAAAGTAATGCTTAAAATTTTCCAAGCCAGGCTTCAGCAATACATGAACCATGAACTTCCAGATGTTCAAGCTGGTTTTAGAAAAGGCAGAGGAACCAGAGATCAAATTGCCAACATCCGCTGGATCATGGAAAAAGCAAGAGAGTTCCAGAAAAACATCTATTTCTGCTTTATTGACTATGCCAAAGCCTTTGACTGTGTGGATCACAATAAACTGTGGAAAATTCTTCAAGAGATGGGAATACCAGACCACCTGACCTGCCTCTTGAGAAACCTATATGCAGGTCAGGAAGCAACAGTTAGAACTGGACATGGAACAACAGACTGGTTCCAAATAGGAAAAGGAGTACATCAAGGCTGTACATTGTCACCCTGCTTATTTAACTTCTATGCACAGTACATCATGAGAAATGCTGGGCTGGAAGAAGCACAAGCTGGAATCAAGATTGCTGGGAGAAATATCAATCACCTCAGATGTGCAGATGACACCATCCTTATGGCAGAAAGTGAAGAGGAACTCAAAAGCCTCTTGATGAAAGTGAAAGAAAAAAGTGAAAAAGTTGGCTTAAAGCTTGACATTCAAAAAACTAAAATCATGGCATTTGGTCCCATCACTTCATGGCAAATAGATGGGGAAACAGTGGAAACAGTGTCAGACTTTATTTTTGGGGGCTCCAGAATCACTGCAGATGGTGATTGCAGCCATGAAAGTAAAAGACGCTTACTCCTTGAAAGGAAAGTTATGACCAAGCTAGATAGCATATTCAAAAGCAGAGACATTACTTTGCCGACTAAGGTCCGTCTAGTCAGGGCTATGGTTTTTCCAGGGGTCATGTATGGATGTGAGAATTGGACTGTGAAGAAAGCTGAGTGCTGAAGAATTGATGCTTTTGAACTGTGGTGTTGGAGAAAAGTCTTGAGAGTCCCTTGGACTGCAAGGAAATCCAAGCAGTTCATTCTAAAGGAGATCAGTCCTGGGTGTTCATTGGAAGGACTGATGCTGAAGCTGAAACTCCAATACTTTGGCCACCCCATTCAAAGAGTTGACTCATTGGAAAAGACTCTGATGCTAGGAGGAATTGGGGGCCAGAGGAGAAGGGGATGACAGAGGATCAGATGGCTGGATGGCATCACCGACTAGATGGACATGAGTTTGGGTGAACTCCAGGGGTTTGTGATGGACAGGGAGGCCTGGTGTGCTGCTGTTCATGGGGTTGCAAAGAGTTGGACACGACTGAGCGACTGAACTGAACTGAACTGAACTGACTGAAGTCTCCTACATATGAGCAATTTCTATTCTAAGAGCACAATTGTTAATACCAACAAAGTTAGCCTAGCCACTTGTCTAACACAATAGGCTATATATAACACTTTTCACACAAATAATACATAAAGAAAAAAAAAACCATTTTAATCTTACACTACAGCACCTTGAAAAGCATAGTAGTACAGTACTTCAACTGGCACACTGGTATCTAGTAAATAGGCAAGAAATAAAATACTTTATTACTATACTCTATATAGTATTATACCATAAAGTACAGAAAAACACAACCACTTGTAGAAATGCACACATGTGACAATATATGCCAGACTCATGAACTAATACATGATTGGACATGGGAATGCACATTTGCATCTTTGAAAGCTCTCAACTTGAAGGTTCATATGTAGGGGACTTACTGTGCTCTTCTGGTTTAAGAGGAAAAGAAGAATAGTGATGAGTTTATCTTGCAACTTAGAAACTAGTCTGAAAGACAGTTCCCAAAGAGGTTTTACAAAACATTTTGAGTAATAGAAATATTTTGGAATGAATCTGTAGCCTTAAAATGTGTCTACTTGGAAAACCAAGATGATTTGCTTGTCTTTAGAATCCCCTGCCTAGTGTTCAAGTCTCCCTATTATAAAATGTCCTTTACCTAGCTGTATTGTTTATTGCCTGAACGGTATGTGGATTCTCTACCTATTAAACTATCATTCAAATATTCCAGATAATGTCCCTGGCTTTTGAGAAACAGTTGAAGCCTGTCACATTGACTGCTACTGGAAAGAAATGAGTATACTCAGCAATTCAGTATTTTCATAATGTTACTAGTTTTTAGCATCAAGTCAGATATCTTGAGTTCGAATTTCAATTCCATTATTTCTTAATTATGTGACTTTGGGGCAATTTTTTAAAATATTCTTGACCTTATTTTCTTCATGTGTAGAGTGGGAATAATAATTATTCCTGCTTTGTAGGGCTGTGAGAAATGAATAAATACATATAAAGTATTCAGTTTTGGTACATAAAATACATTTAATAAATATCTAATAGTCTTGTTGATTTTATGGTGGTATTTTATAAATTTATGATTTAAAGCATTATTCTTCCTGCTTAAATTTTAATCTTAATAAAATAACATTTTTAACTAAAAATAAAAATTATACAGGTGAAATTCAGACTCAATAAATGATCAAGATGTATTTAGAGACAGAATACCCATTTCTACCATCCTTTTATATTTTATATCCCTAAGGCTCACTTTTAGTGAAATTATTTGCTGTCATCTACTGCTTTGGTTACTGCTCATCAGAAAACCTCTCACATAACTGAGGGTCACTCTTCCAATTCAATATGAAGGAGTGCTATTTTTAAAGTATATTTTTAAACCTATTTTTTCAGGTCTACAAATAAAACCTACCATATATGCATCTAAAATGATTTTTAAAATATATTACCCTAATGCAAATATTTTTATTATATATATTTTGATTTCAATGAGAGGAATTCAAAAGTACATCTAAATATTTTATTTGAAAGACAAATTATATCTTCATTGGATGTGATGAGTATTAAACATTTGTAGATTGTCACATAGATTTCATAATGCAATTGATAAATGTTGTTGTTCAGTCACTCATTTGAGTTCATTTTCTTGGGATCCCATGGACTGCAGCACACCAGGCTTCCCTGTCTCTTGGAGGCTTCACTGTCTCTCAGAGGCTGTTCAAACTCATGTCCATTGAGTCAGTGATACCATCCAACAATCTCATCCTCTATTGCTCCTTTCTCCTCCTGCCCTCAATCTTTACCAGCTTCAGGGTCGTTTCCAATGAGTTGGCTTGGCTCTTTCAATCAGGTGGTCAAGGTATTGGAGCTTCATATTTAGCATCAGTCCTTCCAAAGAATATTCAGAGTTGATTTCCTTTAGAGTTGACTGGTTTGATCTCCTTGCAGTCCAAGGGACTCTCAAGAGTCTTCTCTAGTACCATGGTTCAAAAGCATCAATTCTTCAGCACTCAACCTTCTTTATGGTCCAACTGTCATATCCATACCTGACTACTAGAAAAACCATAGCTTCAACTGTAAGGACCTTTGTTGCCAAAGTGATGTCTCTGCTTTCTAATATGGTATTTGGCATATTAATTGATAAATGAAAAAAATGGCAAATGAAAGTTTAATCTTGCAAGTTATAAAGTAAGTTTTGTAATCATTTAGACTTCTAGGCACGATATTACCTAAGCTTTTTGGTGTATCTTGACTTTTCAAATGAAAACATGACCTAAATATTTCCTGAAGGAATCTTCAGGGATTGCACACTTTAAAAGGTATATTCTTTTTTTTAAAATTTTATTTTTACTTTATTTTACTTTACAATACTGTATTGGTTTTGCCATACATTGACATGAATCCGCCACGGGTGTATACGAGTTCCCAGTCCTGAATCCCCCTCCCACCTCCCACCCCATATCATCTCTCTGGATCATCCCTGTGCACCAGCCCCAAGCATCTTGTATCCTGTATCGAACATAGACTGGCGATTCGTTTCTTACCTGATAGTATACATACATGTTTCAATGCCATTCTCCCAAATCATCCCACCCTCTCCCTCTCCCTCAGAGTCCAAAAGTCCGTTCTACACATCTGTGTCTCTTTTGCTGTCTCGCATAGAGGGTCATCATTACCATCTTTCTAAATTCCGTATATATGTGTCAGTGTACTGTATTGATGTTTTTCTTTCTGGCTTACTTCACTCTGTATAACTGGCTCCATTTTCATCCATCTCATTAGAACTGATTCAAATGTATTCTTTTTAATTGCTGAGTAATACTCCATTGTTTGAATTAGAAATTGTAGTGATTTTATTTTATTTTTTTGGATCATCGTGACTAATTTAAAGCATGGGAATAGAGGTTTAAAATTTAAAATAATATAAAGATTGTGTGGGGAAATTTTTGAAAATAGCAAAAAATAGATTTTCCAGATAATCACTTGACTTGGTATTCTCTGTGAATGATTACAAACACAGAATACAGAAATGTATTATTTTAGCTTGGGTTTCCCAGAAAGGAGGGACTGAAACAGACAGCGTGTATATTTAATCCTAAGGAACAGGTTGAGGGGCAAGGCAATGAGACAAGGAGAGGGAAAGACAAGGTGATGATGCCTAATCAGTTGGCCACTCCCAAGCACCATGGACTGCTGAATCCAGCAGCAAAGTCCTAGCAGAAGCCATGCACACTGTGTCTCAAGACAATTCATTAGGGGAAAAAAGGGAGAACTGTCAAATGGCTTCCTTCCCTTACTGATGAAAGGTTCACCCCACAAGTGAAATACTTTGCCTGTCCAGTTCCCAGGACAGAGAAGGGAGGGTTTATGGAAATGGTCCTATGATCTGGGCTAAAGCACTGTCACAATGTGCATGCGTGAAGTGGCTGAGCCAAGAGATAGGTGAAGCCTTTTATTTCTGAACAATCATGAATTCAAAGGAAAAAGCATCAACTGTATTTTTGCAAGCCAAGGATAGCGACTTGATAACTGTTTAATGTATTTTCTCTGCATCACTTTTTCTGTGCCCAGTTTGAATTAATTTTATGGAAATATATTCTCTTCTAGACATTATTATGTTTGACTTTAAGTAATAGAAGCTCAGTGGAGAAGTAGACTTACCACACATACCACGAATTGTGAGGACAGACTTATGAGGACTAGAGAGGCAACTCACCTGTACAGTAAAGAACCAGGCTCCTCCTGCCACTGCTCAACATTTCTTACTGATGGCTGTTCCAGGCTGTTTCTCTTCTCCATGTTTTCATTGAAACAGATAGAGTATTGTCTTTTAGACAAATTAGTTACATGAGATAAAGCATCTACAACAGGAATATATTTTACATATATTTTAAAATTAGCATTATTTTTTTAAAACCTTACTTTTAATGATATTCCAAAGTTAATCTACCTCAGAAATTTTCCTATAATTTGAATCACTCTCAAATCAATTTAACATTCTAAAATGAATCAATATAATTCACCGCATTAACAGAATCAATTAGTATGATTATCTCAATATATGAATAAACATGCTTTTGATAAAATCTAACACCATTCACAACAGACTAGTTCCAAACAGGAAAAGAAGTACATCAAAGTTGTATATTGTCACCCTGCTTATTTAACTTATATGCAGAGTACATCATGAGAAACGCTGGGCTGGAAGAAGCATAAGCTGGAGTCAAGATTGCCGGGAGAAATATCAATAACCTCAGATATGCAGGTGATACCACCCTTATGGCAGAAAGTGAAGAGGAACTAAAAAGCCTCATGATGAAAGTTAAAGAGGAGAGTGAAAAAGTTGGCTTAAAGCTCAATATTTAGAAAACTAAGATCATGGCATCTGGTCCCATCACTTCATGGGAAATAGATGGGGAAACAGTGGAAACAGTGTCAGACTTTATTTTTTTGGGCTCCAAAATCACTGCAGATGGAAACTGCAGCCATGAAATTAAAACACACTTACTCCTTGGAAGGAAAGTTTTGACCTATCTAGATAGCATATTGAAAAACAGAGACATCAGTTTGTCAACAAAGGTCTGTCTAGTCAAGGCTATGGTTTTTCCAGTGGTCATGTATGGATGTGAATGTTGGACTGTGAAGAAAGCTGAGCACAGAAGAATTGATGCTTTTGAACTGTGGTGTTGGAGAGGACTCTTGAGAGTCCCTTGAACTGCAAGGAGATCCAACCAGTCCATCCTAAAGATCAGTCCTGGGTGTTCATTGGAAGGACTGATGCTGAAGCTGAAACATCAATACTTTGGCCACCTCATGCTAAGGGTTGACTCATGGGAAAAGACCCTGATGCTGGGAGGGATTGGGTGCAGGAGCAGAAGGGGATGACAGAGGATGAGATGGCTGGATGGCATCACCAACTCGATGCACATGAGTTTGGGTAAACTCCGGGAGTTGGTGATGGACAGGGAGGCCTGGCATGCTGCGATTCATGCGGTCGCAAAGAGTCGGACACAACTGAGCGACTGAACTGAGCTGAACTGAATACCAGTCATATTTTTTAAAAAATCTCAACCAGGAAATTTATTTAATATGAGAAACACTATTGAATTTTTAAAAGTTTGTATCATACTTGATAGTAAAATATTAAATCCTTTCTTCCAAAGTTTGGGCACAGGGCAATTATAATCACAATTATAATTGATATTTAACTTTGTACTATAAATCTTAGTGTAATAAGACAAAGAAATAAAAGTTATAAAGAAAGACAACGCTGTAATTTTAGCTAACATGATTGTGTGCATGTAAAATCAGAAGAATATACAAATTATTGCAGTTAATTTAATAAGTTTGCTAGAAGGCAGTGGCACCCCACTCCAGTACTCTTGCCTGGAAAATCCCATAGACAGAGGAGCCTGGTAGGCTCCAGTCCATGGGGTCGCTAAGAGTCTGGCATGACTGAGTGACTTCACTTTCACTTTTCACTTTCATGCATTGGAGAAGGAAATGGCAACCCACTCCGGTGTTCTTGCCTGGAGAATCCCAGGGACAGAGGAGCCTGGTGGGCTGCCGTCTGTGGGGTCGCACAGAGTCGGACATGACTGAAGTGACTTAGCAGCTGCAGCAGCAGAATCAAAGTCAATATAAAAAATATGTGATCATTTTTATCGACTAACCAAATATCAGAAAATGAATTTTTAAAAAATATGATTTGCAATAGCATAAAATTATTTTTGTTGTTGTTCAGTTGCTAAGTCATGTCTAATTCTTTGCAACCCCATGAACTGCAACAGGCCAGGCTCCTCTGTCTTCCACTGCCTCCAGGAGTTTGCTTAAATCCATGTCCATTGAGTCAGTAGTAAACTTTTATAGGTATTAAGCCTTTACAAATAAATCTAATGTAAGATATTCAACTTCTTTATTTTGAAAATCTCAAAACACTGCTGAGAGAAATTAGACTTAGTAAGTAGCTATATTATATCCTAGAATTAGAAGACTCAATATTGTAATTCTCTTATTTGAATTCTCTTTGCTTTCTCTTATTCTCTTCCCTTTACTTCTTGTTCTTTTTCCATTTCTTCCTTTTATGTGTAAGGTAAACAACATTTCATCTCAACTTCATGAAAACTGTTTCATGTAGCATTTTGCTTTGTGAAAATATATTTGTGAATCTTTGATCTCACCAGTAAATTTTTAGCATATAGATGTAGTGTTAAAAATGATAACATGTCTTCCAGGCCAGCATAAAAATATCCTATTTAACTCCATAATATAATTTATACATTTCATTTTACAATAAAATTTAGAGAAAGAAATGTATTCTAATGCTATTAATAAAACAAAAGATCAAAATATTTTACTAGAGGAAATTAGATTTAAACAAATGAAGATGAGATAAAGTTGCAGAGTAATAAACTCAGATTACTAGGCACCTTGTATTTTATTCTCACAATTCTCAGCCTTACCTGTAAGGTAAAGTAAGGTAAGGTAATGGTTATTCCCATTTTGCAGGTAAGTACTCTGAAACTCATCAGATTTAATTTATCTAGAGTCAGTGAGCAAAAAATAAAAACACCAAAAAACATGAATATGAATCTTCACTTGAGTGTGACCAGCCTACCACCCACATTGTTTCCTCTGTGCCATGCTGTGAGGAGTCATGGGGAATTTCATTTCACTTTCAAAGACTTCATGCCCAGTGTCTTCCTGGATTTCCTGAAGGGAAGTAACTCTGAGACAACTTTTTCCCAAACCCATTTCTTTACAATTCAGAAAACTAAGGGAAAGAAAATTTGGCAGAGCACTTCCCAATTTATGTTCCTTTGGTTTCTGGTGGCTGCCTTCCCGTTTCTATTTCTGGTGACAAAATCCCAATCCTTGTTGTCTCTTGCCTGCACTACTGCAGGAGCCTCCTCTCTGGTGTCTTTCAGTTCAGTTCAGTTCGGTCACTCAGTTGTGCCTGACTCTTTGCGACCCCATGGACTGCAGCACGCCAGGCTCCCCTGTCCTTCACCATCTCACGAAACTTGCTCAGACTCACGTCCATTGAGTAAGTGATGCCATCCAACCATCTCATCCTCTGTTGTCCCCTTTCCTTCCCGCCTTCAATCTTTCCCAGCATCAGGATTTTTTCTAAAGAGGTAGCTCTTCACATCAGTTGGCCAAAATATTGGAGCTTCGGCTTCAGTATCAGTCATTCCAATGAATATTCAAGATTGTTTTCCTTTAGGATTGACCAGTTTGATCGCCTTTCTGTCCAAGGGACTCTCAAGAGTCTTCTCCAATACCACAGTTCAAAAGCATCAATTCTTTGGCACTCAGCTTTCTTTATATTCCAACTCTCACATCCATACATGACTACTGGGAAACCCATAGCTTTGACTAGATGGCCTGCAGTTAATAATCCTATATACTGCTGCTTGAATAGACTTATTAAATACAAATACTTGTTATACCAAAATGGGATGGTATTAGGTTACGAGGATTAAAAGAGATATAAAACATTTAAAGTTCTTTTTTTTAAAATAAATAATTTTTTTTTTTTTACTTTACAATATTGTATTGGTTCTGACACAGATCAACATGAATTCGCCAAGGGCGTGCATGTGTTCCCATGCAAAAATCCTTAACAAAATTATAGCAATCAGAATCCAACAACACATTAAAAAGATCATACACTGTGACCAAGTGGGCTTTATTCCCAGGGATGCAAGGATTCTTCAATATTCACAAATCAATCAATGTAATACACCACATTAACAAATTGAAAAATAAAAGCCATATGATTATCTCAATAGATGCAGAGAAAGCCTTTGACAAAATTCAACATCCATTTATGATAAAAACTCTCTAGAAAACAGGAATAGAAGGAACATACCTTAACATAATAAAAGCTATATATGACAAACCCATAGCAAACATTATTCTCAATGGTGAAAAATTGAAAGCATTTCCCCCAAAGTCAGGTACAAGACAAGGGTGCCCATTTTCACCACTACTATTCAATATAGTTTTGGAAGTTTTGGCCACAGCAATCAGAGCAGAAAAAGAAATAAAAGGAATCCAAATTGGAAAAGAAGAAGTAAAACTCTGTTTGCAGATGACATGATCCTCTACATAGAAAACCCTAAGGACTCCACCAAAAAATTACTAGAGCTAATCAATGAATATAGTAAAGTTGCAGGATATAACATCAACACACAGAAATCCCTTGCATTCCTATACACTAATAATGAGAAAATAGAGAAACTAAGGAAACAATTCCATTCACGATTGCAATGAAAATTTCCTACTTAATACAGGGCTAAGCACTTAGCTAAAGCTGAAACTCCAGTACTTTGGCCACCTCATGTGAAGAGTTGACTCATTGGAAAAGACTCTGATACTAGGAGGGATTGGGGGCAGGAGGAGAAGGGGACGACAGAGGATGAGATGGCTGGATGGCATCACTGATTCGATGGACGTGAGTCTGAGTGAACTCGGAGTTGGTGATGGACAGGGAGGCCTGGCGTGCTGCGATTCATGGGGTTGCAAAGAGTCGGACACGACTGAGCGACTGAACTGAACTGAGCTGAAGCACTTAGCATCCAGTAAATACTTGCTATTATTATGTTCCTATGCAGAGACCAACAATGACTTTCCATTGTTCATAAAGGGAAGATACAATGGAGCTTCCTGGAAGCAGACAGTGGGAAGAGGTTTCATGTGTGTGATCACCTGTAGAGATGCTGCCTGGAGAAACTGGCAGTGAAGTGCAGGAATCTAGACAGGGAAGGGGAAGATCTATGAATGCGTTCAGATGATGTCCGAGCACCCACTGGATCTCATAGGAGCTCTGAAATATACATTACACCTCAAGGTCTATTCCACATTAAGGACGCGGAGGGGGCTGGCTTTATATTTCTGGTCAGTCATTGGCAATGAGTCACCCTGGGAGAGATAAAAACTCCCAGCATTTCTGAATTTTGGCCTGTATAGGTCAAAGTGTTGAACATAACCTGCATGACATCTTCAGGAAAAAATTTTGGGTGCAAGCCAATAGAAGCAAAGCATACAGGCCAGGGGATCAGTGCCCAGGACTGCAAGGAAGGTAGGCAGAGTGCCAACAATGTCCAGCACCTTTTTCTGTTGACACTTGCAGTCTTCCTATGAAGGCCTATTTCCTACTGCTGCTCTTTACTTATCCTGTGTTCCAGTCAAGTCACACGATTCATTCATTCATAGTTAGCCAGCATTTGTCAGCGGCTCAGTGGTAAAGAATCCACTGCCAATGCAGGAGATGTGAGTTTGATCCCTGGGTCAGGAAGATCCCTTGAAGGAGGCAAAGGCAACCCACTCCAGTATTCTTACCTGGAGAATCCCACGGACAGAGGAGCCTGGCGGGCTACAGTCCATGGGCCTGCAAAGAGTCAGACACAAGTTAGCAACTGAGCAAACACAATAGCATGTTTCAGGTGTTGGGAAAATAAGAATAAACAATTTGTCTCTCTTATTGAGCCAATATTCCCTTGGGAATATAAACAATATGCAACAAGCAATTACTGTTGCTAGTTACATATAATTACATACTGTTACATATAGATTCATCTATATGATATCAGGTGAGGATATTGATGAAGAAAAGTAAAGCTGGGTAAGAGGACATGGTGTCTGGGATTTTTTTGTTTTGTTGCTTTTTGTTTTAGATAGAGTGATCAGGAAAGTTCTCTCTGAGGAGATGATATACTAACAAAGAGCAGTGAGGTGCAGAAGTAAAATCAGTTAATATTTAGCAGAAAAGAATCCCCAGGGAGAAGAGCTATATACAAGCTCTGAGGTAGAAGATGCCTTGCTTCTTTTGTGGGACCACACAGAGGCCTGAGGACTGGACTGTAGTGGGCAGTGGAGAGTGGCAGGAGGTTTTTGAGAGCCAGAGACCAGAAGGTTTAGGTCTTGGAAACTAGAGTCGTGGTGCATACTTCGGATTTCCTTCTAACTGTGGTGAGAAGTCACCAAGAACCTTATGTTTCCAAGCCTATCAGGTATTTACTGCTGTTCCAAAAGGTATCAGAATCCTTAGTGACTTAAAATAACTACCACTAATTTGCTCACAGTTGTGTGTGTTGGCCGTGTGGGAAGGGTGTGGCCGGGATGTCTTGACTCTGCTGCAGGGAGGTGGCTGAGCTCGGTAAGTGCTTAGGTGGTCAGTGGGCAGTCAGTGGGGGACTGCTTGGTTTTGGAAGCCCTACCTCATGGGTTTGACAGTTGGTGAAGGCCAAGAACTAAAAGTGGGGTTTTGGTTCTCCTCCACTGGTCCTTTCATGTGTATCCATCCCTTCATGTAGTCTTCATCACAAGACATGAGGAGCAGAATTGGGCAGAAAGATCTGGAAGTCCATCATGGATAGGTTAAGTTGAAAATATTTCTTAGCTATACTGAAGTATCATGTAACCATTTGGTATGTGAGTGTGGGTTTTAAGTAAGGGTCAAGATACTTAGCTCCTCTTTGAAGCCAGTGAATTGGATGAGAACCTATAATGAATGAATATAGATTAAGAATAGAACAGATTCATGACTTTGTGGTTCTTATACTGGAACAAGAAGTGGATTCAGCAATGGAGATTGGGGAGAGGTAGGTATTTAGTACCTTATTAAGCATAACATAATTTAGGAGAGTAGATGGTACTGGTTATAAAGTAAAGAGTATGTTTCATCCAGTCTGTGTACATTGGTAATTTAAAATGAAGAAAACAAAAATTATGTAATTAAATCACATATTAGTTCAATGATTCTTCTTTCTCACTTTCCTATTATTATAGCTTCTACTCTTCAAAAGCTTCTCCCAATTCAAGTTCTGAAAAAAAATGAAGAGAAAAAAAAAAAGACTGTTTGATGGTGATTGAAATGTCAGCTTCGTTACTAATAAAATACAAGATGGAGGAGAGGATATAGGTTAGTATTAGGCAGATTTACCACCTGGTTGGAGGCAGACCTAGACAGCCATGTCCTAGCTTTACTAGAAATTTCTCTACACCATATTTCATTCTCCCAAATTCTGTTTCATTTTTATTATTTATATTGTCGTAGTTGTTCAGTTTCTCAGTCCTGTGTGACTCTTTGAGACCCATGGACTGCAGCACGCTAGGCTTCCCTGTCTTTCACCATCTCACAAAGCTTGGTTAGACTAATGTCCACTGAGTCAGTGATGCCATCCAACCATCTCGTCCTCTGTTGTTCCCTTCCCTTCCCGCCTTCAATCTTTCCTAGCATCAGGGTCTTTTCTAATGAGTTGGCTCTTCTCATCAGGTGGCCAAAGTATTGGAGCTTCAGCATCAATCCTTCGAATGAATATTCAGGATTGATTTCCTTTAGGATTGACTGGTTTAATCTCCTTGCAGTCCAAGGAACTCTCAAGAGTCTTCTCCAACACCACAGTTCAAAAGCATCAATTCTTCAATGCTCAGCCTTCTTTGCCATCCAGCACTCACATCCATACATGACTACTGGAAAAACCATAACTTTGACTATACAGACTTTTGTTGGCAAAGTATTGTCCCTGATTTTTAATGTGCTTCCTAGGTTTGTCATAGCTTTTCTTCCAAGAAACAAGTCTTTTAATTTTGTGGCTTCAGTCACCATCTGCAGTGATTTTGGAGCCCAATAAAATAAAGTCTGTCACTGTTTCCATTGTTTCCTCATCTATTTGCCATGAAGTGATGGGACTGGATGCCATGATCTTCGTTTTTTGAATGTTATGTTGTAGCCCAGCTTTTTCACTCTCCTTTTTCACTTTCATCTCCTCTTCACTTTCTGCCATAAGGGTGGTGTCTTCTGCATATCTGAGGTTATTGATATTTCTCCTGGCAATTGATTGCCAGCTGTCCTTCATCCAGCCTGATGTACTCTGCATATAAGTTAAATAGGCTGGGTGAAAATATACAGTCTTGATGTACTCCTTTCCCAATCTGGAACCAGTCTGTTGTTCCATGTCTGATTCTAACTGTTGCTGCTTGACCTGCAGGCAGGTTTCTCAGGAGGCGGGTAAGGTGGTCTGATATCCCCATCTGTTGAAGACTTTTCCAGTTTGTTGTGATCCACACAGTCAAAGGCTTTAGTGTAGTCAATGAAGCAGAAATAGATGTTTTTTTCTGCAATTCTCTTACTTTTTCTATGATCCAGTGGATGTTGGCAATTTGATCTCTGGTCCCTCTGCCTTTTCTAAATCTAGCTTGAACATGTGGAAGTTCTCAGTTCATGTACTGTTGAAGCCCAGCTTTGAGAAGTTTGAGCCTAACATTGCTAGCGTATGAAATGAGGGCAATTGTGTGATAGTTTGAACATTCTTTGGCATTACCTTTCTTTGGGATTGGCATGAAAACTGACCGTTTCCTGTGGCCACTGCTGAGTTTTCTAAATTTGCTGGCATACTGAGTGCAGTACTTTAACAACATCATCTGTTAGAATTTGAAATAGCTAAACTGGGATTTCATCACGTCCACTAACTGTTTCCAATGATTTTTCCTAAAGCCCATTTGATTTCACGTTCCAGAATATATGGCTCTTGGTGAGTGATCACACCATCATGCATCTATTCTTAATATTTTCTGCTTCTGTTTTTTATATAAAATATAGAAACTGTTGTCATCTTTGTGGAGGTCCAATAAATAGCATCCTATTTCCTTGCCAAGGTTCAGAAAAATTTTAAAAAGTAAAACAAAAGGATGGCCAACAACAATCAGAATGTTAGTTTTATTTTTTGGTAAATGCTAAGTTGAAGGACTTAGCAGAGTTTAAGGGCCAAATGAACTTGCACAAGAAGCTCCAAAATTAGGTAGACTTATGGACAGATGGACATCTCTGAAAGAGATGGGAATCCCAGACCACCTGACTTACTTGCCTCTTGAGAAGCCTGTATGCATGTCAGGAAGCAACAGTTAGAACTGGACATGGAACAACAGACTGGTTCCAAAGAGGACAAGGAGTATGTCAAGGCTGTATATTGTCACCCTGCTTATTTAACTTATATGCAGAGTACATCATGAAAAATGCCTGGCTGGATGAAGCACAAGCTGGAATCAAGATTGCCGGGAGAAATATCAATAACCTCAGAGATGCAGAGGACACCACCCTTATGGCAGAAAGTGGTGAAGAACTAAAGAGCTTCTTGATGAAAGTGAAAGAGGAGAGTGAAAAAGTTGGCTGAAAGCTCAACATTCAGAAAACGAAGATCATGGCATCTGGTCCCATCACTTCATGGGAAATAGACGGGGAAACAGTGTTAGACTTTATTTTTGGGGGCTCCAAAATCACTGCAGATGGAAATTGCAGCCACGAAATTAAAAGACGCTTATTCCTTGGAAGGAAAGTTAAGACCAACCTAGCTGCTGCTAAGCTGCTGCTAAGTCGCTTCAGTCGTGTCTGACTCTGTGCAACCCCATAGTCAGCATCCCACCAGGCTCCTCTATCCCTGGGATTCTCCAGGGAAGAACACTGGAGTGGGTTTCCATTTCCTTCCCCAATGCATGAAAGTGAAGAGTGAAAGTGAAGTCTCTCAGTCGTGTCCGACTCTTAGAGACCCCATGGACTGCAGCATACCAGGCTCCTGCATCCATGGGATTTTCCAGGCAAGAGTACTGGAGTGGGTGACATTGTCTTCCCCAAGACCAACCTAGATAGCATATTAAAAAGCAGAGACATTGCTTTGTCAACAAAGGTCCGTCTAATCAAGGCTATGGTTTTTCCAGTGGTCATGTATCGATGTGAGAGTTGGAGTATAAAGAAAGTTGAGCACCAAAGAATTGATGCTTTTGAACTGTGGTGTTGGAGAAGACTCTTGAGAGTCCCTTGGACTGCAAGGAGATCCAACCAGTCCATCCTAAAGGAGATCAGTCCTGGGTGTTCATTGGAAGGACTGATGCTGAAGCTGAAATTCCAATACTTTGGCCACCTCATGCGAAGAGCTGACTCATTGGAAAAGACCCTGATGCTGAGAGGGATTAGGGCCAGGAGGAGAAGGGGACGACAGAGGATAAGGTGGTTGGATGGTATCACCGACTCACTGGACATGGGTTTGGGTGGACTCCGGGAGATGGTGATGGACAGGGAGGCCTGGTGCGCTGCAGTTTATGGGATCGCAAAGAGTCAGACACGACTGAGTGACTGAACTGAACTGATGGACAGATGACAGGTAGCACTGGACTTAGGCAGGCCCCAGCTGGTAGAGATGGGCAAAGAGTGCCCTGGGAGAACAGTGGAGAATAAATAGCTGCTTCTGTGGGCAACTTAGTCTCAAAAGGAAGCAAGGAGGTTCTGGCTATGTAAGTCTTGTTTATTTTTCCCCAAATTACACCCTCAACCCGAATGGAGTGAATAAAACTGTAGAGAGAGGCCAAAGTGTATACCCACTCAGGTTGGAGTGGGGAACATTGTCCCAACAAACACTCAAGACATTTCCTTTGTACAGGTGGATTATTGACACTGTTTAATATTTAACTCCTTTTGGTGGGGTATGAAAAAGAATCAGTAGTAACATTTCTAGAAGTAATTGGAATGGTTTGAAAGAAACTGTTATAAAAATGATATTATAATTTGTATTTTCATGTGTAAAAGAAATGAAGCAAACTTACGTGTGTGTATTTGAGAGGCATTAGGGAGTTGAAGACAGAGAGCTTGGCAAGAGGATGAAGCACATGGCTTGGGCTTGATTCTTCTCAGGGAGATAAAAGGAAATAATGGAGTAAAAGGATTGGCTTAAAAGTACCCTGAATCAGCCAAATTTATACATATATCCCCTCCTTTTTGAGCCTCCCTTCCACCCGCCCCCCATCCCAGCCCTATAGGTTATTACAGAGCACTGAGCTATACAGCAGAAACTAACACAACATCATAAAGCAATTATACTCCAATAAAAAAGAATGGATACATATCAGCATTTATTATATATGAGTATGAATTCAGATATTTATCTCATTTTCTGTTGTAAATGCTATCATGTTAAGCTTGAATTTGTACATATATTCTTTCATTTTTATTAAGATATTGCCATTTTTTGAAAATAGACATATAACAAAATTATGCAAATAAAAGATCAGATGCAATCTTAAAAAACAGTTCTCTTAATAGCCATGGTAGAAACGTGGGCTCAGAAGAGTTACATTGCTGTCCAGAGTGAAAGGTCGGGAGAGGGAGAGAGACACACAGTGTGCGTCTCAGAGTTCCGTAATTCAGCATTCTCACTCTGGAGTGAACAGAATAGCATTGGGCATGCAATGAACATAACTTCCTTAAAAGGATTTTTTTCTAGTTCACTACAGTGTACACAAGTATGAGGAAGCTGCTGCTGTGATTTGACCCATCAAGAATTAAGTACGTAAATGAATTCTAGTGTATCCCAGACAAAAAACTAGCAATCCTGTCTAAACTTTGTCCACTGTACACTTTGAATCATCCTCCCAATGCCCACTTAATTACACTAGACTGACAGCTGCTCTTCTAGGCAGCCCCCTAAGTGGCCGTCATGCTGGAGGGTCATCCCCAACATGTGACTGCAGGATAAACATTATATTTGATAATTCCACTCCAATGGAAGTTCAAGGATACATACCACCTCCCTCTGGATATGTTAACTATTTTTTAATGATGTTATCTGATATTTTAACATGTATGCAGAGCAGCAGAGCCTTGAGTTTGTTGTTTAAATATCTTTGATGCTGTGTCATAACAAATTAGTTTCTAAATGTTGCCAATTTGGCAGACAAAGCTGATTATTTCCTGCAATCACACTGCATATGTGCACGAGATTATAATTAATGATCAGGGATGCCAGCCATACTTTAATAATGATCCTTCAGTGTTTAGGAGCCGATTAGAGCGACTGGCATTTGTCCCCTTTATTGGGGCAGAGGCATGAGAAAGGAGGCAGTGAATCTGGATAGATCTATCAGTGTCAGGAAATCAATAGTTTGCTGATTTCCATTATAAATTTGAAGATTCTGGGGGAGTTATCGACAAAGCTGCTGCTGTGAATATTAACAGAGTGTTTATGTAGCCTCCACTGAAGCAGCACAAGTCCTAATTAGGTTGAAATTGGTCTTTTGGCAACTTTGCAATATTCGCTTCCTCATCATACCAGAATGCCACATGAGGACTCTGAGCAGATTAGTGATATATTTTAGAAGAATTTAGTGTGAGCACTAAATGTCAAGATATCAAAGGTGTTTCATCATAATGAAATGAGATTTATCAACTCCCACTTCCCAAGATTTTGGCTTTTTCAAAGACCATGTTTTCTTTCTGTTTCTTGGCAAAAATGTGGCCAACGGTGTATGTGGTTTAAGTGGAGATGATGTTTTTGATGATACAAACAAGAGGGAAATGAGGATGACAGAGAAAAACCCACAAATCTTTATCAATGGAGCCTACTTTAAGAAAGTAAACTGGAGCCTTGGAATTCCAAAGCAATTAAAGTTCAAAGTGATTCTTTAATTAACCAAAGAATTCATCCTGGGATAATTTTAGATTATCTGGTATTAAAAACAGAGTTTGATTTGCCTACCATTTAGAACTCTCTCCTTTACAAATGGAGCTATATCGATAGTCTCATGGACCTTTTTGTGATGATGCTTACTGTGATTCCGAAAAATTTTGGATAACCCTAATTCCCCTTCTCCCACATCTTCCTATACTACTATGATACATTATTCCAAGGCAAATCAATTCTACTTTGTAACGGAAAACCCATGTGATGATTAAACTTTCATGAGGTATCTGGAGATAGTAATTCCAAATGCTACTGCAATAGGAACTTTCATACCAATAAAAATAAAGCAAAGCACTGAGATCTAATGTTATAACACCACTTTTAGGCAAGAAAATCACAAGAGTTGGATATGACTGAATGACTAACACTCATGTGTGTGTGTGTGTTTATTTGTGTCTGTTAGTCACTCATTTGTGTGTGACACTTTGTGACCCCGTGAACTGTAGTCCACCAGGCTTCTCTGACCATGGTATTCTCTAGGCAAGAATACTGGGGTAGGTTTCCATCCCCTCTTCCAGGGTATATTCCCAACCCAGGGATCAAGCCCTCATCTTTTAAGGCTCCTGCATTGGCAGGTGGGTTCCTTACCACTATTACCACATAGGAATCTTACCTATTTCTCTATCTATCTATCATTTTTAGACTGAGAAGGAAGAATTGGAGTGTAAGTTTGATATACAAGCTTACCCAGGAAGGAAAACTAAGGAAATTATAACTGTTTGCTCTTATTTGTAGTTGAATGCACACTTAGAGATAGACACAGAAACAAAATTACCTTGGGGACACCAAGCTAACTGTGTCAATTCTTTGGGGTATCTGTTGGCTCCCAAGGCAGGCTGAGTAGTCCTTCTAGAGATTCATCAATCACTCTTTTCCAAGGCTTTCTTCATTCTTGAGAAAGAAGTAGGAAACTAGAATCATGTGACATCTTGGGACTCAGTAAACAGGCTCTTGATCAAAAAGTTTAAATTAAAAAAAAAAACTTAAAAAAAACTTGTCCTATTATTTGTTTCTGGAGAAGGCAATGGCACCCCACTTCAGTATTCTTGCCTGGATAATCTCATGGATGGAGGAGCCTGGAAAGCTGCAGTCCATGGGGTCGCTAACAGTCGGACACGACTGAGCGACTTCACTTTCACTTTGCACTTTCATGCATTGGAGAAGGAAATGGCAACCCACTCCAGTGTTCTTGCCTGGAGAATCCCAGGAATGGGGGAGCCTGGTGGGCTGCCATCTGTGGGGTCGCACAGAGTCGAACACGACTGAAGTGACTTAGCAGAGAGCAGAGAGATTATTTGTTTCGTCGATTTCTTTAAAGAATTCTATTTTTGTTGTTCAGTCTACCCAGTCGTGTCCAACTCTTTGTGACCCCATGGACTGCAGCATGCCAGGCCTCCCTGTCCCTTACCATCTAGTAAAGTCCACCCAAGTTCATATTCATTGCATCAGTAATGCCATCTAGCCATCTCATCCTCTGATGCCTTCTTCTCCTTCCTCCCTCAGTCTTTCCCAGCATCAGGAACTTTTCCAATGAGTCATCTGTTCACATCAGATAACCAAGGTATTGGAGCTTCAGCTTCAGCATCAGTCCTTCCAGTGAATATTCACTGGTTGATCTCCCTTAAGATTGACTGGTTTGATCTTCTTGCTGTACAAGGGACTTTTAGAAGTCTTCTCCAGCACCATAGTTTGAAGGCATCAATTCTTTGGCGTTCTGCTTTTACAGTCCAGCTGTCACAACTGTATGTGAACACTGGGAAGACCATAGCATTGACTATACAGATCTTTATTGGCAGAGTAATGTTACTTTTGAACACACTGTCTATGTTTGTCATTGCCTTCCTACCAAGAAGCAATCGTCTTCTGATTTCATGGCTGCAGTCACCATCTTTAGATATTGTAGAGCCTAAGAAGAGGAAATCTGTCACTACTTCCACCTTTCCCCCTTCTATTTGCCATGCAGTAACAAGTCCAGATGCCATGATCTTAGTTTTTTGTTTTTAATGTTGCCCATTTATTTATTATTTATTATTTTGCTTTACAATACTGTATTGGTTTTGTCATACATCAACATGAATCTGCCACGGGTATACATGTGTTCCCAATCCTGAACCTCCCTCCCACCTCCCTCCCCATTAGTTTTGTTTAATATTTAGTCTTAAGCCAGCTCATTCACTCTCCTCCTTCATCCTCATCAAGAGGCTCTTTAGTTCCTCTTCACTTTCTGCCATTGAGTAGGTGGTATCATCCACATATCTGAGGTTGTTTATGTTTCGCCCACCTATCTTGATTCCTGCTTGTAACTCATCCAGCCTAGAATTTCTCATGATGTGCTCAGCATATAGGTTAAAGAAACAGGGTGACAGCAGACAGTCCTGTTGTACTCCTTTCTCGATCTTGAACCAATCAGTTGTTCCATACAGGGTTCTAACTGTTGCTTCTTGACACACATACAGGTTTCTCAGGAGACAGACAAGATAGTCTGGTATTCCCATCTCTTAAGAGCTTTCCACAGTTTGTCATGATCCACACAGTCAAAGGCTTTAGCATAGTTGATGAAACAGGGATAGATGTTTTTCTGAAATTCCTTTGATTTCTCTATATCCTGGTGAATATTGGCAATTTGTTCTCTAGTTCCTCTTTCTTTTTTAAACCAAACTTGGCCATCTGGAAGTTCTTGGTTTCCATAATGCTGAAGCCTAGCATGCAAGATTTTAAGCTAGTAAGTCATGGGAGATGAGTGCAACTGTCTGATGGTTAGCACATTCTTTGGTACTACCCTTCTTGAGAATTGCGATGAGGGTTGACCTTTTCCAGTCCTGTGGCCACTGCTAGGTCTTCCAGATTTGTTGACATAATGGAATATGAAATCTTGATGACATCCTCCTTTTGGGATTTGAATAGTTCTGCTGGAATTTCATAGCACCTACTAGCTATAGCAGTGCTTCTTAAGCCCCACTTGACTTTGCACTCCAGAATGTCTGGCTCTGGGTGACTCACCACAACCACTGTAGTAATCCAGTTCATTAAGATCTTTTTATATAGTTCTTCCATGTATTCTTTCCATCTCTTCTTTATCTCTCAGTGTCTACCAGGTCTCTACCATTTTTATCCTTTATTGTGCCCATTTTTTGGGTGGAATGCTCTCTTGATATTTCCAATTTTCCTTAAGAGATCTCTAGTTTTTCCCCTTTTGTTGTTTTCTTCTATTTTTTAGTGTTGTTCACTGAAGAAGACTTTGAGCTTTCCTGGTGGCTCGATGGTAAAGCATATACCTACAGTGGGGAGACCCGGGTTCAACCCCTGGGTCTGGAAGATCTCCTGAAAGAAACGGCAACCCACTACATTATTCTTGCCTTGAAAATCCCATGGATGGAGGAACCTGGTAGGGTATAGTCCATGGGGTTGCAAAGAGTCACATATGACTGAGTGACTTCACTTCACTTTGTCTCTTCTAGCTATTTTTTTTGAATTCTGTGTTTAATTGGGTGTACCTTCCCTCACTCCCTTGCTTTTCACTTCTCTTCGTTCTTCCACTATTTGTAAAGCCCCTTCAGATAACCACTTTTCCTTCTTGCTTTTCTTTTGCCTCAGGATGATTTTGTTCACCACCTCCTGTAACTATTATGGACCTCTGTCCATAGTTCTTCAGGCAAACTGTTAACTAGATCTAGTCCCTTGAATCCATTCATTACGTCTACTGTGAATTATACGGGATTTAAGTCATACCTGGCTGGCCTATTGTTTTTCCCAGTTTTCTTTAACTTAAGCCTGAGTTTTGCTATGAGAAACTGATGATCTGAGCCACAGTCAGCTCCAGATCTTGTTTTTGCTGACTGTATACAGCTTCTCCAACTTTGGCTACAAAGAATGTAACCAATTTGATTTCAGTATTGACCATTTGGTGGTGTCCATGTGTAAAGTTGTCTCTTGTGTTGTTGAAAAAAGGTGTTTGCTATGATTAGTGCATTTTCTTGGCAGAATTAATTTAACTTTTTCCCTTGCTTCATTTTGTTCTCCAAGGCCAGACTTGCCTGTTACTCCAGATATTTTTTGACTTCTACTTTTGCATTCCAATCCCTGTTGATGAATAGAACATTTTTTTTTTTTTTTAGGTGTTAGTTCTAGGATATTTTCTAGGTCTTTGTAAAACTGATCAACTTCAGCTTCTTTGGCATTGCTGGTAGGGGCATAGACTTATTGTGATGTTGAATGGCTTGCCTTGGAAATGAACTGAGACCATTCTGTCATTTTTGAGGTTGCACTCAAGTACTGATCTCTTTTATTTTGGTCTCTTTTACTGATTACGGGGGCTACTCCTACTTTGTTTCTTCTAAGGATTCTTTCCCACAGTAGTGGATATAATGGTCATCTAAATTAAATTCGCCCATTCCCGCCCATTCCTAACATGTCAATGTTTATTCTTACCTGACAAGTCTCCTGCTTGACTACATCCAGTTTTCCTTGATTCATGGACCTAACATTCCAGGTTCCTATACATTACTGTTCTTTGCAACATCGGATTTTACTTTCATCACCAGACACATCCACAGCTGAGTGTCATATTCACTTTGGCCCAGCCACTTCATTCATTCTGGGGCAATGGGTAATTCTCCTCTGCTCTTCCCCAGTAGCTTATTGGACAGCTTCAGACCTGGGGGACTCATCTTTCGGTGTCATATCTTTTTGGCCTATTATACAGTTCCTGAGGTTCTCACAGCAAGTATGCTGGGGTGGTTTGCTTCCTGCAGTGAATCACATTTTGTCAGAACTCTCTAATATGACCTGTCCATCTTGGGTGGCCTTCCATGGCGTGGCTCATAGCTTCATTGAATTACACAAGCCTCTTCTCCATGACAAGATAGTGATCTATGAAGGGGAAAGAATTCTGTGTGTACTATAAACTGCTTCCATTTAAAATGTTCAATGTGGTAACTTTTGACAGTTGTATAATACAGTCTAGAAAATGTAAATTAATATATGGAAACAAAGCAGAGATCTACTGCCTGAGATAAGCGCAGAAGGAGAATTTACTGTAATAGGTGAAAATGGACTTGCACTCTCTCTTCATGTCCTGGTTAGAACTTTCTGAGACTCTCTTGTTTGTATTTATTTATTTATTTTTTTTAGTTTTTTATTTTTTAAATTTTAAAATCTTTAATTCTTACATGCATTCCCAAACATGAACCCCCCTCCCACCTCCCTCCCCATAACATAATTATGGGTCATCCCCATGCACCAGCCCCAAGCATGCTGCATCCTGCGTCAGACATAGACTGGCGATTCAATTCACATGATAGTATACATGTTAGAACTGTGTAAGTTATTCATTTAGATCCTATTTGTGTGCATGTGTTTGTGTGTGTGTGTGTTATCCAGGTTTTATTGCACTTAGTTTTTCCTCCTTTTGGAGTTTTAGACACTGTCAATAGGAAAAACTCAAAAAGAATAACAAGTTGAGTTTACTCTAGAAATTGCTTAAATATGGACTTAATATATCACCTTTCTCTAAGAAAGGTTAATGTTAATGCTTTGTATAATGAAAAGATTAGACCATGTATAATGCAAGGTAAAGCATATTTAGAAAACTACTGTTAAAGATAAATGTGACCTGACTCCAGAATGTTTGGCTGAGATCAGTGGAC
Source organism: Ovis canadensis (assembly GCF_042477335.2). Lineage (NCBI taxonomy): Eukaryota > Metazoa > Chordata > Mammalia > Artiodactyla > Bovidae > Ovis > Ovis canadensis. The sequence goes on from NC_091247.1 coordinate 66,599,478, forward strand.
CTTTTATCCTTATTGCCACGGGCACTCCTGCATTGTTTTAACTTTAGAAGAGAGAAGTAGCTAATCACCTTGTCTTTACAACACACCTTATATAATAGCTCTTCCTATCGTTTATAAATTCATTTCCTTACTATCACTGTACCTCCTAATTTGCATGTGACTTTTTTGCGAAGAAAATTTTCAGTTTATTATAATTATCTTATATAACTGTGTAGGGCTTTCATGGTGACTCAGAAGGTAAACATTCTGCCTGCAATGCAGGAGACCCAGGTTCGATCCCTGGATTGGGAGATCTCCTGGAGAAGGGGATGGCAACCTACTCCAGTATTCTTGCCCAGAGAATCCCATGGAAGAGGAAGGTGGTGGCCTGCAGTCCATAGGGTCTCAAAGCATTGCTCACAACTGAGTGACTTTTGCACACACGTGCACGTGCACGCGCACACACACACACACACACGACTGTGTACATAGTAGCTACTAAGCACATACTAACTACATAAATTGAGTATGTTTGGTTTATTCTGAGATGATGTTTGAATGGAAGCTTTAGTCAACTTGACAAGCGTCAAGTTTGGGAACATTAGGTCTCTCTGAAACTGCCATGTATAGAATTATGGTTTGTACTCTCCTTTCTGTATTCTTGTGTCTGTTAAGCTGGATCTTAAGTTCTTCATTTCTACTTGTAGACAGATTACTAATAATGCATTTTTGAACTGTCTCCCCTCTGCTGATATCCCGCATTTTAATAAGCTTGTTGTATAAAAGCAGAAGACATGAAATTCAGAGAAGAGAAATTAATGTCTCAGTTAATGGGTGAAAGAGGATTCCAGGGTCCACAGAGACTTTTCTAATGCCCTCATTTTTAAGCATGATGCTAGAACAGGTTGTATATTGCATAGGTATTCAGTGTTCAAGAGACATTGAAGAAAAATTCAGTAGGCAGCTGGTATACCGTGTGTTCCTATTTTTAAAGAAGCATAGTATAGTATTTCAATCACATACATATTGTATAAGTTAAACATAAATAGAAAGCCCAGAGATAAATCCACATACCTATGGACACATTATCTTTGACAAAAGATGCAAGAATATATAATGGAGAAAAGACAATCTCTTTAACAAGTGGTGCCGGGAAAGCTGGTCAACCGCTTGTAAAAGACTGAAACTAGAACACTTTCTAACACCATACACAAAAATAAACTCAAGATGGATTAAAGATCTAAATGTAAGACCAGAAACTATAAACGTCCTAGAGGAAAACAGGCAAAACCCTCTCTGACATAAATAACAGCAGGATCCTCTATGACCCACCTCCCAGAGTAATGGAAATAAAAGCAAAAATAAACAAATGGGACCTAATTAAACTTAAAAGCTGTTGCACAACGAAGAAAATATAAGCAATATGAAAAGGCAGCTTTCAGAATGGGAGAAAATAATAGCAAATGAAGCAACTGACAAAGAATTAATCTCAAAAACATACAAGCAGCTCCTGCAGCTTAATTCCCAAAAAATAAATGACCCAATCAAAAAATGGGCCAAAGAACTTAACAGACATTTCTCCAAAGAAGACATACAGATGGTTAACAAACACATGAAAAAATGCTCAACATCACTTATTATCAGAGAAATGCAAATCAAAACCACAATGAGGTGCCATCTCATGCTGGTCAGAATGGCTGGTATCAAAAAGTCTACAAACAATAAATGCTGGAGAGGGTGTGGAGAAAAGGGAACCCTCTTACACTGTTGGTGGGAATGCAAACTAGTACAGCCACTATGGAGAACAGAGTGGAGATTCCTTAAAAAACTGGAAATAGAACTGCCATATGACCCAGCAATCCCACTGCTGGGCACACATACCGAGGAAACCAGAATTGAAAGAGACATGTGTACCCCAATGTTCATCACAGCACTGTTTACAATAGCCAGGACATGGAAGCAACCTAGATGTCCATTGGCAGACAAATGGATAAGAAAATTGTGGTACATATACACAATGGAATATTACTCAGCTATTAAAAAGAATGCATTTGAATCAGTTCTAATGAGGTGGATGAAACTGGAGCCTATTATACAGAGTGAAGTAAGTCAGAAAGAAAAACACCAATACAGTATATTAATGAATATATTTGGAATTTAGAAAGATGGTGACAATGACCCTATATGCAAGACAGCAAAAGAGACACAGATGTAAGGAACAGACTTTTGGACTCTGTGGGAGAGGCTGAGGGTGGGATGATTTGGGAGAATGGCATTGAAACATGTATATTATCATATGTGAACTAGATTGCCAGTCCAGGTTCAATGCATGAGACAGGGTGCTCAGGGCTGGTGCACTGGGATGATTTTGAGGGATGGGATGGGGAAGGAGGTGGGAGGGAGGGTTAGGATGGGGGACACATGGACACCCATGGCTGATTCATGTGAATGTATGGCAAAAACCACCTCAATGTTGTAAAGTAATTAGCCTCCAATTAAATTTAAAAAATAAAATAAAGTTAAACAGTAACTTATACAAAATGTAAACCATTCATATATACATATATATTTTTTTCAACCTAACTTCTTAGGCCAAGAGCTTCTCAGTACCTATATATTAATAATAGCTGAGGTCTGTCTGAATGCGATTTAATTAACGCATACTTATTGAGTCTTGTTCTTGCTGTGCTTAGTCCAACTCTATGACCCATTGGACTGTAACCTGCCAGGTTCCTCTGTCCATGGGATTTTCTAGGCAAGCATACAAGAGTGGGTTGCCACTTCCTTCTCCAGGAGATCCTTCTGAGCCAGGGATTGAATGTGCATCTCCTGCGTCTCCCGCATTGTACGTGCATTCTTTATCTGCTGAGCCATTGTGGAAGCCCCTTCTTGTCCTTAAATTTTGCTAAGAGAAATATGAGGCATAGCCCTTGGTTTGTAAAATTTATAATGGCAAAAATGAAAGAAAATTCAGTGCTGAGCTGCCTGAAATTTAAGAGGAGTTCTAAGAAAGAGGTAAGAAGTCAAACTCATTTTGGAGGATGGGATCTCCTGATCTGGGTTTGAGTAACAGACATGTTTCCCAATATCCTGAAATTTAGCAGAAAGACAGTTGAGGTGAGAGGAGAGCCTTGTGAGGAGAAAGTACCTAGTGGAAATTGATGTTCTTTATTTCTGAGATCAGTGTCAAATGTACGTTGAGGTGCTGTCCTGCAGGAGTGAGTAGCCTGTGTTTAGGCACTTTATTTTTGGTATTCCTTTAAATTTCTGTTAGTATCATACTATGCAAAGTGTTCCAAACACCAGTGGCTTGGGTGTCACCTAGGACCTGGTTAGAAATGTGGATTATCAGGACCCAATTCAGCTCCGGTAGATCAGAATCTGTATTTCAAAAAGAACCCAGGTGATACATATACACAGTCAAGTTCAAGAGCTACTGCTCTAGACAAATATTGTTCTAGAATTATTTGGGGAGCTAGAAAATCCCTGATGCCTAAGCCACACTTCATTTTTATTAAGACTAATTCTGATGAATGAGTAGAACCTGGACATCACAATTGAATTTTAAAGATACCCTGGACTTACCTGGCGGTGATTAAGAAATCACTTCCTAGTGATTAAGAATTCGCCTTGCAGTTCAGGGGGCCCAGGTTCCATCCCTGGTCAGGGAACTAGATCCCACATGCTGTAACTAAGACCCTGGCACAGCTAAATAAAATGAACAAACAAGTATTTTTTAAAATATGCCCAGGTGGTTCAAGTGTGTACCCAGAGTGAGCAACGATATGTCACAAACTGCCACCATGGAACTTGGAACAGCAGCAGGTAGAATTTAAGAGTATCTCTCAATACTTGATAAATTCTGATTGCCCAGGTTGCTTTACAAATTCTGAGTGCACACAAAATATTAACATATCCTTTTAATCTGTGTGTGAAAATTTAATTAGGCATCATTTCAGCAGCTGCTCTTGAGACTGACTTTTCCTTTCTCAGGATTTCTCTTCAGACAGATTTGGCTGTGTAAAATATAAAATATTCAAGTTTTTTGGTTCCCTTAGGGAATATTCAGTAACAACATTTAATCAAAAAAATATGATAAAGTGAAGTAGGATATACTGCAGAAGCTACATATTCTCCCTATTTGCGAGTTCATCTGAAATTCCCTTTTGTTTGGGCAACTTCCCTAATGAATAGGGATATTTTTATCTTTTAAATAGTTATTTCTATTTTTGTAATCCTTGAACCACGAAGAGGAAAGTATTATTTAATCATTCATTGTGGTTAAAATAATATTTTGTATAAAGATAAACATCCAAGACAGTTACATGTTATATATTAGAAAATTGATGAAATCAGAAAGACTCATTCAATATTTTGGAGGATAAATTTAATATATATTTTGTCCTTTCCTATGAAACTTACAGAGTAGATTTATGAAAATGAATTTGAGAACTAATGGAATCAGGTCTCTCTTTTCATACACGTTGCTGATGCAAAATAATTTTATGAATACTATCAATTTTCACTTACATGCATACTTATATTACACCTCAGTAACTTAAGTATTCTTAAGTATACTTAAGGTGAAAATGAAAAATAAGTTGAAACTTCATTATAAAGCATTATAGTTTCCTGAAGTTATATTTGGGGAAAAGCTCAATTAATATAAACATATTTTCAATAAATCAGTTTCTGTTATTTTCTTCACTAAACATCTTTACTTATATGTCTATGTGTATATCTATTTTAACTTATTATTAGATATAAATATTATTTGAAAAATCTTATATTGAACTAGTTTGAGACTTACAGAGTAATTGGAAAAATGGTACTTAAAAGGAGCTGAACTTTCACAGTGCTGGAGTAAGGATCTCTGAAAATCTGCTTTCACTTAAAGCAATAAAAACTCTGGCAATCAGCCTTTTTAGAATTTTGGAAGTAAACTAAAGGATTTCAAAAATTCAAAGAAAGTTTATTTGACAAAATGGTTACATCTAAAGAAGAACGTTGAGTTTGTAGCACTTTAAAGAAAGTGAAGTCACTCAGTTGTGCCAACTCTTTGGGACCCCATGGGCAGTAGCTCCTCCACCCATGGAATTTTCCAGGCAAGAGTAATGGAGTGGGTTGCTATTTCCTTCTCCAGGGAATCTTCTCGACCCAGGGATTGAACCCAGGTCTCCCGCATTGTAGACAGACGTTTTACTGTCTGAGCCACCAGGGAAGTCCAGAATACTGGAGTGGGTTGTGATTTCTTTCTCCAGAGGATTTTCCTGACCCAAGGATCGAACCCGGGTCTCCCACATTGTGGGCAGCCGCTTTACCCTCTGAGCCACCAGGGAAGCCATTTTAACTTGCCCTATTTCCAACTCCTCACTAATATCAAGCTCCTTAAAAACCATCAGGGTAGCATCCACTGGAGGCGGTAGAATGGATTGTACCCCCAAGGGCATTTATTTGCCAATCAGCAGCAACTGCTTAAAATTACTGTTGGCTCTAGGCAGTAATACCAGTTGCAGCAACCAAGTAGTAGGCCATAAACTTTACAAATATCTGTTGAAAGAAAAGTCCATAGGGGACTTTGGAAAGTTTCATTGTGTTCCTGGGACTCTAGAACACCATGTGCTTGCATAGGCCATGTACTTCTGCAGGACTGTGGGCAAGCTAAAGAAAGACCTGTGATTAGGGAAGACCTCTGGTCAACTTTGGGTCCTTTTAAGTGAAAATCAAATCAGAGTTCAAATTTACCTGAACACTGATGCTGTGCCTCAGGGCACACAAAAGCCTTTGACAAAGGTTAGAAGCCATATTGCTTCAAGACATTTGAAGAAATCTTTCATTATTAACTGAATGCAAACTAACCCATGGCTGGATACAACAGGGAATACAAACTTTGTGTGGTTAGTCTAGTAATGTCACTAAATAAACAGATTACAACGACACAAAACCCAACACAGAAACAACAGCAGGAACAAATCTTTGACAGGGAATCTGATTTCCAGACTACTCATACTGTATTAAAATGTCCAATTTTTTAAGAAAATTGTGAGACACACATAGATACAGGGAAGTATGGTTTATACACACACATGCACAAAAGCAGACAATAGAAAATGTCCTTGAGAAAGCTCAGAGTTAGAGTTACTAGATGAATTATTTTTCTCTTGCTGACGCGACAAATTACTGAAAACATGGTGACTTAAAACAATATAAATTTATTACCTTGAAGTTTCATAGGTCAGAAGTCTGATGTGGATCACCAAGCTAAAATCAGGCAGTCTGAAGGACGGAATTTTTTTCTGGAGCCTCTAGGAAGCATTCCATTTCCTTACCTTTCCCTGATTCCAGAGGCCACCCATGTTACTCTGTCTTCAAAATTAGCAGTGGAGGACAGAGTTCTTAACACTTTGTATTCCTCTGATCCTTCTGCTATATTTGTATCTCTTCCTGATTATAGCCAGGAAAGACTCTTTGCTTTCATGGACTCATGTGAATAGGTCTGGCATAGTCAGATTATCCAAGATAGTTTTCCAGTCTTAAAGTCTATAAACTTAATCACATCTACAGAGTCCTTTTAACAGTGTAGGGTTGGTAACATACACACACAGATTCCAGTGATTGGGGAGTAGATATTTTTGAGGAGGGACCAGTATTCTGCCTATGATATGGGACAAAAACTTTAAATCAGTCATTACAAGTATGTTCAATAACTAAAGGAAACCAAGTCTAAAGAATTAAAGTATACTATGCTGTACATTAGATCTCCAGAATTCATGCATTGTATAACTGGGAATTTGTACCCTTTGAACAACATGTCTATTTCTTCCATCTTCCAGACCCTAGTAACCATTATCCTACTCTCTAAGAGTTTCCTTAACTGGCTTTTGTAGACTCCACTGTAAGTGATATCATATGGTATTTGCCTTTCTCTGATTTATTTCACTTAGCATAATGTCCTCAAGTTCCATTCATATTGTCAGAAATGATAGGATTTCCTTATTTTTTATGGCCAAATAATGTTCCTTTGTATGTCCTTGCGTAACACACACACACACACACACACACACACACACACACGCACACACCCTCCCTCCCTCTTCTCTGTCTTGTCTATTTTGTAATAAACTGCAGTGAACATGCGAGGGTAGATGTCTCTTTGAGATCCTAATTTTCTTCCTTTGGATATATACCCAGAAGTGAGATTACTGGATCATTTGATCCTTCTAGTTTTAATATTTTCCCTAGTTTTATTACATATAATTGACATATAACACCTTTATTAAAGTATATAGTATACTAGTTTGAGATATGTATATAATTTCAAAATGTTTGCCATAATAAGTCCAATTAACATCCATTACCTCACATAGTTACACATTTTTTTTTCTTGTGTAAGGAATTCTCAAGATCTATTCTCTCATAAACTTTCAAATAAACAATACTGTATCATTAACTATAACCATGGTGCATATTATAGTCCCAGGATTTATTGATCTTCTAAGTGGAAATTTTTACCTTTGTAGGACCTTCACCTATTTTACTAACCTCCCCATCCCTGCCTGTGTCAATCACCAATCTATTTGTGTCTTTGAGTTTGATATTTTTATTTTAGATTCTACATATAAAGGATATCATAGAGTATTTAACTTTTTGTCTGACTTATTTCACTTTGTATAATGCCTTCAAGATCCATCCATATTTTCACAAATGTTAGAATTTCTTTCTTTTTTATAGCTAAGTAATATTCCATTGTATATGTGCAGCACATTTTCTTTATCCATTCATTAGTCAGTGGATACTTAAGTTGTTTCCATGTCTTGGGTATTGTAAACAGTGCTTCAGTGATATGGGGTGCAGATTTTTTTTTTCAAAATAGTGATTTATTTTCCTGTAGGTATATATCTAAAAGTAAAATTGCTGGATCATATAGTACTGACAGTTCTGTTTTTAATTTTTGAGGAACTTTGATGTCATTTTCCATAGTGGCTGCACTGATTTACATTCCCACCAACAATGCACAAGGATTCCCTTTTCTCCACATCCTTGTCGACAATTATCTCTTGTCTTTTTGGTGATAACCATCCTAAGATGTGTGAGGTGATACATGTGGTTTGATTTGCATTTTCTTAATAATTAGTGATGTTGAGCAGCTTTTTATATACTTGTTGTCCATTTGTATGTATTCTTTGGAAAAACATGTCTGTTTAATTTCTCTACCCATTTTTAAATCAGTTCTTTTTTTTTTTTTTTTTTTTGCTGTTGAGTTGTCTGGGTTCCTTATATATTTTCAATATTAACCCCTTGTTAAATACATGATTTGCAAATAGTTTCCCTCATTTCATTGTCTGTCTTATTTTGTTGGTTGTTTCTTTTGCTGTGCAAAACTTTTTAAGTTTCATAAAGCCCCACTTGCTGATTTTTGTTTTTGTGTTTGTACTTTTGGTGTTATAGCCAAAGAATCATTTCTAAGCCTAATGTCAAGGAGCTTTTCTATCTGTTATCTTCTCGGGATTTTATGGTTTAAGGTCTATGTTTATATCTTTAATTAATTTTGAGTTAGTTTTTGTGAATAGTATAAATTGGGACTCCAGTTCGTTCTTCTACATATGATGATCCAATTTTCCCAGCACCAATTATTGAAGAGACTGTCATTTTCCATTACTCAATGAGGGAAAGGTCTCTTGTCAAATATTAGTTGACTATATATGAAAGATTTGTTTTGGGGCTCTTGATTCTGTTCTGTTGGTCTATGTGTCTATTTTTATTGCCAGTATCATAATGTTTTGAGTGCTGTAACTTTACATTGTAGTTTGAAACCAAGAAGTGTGATACCTTCAGCTTTGTTCTTTTCAGGATTTATTTGGCAATTCAGGATCTTTTCTGAGTTCATATAAATTTTAGGATTGTGTTTCTTTATATCTATGGAAAATGCTATTGGGATTTTCATAGGGACTGCATTTTTCCAAGGAGGATATACAAATGTCCAGTAAGCCCCTCAAAAAATTAATATCAGTCATTAGTAAAATGCACATAAAAACAAGAAATACACTTTACATCCATTAGGATGGTCTCTCTCACATACACGCACACCCACACCCACACACACACACACACACCCCCAAGACAGATAACAATGGTGACAAGAATGTGAAGAAAACAGTTTTTCAGTTTCTCAAAATATTAAACATAGAATTGCCTTGTGATCTGGTAATTCACCTTCTATACTAAAGAGGAATGAAACATATACCAACACAAAAACTTGCACATAAGTCTTCACAGCAGCATTAGCAGAAGAGTCAAACAAAGCTAAAAGCAATCCAAATGTTCATCAACTGAAAGCAGATAAATAAAATGTGGTTTATCAATGCAATGGGATATCACTCTTCAATAAAATAAAGGTATGAGGGATTGCAACATAGATGAATCTTGAACACATTATGCTAGCTGAAAGCAGCTAGTTACAAAGGATCACATATAGTATTACTCTATTTGTATTAAAGGTCCAGAATAAACAAATTCAACTGACAGAAAGATTTTGTGATTGTTGGGGGTCGAGTTTAGGGGAGAGTAGGGAGTGACTGCTAATGGGTGATGAAAGTGTTCTAAAATTAGAAAGTGGTGATTATTGCACAACTCTAACATGCTACTAAAACATACTTAATTGTACACTTAAAAATGGTGAATTTTGTGATAGGTAAAATCATAATTCAATAATGGTATTATTTTATAAAGCACTAAAAATTACCAATACCCTTCATCTATATTCTGCAAATTAATTCTACATTTCCCCAATTTGCTTCACCATCCCCCCTTATACTGCTATAGGTTTAGATTTCAGTATATAGATATAGAGTCTCCCATTACTGGTAATATTAACTTTGATCATTTAATCATCGATATCTCCACTCTGAGATTGCTGTTTTCCTCCTTTGTACTTACAAAATATGTTTTGAGGGTATACTTTATTATAAATGCCCCATTTTTTATGACCTCATTTACTTGGGTTTAGCTCTGAGATCTTTCTCTGTCTCTCTGTCTGTCTCTGTGTGTCTATCTCTATATGTGTGTGTGTGTGTGTGTACTGTATATATTGTATATATATATGCTGTATATAAAGAGCATATGACCAAGGCATGTTTGTGTGTGCATGTGACATGTGTATGTTGGTGAGAGGATTAAGGGGTAGTTGTGAAATAAAAGAAATTAAAAACTTAGTGTCCAAACATAAATGTCATTATTTTGGTTAATATAAGCCCTTATTAATTGGATTCCATATGACTTTCACATCTGAGAAAATGAATTACAATAACTTTTGACAGTGATTTTCACACAAAAAATTAATGAGAAATATAAAACTGAATAATGGATACATTGGAATTAAAAATCAAAGTCAATACCTTTCTTAACTTGAGTTCCACAGATTTACTTTTATTAAACTACATATTTATGCTTCATAAATAGAGTGTTACTTCTTAGGTTTCTACACACATGCACACACATACATACTTGGATGTTAGAAAAGATTATGTCATATAACATTTTCTCTTACTATCTACCTCCACATCAATTTACAAAAAGCTAAAATATTTAATCATCTCAAAATGTACAGAAGTACATTGATCTGTTCATCTTCTATTTTAAATGATTGATAACTAAGTGTACAGATAACCACTGCACCAAATCTGGACCTTAATGTACCTTAGAGTTTCCATAGCAGTGGAAATACATGGGATGGATGAGGACCAAAAGCAGGACCATCATTAAAGACACTTTCATCCTCATTCTTCTGATTTGTGCACCGACAAAGGACTCTCATCTTATGAGGACCCAATTTTTAAGGATTTCCAGGAAAAAGAATGTCCAGATGGTTTCCTGTAATCTGTGAAATAAGTAGGCTAAAATTATGCTGCATTTCACAGAAGTTTTGCCGTCTTTGAGGTGAAGTTCATCCAGCAGAAAGAATCACATATTTCACTCAGAGTTTAATTCAGAGAGAATGAAACTCCTCAAAGCAACTCCTGAAAGTGTTTTTATTCAACTCAAGTTCTCTCTATGTATTAAATATCCATAACCTGCCAAATGGAAACTCATTTTGAAGTGATTTTCTGACCAAGTAGATAATTGCTTTGGGTTCAAAATTAGTGTTCCTATGTATACGTCATATGCTTTCTCAGCCTATTAAGTTCCATACAGTACAACACAGCCCTCAAATATATCTGTTTTTATGATAATGAGAATTTCACTGTATATGTACATGGGTCTATATCTGAATTTTTATCTTTATCTGTATTTCCACCTGTATGTCCTTCACAGTCACTGTGAAGGTAAGATTCATTATTCATATTTGACATTATTTATCCCTATTTTAGAAATTGACAAACTGTGACTCACTGAGGACATTTCTAATATTACTGGAAGAGAAATCCAGATCTTGAAATACTTTTTCTATTATACAATACTGTTGTTCCACCTCTTAGTGAGTGTGTTGATTTTGAACACCCAGGAACAATGTATAGGTGTATTTGCTTTATTTTATTTATTTCTTAATTGGAGTATAATTGCTTTATAATGTTGTGTTAGTTGTATTTATTTTAGATGAAGCACAACATCTGTCTTGTGAGCAGGTACGATGTGTGACCCTTCATTGCCCCAACTCTGAATTCTCCAATTATGTGTTAACAAGTCAAGGTTCCTAGACATGTTTACCGAAATGTTTGCTATATTTTAATGTATGTTACAGTTTGCAAAAAATTTGATAGTGGAGATTTTAAGACAGTTTTAGAAAGCAAATAGTTCCTGTGAACTATAAATCCAGATAAATGGCCACTGATAAATGAGGTTTTAAATATATGTCAGTGGTTAGAATTTGTGGATTGGGTTAACATAAGTAGGCTAAACCTTGGTACTATTTGTGGATTGGTTTTTAATATTTAATAATTCATGCTTAAATCTGTTGAATCATTATCATCAATAAGTCATCAGTGATTCCCTAATTCTCTGCACTTTAAACAGTTTAATAGATCTAAAGGAAATTGTAGTCACCCTGCTTCACTTTGCTGATCTTATTAATATATTAGCCTCTGAAATTTGAGTTATAGTTTTTATTCATGCTGCTTCATGTTTTTGAGCTAGTAGTTAAGCTTTACTATTTTTTATTGTGGACATGTAGAGGAGGAGCTCACATATTCTTAGTAGTTTAAATGGCATCTTGACCTTGAAAATATAAAACCCATGGGGGTGCAGGTTGGCCTCAAACTCTATACTATTCAAGATGTTAGAAAGGTATCCTGAATTCAACACATTTCAAGTTTATTTGAAAATCATTCTTATTTCCATTTTTTGTAGATTAATTAGAACAATATTTTATTCTTGAAAGTATATGAAATAGTTCTGCTTCAAAAATAAAAATGAAACAATGTTCTGAAAGTCTTACTTGGAAGTTCCATAAGGGCAGGGTGATGGTGTTATAATCTCTAAATTATTTTCAGTGCCTGATAGACAGGAAGAATTCAGTACTTATATTCTAAATGAAAGAGTGTTTCTGGTATTGCACAGGCCAAATTTGGAGATGGGGATTGGAGATTGAGTAATGTGAATCATTAAAGAACCATTTTGATGAATTCTATAGATTCCCATATTATTAGGCAAGCATGAAGACTTTATTTTAGCCATTTAATTATTTCTGAACTTCTTATTGCCTTCAGAGTACAAATGGCATGAGTTAATTTCTTTCTGTCATAAGATTTCTCAGGATGGTTCATAGCTCTACTAGTCATTTTTCTATAATACTTTCTGGAGTATCACTTTTGACAGACTGGTAATTAACCTAGGTCTTCATTAGATAGAGAGGAAGATATATGGGTTTAAAGCATTCTTAATAATGGGATGATGCATTCCTCTTCAAACTGGAATCTCATATATTAGTGATAAGTTATATAGGGCTAATTTAATTTACATTTATTCATCTAACAAACATCATTCATAATCCCAGGCACCCTCTTTTGTGCTAAATAATGTTTACTGGGGTATTCCAGAGATGTCTTGATATATAATCATTTTTGATCTCTTGGAAATAAGGTTGAATTCAGCTTGATGTAAATGTATGCTTGCTGTTAACCTGCTAAAGGCAGGCATTTAAAATTCTTTGACATGCAACTTTGTTAGATAATAAGTAGATAAATTGGCAAATAGCTTTTAATTGATAGATGCCTTCTATTTAGGCTTTTAAAATGAATTATTAGATAGGATGGACTATGTTATGTTGAAGAAACAAAGTCAGTAGCTTAAAATAATGTGGGCATGAACTTGGGCCAACTCTGGGAGATGGTCAGGGATAGGGAGGTTGCTGCAGTCCATGGGGTTGCAAAGAATCAGACACGACTTAGAACAACAATGAAGTAATGTGATAGATCATATTATTTCCAATGATTTTTCTCTTTTTCAGGTCACATGATCATAGCATTCCTGTTGATTCCCATGAAACATGAGTGTTCCCTGGTGGGATAATGTATATCCCTAACCTGTTGATGTAACCCTAGGCCATTTGTCTTATTTTTTGTCCAATGGAATTTGAATGGGTGTGATGTATACCACATTCAGACACTCTAGTGGCCATTGTGTGGTTCTATTTTACTCTTTTCTTCTCAGCATTAGGTCAAGACAGAGTACATCCTGGGATGGAGAATACACATAGAATAATGACTCAGAGGTGTGGCTGACTCAGAGCCTCATGTAACGTGAGTTTGCTGTTGTAAACCACTACAATGTGGAGTTGCTTGTTCCTGCAGCCTTATCTAATGAAAACTAATACAAACAGTATACTCTAAAACAGTAAAGTTATTTCTCACTCATTTTATGTCTATCTTCAAGTCCATTCTGCATACTCTGTGCTCTGTTTTTCATTTTCCTTTCTTCCACCAACTCTCACAAAACTCTCAGCATCAGAAACATTGCCAGTTGATATAAAGAAGGAAAGTAACATGCTAAATCATGCTCTGAGTAGTTTGTGCCTTCCTCCTGGAAGGGACACACATCAAACTTGCTCATATTTCAGTGACCAAACCATGTCACATGACTTAGCTTAATTAAAGGAAGTGAAAGAAAGAGACTTGGCAAAATGGATGAACAGTGAAATGATTACCATGTAAACCAACAATTCACAATGTAAAGTTCTTTTCAGAACTGATTGAGTGATTGACCTCTGTTTACAAAGAATTCTGGCCTGCCTTTGGAACATTCTCTCAGAAAAGACCTTTATACACAAAATGGACAGAACTAATACTGAATATAATAGGATTGAAGCAAGCAAAAAACTAAATAGCATATGATTTGAGTAATTCAATAACATATAAATTGATATTCAAAGACAAAAACTAAAATAGTCATACCATTAGTTTGTAATACATTTTTGTGATGATAGAAATGTTCTATTTTTGCACTGTCCATGATGGTAATCACCATCAGTGTGAGTCCTTGAAATGTGACCAGTACAAATAAGAAATTGACTTCTAAGTTTTAAATTTAAATTAATTTAAATTAGTTAATTAATAAATTAATTCTCAAAGACTCTTTCCATCTCAGGCTCTTTGCACTAGTTGGCTGTTCTACTCTGAATGCTTTTCCACCAAAGATCTGTAGAGCTTGCTTCTTTTCTTATTCAAGAGTCTTCTTAAAAGGATTGCTTCAGAGAGGCCTTCTCTGACCACATTATCTAAGTCAATCTGTTCTCTGTCTTCTCACTTTATTTTCTACTGGTTTCTCTTTGATACTCTGTTGTACTTAATTCTCAAGTTTATGTTGTTTGTCTTAATAAATTATATTCTTCCACTGAAATGAAAGCATAATAAGGCCAGACATTTTGTGTTATTCCCATTTCCTAAAATAAGGCAGGACATAGAGTAGAGGCTAGATAAATACTTGTTGGATGAACGAATTAATTTCTGAATAACTGTGCAAGTATTAATGGATTTTGAGATTTGAAAGTAATTTGTCTTATATGGAGTTCATTAAGAAATGATTGGTTGAGTGACATCAACAAAATGGCAGAGTGAAAATCTACCTTTCTTTATCTTCTTCAATCTACAAGTAGTAAAATATATATAATTTGACAGAGGCAACCTGCCCCAAACAGGATGCTTGAGAATTCCACACATTAGTGAAACTGTTTTCCACTGATTGGGACTTGAACCCTTGTGGCTGGGACTGAAACCAAGTCAAAACTCTGCTTGGGACTTGAACCCACGTGGCTGGGGCTCAAACCCAGCCAAAACCCACAGTGCCTGGTTTCAGGACCTAACAAAACTCGGGTTCTTGGTGTCTCGTGGCAGAAAGAATTAAGTGAGAAACAAAATGATAGGTTAGAAGTGGATTTATTCAGATTTAGAGAGAAGCATGCTCCACAGACAGAGTGTGGGCCATTGCAGAGTACAAGTGCAGCCACGAAATTTGGCGTGATTAATTTTTATAAGCTGGGCAATTTCATATGCTAATGAGAGGGACATGATTTGTTTGAGCTCTCTGAGCATCTCTGATGGGTAAGGGGTTTGATTCTAAACGCGATTTCGCCCCTCTTGCCATCTGGCTGAGGCTTCTCCTTTGCCAACATTCCCCAGCTGATGGTTGTTCAGCAGTGGGTTGTATTTTTGGAGTTCTCACAAGAAAAGATGAGCACTCATCCTTCTACTCCACGATCATATGCCACAAAAACCCATGTCCCACTCATTAGCATATGAAGTTACCCAGCTTATATAAAAAAATAAGCTTCCCTTATTTTGGGGAAGGGGTGGAAATTTCCAGGATTTGGCCCTCATCCACTCCTTGATCTTTTAACAGTGTCATGGCACCTCTGGGTGTGTCATTTCATTTGATGATTGAAGATCAAGGTCTAGTCTTGTCTGCCATCTTGGCCAATTTGATTCTAATCAGTTTATGTTATGTTCTTGGGTTATGTCATTATTTCCAAAGTTGTGGCCTGTCCTCAGGGCTAATTGGAACACATAGAGGAAGCAGAACTGAGAGAACAGAAGAGTCAGTACCTGCAACCCTGGCTCTGAGACCACAACAGCTGAGCCCACAGCTTCAGAGAACCCAGTAGCAGAGAGGAGGGCCTATCACGGCTCTGGTGTCCCAAGTGCAGCGGCGTCCATGACCATAGGTAATAGGGCAGTGGGGGCAGATGGGCCTGGGGCCCTACATCCCTACCCCGTCCTTGCTCTTCCCTCAAGGCAATGAAGCCTGTGACTCAGGGAATCCCAGGTGTGACGGAAGAGCCCATTGTTCCAGTGATGACAGTGGCTCTGGCAGAAGCAAGACAGCAAGGCCACCAGAGGCACAAGGAGAGATCATAAAGACTTGGAACCATACTTTTACAGAGATGGTAGAAACTGAGAAATGCTAACTCTCAATGTAACCACAGGCAACTCAGGTAAGAGAAACAAAAAGTTTGTGTTATATTACCACCTACAGGAAAACAGATAAAAGGGTAACTTCCAACCTAGTCATTAACTTCAAAGGCAACAGTAGAACAATTATTCCAAGTACTGTAAAGAACCACAGAAACACTATTCCACATAAAGAAAATGACAGTTCTTCAGAAATCAAGCTTGAAGTCATAGAATCCTGCTATGTAACTGACAGAGAATTCAGTGAGCTACAAGGAAACTTAGAAGGGCAGTTCAATGAGCTCAGAAATAAAATTAATGAAGAGAAGAAGTATTTAGACAAAAAGATTGAAACTCTGGAGAAAAGCAAACAGAAGTTCTGGAGTGAAGAATTTAGTAAACAAGATGAAGAATGCATTAGAAAGTACTGGAAATCGAGCCGACCATACAGAACAGAGGATTAGTGAGCCTGAAGATGAAAATCTAGAAATCATGCAAATAGAAGGGGAAAACAAATAACATACTTAAAAATGAGGAAGTTCAATGAGAGCTGCTTGATTCTTTTAGAAAGGGTAATATTAAGTTAATGGGTATTCCAGGAAAAAAAAGAGAGGGAGAAGGAAGGAGAAAGTTTATCCAAAGAAATGACAGCTGAGAACTTCCCAATCTTGGAGAAGAAACTGAGTATATACGTCTGTGAAGCTAAGAGAACAGCTAATCACTTCAATGTAAAAGACTTTCTCCAATACACATAATCCTAAAATTGTCTAAAGTCAATAACAAAGAAAAAAATTTAAAGACAGCCAGGGGAAAAAGGATGGTGACCTACAAAGGAATCTCCATTAGGTTATAAATAGATTTCTCAGCAGGAACCCTACATATCAGGAGAAAGTAGAATAGCATTTTCAAAACACTGCAATATACAAACTGTCACCCAAGAATACTTTATCCAGCAACGTTATCATTCAGATATGATGGAGAAATACTTTCCCAAATACGCAAAATCTGAAGGAGTTAAACACTACACCTGCCTGATAAGAAATGTTGTTGATGGTGATTTAGTTGTTAAGTCATGCCCGACTCTTTGCAACCACATGGACTATAGCCTGCCAGGCTCCTCTGTCCATGGGATTCTCCAGGCAAGAATACTGGAGTGGGTTGCCATTTTCTTCCCCAGGGTATCTTCCCAACCCAGGAATTGAACCCGGATCCCCTGCATTGCAGGCAGATTCTTTACCACCTGAGAAATGTTGAAAGGAGCTCTTTTACTAGGAAAAAAAGAAAGGCAAAGGCTACAGTGAATTTTGAGTGAAAAATTGTAACTCTTTTCAAGAATGAGTTTTCAATACTTTATTATACCGTAAAGGTTAAAGAAAGAGAAAAAAGAAAGCAGAAAAATAACTATAGCAATTTCCATTTTTTATAAAACTCAGAACATAAAAGGAAATAATTTGAAACAACAGTTACATAAAAGGAGAAAAGGAAAGAATGGAACTCATTTGGTAAATGAAGATGAGATAATATCAACAGAAAAGGAGTTATTTTATCTGCGATTTTAATTCAGACCTAAAGATAACTATGAAACATAGACATAGATCAGAGGCGTGAACCATAGCAAAAGAGGAAACTGAGAAAAACATCAGAGAAAACCACCAGACTAAAATGGCAGACAGAAATACAAGGAAAAAGAAACACTGGAGCTATAGAGAAACCAGAAAATAAAATACCGAATAGCTATAATAAGTTTTCTTCAGTCAATAATCTCCCTAAATGTAAGTGGATTAAGTTCATCAGTCAAAAGATAGGGAGTGTGGTTGGATGGATTGAAAAACAAGACCCAACTATGTTACCTCTAAAAGACACACATCATCTGTGAATACAAATATAGTCTAAAAGGGATGGAAGGGATGGAAGGTGATATTCCAAGCATACTTAATGTCAGACAAAATATACTTCAAGCCACAAAAGATAACAAGTCAAAATGGACAGTATATAAAGGAGTCAATTCATCAAGAAGACATAACATTGGTTAACATATATGCACCTATATAAGAAATGGTAATACATAAAATAACTATTAGAATACCTAAAGGGAGAAATTGACTGTAGCACAGTAATAGTAAGGAATTTGAATAGCCCACTTACATCAGTGGATATATCATCCAACCAAAACACCAACAAAGAAATGGTGGTCTTAAATGAAACAGACCAGTTGGATTTCATAATTTTGTACAGGACATTCCACCTAAATGCAGAAGAATACACATTCTTCTCAAATGTACATAGAACTGTCTCAAGGATAGAACATAGGTTTGGATACAAGTCTTAAAAATTTTAAGAAGATTGCAATCATATTAAAGATATTTTCTGGTCAAAATGGTATGAAACTAGAAATCAACTACAAGAATAAAACTGAAAAAAAAATCACAAATATGTTGAGACTGAGCAGTATTCTGCTGAACAGCTACAGAGTCACTGAAGAAATCAGAGCAATAAAAAATTATCTGAAACAAATGAATATGAGAATACAACATAAAATCTATGAGATATAGAAAATGCAGAACTAAGGGATGTTCACAGGAGTAAAGACCTACTTCTAGAGATGAGAAAACTCTCAAATAATCTAACCTTACACCTAAAGTAACAAGGAAAAAATAGGAACAAATAAGCACAAAGTTAGTAGAAGGAAGGAAACAATAAAGATCAGAGCATAAATAAATAAAAAGATAATAGAAAATATCAGTGAAACCAAGAGCTGGTTCTTTGAAAAGATTAAAAAAAAATTGACAAACTGTTAGCTAGCCTCACTAAAAACAGAGAAAGCCCTGATAAATATAATCAAGAATCAAGGATGAGAAATAACAGTGGATATCACCGTACTGTGGATACCTTATACAGAGGATTATAAGAATATTATAAACAGCTATATACCAACAAATATGACAACCTAGAAAATATGAACAGATTCTTAGAATCATACAATCTTTTAAAACTGAATCATGAAAAAGTAGAAAATCTGAATAGAACAATCACTGGTACAGAGATTAAGACAGTAATCAAAAAGCTCCCCCAAAATGAAAGTTCAGTACTGAACAGCTTCACAGGTGAATTCTACCAAACACTCAAAGCAGATTTAATGCCTGTCCTTTTCAAACTGTCCCACGAAACTGAAGAGGTTGAGCACTTCCTAACTCATTTTCTGAGGCCAAAATCACCCTGATATCAAAGACATCATAAGAACAAAATTATGGACCAATTTCTCTGGGGGAATATAGATACAAAAATCCCAATATTTTATTATATTAGCAAGTAACATTCAACAATACATCATGACCAAATGAGATTTATTTCAGGAATGAAAAGATTGTTCAAAATCCACAAGTCAATGAACATGATAAATACCATATTAACAAATGAAGGATAAAAACATAAGATCATCTCAATATATACAGTAAAATCATTTCACAATTTTCAATACTTATTTATGATTAAAAACTATCAATAAAGTAGATATATAAGGGATGTACCACCACACTACAGAAACCATATATGACAAACCCACACCCAACATTATAATCAATGGTACAAATTTGAAAGCTATCCCTCTAAGATCAGGAACAAGACAAGGATATGCACTCGCATTATTATTATTTAACATAACATTAGAAGTCCTAGCCAGTGCAACTAGGCAATAAAAAGAAATATAGGGAGCATAAAATTGGAAATGAGTAAGTAAAACTGGAAGAAGTCAAGCTGGAATCAAGATTGCTGGGAGAAATATCAATAACCTCAGATATGCAGATGATACCACCCTAATGGCAGAAAGTGAAGAGGAACTAAAAAGCCTCTTGATGAAAGTGAAAGAGGAGAGTGAAAAAGTTGGCCTAAAACTCAACATTCAGAAAACTAAGATCATGGCATCTGGTCCATCACTTCCTGGGAAACAGATGGGGAAACAGTGGAAACAGTGTGAGACTTTATTTTCTGGGGCTCCAAAATCACTGCAGATGGTGACTGCCATGAAATTAAAAGACGCTTACTCCTTGGAAGGAAACCTATGACCAACCCAGACAGCATATTGAAAAGCAGAGACATTACTTTGCCAACAAAGGTGCATTTAGTCAAGGCTATGGTTTTTCCAGTAGTCATGTATGGATGTGAGAGTTGGACTGTAAAGAAAGCAGAGTGCCAAAGAATTGGTGCTTTTGAACTGGTGGTGGGGAAGACTCTTGAGAGTCCCTTGGATTACAAGGAGATCCAACAAGTCAGTCTTAAAGGAAATCAGTCCTGAATATTCCTTGGGAGGACTGATGCTGAAGCGAAAGCTCCATTACTTTGGCCACCTGATTTGAAGAACAGACTCATTTGAAATGACCCTGATGCTGGGAAAGATTGAAGGCAGGAGGAGAAGGTGATGACAGAGGATGAGATGATTGGATGGAATCACCAACTCAATGGACATGAGTTTGAGGAAGCTCTGGGAGTTGGTGATGGACAGGGAAGCCTGGTGTGCTACAGTCCATGGGGTTGCAAAAAGTCAGACATGACTGAATGACTGAACTAAAGTAAACTGAAGTAAACTGTCACTATTTGCAAAACTAATGGAAAAGCTATACAATTAAAGTTGCAAGATACAAAACCAATATAAAATAAATTTAAGAAAATAATCCAATATACCAATCACTGTAAAGAATAAGATACCTAGGAATATGTTTAATCAAAAATGTGAAAGACCTTTACACTGAAAGATATTGAAGAAGACACCAAGAGGTGAAAGATACCCCGTATTTATGGGTTGAAAGAATTAACACTGTCAAAATGTCCCATATTACCTAAGGCAATCTGCAGATTCAATGCATTCTTTACCAAATTTCCAAGAACATTTTTTACAAAAATAGAATAAAATACTGTAAAATTTAAATGGAACCACAAAAGAACCTGAATAGCTAAATCAATCATGAAAAAAAGAACAAAACTGGGTGTCATGCTGTCTGATGTTAAAAGAAGTTATTGTAATCAAAATGGCATGATTTTGGCAGTAAAATTGATACATAGATCAATTAGATCAATGGAACATAATGGAGGTTCTGAAAGTAAACCCATGTTTATATGTACAATTAATTAATGATAAAGGAACAAGGAACATACAGTGGAGAAAGGATAATCTCTTCAATAAATGATTCTTGGAAAACTTGACAGGCAGATACCAACAAATGAAACTAGACCACTATCTTGCACAAAAATTAACTAAAAATGGATTGAAGACTTGAATGTAAGACCTGAAACCATATAACTCCTGGAAGAAAACATGAGTGGTATGCTTTTGACATTGATCTTAGCAATATTTTTTTAATTATGTCTCCACAGGCAAGAGAAACAGAAGCAAAAATAAACAAATGGGATAACATCAAACTAAAAAAAATGTATGCTCATCAAAGGAAACTATCAATGAAACAAATAAAGAAAAACAATCTACTAAATGAGAGAATATATTTGAAAATGATGTGTCCAACTAAGGATTAATATCCAAAAATGTACAAAGAGCTCATACAACTAATAACAAAATCATTAAAAAAAAAATAGGTAGAAGAATTAAACAGACATTTTCCCAAAGAAGATATGCAGATGGCCAACGGGCACATGAGAAGTTGTTCAATATTACTAATTATTAGGGAAGTGCAAATCAAACCCACAATGAGATATGACCTCATATTTGCCAGATGATTGCTATCAAGAAGACAAGAAATAATAGGTATTGGTGAGGATGTGGAGAAAAGGGAGCTCTCATGTATTATTGGTGGGAATATAAATTGGTACAGCCACTAGCTCAGTCGTGTCCGACTCTTTGCGACCCCGTGGACTGTAGCCCACCAGACTCCTCCATCCATGGGGTTCTCCAGGCAAGAATACTGGAGTGGGTTGCCATTTCCTGCTCCAGGGGATCTTCCCGACCCAGGAATCGAACCCACGTCTCCCACATTGCAGGCAGACGCTTTAACCTCTGAGCCACCAGGGAAGCAGAAAACAGTATAGGATATCCTTAAAAAATTAAGAATATAACTGTGATAGCATTCAGCTATCTCACTTCTGAATGTTATACAAAGAATATGAAAATACTAATTTGAAAAGATGTATGTACACCTATGTTCATTGTAACATTATTTATAATAGCCAAGTTGTGGAAGTAACTGAAGTGCTCATCTATGGATGAATGGATAAAGAAGATGTAGTGTACATAACTAATGGAATACTACTCAGCCATAAAAAATGATGAAACTGGGTTTGTTTTTCAAGTAGTCAAGCAGTTATTTTGTTTACACTTAATTTGAAAAGTTACTTTTTAAAAGGTATTTACCAATTTCAGGTGAAGGGCAATGTACAATATGTGGACAGCTGACATGAGAATTTTCAGTTACTAAATGATTTAATATTACCTAGTATTATCTGATCTCATAATGCCTTACAAGCTTTTTCTAGTAAAGCTTCAGTCTCTGATGACTAAGGAAGGCAATCAAAATATTCTACATTTTCATGACTCTTTGGAGCATCTTGTTACAGCAGAAATAATGCCTTCAGGGGGCACAAAACATACCAGACACTGCACAATGTGACTGCTCATCTTTCCTATAAAGTAATCCACACACATATCCTCTATGCACTTGAATACATTGGATTCCCCAATCTATTCTCATTCCAGTGACCTGGTTCCTTTTACCTCATCTTTTTTTTTGTTTTCTCATACCTGATACCTGACTTAGAGTTGGGTCTTGCTTCACAGATCCAAGCCTCTTCTCTCTAGGCTGCTGCTGCTGCTCAGTCTCTTCAGTCTTGTCCGACTCTGTGCGACCCCATAGATGGCAGCACACCAGGCTCCCCTGTCCCTGGGATTATCCAGGCAAGAACACTGGAGTGGGTTGCCATTTCCTTCTCCAATGCATGAAAGTGAAAAGTAAAAGTGAAGTCGCTCAGTCGTGTCCGACTCAGCTACTCCATGAACTGCAGCCCACCAGGCTCCTCTGTCCATGGGATTTTCCAGGCAAGAGTACTGGAGTGGGGTGCCATTGCCTTCTCCATCTCTCTAGGCTCCTTCCCTTTAATGTCTGAAAGTCTCATCTAGAAATGCTACCTGCAGTTTCTGAGACAGTTGATTCCTAGACAGGTTGATAAGAAGTCCAGGGGTCCCCGAGGAAAGATGGATCGGGGTTCTCGAGGAGGAGATGGGGTCTGGAATTCTCAAAAAGGAGGAAAGGACAAACTTTTTTTTTTTTCCTCTACATTCCTTAGTTTCAGTCACATAATACATTTTTTTTTTCTTTAAGCCTGAAACTGATGATTACATGACAAACAGCTCAGTTTAAACTCTGTGCTAGGGATTATATAACAACAATGTATACTGCTTGAGGACAGTTTCTCCTTCCTGAAAACCTTCTGGCTAATCTTGATATTTTAGAAAGTATATTGTGGGAGCTGATCCGATAGGATCTTTCTATTGTTAAATTCGAATCCTGTTATCCTAAAATGTAACTTGTGGGAGTGGGTCTGGTAAAATTTTCACAAACTTGAGATATTCTTTTGGTTTATTGTAATAATTAAGTAAAAAGTATGTAACTCCCTTGCTAACACTAGCAAGGGGGGCAGTCTCTGTCCCCCTTCTGATGTCTATGTCAGAAGCATTCTCTGTCCCTTTTGATACTTTAATAAAACTCTGCTACACAAAAGCTCTTGAGGGATCAAGCCTGGTCCCTGGTCCCGAAGCTAAATTTTCTTCTTTGGAGATCACTGTAAGCTATCATTTCTCTCTGGCTATCATTCTCTACTAAAGCTGGCCCTCATAATCCATGGGCTTCAATTCAGTAATGCTTATTATCATAGTGTTTACAAGAAAAATTCTCTGAGTCTCTCTCTTTATTTTATCAGACTTCCTGGATATTGAACCACAGAAAAGAAGCTCTATTCTTACAGAGACAAAACTGGACAAGGTAAATGTATTAATTAAAAAGCCTGTCTTACTTAATGCTTAAAAATTTGAGTATTTCTCACTTCTCAGAAAACTGAGGCTCAAAGAAATGGTTTAAATGATTTTCTTTAATATTGCTCTGGTAATAACTGATGAAGTTCAGGTTCAAAATGAGTTCTATCTTATTGTAAATTCTCTGCTCTTTTTGCTACATTATTTGTATAAAACATAAATATTAAAAAAAAACCCCTCTAACGTGTAATAAGTGTTAAAAAGAAAAAAGAAAACTCCAAATAACTCAAAACCTTGTATCAAAAACTATAACTGGTACTAAAACCTTAAAATTAAATCTTGCTTTTAATGTTCCAGGAAGGAGCCTTTGGCATTACATCATTACTCTTTCCAAATGTAACTAATTTAAAGGTGACATGAATAAAATATTCATTAAAACTACAGTAGCCATTTATCTGTGACCTTTAACAAAGCTGCTATTAACTTTCAATTGACTCACAGTTGTAGATTGATCCTTTACCTAATAAACTACCCATTCCTTTCTAAATGTTCCTGGTAGAGTTTTGATTTACATCTAAAACCTGTCTATAAATATTCCACCCTAGCCAGCTCTGTGCTTCCCTACTTCTTATTTCTTAAATCACCATAATGCTTCAAGCCAATATTATTTTTAGCATTTTAGTAAAGAACATCTCCATTAAGTATAGCTAAAGCTCTCTATTTTAATTACTGGTTTCTTTAATCTAGTTTTCCTTATAGAGAATATCAATGCCAAATCGTTTTTAAAAGATTCAAAAGTGTTCCCAGATGAACTAATTATGCCCTTTTATTTCCATAACTGTTGTAATAGAACCTTCTGAGGAATCTTTCTGAAAGATCTATGTCCCTTGCCTCTTCCTTAAAACTCATTCCAGATCTCTTTCTTACATCACAAAATATACATTTATTTTTACTGTAGAGTTAAACACTTATCATCTCTCTGAACCTAATCTGCTTAAATGCCCAAAGTCTA
Organism: Ovis canadensis; assembly: GCF_042477335.2. NCBI lineage: Eukaryota > Metazoa > Chordata > Mammalia > Artiodactyla > Bovidae > Ovis > Ovis canadensis. The sequence continues at coordinate 66,624,814 of NC_091247.1, forward strand.
ATTGATTTCAAATTATGTTTTAACACATAATAATTAAACTCGCAGAAGAGTCAAAAAGGTACAGATATGATAGCAAAGTTAAAATTCCACATCTCCTTTGCTTAGATCTCTCCCACACCAGTCCATCCTAAAGGAGATCAGTCCTGGGTGTTCATTGGAAGGACTGATGCTGAAGCTGAAACTCCAGTACTTTGGCCACCTGATGTGAAGAACTGACTCACTGGAAAAGACCCTGATGCTGGGAAAGATTGAAGGTGGGAGGAGAAGGGGACAACAGAGGATGAGATGGTTGGATGGCATCACAGACTCGACAGACATGAGTTTGAGTAAGCTCCGGGAGTTGGTGATGGACAGGGAGGCCTGGCGTGCTGCATTTCATGGGGTCGCAAAGAGTTGGACACGACTGAGTGACTGAACTGAACCGAACTGAACTCCCACACGCCCCCCTCTCTGTCCTACTTTGCTTCGCATCTGGAGAGAGATTGATCTGTATAGACTCCAACAGTGGTTTCCCATGCCCTCCGACCTCTGATTGGGTTTGGTCAGTAGGGGCCTGGAAAGAGACAAGGAGATTCAGGTCAGGGTTTCTGGGTATTTATTTCAAAGCAGGGAAAACTCTCTCCCTACAGTTTCCTTGGCTTGGTTTCTATTATTTGGAAAGAATTGTGATGTAAGGCTAAAGGCTTGTTCCTGGAACATTTAAAGCAGAATTTAATTTTAAGGCTTTAGAACCAGATTTAGTTCTCTGATATAGATTTTAGAGTATTTGAAGTCTTCTTTTCCCCCTCAAACTAAGATGACTTCTTTTCAAGATGGCCTTCTTTATATAGCTCTCTTCCTCTGGTTTGGGTAGTGGTTTATTTTTTCTCTTTATGTCCAAAAGGTCACGGCAGCTTTAGGGCCACTAATCTTAGGTCATTGAACTATCCTCTGGCTCAGTATACCCACAGAGAGTGACTTTGTAAGTAACCTGGCCTTGATTTATTATCATTTAAGTGTACCGCTTATTTCCTATTGGAATCCCAACTATTACATACAGTTTTATAGGCTAGTGGGTTTTAACTATATATAATTGTACTTTTTTGAAAGTCAGGAGCCAAGATTTGATCACTGTGCATAGTTCTAAATTGGATCCAGATTTTATAACGTCAAGTAACTTCAAAGTCCTACTTTGGTTAATTTCAAATTAATTTTTCTTACATTGCTGTGATGCTTGAAGTCAGTCTTATTCCTGAAATACTCTTAGATATCTCAGAAATAACACCTCTTCACTAAGTGAATTTGAAATTCTCAATTTTATTCAATATATTTAAAAATTAGCCTTTAATTTATTTTGGCATTTCTGATAAATGAATAAAGAAATTTTATTAATTTAATTTTATTTTTAATAAGTTTTACTTGATTTTTTTATAAGTGCAAACATACATTAGTTATGGTACTACACAAGGAATTAGAAGTAAACTTGGAAGCTCAGGTTGTATCCTTTCTGAGTTGTTGTCACAGTGTGAATTTTCTAGCAATCACAGTATTACTTTTAAGTTCCTCAAGGGCTCAGTTTTTAACCTAAGTGAGTAATGATAACTTTGTGGACTTCTGCTTTGGGCACATTCATGCTTATGGCAGACAATGCATCTTTTGAAAAGAGCTAGAGGATTGGGATGAAATATGACAACCATCTACTTGGAGCTGTTTAGGTTAAGATGATGGAGAAGAAGGAATCACACGGAAACACTGGAAGCCAGGAGACAATCAGCACAATGTTTCAGCCAGAAACAGACTCATACAAATATGCTAACTGATTTATGGTAAAGGCTGTGAAGTAGGAAAAGAATGTTCTTTTCAATAAATGGCCCTAGGAAAGTTAGATAATTATATAGGAGAAAATTTACCTTGAACCTGTACTTCACTTCATAAACAAGTGTGAATTCTAGTTGGATCACCAGACTAGATGTGAAAGAAAAATCAGTAAACTTCTATGAGAAAACCTAGTTGAGCATCTTCATGACCTTGAGATATACACAGTTTTCTTAAACTGGACACAGAAATACTAGCTATAAAGAAAAAAATGTACTGAATTAAAAATGAAGAACTTTTTAATCAAATGACATAACTAAAATAATGAAATAAACATGTCACACAGGACAAAATGAAGAGCTTGCACAAATCAACAGATCACTTAGATAACTCAAAAGAAAAATGGTCAAGAGACTTCAGTGGCACTTACAAAGGAAGATCTATACCTAGTCAATAAACACAGAAGCAACTGCTTGTTAATAATCAGGGAAACAAAAATATAAATGGCAAAACACCATTATTTACACACCAGAATAGCATTAAAATTAACGGATTGATAATACTAAATATTGGCTAGGATGTAGAGCAACTGGGATTTTCTTATGCAACTGTGGTGTGTAGATGGTGAAAATATTCTTGAAATCTATGTGAATATATAGCAAAGTGGAATGTGCATACAATCGGACACATCAACTCCATTTGTAGATATGTCCAAAGGAAATATGTATATTTGTTCCTGAAAAGACATTTAATAGAGTGTTCACAGCAGTATTACTTATAAAGGTAAATATAGGAAGTAACCCACATGTCATTAAACGGTATAGTGGATTAAATTCTCTTGGTGTATTCTTACAGTGGATTATCATAAAGCAATGAGAATGAAGGATATATTAGTATATAGTAATATGATGTGAAGTGGTATAAGCTAGGAGAATGATTAATTTCACAAAGGGAATGCCAGAGCATAATGTGGAGCTTACTGAGATGCTGGTAGTATTCTTGACTTTCATGCTAGTTACAGCAGGTGAATAATCATTGATCGCTATGTATACTTCAGTCAAAAGGTTTGAATATATGAAAAAAACAGTATATTTCTTCCAGAAAGATGTCAGTACCGTGACCAATTTCTCTGTATTAACAGAAAAGCAAAACAAAACAAATAGCAACATATTACATTAATCACAGGTAAGCTGTAAGCTTGACATATTTAGCTAAGACATATGGATCACATCTAATAGTGATATGACCACTACATTAGACAGAGGGTCTTTTAATCATATACCACTGATGCCTGAGAAATTCTTTAAGAGGAGGAATTTCTCTGATTCTTTGGATGGCTCTCATCCCAAGTCTAGATTTGGAAATTTTTGGAACATGGTTATATTCAATTTCATCTTCCTTTTCTCCATTTCTCTTTACCCAAAGAAGTTCAGGAAGAAAAATATGAGAGCTTGGGGCTAAGTTCAGAAACTTCAAAGACTCCTTGTTTTTTCTTTGTCTAAATTTTATAAATGTCTGAGCATTTTCTTTGAGAATTTTAGGATAAATGTAGCATTGATGTACTTTAAAACTTCATTAGGAGTAAATATACATTTAAAACAATTACTTTGTGACCCAGAGTTTATCAGTGGGCCAGCAATGTCCACTAACAATCAGCAAAATTCTCCAGTACCTTGAAAAGAGAAGTTTGAGCATTTCTCAGCCATCCAAGAGCATGTGTTTTCAGATAAGTCTGATTTAGGTCATATAAATCTGCTCAAGATGTCTCTTTTATGAATAATTGGAAGATTTGTAAATTTTGGTTTATTGAGCTGGGTAATTTTCAGTAATAATTGCAAAAAGCATTCTTAAAGTTTTCTGTGCTTTCGCTCTTGTCACACCACCATCTTTTCTTAATGCAGTAGCCAGAGAGATTATTTACTGACATGCATACATCTCTCCCATAGTGTTCTGCCAAATCTGTAATCTCAGTACATTATCATACCTATGAAACGTTATGCTCTAGGCAGCTGCTGTGTAGGCAAATATTTAACAATTGGCTCTCAGGGAAGGGAGTCTTGATGTGTAGACTTTGCTGATTTCTAGGTAAACGTTCCCACTGTAGGTGATTTTAAGCTACCAATGGTTCAACAAATAGGCTCACAGAATTTCTGAAATTCCTTGAGCTAGTTCCAACGTACACAAGATCCAGACTACCCCTCTGACCTACTTTCCTTCTATTTCCCCCCACATCAGGCTTCTCTCTCATTACTCTCTAATCCTTACCATATTTTTCCCTTATCATTTTTCACTCTCTGATTTTAGAACATAAGTTTTGTGGAAGCAGAGATTATATCCTCAGGACTTAAAGAAGAGCAGGGTCTGAGAAGGAAATGGCAACCCACTCCAGTACTCTTGCCTAGAAAACCCCATGGACGGAGGAGCTTGGTGCAGGCTACTGTCCATGGGGTTGCAAAGAGTCAGGCACAACTGAGTGACTTCACTTTAAAGGATGCATAATAGATACTTATTGAATAAAAGAATAAAAGTTATATTCAATAATTTGACTTTATCCACATGCATAAAGGTAGTGATCTTGAAAGGCAGATAAATGATAATAATTATGAGTCATATAGTGGGTGTGTGTAACCACAGTGATCAAGCTCAGATCCTAAACTGGATGGATAGTAAGTGCTGAGAACTTGAGCAGAACTCGATGTCACTGAGCTCAATGTATCCACAGACTCTCAAAAAAAAAAAAACAAAAACACAACAACAACAACAAAACACCCTTTCTGGAAACCTTGGCTTCCCAGGTGTCTCAGTGGTAAAGAATCTACCTGTCAATGCAGGAGACATGGGTTCCATCCCTGGGTCAGGACAATAGTAACCTGCTCAAGTATTCTGGCCTCAATAATTCCCTGGACAGAGCAGGCTGGAGGGTTGCAGTCCATGGAGTCACAGTCAGACTTGACTAGGCCACTGAGCATGCAACAGACGAGCCAGTAAGCTGTGGCCACCAGTTACCAGCAGAAAGAAGCCTTTGCGGACAAAAATTTCAAGCATTTTAAAGATTCTCAGAAGCAGGATTACAAACAGTAGTAAGCCTGGGCAAAAACATCCAGATCCATGAGCCCAGTGATGTGTTTCCATGTGTGTTTAGCAATGAAGAGACACTGTCATCTGTCAGTCTCTGTGGTCGCATGTGTCACTGGGAGAGAAAATTCCCATCCGATATTAGGGAGTGGTTTTTCTCAGTTTAGTCAGTATAGCACTGAAGAATGAATAGCTGTGAAATGTTTGTTAATTCCTAACTGAACTTCTTTTGTTGAAATCTAATCAGAGATATGTGAATGAGAAGAGACAATCAGTGATTAAGCAAAATGAAGGAGAAGCAGATACTGTAATTTTTGTCCTAAGGTAAAATACCTCTTATCCTGCAAATTCATAATGTTTTTAAGCTGTCAGTTTGATTATAGAGTTTCAGCAGCTCTCAAACATCCATAAGGAAAAAGGCTGACCACACCGCTATGGGTTGCCCATGTGCTTATCTATGGTTGGAAGAATAATGTCCTTCAGCAGTGTATTTGTTCTAATCTAATCAAAGTGTTAGAACTGGACATGGAACAACAGACTGGTTTCAAATAGGAAAAGGAGTACGTCAAGGCTGTATATTGTCACCCTGCTTATTTAACTTCTATGCAGAGTACATCATGAGAAACGCTGGACTGGAAGAAACATAAGCTGGAATCAAGATTGCCGGGAGAAATATCAATAACCTCAGATATGCAGATGACACCACCCTTATGTCAGAGAGTGAAGAGGAACTAAAAAGCCTCTTGATGAAAGTGAAAGTGGAGAGTGAAGAAGTTGGCTTAAAGCTCAACATTCAGAAAATGAAGATCATGGCATCTGGTCCCATCACTTCATGGGAAACAGATGGGGAAACAGTGGAAACAGTGTCAGACTTTATCTTTTTGGGCTCCAAAATCACTGCAGATGGTAACTGCAGCCATGAAATTAAAAGACGGTTACTGCTTGGAAGAAAAGTTATGACCAACCTAGATAGCATATTGAAAAGCAGAGACATTACTTTGCCGACTAAGGTCCGTCTAGTCAAGGCTATGATTTTTCCTGTGGTCATGTATGGATGTGAGAGTTGGACTGTGAAGAAAGCTGAGCGCCGAAGAATTGATGCTTTTGAACTGTGGTGTTGGAGAAGACTCTTGAGAGTCCCTTGGACTACAAGGAGATCCAACCAGTCCATTCTGAAGGAGATCAGCCCTGGGATTTCTTTGGAAGGAATGATGCTAAAGCTGAAACTCCAGTACTTTGGCCACCTCATGTGAAGAGTTGACTCATTGGAAAACACTCTGATGCTGGGAGGGATTGGGGGCAGGAAGAGAAGGGGATGACAGAGGATGAGATGGCTGGATGGCATCACTAACTCGATGGTCGTGAGTCTGAGTGAACTCTGGGAGTTGGTGATGGACAGGGAGGCCTGGCGTGCTGTGAATCATGGGATCGCAAAGAGTCAGACACGACTGAGCGACTGAACTGAACTGAACTGAATCAAAGTGTATTTGATCAAAACATTAGGGAGTAAGGGCCCATGTGTTTCCTGTCATAGGGCATATATTAGAAAAAGACAGAGAGATGCCATGTTGGTGTGTTTAGAAGCATTTTTTTGCTAGCAAATTTCTTTATGGAATATGGGGTTAGTTAGTTTAGTCGCTCGTTTGTATCCAACTTTGTGACCCCATGCACTGTGGCATGCCAGGCTTCCCTGTCTATTACCAACTTCTGGAGCCTGCTCAAACTCATGTCCATCGAGTCAGTGATGCCATCCAACCATCTCATCCTATGCTGTCCTCTTCTCCTCCTGCCCTCAATCTTTCCCAGCATCAGGGTCTTTTCCAATGAGTCAGTCCTTCACATCAGGTGGCCAAAGTATTGGAGCTTAAGCATCAGTCTTTCCAATGAATATTCAGGGCTGATTTCTTTTAGGATGGACTGGTTGGATCTCCTTGCAGTCCAAGGGACTCTCAAGAGTCTTCTCCAACACCACAGTTCAAAACCATCAATTCTTTAGCGCTCAGCTTTCTTTGCGGTTCAACTCTCACATCTATACATGACTACTGGAAGAATCATAGCTTTGATTAGATGGAATTTTGTTGGCAAAGTAATGTCTCTGCTTTTGTACACTGGCAAATTTATTTATGGAATATGAGGTTAACCCTTTTGAAATAATGCATTCTCTTTAACAGATACACATATTACCCGTTCTTAGCTTCAACTGTATAGGGAATATTCAATGGCTAGTAAAAATGAAAATTCTCTATATCTCTCCATATCTTAGGATGTAAGAGTAATTAAAAATCAGTTTCAGATACAGGCAAAGATAATGTGAAGTAGATATAAATTGGTCAAATTTTGCAAAAATAGTGCAAAGTAGATACAAATGGTTGTATGGCATCACCGACTTGATGGACATGATATTGATCAGGCTCCGGGAGCTGATGATGGACAGGGAAGACTGACATGCTGCAGTCTATGGGGTCATGAGTCAGATACAACTGAGGAACTGAACTGAACTGAACGGAGATATAAATTAGGAAAAAAGAGTCTACTTAGAGCACGTCTGTTTTTTTGCATGTGTTGGTTGATAACACCAGTGCCTACACACACATCTCTCAACAAGAAGTTTATCATTCCTTCATCAGATCCTCAATCCTGAGCCTTAGAAATGAGGGAAGTATACTTCTGTGCAAAATGGGATGCTCTAACTTCATCCTTAAACACAAAAAAACTAAGATGGAGGAATTGATCTGGTCTAAGAAGATATATTCTCTTTAAGACCTCTCTGCTTTTCAGTCTGCTTGCTTTTTGTTGAGGTCTCCGGGAACATGTAAGAAGTGAGTAAGCTGCTGTTATTTACCCCACCCTACCACTGAAAAAAGCAAGCAACATCGTATGTGTCCTCAGTCTAGAGAAAATGAATATTTTCCCTCATCATTCCCTCTTTTGGTCTCTTCTCTGTTCTGTAAGCTAAACTGTCTGGTATCCTGCCAGTAGTGTATGCAAAGTGAATATTTTTCCTCTTAGTTTCTTGGCTTTGGGTATTACAACAAGGATTATCTTTCAAGTTGCATACAATTTGGAAATAGAATTCCGCACTCTCCAAAATGTATTGGTTTTTTTTTTATAATTTATGTGTTATAATCTCTTATGTAGCTTTTGTGGCAGACACCTGGAGGTTTATTACCATGTAGACTTGGCTTTATCCAAGCTAATTAAACCTTGGAAGGAGGTCCACATCCTGTCTGATTTTCATCTCTGGTTGGATAAGAAGCTTGGGGGAGAATTACATGGACAGAAAGATGCTCCATGGGCCAGAAGTAGTCCCGTTTATCACTGTACTGAGAACCTACAACTTCTCCTCCCTTTAAGTCCCATAGCTGGTCTGGCTGGAATCACTAGGGCCACAGTGATCAGTATTGCCTATGGCTCCTCCAGTAGCTCTCATGTGGCATTTTCTGGTTTTAATCTCACTCCCTAGAACAGAAGAACACGTTCTATTTTTCCAAGCTGCCTAACTTTGGAATTACTTATTTTCCTTTACCTCTTTGGTCTCCTTAAAGGTGACTTCCAAAGAAAATGACACCTAGAAGAATGTTTTCCTTTTTGACCTGCATGATCTGCATTGTTATCAACTGTCTGCTCAACTGTTATGTTCATCTCAGCTTAGTCCCTGGAATGGCCACATGGCTTTCATGATATTGTATTACATCTCATTTATAAGAAACCATGTTTTGCCCAGCTCAGTCTCCTTTTGGGACCTCTACTGAGTCTCTGTTCTTTCAGAAGGATATGAAACTCATTAATATAAGTTGAAAGTAATGGATATGCCTTAGTCTTCCTGGAGGCTCAGGGGTAAAGAATCGGCCTGCAATGCAGGAGGCGCAAGTTTGATCCCTGGGTTGCACATATCCCCCGGAGAAGGAAATGGCAACCCATTCCAGTATTCTTGCCTGGACAGTTCCATGTACAGAGGAGCCTGGTGGGCTACAGTTCATGAGGTTGCAAAGAGTTGGACACAACTTAGTGACTAAACAACAAATGATAAACATAAACAAATGATATGTCTTAATCCTAATGGCCATTTCCTTGTGCAAATGATCAGTTTTGTTTGCTTTGTATTAATAGGTTTGCTTTGATAACTTCTAAATTCCCAGTTAAAAAGAGGAGGGTGTTTTGCCTAAGTCTTCCTCTAGGAGTTTTATAGTTTCTGGCCTTACATTGAGATCTTTAATCCATTTTGAGTTTATTTTTGTGTATGGTGTTAGAAAGTGTTCTAGTTTCATGTTTTTATAAGTCGTTGACCAGTTTTCCCAGCACCACTTGTTAAAGAGATTGTCTTTTCTCCATTGTGTATTCTTTCCTCCTTTGTTGAAGATAAGGTGACCATAGGTGCATGGAGGGCCGGTACACTGGACACTGGGATGACCCAGATGGATGGGATGGGGAAGGAGGTGGGAGGGGTTTTCAGGATGGGGAACACATGTACACCCGTGGTGGATTCATGTCAATGTATGGCAAAACCAATACAATATTGTAAAGTAATTAGCCTCCAAAAAATAAATAAAAAGAGGAGGGTTGAAACTGTTCTAAAGCACCTTAAATATATCCTTACAGACAGTATTTTTAATGTTAAAAAGTAAAATGCTATTAAAATATACTAGTATTAGTAATGGTGTAATGAAGCAGAAACATTTATATTCTTCTGGTGACAGTGGGAATTAATACAAATTATCTCAAAGAGATTTGTCAAGGTATATCATTGTGACTTGTAAACATTTTTCAACTCAAGATTAGGCATTCCCTCCATCCCAATGAGAGAGACTTGTTTGCCTAATTTATGTACAAATATTATTTTATTAAAAAACTGGAAATGAATAGAAAGGGTTGAATGCAAAATCTATAATACTTTATCATAATAACATTATGAAGTCAATAATACTGTGTTAATGGCAAAGGAGATATGGTTGATGACCAACATAGGGTATGAATCAATATAAATGCGTAGCCTGCATTCAGCTAGGGCCACTCTGTCCCTTGGTGATTCAGTTAAATTTGACTTAGGCCTGTGTCCGTTGCTCTGTGGGAGTCCAGAAGCCTTCTGCTTGCTTTCTTTGAGATTCTACATCTTATTTCATTATGCTCTCCTCAGCTGTGTTCCATTTTTATCCTGGACCACCTGGACTTACATCACAGTGCTTTCATTGGTTTCCACAGGCACTCATTCACAGTGAATATTGTGTCTTCTCATAGTCTCTGTTGAAGACAGGTGGGCAGAGAATGCTGGAGAGGAGAAATTACAGACAGGATTTCAAACGATAATGTGATATTCTGCAGTCTCATGGCTCCACCTTCATCATCTCTTCCTTCTTCCTTTCATTTCTGCCCATCCCACCCCCTGCCACTTTCTTTAAAAAGTGGGAAAAGAAGAGAAAATCCTTCCTTATTCTCATGCATAGTAAATCTGGCTATACTCTGGCCTTTTTAATAAAATATTTTTTTCTTTTCTTATTTTTTTAAATTTATTTTTTTTATTGAAGGATAATTGCTTTATATAACTTTGTTGTTTTCTGTCAAACCTCAACATGAATCAGCCACAGGTGTACATATTTCCCCTCCCTTATGAACCTCCCTCCCATCTCCCATCCCATCCCACCCCTCTAGATTGATACAGAACACCTGTTTGAGTTTCCTGAGCCATACAGAAAATTCCCATCGGCTATCTACTTTACATATGGTATGTAAGTTTCCATGCTACTCTTTCCATACATCTCACCCTCTCCTCCCCTCTCCCCATGTCGATAAGTCTATTCTCTATGTCTGTTTCTCCACTGCTGCCCTGTAAATAAATCTTCAGTATCATTTTTCTAGATTCCACATATATGCGTTAAAATATGATATTTGTCTTTCTGTTCCTGACTCACTTCACTCTGTATAATAGATTCTAGGTTCATCCACCTCATCAGAACGGACTCAAATGCATTTTTATGGCTGAGTAATATTCCATTCTGTATATGTACCATACCTTCTCTATCCATTCATCTGTCTGTGGACATCTAGGTTGCCTCCATGTTCTAGCTATTGTAAATAGTGCTGCCATGAACAGTGGGATACATGTGTCTTTTTCAACCATGGTTTCCTCAGGGTATATGCCTAGGAATAGGATTACTGGGTCATATAGTGGTTTTATTGCTAGTTTTTAAAGGAATCTCCATAATGTCTTCCATAGTGGCTGTATCAATTTACATTCCCACCAACAATCCAAGTGTTCCCTTTTCTCTACACCCTCTCCAGCATTTATTGTTTGTATATTTTTTGATAATATCCATGCTGGCTGGTGTGAGGTGACATCTCATTGTAGTTTGATTTGCATTTCTCTATTAATGAGCAATGTTGAGCATCTTTTCATGTGTTTGTTAGCCATCTGTGTGTCTTCTTTGGAGAAATGTCTGTTTAAGTCTTTTTCCAACTTATTGATTGGTTTGTGTGTTTTTTTTTTTTTTGATATTGAGTTGTATGAGCTGCTTGTATATTTTGGATATTAATCCTTTGTCAGTTGTTTCATTTGCTATTATTTTCTCCCATTCTGAGGGTTGTCTTTTCACCTTGTTTATAGTTTTCTTTTTTGTGCAAAAGCTTTTAAGTTTAATTAGGTCCCACTTGTTTACTTTTGTTTTTATTTCTGTTACTGTAGAAGGTGTGTCATAGAGGATCTTGCTTTGATTTATGTCATTGATTTATGTCATTGAATGTTATGCCTATGTTTTCCTCTAAGAGTTTTATAGTTTCTGGTCTTACGTTTAGGTCTTTAATCCATTTTGAGTTTATCTTTGTGTATGGTGTTAGGAAGTGTTCTAATTTCATTCTTTTACATGTATCTGTCCAGTTTTCCCAGCACCATTTATTGAAGAGGCTGTCTTTACCCCATGGTATATTGCCTTCTTTTCAAAAATAAGATATCCATAGGTGCATGGGTTTATTTCTGGGCTTTCTGTCTTGTTCGATTGGTCTATATGTCTGTTTTTGTGCCAGTACCATACTGTCTTGATGACTGTAGCTTTGTATTATAACCTGAAGTCAGGAAGGTTGATTCCTCCAGTTCCTATTCTTCTTTCTCAAGACTTCTTTGGCTATTCGGGGTCTTTTGTGTTTCCATATGAATTGTGAAATTTTTTGTCTTAGTTCTGTGAAAAATGCCACTGGTAATTTGATAAGAATCACATTGAATCTGTAGAGTGCATTTTTTAATATAATCATTTTCACAATATTGATTCTTCCTATTCAGGAGCATGGAATATTTCTCCATCTGTTTATGTCATCTTTGATTTCTTTCATCAGTGTCTTATAATTTTCTGTGTACAGTTCTTTTATCTCCTTAGGTAAGTTTATTCCTAGATATTTAATCGTTTTTGTTGCCATGGTGAATGGGATTGATTCCTTAATTTCTCTTTCTGATTTTTTAATTGTTAGTATATAGAAATGCAAGTGATATCTATGTATTGATTTTGTATCCTGCAACATTGCTAAATTCATTGATTATCTCTAGTAATTTTCTGATACTTTCTTTAGAGTTTTCTATGTACAGTATTATGTCATCTGCCAACAGTGAGAGCTTTACTTCTTTTCTGATATGGATTCCTTTTATTTCTTTTTGTTCTCTGATTGCTGTAGCTAGGACTTCCAGAACTATGTTGAATAGTAGTGGTGAAAGTGGACACCATTGTCTCGTTCCTGATCTTACAGGGAATGCTTTCAGTTTTTCACCACTGAGAATAATGTTTGCTGTAGGCTTATCATATATGGCATCCTTTGAAAAGTTTTAATCATAAATGGGTGCTAAATTTTGTCAAAGGCTTTTTCTGCATCTAATGAGATGATCATATGGTTTTTATATCACATTGACTGATTGGTGTATATTGAGGAATCCTTGCATTCCTGGAATAAACCCAACATGATCATGGTGTATGAGCTTTTTGATATGTTTCTGAATTCTGTTTGATAAAATTTTATTGAGGATTTTTGCATCTATGTTCATCAGTGATATTGGCCTGTAGTTTTATTTTTCTGTGTTGTCTTTATTTGGTTTCGGTATCAGGGTGATGGTGGCCTTGTAGAATGATTTTGAAAGTGTTCCTTTCTTTGCAGTTTTTTGAAAGAGTTTTAGAAGGATAGGCATTAGCTCTTCTCTAAATGTTTTTTTTTTTTTTAATTTATTTATTTTAATTGGAGGCTAATTACTTTACAATATTGTATTGGTTTTGCCATACATCAACATGAATCCGCCACGGGTGTACACGAGTTCCCCATCCTCTAAATATTTGATAGAATTCTGTGAAGCCATCTGGTCCTGGGCTTTTGTTTTTTGGGATTTTTGATCACGGCTTCAATTTCAGTGCTTATAATTGGGTTGTTCATAATTTCTATTTCTTCCTGGTTCAATCTTGGAAGATTGAACTTTTCTAAGAATCTTCCATTTCTTCATTATTGCCATATAGTTGTTCATAATAGTCTCATAATCCTTTGTATTTCTATATTGGCTGTTGTGACCTCTCCTTTTTCATTTCTAATTTTGTTGATTTGATTCTTCTCTCTTTTTTTCTTAATGAGTCCAGCTAAAGGCTTGTCAGTTTTGTTTATCTTCTCAAAGAACTAGCTTTTAGTTTTATTAGTTTTTACTATTGTTTCTTTCATTTATTTTTCATTTATTTCTGCTTGCATCTTTATGGTTTCTTTCCTTATACTAATTTTTTTTTGTTGTTGTTGTTGTTCTCTTTTCCAGTTGTTTTAGGTATAAAGTTAGGTTGTCTATTTGATGTTTTTCTTGTTTCTTGAGGTAGGATTGTATTGCTATAAGCTTCCCTCTTAGAGCTGCTTTTGCTGCATTTCATAGATTTTGAGTTGTTGTGTTTTCATTGTCATTTGTTTCTAGAAATTGTTTGATTTCCCTTTTGATTTCTTCAGTAACCTGTTGGTTATAGAAATGTGTTGTTTAATCTCCATGTGTTTGTGTTTCTTACAGGTTTTTTTTTTTTTTTTTGTAATTGATATCTAGTCTCATAGCGTTGTGGTCAGAGAAGATGCTTAATATGATTTCAATTTTCTTAAATTTGCTGAGGCTTGATTTGTGACCCAAGATGTGATCTATCCTGGAGAATGTTCTATGTGCAGTTGACAAGAAGGTGTATTCTTCTGCATTTGGATGGAATGTCCTAAAGATATCAATGAGATCTGTCTCACCTAATGTATCATTTAAGACTTGTGTTTCCTTATTAATCTTCTGCTTTGATGATCTGTGCATTGGTGTGAGTGGAGTCATACTCAGGCCTCTTAATCTCAATTGAATAAGATAAAAACTTTCCTCTCAATAAATACAGTCTGTTTCTGCAAGTTTTTCTGATCTAACTATTGTTCTCAATTGAATTAATTATAGATTTATTTCTGTTTGATGCAAACAGATCTATTTATTGATACTTAACTCTTTTGCTGTCTATTCCTCCTTTCCTGAGACCCCTTGTGCTATTATTTGTCAGCATATTTGTGGCTGGTCTAACCTGCTGGGCAAATGCTCCTTTCCTCTCCCACTGTTTTGCTTATATTTTCTCCCTCTAGAAGGATGATGTCTATATAAAATAAGACTGTTATTTAAGGGTAGAGGTTGCTGTAAGTCCATGTTAGAGTCTCCTAAATATTTGAAAATTCAATCTGTAGGAAAAATAAGATATGTATATAAATAATATATATATATATATAATAAGATATAAGATATATATCTAATTTTTATATGTTTACAGATAAAGTCTCAGAGGGAACACATCATTAGTGATTTTTATGTTTTATTTATTATATTTTTCTAATATATGCATGTTTATATACATATACATATTTTGATCTGAAGATAACAAATCTATTAGCTACATAAAATGAAGGATATTTTGTCATAGAGTTATATACACATAGTGTTAGAATGTTGATAGGTATATTAATATTCTGATGATTATTTAGAATAATTGTATATTCTTTTTTAAATTCAGAAGTATGCTTACTCAGAAATAAGTATTTATTCTCTTGAAACCTAGGAACCTTCATTAAACAGAAAGAGTAAAACTTAAGTTCCAAACACCTTGGCATGTTCCAAGATGGAATGCAAATAGCAAGGTAAGTTCCAAGGTAATTTTCACATTCTCAAGTGAATGTATTATTTTCTTGATCTTTTTGTTATGAAATCTTTCTGCAGCTGAATATCTTATGGAGAGAAATTATGCTAAGCTTTCAGCTCTCTGCTTTGGTGGCATAATGTTTCGAAGTCTTTTCTAAGCCAAACCACCTATAGTATGCTGTATCACTACACATTAGGTGTCATTAAATATCTATTTCACTTATCACAAATTTCGACATGTCTGCAGTAAATCGAAGACCTGGTTTAAAATTGCTCAATACGGGGCTGTCACTTAGTATTAGACCAGGGAAAAGGTGATATGCTGGCATGTAAAGACCTTAAGAAACAATTTTCATCTGTTATTAACAAAACAAAAATTGGCTTTCATGTTGTGAATTTTAATGGAGAAAGACATTATGTAGACTTTGTTTTAAAAAGGTGTTTGTGGAACTACTGAGTTCATTCCTATTTTTTCCTACATACTTTCATTTGTCAACTCTCAATATCAATCTAAGAAAAAATTTTGTAACGGATATAAATGGTAAATAAACCAAGTCCTAATAACCTAGTTTAATTTTCACAGGATACCTGCAGGAAGTAAGGAGGCTAAATGGTAGGAGAATACAGTTAGATGCATCCTATTTAAACTCACTATGCTAAATTCTAAATGCACCTTGTTTAGATATCATTCTTCCATGACAATGGTCAGAAATGCTTAAAAAGATTTGTCTCAGTTTTTCTACAGGTATTTCAGCTGTCAGGTTGATAACTAGAAGAGTACTATTAACAAAGAGATGTAACTATTAAATTGCTCTCTTTTCTTTTTGATCACCCCACATTAATTTCTGCCAACTGTTTCTAAATTACACAACCAAAACGCCTCCACTTTTTTTTCATTATGACCTGTATACATTAAGCCAGAAGTTCCCCACTACTTCAAACATTCCCCTTACTCAGCTCCATTCAAGGAAACATTATCTTACAAGCCTCAAATTAAGGCCTATTACTTACGTGATATCTGCCCCATCCTCAGATGATGCTCTGCATTTCTATTACCAAGACTGTTTCCTTAAATGTAAATGTTATCAACATATAAACATATATGTATGCATATACATTTATATATTTATATGTGTGTATATGTATGTACACACAAGTGTGGGTAAAGTTTTTTTCATTAAATATTTTAGTGTTTTTTATGGTAGGGATTGCACTGTATACACATATATATATATATATATATATATATATATATATATATATATATATTTGTCATTTCTTAGTACCCTTTAAAATTGGAAAGGGTATTATAAATACCTAGCCACTGATTCAGCATGTACCTGGACTGATCAGATCCATGCTGTATGAACAAGTTTAATGTCAGAACTACTATAAATTACTTATATGTTGTTTGGCTAAATATAATAATAGTAAAACAAGGAAAAAAGTAGTAAGAATTTCACAAATATGTACCATCAGACTATAATTCAATAAACTTTTGCATCTAATAAAATTTCAAACACATAGACCTCTTTCTTTTTTTAAATTAATTTTTAAATTTATTATTTATTTTCATAGACCTCTTTCTAACATAGAAGACATGGTCAAGTTCCTTGGGAGGCAAATCATTTCTGTAGAATTATTTGAAATCTGAGCTGGCATCTCTGGTGTTAACATAAATCACAGGCAGTCAATATTTATTTATGTATTTATCTGGTTTATCAAAAACCACAAACAACAATTATATGTCTGCTTTGTGCCTGGGACAGTGCTGAAGATTAGGAAGGATATGTGATCTACACTTTAAGGGGTTGTGGAAATTCCCATAAGTGATGTCCTGCTGTTTGAACAAGACAACTGAAAAGAAAATCCACAGCCAAGAAACACTACAGTTCAGCAGTAAATACCCCATAAGCAATTATATTAGCAAAGTAAAGTCATAGCGTTTTGGGTAACTTTTGTTTCTCATACAAAAGTTAAATGTGCTGTTGTCTCTCTCAGTCTCTCTTCAACATTGCAGCAGTGACAATTTATGGATTCAATAATTTCTCACATTCTGCTTGAAAAATGTTTCTTTATCCAAAGGTTAACTCCTTTCGGAGTACAGACCCCTAAATTTTCTCCCTTGCTCTATTAGTCGGTACAACTAGATCCACTAGACTCATAAATCCATCAATTTTCTAGTCTATAACAGTGTAATCCCTGAAATCTCAGAGATATAAATGGAATTGCTAATTTTCAATAAATCTACAGAAACAGGTAATAGTGTCATGGGCCCCCAGTTCCAATCATTTTAGCTATAATAAATGATACCACAGGGACTTGCTTTAGGTCATAAAATTTACTGACCAGGATACAAATTTTAACCCACAAAGTATTTCATAAGTTTTCTCCTTTTTTCCTACTTTAAAGTATGAATTCCAAGAATGATTTCACACTTGAAACATTATATATAGAAAAGGTGAAAAAATAAACGAAGAATTTTTTGAGATTAGTATTTTTTTATTGAGAAAAGTCAACATAAGTAACAGAGACAACATCAACATATACAATGGTACATATGTTGGTTACTTAAAATTTAAGTGCTTGGGAAAACATGAAATTGCTATTTATATTCTCATATTTTACAAATAATACATCATACAACAGAAATGTATTTTTCTAATGGATGATAAACATGCTTCTGAAACAAATTCTCTAAATATAAATTAAAATTTAATTTTCTTAAATAATTACAGACAATTTCTATATTCTTTAAAAGCAGAAGTATGTACTTTCACTGGGTGTTTTTATTTTTCCTTTCTGAGAGTTTTACCAGTATTTCTAAAATACTTATTTGCCCAATATAACTATCATTCATCCATACATTAGAATGAATTACGAGTATTGCTTTCAATGTATTGCAAAGGATTTCTTTCTGACTCTTCAATTGTGTATGGAATGACCTCTGAAATAATATGATTGTAATCACCTTTTAAACATACTTAAGGAATTGGTAAAAAGGAAACAATCAAGAGTACCTTTAATGTAACATTTCAGTAAAAAGTGTAAAGTATGAGTTGAGAGATTCACTCTAAATGAAAACTTATCCTATTGAAATCTTTAAAGTCTTTGAGTTTCACACTTTGGGATTTCCTGGGCTAAGCTCAAAGTAGATGTGAGACAGAAGGAATGAATTAGCTGTGTTTTTTGCTATATTTTTATAATCAAAGCCAGAAGAAATAGAGCAGTTGAGATGCTAAATCAGTATTCTGTCATTTATCCATTTTTTACCAGAAATGCACACACAGATCAGGTACTGATCAGCCAAATGTATATCTGGCATCATTCCTGTTTCTTTTGTGGACAGTTTATGGTAATATTCATGCTGTTTCTCTACTCTTATAAAATACACATATTCTTTCTTACTGTGTGGCCAAGATGAGTTGTTAATAGATGCTAAGTAAGCCATATAAAGGAAGTGTAGTAGGCAGTTACATGGAAATAGGTCTTACATGATTGGTTCTAGTATAAATAAACAATTAAGGAGCGAGCTCTGCAATAGTTGGGATTCTCAAAGAGAAATATTTAAAAATATAAACATTTAAAATTTTATTATTATATTATATATATGTATTTATATATATTACTTTCTATTTATTATAAACAAGGGTTCTAATAATCTTGACAAGAAGATTGGTTTTAATGGTCAGTACCCTTATGAAAATTAAATGCTATATTGCACAGCAGAATCTATGCTGAAACCACAGGATGGATCACAACATGTTGAGGAATATGTGAACATACTTTTAAGCCCCCCATGAATATTTGTTAATAGCACATATGATTTTGAGAAATATATTCTGAACAGCAACCAGAATATATCATATTCAAGACATTGAAGAGAGGCAGTATACCTTCCTCTGATTAGCTCACGGAAAATAGGATTGAAATTTCTAGGGTCAAAATTGTTACTACCATCTCTGACTTTGGCTCTAATAACTATGCTATAACTATTAGAATTTGTCAGAGTAAGTAATATCATATTGACCTTTGGAGTAATAAAGCATTATTTACTCATTCTGGTAGAGGTGCTATGTTGGATACAGGAATTTCTTTTTGACTTAACAGGACCATGTGTGTGATAATCACTACCTGAACCTTTCATGTATATAAATTGTTCATTCTTTTATTATTATCCAGTCATTTATCTCGGGCTCAGACTGTAAAGAGGCTGCCTGCAATGCAGAAGACCCAGGTTCAATCCCTGGGTCAGGAAGATCCCCTGGAGAAGGGAATGGCAACCACTCTAGTATTCTTGCCTGGAGAATTTCATGGACAGAGGATCCTGGTAGGCTACAGTCCATGGGGTCGCAAAAAGTCAGACACGACTCAGTGACTTGCACTAGTCATTTATCTAGTTCTGTATTCCTATAACCTTATTCCATAAGACATTTGAATAGCATATAGGGAATACAATTTGAATTCTGAATTGAAACTTGGTAAAGTGATTCCACTATGGTCTGCTTTTTGGAAAGCCCTGCCAGACAATGCAGAGGAAAAGGGAGCAATTTAAGCCATACAGATGTGTTGTTTCAGTGGTGCCAAATGCCTACTAGGAAGCTAAACATCAGGATGCTTGAATTAAAATTTTCTCTTTTCAGCAGATTTTTGTATTTGAACAGACATTGTGTCAATGTAAAGCCTTTGCCTATTTGTTTAAACTCCTGGGATATATGAATACAGATATGTGAGGCCAAACTGACAGCATCATATTTAAATCAGTATTCCTGCCTTGACTCCTTTTAAAAACTATAAAGCTCTTCCTGCAGAATCATTGAAAATGTACTCAATTGAATGGACCAACATAAAAAGAATTCATTCTAAAGGACCTAATTCTCAGGTTTCTCATTCTCAGACAGGTTATTTTCTTTGAATTATCATTTTAATTCTTGGATTAGTGACAAAAAGAATGTAGTATATGAAAAGATAGTCTGGTAATTATAGGCTTCCCTACAGACTGAAACAGTGTATCACATTGTACATGCAAAAACATGAAAATGCTTGCAATATTATTATTTTATATTGAGAAACAATTTAATTATTTAGAATGTGGTTTTATTTTTCATATGCAGCCAATCATATTCTATTATTAAAAGCTGTTGCCATGGTTTCTGGTTTAGAAAATTGTATTTACTGTATTATGGCAGTGTATTGGATGTTTTGCTTTCACATTAAAAAGAAAAAAAGATCGAATAAAATGAAAGTTTCCCAATAAATTAAATTGTGTCACACAAATGTATTTATGATTAGAGCTCATTAAAAACATTATATTGGTCCAGCTGACATTTTGAAAATTTTCAAGTTGTTATAGAAGTCAGCCCCTCTTACTTCATGTTTCCTCAAGTTAGGTTAGCTTCATTTTTCACATCAAATTGTTTAGATTGAAGCTGAAAACATATTCCAGGTGGCATGGCAATATAGAGTCTGCAGGGAGAGAAGCCTCTTGACTGTGCCTCAGTTTAGAACAAAGGGAGGAAGGTATGAGAGAGGGAAGTAGCCTCGAAAACAAAGCCAGTTTGACACATTGGGGCACTTTAATTTTCTTCAACATTTCTTCCCATGGCCTCTAATGCCTTACTGCTTTCCTATGTACTTTCCCTCTGTCTAGCAAATTTATCATGATAGTATACCATTTCATCCAACTTAAATTACTGCCTAGTTCACATACAAGCCTCAGGACAATGCTGCAAAGCAAATTTGATGTACCCACTTAAGGGCCAGGGAAAATGCCTCTAAGAGAGGCTGAAACAACTTGCCCAGGTCAGGGTTGTTGGTGGTGGAGCTCTGCCTGGAACTGGGACCATGGAGTCCTTTTCCAGCATACTGTCCATTTGGCCCAGTGCCTGTCCTTCCACAGTGCTGTGCCCAAGTTGGATGCTCAACTAGTTCAAACACAATTTTGACCTTTGTTAAATCATGTTTTGAATCCTCTGTTATCTTCCTCATATTTTTTTTTTTAGTTTTTTATTTTTTAAATTTTAAAATCTTTAATTCTTACATGCATTCTCTGCTTCCTCAGTAAGGAGATTCTTAATACTGAGGGCTGAACGTGAATGATGTTGAGGACACACCGCGAGAGTGAGCAACAATCACACTGAGGACGGAGACACTCAAAGGTGGAAAGAAAGCTGGGTTTTTTCTTATTTTAAAATGTTTCTAAAGACAGTGTTATTAAAAATAAAAGCCAGACTGCAAGATTTATTCTTAAAAATAGGGAACTGAGATATATAGCAAAGTCTTATATATTTTCTGCGTACTCAAGCCAAGTCTTGAGTTTCAGCACTGCTCCAGAGGACAAGCAGGGAATAAACCTTTCCTGAGTACTTACTATGAAACTACAACACTTTTACTGATAAAAAGACCAAAAGGCTCAGAGAAGTTAGCGTTGTTTGGAGGTTGATAACAGGATTTTATAAGTATTGACCATGTACAGTGCTAACAGGGATTAACTCATTTATTTTTTTATAACAGCTGTAAAAAAGAAATAATATCCATTTCTCTGTTTTTCAGATTAAAAAAGCCAAAGTTTAGAGTTGTTAAGTAGCTTTTCCAAAGCCCAAGTTGAAGAACTTAAATTAGTCAGTTCAGTGATACTGTCTTTTGCTGAGAATATGAACAACAACAACATTGGACTGTGTAAACTCCTTCAACAGCACTGGGATGTCAGGAAAGGAGAAACAACTTGCTGGGCAGAATTGCTACTCCGAGACAATGGAGTTTGCTAGAGCCTTCATCTTACCTTCTTCTCTTTTTAGTGATACAACTAGCACTGAGTAATTTCGTGTCATGATGCTTTCCTTTTCTGAGCTATCCCTATGTTGTTCTAAGACATGTGGTCTAAGAGTCCTCCTGCAATGCAGCAGACCCAGGTTCGATCCCTGGGCTGAGATCTTCTGGAGAAGGGCATGACAACCCACTCCAGTATTTTTACCTGCAGAATCCCAAAGATAGGAGCCTCGCGGGCTACAGTCCATGGGGTCTCAAAGAGTCGGACACAACTGAGCCATTAACACTATAACTTCAAGATATGGTAAAGTCTGGAAGACATTTCCCAGTCTGATGGACAGTGGTAGGGCATTTCTCTCAGCAATGTCTTAGTCTCTGCAATTGATTGTTAGCATCTCAAGTGAAGAGGAAGCAGAGAAAGTAAAGGACTCAGATCAGGCAATGTACTATTCAAAAAATGCACGTTAGAAGAATATATGCTGGAAAAAGAAATAATGCTTTCTGAATTATCTATAATTTTGAAGTATCTTTGGAAATTTGAGTGACTTATGAATTAGAATTATATCCAGATTTGTTTTGTACCTCAGTGCCTAAAGAAAAAGTCAACAAAAAGTTGAAAATATTGCCAAATTTCTCCTTCAATGTCAAATACACATGTTTAATGGTACACATGTATACTAAATATATAAAATTTATGTATACATAATTTAAAATTATGAAAATTCCCTAGCACAGAAGCATACTGATTAACAAGCAAGCTATGGGTTTTTACAAATAAAAGTATAATATTTGAAATGCAAATTTATTATTTTGAGAAGCCATGAATAAAAGGACAACCTAGATAATTATTCCCTGAGTAACTGAATGAACTATAATAAAATATTAAAACATGAAAGACACACAATAAAAAGAAAATAGATATAAGAAAAACTCATTAATCCAGTGGCATTTTGAAAATTCCATTTTCAACACTGGGTAAGAGAAATGATGCCAATATAGTCTTTAACATTTATTATTCTCTTCATAGAAGTGTGTTTTCTAGTTCTACCAACTCTATTTGCATGATGAGATCAAGAGAGCAAAAGACAATTAGAGCCTGAAATCTTTGTAGTTTCATAGGATAAAAGAAGATGAAAAGAGTTGTAAGTTTTCAATGATGTGTTTTAATGAGAGCATTAAAATCCACAAGGATGCAATTGAGCTTAACCATGAAAATATGAAAGTTTCTGTCACGTTTGTGGATCCTCAGTTTAACAAAATATTAAAGTATTTTCCCTACAGTGAATATGTATTTTGAGCATCCTTTGGGTTTCCTTTCTCAGTATTTCATCTTGCTTTGGCTTATTTCAGAAGGAAATAATTCATGGCTCAGGCTCAGGTGTACTGGGGTCCCCTGTCAGAAGTCAAGGGCTGTCTCAAGAGGTGGGTTTAAAATATGACCTTGCAGAATGATCCTGCAATTAAGACTTTCTCTTCACTTAACAACATTACTGATACCCATCTCATGAACAGCAAAGGAATATGATTTATACAATGATTGGAAGCATGTTCAGTCCCTAACTCTACTATTTTCAAAGTTTTGGTGGATTTGGGGTGTGAATTGTTTTGTTAAATTTATAATTTTGTGTCTAAGGGGGAAAAATGTCAGTGTCTGGTAACCAAAGGAAAATAATTGAAATCCCTTTGAGTCACATGTGGTTTGAATTTCAGGGTAAAAATGTTGAGTTTAAAGTTACAAATAATTTTTTGTGTCAATCCTTCAGGAGGAAATTATTTAGACACTAATATTGGGGAAAATGATTATTAAGCAAATATACAGAGCATTTCAGCACTGAAATAAAGATACAGCTATTCAAAGTTGTCAGAGGAAATCCTCTTTCCAATCTGTCACCTTCACTGTACCCTGCTTCTTTGTTTGAAAATATTTTACACACTGAGTTTCACTTCTTCAATAGTTGTTATATCTCCTCCATCCTTTTCTCAGCATGGAATCTGACTCAATCTCAAAGTTAATATCTTTCAGATGAAAATGTTTCTCTCACAGATATCAAATAAATTTCCAATGTGAAATTGATACCAGAAGTTTTATTTAAAGAAGGAAGAAACTGTACTGGAATTTCCAAAAAGAGTTGACATAGGTATGTGACTTTATACAAAGAGGAAAGTCAATGAATGAGAAATCTCTTTTGGTTCATCTGCAAGCAAGTCGTCATTTTCTTTGGAGCAAGCATGTTAAAGACTGGGAAGAAGAAAATATGCCTTTGTCAAATGTGAATTTTACTGCTGTGTTTTTCCCCTGCAAGCCCCCTGTAGGGAAAGCATAACCTCAAAGCTCTCTAGAGAGGTTTGGTATGAACAAATTGTACTTGGAGATAAATTTGAATAAAGAACATTTACAAAAATAAAGAGAACTGAACAACTTAAAAAATCTCAATATAAATCTTAATGGTACATTTGAGGAAAAGACAGCTTGCAAATGTGGCATGAAATAAACATATCATCACTTAGAAACATAACACTCACTAACCCTAGAGACACAATTGAAGTTCATCCCAAGTACAGGGCCTGGGAGTTTGGCCAAGAAAATTATCTCATGGGGTCTAGGGCTTGATTTGTATTTCACATAATATGAAGTGGCATTCATTACCTTGTAATCGATATGCAGATAAGAAATTATTTATAGCACAATTAACTGGGAAGGAAAGAGTACCATACATGTACATATGGGAGAACGGAGGGTTTCTGACAGGATCATAAACCATAAAGAGACTTTTGACAATGATCAGACCTCTGAGATAACCTGCTGCCCTGGAAATTCATCCAGCTTTATGTACTCTAATATATTCATAATCATCTTTTAGTGTCATGCTTCAAGTGTAAACTGGATGTTTATGAAATTTCTGTCCCCTCCCCTACAAAAAACTAACTGAAATCATTTATATTTTTTGAAACATTGAAAAATGTTTCCAAAATGATCTTAGAATATAAGTTCTATGAGATGTTAATAATCGGTTTGGGAGAGATGATGAGTTGAGGAAGGAAATAGGACTCCTCAGAGCCTTTAGTATTGAAATATATTTTATAACTCTCCATGAGGAGGGTAAATTATACAGTGTTTCCTGTCTGCTTATCTTGCAAACCCTTCTTCTTTGGCATATCTCTTTGAGAAACAACTTAGAAAAAAGGAAGAAAGCTGAAGTGACTGTTTTTCAGTCTTCACAAACATACGCTAGAATGTGTCTGCCTTCTGCATCAAACCGGGTGCTCTTTACACAAAGCCTTATCTACCTTACTTCATCTTGCTTAGCAACATCCTGCATCAGGATTCTCCATCCTCAACCAGAGTCTTTTCGAGGATGGCGGCTCCTGTTTGGTGAGGAAGTCTGTTTGATGAGCTTCCTCTGCAGTTGCCACCAGCACTGCCTTACCCTGCAGACCCTCCCTAAGAACCCCAGGTACCCATCAGATCACCAGTGTCTGCCCTGGGCTTCCAGATCTCCCAGGACTGGTTTTGCCCACATAACAAATAATTAGAAATTCAGAGCCTATGTTCTGGATCATGAACCAGAAAGACAGGTAGTTCATAGAAACTCTTCCAACATGGAGGATTGCTGCACGAGGCTGCTGACAACATCTCATTAACTCTTGACATGCTCCGTGTTAGTGTCTCTTATTCCTGCAGTATCCCCCACCTGAAAAACCAACATTTTCCACATTTTCTTTCCAAATACTTAAAAAAAATTTTTTTTAAATTGTAGTGGATTTACAATGGTGTGTAAATTTCAAGTATATAGCAAAGTGATTTAGTTATAAATATACATACATTCTTTTTCAGATTCTTTTCTATTATAGATTATTAACAAGGTATTGTCATTTCCTGTGCCATATAATAGGTCCTTGTTGCTTATCATTATATATATATATATATATATATATATATATATATAATAGTATGAATATGTTGATCCCAAGTTTATCCTAATATGTTAATCCCAATGTTAATCCCAATATGTTAATCCTAATTTATTCCCCCCATTTTCCCTTTGGTAACTGTAAGTTTGTTTTCTATGTCTGTAAGGCTATTTCTGTTTTATAAGTAAATTCATTTGTATCATTTAAGATTCCACATATAAATGATATCATTTGATATTTTTCTTTCTCTGTCTGACTTAGCTTCATTTCATCTGATAACCTCTAGGTCCATCTGTATTGCTGCAAATGGCATGATTTCATTCTTTATTGGCTGAGTAGTATTCCAATTTTTAAAATGCACTAATCTTCTTTATACGGACAGTCTTCTTCTCTCAGTAGACTTTTAGGTTGCTTCCATGTCTTGGCTGTTGTAAATGATGCTGTTGTGAACATTGGGGTACATGCATCTTTTCAAATTAGAATTTTTTTCTTTTTCAGATATATCCTCAAGAGTGGGATTGCTGGCTCATGAAGTAACCCTATTTTTAGTTTTTTTAAGGACCCTCCATACTGTTCTCCATAGTAGTTGATCCCCACCAACAGTGTAGTTCAGTTCAGGTCAGTCGCTCAGTCGTGTCTGACTCTTTGCGACCCCATGAATCGCAGCACACCAGTCCTCCCTGTCCATCACCAACTCCCGGAGTTCACTCAGACTCACACCCATCGAGTCGGTGGTGGCATCCAGCCATCTCATCCTCTGTGGTGCCCTTCTCCTCCTGCCCCCAATCCCTCCCAGCATCAGAGTCTTTTCCAATGAGTCAACTCTTCACATTAGGTGGCCAAAGTACTGGAGTTTCAGCTTTAGCATTATTCCTTCCAAAGAACACCCAGGACTGATCTTCAGAATGGACTGGTCGGATCTCCTTGCAGTCCAAGGGACTCTCAAGAGTCTTCTCCAACACCACAGTTCAAAAGCATCACTTCTTTGGTGTTCAGCTTTCTTTACAGTCCAACTCTCACATCCATACATGACTACTGGAAAAACCATAGCCTTGACTAGATGGACCTTTGCTGGCAAAGTACTGTCTCTGCTCTTGAATATGCTATCTAGGTTGGTCATAACTTTCCTTCCAAGGAGTAAGCGTCTTTTAATTTCATGGCTGCAGTCACCGTCTGCAGTGATTTTCGAGCCCCCTAAGATAAAGTCTGCCACTGAAGGTTTCCTTTTTCCACACCCTCTCCAGCATTTATTGTAGACTTTTTGATGATGGCCATTCTGACTGGTGTAAGGTGATATAGTATTATAGTTTTGATTTGCATTTCTCTAATAATTAGTGACATCTTTTCATGTGACTGGCCATTTGAATGCCTTCTTTGAGCAATGTCTAAGTCTTCTGCCCTTTTTCTGACTGGGTTTTTTGTTTGTTGTTTTTTGATATTGAGCTGTTTATGTATTTTAGAAATTAAGTTGCATTATTTGCAAATATTTTCTCCCATGACACAGGTGGTTTTATTTTGTTTGTGGTTTCCTTTGCTGTGCAAATGCTTGTTTCATTTGTTTCATTCATTGTTTATTTTTGCTTTGTTTCTTTTGCCTTGAGAGATTGAATTAAGAAAACATTGCTATTTGTTTTTTGTCAGAGAATGTTTTGCCTATGTTCTCTTCTAGTGCTACCATAAAGGTATCATGTCTTATATTTAACTCTTTAAGACATTTTGAGTTTATTTTTGTGTGTGGTATGAGGGAGTATTCTAACTTCATGTATTTATATGTGTCTGTCCAACTTTCTCAACACCACCTGCTGAAAAAACTGTCTTCAATTGTATATTCTTCCTCTATTGTCAAAAATTAATTGACTGTAGGTGTGTGGGTTTATTTATGAAGTTTCTGTTCCATTCCATTGATCCATATGTCTGTTTTTGTGCCAGTATCATGCTCTATTGTTTTCTGTTTTGTCAGTAATGTCTGAAGTCTGGGAGGGTTATGCCTTCAACTTTGTTCTTTTTCCTCAGGATTGCTTTGGCCATTATGGGTCTTTTGTGGTTCCAAACAAATTTTATGATTATTTGTTCTAGTTCTGTGAAGAATGTCATGAGTAATTTGATAGGGACACGTTAACTCTGCAGATTGCTTTGGGTAGTATGGTCATTTTAACAATATTAGTTCTTCCAATCTAAGAACATGGTCTATTTTTCCATTTCTTTGAATCATCTTTAATTTCCTTTATCGGTGTTTTATACTTCTCAGCAAATACTTTTTAAAATCTTTAATAGCAACAATGGAATTGTCCAAAAGTTATGAAATATTTATAACTTTTCATATAAACCTTATGTTTATATTAGAAATGTTTCAAAATGCTTTGGGATACTATATCTTACTTTGAATTAATTTCCTAGGGTTTATTAAAATTTTGAGATCTTTAAAAAATTCAAAAGTACAACCACCAGTGTATCCATAACTCCAAATTTGCAGTTGTTAAAAATGACATGTTCTTTCATTTTTTTTTTTTAATAAAAGAAAGTTTTACAGCTAAATGTGAAGTCTTTTTTTAAATCCATGGTCTTATATCCTATGTACATCTTCCATTCTTGGAGGCAAACCTGTCATGAATTTATTATAACTTCTTTTATTTACATAGATTCTGATGCATGAATAGGATTTCATGAAAATATGTAGTATTATTTCATGTGATTTCCACAAATCCCATGTATAATCATACCATGTTATATGTACATCATTTTGACACTGGCTGTTTTCTCTCACCATTGTTTATAGCATTCTATTCGTATTAGCATAGTTTACTGGTTCTTAATCTCTGTTGTGGCATAGGCCCCTTCGGTAGCCTTGTGAAGTTAATGATCTCCTTTTTGGGGAACATTTACAATTTTCTTTAATAAAAATCATAGGATTACAAAGGAACTCAATTATATTAAAGAATAACTATACAGTATATTTAAAAAACTAATTGTAATATAGCAACACTTATCTTTCTTCATTAATGCATGAAATAATAAGATCTAGTAGTGAATATACACTTCCATAATTTGGAAGAAGTGATGAGAGCAAACAGTATTTCTGGATGTATGTAACAACTATAATGTTCCATGGGGAAAAAAACCCCTATAAACTCTAATTTCAATGGTCTCAAGTATGACTCATGCCCCTCTGGTTTGTGCTCTACATTTGTAGTAAAAGAAACTGATAAGATTTTAGTTAGAGCTTAACGATGATAAAGAAGTAAATTTGTTTTCATTCAAGCTCATGGGCCTCCTGAATTATGTATATATATCCTTTTTTAGTTGAGGTAATAAACATATTCTTGATTTCTAATTTTTTTTTCAATTAATTGCTGATCTCTTCTGCCAAATTGATATCTGATTTCATTTCTTGCAGTTTTTATAGAGCCTTTTGATCAAGAATTTAAATTTTTTGATTTAGTTAAATGTGTTAAGGAAACCTGGCCTGCTGCAGTTCATGGGGTCGCAAAGAGTCAGACACGACTTAGCAACTGACCAACAAGCTTTGGGCACTTTGTGCGTTGTTTGAAGTAGGAAATTTTATTACATTTTGTTCCAATAATTTAAAATTGCATTTCTCACTTTTAGACTTGTAATAAACCTGAACATTTTAAAATGTATTTTGTAAGGATAGGACCTAGTTTCTTTCCTGTAGTATTTTAGTTGATCTTTACAATAAAGGCAATATTTTGATAATATTTTTATCCTCTTTCAAGGAGCAAGTTATCTCTCATAATCCTCATGACATCCATGCTGAATGCTCCTTTTAACAAGTATCTATCTTTCTAAATAGCTATCCCATTTGTATACACTCTTGCTTTTTTCCCTAATTTTTCTTATTTCTCAAGAGTTCATTTGTTGCCTCAAAAGAGGACAAGCATTTGAGGACAGAGATAGTGTAATTTATCTTTATTTTTTTTTCAATAGAGACTAGCAGAGTGTTGGGCCAAATGATTGAAATTAATACATTATAATGTGATTTGTTTCCAAACTCTCCAATTTTAATGTAAATTTAGGAAAAAATGTGTCATTTATATAAGAATTTATCCTTTAAAATAAATTTTTTTCCCTTTTCTAATTTGTGTTTCTGCATATGATCCACTCTCATTTTCTATATTCCTTATTCCAACATAAGATATTCCTCTAAAATAGTAACAGTGATTTCCATAAGCCACACACAGACACCAGATCCTTCTCAAGAGTACAAGAAAGAGAAAATTTCTCTTTTAGAGGGAGAGTGGAGGGAAGGCACCCCTAAGGCCTCCACAGTCCAGCCTTACTCCAGCTGCACCATCTCTGGGTCTGTCTCCTTCATGCTATCAGAACGTGCAGGGAATAAATGGCTTTGAGGACCCTCAGGGACAAGAGCCTTCTAGTCTTATGTGATCCTGTCATGCCCTTCTTATCTTCTACTCAATTAGGATTTCTTCTGCTTTCCTAGGTTAAAATTCTATGATTACGTGAAAGTCAAAGAAACTCCTTCTACCTAAAAATAATTCAACAGCCATGACAGTAAAGAGATTTTATTAACCTAAATATTATAACCTGGAGCTGTTGTCACTAAAAACAATAGCACGTTGTATTTCTATTCATTTCCTTAATCAGAAAATTGTTCTTTTTTTTCCCAACACATTTTTCACTTTTCAGTTTGAAGTAATTTTAAACTTATAGAAAATTTGCAAAAATAGTACAGGGGCTCCCTGCATAACTTTGACCCAGTTTCCACTAATATTTTTATTTCTGTAACTCAAACACAGTGGTAAAAGCTAAGAAACTAGCATTGTAACAATGTTATTAATTTATTAAAGACATTTCATCTTTCACCAGTTTTCCACTATGTCCTTTCTCTATTCTGGGATGCCATGTAAGACACCACATTGCATTTTTTGTGGTCTCTTTAATACCTGCCAGTCAGTGACAGTTCAGCTGTCTTTCATGACCTTGGCATTTTTGAATAGTACTAGTTAGTTATTTTTGTGACTGTCACTCATTTTGAGTTTGTCTGATTTTTGAAATAATTTTATTTATTTATTTATTTCATTTCTGGCTGTGTTGAGTCCTCACTGCTGCGCGGGCTATTCTCCAGTTGTGGTGCCTGGGCTTGGCATTGTGGTGACTTCTCTTGCCGTGGACCACAGGTTCCAGGTGTGTGGGCTTCAGTAGGTTTGGTGCATGGACTTAGTATTTGCAGCTCCCAGTCTCTAGAGAGCAGGCTTAGTAGTTATGGTGCATGGACTTATTTGCTCTGTGGCAGGTGGAATCTTCCCTGACCAGGGATTGAACTTGTGTCTCCTGCATTGGCAGTCAGATTCTTTACTGCTGAGCCCTCTGGGGAAGCCCTTCCCACAGTGTATCATAGTTAAATTATCTCCTTATGATTTTTTACTGGCGATGTTAACTTTGATCGGTTGGTTAAGGTAGTGTCTGCTGGGTTTCTCTACGTTAATATTTTTCTATTTGAAATTAATGACTATCTTAGGGGAAATATTTTGCAACCCTGTTGCACTGCTGTTTCTCCTTAAATTTTTGATCATGAATTTCAGCTTCCTTGGTGGGTCTTTCCTGCATCTGTTATTATGGTATTCTATTGGTGATTTTCTGTTTCCCTCATTTATTCTACATTTATTTACTTATTCAACATGGACTCATTCATGACTAAAAATTTTGTTCTATGGGTTATAATCCAATACTATCATGACTTATTCTGTGCTTCAAATTAGTCCAGCTTTGACCATTGGGAGCTCTTTCTGATTGGCTTCTGTGCTCTTTTGATATGGCTCCATCATATTTGGCGCACTTCTTCACTTATTGCTACCAGTTCTCAACATATCCCTATTTCCTTGTATCAGTGAATGATACCTAAACAGCAGAAGCTAGGCTTTTAATGATTAAAATATCTACAGTGGTTCCTACCTTGACATAGAAATGGCCTTGGCACATTTTATAAGTTGCCAGGTCATAAATAAGATTTGCAGGCCACTGAGTCTCTGTTATAGCTACTTCATTCTGTTGCTGTACAAAGTCAGCCATAGACAATAGGTAAATGTATGTGTGGATATGTTCCAATAATACTTTATTTACAAAAATAGGTGGTGGGCTGGATTTAGACTTGAAGTTTACCATCCCCTGCTCTACAACAACAAGTCATGCTGATTTTCATGTATAAAATCAAAGACAGAAACCTACCATATTTTCATCTTCCCTGGTGAGATGGGTACTGGAGTATACTGATGTAAATGCAATTAACTTGAGGGTTTTTCCTTTTAAAAATTTCAGATTATTTCTGTTCAAGATAGAAAAAATGACAATTACTATTTCCCATCTTCTTTGAATCATTGGATGTATAGATAGTGCATTATTTATTTTCAGGTGAATCAATAAATAAAAAGTTAAAGTAATGCATGGAATATCAAAGATAACTAAGTGCAAAATTAGTGGACATAGGAAAGACTAGTTCTGACCTTGCTCTAGAAACAGAAGTCAACAAATTTCATAGATGGCAAGGTCACAGATAGGCTTTGCAGGAAGCCTCTGCTGCAGCTGCTTTTAGGGTGGAGCATCCTGAAACATTTGCTGGTGGAGGTGAGGATTGAGATTGACACTAAGAAGAGATGGTACTTGAGTTGCCTACAGAGGAAGAAATAAAAGTTTTGATTCTGGGTTGATGTGAACAAGAAAAGGGAAGTGAAACAGGTTGAGAGTATTCAGGAAAAATAAATAGTAAGCAACAGCTACAGCAATTCAGAAAGGGATGTGTGAGTCAAATCTAACCAGGCTAGCAGTTTTGATAATCTCACAGATTTTAGTAATCAGCTGTCTTTATATCACCTGGCTTTATTAAAAGCAATTAGGTTTAAATGGATCTACAGAATTTTTAGTATATCTTTAAATGGGTTAAAGATTTAGGGATTTCTCTGGTGGTCCAGCAGCTAAGACTGCAGTGCCAATACAGAGAGCCCAGGTTTGATCCCTAGTCAGGGAGCCAGATCCCACATGCTACAACTAACACCTGGCACCACTAAATAAATAAATATTTAACATTTAAAGTTTTAAATTATTATTTATCAATATTTCATTTTAATATATTAATGAGATTTTTAACCATTATTTATAAGTTTTTCACTCTTAATTCTGTAATGAGCAAGTATTGACAAAATGTCAATCTTATAACATTCAAGAGCACTTTATTTTGCACTCATTTCTGTGACAGACTATTTGGCTCTCCAGTGAGTGCACAGTGAGCTGAACAACAAATTCTTAAAGGTTTGAATCTAATCCCATTTTCATAGGGAGTCAAGTGTATCCTGCCTCTTTTGAATGCAACCTTAATCCCAAAGACAGATAATTTCATTGCTGGCTTCTGAGTAAAATGGTGGCACAAGTGAACAAAAAATTGTCAGTTTATTTGGGAATATCCTAGGAATTAATCTTTAGTGAGTGTTAATGAAATCTGATTCCATGAGATGCAGTGACTGCCTAAGTAAAATCAAACTCTTCATTTAAAGTATTTATTGCTAAAATTTATCTTACCCAGTGTCCTTATTTAGAGGTCACAAAATCCATCATTATTTGTGCTCCAAAGTAGATTCATAATAAATAAAAATGAAACTTAGCTATAATTTGAGCTTCTTGTATAAAAGCTGATATTATCAAATTAAGCAGATACTTGATTTCTGTTTTTCTGACACTTAACGTTACTTTGATAGGAAATATTATAATCAAACATTCTAAGCCCACAATTTAATT
Source organism: Ovis canadensis (assembly GCF_042477335.2). Classification (NCBI taxonomy): domain Eukaryota; kingdom Metazoa; phylum Chordata; class Mammalia; order Artiodactyla; family Bovidae; genus Ovis; species Ovis canadensis. Next base: position 66,658,265 of record NC_091247.1, read on the forward strand.
TGGAATTTAGTGGGTAACTTAATATTTTCTACATGAACTGCCTTAGGTCAGAGAGCTAATGATTTCCTTAGCAGACAGCCTACTCACACTTGCATATCTGTAGTAGGGAACCTTCTTAAAGGTCAATCTAATTGGTGTCCTTTCCCTTCTCATAATTTTTCTGCGTTCTTCATTGAGGTTTGGCTGCCTTCAAGCCAATTTTAGTGACTGCTTCAGTGCATCCTGCCTCATGTACTGTGGTGGGCACTGCACACTGTGGCTCCTTCACTGTCTTCCCAAATGATTAGCACAGACAACATCCCTTCTTTTTTGCTTTACTTGAAGTCTCTAGGGAATGTATATTATATTTTTTAAACATTCTCAGATCCCAAGGACCATGTTCTATGATCATCTCAAGAATAGCTCTTTAGTTCAGTTCAGTTCAGTCTCTCAGTTGTGTCTGACTCTTTGCGACCCCATGAATCGCAGCATGCCAGGCCTCTCTGTCCATCACCATCTCCCAGAGTTCACTCAGACTCATGTCCATCGAGTCCGTGATGCCATCCAGCCATCTCATCTTCTGTCATCCCCTTCTCCTCCTGTCCCCAATCCCTCCCAGCATCAGAGTCTTTTCCAATGTGTCATCTCTTCACATGAGGTGGCCAAAGTACTGGAGTTTCAGCTTTAGCATCATTCCTTCCAAAGAAATCCCAGGGCTGATGTCCTTCAGAATGGACTGGTTGGATCTCCTTGCAGTCCAAGGGACTCTAAAGAGTCTTCTCCAACAACACAGTTCAAAACCATCAATTCTTTGGTGCTCAGCCTTCCTCACAGTCCAACTCTCACATCATACATGACCACAGGAAAAACCATAGCCTTGACTAGATGGGCCTTAGTCGGCAAAGTAATGTCTCTGCTTTTGACTATACTATCTAGATTGGTCATAACTTTCCTTCCAAGGAGTACCGTCTTTTAATTTCATGGCTGCAGTCACCATCTGCAGTGATATTGGAGCCCAAAAACATGAGGTCTGACACTGTTGCCACTGTTTCCTCATCTATTTCCCATGAAGAGATGGGACCAGATGCCATGATCTTCATTTTCTGAATGTTGAGCTTTAAGCCAACTTTTTCACTCTCCTCTTTCACTTTCATCAAGAGGCTTTTTAGTTCCTCTTCACTTTCTGCCATAAGGGTGGTGTCATCTGCGTATCTGAGTTTATTGATATTTTTCCTGGCAATCTTGATTCCAGCTTGTGTTTCTTACAGTCCAGCGTTTCTCATGATGTACTCTGCATAGAAGTTAAATAAGCAGGGTGACAATATACAGCCCTGATGTACTCCTTTTCCTATTTGGAACCAGTCTGTTGTTCCATGTCCAGTTCTAACTGTTGCTTCCTGACCTGCATATAGGTTTCTCAAGAGGCAGGTCAAGTGGTCTGGTATTCCCATTTCTTTCAGAATTTTCCACAGTTTATTGAGAACCACACAGTCAAAGGCTTTGGCATAGTCAAAAAAGCAGAAATAGATGTTTTTCTGGAACTCCCCTTTTTCCATGATCCAGCGGATGTTGGCACTTTGATCTCTGGTTCCTCTGCCTTTTCTTAAACCAGCTTGAACATCAGGGATTTCATGGTTCACGTGTTGCTGAGGCCTTGCTTGGAGAATTTTGAGCATTACTTTACTAGCATGTAAGATGAGTGCAATTGTGCAGTAGTTTGAGCTTTCTTTGGCATTGCCTTTCTTTGGGATTGGAATGAAAACTGACCTTTTCCAGTCCTGTGGCCACTGCTGAGTTTTCCAAACTTGCTGACATATTGAGTGCAGCACTTTCACAGCATCATCTTTCAGGATTTGAAACAGCTCAACTGCAATTCCATCACCTCCACTAGTTTTGTTCATAGTGATGCTTTCTAAGGCCCACTTGACTTCACAGTCCAAGATGTCTGGCTCTAGTTTAGTGATCACATCATCATGAATACCTGGGTCATGAAGATCTTTTTTGTACAGTTCTTCCATGTATTCTTGCCACCTCTTTTTAATATCTTTGGCTTCTGTTAGGTCCATACCACTTCTGTCCTTTATCGAGCCCATCTTTGGATGAAACGTTCCCTTGGTATCTCTAATTTTCTTCAAGAGATCTCTAGTCTTTCCCATTCTGTTCTTTTCCTCTATTTCTTTGCATTGATCCCTAAAGAAGTTGAGGGAGAGGGACAGAGTTCTTTGGAACTCTGCATTCAAATGCTTATATCTTTCCTTTTCTCCTTTGCTTTTCACCTCTCTTCTTTTCACAGCTATTTGTAAGGCCTCCCCAGACAGCCATTTTGCTTTTTTGCATTTCTTTTCCATGGGGATGGTCTTGATCCCTGTCTCCTGTACAGTGTCACGAACCTCAGTCCATAGTTCATCAGGCACTCTATCTATCAGATCTAGTCCCTTAAATCTATTTCTCACTTCCACTGTATAATCATAAGAGATTTGATTTAGGTCATATCTGAATGGTCTAGCGGTTTTCTCTATTTTCTTCTATTTGAGCCTGAATTTGATAATAAGGAGTTCATGATCTGAGCCACAGTCAGCTCCCAGTCTTGTTTTTGTTGACTGTATAGAGCTTCTCCATCTTTGGCTGCAAACAATATAATCAATCTGATTTTGGTGTTGACCATCTGGTGATGTCCATGTGTAGAGTCTTCTCTTGCGTTGTTGGAAGAGGGTGTTTGCTATGACCAGTGCATTTTCTTGGCAAAACTCTATTAACCTTTGCCCTGCTTCATTCCACATTCCAAGGTCAAATTTGCCTGTTACTCCTGGTGTTTCTTGACTTCCTAGTTTTGCATTCCAGTCCCCTATAATGAAAAGGACATCTTTTGGGGTGTTAGTTCTAAAAGGTCTTGTAGGTCTTCATAAAACCATTCAACTTCAGCTTCTTCAGCGTTACTGGTTGGGGCATAGACTTGGATAACTGTGATATTGAATGGTTTGCCTTGGAGACGAAGAGAGATCATTCTGTTGTTTTTGAGATTGCATTGAAGTACTGCATTTCAGACTCTTTTGTTGACCATGATGGCTACTCCATTTCTTCTGAGGGATTCCTGCCCGCAGTAGTAGACATAATGGTCATCTGAGTTAAATTCACCCATTCCAGTCCATTTTAGTTCACTGATTCCTAGAATGTCAACGTTCACCCTTGCCATCTCTTGTTTGACCACTTCCAATTTGCCTTGATTCATGGACCTGACATTCCAATTTCCTATGCAATATTGTTCTTTACAGCATCAGACCTTGCTTCTATCACCAGTCACATCCACAACTAGGTATTGTTTTTGCTTTGGCTCCATCCCTTCATTCTTTCTGGAGTTCTTTCTCCACTGATCTCCAGTAGCATATTGGGCACCTAATGAACTGGGGAGTCCTCTTTCTCCTTGGAAGAAAAGTTATGAGCAACCTAGATAGCATATTCAAAAGCAGAGACATTACTTTGCTGACTAAGGTCCGTCTAGTCAAGGCTATGTTTTTCCCTGTGGTCATGTATGAATGTGAGAGTTGGACTGTGAAGAAGGTTGAGAGCCGAAGACTTGATGCTCCTGGACTGTGGTGTTGGAGAAGACTCTTGAGAATCCCTTGGACTGCAAGGAGATCCAACTAGTCCATTCTGAAGGAGATCAACCCTGGGATTTCTTTGGAAGGAATGATGCTAAAGCTGAAACTCCAGTACTTTGGCCACCTCATGCGAAGAGTTGACTCATTGGAAAATACTCCGATGCTGGGAGGGATTGGGGGCAGGATGAGAAGGGAGCGACAGAGGATGAGATGGCTGGATGGCATCATGGACTCAATGGATGTGAGTCTAAGTGAACTCCGGGAGATGGTGTGCTGCAATTCATGGGGTCGCAAAGAGTTGAACACGACTGAGCGACTGAACTGAACTGAACTGATCCTATCATTTTGCCTTTTCATACTGTTCATGGGGTTCTCAAGGCAAGAATACTGAAGTGGCTTGCCATTCCCTTCTCCAGTGGGCCACATTCTGTCAGGCCTCTCCACCATGACCCGCCCGTCTTGGGTTGCCCTGCAGGCATGGCTTGGTTTCATTGAGTTAGACAAGGCTGTGGTCCTAGTGTGATTAGATTGACTAGTTTTCTGTGAGTATGGTTTCAGTGTGTCTGCCCTCTGATGCCCTCTTGCAACACCTGCCATCTTACTTGGGTTTCTCTTACCGTGGGCCTGCGGTGTCTCTTCATGGCTGCTCCAGCAAAGCACAGCCACTGCTCCTTACCTTGGACGAGGGGTATCTCCTTACTGCCGCTGTTCCTGACCTTCAACGTTGGAATAGCTCCTCCAGGCCCTCCTGTGCCTGTGCAGCCACTGCTCCTCGGATTGCTCCTCCTGGCCGCTGGCCCTGGCCTCAGGCGTGGGTGGCTCCTCCCAGCTGCCGCCCCTGGCCTCGGGCTCGGGGTGGCTCCTCAGGGTCACTGCCCCTGGCCTCGGGTGCGAGGTGGCTTCTCCCGGCCGCCCCTGCCCTCGGACGTGGGGTGTCTCCTCTCAGCCGCCACTGACCTCGGACGTGGGGTAGCTCCCCTTGGCCGCTGCCTCTGACCTCAGACGCGGGATTCCTTTAATATGTCTGGTACCTCCCTTTCTTCCACTTATGCAGGTCCTGAAATGATCTCTTATCAACTCTCTTCAAAGCCCTACCTTGCTGTAAGACTTGAGTTCTAGACTCTCTCTAATCTTTGTAGACCCTAGCTCCACCATTGGTTCTCAGTGACCTGTTTCCTGTGCTGTTTGTCATTGTCATTTCCCATTGTGCGCATTCCCATCTACCCCAGCAGATTGCAACACACGGCCCCCCGCCCCCGCCAACGCCCCCAGAAAGGAAACCTGTCCTGTGTCTCCTAGCATAGTGTATAGCTTGCCCACCCAAAGTAAGCCTTCAGAGCCTTCAGTCAGTGTCTGTGAGGAGAAACAGTGACATTCATTAAGCTCTTACTGTCATCAAGAAGGGGCATTTACAAAGCCACTGTACTGCACCAGATTACCTGCAATAATCTTATTATTCCCATAGAGGCAAATCTGTTGAAAGCCGATTCTCTTCAGAGTTCCAGGAATCGATGTGAAGATTTGTAAACAGGTTAGATTGTAACAAGTCAGTCATTTTATTTAAAGCAATAAAATACTCTTGTAATATAGACAGGGAGACAGTCTCACTCCAGTTTAGGATGTCTGCTGAGAGAGCAAGTATTAATTGAGAGGTCAAACATCTATAATTTTAAGTTCATGGAAAGTCACATGTACAGAAGTTTGATAATTCCCCAAGTGTTCAGGAACCCGAACAGATTCCTGCATATGATATATTATTTTACTGAGTTCTAGAGATTTACCAAATCCAGTAATATTAGTGCTAGGCATTTGGGGCCTCCACTGGCTAGTTTCTGTGCTCTTGAAAGGAAAATTGATACATAGCCATTTACAGCGTAGATGGGCCACATATCCCCAGGAATTCAGTGCTGAGTTTCATCTTTGGAGCAAAGTTGTTACATAAATAAAAAAACATATAGGTTATATTATCACCTTTAAAAGTTGAAATTTCTGGGGAGGCTCTTTTCTGGATGTATCAGCTATTAGTGTGGTCTGGCAAGACAGTCCACGGGGATCAAGTCAGCTTCTGTAAGATTGATAATCAAGGCCTAAATCTCTAAGTGCAGCTACAAACCAGGGTAGTTTCTGACAGAACCTTTTATATTTGTGTGTCTGGAATTAACTTTGTAAAACATTGAAAACACTTCATATAAACTAATATGTACCTGATACAGTTTGGATAAGCTCTCATAAAGACAAAGGGGAGTTTTTCTCATGACCAGATTGCTTCTTTATGATGAAAAGATTTTTCTAATATTAACCTACTGATAAACTCTTCTGTAGCAACCAGATATCTCACAAATAACATGTTTTATGTTTTGTGCTTAAAAATTATACTTGGCTATGTTTGTTACTAAAATTCTTAGACATTGAGTAAAAAAAAAAAAGGAAGCCCTATTTGGATTATTGGTTTATACAATAAGAATAAACCAGGGACTTCTCTGATGACACAGTGGAAAAGAATCTGCCTGCCAATGCAGGGGACACAGGTTCAATCCCTGGTCTGGGAAGATCCCACATGCTGCAAAGCAAGTAAGCCCATGTGCCACAACTACTGAGCCTGTGCCCTAGAGCTCGGGAGCCCCAATTATGAAAGAACATATGCTAGAGCCTGTGCTCTGTAGCTAGAGAGTAGACCCCACTGGCCGCATCTAGAGAAAAGTTCGTGCAGCAGCAAAGACCCAGAACAGCCAAAAATAAATAAATAAATAAAATTATTTTTAAAAAAGCATAGACCCGGGGAGATATTTGTGTCTTTGTATCACACTAGTAGAATTTCTGTTAAATATTCTATCAAGTCTCTAGGAATCATTTTTCTAATATCCTCTAAAAGAATGATTTTACCTTTTAAAATATATATAAATATATATCCTCTTTCACCTTCTCCACATCTGTTAAATAAACTTGTCATTTTTAAAACCAATTCAAGAGGAGAGTTCTTCACTCCTCTCCTTGGAGATCTAGATGTAACCTGTCCGGTCTCTGGGGTCAGCCCCATTTCCTCTGAAAGCCTTGGCTGCTTGATTTGATAGCCACAGCTGTCATTATTATCCAACTTGGCACATGCCTCTAGGGTATTCCCACTGAGCAAGGGCCTGAACTGTGCTGCCCATGCTTCCTCATACCAATTATAATTCCCATGCAGTTATCTAAAAGGGAGAAAAAAATGATCAACATCATTTCTAGCCTTAATGAGACAGCAGTTTTCCCTTATAACTGACTAAATAAGTGCAGGCTGACCCGCAAGTCCCCTCCTCACCCTTCTTGTGTCCCTCTAGAAGTCATGGTAGAAATTCACTTTTCATTTGAGATTTCTTCAACTCCCTACTTGTTTCATTTATTTCTCTTAATCTCACACTTGTTTCGTCTTTCTCTTGACTGTGCTGAATGCCTTTCCTCTCTCTGTCCCTATTACACCTCTTTTTGATGCATTCCTCATTAGAAACTAATTTTCTCTCTCATTTCTATTTTTCTGCTGCTGGACTCCCTCCCCCCAAAATTTACTGCTTGGGCACCAGAGGAAGAGGATTCTTGAGCTACACAAGTGGTCCTGCATATTTCGCTCTCCTTTCCTTTTCCTTTTGTAATGTCTAAGACCCTTGTGTATCTTACACATGTTTTTTGTTGTTGTTCAAATAATTTATATCATATGTGTTTGTTTTAGGGCTTCCCTTGTAGCCAGAAACAGTGCTGTGTGTTGGCTATAGGTAGTGAAAGAATTAGTTACATTGTTTAAAGATGCAAGGAATTTGTCATCATTTTTTATTGTATCCTTCTACTTCAAGTAGAGGTGGTTCAAAGACGTAGCGTGAATAAGTCAGTATCGCCTCTATTGAAGCATAAGAAATCATCTCTGAAGACGTTATGACAAACTGAAACATTACAGAAAATCAGATTTGGATACTTGCATATCAGTGGCTCCTCCCTTCTGACATGGAACTCTTTGGAGCAGTTCCAAGCTAATAAAGAAACCCTAGATTGAGAGACTAATTCATTCTGATTGAAGCTTTTATACTTAGGATTTTCATTTGGGCATATGGAAGAGACTAACTTAGTATCTATTTTCCTTTTCTTCCTTGGGACTACAACTTCCAGTTTTTAGCTAGCCACTTGCTAAGGTGAATAAAGAGTCCATTTCTCAGCCTCTTATCAATTTGCCATGTATATCTTCCTCCAATTGATTCAGTTCAGTTCAGTTCAGTTGCTCAGTCATGCCCAACTCTTTGTGACCCCATGAATTGCAGCACGCCAGGCATCCCTGTCCATCACCAACTGCTGGAGTCTACCCAAACCTATGTCCATTGAGTCAGTGATGCCATCCAACCATCTCATCCCCTGTTGTCCCCTTCTCCTCCTGCCCTCAATCTTTCCCAACATCAAGGCCTTTTCAAATGAGTCATCTCTTTGCATCAGTTGGCAAAGTATTGGAGTTTCAGCTTCAATATCAGGCCTTCCAATGAACACCCAGGACTGATGTGCTTTAGGATGGACTGGTTGGAACTCACTGCAGTCCAAGAAACTCACAAGAGTCTTCTCCAACACCACAGTTCAAAAGCATCAGTTCTTCAGTGCTCAGCTTTCTTTATAGTCCAACTCTCACATCCATACATGACTACTGGAAAAACCATAGCCTTGACTAGATGGACCTTTGTGGACAAAGTAATGTCTCTGCTTTTCAATATGCTGTCTAGGTTGGTCATAACTTTCCTTCCAAGGAGTAAGCATCTTTTAATTTCATGGCTGCAAGCACCATCTGCAGTGATTTTGGAGCCCAAAAAAGTGGAAATGCTTTGTGTGCTCTTCTTAGATGTCTTCCAAACATTGGTTGGAGAAGGCAATGGCACCCTACTCCAGTACTCTTGCCTGGAAAATCCCATGGATGGTGGAGCCTGGTGGGCTGCAGTCCATGGGGTCACGAAAAGTCGGACAGGACTAAGCAACTTCACTTTTGCTTTTCACTTTCATGCATTGGAGAAGGAAATGGCAACCCACTCCAGTGTTCTTGCCTGGAGAATCCCAGGGATGGGGGGAGCCTGGTGGGCTGCTGTCTATGGGGTCGCACAGAGTTGGACATGACTGAAGCAACTTAGCAGCAGCAGCAAGCATTGGTACATGCCCATTAACAGTCTTTATTCTCTTCTTCATCCTATTTCCTATCATGAGGCAGATGTCTGGGTCTCTAACAATCATATAGGACTGTGAGGTCAGGGGTTATATCCTAGGGATGGAGAAATAATGAACTGGAAAAGCCTGAGTCCAAAAACTTCATAAAGAGGTATATCATAGTAAGTATGGAATAATTTTTATGTGGGAGAATAAGAAATAAACTGTGTTAAGTTACTCTTATGTTGGTTTTTCCTGTCATATATGGCCCTGTGTCATTTTAATTGCATCAGGGGGCTTTTTCGTGAGTTGGATAGATGGAAGAGAAGCTTTGGGGGATGATGACTGTACTCTTTGCTTATGGAAGATATGGAATCAGAAATTATCTGACTGAGTTTAGGTTGTGGCTACATATGAATCAGATGTTCATAGTTGCCTCCTAGAGACATTTGCTAGTTTCTAGTAACTCAGCACTTCCATTGAAGGAAATTTTTCCAACAGAATCTGACAGAGAGGTAAATGTATATGTTTACACATTAATTGTAGTGTTTGCAATAGAAAAAATATATATTTCAAGTAATGTAACTTCATTGGGCTTGTGTGGTGGCTTAGTGGTAAAGAATCTGCCTACCAATGCAGGAGATACAGGTTTGATCCATGGGTTGGGAAGATCCCCTGGAAAATGAAATAGCCACCCACTCCAGTATCCTTGCCTGGAAAATCCCATGGACAGAGGAGCCTGGTGGGCTGTAGTCCATGGGGCCACAAAAAAGAACTGGATATGACTTAGTGACTAAACAACAACAAACTATACATCAGTAAAAAATTTGTTTAATAATAATGGTCTATATCCACTTTAGCATATTCTTCAGCCTCTAAAGCTGATATATTTGTATCCATTAAAGATATTAAAATATGAAGAGATGTTTCTAGCATATTGTTGAGTAAGACTTCTAGTCATAATGGCATTGTAAATTCTCCAAGACACCCCCTCTTCTCTACACATATGACATATAGATAATATGTAGAATGAGGAAATCTAAAAGGGATAGTCATGCTCAGAAGTAAGATACATGTCTCTAACACCCAGAAACTGAAAGTGAAAAGCAGCATAAAGTCATCAGCCTTCCACTGTACCAGGTTCTAGGTAAGAAAACAGGCTGATTTGGTCAGGAATTTGGTTACTGAAGGTAAGAAGATAAGATCATCTGTAGCAGAACTTTAGCTAGGACTTCTCCTTACATCATGTTTCATGAAAAGAGGAGCTAGCAGATATAGGCATAACCACATGACTAGAAAGTAAACCATCAAGGTGCTTTCTGGCTTAATGATTGATGACATCTCCAATGTATTATGATTCAGACACTTTTAATATATGACCCCTGTCTGCCTGGGGTCTAAAATGGATAGAGTGGTAGCAATTGCAAAAATACATGAGAGAGGTTAGTACACACACATACACACACAGACACACACACACGTACACAGACACACCCCTACATAGAAATAGCCTCCTATTCAAAAAGTATCTATAAGCCAAAATTCCAAAACACATGAAAAAAAAACAGTCACATAAATTCTTTTATATAAATACAGCATTACTAAGATGGAAAGCCTGAAAAACTTTTCTTAAATATGTTTATTAATAATGTTCACTCCCACATTTATTGAAACACTATTCATAGTATTAATAGCAAAGATATGGAAAAAACCTAAATGCGTGTTAATGGCAAATGAATAAAGAAAATGTGATTAATAGTAATTTAATATATATATCCATAATACATATATATGTACATATTATTCAGCCTTAAAAAAAGAAATACTGCCATTTGAGACAACACTGATGAACCTGGAGGATAGTATGCATAGTGAAATAAGCAGGACAGAAAGACAATGGAGAAGGCAATGGCAACCCACTCCAGTACTCTTGCCTGGAAAATCCCATGGGCGAGGAGCCTGGTAAGCTGCAGTCCATGCGGTTGCAAAGAGTGGGACATGACTGAATGACTTCACTTGCACTTTTCGCTTTCATGCATTGGAGAAGGAAATGGCAGCCCACTCCAGTGTTCTTGCCTGGAGAATCCCAGGGACGGGGGAGCCTGGTGGGCTGCCTTCTATGGGGTCGCACAGAGTCGGACATGACTGAAGCGACTGGAGCAGCAGCAGCAAAAATACAAAAAGACAAATATTGCATGATCTTATTTATAAGTAGAATTTAAAGTAGTCAGACTCATAGAAACAGAGTAAATTGGTGGCCTCCAGGAACCAGAAATAGGAAGATTTAGTCAAAGGATACAATATTCAGTGATGCAAATTACTGAATTCTGGAAGTCAGATGTATATAACATCAAAGTGACTGCAGTATCCAAAACGCTATTGAATACTTCAATTTGATAAAAGGATAGGTTGATCTTTAAGTGTTCTTACCACACACACACACTAGGTAATTAATGCCATTGAAGAGTGAAACAGAACTATCCCATTTTCTATGAGATAAAATGTAATGTGTCATGAAAATAGAGAAATAATGCACTTGGAAAAATTATTGCAAAAATATTACAGAAAAGGGTTAATTTTCTTATTGTACAGAGAGCTCAGAGAAATTAACAATATAAGAACCGACAACCCAAGATAAAGGAAGGAGCAAAAGTTTTAAAGAGGAATTCAACAGAAATTGGATACAAATACAAATCAGTTATAAACTTGAGAATATGTATGGTATCACAATTTAAAAGATACTAATTGTAATGATGAAAGTGTTTTAAAATAAATTTTTAATATTTGTTTTATTTATGTATTTGTTTCACTGTGCTGGGTCACAGTTGTGGCAGGCAGGATCTTCGATTTTCCGTTGCAGTATGCAAACTCTTAGTTAAGGCATCTGGGATCTAGTCCCTGACCAGGGATTAAACTGGGACCCACGGCACTGGTAGTACAGAGTCAGCCACCGGATCATAAGGGAAATCCCTAGTGTTTTTTTACATGTGTAACATTGGAAGAAATGAAATATGAACACACTATTACTATTATGTGCATTGAGGAAGGTGTGAAAAATGGGCAATCTCACACACATTGATTTGGCAAGAGAATAACACATTGTGTAGTATCTGTCAAATTTACAATATCTATCAAATTCAATATGCCTATACCCTTTTGTTTTGCAATTCCATTTTTAGACATTTACCATGAATTAAATATATACAGTGTATGAAAAGATACATTTATAATCATAATCATTATAGTATTAATTTTAGTAATCATAACTTTTTTTCAATCGGGAAAGTGTGTTTGTGTGTGCTAGGTTGCTTCAGTCATGTCTGACTATTTGCAACCCTATGGACTATAGCCTGCCAGCCTCCTCTGACCAAGGGACCCTTCAGGCAAGAATACTGGAGTGCTATGCCCTCCTCGAGGGGATCTTTCTGACCTAGGGATCAAACCCAGGTTTCCTGCAGTTCCTACATTGCAGGTGGATTCTTTACTGCTGAACCACCAGGGAAGCCAGTAGGGGAAATAGAACTGGTTAAACCCATTATGAAGCTTCGCATGCTCTTAACATTCCCAGGTCTAGAACAAGGGCACATAGAGGTCCACATACTATATATCTAAATACTGAAGTTATAAATCAAGCAAAATATACTTCAGCTTCCTTCACTGACAAATATGCCTTCATAACTAAATAAAATAACAAACTATAAGGTATGTAGTATAGCATTCAAGCCTTTACACAGTGAAATTCCTCACACCTGTTTAAAGGTATTTCTCACCACTACTCATTTCCAACTAGCTCAGTATTCTATATTGTCCAGTCAGAGGGCTCATCTCCATTTTAGAATGTTTTGTGCTTTTTCTTCATGAATGCTGTAACTTCTTTTTGTAAGTCATCCTTTCTCAGGTTAAATGTCACCTTTGTTATTACCAGATCTTATCTCCAAAGAGAATTAATTAATTCCCTCCTTTGGGCTCCCTTGGATCTTTGCTATAACATTTAAAAATAATCTATTTCAGATTATAGAGGATCGTGGACATAATTTCCCTACTAGGTAGTAAGCTATTTTAGATTATGGAATTTATTTTATTTATCCTTACACATTTTTAGCATCTGAACATGTGCCTTGCAGCCAATAGCTACCTACAATTGAAAAAAAACACAAATTATAGATTAGGAAAAAATTTTTAATTTTGAAAATTTGAAATATCTTAGAATAGTATAATCAGGCAGTTTCAAAACTAAAACCTTATGGCCAGTCTTGTTTCTACTATACCTTTGTTTCAAACAAGACCTAATTTTAGTCTCAAATTATTTTGAAAAAAATAATACTATTTTTTGTAGATACCTTGGTATATATTTATATAAAACAGTTACTTTCTCAAAGCATGATGATAAAATCATTGTCACAAGAAGCATTTTAACAATCATTCTTTAATATCATCACATTTCTAATTGGTAGAAAAATTACCTTGATTGTACAATAATTTTTGTTTGAGACTGGATCCAAATAAAATCCACATATTAGTAATGGCTTATTTGGCTTTTAGATTGCTTTTAACCTACAGATTTATTCTGTCTTTATCTCTTCCCTTCCTAGCAATTCTCCCTTGCAACTGAAAGGCACATACGTTTTTAAAGGCAGATATAAATAACACACCTCACAGCTGCCATATAGTGTTAGTAGTTTTTAAATTTTTATTGCCTAAATACAACATTTCTTTATTTCACCAGAAATTGAAAAATGGAAATTTCTTTTGTATTTTTAAACTAATTAATTTAATTGGAGAATAATTACTTTATAATATTGTGATGGCTTCTGATATACATCATGAATCAGCCACAGGTACACATGTGTCCCCCATCCTGAACCCCCCTCCCACCTCTCTCTCTACCCTATTCCTCTAAGTTGTTGCCAAGGACCGACTTTGGGTGCCTTGCTTCCTGTGTTGAACTTGCACTGGTCATCCATTTTACATATAGTAATATGCATGTTTCAATGCTATTCTCTCAAAGTATCCCATCCTCGCTTCTCCCATATAGTCCAAAAGTCTGTTCTTTACATCTGCGTCTCTTTTGCTGCCTTGCATATAAGATCGTCATTACTGTCTTTGTAAATTCCATATATATGCATTAATATACTCTATTGGTGTTTCTCTTTCTGACTTACTTCACTCTATAATAGGCTCCAGTTTCATCCACCTCATTAGAACTGACACAAATGTGTTCTTTTTTATAGCTGAGTAATATTCCATTGTGTATCTTTACCACAACTTCCTTATCCATTCATCTGCCGAAGGATATTTAGGTTGCTTCTGTGTTCTGGCTATTGTAAATAGTGCTGCACTGAACATTGGGGTACATGTGTCCTTTCAGTTCTGATTTCCTCGGAATGTATGACCAACAGTGGGATTGCTAGGTTGTATGGCAGTTCTATTCCACAGTATTATCCCACAAATGGTTTAAGAGGGTTCCCTTTTCTCCACACCCTCCCTATCATTTATTGTTTGTAGACCTTTTGATGGCAACCATTCTCACTGGCGTGAAATGACACCTCATCTGTGATTTTGATTTTTATTTCTCTAATAATGAGTGATGTTGAGCATCTTTTCATGTGTTTATTAGTCATCTCTATGTTTTCTTTGGAGAAAAGTCTGTTTAGGCCTTTTGCCCAGTTTTTAACTGGGTTGTTCATTTTTTCTGGGATCGAGCTGCAAGAGCTGCTTGTATATTTTGGAGATCAAGTCTTCGTCAGCTGTTTCACTTGATAAGATTTTCTCCCATTCTGAGGGCTGTTTTTTCTCCTTGCTAATATTTGCTTTCATTGTGCAAAAGCTTTTAAGTGTATTTGTGTCCCATTTGTTTATTTTTATTTTTATTTCCATTAACCTGGGAGGTGGGTCACAGAAGATCTAGCTGTGATTTATGTCAGAGAGTGTTCTGCCTATGTTTTCCACTAAGAGTTTTATAGTTTCTGGTCTTACATTTACATCTTTAATCCATTTTGAGTTTATTCTTGTGTATCACATTAGAAAGTGTTCTAGTTTCAGTCGTTTACATGTAGTTGACCAGTTTTACCAGCACCACTTGTTGAAGAGACTGTCTTTTCTCCACTGTATGTTTTTGCTTACTTTGTCAAAGATAAGTTGTCAATAGGTATGTGGATTTATCTCTGGACTTTCTATCTTGTTCCATTGATCTGTATTTCTCTCTTTGTACGAGTACCATACTGTCTTGATGACTCTAGCTTTGTAGTATCGTCTGAAGTCAGGAAGGTTGACTCATCCAGTTCCATTCTTATTTATCAGTATTACTTTGGCTATTCAGGGTCTTTTGTCATCCCATAAAAACTGAAATTATTTGTTCTAGATCTGTGAAAAATGCCACTGGTAGTTTGATAGGGATTGAGTTGAATCTATAGATTGCTTTGGGTAGTATACTCATTTTCACTATATTGATTCTTCCAATTCAAGAGCATGATATATTTCTCCATCTATTTGTGTCACTTTGATTTCTCTCATTGGTGTTATATAGTTTTCCGTATACAGAGCTTTTGTTTTTTTTTTAGGTAAATTTATTCCTAAATGTTTTAATTTTTTCATTGCAATGGTGAATGTAATTGTTTCCTTAATTGCTTTTTCTGATTTTTAATTGTTAGTGTATAGGAATGCAAAAGACTTCTGTGTTTTAATTTTATATGCTACAACTTTACTATATTCATTGATCAGCTCTAGTAGTTTTCTGGTGGCATCTTTAGAGTTTTATATATAGAGGATCATGTCATCCACAAACAGTGAGAATTTTGCTAATTCTTTTCCAATCTGGACTAATTTTATTTCTTTTTCTTCTCTGGTTACTGTGGCTAGGATTTCCAAAACTGTGTTGAATAGTATTTGTGAGAGTGGACACCCATGTCGTGTTCCTGATTTTGGAAGAAATGCTTTGAATTTTTTGCCATTGAGGATAATGTTTTCTATAGGTTTGCCATATATGGCTTTTATTTATTTTTATTTATTTTTATTTTTTGTTTTTATTTTATTTTATTTTATTTTAATTTTAAAATCTTTAATTCTTACATGCGTTCCCAAACATGAACCCCCCTCCCACCTCCCTCCCCATAACATCTCTATTGTGTTGAGGTATGTTCCTTCTCTGCCTACTTTCTGAAGAGTTTTTATCATAAATAGGTGTTGAATTTTGTCAAAGGCTTTCTCTGCATTTCTTGAAATAATCACGCTTTTAATCTTTCAATTTGTTATTATGGTGCATGACATTGATTGATTTGTGAATTTTGAAGAATCCTTGCATCCCTGGAATAAAGCCCATTTGGTCATGATGTATAATCTTTGTAATATCTTGTTGGAGTCTGTTTGCTATTATTTTGTTGAGTATTTTTGCATCTGTGTTCATCAGTGATATTGGCCTGTAGTTTTCCTTTTTTGTGGCATCTTTGGTTTTGGTATCAGGGTAGCCTCATAGAATGCATTTGGGAGTTTTCCTTCTGCAATTTTCTGGAATAGTTTGAGTAGGATAAGTGTTAGCACTTCTCTATATTTTTGGCATAATTCACCTGTGAAGCTGTCTGGTCCTGGGTGTTTGTTTGTTGGAAGATTTTTTTATTACAGTTTTGATTTCCATCCTTGTGACTGATCTGTTCAAATTTTCTATTTATTCCTGGTTCAGTTTTGAAAGGTTATACGTTTCTAAGAATTTGTCCATTTCTTCCAAGTTGTACATTTTATTGGCATATGGCTGCTCATAGTAGTCTCATGATTCTTTGTGTTGTCTGTTGTCATTTGTTAGAGGAAATAGGTTCTTTTCTTTTATTATATAAGTTTCAGGTATATAACATAGTGACTCAAATTTTTAAAAAATTATACTATTTATATTTATTATCAAATATTGGATATATTCCCCTGTGCTGCACAATGTATCTTTGTATCATTTATTTATGCCTTATGGCAGAAAGTGCCTTTTGATGAAAGTGAAAGAGGAGAGTGAAAAAGTTGGCTTAAAGCTCAACATTCAGAAAACGAAGATCATGGCATCGGGTCCCATCATTTCATGGCAGATAGATGGGGTAACAGTGGCTGTCTTTATTTTTCTGGGCTCCAAAATCACTGCAGATGGTGATTGCAGCCATGAAATTAAAGACACGTACTCCTTAGAAGGAAGGTTATGAGTAACCTAGTTCAGTTCAGTCAGGTCAGTTACTCAGTCGTGTCCAACTCTTTGTGACCCCATGAATCGCAGCACGCCAAGCCTTGCTGTCCATCACCAACTCCCAGAGTTCGGTCAGACTCACGTCCATTAAGTCAGTGATGCCATCCAGCCATCTCATCCTCTGTCGTCCCCTTCTCCTCCTGCCCCCAATCCCTCCCAGCATCAGAGTCTTTTCCAATGAGTCAACCTACACAGGATATTAAAAAGCAGAGACATTATTTTGCCAACAAAGGTCTGACTAGTCAAGGCTATGGTTTTTCCAGTGCTCATGTGTGGATGTAAGAGTTGGACTATAAGGAAAACTGAGTGCCAAAGAATTGATGCTTTTGAATGGTGGTTGTGGAGAAGACTCTTGAGAGTCCCTTGGACTGCAAGGAGATCCAACCAGTCCATCCGAAAGGAGATCAGTCCTGGGTGTTCATTGGAAGGACTGATGTTGATGCTGAAACTCCAATACTTTGGCCACCTGATGCAAAGAGCTGAGTCATTGGAAAAGACCTTGATGCTGGGAAAGATTGAGGGCAGGAGGAGAGGGGGATGACAGAGGATGAGATGGCTGGATGGCATCACCAACTAGATGGACATGGGTTTGCGTGGACTCCAGGAGATGGTGATGGACAGGGAGGCCTAGAGAGCTGCGGTTCATGTGGTTGCAAAGAGTTGGACATGACTGAGCGACTGAACTGATTTTATGCCTAATACATTGTTTCTGTTAACTCTCTATCCCTTATCTTGCCCCTTCCCTCTCTGTCTCCCCACTGGTAACCACTAGTTAGTTCTCTAGATCTGTAAGTTTATTTTTGTTTGATTAGATTCATTCCTTTGTTTTATTTTTCAGATTTCTTATAATAATTGATAATACATAATAATTTTATTTCTTTATCTGACTTATTTCACTATATATAATACCTTCCAAATCCACCCACTTTTTGCAAATCACAAAATGTCATTCTTTTTATGGTTGAGTAATATTCCATTGTATATATA
This sequence comes from Ovis canadensis, assembly GCF_042477335.2. Classification (NCBI taxonomy): domain Eukaryota; kingdom Metazoa; phylum Chordata; class Mammalia; order Artiodactyla; family Bovidae; genus Ovis; species Ovis canadensis. The sequence continues at coordinate 66,676,187 of NC_091247.1, forward strand.
CCGCATTCTCTTTATCCATAGATACTCAGATTGCTTCCATATATTGACTGTCATAAATAATGCTGTTGTGAACATTAGAGTGCATGAATCATTTTGAATTAGTGTTTTTGTTTTCTTCAGATAAATGCCTCAAAGTCGAATTGCTGGATCGTATGGTAGTTCTATTTTCAGTTTTTTAAAGAACCTTCATAGTGTTTTCTTGACTGGCTGCACAATTTACATTCCCGTTGATAGTGTAAGAGGGTTCACTTTTCTCAATATCCTCACCAAAATGTGTTACTTTTGTTTTTTTTGATGACAAAGACATTCTGGTAGGTATGAGATGATATCTCACTGTAGTTTTGATTTGCATTTCTCTAATGATTAGCAATAGTGAGCATCTTTTCATGTGTTTGTTGGCCACTTGTATATCTTGGAAAAAGATGTCCAGTCAGGTCTTCTGCCCATTTTTTAAACTGGGTTGTTTGTTTTTTAATCTTGTTGTATGAGAGGTTTATGTATTTTGAATATTAACCTTTATTAATCATATTATTTGCAGTTCTTTTCTCCCATTGCATAGGTTGTCTTTGTGTTTAGTTTATGGTTTATCTTGCTGTTCAAAAGCTTATAAGTTTCATTGGGTACTATTTGTTTATTTTTGGTTTTGGAGACAACAACAACAAAATTATCACTGTGATTTATGTCAAAGTGTTTTCTACCTATGATTTTCTCTAGGAATTTTATGGTTTCTAGCTTTATATTTAGATCTTTAATCCAGTTTGAGTTTCTTTTTGTATATGATAAGGGAACTATTCTAATTTCATTTTTTACATATAGCTATTTAGGTTTCCTAGCACCACATGTTGAAGAGACTTTCTTTTCTACATTGTATATTCCTGACTCCTTCGTCATATATTAATTGATCATAGATGTGTGGGTTCATTTCTGGGCTCCATATTCTGTCCCATTGATTTATGTGTCTGTTTTGTGCCAGTACCAAGCAACAGTTAGAACTGGACATGGAACAACAGACTGGTTCCAAATAGGAAAAGGAGTACGTCAAGGCTGTATATTGTTACCCTGCTTATTTAAATTATATGCAGAGTACATCATGAGAAATGCTGGGCTAGAAGAAGCACAAGCTGGAATCAAGATTCCCAGGAGAAATATCAATAACCTCAGATATGCAGGTGACACAACCCTTATGGCAGAAAGTGAAGAGGAACTAAAAAGCCTCTTGATGAAAGTGAAAGAGGAGAGTGAAAAAGTTGGCTTAAAGCTCAACATTCAGAAAATGAAGATCATGGCATCTGGTCCCATCACTTCTTGGGAAATAGATGGGGAAACATTGGAAACAGTGTCAGACTTTATTTTTGGGGGGCTCCAAAATCACTGCAGATGGTGATTGCAGCCATGAAATTAAAAGATGGTTACTCCTTGGAAGAAAAGTTATGACCAATCTAGATAGTATATTCAAAAGCAGAGACCTTACTTTGCCGACTAAGGTCCATCTAGTCAAGGCTATGGTTTTTCCTGTGGTCATGTATGGCTGTGAGAGGTGGACTGTGAAGAAGGCTGAGCGCCGAAGAATTGATGGTTTTGAACTGTGGTGTTGGAGAAGACTCTTGAGAGTCCCTTGGACTGCAAGGAGATCTAACCAGTCCATTCTGAAGGAGATCAACCCTGGGATTTCTTTGGAAGGAATGATGCTAAAGCTGAAACTCCAGTACTTTGGCCACCTCATGTGAAGAGTTGACTCATTGGAAAAGACTCTGATGCTGGGAGGGATTAGGGGCAGGAGCAGAAGGGGACGACAGAGGATGAGATGGCTGGATGGCATCACTGACTCGATGGACGTGAGTCTGAGTGAACTCTGGGAGATGGTGATGGACAGGGAGGCCTGGCGTGCTGCGATTCATGAGGTCGCAAAGAGTTGGACACGACTGAGCAACTGAACTGAACTGAACTTGCTGTTTTGATTACTTTACCTTTATCGTATGCCTGAAGTCAGGGAACATAATACCTCCAGCACTGTTCTTTCTCAAGATTGTTTCGGCTATTTGGAGCCTTTTGTGTTTCCACAGGTGTTTATAAATTATTTATCCTAATTCACTGAAAATGTCCTGGGTATTTTGATAGACATTGCCTTGAATCTGTGGGTCCCTATGGGTAATGTGGTCATTTTAACAATGTTAATTCTTCCAATCTATGAATATATCTTTCCATCTGTTTGTGTCACCTTTGGTTTCTTTCATTAGTGTCTTATTGTTTTCTGAGTACAGGTCTCTTACCTCAGGTAGGTTTATTCCTAGATGGAATGATTCTATAAGGAGAATCTATACCTCAGAAATAATTTTGTTGTTGAAAAGTACAGCTTATATAGGAAACCTATGTAAAGAATAGTTGCTTGGTATATTTCCTTGGTAAACATTTAATTGGTGAATTACCACTTTTTAACAAAAAAATAGCATGTTTCACTAGACTCTTCTAAAAAAATGACTATGTTTTTCATGATGAGTGGATGGTATTCAAGCACATTTGATGTGTTTCAAAATAGTGCAATTATTTTTTAATTCATGGTTAAATTATTTTATCTTTGTCTAACTGAAACCTCTTCAACTTGTCTTCTGGGTCTGTTTAACATGATACTAATAATCCTTGTTGTCTTTTTACACTTTTTATACTTTTTACACTGTTTACTATCTATTATGACAGACTCTTAGCATTCATCCTATTAAATTTCTGATGCCAACTAGACCAGGCCTGTATGAAAAACTGCGGTTTCTTGTTCTGGGATATAGTATTTAGAAACTACAATTTAAACACTAGAATATTTCATTGCCCTTGGATTATTTTTGTTTCTAGTCATTTTGTAGTTTTCAGAACTAAGGAATATTTGTCTATTTTATAAATATAAAATACTTTATAACTATCTCTTTTATTATTAAATATGTTAACAATTAATCCAGTAACAACTCACATAGTTAATTCAAACTCAATACTATAGGGCTTTTCCTAACCTCTTTGATCCTATTTCTTTATTTCAATTTGATTTCAAATTAATACAATAATTATTCATTTACTTTATTTCACAATGCACACACTACAGACTCAGTATAATAACATCAACATTATAACTAACTCTGTAATTACTGAAAACAGAGTTTAATTTTCCTTTTTTTGTCTTTCAGAAATTTCACAGTAGGGTTATTCAGTTAAAGTATTGTTTCATATTCACCTGGAATTTTCCTCTCTTTTTGGTTATACTGCCAAGTAGTACACAGTTTGGTTTGTATAATTTATTTAGCTTCAGACATTTAGCAACTGACTCTTTAAAACTGAGTTTTTTTTTTTTTTTGCATTTATTTTTTTTTTTACTTTTTATTTTTTTTAAATTTTAAAATCTTTAATTCTTACATGCATTCCCAAACATGTCCCCCCCTCCCACCTCCCTCCCCATAACATCTTTCTGGGTCATCCCCATGCACCAGCCCCAAGCATGCTGCATCCTGCGTCAGACATAGACTGGCGATTCAATTCACATGATAGTATACATGTTAGAATGGCATTCTCCCAAATCATCCCACCCTCTCCCTCTCCAAGTTTTATATTTAGTTAAGTCACTCAGTCGTGTCCGACTCTTTGCGACCTGATGAATCGCAGCACGCCAGGCCTCCCTGTCCATCACCATCTCCCAGAGTTCACTCAGACTCACGTCCATCGAGTCAGTGATGCCATCCAGCCATCTCATCCTCTGTCGTCGTCCCCTTCTGCTCCTGCCCCTAATCCCTCCCAGCATCAGAGTCTTTTCCAATGAGTCAACTCTTCGCATGAGGTGGCTAAAGTACTGGAGTTTCAGCTTTAGCATCATTCCTTCCAAAGAAATCCCAGGGTTGATCTCCTTCAGAATGGACTGGTTAGATCTCCTTGCAGTCCAAGGGACTCTCAAGAGTCTTCTCCAACACCACAGTTCAAAACCATCAATTCTTCGGTGCTCAGCCTTCTTTACAGCCCAACTCTCACATCCATACATGATGACAGGAAAAACCATAGCCTTGACTAGATGGACCTTAGTCGGCAAAGTAATGTCTCTGCTTTTGAATATACTATCTAGGTTGGTCATAACTTTCCTTCCAAGGAGTAAGTGTCTTTTAATTTCATGGCTGCAATCACCATCTGCAGTGATTTTGGAGCCCCCCAAAATAAAGTCTCTCACTGTTTCCATTGTTTCCCCATCTATTTCCTACGACGTGATGGGACCAGATGCCATGATCTTCATTTTCTGAATGTTGAGCTTCAAGCCAACTTTTTCACTCTCCTCTTTCACTTTCATCAAGAGGCTTTTTAGTTCCTCTTCACTTTCTGCCATAAGGGTGGTGTCACCTGCATATCTGAGGTTATTGATATTTCTCCTGGGAATCTTGATTCCGGCTTGTGTTTCTTCCAACCCAGTGTTTCTCATGATGTACTCTGCATATAATTTAAATAAGCAGGGTGACAATATACAGCCTTGACATACTCCTTTTCCTATTTGGAACCAGTCTGTTGTTCCATGTCCAGTTCTAACTGCTGCCTCCTGACCTGGATACAGATTTCTCCAGAGGCAGGTTAGGTGGTCTGGTATTCCCATCTCTTTCAGAATTTTCCACAGTTTATTGTGATCCACACAGACAAAGGCTTTGGCATAGTCAATAAAGCAGAAATAGATGTTTTTTTTCTGGAACTGTCTTGCTTTTTCCATGATCCAGCAGATGTTGGCAATTTGATCTCTGGTTCCTCTGCCTTTTCTAAATCCAGCTTGAACATCAGGAAGTTCACGGTTCACGTATTGCTGAAGGCTGGCTTGGAGAATTTTGAGCATTACTTTACTAGCATGTGAGATGAGTGCAATTGTGCGGTAGTTTGAGCATTCTTCGGCATTGCCTTTCTTTGGGATTGCAATGAAAACTGACTTTTTCCAGTCCTGTGGCCACTGCTGAGTTTTCCAAAGTTGCTGGCATAGTGAGTGCAGCACTTTCACAGCATCATCTTTCAGGATTTGAAACAGCTCAACTGGAATGCCATCACCTCCACTAGCTTTGTTCGTAGCGATGTTTTCCAAGGTCCACTTGACTTCACATTCCAGGATGTCTGGCTCTAGATGAGTGATACACCATCATGAATATCTGGGTCGTGAATATCTTTTTTGTACAGCTCTTCTGTGTATTCTTGTCACCTCTTTTTAATATCTCTGCTTCTCTTAGGTCCAGATCATTTCTGTCCTTTATCGAGCCCATCTTTGCATGAAATATTCCCTTGGTATCTCTAATTTTCTTGAAGAGATCTCTAGTCTTTCCCATTCTATTGTTTTCCTCTATTTCTTTGCATTGATCACTGAAGAAGGCTTTCTTATCTCTTCTTGCTATTCTTTGGAACTCTGCATTCAGATGCTTATATCTTTTCTTTCCTCCTTTGCTTTTCACCTCTCTTCTTTTCGCAGCTATTTGTAAGGCCTCCCCAGACAGCCATTTTGCGTTTTGCATTTCTTTTCCATGGGGATGGTCTTGATCCCTGTCTCCTGTACAATGTCACGAACCTTGTTCCATAGTTCATCAGGCACTCTATCTATCAGATCTAGTCCCTTAAATCTATTTCTCACTTCCACTGTATAATCATAAGGGATTTGATTTAGGTCATACCTGAATGGTCTAGGGGTTTTCCCTACTTTCTTCAATTTGAGTCTGAATTTGGTAATAAGGAGTTCATGATCTGAGCCAGAGTCAGCTCCTGGTCTTGTTTTTGTTGACTGTATAGAGCTTCTCCATCTTTGGCTGTAAAGAATATAATCTATCTGATTTCAGTGTTGACCATCTGGTGATGTCCATGTGTAGAGTCTCATCTTGTGTTGTTGGAAAAGGGTGTTTGCTATGACCAGTGCATTTTCTTGGCAAAACTCTATTAGTCTTTGCCCTGCTTCATTCCGCATTCCAAGGCCAAATTTGCCTGTTCCTCCAGGTGTTTCTTGACTTCCTAGTTTTGCATTCCAGTCCCCTATAATGAAAATGACATCGTTTTGGGGTGTTTCTAAAAAGTCTTGTAGGTCTTTATAGAACCTTTCAACTCAGCTTCTTCAGCATTACTGGTTGGGGCACAGACTTGGATAACTGTGATATTGAATGGTTTGCCTTGGAGATGAACAGAGATCATTCTGTCATTTTTGAGATTATAATTATGTAAAACATTCACAGAGATTAAAGTAAAAAGTATCAAATGTGTTATACCCAGAGAACTGTATGTCTGTTCCTTCTCACCAAATCCATTCTCTCCCTCCCCTTAAATAAGGATGTTACCCAGTTACAAAGCCACATATAGTTTATCTTTATACATAAATCCATGCATCCACACGTGCGTACATACATACATATATACACACATATATTCAGTATTCAACAATGCTGAATGAGAACTGAATAGGAATTTACTGTAATTAAGGGAAGTTAAATTTTTACATTAGCAAATGAATATGAATAATTTGAAAATATAAAAAAATTATATTTCAGTTAAGTTATGAAAAGTGAAAGTGAAAATTGCACAGTCATATTCGATTCTTTGCCACCCCATGGACTATACTGTTCATGGAATTCTCCATGCCAGAATACCAATGTAGGTAGCCTTTCCCTTCTCCAGAGGATATTCTCAACACAGGATTCAAACCCAGGTCTCCCACATTGCAGGCAGATTCTTTACCAGCTGGACCACCAGGGAAACCCAAGAATATTTGCCTGTATTTTCTAAATTCCATTGTCCATATAATTCTGAATAAAATAGCATGGGCACCATATTGTGTGCCATTGTGATTTTCCATTAATGAAAATGGCCATACAATGCACTTTCATATTTACCCATTTACAGATATTCACTAGACACATATCTTGCATTTAGTCCCCTTGTTAAAACAGTAAGAGGGATTTCTGTGGTGGTCCTGTGGTTAAGACTCAGTGCTCCCAATGCAGGGAGCCCACCTTTGATCACTGGTCAGGGAACTAGATTCCACATGCTGCAGCTAAGAGTTCACATGCCACAACTATATATATACATATATATGTATATGTATGTGTATATACATATATATGTATATATATGTGTGTGTGTATATATATAAATCCATATGCTGCAGTTAAGACCCAGTGCAGCCAAATAATAAATGAAATAAAGTATTAATAATAGAAAAATTAAGAGTTAAAAAGAGTTGCATCCATAGATTTTATGTTGTGTAACATTTCTCAGCAAAACGCTAAACATTTTTTATATTTAGTTCAGTATTAAATACCCATAGCTTAATGCTTTAATCAACATAGCTAATCACAATTTATACTTTAAGATCATCTACAGTGGTCTTATCTAGTAAAACTCTTTGTATCGGTTTGAATTATGTTTGACTACATGTAACAGAAAGCTAACCACAATAACTGAACCAAATAGAGGTTCATATTTTCTCATATTATGAGAAAATCTGGAGACAATTAGTTCAGGATTGGTACAGCTGCTCCGGGAAGGTCCAAGATCCTTTCAAAATCTTGCCCCATTATTCTTTTCATATGGTATATGTTTTTTCATAGTTTCAAAATGACTTCTATGCCTCCAAGAATGTTTATATCCTAGGTAGAAACAAAGAGGGAAGACTAAAGAATAAAACGTGTACCAGCTGAGCCTGTTCTCTCTATAATAGGTAAAAATGGACCTCTTATAAGTCTACCTACCATATTTACTCTTTGATTTCATTTGTCAGAAGTGGAACACATATCCATTCCTAGCTTTAATAGTCACACTCCTCCTTTGAGAATAATTAGAATTCTGTACGTAAAGAAAACAGAAGGAATGGCTACTGGATTTGAATCGTTGTCAGTGATGTTTTAAGGTGTAGTTTTTTTCTCAAAACAAGAGCAGTATATGCCTTGTGCTACTCAGATATGTAAATATGAATCAAGTCTGCATCCCTGAATATCAGAAATTTGTTTTATGATTTTCAAGGACTATAATGGAAAAATATTTTGCAGCTGCTGGTATGAGTTTTCTAGAGCAGCCATAATAAGGTGCCAAAGCCTGAGTGGCTTAAACAATAAATATTTATTTTCTCACAATTCTGGAAGCTAGAAGTCCAAAAAAAAGGTGTCAGAATGGTTGATTTTTTTTTTTTATGAGGCCTCTCTCTTTGGTTTGTGGATGTTCATCTTCTCCCTGTGTCTTTACACAGTCTTTTTTTTTTTTTTTATGTGTTTCTGTGTCCTAATCTCTTTCTTGTAACAAGAGCCATGTTTAATTAGACCACAAAATATGACCTAATTTTAACTCAATTACCTCTTTAAAGACTATTTCTAAATACGAATTCTGAAGTATTGGGGGTTAGGATCTGGACATATGAATTTTTGAGATGACACCATTAGACTTATAGCACTGCTGAAGCATAGGAAAAACAGCAATAACAAAACAAAAATAAACCGAGAGGGAGAGGTGACAAGAGACATTTCTGAGTCTTCCTTTTCAATGTTTAAATTGTGTCAGTCTTTCCAAGCCTACCTCACTGATGTCATCTGAAAATGGTAACCAGAAAAAAAAATTACTTGACCGAATATAAAACTAATGTTGTCAAATGATTTCTAATTCCTATGATTCATAGATTCAAATGGCTTAATGACTTTGTTTAGCTAGGATAGTAGAGTCATAGGTAATTACAGTTATTCACACATTAAACTGTGGGGAAACAGCAAATCCAATTATGTTCATTTCAAGCACATCTCTCTGGGATTTGTGGAAGATATTAAGCAAAGAGACATGCCACGTTCATAGTCCAATTTGCTTGTACATGTCTACTTAGATTTATTGTGATTTGTCCTTGGTTTCTGTGTGTTTACTCGCAGATAACAATCAATTGCAGAAGCAACAGACAACAGTGGAACTTTGGAATATTTTTGTTAATTAACTTGGGTTCAAATTCTGATAACAAGTGAATTATTATTAGGGTACTAATGGAGTGTGGAAAATAAATGCTCTTGCTCTCCTCTGGTTTATTTTTCTGCTATTTTATGTTACATACAATGTCTACAAGGCTGTGGAAAACAAAACAAATGCAGTAATGATGTTTTATGTGAGTCAGAGAGAAAAGTAGGGAAGGATATAATCCAAACAAATATACATTGGTATTGATTTTAATTAATTAATGATTATATGCGTCAATCAATACAGAACATCTCTCATTCATCATATAATTATAGTAATTATAGGTTGCAAATTAGAAATTCTAGGGAACTGATAAATTTGGTTTGGCAGCCTAAGTTGGAGGTTATTATTGTCAGCACTGAAGGATTTGCTAAATGCCTTCAAGCTGAACTACCTAGGATGATCTTCAAATGTGAGCATTTGAAGTAAGACCTGTTGGAAAAAAGAGACCAGTTCAGTGCCAAGGAAATAATCATTGCCTGAGATGATCCTGCTGAAATAGACCCCTATAATGCTATGCCTAATGCCTCTTTCTCCTTCCACTTCTACTTTGACTAACATGAAGATTGTGATGGGGAACAAACCCATGACCCAATGCTTGCATGACTATCTAAAATAAAACCGTCTATCTCAAACATTCTATTTCAATTCAATGAATTAAGTGAATTTAAATTAATAAAACATGTGAAAGTGAAGTGAAAATGAAAGTCACTTAGTCGTGTCTGACTCTTTGTGACCCCATAGACTATACAGCTCATGGAATTCTCCAGACCAGAATACTGAGTGGGTAGCCTATCCCTTCTCCAGTGGATCTTCCTGACCCTGTATTGCAGGCAGATTCTTTACCAACTGAGCTATTAGGGAAGCCCTCAGTTCAGTTCAGTCTCTCAGTCGGTCTGACTCTTTGAGACTCCATGAATTGCAGAACGCCAGGCCTCCTTGTCCATCACCAACTCCTGGAGTTCACTCAAACTCATGTCCATCGAATCAGTGATGCCATCCAGCCATCTCATCCTGTCGTCCCCTTCTGCTCTGGTTCCCAATCCCTCCCAGCATTGGGGACTTTTCCAATAAGTCAACTCTTTGCATGAGGTGGCCAAAGTATTGGAGTTTCAGCTTTAGCATCAGTCTTCCAATGAACACCCAGGACTGATCTCCTTCAGAATGGACTGGTAGGATTTCCTTGAAGTCCAAGGGACTCTCAAGAGTCTTCTCCAACACCACAGTTCAAAACCATCAATTCTTTGGCACTCAGCTTTCTTCACAGTCCAACTCTCACATCCATACATGACTACTAGAAAAACCATAGCCTTGACTAGATGGACCTTTGTTGGCAGAGTAATGTCTCTGCTTTTGAATATGCTATCTAGGTTGGTCATATCTTTCCTTCCAAGGAGTAAGCGTCTTTTAATTTCACAGCTGCAATCACCATCTGCAGTGCTTTGGAGCCCCCCAAAATAAAGTCTCACACTGTTTCCACTGTTTCCCCATTTATTTGCCATGAAGTGATGGGACTAGATGCCATGATCTTCATTTTCTGAATGTTGAACTTTAAGCCAACTTTTTCACTCTCCTCTTTCACTTTCATCAAAAGGCTCTTTAGTTCTTTTTCACTTTCTGCCATAAGGGTGGTGTCATCTGCATATCTGAGGTTATTGATATTTTTCCCGGCAATCTTGATTCCAGCTTGTGCTTTCTACAGCCCAGTGTTTATCAATCAGTATTGTCTACTGATTCATTTACTAGGTTTTATCCAATAGGAAGTATTTCTGTAAGATATGTTAAGTCTGAATTTGGTAATAAGGAGTTCATGATCTGAGCCACAGTCAGCTCCCTGACTTGTTATTGCTGACTGTATAGAGCTTCTCCATCTTTGGCTGCAAAGAATATCATCAATCTGATTTCGGTGTTGACCATCTGGTGATGTCCATGTGTAGAATCTCCTCTTGTGTTGTTGAAAGAGGGTGTTTGCTATGAACAGTGCATTCTCTTGGCAAAACTCTATTAGCCTTTGCCCTGTTTCATTCTGTATTCCAAGGCCAAATTTGTCTGTTACTCCAGGTGTTTCTTGACTTCCTAGTTTTGCATTCCAGTCCCCTATAAAGAAAAGGACATCTTTTTGGGGTGTTAGTTCCAGAAGGTCTTGTAGGTCTTCACAGAACCATTCAACTTCAGCTTCTTCAACATTACTGGTTGGGGCATAGACTTGGATTACTCTGATATTGAGTCGTTTGCCTTAGAAACGAACAGAGATCATTCTGTCGTTTTTGAGATTGCATCCAAGTACTGCATTTCAGACTCTTTTGTTGACCATGATGGCTACTCCATTTCTTCTGAGGGATTCTTGCCCACAGTAGTAGACATAATGGTCATCTGAGTTAAATTCACCCATTCCAGTCCATTTTAGTTCGCTGATTCCTAGAATGTCAACGTTCACCCTTGCCATCTCTTGTTTGACCACTTCCAATTTGCCTTGATTCATGGACCTGACATTCCAGTTTCCTATGCAATATTGTTCTTTACAGCATCAGACCTTGCTTCTATCACCAGTCACATCCACAACTAGGTATTGTTTTTGCTTTGGCTCCATCCCTTCATTCTTTCTGGAGTTCTTTCTCCACTGATCTCCAGTAGCATATTGGGCACCTACCGACCTGGGGAATTCCTCTTCAGTACCTTATCATTTTGCCTTTTCATACTGTTCATGGGGTTCTCAAGGCAAGAATACTGAAGTGGCTTGCCCGTCCCTTCTCCAGTGGACCACCTTCTGTCAGACCTCTCCACCATGCCCGCCCGTCTTGGGTGGCCCCACAGGGCATGGCTTGGTTTCATTGAGTTAGACAAGGCTGTGGTCCTAGTGTGATTAGATTGACTGGTTTTCTGTGATTATGGTTTCAGTGTGTCTGCCTTCTGATGCCATCTTGCAACACCTACTGTCTTAATTGGGTTTCTCTTATCTGGGTCTTACTAGACCATTCAGGTATGACCTAAATCAAATCCCTTATGATTATACAGTAGAAGTGAGAAATAGATTTAAGGGCCTAGATCTGATAGATAGAGTGCCTGATGAACTATGGGAGGAGGTTCATGACATTGTACAGGAGACAGGGGTCAAGACTATCCCCATAGAAAAGAAATGCAAGAAAAGCAAAATGGCTGTCTGGGGAGGCCTTACAAATAGCTGTGCAAAGAAGAGAAGTGAAAAGCAAAGGAGAAAAGGAAAGATATAAGCATCTGAATGCAGAGTTCCAAAGAATAGCAAGAAGAGATAAGAAAGCCTTCCTCAGCAACCAATGCAAAGAAATAGAGGAAAACAACAGAATGGGAAAGACTAGAGATCTCTTCAAGAAAATTAGAGATACCAAGGGAACATTTCATGCAAAGATGAGCTTGATAAAGGACAGAAATAGTATGGACCTAACAGAAGCAGAAGATATGAAGAAGAGGTGGCAAGAATACACAGAACTGTACAAAGAAGATCTTCATGACCAAGATAATCATGATGGTGTGATCACTCACCTAGAGCCAGACATCCTGGAATGTGAAGTCAAGTGGGCCTTGGAAAGCATAGCTACGAACAAACCTAGTGGAGGTGATGGAATTCCAGTTGAGCTATTTCAAATCCTGAAAGATGATGCTGTGAAATTGCTACACTCAATATGCCAGCAAATTTGGAAAACTCAGCAGTGCCCACAGGACTGGAAAAGGTCAGTTTTCATTGCAGTCCCAAAGAAAGGCAATGCCAAAGAATGCTCAAACTACTGCATGATTGCACTCATGTCACACGCTAGTAAAGTAATGCTCAAAATTCTCCAAGCCAGGCTTCAGCAATACGTGAACCGTGAACTTCCAGTTGTTCAAGCTGGTTTTAGAAAAGGCAGAGGAACCAGATATCAAATCACCAACATCCGCTGGATCATGGAAAAAGCAAGAGAGTTCCAGAAAAACATCTATTTCTGCTTTATTGACTATGCCAAAGCCTTTGACTGTGTGGTTCTCAATAAACTGTGGAAAATTCTGAAAGAAATGGAAATACCAGACCACTTGACCTGCCTCTTGAGAAACCTATATAGAGGTCAGGAAGCAACAGTTAGAACTGGACATGAAACAACAGACTGGTTCCAAATAGGAAAAGGAGTACGTCAAGGCTGTATATTGTCACTCTGCTTATTTAACTTACATGCAGAGTACATCATGAGAAACACTGGGCTAGAAGAAGCACAAGCTGGAATCAAGATTGCCAGAAATATCAATAACCTCAGATATGCAGATGACACTACTCTTATGGCAGAAAGTGAAGAGGAACTAAAATGCCTCTTGATGAAAGTGAAAGAGGAGAGTGAAAAAGTTGGCTTAAAGCTCGACATTCAGAAAACTAAGATCATGGCATCTAGTTCCATCACTTCATGGCAAATAGATGGGGAAACAGTGGAAACAATGTCAGACTTTATGTTTTTGGGCTCCCAAATCACTGCAGATGGTGATTGCAGCCATGAAATTAAAAGAAGCTTACTCTGGAAGGAAAGTTATGACCAGCCTAGATAGAATATTCAAAAGCAGAGACATTACTTTGCCAACAGAGGTCCTATTAGTCAAGGCTATGGTTTTTCCAGTAGTCATGTATGGATGTGAGAGTTGAACTGTGAAGAAAGCTGAGCACTGAAGAACTGATGCTTTTGAACTGTGGTGTTGGAGAAGATTCTTGAGAGTCCCTTGGATTGCAAGGAGATCCAACCAGTCCATTCTAAAGGTGATCAGTCCTGGGTGTTCTTTGGAAGGAATGATGCTAAAGCTGAAACTCCAGTACTTTGGCCACCTCATGTGAAGAGTTGACTTATTGGAAAAGACTCCGTTGCTGGGAGGGATTTTGGGGCAGGAGGAGAAGGGTATGAGAGAGGATAAGATGGCTGGATGGCATCACTGACTCGATGAATGTGAGACTGAGTGAACTCCAGGCGTTGGTGATGGACAGGGAGGCCTGATGTCCTGCAATTCATGAGGTTGCAGAGTCGGACACGACTGAGCAGCTGAACTGAACTGAACTGAACTAAAGATGTTTTAAAATTTACACGTAACCATGTTCAATGAGGGTCTTCCCATGTGGCTCAGTTGTATAGAATCTGCCTGCCAATGCAGGAAACATAGAAAACACAGATTGGATCCCTGGGTTGGGAAGATCCCTTGGAGTAGGAAATGGCTACTCACGCCAGTATTCTTGACTGGAAAATTCCATAGACAGAGGAACCTGGAGGGCTACAGTTCTTGGGAATGCGGAGTTGGACACAAGCTGAGCGACTGAGCATGCACACAATGTTCACCGAGCATAATTTAAAATATTAGAAGAATTGGAAAAATCTAATAGTAAATATTAAATTTTTACTTAAAAATTCTATTTTGTATATAATTAGCCTAAACAGTTTATTCATTTTATAATGGGCAAAATATAAACATTTCAATATAAAAATAAAAATATTACTTTATCTGTTGACTAACATTTAAATTTGAACCACTTTATTTAACATCAGGAGATAAGCATAGGAAAGTTAAAATGATTAAAGATGTGTTAAAACATAGCTCATGGATGATGCCATTACCTAAAATAGGAAAGTAAAACAAAAGTTATTGGATTTTGGACATAATCCATTTAAAGTGCCTTTAAAAGCCTCCAGAATACCTTGGGTTGGCCAACAGGTTCATTTGGTTTCTTCCATAATATCTTACTTGGAAAGACATGTCAGGTGCTGTAAAAGTAGTTCATAGCAGTTTAGGATCTGGAATTAGGGAAATAATTAGCACTCTAAGCAAAATTTTATTTATAGATAAGCAACCTAAGATATCAGCTTGGTGAATATCTAAATATGAGACTGGGAGATGTGAAAGGGTGTAATGGAAGAGGCCTGGAATGCATACTTAGAGGTGTAGAGGACCAAAACAACGCAGAGTCAAAGAAGTCAAGGGAGGAGCATTTCAAGGAGAGGGAGTGGGCTTCAAGACTCAGTTGCTTCAGTAAGCAGTTTGTTAGAATGCATCTGTATTCTAAAAAATAATAATATTGTGTTTCAGTAATGAGACAGTTGCTGAAAACTTTCAAATGAACAGTTTCAACAGAAAGAAACATTATAGACAGCTGAGGAGTAAGTTGGTGAAAGAAAGTAAGAGGTAAAATATAGGTAACTTTCAAACTGTCTTAAGGTAAATCCAATTACAGAGACTGGGCAGTAGGAGAAGGAGACTGACAAAACTATTAGCAAATACTTAGATTTCTTGCCAGCTTTTCTATGCAAAGATAGTATTATTATAAGAGGAGTGTCAGAAACCTTTTGCATTTGATCTATTTTAATGACACAAAATTGTTCTCATTTTATGGCTGTTTCCACAGTGACTGAGCATGGCAGGGATTGTTAGGAAGGACATTGCTGGGACAGAACAACCTTGACTACAGAACACCCTGAGAGCCCTGCTAACCCCTCCTGAAGCTGTAGAGCATTCCAAGGTGCTTCATCCAGCCTTCACACCGTCTCTGCTCTGCTGGAGTCAGGCTTACATTATTGTCTGGTGTTTCACCCACCCTTTCAGCCCCTGCCCCATTTTCTTTCACACATACATTTCCCTCATAAAATCCTTGCACTTTTAATACTGACTTGGCATTGGCTTCTCAGAGGACCTAGAGTAATACACACATATAATAGAAATGTTCAGATGTTCTTTGAAACTGTGAACTGCTTAAACCTTATGTTGTTTATTAAAGACAGCAGCTTACATTTATGACATAGTTTCTCTTGATGTTTGCAAAACTAGTTAGACTTTTCTGACTTTACAGTGGGGACAGACTATTTTTGGTTACATTTCTTTTTTCATTGTCCTCTTAATTTTCAAATTCTGAATATCCTACTCTTAAAAAAATCATAATTTCTGACATTCATTTTTATTCTTACATATGTTTATTGACTCTGTTTGTAAGCATGGTGAAACTGGAAGATAAAAGCAAGGATTCTTTGTTGTTGTTGTTTGGTCACAAAGTCATGTCTGACTCTTTGCTACCCCATGGATTGCAGCATGCCAGGTTCCCTGTCCTTCACTATCTCCTGGAGTTTGCCCAAACTCATGTCCATTGAGTTGGTGATGCCATCCGTCCATCTTATCCTCTGTCACCCTCTTCTTCTCCAGTCCTCAGTCTTTCCCAGCATCAGGGTCTTTTCCAGTGAGTCAACTCTTCACAACTGTGGCCAAAGTACTGGAGCTTCAGCTTCAGCATCAGTCCTTCCAACGAATACTCAAAGTTGATTTTCTGTAGGGCTGACTGGTTTGATCTCCTTGCAGTCCAAGGGACTCTCCAAAGTATTCTCCAACACCACAACTCAAAAGCATCAGTTCTTTAATGCTTAACCCTCTTTATGGTCCAACTCTCACATCCATACATGACTACTGGAAAAACCATAGCTTTGACTCTACAGACCTTTGCTGGCACAGTGATGTCTCTGATTTTCAACATGCTAAGTTTGTCATAGCTCTTCTACAAAGAAGCAAGTGTCTTTTACTTTCATGGCTGCAGTCATTGTTTGCAATGATTTTGGTGTCCAAGAAACTAAAATCTGTCACTGCTTTTACTTTTCCCCTATCTATTTGCATTGAAGTGATGGGACTGGATGCCATTCTCTGCATTTCCTCTATTTGATATGTAGTATTTATGTTATTTGATATTTGTCCATCTTTTTGCATGATGAATACTATTTGATGAGGAAGACACAATATAAATGTTATACCCTTAGTATGAGGGTGAGGGAAGTGTCAGGATTCTTCTAGTGCTCATCAGCATGTGCTTTGCAACACAAGATGGTAGGAAAACAAAGGAAAAGATGAGAGCCTCAAAGAAAAATATCTCTAAATTATGAGCAAAACTGGTCTTCCAATCTTCTAGAATACATTTTATAATAATAATATCCTCTTGTGGGATAAAGGCTGATTCTAGTGATTGGGTTAAAGATATGATTATTATACCAGAATGAGTTAACTGAATTTGACCTGAATTGTATTAATTACTTTTTCAACAAGGCTCTCCCAAATTATTATATTATATAATTATCCTTATTATATAAGGGTACCACAGAGGATGAAATGGTTAGATGGCATCACCAACTCTATGGATATAAATTTGAGCAAGCTCCGGGAGTTGGTGATGGACAGGGAAGCCTGGCATGCTGCAGTCCATGGGGTCACAAAGAGTCGGACACGACTGAGCAACTGAACTGAACTGAATACTGGTTTCTGTTGTGTCTGTGTCACTCTGGTCACCAGGGTTGGGGGAATCCTGTAGCAGTTACATATATGCTGGCATTACAAAAAATAGACCTTTACACCTTTACAAATGCTCTCTGGGTAACAGACTCTGAGCTCATTCAGTTGGAGGGAGCCTCTTGAGGATGTAACTTTATATAAAAGGTTCATATTAAATGATACTTGATCCTTTTTAAGTGAAGACATGTGAAATGTGCAGAGTGGGTATAATTATTTTGATTAGTGAACTCTAATGCAGACGCCATCACATTTCCATACCACAGTTAACATTTAGCAGAATAGGCGGCCTCAGATCATTAACAACGGGCCATAAGCAATCCTGGCATTTCCCAGGAAACCTTTAATTAATTGGAAACCATGAATTGAGGAGAGGCATCTATTTCTTTAGAATTGATTACTTTGTTCTATTCAGATAAAATAAAAGTATAGAATAGGGCATGATGAATGATCATTAACTAGTGTATTCTAATTAAAAACTAGTTCTCTAGGAAATACTTCCAGAAGATGGTGAGTAAGAAAATTTGCAGGTAAAGTAAAATTTGCCAAAGTCACAATCCCTACCCCCTGCAGTGGATCAAACTCACCAACATTATAAAGACACAAAATGTTGGATATTAAAACATTTGATAAAATCTCTGGAGTAGATACATACCTTTATTTTGACTTATCTGAATTTGAGCTCCCTTCCCACTTTGCAAGAATGCCTTATCCTCACTATTTGGCTGAAGGGGTGCAACTCCTTTCTCTCTCTACCCCTTAGTAGGTAGGGTCTAAGTATCCGATTTTTTTGTCAGAATGATGTTTCAACCTGAGTTTGAACTCTGGAGAGGGTGATGCAATAAGCAAAGAACAGAATTTATATGCAGGAGCTTTACATATTCCTGTGAGATACGCATCAGCAACAGGATTGCAATAGCCTTGATTTCAGATATTCCGTGATGGCTGGACTCAGCAGGATGGATGGCTCTGACATCTAAAGCAACGTTCTTATTAGACTAGACTTCTGGTATGAACTTGGTTGTGGTTGTTGTTGCTTAGCTTTCCTTGGTCTACCCGTATTCCCAAGCTTGTTTCTCCAGTTCCCAATCTGTCAGCTACCACATACCTAGTTCCTCCTGTATTAACTAGAGGCTTACCAAGTGCTTGTGGCCAAGAAGCCTGAATGTTTAAACATATAGATATTTTAAAATAACTCTATTAGATAATATTTTGCATCCATCATTTTCTTAGAATTTATAGCCGCTGAATATTGAAAGTAACCCTAGAGGGCATACTTTAAACAACTGTTTAAACAGTGCATGGTAACTTCTATGACATTTCTGATAAGTGGATATTTGATCTTCATGCAAATGTCTTCAGTGACAGCTCACAAGTTTTCAAGGCCAGTAATTCCATCTTAAAACAATTCTTACTTTCTATTGTTATTTCTTTTAACTGGTTTTCTTTAATCATTAGATAGTGATGCTTTATTTGGTAGCCTCATCTAAGTTTTAGTTCATATTGAAATTCTAGTAAGTGTGTATCTCTGTTTTGACAGTGTATAAAGATTCCATTTCATTGAATTCTTTAAAATTAAAAATATTTTGAATAATGGATATGGCACAAATATTGGCTCTAAATAACACCTTTTGGGAAAGTTCATTGCTGCAGACTTGTGATGTTGTTAGCACAGATTTAGGCCTGGCTCCTAAATTCAATACAAGTTTGAGTCTTACTAGCTCATCATTATTGGAAAATATCTCCCAAACCATGTGGTCTTTCCCAAATTGCCTGATTTAGAATCATATTTGGACTCAGTGATAAGTGGTAATTAGATATGAGTGCTGGATTGGCTCAAATTCCCTATGGCAAAGTGAAGGGAAAAGTGCTCTTGTATATGAACATTATTACAAATAATTTCCAAAAGTAATAACCTGCCAAAATGAGTGAGTAAGATGTAGATAATTCAAAGTTCAAAAACTCTTAGTGTGAGTAATAGTCTCCACTTGGCCTAAAACATGTGTCTAATTGCTGTTTATTAGCAACCTGCTCTCCTCCTTTGCAATGGCTACAATAAATCAACTGTTGGAATTCCCCTGATTAGCTGTTTCATGGGCCAGATCCAGGATTTGCATTTCTGCTTCAGAAAACATATCTTCATCCATCGAAATCACATAGGTGAAGAATAAATGCACACTTGATTAAATAAATTAAGGAATTTGAATCAAGAATGGACACCTCTGAAAGTATTTGTCAAAAAAAGACACCTGATCAAAATAATCCCTCAGATCTCTAGCTGCTTGATCAATTTTTATTTAGTGATGTCTGCTTTTATCAATGGAGAAACCCAGGGATGTAAAATTCATTGTGAAACAATACATTAACTTATGTATGTGAATTTTTAAATCCACATATTTCAGGCTTTCAAAATCCATGCATTTTCAAACTTTAATGCAACATAAGTAGCTTGTGCCTTAGTAGCTGTAACTGTCATGTAAGAATTGAATCGCCAGTCCATGTCTGACGCAGGATGCAGCATGCTTGGGGCTGGTGCATGGGGATGACCCAGAGAGATGTTGTGGGGAGGGAGGTGGGGGGGGGCATGTTTGGGAACGCATGTAAAAATTAAAGATTTTAAAATTAAAAAAAAAAGTAGCTGTAACTGAAGACAACTCTCAAAAGTAATACTATCAGAACTTGTATGACTAGTATTTATAGTAGTTCATCCCTCTGAAAGTTGTGTGTCAATTGAAATTAATTCTTGGTACTCCTCTGGTTAATTTCCCATTCAGTTCAGTTCAGTTTAGTTCAGTAGCTCAGTCGTGTTGACTGACTGTTTGCGACCCCATGAATTGCAGCATGCCAGGCCTCCCTGTCCATCACCAACTCCCGGAGTTCACTCAAACTCACGTCCATCGAGTCGGTGATGCCATCCAGCCATCTCATCCTCTGTCATCCCCTTCTCCTCCTGCCCCCAATCCCTCCCAGCATCAGAGTCTTTTCCAATGAGTCAAGTCTTCGCATGAGGTGGCTAAAGTACTGTGGTTTCAGCTTTAGCATCATTCCTTCCAAAGAAATCCCAGGGCTGATGTCCTTCAGAATGGACTGGTTGGATCTCCTTGCAGTCCAAGGGACTCTCAAGAGTCTTCTCCAACACCACAGTTCAAAGCATCAATTCTTCTGCGCTCATCTTTCTCCACAGTCCAACTCTCACATTTCCCATTAAGACTCCGTTATTCCTCTGCCCCTGCCTAGGTCCTCTTGAGAAATGTGGGAGATGGAGGCAAAGACAAACTTTCAGGGCCACCGCTTGTGCTGTCAAGGATGCTCAGATCCTCGGTTGTGTCCAACACTTTGCTCCTCTACTGGAGTGGGGTGCGGTTCCCTTCTCCAGGGGATGGATCTTCCTGACCCAGGGATCAAACCTGTGTCTCTTGCATCTCCTGCATTAGCAGGCAGATTCTTTGCCATTAGTGCCACCTAGGAAGCCCTGCTGTAAAGTAGCCAGTTGCTAAAAGAGTTTAGATGTACAGAATCCAAAGTTCAAAAACTCTCAGCATTTTTAGAGCACCTTACTGTCCCCAGAGCCACTGAGCTCTCTCCAGTATCCCTTCTATTATGCCTTTCCAGTTGACTCTACTTATTCCTTAATTGCTAACTCAGTCATATCTTTCCCTGGGTAGTCTTTTCTGATCTTATTGAAGACTAGGTATTTTATGCATTGTTTTGGAAAAGTGTAGTTTTCTCCTTGTTGCTATTCATTACTGTCTGATAACATATATGCGGTTGTATTAATAATGTTTGTCTTAGCTTCTGCAAACTCTGAGCCACTTGAGTGCAGAAGCTAGATCTTTTTGCTCACTGTTATATTCTGAGTACCTTGCACAGTGGCTGGCAATCAGGAGGTGCTTGAAAATATTGAGCAAATGGGTAACACCTTCACACCATTTGAGAATATGATTTTTCACAAATCTACCATTTTCTTGTCTCTCTGCTATTGAGGGGATTACGGGTTCCTCCTGTGGTTAAGGCACATCCTTTCCCTGTGCTTTGGGTTACTTCCTCTCTAGACCCCTTTGGTGTCTCATTCCAGTACTCCCTGATTTTGCTTCTATCTTCAGTCTTTCCTCCTTTCCCTTCAGAATGAATGTATATTTATGTTTCTTCCAATTTAGCAAACAACTAAAAACAAACAAAAAGGAATCAAAACAGTCCTTCCAAACATCCAGTTACTTTAGTTATTGGACATGCATGGCAGAACACCTGTAGTTTTTGTCTGGCTTTAACAGCATTTTAAGATTACATAAGGTGACCAACGCAGACCAACACAGTAAAACCTATGTTCAAGAAACTGAGTCTAACATCCTCTTTCTTTTTACTTCAGAGCCAAGTTTCTAGTTTCTTTAAAAATTATCTTCCCTCCTGTTTTGCACTTCCACACTGCCTATTCAATGACACTACTTCTGAAGTCTGAGCTCTCCCCCCACCTCATCATCCTGCTCTCTACCAAACTGCTAAACATCAAATGGGGAATCCTTATCAGTTTGATTCCTCTGTAGCGTTTGGATTCACTGACCATTCCCTCTTCAATCCTCTTTCCTTCACTGATTCCCTAACACTTCTCTTTCCTGGCTCTCCTCCTACTTCATAGATTTTTCCTGGTATCTAGTATGGATGTGAGAGTTGGACTATAAAGAAAGCTGAGTACCGAAGAATTGATGCTTTTAAACTGTGGTGTTGGAGGATACTCTTGAGAGTCCTTTTGACTTCAAGGAGATCCAGTCAGTCCATCCTAAAGGAGATCAGTCCTGAGTGTTCATAGGTAGGTCTGATGTTGAAGCTGAAACTCTAATACTTTGGCTACCTGATGCGAAGAACTGACTCATTGGAAAAGACCCTGATGCTGGGAAAGATTGAGGGCAGGAGGAGTAGGGGACGACAGAGGATGAGATGGTTGGATGGCATCACCGACTCAATGGACATGGGTTTGAGTGAACTCCAGGAGATGGTGATGGACAGGGAGGCCTGGCGTGCTGTGGTTCATGGGGTCGCAAAGAGTAGGACATGACTGAGCAACTGAACTGAACTGAACTGAAAAGAACTATTATTCCTCAATTCATATTTCACTTGGATGTTCCCTATGGCTCAGTTTTTATACTTCTGAGGCATCTCCTGAGTGGTCTAATTTAATTTATTGGCTCAAATTACTATGTGCAAGTCTCAAGATGTACTGCAGAGATCTCTTTTCTTTCCAAGGTTATATGTCCAACAATTTGCTAGGTTTTCTTCTTTATCCAAATATCCTACAGATCTTTTTCAAGGCAAACCCATTGTCATGTCTTTCCTAGATCTTCTTACTCTCAACTTTTATCTTACTTATTTTTCTTATTCCTATTTGCCTTCTCTCTCAAAAAAATTTTCACCCTCCTTTAGGTTGTTTGAGTCAGACCTTGGATTTTCTCCCTTGATCTCTTGTCTACTTTTTCCCCTTACTTGCTGTGATGATCAGTCATCAAGTAGCATTGATTTCACTTAAACTTAACTTAAACTTCTTTAGAGTCTGTTCTCTTTCTTCCATGTTTGCTGCTACTCCTTTCTTTTAGGTTCTGTCTTCTCTTGCCCAGATTATTAGAAGAGAGAGCCTCCTAAGCTGTTACACTTTAAATCTAGTTTTGACACTTCTCCCAGCATGATTCTTCTAAGATGCAAATGGTCATATTTGCAATATGGTCTAATATGCAATATGGCCATGCTGTTTCAGTGCTGAACCTTCTTCAGTGAGTCACCAGACTGTCATGTCACTGTCAACTCCCTTAGCTTGTCATGTAAGTCTTCTTATGCCTAAGCTATTCTTATTTCCCATCTCAGGTGTATGCCTCTTTTCCTACATTTCAATCAGATTGTAATACTTCTACTTCCCTAAGAAACCATGCTCCCTTTCATTTCCAGGATTTAGTACATATTTTCCCATTTTTGTTGTCTTCCTGTATCTTCCCAGTCTAGTTAAGGAGTCGATTCTTTGTCCTTCAAGGATAGAATTCCATGATTGTTTTTATTGTGTATCATTCCAATCTAGAGGATAAAGCTTACACAGAATTCTTCAATTATATATATTCTTTTTCTACCACAATCCTCACCCTCCCACACGTATACACACAAACATAAATGAGAGGGAATTGCTTTTCTAGTAGGAACTCATGTAAAGTCATACCATGAGAGTGGTATGACTCCCTCCTCCCTTTTAATGTAATTTAACTATATTAATAAAATACTTCATAGTATTTAATTTTTTTTTTTTTTGGTTTGGGGAATAAGTTACATCATTTTCTACTGTCTCAGGTACTGTTCTCTTTTCTTCTTGCCTCTCTAGGATTAAGTGTGAATTGGCCCAGGGCTTTCCTCCTGGAATAGCCACGGCCAACTCTTATTTCCGCTTCCTTTCTCCTGTGACTCCGACCGTAAAAAGGCTAAGATTGTGTCTGGAATATGAAAAGCCACCTCTGTCTTCTCATATTAATGATCAAGTATTCTCATCAATTTTTTTTATCCTTATAGTTAGCTTGAAGGAGTTCTTGGAATTTTTATTTGGATTCACAGGAAGAAATTTATTTTTCATATTTTTACTGTCATTCTAATTCAACTTACTGTCCTCTTTCATGAGACCTAATACCATAATCGGAGAAGGCAATGGCACCCCACTCCAGTACTCTTGCCTGGAAAATCCCATGGATGGAGAAGCCTGGTAGGCTGCAGTCCATGTGGTCGCTGAGGGTCGGACACGACTGAGTGACTTCCCTTTCACTTTTCACTTTCGTGCATTGGAGAAGGAAATGGCAACCCACTCCAGTGTTCTTGCCTGGAGAATCCCAGGGACGGGGGAGCCTGATGGGCTGCCATCTATGGGGTCGCACAGAGTCGGACACGACTGAAGTGACTTAGCAGCAGCAGCAATACCATAATAGGACTTCCCTGATGGCTGAGCAGTAAAGAATCCCCCTGTAATGCAGGAGACACAGAGGATGTGGGTTTGATGGAATAGGAAATGGCAACCCAGTCCAGTATTCTTGCCTGGCAAATCCCATGGACAGAGGAGCCTGGCAAGCTACAGTCCATGGGGTCACAACAACTAATCAATAACAATACCATAATAAACTCGTAACATGTGTTCCCATTCCTATTCTTGCTTCCTTTCAAATTCATCCTCTACACAGAACTCGTGTTATTTTTAAGATGTTTCTTACGTTTAAGATGGCTTCTGTTTAAAATGGTTTCCCATTTAATCTTGTCTATCCTAAGCTTATGTGGTTTCCCACTGTGAGTATGTGCTCAGTTGTGTCTGACTCATGGACTATGACCCAACACACTCCTCTGTCCATAAGATTCTCCAGGCAAGGATACTGGAGTCGGTTGTCTTTTCCTTCTCCACGGAATCTTCCTGACCCAGGGATCGAACCCACATCTCCTGTGTCTCCTGCATTGGCAGGCAGATTCTTTACCACTGTGCCACCTGAGAAGTACAGTTTCCTATGGCACTGAGAATAAAATGCAAACACATTCACATGGTATCAGAGGCTTTACTCTTATTTATCTCTTGAAATTCATCCTTCTCCATCTTGCTCACAGCTCTTCAGCCACATTGGCCTTGTTTCAGATCTTTGAACCATGTAAAGCTCTTTATGATATCACATTCTTGACTTGTGGCCTTTCTGTCTGAATATTCTCCCTATCTCCACCCCTCCATTCTTTATATCACTGTTTGTGCCCATCTTTCAGTTCTCAGCTTAAATGTCACTGTCTCACATAAGACTTTTTAGACTTTATTTTGTAATGAACCCCACTTTTCATTCTCACACTGTACCTCATCAGGGTACCTCATAGAATTACTATGATTTATCACTTCATGGCAAATAGACAGGGAAAAATTGAAACAGTGACAGACTCTATTTCCTTCCGTTCCAAAATCACTGCAGATGGTAACTGCAGCCATGAAATTAAAAGACAGTTGATCCTTGGAAGAAAAGCTATGACAAACCTAGACTGTGTGTTAAAAAGCAGAGACACCGCTATGCCAGCAAAGGTGTGTATGGTCAAAGCTATGGTTTATCCAGTAGTCATGTATGGATGTGAGAGTTGGACTATAAAGAAAGCTGAGTGCCAAAGAATTGATGCTTTCAAACTGTGGTGCTGGATAAGACTCTTGAGAGTCCCTTGGAGTGCAAGGAGATCAAATCAGTCAATCCTACAGGAAATCAGTCCTGAATATTCACTAAAAAGACTGATACTGAAGCTGAAGCTCCAGTATTTTGACCACCTTATGTGAAAAGTTGATGAGTCAACTTTGGAAAAGTCCCTGATGCTGGGAAGGATTGAAGGCAGGAGGTAAAGGAGACAACAGAAAACAAGATGGTTAGATAGCATCACCAACTCAATGGGCATGAATTTGAGCAAACTCTGGGAGATAGTAAAAGATAGGGAAGCCTGGTTTGCTGCAGTCCAGGTGGTCACAAAGAGTTGACATGACTTAGCAACTGAATAACAACATAATTGGAATCTGTCTCCTCCATTTCACTATAGAGCTATAGAGTCCATGAGTCTAGAGATCCTGTCTCTTTTATCTTCTCCTGTATAATTTGTCAGGCATCTACATGTGCGCAAATACTTTTACTGAGTATGTAATAAGTGTCATGTTTGGGGGAAAAATGTAAGATGGTTTCATTGCTTGTCTTTTTCATTTTTTGGCTGTGTTGGGTCTTAGTCGTAGCACATGGAATCTTCCTTGCGTCATGTGGGATCTTTTGTTGCAGAGCATAGACTCTTTAGTTGTGCTGAGTGAGCTCAGTAGTTGTGATGCACTCTGTACTTTGGCCACCTGATGCGAAGAACTGACTCATTGGAAAAGACCCTGATGCTGGGAAAGACTGAAGGCAGAAGGAGAAGGGGACAACAGAGGATGAGATGGTTAGATGGCATCACCGACTCATTGGATGTGAGTTAGAGCAAGCTCCAGGAGTTGGCGATTGTCAGGGAAGTCTGGCATCCTACAGTCCACAAGGTCACAAAGAGTTGCACAAGACTGAGTAACTGACTTGAACCACTGGATCACCAGGGAAGCCTGATTGTTTGTCTCTTGGAAGGACTGGTGATCGAGGCTGACTCTGTTGGCCTTTGCAACCTCTACTGATGCCTTTTTGGATCCCCTTGCTTTTTTGGTGGATTTTCAGTTCCCTGATTTCATTCATTCTCAGAAGCCAAATACTGTCTCTTTCTGTGAAGGCTGCCCTCAGGCTACTAGAGATGCTCAGGGCCTGAATGTCTGGGGTTCACAACTCTCTGGAGTCTGATCCCTTAACCGAGGTCTAATGAGTTTCATCCCCAATTAAGACCACAATCTCCTTTGTTTCTGATGTTCCCACATGGAATTGAGCCAAAGTTACTATGCCCTGGGTTGTTTTTCTTAGTTCTACACTCTTGCTTGACTTCTATCCATCCCTTCCTTGTACTAGTTCCTCACTTGCCTATTAGTTTTTCTAACAAATCACTTTTGCAAGAGTCCTTGACTCAGAACTGGTGTCTGGGGAACTCTATCGGAGATATACAACTTCACAGGAGAGGCTTTAAAATGTTTTTCATGTCCTTAGTCCATAATGTCAACCTAGGTTGTCAATCAAATCCTAAATTATTTCTTGTTTAAACAGGCACAGACGGAGAATGTGCTGGAAAGGCCTTAGCGATCCACCCGTCCAATGGCCTTGTTTTATTGATGAGGGACTGAGCAGCAGAGGGCATGTGCTCTGCTCAAGGTCACAGCCTTCCTGAGCAGCTGGGTGACAACCAGGACAAGCATCCTAATATTCCCAACACCTAGACTCCTGCTCTCCAGCAACAGGTTTTCATAAATTTAAATTGGGTGATTTAAAAAGGATGAAAAGAAACCAAACACTATTAAAAGAAAACAAATTGGCTTGCTGGATGAAAATAATTCATAGGGGTATTAGAAATCATTAAAAATACAACCTGAGAAGAAACTGAACTGATAGCAGCTTAGTGTCCTTTACTGTGTCGTTCTCTGCAGCTTCATGTGAATGTCATTTCTCCTCATGCCCCCCTCAAAGAAACCCTGGAGTAAGTATATAGTTGTAGGGTGTGTGTGTGTGTGTGTGTGTGTGTGTGTGTGTGTGACATGGCATTGTTTTTAATGAATCTTCATAAAAATACAAATTTGAAATATTTACAAAATTACCGTTAAATGCC
This sequence comes from Ovis canadensis, assembly GCF_042477335.2. Taxonomy (NCBI): domain Eukaryota; kingdom Metazoa; phylum Chordata; class Mammalia; order Artiodactyla; family Bovidae; genus Ovis; species Ovis canadensis. The sequence goes on from NC_091247.1 coordinate 66,703,667, forward strand.
TTAGCACAGCTGCTTCACAGACTGTGATGAGTAATAGCTTCATATGTCTTACATGAGAGCCCTCAAAATACCTTAAGTGTATTGTAGTTCTGACTTATGAGGTTCCCAGGCAAGACATAAACCCATAATTTTCTGTAGTTGCTCAAAACAATAGACTCAACCTAGAGTGGAATTGATATATGCAGTTTTTTAATTCAGATGATGAATAATTCTCTGATTAATGAAAATGTTCTAATATCAGAGCTAGCACATCATGGCAATTTAGTCTCTAAAACTAATTTAAGCAAAGTTGTAAATATCACTCAATAAAAGATGCCTGTTGTGCTGTGTGTGTATGTGCCTGTGTGCCTTTGTGAGTGTTTGTGCTAATGCAGTCATAGGCCTGTGAAAATTTATGGGAAGTGGAAGGGATTTCTTTAGATCTTTGAAGATGGACAGTCACTGTGTGTCCATCCCTCTTTGCCCTTGTTGATGGAAACTGGAGCCATTTGAGTCCTGAAGCACTTCTCATGCCACATGGTTTCTATATGTTTTGTAACTCTGCCACAGTTTAACTGGTGAAATTTCCTCTTCAAATGTGGTATTCTGCACATTTGCTGCTTCTGATTTGTCCATTCAACAAAATACCTATTTCATGTCTATTTTGTATGAAAACTTTGTCACAGTTGTTAATTGAGGCATACGCCGGGAAGAAAAACAGTCTCTGGCTTCACAGTGCTTCTGTGTATGCTCGGCATGTGTGTGTATATGTTTTCAGTTGCTCAGTCGTGTCCGACTCTTTGTGACCCCATGGACCATAGCCCGCCAGGCTCCTCTGTCCATGGAATTCTCCAAGCAAGAATACTGGAGTGGGTTGCCATTTCCTCCTCAAGGGGATCTTCCTGACCCAGGGATTGAACCCATCTCTCCTGCACTGGCAGGTGGTTTCTTTACCGCTGAGCCACCTGGGAAGCCTGCATGCTCAGCAGTGCATATTTTAAAATGTGATTTACATCCCTAGATCGAAACAATTTTTTTCTCTTTAATAGTCTTACACTTAATTAGAAAATTTCAATTCAGCAGGTAAATCATCCTATTTGCTTATATTTAACTAATCACTAATGAAAATATTTAGGGTAAATCAGGTGAGGATGGTGCAGTCTCCCACTCTAACTTCTTTCATAATTACCTCATAAATTAATGCATTTATTATCTTTTTAAAATTTTATCTTATCCTCCAACTTGAAATAATCTTTACAATTTGATTTTCTTATCTGTAAGTTGGCCCTTTGGATTTTAGATAAACAAAAAATTGATAACATTTTGTGTGACTTTTTAAGCTAAGATTAAAAGGTGATTACAGTTATATTGAATGGTTTGCTTTGGAAACGAACAGAGATCATTCTGTCATTTTTGAAACTGCATCCAAATACTGCATTTCGGACTCTTTTGTTGACCATGATGGCTACTCCATTTTTTCTGAGGGATCCCTGCCCACAGTAGTAGATATAATGGTCATCTGAGTTAAATTCACCCATTCCAGTCCATTTTAGACCACTGATTCCTAGAATGTCGACACTCACTCTTGCCATCTCTTGTTTGACCACTTCCAATTTGCCTTGTTTCATGTACCTGACATTCCAGGTTCCTATGCAATATTGCTCTTTACAGCATCGGATCTTGCTTCTATCACCAGTCACATCCACAACTGGGTATTGTTTTTGCTTTGGCTCCATCCCTTCATTCTTTCTGGGGTTATTTCTCCACTGATTTCCAGTAGCATATTGGGCACCTACTGACCTGTGGAATTCCTCTTTCGGTATCCTATCATTTTGCCTTTTCATACTGTTCATGGGGTTCTCAAGGTGAGAATACTGAAGTGGTTTGCCATTCCCTTCTCAGTGAAACACATTCTGTCAGAGTAATTCAATATCACAGTAATCCAAGTCTATGCCCCAACTAGTAACGCTGAAAAAGCTGAAGATGAATGGTTCTGTGAAGACCTACAAGACCTTTTAGAACTAACACCCCCAAAAATCTGCTTTTCATTATAGGGGACTGGAATACAAAACTAGGAAGTCAAGAAACACCTGGAATAACAGGAAAATTTGGTCCTGGAATACAGAAAAAAGCAGGGCAAAGGCTAATAGAATTGTCCCAAGAAAATGCACTGGTCATAGCAAACACCCTCTTCCAACCACACAAGAGAAGACTCTACACATGGACATCACCAGATGGTCAACACCAAAATCAGATTGATTATATTATTTGCAGCCAAAGATGGAGAAGCTCTATAGAGTCAACAAAAACAAGACCAGGAGCAGACTGTGACTCAGATCATGAACACCTTATTACCAAATTCAGACTCAAATTGAAGAAAGTAGAGAAAACCACTAGACCATTCAGGTATGACCGAAATAAGATCCCTTATGATTATACAGTGGAAGTGAGAAATAGATTTAAGGGCCTAGATCTGATAGATAGAGTGCCTGATGAACTATGGACTGAGGTTTGTGACATTGTACAGGAGACAGGGATCAAGATCATCCCCATGAAAAAGAAATGCAAAAAGCAAAATGGCTGTCTAGGGAGGCCTTACAAATAGCTGTGAAAAGAAGAGAAGCAAAAACCAAAGGAGAAAAGGAAAGATATAAGCATCTGAATGCAGAGTTCCAGAGACTAGCAAGAAGAGATAAGAAAGCCTTCCTCAGCGATCAATGCAAAGAAATAGAGGAAAACAACAGAATGGGAAAGACTAGAGATCTCTTCAAGAAAATTAGAGATACCAAGGGAACATTTCATGCAAAGATGGGCTCGATAAAGGACAGAAATGGTCTGGACCTAAGAGAAGCAGAAGATATGAAGAAGAGGTGGCAAGAATACATAGAAGAACTGTACAAAAAAGATCTTCATGATCAAGATAATCATGATGGTCTGATCACTCATCTAGAGCCAGACATCCTGGACTGTGAAGTCAAATGGGCCTTAGAAAGTGTCACTACAAACAAAGCTAGTGGAGGTGATGGCATTCCAGTTGAGCTATTTCAAATCCTGAAAGATGATGCTGTGAAATTGCTACACTCCATATGCCAGCAAATTTGGAAAACTCAGCAGTGGCCACAAGACTGGAAAAGGTCAGTTTTCATTGCAGTCCCAAAGAAAGGCAATGCCAAAGAATGCTCAAATTACAGCACAGTTGCACTCATCTCACATGCTAGTAAAGTAATGCTCAAAATTCTCCAAGCCAGGCTTTAGCAATACGTGAACTCTGAACTTCCAGATGTTCAAGCTGGATTTAGAAAAGGCAGAGGAACCAGAGATCAAATTGCCAACATCTGCTGGATCATGGAAAAAGCAAGAGAGTTCCAGAAAAACATCTACTTCTGCTTTATTGGCTATGCCAAAGCCTTTGACTGTGTGGATCACAAGAAACTGTGGAAAATTCTGAAAGAGATGGGAATACCAGACCACCTGACCTGGCTCTTGAGAAATTTGTATGCAGGTCAAGAAGCAACAGTTAGAACTGGACATGCAACAACAGACTGGTTCCAAATAGGAAAAGGAGTACGTCAAGGCTGTATATTGTCACCCTGCTTATTTAACTTATATGCAGAGTACATCATGAGAAATGCTGGGCTGGAAGAAGCACAAGCTGGAATCAAGATTGCTGGGAAAAATATCAATAACCTCAGATATGCAGGTGATACCACCCTTATGGCAGAAAATGAAGAAGAACTAAGGAGCCTCTTGATGAAAGTGAAAGAGGAGAGTGAAAAAGTTGGCTAAAAGCTCAACATTCAGAGAACGAAGATTATGGCATCCTGTTCCATCACTTCATGGGAAATAGATGGGGAAACAGTGGAAACAGTTTCAGACTTTATTTTGGGGGGCTCCAAAATCACTGCACATGGTGATTGCAGCCATGAAATTAAAAGATTCTTACTCCTTGGAAGAAAAGTTATGACCAACCTAGATAACATATTGAAAAGCAGAGACATTGCTTTGCCAACAAAGATCCGTCTAGTTAAGGTTATGGTTTTTCCAGTGGTCATGTGTGGATGTGAGAGTTGGACTGTGAAGAAAGATGAGCACAGAAGAATTGATGCTTTTGAACTGTGTTGTTGGAGAAGACTCTTGAGAGTCCCTTGGACTGCAAGGAGATCCAACCAGTCCATTCTGAAGGAGATCAGTCCTGGGATTTCTTTGGAAGGAATGATGCTAAAGCTGAAACTCCAGTACTTTGACCACCTCATGTGAAGAGTTGACTCATTGGAGAAGACTCTGATGCTGGGAGGTATTGAGGTCAGGAGGAGAAGGGGACGACAGAGAATGAGATTGCTGGATGGCATCACTGACTTGCTGGATGTGAGTCTGTGTAAACTCCAGGAGTTGGTGATGGACAGGGAGGCCTGGCGTGCTGCTATTCATGGGGTCGCAAAGAGTTGGACACGACTGAATGATTAAACTGAACTGAACTGAACTGAAAGGGTTATTTAGGAAAAGAGCCAAGTACAGAATCTTTAAATCCTAGGTAGTCACATTACTCTTGGTTTGAAATGGTAGTATCACTTAAAACAAAGACTGTGGTTTAAAACATTTCAAAAGACTGTCAGTGCAACCAAACAGTCTCTTAAAATTCTGTTCCCATGTATAACCATCATTAACAATTCATCCTTTACCTTTCTAGGATTTTAATCCACATATTTTTATGTATTGTCATATAATATGCTTTTTAAATTAGCATACCCATTATACACATTTGTTTTTAAGTGTAATAAGTATTCCTGCTTTTGAGTGTATGCACGGTATTCCACTTTATGTGTATGTTGTTACTTATTTATTGTTCATTGAGTGTTAAGCTGTTTCCAAATTTTTTCCATTATAAGCAACACAAACCATGCACGCAGGGATAAACAACTATGTTTCTATAGTAACCTGATAAGTAAAGTTTCAGAAGTTGACTAGTTCCAGAAATGAATTAAATTATACAGAAATTAAGGTTTTGGAATACATTACCAGATTTCCCACTAGAAAGTGTGAACAGTTTCACATAATCACTTCCAGTATAATAACTTCTCATTTCTTTACCTCTTTACTAGCAAGGTGAATTGTAAATCTTTCTAATCATTGTCCATCCAATATTTTTATTTTAATTTGCATTTACATGCATAGTAATAACCTTTTATGTACTAACTTGCCATTTATCCAGGTTTTTGTTTGATTATTTCTTTTCCTTTTTGATTTGCAGGAAGATCATGAGTTGTTTACAGGTGCTTCCCCAGTGGTTCAGTAGTAAAGATTCACCTGCATAATGCAGGAGCTGTAGGAGACATGGGTTCAATCCCTGAGTCGGAAATATCCCCTGGAGGAGGAAATGGCAACCCACTGCAGTATTCTTGCCTGGAGAATCCCATGGACAGAGGAGCCTGGTGGGCTACAGACCATAGGGTAACAAAGAGTCAGATGCAACTGAAGTGACTTAGCAGCAGCAGTCGTGAGTAGTTTTAAGTCAGATTTTGCACAAACTTGTCTTTCAATATATATCTTTTGCATACAGTATATATAAAATGTTGTGTGCTATCAAGTCTGAAACACCTCAACTGTTGATTTGATCTGTAATCAACTCTCTTTAGATGCAATTGAAAAACATGATTTATAGCAGCATTCCAGAGTCAAAATAGAACTTGAAGAGTATCAGAGAGTCATAATAAAAATAGTCTTGGCAGGTAGTATTATGTCATTATCTTCTAAATATTTCAGACTCTCCTAAATCTCAATTTCCATATTTGTCAACAACAACAAAAATCGGGAGTAATACCTTTGTCTCGATAACAGAATGCTGTGCTGATGAAATGTGTTAATTATATGGTAGAAATTATTACTGTATGAGGCACAATTCAAATGATATGTTTCATTCTTTTTTTTAAGCTACTCTGGTTATAGAAATGTAAGTGGTAAGGCATCTAGCTATCTAATCTGTAGTTTGCAGAGCAAGTGTCTTTATTTCTGTTCAGAATGTGGTTCATATTCAGTCTTGTTTTTCCCCCTATATTTCTTAAACATCACTGGCAGTGTTTGGGCAATCACACTGCTGGTTTTCTCAGTGTTTAAGATGACATTCATCTTAGTCTAGAGACAAAAAAATCCACTTAGGGTCTCTGGGGTTTCTCTCACTACCTTCTCAGCTCTCCTGAGTTTCAATTTCCTCTTAAACATGTTTGCGGTCTTTTTGCAGTTTGGAGATTATTCCCCTTGAGGGAAAAGGGGGAGTAGTTTTGCTTTCCTCTTGTCATCTCTTTCTCCCTGCTTCCTAGCAGTGTGTTTATCTGTGCCTGCTTTCTCTGTCTCTGAACAATGCTCCAGACACTCTGTGGTAATTGTTGATAATTTTTTCAAGCTTTCCCTAATATAGAGTTTAACTTTCTGAAATAAAATTGTATGTCTTTTTGTTTCTGTCTTCTGTATTTGTTCTAGGTTATGTCCCCTTTCCCATCTATCGTGATTTTATGATTTGAGGGACTAGATGGCCCAGGTAGATTTTGCTAGTATCAGAGACAGCAGAGAATTTTGTCTTCCAAGACAGTGGGAAATAGCAGAGCCAGGGTAGAAACTGTGGCAAAGGAAAGCCGGAAAGTGAATCTGGAGGTGAACAATCAGTGGGTGAAAAGCCAGCAACCAGAGCAATTAGAACAAATGCAAGTGAAGCAGAAGAAATCAGTCCCATGGGTTTATTGCAGGCCAGGTGAAGCTGTGTTTATTGCTTGCTTTAAAGGACTGGCTAAAGCATGGATTTTAGCACAGCTTAAAAATGTGTAGTCTTACACTCTTGTTTGGATCCTGACCTAGGATTTCCCTGGGTTCCCTCTGGAATTTAGTGATCCCACTTCAGATTCCATTTATTATTCTCTGTGATATGGGTAGGGCTGTTCATAGATTTAACGGTTCAGCTTTGTGAATGTCTAGGTCTTATAGAGTTGGGTTGTGAGGTTGGGAATTAATAGAAAATTAGCTTTTTTTTTTTTTGAAGTGGCATGTATTAGTTCTGTCACAGGTCACTGGGAGCATATAAACAGACTTGCTTTGTTAAGAAGTGCTTGTTTTTTTGCTGGGGAGATGGAGGGGTTATCTAACAAACTCTTGCTACAAGGTGCTACCAAGGTAATGGTGGAAGAACTCAGCAACAGGAAAAATTAAACATGCTGAAGAGGCAGGTGACAGGAAACTAGCCTTTGGCAGGTCTGTATTGCAGCCTGATTCCTGTGTACCAGCAGAAAGAAATGACAGCTTGTTGATATTACTAATGCGTCCCACAAACCATGAACATCATATATAAATACATGTATTAGATCTTTTAAAATTTCTCTCAATCTCTATAGGTTGTATGTGTTTTTAGTAGATTTATATGTAGATATCTGATTTGTTGATGCTATAGTAAGTTGTCTCTTTCAATTTGATTTTCTAGTTGAAACCAACATAAGCAACAAATTATCTACTAATCTCCCTAAAAGTGTACTTATTTATTCTAAAAATTTTTCTGTAGTTTGGTTTCATTATATATACAACTATCATCTGTATAAAGTAGATTTTTGAGTTTTTTTTTTCTTAAAACTTATACCTTTTGGAGATAAACTTTTTCGGGGAGAAGAACGTTATATGTTGAAATCCTGAACCAAAAAGCATGGAACCTGAGATCTGGAACAGGGCTAGAATGAAGTAACACTGAGTAAAGCGTCATGTTTCCAGGTACCTGGTAAGACCCATATGCAAAAACGGGTGATAGTGTAACACTAGGTTTTCAGAAATGTCGTGTGAAGCTTGATGAGGGGAATTTCATAGATCCCTTCCCATTCCTTAAAATAACATATGTGATTTAGTGAGGTTATGATAGCTAGCATTTTAAAAGATTCGTTATATGTTTCAGACATAAAATGCTTTAAATTTTAACTAATTTCTCCTTCAAAACAATACAATGATATTAACAACTATTATTCCCATTTTACAGATGAGAATACAGTCACAAAGAGGTTAACTTTCTTAAGATTACGTGGTACGATGGTGATGTATGATACAAATTGAGGTGTTCTGTTTCTAAAGCTTGTGCTCTATCTTACACTACTTTGAGTTGATCTTCCGGGTCATAGATTATTCAAAAAGCTATCAAATATCTCTCGGTCTACCCTGAGGTGAGTATATCCTATGAATGATCAAATAAAATTCAATATATCACTTAACAGCGAAAGCCAAGGTATAGGGTGAGCATGTAGGACAGACTCTGTTAATTGTTCTATCAGCAAGCTATTTTTCCATTGGTGGTTGTGGTGTTATTCGGGCCAACACCATACACAGGACTTGCCTTGTCACACTGAGGACAAGATTAACAACAACCCAGTGGCAAGAATCAGTAATCAGTTGGTTTAGAAATATAGCCTCATAAATGTCCCACCTCACCTTGTCCTAGAGCATGTGTTTGCCACAATGACAGAAGCCTGACCAGATCCCTGTGTCGAGCGTGGTGCACCATGCAGTCCAGGAGCCACTAGTGAATGTCTCCAAACTCAGACAGAAACCAGCCATCACTTAGAGAAGCATGCTTTTAACTACCAGAACTACTTCATTATGTGGTGACTCCCAGCAGGGTCCTCTGAGTGAAATCTATACTCCTGAATCAACGTAACCCAGTTTGTTCTATGCTGGCACATCAGCCCTAACCATGGAAGCCCAGCAATTAGAGTTTTGTAGCATTCTAGTTGGTATAGTGGTCAAACTTAGGAGGAAATGAGGAAATACTATTTAGTTCTAAACCTGCTGCTTTGTTGACACCTGCAGTTCAACATGCTAAAAAAAGCTGCCTCAATTATAAAATAAAGATTAGTTAATTTTATTTAAAAATGGCTATTTTTATATAGGATGAATATTTCAACTTCCAACTATTTAATGACAAGTTGTCCACTTTTTAGCTGCCAGTATTCACAGATGTATAAACAAAAGTATTGACAGCCAACCGATGATGTTCAAATTCAGACAGCCAGCCAATGATGTTCAAATTCAATCTAGTTAAAATTTTCCATAAGATCCATATTTCTCAAAGCCCATTTACATTTCATAAGGCAGGTCATAAGGAAATAGCCAGGGCATAGCTTGGGGACTTAGAGAAGAATGGGAAAGGTAAAAAACCTTCTTGCTCCTCAGAATGTAGGTATAACTCGCTTACTGTAAAGTGTGTATTTGCCTATAAATTGGCTAGTTGCCAGCTACACATAGACCATTCTAAACAGGTGTTTCAGAAGTGGACTCTAGAAAGTGAATGGGTTGAGAGAGTTTCTGATCATGTATCCTGATTAAATATTTTGAAAATATTAAGCTATAAAGCTTTGGTCTGCTTCAATGATAAGAAAACAGATACCAATAATGATGGCAGTTAACCATCTACTAACATCTGAAGGACAAGCCAGCACTAACAGGGCAAGTCAGAAGGAATACGAGCAACTCCTTTGAGAAGAAAGCATTAAAAGTATTACCCATTTCCTCCCCACAAAGAAAGAAAAATGGAGAAAAAGTGATTATATGATTTACCTTGAAATAGCCAATAAAGATAGAACACCAGCCTGGATTAAAGGACAGGGCTTCACATTAGATACGTTACTTCCCCTTAAATGCTGGTCCTAGGAGAGTATGGAACACCAGCAGAGCATAAGTAATCCTGGATTGAAATGATGACCTCTGGTTTCTTCTGAAAAGCGACAATTAATCCAGAGTGAGAAGGGTTATGCAGTACTGCAGATTAAAGAAACAGAGAAGTGAAGGGCCCTATAGGAGTAAGAGCTCTGAATCTTAAATTAGAAAGGAGGAGAAAAGCATGGCAGTCTGAAAGGCATTTGAGTCAGGAAGGAAGAAGACTCTTAATCGGCTATTTGTTGTTTTTGCTTTGTATTGGAGATGTTTTTATGTTAGGCCTGCAACTCTGTTAGGAACCATGCATATATTTTCTTGTTTGATATGACTCGAGGAGTCACACATTATTATTCCATTTTACAGGCCAGAAAAAAGTGTTTGGTGATGTTAAATCCTCCTGAGCAACGAAAAATCACTCTATGAAAGAGCCAGGTTTCAAACCCATGTCTCTGGCTGCAAATTCTGGACTTCTTTTTTTGCAGTCGGTTAGTTGTAGAAGTTTAAACAGGTCACTTACCCGCCCCAGGCTTCAGTTTTCTCATCTGTACTGCTGCTGCTAAGTTGCTTCAGTTGTGGCCGACTCTGTGCGACCTCATAGACGGCAGCCCACCAGGCTCCCCCGTCCCTGGGATTCTGCAGGCAAGAACACTGGTGTGGGCTGCCATTTCCTTCTCTAATGCATGAAAATGAAAAGTGAAAGGGAAGTCGCTCAGTCGTGTCCAACTCTTTGCGACCCCACGGACTGCAGCCTACCCGGCTCCTCCGTCCATGGGATTTTCTAGGCAAGAGTACTGGAGTGGGGTGCCATTGCCCTCGTCTGTACAGGTGGATAATAATACAGATCCGATAGGGCTGTATTAAGAAATGTTTGGGGATAGTTTCTGGGAAGGACTCAGGACAGAACTTGTCACAGTGAGGGGTGGCGCCTGATGGTTGAAAGGTTATGTGATGGAGCGCAGGAGAGCAACGCCCTAGGCAGTTGGTTTTTCAAGAGTGGGGTCCTTGCTGAGTGGGGTCTTCTCTCTGTCAGGACCACATACAGTAACCCTAATTCCAGGTAGTCATCGTGAAAATCTGTTTAGAATTGACACATGAGGAAGCGTACAAGAGAATATGCTTGGAATAGTGGAAAACTCATGTTCACCACCTAGAAAACTGTTGAAATTACTTCCCTGATCGGACGCAGTACCGTCGCTCTACAGAAAGTGATCTCCCAGCAGCGTTCTAAACCAGATTATTTACAGCTGCTATCGAGCGCCACCTGCTGGTAAACTGACAGAAAAATAAAGTAAAGTGAATGTCGCTTAGTCCTGTCCGACTTTTTGGGACCGGTATAGTCCATGGAATTCTCCAGGCCAGAATACTGGTGTGGGTAGCTGTTTCCTTCCCCAGGGGATCCTCCCAACCCAGGGATTAAACCTAGGTCTCCTACATTACAGGCAGATTCTCTACCATCTGAGCCACCAGGGAAAGCCGGAAACTGTCAGAAAAGAGAAGGCCAGCTGCACTCCGGAAATCGAGCAGATTGGTTTTTAAAAGTCAGAGGTAGGGGAATGGTTAAAGGAGACACTGCAAAACCACCTAATGAGCATTTCTAGACCTGATGTAACAGGGAAAATATGCATAAACGTGTATTTGGGAATAATGAGTAAAATAGTAGGTTACACTATTATAAGCAAATATGCAAATATGTCTTCAGGGGATTTAGAAGTGAGAGAAAGGAAGTGCACCCTGTTTGATGAATTTAAGTTTTTGTTTTTTTTTTTTTTTTCCAAATGTGTTGTTTTGTGCATTGGCCACAAACATAGCCTTCAAAAGTAATCTTTAATAGATCTGTAGATGTAGTAAAATATGTATCAAATAGATAATCATAGGTGGGAAAAAGAAATGAAAGTAGTTATATATTTGGGGTGCATTAATTTTTATCTTACGCGTTCTACACTTAAAAAAAAATTAAAGCCTTGTTTAAATTAAAGAGCTAATATATGCACATAGTAAACAAAAGATCCAAACTGCAAAAAGTATATAATGAAACATAACTCTCCCTGAGTCCCAGCATTGCAGTCTCTCGCCCAGAAATGAATCAGGTTTATGAGTTCCTTTTACTTTTCTAAATTTTTTTCATGCATATTCAGCAAGTGTTTTCTGTCTGTGCCATGTCTTGGTCAGGAGCCTCTGGGACATCCCCAAATGCTATCAAATCATTTCAACCCTAGCTAGAAAGTTGGCTGGTTTAACTAGATGGCAATAAAATAATTTGAATTTAAGGAACAGAGCTATGTTCAATATGTTTAGCTCTTTAGAATTCATGTCCTAAATATGGGTGGATTCTTTCAATTCAGTTTTATTTTGATCAAAGACATTCTTGTGTAATGTGTCTTATTTCCACATAGCATACTTATGGGCAAATTTCTTATTTAGTTAACTGCATATAATGCCTGTTTATTTTCTACTGTGCAGATTGAGGATTTAGCTTCTTTAAACAGTCCTACCAAACACACAGGCATGCAATCCCTCACCCACCCAACCAGTAGAGTCATTTTGTATTTGGCTCAAAACATGATCAATACTCAGTGTGTAAACTGTTATGATTGTATAAATTTTATTTGCAGATGAGGCATGTTTATGCTTCAGGAGTGCTTGTTCATTATGCTGTTTTATTTCTTGTACAAATGTTACTTTTCGTGGACTTAGTAAATGTCTCTTTTTAAACTTTACACAGGTCTCTATGTACCTATTAGTAAATTATCTCTGAATTCTTCAACATCCCTAGACTCTCAAAAAATATGTTATCTGCATATTCAAACACAGGAGGTTATCTATTAGTTATTAATACATTTCTTTTTGAATAACTCATTTTGTCCCACTCAAATGTGGATTAGTGGTCCCTGGGCCTGCTGCTAAGCTACCTTGGATATTTTCTTTACTCTTTCCAGTGTCCTCTCCCTGAATTCTGTAAACTGTCTTAGTTTACGCCTTCATTTGAGAAACTGTTTAGAACCTTCTAAAGAAAAGGTGCCTGGGTGTTTTTGCTTGTTTGAGATGTGATAACCTTGCTGAAAAAGAACTTCTGGGAAGAAAATCAATTTTCCACAAAATTTTAAAAGCATTATTCTCTTGCTTTCTAGTTTCCAGTGTAAATATTTATTATTTTGTTTTTCTATTTTGTTTGGAAAATTCTGACACAATTCTAACTCCTAATATTTTGTAGATGACATGTGATTTTCTCTTTTTCACATTTTGTCCCATATAGGCCATTACAGAGCATTGAGTAGAGTTCCCTGTGCTATACAGCAGGTTCTCATTAGTTATCTGCTTGTATATAGTAGTGTGTATATGTCAATCCCAGCCTCCTCATTTATCCCTCCCCTCCTTACCCTCTGGTAGTCATAAATTTGTGTTCTACATCTGTGAGTCTTTATCAGCTTTATAGATAAGTTCATTTGTACCCTTTTTTAGATTCCACTTATAAGTTAAGTCATATGATATTTGTCTCTGTCTGACTTCTCTCAGTACGACGTTCTCTAGGTCCATGTAGGTTGCTGCAAATGGCATTATTTCATTCTTTTTATGGCTGAGTAATATTCCATTGCACATATATACCATAACTTCTTTATCCATTCCTGTCAGTAGACATTTAGGTTGCTTCCATGTCCTGGCTGTTGTGGATGTTGTGATGCAGGTATATTTTTAAATGATGGTTTTCTCCAGATGTATGCCCAGGAGTGGGCTTCCCTGGTGATCAGTGGTAAAGAATCTGCCTGTCAATGCAGGAGACACGGGTTTGATCTCTAGGTTGGAAGATCCCGTAGAGAAGGAGATGGCAACCCACTCCAGTATTTTTGTCTGGGAAATCCCACGGACAGAGGAGCCTGGCAAGCTACAGTCCATGGGGTCACAAAGAGTTGAACACAACTGAGTGACTAAATAATATGCCCTGGAGTGGGATTGTTGGATCATTTGGTAACTCTATTTTTGTTTTTTTAAGGAACTTCCATACTGTTTTCTATAGTGTCTGTATTAATTTCCATTCCCACCAATAGTGTAGGAGGATTCCCTTTTCTCTATACCCTCTCCAGCATTTCTTTGCAGATGTTTGATGAAGGCTGTTCTGACTGGTGTGAGATGATACCTTATTGTAGTTTTAATTTGCATCATTATAATAATAAGTGATGGTGAGCATCTTCTCATATGCCTCTTGGCCTTCTGTGTGTCTTCTTTGGAGTAGCGTCTTTTTAAATCTTCTGCCAGTTTGTGGTTATTTTCTTTTGTTTTTGACATTGAGCTGTATGAACTCTGTATTATATATTTTGGGGATTAATCCCTTGTCAGATGCTACATTTGCAAATATTTTCTCCCATTCTAAGGGTTGTCTTTTCATTTTGTTTATGATTTCTTTTGCTGTGCAAAAGCTTTTAAGTTTCATTAGGTTCCATTTGTTTATTTTTGCTTTATTTTCTTTACTGCAGGAGGTAGATCAAAAAAGATCTTGCTGTGATTTATGTCAGAGAGTGTTTTGCCTGTGTGTCCTCTAAGAGTTTTATAGCATCTGGTCTTACCTTTAAGTCTTTAATCCATCTCGAGTTTATTTTCATGTATGGTTTTCCCTTGAAGTATGCAGGGTAATTTCTTTGTGCCCAGGGTTCTGAAGTTTCATGTGTAGGTCTTGGTGGTTTGTACTTCATTGATTTTGAAAAAAAAGAAAACATTGTGGATCACTTTCTGAATTATTTCTTCAACAATTTTATTTTGTAAATTTTCTCCTGTTCTTTCTCTCTTTTAGAACTTCTTTTATTTATAAACTAGACTTTCTCTGTCACCTTTTGAATTATCTTCTCTTGAAGTTTCTATTTCTCTTTTATTTGAGTCTTTGGAGATTTGCTCAGTTTTATTTTCTAGAACTTCTGAATTTTCCCTCTCCTTTGTCGTATTTATCTTTTTTTTTTTTAAGAGCACCCTTGTTTTCTAAGTATTCCACTTTTTTTTTTTATAACTGTCTCTTCTTTTGGAGAAGCAGTAATTTCATTTATATATCTGAATATAATATAGCTTTTTTTTTCTTGATTCTATTTAGCCTTCCCAGACTGTCTGCATTTTTCAAGTATAATTTTTTTTTCTCTATCTGTTGATTTTGATCTTTGTCAGTTCTCTTAGGGACTTTCCTCAAATGTTTGGTGATCCATTGGGCTATGTAATAGCATGTGTGCAAGAGGGAGAGAAATAAGGAGAGAGAGGATGAGGGAAAGGGCGACAGAGAAAGAGAGGGAAAAAGAGGTGTTTGGTGGAATTTTTTTATTGCAGAGAGATGTTTATTTAGGGATTCTTGTCAGTACCTCAAGGTCTCTCCTGCTAGGATTGATTTTCCCAGAGAAGACTTATCTAATATTCTTCCCAGTGAATATCAAGCTGGCTTCAGGGTTCTGGAACCAAGCAGACAGGGGGGACTGGGAGTCCCAGTGTTCAGTGTATAGACTCTTATGCAGTCTTTACCCTCACCCGCTGCTGTGTCTGGTGTCTCCAAACCCAGACTTCCTCTGTTCTACCTCCTCATTCATTAAACCTGCTCACCTATCAGGTTGTGGAGGCCTAGTTGTTTCTTATACAGGCTTGAATTCAGTAATTAATTTCTTCAATAAATACTTACCACATGCCTACTGCATACCAAGCATTGTTTTCTGTAGTGTGGAAGTGACTGTTTGTGAAACAGACAAAATCCCCCATCCCCTGTGAACTTTCATCCTCAACCAAACCCTTACTTTCAGAACTCCTTGTTGTCTCCAAATTCTAGACTTTGGTCTTCTCTAGTGTGAACTGGCTTGTGTTTTATTTAGCTCTTTGCGCTCCCTGTTTTCATCTTCTATTTGGTCCATTCCGTCAGGAACTACTTTCCTAGTTACAATATCAGGTAGCTTTCACCTCCTTTTCAGCTTTTTTGTCTGTATTTTGGGGCTGATTTCACACCCTTTTGGTCATTTCATGGGATTTAGGAAGCACGTAGGGCAAACATGTGTGTCCAATCTACCACCTTTGCTAGAACCACTGTGAACTATGATTTTGGACTAATGAGTCTAACACCCAAATGTCTGTTAATGTGTGATGTGTGTGGGTAGGCCGAAGTCTCAACATAGTTGGGAATCTGGACTCTTCTCTACTGATATTTATCTTTGTTACAAGCTGGCCCTGTCATGAGTCACCAGATCACGCACTCTGCGCTCTTTTCATGAATTGCTGTGCCCTCTGACAGAACCGCAGTTACTTTTCTGGCCAGAAAGGACCCCGATTTCTGAGGACATGTGACTATCAGAACAATGCCTACTTCCAACCCTACCCTAGTACCAACATGTATCAGAACATTTTTTACCTCCCATCCTCCAACGCTTCCCTAGCATTATATATTGCCTGGAGCTGAGAGAATCTATAGAGTTTCAGTGTTGTTTTATTTTTTAGCTTCAAAGAAGGCAATATATAAGTTTGTATCTTTATCACAATTCTGTGCCATCTGTGTTCTTTAGGGAGGAAATAGTCACTTGTCTAGAACAGGAAAGACTAATTTTTCTCACTTGGAGCAAGAGAATTACTCTTGAGCACTTCCCAATTTCCCAAGTAAAGGAAGGCAGGTATATCCACCCTCTGGAAGCCATTGATGGCAGACTTTGTGAAGCTGAGGGGCACGAGCTCTGTTCCCCTTTAAATCGTCAAACTCAAGGCATGTACTCTGAAACCTGTTCCCTTCTGTCATGAGTGACGTGCCTTAGCCTGGTATCAGGTTTTTTTCCCAAGAGATCAAAATGGTACGTTCTTATGTGAGACCTTGTTTTGCCCAAAGTCTTCCCATATTATCAGAAACTTCACATTCCTAGTTTTCAAAATAGAGCCCAATTCCAGAGATTGCAGGTGAAATTCTAGGATTTCAACTCTGGGTACTATTTTTTTATTTGGGTATTAAACCTGGAAAATGCATTTTAGACTCTCTTGGGGAATTTAGAGGAAGGGAAAAGGAGTCAATCTTCTATTAAGCTGTTAAAGTGGTTTGAGAATTCTATACCACTGGTGGGAAAGGAATGAAGAAACCTTGTGATTCTCACGGTCTTGTTCCTAAAAATAACTGTTGTGTGTGAATAAGGATTTCACAGCTCTGAAAGAAAATCTTTCAAAATGAACTAAAGAAAAATGTCAGAAGATTTTCAAGCTATGAAAATTAGTTATGCCAAAAATTGATATTAGAACTCTGAACATTAATAGAGAACAATATTATCTTTTGGCATTTTTATGTCTTTCAAAATGCTCTGTAAATTGCTTGCCCTTTTAGACATTATTGTTATAAGGTAATAAGCCTTCATCTATATACTTCATTGAAGACCTTTGTATCGCCTAGAACACACTTAGAACAATAAGTACTTATGATTTTTTAAAATTAGCTTTTATTTTCACCAAAGATAAATAGGAGAAACATCTGCTCTATAAAAGCACATAGAAACAAACAAAGTGACTGATCACTTATTTAAGACGTACCTGTTAAATGCACACTGTATTAGATAGTATGATAAGGTTTAGGAGTGCAGGTATAAATTAAAGAGTTGTGGCAATGCATTCATCAGGCTACAATAGAGTGGTGATGACAGATGATTAAAGGAATATATCTGAACTATGGGATACATACTATGGTGGCAGAATTACAAGGAATTTAGATAGCACTGTAGCTCGCGGTTCTACCCTGTTTCAGAGGTGAGGAAAGGAGTTCCAGCTAAAGGTGGTATCTTCAATGATGAATGAGAACTCTCTAG
This sequence comes from Ovis canadensis, assembly GCF_042477335.2. Taxonomy (NCBI): domain Eukaryota; kingdom Metazoa; phylum Chordata; class Mammalia; order Artiodactyla; family Bovidae; genus Ovis; species Ovis canadensis. The sequence continues at coordinate 66,721,102 of NC_091247.1, forward strand.
AAAAAGAAGAGAAATTAATTTTCCAAGAAGAGGGCTAGTATGTGTAAGGGTTTATAAATGAGAAAGGAATGCATTTTAGTGCAGTTAGAGCAAAGATATTTGTGAGATAGAGAATGGTGAGAATTAGGGTAGGCAGTTAGGCAGAGATCATATTCTTTAGGGGCTTTAAAGGCACATTAGGGTATAGACCTCATTACAAAGATAATAAGCAGCCACTTAGTAATTTTTAGGATGAATATGACACAATTAGATTTGCGTATGATTAGACTGGGCAGATCATTTTGGTTGCATATGAAAAATGGAGGGCTTCTTGTTCCAGTCTTGTCAGAGAAACTGACATTAGACTACCTTCTTACTAGATGGAAAACAAATAGTTTTAGTCATTGGGCATCAGTCAGTGTAAGGTTGAGATCTTTGAGGAAAAAGAGAAGCAAAAAACCTTGCGTAACTTATTCACCCTTTCTGCCAATGGAGATGTCCCATGTGTAATACTTGAGAGCAGAAAGGGGATTTGCACTGAGCAGAGTAAGACAGTTTTGTGTTTTGAGGCTGCAAACACAACTGGGTAGAACTGCTGATAAAGGGCTGGCAGCCATGTGAGATTTCTGACCATACATAGATTATGGAATGCTAAGGAAACAGTGGAGTTCTGACCTAAATAGAGTCCAGAAACCTTAATAATCAAGCCATGTATTTAGCTGAGATTGCCAAACAGTAAAGATCACACTCTAAAACTACTTCATAAGCATGTTAACAAGTTCTTTGCCCAATAACTAAGGGCAAATTTGAAATAAATCCACTCTTTGTAAAGCAAGAAAACAAGTCAGCATGTGATAAAATAATCCACTTGTAATTTCAGTTCAGTTCAGTCGCTCAGTCGTGTCCGACTCTTTGTGACCCCATGAATCGCAGCACACCAGGCCTCCCTGTCCATCACCAGTTCCCAGAGTTTACCCAAACTCAGGTCCAATGAGTCAGTGGTGATGCCATCCAGCCATCTAATCCTCTGCCGTTCCCTTCTCCTCCTGCCCCCTATCCCTCCCAGCATCAGAGTCTTTTACAATGAGTCAACTCTTCGCATGAGGTGGCCAAAGTATTGGAGTTTCAGCTTCAGCATCAGTCCTTCGAATGAACATCCAGGACTGATCTCCTTTAGGATGGACTAGTCGGATCTCCTTGCAGTCCAAGGGGACTCTCAAGAGTTCTCCAACACCACAGTGCAAAAATTCTTTGGCACTCAGCTTTCTTCACAGTCCAACTCTCACATCCACACATGACCACTGGAAAAACTATAGCCTTGACTAGATGGACCTTTGTTGGCAAAGTAATGCCTCTGCTTTTCAATATGCTATCTAGGTTGGTCATAACTTTCCTTCCAAGGAGTAAGCGTCTTCGAATTTCATGGCTGCAGTCACCATCTGCAGTGATTTTGGAGCCCCGAAAAATAAAGTCTGACACTGTTTCCACTGTTTCCCCATCTATTTCCCATGAAGTGATGGGACCAGATGCCATGATCTTCGTTTTCTGAATGTTGAGCTTTAAGCCAGCCTTTTCACTCTCCTCTTTCACTTTCATCAAGAGGCTTTTTAGTTCCTCTTCGCTTTCTGCCATAAGGGTGGTGTCATCTGTATATCTGAAGTGATTGATATTTCTCCCGGTAATCTTGATTCCAGCTTGTGCTTCTTGCAGCCCCAGTGTTTCTCATGATGTACTCTGCATAGAAGTTAAATAAGCAGAGTGACAATATACAGCCTTGATGTACTCCTTTCCCTATTTGGAACCAGTCTGTTGTTCCATGCCCAGTTCTAACTGATGCTTCCTGACCTGCATACAGGTTTCTCAAGAGTGGCCACAGGACTGGAAAAGGTCAGTTTTCATTAAAATCCCAAAGATAGGCAATGCAAAAGAATACTCAAACTACCACACAATTACACTCATCTCACACACAAGTAAAGTAATGCTCAAAATTCTCCAAGCCAGGCCTCAGCAATACGTGAACTGTGAACTAGGTGTTCAAGGTGATTTTTGAAAAGGCAGAGGAACCAGAGATCAAAATGCCAACATCTGCTGGATCATCGAAAAAGCAAGAGAGTTCCAGAAAAAACATCTGTTTTTGCTTTATTGATCTGTAATATAACTACCCCCATATCAGGACTAATCTATACTCTCCATTAACTACCACACACAATATCCAATACATAATGATAGAAAGTACTAGTCAAGATAGAAAACAAACAACAGCATACCAGTATGAAAACAACACTCATTTAATATTTCTGAAGGATAAAATAGTTATAGGAGCAGATCCAGAGATGAACCAGCTACTGAAAATATTAGACAATGATTTTAAAATACCTTTTACAAATATGTTAAGAAATTTAGAGATGAATAACGAAGCAATTCAATGGGGTACTTCAAGAGAATTTGAAAATTACTTCAAAAAAGAAATTCTTTCAAATATATAAGACAAAATGCCAATTTTATTCAATATATTTCAGAAACCAGAGGAGGAAAAGACACAGCCATATTTATTTTATGAAATTAGTGTGTGTTCATGCTCAGTCACTGAGTTGTGTCTGACTCTTTGCGACACTATGGACTTTAGCCTGCCAGGCTCCCGTGTCCATGGGATTTTCCAGGCAAGAATACTGGAATGGATTGCTATTTCCTCCTCCAAGGGATATTCCTGACCCAGGGATCAAACCTGAGTCTCCTTCATCTCTTGCATTGTTAGGCATATTCTTTACCACTGAGCCACCTGGGAAGCCCTAGGAAAGCAGCATAACCTGACAAAGACATTAAAAGAAAGAAAAAAAAGTAAAAAAATATAATATCCTTGATTCCAAAGATCATTTATAAATATTAGCTAATATAGTAATGTATATTAAAAGATCATCATGATTAATAAGTTTTATCCTTGAAAAGTGGAGTAAGATTTAACATTCACAAGTCAGTCATCATAATTTACCACAATGACATTCTAAAGGGGGAAACATGATCATCTCAACAGATTAAGAAAAATAATCAAAATTTAAACCAGTTAAAGATAAAAAAGATTTTAGCAAACTAGGAATAATAAAGAAAAAATCTTTCTCAAACTGACAAAAGGCATTAATAGAAAACCTGCATATAATCAGATAATACATTTAATGATGAAATAGTAAGTAATTTCTCCCTGATACATGGAAAGGAAGTACACTCTAAACACCACATTGTTCTGCAGTTCCTACCTAGTGCAAAAGGGGAAGGAAAGGGAAAGAAAAGGAGAGAAAAAAGGGAACAAAAGAAAAGGGATACAGAAATAAAAGGTATAATAAAAAATATTTATTTTTATTTGTTTTCTAGGACAAAAATCCTTTTTTTTTCCCTTTGTTAATCCTCCCCACATTCTCACACATGCCTTGTATGTATTCCACATTTTCATTTTTTTCTTTATGGCACAAAAACAGTCTTAAGACAATCCTTCTCTTTTCAGTTAAAATTCAGTGCCAGAGAATTTATTATAGGAATCATTATTATCTATTATAAAAGTTCCCATTAGCAATCTTAGTGCTTTTATTGGAAACTTTTTTATGAATTCTTGTCAAAAGCCTAGAACATTGCAAGTGTATAGAAAAGGAGTAAACATAAAGTCAGCATCTAAATTTGAAAAAAAATGAAATATATTTATTTTTAGAATGATATAATTGTGTGTATCAAAAATCAAAGCCAAACTATCTGTAAAGAACTGAACTAAAATAATAATTTAGCAAGGTTGTTGGATTAAGAAGTCAGTATACAAACATCAATGGCATGTTAATAGAATAGCAAATAATAATAAAAAAAAAGATACCCTGGAAAGCTGAATTTAAAACTAATTATTTATAAAATAGTTAAATAATTAGAAATGTAGGAATAAATTGACAAATGTGTAAAACATATTAAAGCTATCAAATATTAGTAAAAGAAGTTGAAGAAATCCAAGATACATGAAGAAACATGCTAATTAATGAGTGTGAAAGCTTAATTTAAGATACTATTTCTCCTAAATTAACTCAACTATTCAATTCACTTTCAGTCAAAATCACAGCAGAATTTTCTATAGAAATTGACACAAAGATTCTAAAATTTATGTTGAAATAAAATCCATATCCTATGTATACTGACTGTTCAAACGGTCTTGAAGAAGTACAAATGTGGAAGATTTTACTACCAAATTTCAAAACATACTGTAAAACTGGAATGATCAACACATGATTTTGGAGTTACGACAAAAAAGTCAGTGACACGAAATGCACATCTTAAGTCTAGATCTACACGTAAAATGTCAGTTGCTTTTGTCAAAGAGGTCAGTCCATTTCACTCTGAGAACAGAAATTTTCAATAAAAAGTGCTGGGACAACTAGATAATCATGTAGAAAAAATAAGCATTGATCATTTCCTCATACTAAACACAGATAGTAATTGAAGTTGGCTCACAGGCCTAGTGTATGTGCATACTTAGCTGTGTCCAAAAAAGAAAGCATGCAGAAAGTCAAAATTAAGCTACAGACTGAGAGAAAATATTTCATATTAAGATTAAAAAAAGGATGCCTACAACTTAATAAATAAAGGAAAAATAACTAAATATGGAAAAAAGACTTGAGCTGATATTTTACCAAATCTTGTAGAAGAATGTCCATAGAGCATATGAGAATGGGTTGAGTGCCACCGGATCATTGTTCAGTCACCAAGTTGTGTCTGTTTCTTTGTGACCCATAAACTGTAGTATGCCAGGCTTCCTTGTCCTTCACTATCTCCCAGAGTTTTCTCAAACTCATGTCCATTGAGTCAGTGATGCCATCCAGCCATCTCTTCCTCTGTCACCCCCTTCTCCTCTTACCCTCAGCCTTTCCCAGCATCATGGTCTTTTTCAGTGAATGGGCTCTTCACATCAGTTGGCCAAAGTATTGGAGCTTCAGCTTCAGCACCAGTCCTTTCAATGAATAATCAGGGTTGATTTCCTTTAAGAATACTGGTTTGATCTCCTTGTTGTCCAGGGGACTTTCAAGAGCCTTGTCCAGTACTACAGTTTGAAAGCATTAATTCTTCAGCTCTCAGCCTTCTTTGTGGTCCAAATCTCACATCCATACAAGACTACTGGAAAAACCATAGTTTTGACTATATAGACCTTTGTCAGCAAGTGATGTCTCTGCTTTTTAATACACTGTCCACGTTTGTCATAGCTTTTCTTCCGAAGAGCAAGCATCTTTTAATTTTGTGGCTGCCATCACCATCTGCAGTGATTTGGGGCCCCAAGAAAATAAAATCTGTCACTGTTTACACTTTTTCCTCATCTATCTTCCATGCATTGGTAAGCAGATTCTTTACCACTGAGCCACCAGGGAAGCCAAAACCCTCATCAGAATGACTTAAATGAAAAAATAGGGTTTCCCAGATAGTGTTAGTTGTAAAGAATCCAACTGCTAATACAAGAGACAAAAGAGACGTGGGTTTGATCCCTGGGCCAGGAAGATCCCCTGGAAAAGGAAGTGGCAAATCAGATGCAGTGTTCTTGCCTGGGAAATCCCATGGATAGAGGAGCCTGGCAGACTACAGTCCATTGGCTTTCAAAGAATCACACACACTGAGAGACTGAGCACATGCAAATGAAAAATATTAACAGTAAAATGCTAAATATTGGAGAGGGTATGAAACAGGTAGAATACTTTGTGTATCATTAGAGTTGATGGAAAATAGTGGTGTAATCATTATGGTAAACTATTCATCAGTTTCTCATAAATTTCAAAATCTTCCAAAATGCCCTTAGTATTTCCTCTTCTTGGTATATGAATGTTAATAAATGAATATATTTGTATATATTTCACTGAAGGTAATTTATGCATTAATAGGTGATGCAGTGGTAAGGAATCTGCCTGTCAATGCAGACGACACTAGAGACACAAGAGTCCAATCCCTGGGTCGAGATCACCTGGAGTAGGAAATGGCAACTCATTTCAGTATTCTTGCCTGGAAAATTCCATGGGCAGAGGAACCTGGTGGACTACAGTCCATTGGGTCACAAAGAGTCAGACATGACTGAGTGAGCACACGCAAATACTATTAATATTAAACAATAGAAATAAAGTTAGATAGTTAGGATACTGATGAAATCGAGGTGAAGGATGATGGTGGCCTGCACTGCTGCGGTGGTAATGGGCATGGAAAGATTTATGGAGATTCAAAAAATATTCAGAGTGTAATATTAATAAGACCATGTGTAATCTAATGGTAGCACTTAAAGTGGCAGATTTCAGGATTATTCCTGTAACCAAGTAAAGTAACAGAATGTTTTGTTACTAACAAAACATCTAACAAAAATGTTTTGTTAGAGCTAGTGGGAGGTTATGAGGAGGACACAGAGCTAGGTCTCAGGTGAGAGATTTTTGGTCACTGCAACCAAAGTAAGAAGTGTTATCAACCATTTCTCTGCCCTGTACAGACATCAGAAAATTCCCAAATGAAAAGGCTGGAGATGAGGTTGGAGATAGCTGCAGGCAGAAGGGAGGTGGTGAGGGAAACGGGAAGTCCCTGTGAGACAGAATATCCTCTTGCTCCACAGTCTACACACATGCTTCCCTTAGTGAACTCAGATCCATGCCACCTTTGCCTACTTGTGTTAAACCTTTGGCTAGAAACAGGATTCTGACTTTTAACCAGGCTCCCCTGCCACTTATCAAATTTTGATATATCTTCTTCCTCAGCATGATTTCTGCCCTGTCTATCCAACTTGTACTGTTTGAGTAAAGAAGGGAGGAAGTTATTTTATGGTACATAGAAGACTCACTTTTCTGAGTAATGTGCAGCTGGGGCTGTTCTCCTGCTCTGGTGAAAAAGGAGGCTGTTGGTCCCCTAAAGAAAAGGCGACCATGTAAACTTGCACTTTCTTGAATCTTAGTTTCTTCAAACCAGTTTGCTGTTAGTTGTACGGGAGAAGGTGAGGTCTCGACTCATGTGTAGATGGTCTTTGTGCTTTGAGGAATTAAAAAATCCCCCATCATGAATTAGAAAACCTTAAGGTTTTAATGAAATCATCTGATGTTTTTCACTAGAATCTCTTTTATCTAATCTATGCTCACCTCCTCCCACAGTACTTGAATTTTGTTCTTTCAGGGTTTTACATTTCTTTTTATGTGTGGCATCATAAATATATTGAAGAAAAATGTAAGTTACCAGGTGATTGATCGACTGCTGCATTGCCAGGCCTTTTCCTGGTTTATATTTATAAATTAAGAATATACTCTAATGTTTCTAGAAGAATTAATTTCAAGAAACATTGTTTACTAAGAATCATATTCTTACTGCTTGGTTTTTTACCTAAGTGGGAAAACTCAGTTTTAGAATATAGTGAATCTTTGTTTAAGCCAACCAAAGTTATTTTTAGCATGGAAAACTAATGACAAGCATCACTGGATATTTAAGATCCACAGAAACTGAAAATCTTCATACATATGAAAGAAGAGTCTTCACAATAATAAAATTAATAATATAAAGCATCTTACACAAAGAAAACCACTTCTGAATTATAATGATGATGTCTGACAAGTAATCATAATAAGTGTCTCTATATGCATAACCAGATCTTAGCTAACTCTGAGACATGAGGAGACATTATAATAAGAAAATGTCGATGTACTTGCTAAGCTTTTGTTAGCCACTATATCAATCATCGTGACAATCCTTTTCACCAGCCAAATTCTATATTTCTAGTCTCTTCATTATTCTTGGTGGAGACTCTAATAGGCAGTGAAATGTCCAAAACGTAGGAAACTGGAGGAAGTAAAGGTCCTTAGTAGGCCATCAAAGAAAAGTCAGTTCCTTGTCTGTTTTTTGAATCAAACCAAAAGAAACAAATCATCAGATACACCGAAAACACAATCTTTATCACAGTGTAGTTTATGGCTGTTTTTTCTAGAAATATTGTTAGACAAATAAAAACTATTTTACCTCTTTGACTATAGCTACCTTTAGTTAAATCACCAGATAGTTTCCAATAAAAATTGCACAGAATATCTGCATTGTTAACGTTCTCAGCATGTGGGGCATCTGAATAACTTAAAAACAACCAGTCAACCAAAACACAACAGCTGGAGCACTAAGAATTCATCTGGCTAGAAACTCTCTCAAGATTTTCTGACAAACCCCTTACCATGAGACTCAGGCAGTGTGACAGCCCTTCTGCTGCTGACATAGAAGAAAAGCCCCAAATTGAAGAGCAACATAGATTTTCTTCTCAGTTGAGTTTGCCTTCTATATCCATTGCAATTCCTATAACATAAAGGGGCAGGAAGGGAAATTCTTTATGCTGTGTTTTTCCAGGATTCTTCTGTTTGATAGACCACAACAAGAGAACTCAGCATTCTACGTCATATATTCTAAATATATACTCTACATATCAGATGGGGGCTTCCCAGGTGGCACAGTGGTGAAGAATCTGCCTGCCAAAGCAGGAGACACGGGACTCGCAGGGTAGATCTCGGGGTTGGGAAGACTCCCTGGAGAAGGAACTGGGAACCCGCTCCAGCATTCTCGCCTGGGAAATCCCATGGACAGAGGAGCCTGGAGGGCTACAGTCCATGGGGTTGCAAAGAGTCAGACACGACTGAGTGACTGAGCACAATACATATCAGATCGGTGATTCAATACTGTTAGCAGTTTTTTTCAATATGTACTATTGCTTGTAGACCCTGTTACAAGTCTCAACTAAATTGCTTATGACCTTGAGGAGGTATGTTCTAAAGTAAATTTTAACAAAAATAGAAATCATCAAAGAGCAGCAAAGTCATTATGCAAATATAAGATTATCCAAAGCTTATTGCATGGAGGAGATAAGGTATAAAAATGAGAGAAGGAAAATATATGAAGTTTTCTAGCACAGATCAGATTATTTCTGATCTTTTTTCAGCAATACCACTCTGTGATGTTCAGCATACATCCCCTTTTGCCAAACCAAAAAGAAAAAAGTCTCCAGTTTTGGCTCTGTGCCTATACACTGTGGGTTGTTTTTTTTTTTTTTTTTTTTTCCCCTTCAGCTGTTTAGCCCATCACCTGGAAGCATACACTCATCATTTTTGGCTACCACCATGGTTTAGTGTATAAGCCAAGGAGTTTTGTTAACAATCCAGAGACTCCTGTCTAAAACGCCTGCCCTCTCAACTGATCTCCCCACCCCACTGGTCTCTTCTTCATTCAGGCAAAATCTTATGAAATTTGAAAGTATTTGTGGATATGATTTTCTAGAACAGATTTAATTTTCAACAAATTACATTAGAAAATAAGTAGAAGTTCAGAGTAGTATAAGAATACATGGTGTGCATCTTAGCAATTTTAGAAGAATAGATATCATACAAAGTATACTTTTATGATCATAATATCTATAGAATTAAGTTAGAAATCACAGTAAGATAGGTAGAAAATCTCAAATATATTTGGAGGTAAACAACCTATTTTTAAATCCCACATGAGTCAAAGAAGTTTCAAGTTACATTTTAAAATAGTTCAAGCTAAATGAAAATGAAAATGAAAATGCAACATCAAGTTTGTGAGATGCAGCAAAAGCAAAACATAGTGGGAAATTTATACCTTTGAATGCATATCTTAGAAAAGAAAAAGATCTAAAAATCAATGATATGCACTTTAACCTTAGGAATGAAAAAAGAGAGCAAGTTAAATCCAAAGTAAGCAGAAAAAAAGAAATAATACAAATTAGAGCACAAGTCAATACAATTGAAAAGAAGAAATTAATAGAGAAAATTAAAAAGTCAAAATCTTCTTAGTAAAGGTCAGTAAAGTTGGCAAGTTTCTAAGCAAATTCACTAAGAAAAAATAAGTCATAAATCATAAATATGAAAAGTTGAAAAGAGGTCATTTCTGCTGTTCTGTGGACATGAAAAGGATAATAAGCAATATTGTGAAGAACTTTATTCCTATAATTTTGATAACTTAGATGAATTAGATCAATTTCTTGAAAGATAAAATCTACTAAGACTCATACAAAGTGAAAGAAAGTGAAAGTGAAGTCGCTCAGTCGTGTCCGACTCTGCGACCCCATGGACTGTAATCTACCAGGCTCCTCCGTCCATGGGATTCTCCAGGCAAGAGTACTGGAGTGGGTTGCCGTTTCTTTCTCCAGGAGATCTTCCCAACCCAGGGACCGAACCCAGCTCTTCCGCACTGCAGGCAGACGCTTTACCATCTGAGCCACCAGGGAAGACTAAGACTCACACAAAGAGAATGAAAAAATCCTTATATGCCTTTATCAAATGAATTAAATTGAGAATTAACAGCCTCCCAAAAGAGAAATCACTAGGCCAATAAATGTTCACTAGCAAATTCTACTAAACATTTAAGGAGAAAATTATACCATTTATCTTCAATCTCTTCCTGTAAATAAAAGCAGAGGGAACAATTCTTAACTCATTCTGTGACATTACAAGAAATAAAAATTAAAGACCAATGTCTGTTATAAACATAGATGCAAAAATCTTCAACAGAACATTAGCAAATCAAATCCAACAATGTATAAGATAAGTATACACCATGACCAAGTGAGATTTATTCCAGATATGTAAAGCTGGGTCAACAAATTCAAAGGTAAATCAATTAAATTCATCATATCAATGCTAAGTAAGAAAAATCAAATGGTCATATCAGTAGATCCAGAAAAAGCATTTAACAAAATCCAGCACCCATTTATGATAAAAACCAAACAGCCCTTCCAGAAAAGAGGGAATCTAAGGGTAACAGACTAGGCATTGGGAATCTTAAGTAGATTTCATGAGGACATTATATTCTGCCCAAAATGAAAGGACTGAAAGAGATTAAGCAAACACACCCACAAACTGAGAAGGAAAATCCAAGTTAGAAAATGCGGGCAGAAAGGATAAAAAATACACAGCAAGATCTGAATCTCTATGGATCAAAGCACTTGGAAGAGGCATTCTTCTTAACTTGAACGATTCTAACAGGTAAACATTGGTATCTCATTACATGTTTTTAAAATATTTTTCTTTTATTAAGGTATAGTTTGATGTACACTATTAGATTAGTTTCAGGCTTACAACATAATAATTCAAATTTTTATAGATTATGCACCATTTAATATTACCATATAATATTAGCTATATTCCTTCTGATGTACAATAGATTTTGTAGCATATTTATTTCATACATAGAAGTTTTTATCTCTTAATCCTCTACCTCATCTTGCCCCTTCCCTCTTCTCTCTTCTCACTGGTAATCACTGGTTTGTTCTCTGTATCTGTGAGACTGTTACTTTTGTGTTATATTCATTAGTGTTTTATAACTTTTAGATTCCACATTCATGTAATATAATACAGTATTTGTCTTTACGACATTTCACTTTGCATAACACACTCAAAGTTCATCCACGTTATAACAAATGGCAAAACTTCATTCTTTTTATGGCTGAATAGTATTCCATTGTGTATATATACCATTTAGGTTGCTTCTATATCTTGTATTGGAAATAATGCTGCCACAAACACTGGGGTACATGTAAGTAAGGTAAGTGAAGTTGCTCAGTCGTGTCTGACTCTTTGCAACCCCATGGACTATACAGTCCATGGAATTCTCCAGGCCAGAATACTGGAGTGGATAGTCTTTCCCTTCTCAAGAGGATCTTCCCAACCCAGGGATCGAACCCAGGGCTCCCACATTGCAGGCACATTCTTTACCAGCTGAGCCGCAACGGAAGCCTGAGAATACTGGAGTGGGTAGCCTATTCCTTCTCCAGTGGGTCTTCCCAACCCAGAAATCAAATCAGGGTCTCCTGCATTGCAGGCGGATTCTTTACCAGCTCAGCTATCAGGTCATGTATCTTTGTGAATTAGTGATTTTTGTTTTCTTAGATATATGCCCAGGAATGTAATTGCTGAATCATATGATAGTTCTAGTTTTAATTTTTTGAGGAACCTCACTACTGTTTTCCATAGTTGCTGCACCAGTTTACCTTTACACCAACAGTGTCCAAGGATTCCCTTTTCTACACATCCTCACCAATATTTGTTATTTGTGGTCTTTATGATAATATCCATTCTGACAGATATTAGATGATCTTTCATTGTGATTTTGATTTGCATTTCTATGTTGATTAGCAACGTGGAATATCTTTTCCTGTGCCCATTGGCCATCCATATGTCTTTTTGGAAAAATATCTGTTCAGGTCTTCTGCCCATTTTTTAAAATCAAATTGGTTTTTTGATACTGAGTTGTGTGAGTTTATATATTTTATATATTAACCCATTGTTGATCATATCAGTTGCATATATTTTCTGCCATTCAGTAAATTGTCTTTCTTTTTTTGGTGGTTTCCTTTGCTGTGCAGAAGCTTTTAACTTTGATTATGTCCCATAAATTTAATTTTTCTTTTGGTTCCTTTGCCTTAGAAGATAGATTTAAAAAAATGCTACAGCTTTTGTCAGTGCAGCTGGTTGAGGAGCCCAAGATGTTTCAGATATTATGATGGCATGCTGATGGTTGAGACTGGGCCCAGGGGATTCTTTGGGATAGTATTGGCTCACTGGTGAGCTCACTGCTGAGTGCCAGGGTCTCTGGCTATAGGGCCCTGGGAGTCCTGGGGCCAATGCCTGTGCAATTATGTGTTGGGCCAGGTCCTGGGCTCTGTGGTGGGCAGGTCCATGTACTGAGGTCACTGTGGGCTCAGGAGGCCTTGAAGGCAGCCTGCCTGCTGGTGGCTGGGGCTATGTTTCTGCCTGGCTAGTTGCTTGGCCTGAGGTATCTTGGTAATGGTGCCAATAGGCTGGTGAATGGGGCTGGATCATGGTGTTAATAAGCTAGAGAGAGGATCCTAAAATGTAACTTCCCAGCACCAGTGTCCATATGGTAGAATGAGCTGCCAAAAAATGGCTTCCAGCACTATCTCTGTCCTCAGGGTGAGGTCTGGTTGCCTCCACCCTCTCTGGGAGACTCTCCAAGATCAGCAAGTCCCCTTTAAAGTATTGTTTCTGTCTCATGGTCTAGAGTATTTGAGATTTCATATGGACCCTTTAAGAATGGAGTCTTAAAAAAAAAAAAAGAAAGAAGAATGGAGTGTCTATTTCCCACAGCTTCCTGTGTCTCCTGTGAGTAAGTCCCACTGGTCTTTGAATCCAACTGTCCTGGGGGCTCATCTTTCTGGTATAGGACCCCTGGGCTGGGGAGCCTGCTGTAGGATTCAACCACTTGCTTTTTGCAAAGAACCTTTGCAATTGTAATTGTCCTCTTATTTTGGATAGGAAGATATTTGAAGTTTCCCTGGTGGCTCAGTGGTAAAGAATCCTCCTGCAATGCGGGAGACCCAGGTTCCATCTCTGGGTCAGAAAGCTCCCCTGGAGAACAGTATGGCAACCCACTCCAGTATTCTTGCCTGAAGAATCCCCACGTACAGAGGATCCTGGCAGGCTACAGCCCATGGGGTCGCAAAGTGTCGGACATGACTGGGTGACTTTCACTTCACTTCTTACTTGGGTATTGCCCTTTGGAGAGTATGAGTCTTAACTATACTTCAGCTCCACTCCTCCTACCTGTCCTGTTGTGGTTTCTTCTTTATATATCTATAGTTGTAGAGGATTATTTCTGCTATTTCTGCTAGATTCTGGCCTTTCTTGTTAGTAGTCACTTTGTACGGAATTGAGATTTTAGTGTGCCTTGAGGAAAAGTAAGCTCTTCCTCTCCAACATCTTGACCAAGCTCCTCTCATTGTGATATTAATTTATGATTCTCTAATTACTAATGATGTTGAAAACCTCTTCATGTGTTTCTTTGCCATTTTTATATCTTGAAATCTTATAGCCATTTCCCTTTCACTTTTATATTAGATATCTTTAACTTATTATACAAGCCAAGTTAGTTGTCTTTAAATGCTGCACATCCTGAATATTATTTAATATGTATCTTATCCACATTATTTAACATGTACCTTGATTCCCTGTATTTCCTATAAAGCAAGGTTCTTCCAGGTCTTATTAGTTTCAGCTTCAGCTCTTTGGGAAAGAGCGCTTTACCTTGGTGCTGTGTGCTTCAGGTGAAATCACTTCAGGAGGTTTTTGCATTTTTCAGTGACACTAACATTGATCAATGGAACCAGTCAATGTAAAAGTCTTCATTAATTTTATTTTTTTTTATTTATTTATTTATTTATTTTTTTAATTTTTTTTTTGGTTGTCTATTTTATTTTATTTTATTTTATTTTTTTTTTCCTCCGCTTTTGTTTTTGTTTTTTTTTTTTATTTTTAGTTTTTTATTTTTTACATTTTAAAATCTTTAATTCTTACATGCATTCCCAAACATGAACCCCCCTCCCACCTCCCTCCCCATAACATCTTTCTGGGTCATCCCCATGCACCAGCCCCAAGCATGCTGCATCCTGCGTCAGACATAGACTGGCGATTCAATTCACATGATAGTATACATGTTAGAATGTCATTCTCCCAAATCATCCCACCCTCTCCCTCTCCCTCTGAGTCCAAAAGTCCGTTATACACATCTGTGTCTCTTTCCCTGTCTTGCATACAGGGTCGTCATTGCCATCTTCCTAAATTCCATATATATGTGTTAGTATACTGTATTGGTATTTTTCTTTCTGGCTTACTTCACTCTGTATAATCGGCTCCAGTTTCATCCATCTCATCAGAACTGATTCAAATGAATTCTTTTTAACCGCTGAGTAATACTCCATTGTGTATATGTACCACAGCTTTCTTATCCATTCATCTGCTGATGGACATCTAGGTTGTTTCCATGTCCTGGCTATTATAAACAGTGCTGCGATGAACATTGGGGTACATGTGTCTCTTTCAATTCTGGTTTCCTCGGTGTGTATGCCCAGAAGTGGGATTGCTGGGTCATAAGGTAGTTCTATTTGCAATTTTTTAAGGAATCTCCACACTGTTCTCCATAGTGGCTGTACTAGTTTGCATTCCCACCAACAGTGTAGGAGGGTTCCCTTTTCTCCACACCCTCTCCAGCATTTATTGCTTGCAGATTTTTGGATCGCAGCCATTCTGACTGGTGTGAAGTGGTACCTCATTGTGGTTTTGATTTGCATTTCTCTAATAATGAGTGATGTTGAGCATCTTTTCATGTGTTTGTTAGCCATCCGTGTGTCTTCTTTGGAGAAATGTCTATTTAGTTCTTTGGCCCATTTTTTGATAGGGTCGTGTTTTTTTATGGAGTTGAGCTGCAGAAGTTGGTTGTATATTTTTGAGATTAGTTGTTTGTCAGTTGCTTCATTAGCTATTATTTTCTCCCATTCAGAAGGCTGTCTTTTCACCTTGCTTATATTTTCCTTTGTTGTGCAGAAGCTTTTAATTTTAATTAGATCCCATTTGTTTATTTTTGCTTTTATTTCCAGCATTCTGGGAGGTGGATCATAGAGGATCCTGCTGTGATTTATGTCTGAGAGTGTTTTGCCTATGTTCTCCTCTAGGAGTTTTATAGTTTCTGATCTTACATTTAGATCTTTAATCCATTTTGAGTTTATTTTTGTGTGCGGTGTTAGAAAGTGATCTAGTTTCATTCTTTTACAAGTGGTTGACCAGTTTTCCCAGCACCACTTGTTAAAGAGATTGTCTTTACTCCATTGTATATTCTTGCCTCCTTTGTCAAAGATAAGGTGTCCATATGTGTGTGGATTTATCTCTGGGCTTTCTATTTTGTTCCATTGATCTATATGTCTGTCTTTGTGCCAGTACCATACTGTCTTGATGACTGTGGCTTTGTAGTAGAGCCTGAAGTCAGGCAAGTTGATTCCTCCAGTTCCATTCTTCTTTCTCAAGATTGCTTTGGCTATTCGAGGTTTTTTGTATTTCCATACAAATCTTGAAATTATTTGTTCTAGTTCTGTGAAAAATGTGGCTGGTAGCTTGATAGGGATTGCATTGAATTTGTAAATTGCTTTGGGTAGTATACTCATTTTCACTATATTGATTCTTCCAATCCATGAACATGGTATATTTCTCCATCTATTAGTGTCCTCTTTGATTTCTTTCATCAGTGTTTTATAGTTTTCTATATATAGGTCTTTAGTTTCTTTAGGTAGATATATTCCTAAGTATTTTATTCTTTTTGTTGCAATGGTGAATGGAATTGTTTCCTTAATTTCTTTTTCTACTTTCTCATTATTCGTGTATAGGAATGCAAGGGATTTCTGTGTGTTGATTTTATATCCTGCAACTTTACTATATTCATCGATGAGCTCTAGTAATTTTCTGGTGGAGTCTTTAGGGTTTTCCATGTAGAGGATCATGTCATCTGCAAACAGTGAGAGTTTTACTTCTTCTTTTCCAATTTGGATTCCTTTTATTTCTTTTTCTGCTCTGATTGCTGTGGCCAAAACTTCCAGAACTATGTTGAATAGTAGCGGTGAAAGTGGACACCCTTGTCTTGTTCCTGACTTTAGGGGAAATGCTTTCAATTTTTCACCATTGAGGATAATGTTTGCTGTGGGTTTGTCATAGATAGCTTTTATTATGTTGAGGTATGTTCCTTCTATTCCTGCTTTCTGGAGAGTTTTTATCATAAATGGATGTTGAATTTTGTCAAAGGCCTTCTCTGCATCTATTGAGATAATCATATGGTTTTTATTTTTCAGTTTGTTAATGTGGTGAATTACATTGATTGATTTGCGGATATTGAAGAATCCTTGCATCCCTGGGATAAAGCCCACTTGGTCATGGTGTATGATCTTTTTAATGTGTTGTTGGATTCTGATTGCTAGAATTTTGTTGAGGATTTTTGCATCTATGTTCATCAGAGATATTGGCCTGTAGTTTTCTTTTTTTGTGACATCTTTGTCAGGTTTTGGTATTAGGGTGATGGTGGCCTCATAGAATGAGTTTGGAAGTTTACCTTCCTCTGCAATTTTCTGGAAGAGTTTGAGGAGGATAGGTGTTAGCTCTTCTCGAAATTTTTGGTAGAATTCAGCTGTGAAGCCATCTGGACCTGGGCTTTTGTTTGCTGGAAGATTTCTGATTACAGTATCAATTTCCGTGCTTGTGATGGGTCTGTTAAGATTTTCTATTTCTTCCTGGTTCAGTTTTGGAAAATTGTACTTTTCTAAGAATTTGTCCATTTCTTCCATGTTGTCCATTTTATTGGCATACAACTGCTGATAGTAGTCTCTTATGATCCTTTGTATTTCTGTGTTGTCTGTTGTGATCTCTCCATTTTCATTTCTAATTTTATTGATTTGATTTTTCTCTCTTTGCTTCTTGATGAGTCTGGCTAATGGTTTGTCAATTTTATTTATCCTTTCAAAGAACCAGCTTTTGGCTTTGTTGATTTTTGCTATGGTCTCTTTTGTTTCTTTTGCATTTATTTCTGCCCTAATTTTTAAGATTTCTTTCCTTCTACTAACTCTGGGGTTCTCCAACTCTTCCTTTTCTAGTTGCTTTAGTTGTAGAGTTAGGTTGTTTATTTGACTTTTTTCTTGCTTCTTGAGGTATGCCTGTATTGCTATGAACTTTCCTCTTAGCACTGCTTTTATAGTGTCCCACAGGTTTTGGGTTGTTGTGTTTTCATTTTCATTAGTTTCTATGCATATTTTGATTTCTTTTTTGATTTCTTCTGTGATTTGTTGGTTATTCAGAAGTGTGTTGTTCAACCTCCATATGTTGGAATTTTTAATAGTTTTTCTCCTGTAATTGAGATCTAATCTTAATGCATTATGGTCAGAAAAGATGCTTGGAATGCTTTCGATTTTTTTGAATTTATCAAGTTTAGATTTATGGCCCAGGATGTGGTCTATCCTGGAGAAGGTTCCATGAGCACTTGAAAAAAAGGTGAAATTCGTTGTTTTGGGGTGAAATGTCCTATAGATATCAATTAGGTCTAACTGATCTAATGTATCATTTAAAGTTTGCGTTTCTTTGTTAATTTTCTGTTTAGTTGATCTGTCCATAGGTGTGAGTGGGGTATTAAAGTCTCCCACTATTACTGTGTTATTGTTGATTTCCCCTTTCATACTTGTTAGCATTTGTCTTACATATTGTGGTGCTCCTATATTGGGTGCATATATATTTATAATTGTTATATCTTCTTCTTGGATTGTTCCTTTGATCATTATGTAGTGGCCTTCTTTGTCTCTTTTCACAGCCTTTGTTTTAAAGTCTATTTTATCGGATATGAGTATTGCCACTCCTGCTTTCTTTTGGTCTCTATTTGCGTGGTATATCTTTTTCCAGCCCTTCACTTTCAGTCTGTATGTGTCCCTTGTTTTGAGGTGGGTCTCTTGTAAGCAGCATATAGAGGGGTCTTGTTTTTGTATCCATTCGGCCAGTCTTTGTCTTTTGGTTGGGGCGTTCAACCCATTTACGTTTAAGGTAATTATTGATAAGTATGATCCCGTTGCCATTTACTTTATTGTTTTGGGTTCGGGTTTATACACCCTTTTCGTGTTTCCTGTCTAGAGGATATCCTTTAGAATTTGTTGGAGAGCTGGTTTGGTGGTGCTGAATTCTCTCAGCTTTTGCTTGTCTGTAAAGCTTTTGATTTCTCCTTCGTATTTGAATGAGATCCTTGCTGGGTACAGTAATCTGGGCTGTAGGTTATTGTCTTTCATCACTTTAAGTATGTCTTGCCATTCCCTCCTGGCCTGAAGAGTTTCTATTGACAGATCAGCTGTTATCCTGATGGGAATCCCCTTGTGTGTTATTTGTTGTTTTTCCCTTGCTGCTTTTAATATTTGTTCTTTGTGTTTGATCTTTGTTAATTTGATTAATATGTGTCTTGGGGTGTTTCGCCTTGGGTTTATCCTATTTGGGACTCTCTGTGTTTCTTGGACTTGGGTGATTATTTCCTTCCCCATTTTAGGGAAGTTTTCAACTATTATCTCCTCAAGGATTTTCTCATGATCTTTCTTTCTGTCTTCTTCTTCTGGGACTCCTATAATTCGAATGTTGGAGCGTTTCATATTGTCCTGGAGGTCTCTGAGATTGTCCTCATTTCTTTTAATTCGTTTTTCTTGTTTCCTCTCTGATTCATTTATTTCTACCATTCTATCTTCTATTTCACTAATCCTATCTTCTGCCTCCGTTATTCTACTATTTGTTGCCTCCAGAGTGTTTCTGATCTCATTTATTGTGTTATTCATTATATTTTGACTCTTTTTTATTTCTTCTAGGTCCTTGTTAAACCTTTCTTGCATCTTCTCAATCCTTGTCTCTAGGCTATTTATCTGTGTTTCCATTTTGATTTCAAGATTTTGGATCATTTTCACTATCAATATTCGGAATTCCTTCTCCGGTAGATTCCCTACTTCTTCCTCTTTTGTTTGGTTTGGTGGGCATTTCTCCTGTTCCTTTACCTGCTGAGTATTCCTCTGTCTCTTCATCTTGGTTATATTGCTGCGTTTGGGGTGGCCTTTTTATATTCTGATAATTTGTGGAGTTCTCTTTATTATGGAGCTTCCTCACTTTGGGTGGGGTTCTATCAGTGGCTTGTCAAGGTTTCCTGGTTAGGGAGGCTTGTGTTGGAGTTTTGGTGGGTGGAGCTGGGTTTCTTCTCTCTGGAGTGCAGTGGAGTGACCAGTAATGGGTTATGAGACATCAAAGGTTTTGGGATAATTTTGAGCTGCCTGTATATTGAGGCTCAGGGGAGTGTTCCTGTGTTGCTGGAGAATTTGCGTGGTATGTCTTGTTTTGGAACTTGTTGGCCCTTGGGTGGAGCTTGGTTTCAGTGTAGGTATGAAGGCATTTGATGAGCTCCTATTGCTTAATGTTCCCTGAATTCAAGAGTTCTCTAATGTTTTCAGGCTTTGGGTTTAAGCTTCCTGCTTCTGGTTTTCAGTTTTATTTTTACAGTAGCCTCTAGACTTCTCCATCTATACAGCACAGATGATAAAACATCTAGGTTAAAGATGAAAAGTTTCTCCACCTTGAGGGACACTCAGAGAGGTTCACTGAGTTACAAGGAGAAGAGAAGATGGAGGGGGTAGTTAGAGGTAACTGGAATGAGATGCGGTGAGATCAAGAGAGGAGAGAGCAAGCTAGCCAGTAGTCTCTTCCTTATGTGCGCTCTATAGTCTGGACTGCTCAGAGGTATTTACAGAGTTATACGGGGAAGAGGAGAGGGAGGAAGTAGACAGAGGTGACCAGGAGGATAAGAGAGAGGAATGAGTAGGAGAGAGACAAATCCTGCCAGTAACCAGTTCCTTAGGTGTTCTCTACCATCTGGAACACACAGAGATTCACAGAGTTGGATAGAGAAGAGATGGGGGAGAAAAGAGACAGAGGCCACCTGGTGGAGAAAAAGGAGAGGCCAGAGGAGGAGAGAGTGGACAAGCCAGTAATCTCGCTCTCAGGTAAACTTGGGTAGTGAAGTTTGGGTTTTTAAATGTACAAAATTGACAACAAAGATTAAAAATCTGGAGTAGAGGTTGGATTTTCAAAGATACAATATTAAAGAAAAGCAGAAGGAAAAAGGAAGAAAGAAAAAAAAAGAATTATTAAAAAACAAACAAACAAACAAACAAACAAAACCAAAACACCAACAACCATCCAAAGAGTATATATGGTGTTTGCCTTAAAAAAAAAAAAAAGTTTTTTTTAAAAAAAAATAGTAATACTAGGTTATAGAAATAAAAATTAGAGGAGAAATAGAAGACTTAACAATTAAAAAAAGCTTGGAAAAAAAGAAAAAAAAAGCAAAAGGCAAAAAAAAAAAGAATGATTTTAAAAATATTAAAAAATTAAAAATATATCTGGCTCTTCTCTGATGTTATGGGCCGTGTGGGCTCACTTCCAAAGTGGTTTCCTCTGTTTAACTTCTTCTGTTTGCTGGTTTTTAGGCTCACTAGTTCAGTCGCGCTGTGGGGAGGGGGGATGCTGCAAACAAATAGCACTGTCGTGTGTACACAGTATCTCTGCCCCGCTTGACCTGTCCTTTCTCGCAGCGCACAAACCGCTCCGGCTCTACGATGCTCAGCTGGGAACCGTCTGGGGCCGGCCCTAGGCTGCGTGCACTTCCCCGGTCCAAGCCGCTCAGGTTCGGCCCTCAGGCAGCCCTCAGAGGCACAAATGCGGCTGGGACTGCGCTTTGTGCCCTTCCCAGGTCCGAGTAGCTCAGGAGTTTGGCGAGCGCGATCGCCGGGGCTTGTCACCTTTTCCGCCGCTGCTGCTCAGCTTTCTGGGTGGACCGCTGGCGCACCCCGTGAAGCAGACTGTGACTGTCCAGCACCCCCAGAAGTCTTAGCAAAGGAGCCTGCTTGCAGTTAGGTAAGTAAAGTCTCTCCGGGTCTGCAATTGCCCCTTTCCAGTCCTTACGGCTCTGGCTGCCTGTCCCCGGCGGGGAATGGTCTGCAGCCGGCTTTTTCCGCTCCGTCCTTTGTTCTGTGCTCAGTCCTGGCGGTGTCTTATGTTCGAGCTTTTCGCGTGGTAGCTATCCCACAGTCTGGTTTGCTAGCCCAGGTTAGATCGTTCTGGTTGCGCGTGGGGCATTCCTGCCCGATTCTTACAAAGCTCTGCAGCCCGCGCCTCCCGCGCGTCCCTGCCCTGCCCCCACTTCCCAATGGCGGATGCAGGCGTCTGTGCTGCTTTTCCGCTGGGGGAGTTACTGGTGGGCTTGTAATCTCTTGGTTTTAATTATTTATCTATTTTTCCTTCCTGTTATGTTGCCCTCTGTGTTTCCAAGGCTCACCACAGACTCGGCAGGGAGAGTGTTTCCTGGTGTTTGGAAACCTCTCTTCTTAAAATTCCCTTCCTGGGACGGGCTTCCCTTCCTGGGACGGAGCTCCCTCCCCACCTCCTTTGTCTCCTTTTTCGTCTTTTATATTTTTTCCTACCTGTTTTGAAGAGAATGGTCTGCTTTTCTGGTTGCCTGATGTCCTCTGCCAGCCTACAGAAGTTGTTTTGTGGAGTTTGCTCGGCGTTGAAATGTTCTTTTGAGGAATTTGTGAGGGAGAACGTGATCTTCCCGTCCTATTCCTCCGCCATCTTTCTCATTAATTTTAAAATAGTGATTGCTACCTGAATCAATTAATTAAAATTTGCAATGTTGTGATCTTAAAATTCTCTTCCATATTAACTGTGATAGGAATTTTTCTAAATAGAAGATTTTTTCCTTTATTACCAGTTTATACAGCAAAAGGAATCAAGACCATCCTCACGAAAAAGAAATGCAAAAAGGCAAAATGGCTGTCTGAGGAGGCCTTACAAATAGCAGTGAAAAGAAGGGAAGTGAAAAGCAAAGAAGAAAAGGAAAGATATACCCATTTGAATGCAGAGTTCCAAAGAATAGCAAGGAAGGATGAGAAAGCCTTCCTCTGTGATTAGTGCAAAGAAATAGAGGAAAACAACAGAATGGGAAAGACTATAGATCTCTTCAAGAAAATTAGAGATACCAAGGGAACATTTCATGCAAAGATGAGCTCAATAAAGGACAGAAATGGTATGGACTGAACAGAAGCAGAAGATATTAAGAAGAGGTGGCAAGGATACACAGAAGAACTGTACAAAAAAGATCTTCACAACCCAGATAATCACGATGGTGTGATCATTCACATAGAGCCAGACATTCTGGAATGTGAAATCAAGTAGGAACTAGGAAATATCATAGTGATACTTAGGAAGTATCGCCATGGACAAAGCTAATGGCGGTGATGAAATTCCAGTTGAGCTATTTCAAATCCTGAATGATGATGCTGTGAAATTGCTGCACTCAATATGCCAGCAAATTTGGAAAACTTAGCAGTGGCCACAGAACTGGAAAAGGTCAGTTTTCATTCCAATCCCAAAGAAAGGCAATGCCAAAGAATGCTCAAACTAGTGCACAATTGCACTCATCTCACATGCTAGTAAAGAGATGCTTAAAATTTTCCAAGCCAGGCTTCAACAGTACGTGAACTGTGAACTTCCAGATGTTCAAGTTGGTTTTAGAAACGGCAGGGGAACCAGAGATCAAATTGCCAACATCTGCTGGATCATGGAAAAAGCAAGAGAGTTCCAAAAAAACATCTATTTCTGCTTTATTGACTATGCCAAAGCCTTTGACTGTGTGGATCACAATAAACTGTGGAAAATTCTGAGAGAGATGGGAATACCAGACCACCTGACCTGCCTCTTAACAAGCCTGTATGCAGTTCAGGAAGCAACAGTTAGAACTGGACATGGAGAAACAGACTGGTTCCAAATAGGAAAAGGAGTACGCTAAGGCTGTATATTGTCACCCTGCTATGCAGAGTACATCATGAGAAACGCTGGGATGGAGGAAGCATAAGTTTGAATCAAGATCGCCGGGAGAAATATCGATAACCTCAGATATGCAGATGACACCACCCTTATGGCAGAAAGTGAATAAGAACTAAAGAGCCTCTTGAAAGTGAAAGAGGAGAGTGAAAAAGTTGGCTTAAAGCTCAACATTCAGAAAATTAAGATCATGCCATCCAGTCCCATCATTTCATGGTAAATAGATGGGGAAACGGTGGCTGACTTTATTTTTTGGGGCTCCAAAATCACTGCAGATGGTGAATGCAGCCATGAAATGAAGACTCTTACTCCTTGGAAGGAAAGTTATGACCAACCTAGACAGCATATTAAAAAGCAGAGACATTGCCAACAAAGGTCCATCTAGTCAAGGCTATGGTTTTTCCAGTAGTCATGTATGGATGTGAGAGTTGGATTATAAAGAAAGCTGAGCAACAAAGAATTGATGCTTTTGAACTGTGGTGTTGGAGAAGACTCTTGAGAGTCCCTTGGACTGCAAGGAGATCCAGCCAGTTTATCCTAAAGGAGATCAGTCCTGGGTGTTCATTGAAAGGACTGATGTTGAAGATGAAACTCCAATCCTTTGGCCACCTGATGCGAAGAACTGACTTATTAAAAAAGACACTGATGCTGGGAAAGATTGAGGGCAGGAGGAGACAGGGACGACAGAGGATGAGGTGGTTAGATGGCATCACCAACTCAATGGACCTGGGTTTAGGTGGACTCCGGGAGTTGGTGATGGACAGGAAGGCCTGGCGTGCTGTGGTTCATGGGGTAGCAATGGGTCGGACATGACTGAGTAAATGAACGGAATACAGCAAATGATAGAATAAATACCTATTTCCTTTTAATATATAATTTTCATATGAAGGAGTTGGTGTCCTAGCAATTTCCAAGTTCCTTAATTGTTATTATTTTTGGTTGCATTTCTCTATTAAAAAATGAGTATCGGCACAAATTAATGTTTTTTTAAAAAATATGTATAGTGAATTTCTGTGAAATACATTTATTATTTTGTTGATGCTCAAGCTATCCTATCTTTGGAACAGAAGAATCCTTCACACTGGTTCCTCTGTGTTCACAACTTTGTCAAGTGAATGGCAATGGTTATCCCCTCCTGGGGAGGACTTCCATTCCACCAGAAGCAGCAGTCCCAGAATCAACCCCACTCCATGGTTAAGGGTCACCACTGAAAACCATAACTCACACACTTTTACAGTGAAACAATGCTTTACTCATACAGAGAGAGACAGAGTAAGGTGAGTTTCGAGAGGGGACATTGGTTCCCCAGGGCCAGCAGGTCACCTCCCACATCTGACACAAGGTGATGGTCTGCAGGGACCGCTCCTGTGTGCCGGGTGAAGGAGCCTGTTCCTTCCCCTTCACTCCACAACACCCGTGACAGGATGCAGTTGGTGGTTGGCAAGGGTCCGTTTTACACACACGCTCAAACAGGACAAAGGAACATGTGCTGAGTCTAAAACAGGAAGATGTTCCCACGCAGGCTGGGAGGGCTCCTTATAACTTGGTAGGAAGGAGGTGTTCCACGCCCAAGGCCCATTTTTATGTGGCTGAGTGAGGAGTCAAAAAACTGCACACATTTTTGCCTTTCCTAGCAAACTTTATTTTCTGGTACAACAAAATAGACTGGGTCATCTTGATGCTTCCTGCTCCAGGCATGGAATCAGATGTTCTTCAAAGGTGTCCTGTTTTTCGTTTTGTTTGTTTTTTAAGGGACGGGTATTTAGGTTGCCTTTTCAATAACATAATTTGAAGGGCAAAGTAAACTTTTTAATATATCCAACTCAACATTCCATAACATCATTTTATTTTGTGCTTTTATCTTTTTTTTTCTTATGCTGAATATCCTGGCTTACATTAAAACTATTTTCAAAGTAATAAAATGTTATAGTGAAAAGTTAGAACATTTGATGAAGTTTAAGATTTCTTTGCAATTCTCTTTTCCTTTAAAATATATTTCCTAAGGCCGTGTTCTGAAGCCACTTAGAAAATCCTTTTATCTGTGGTGTTACATCATCAACTTAATATTCAGTTAGATCCCCTTGTTTCTGTTGGGTTTCAATTTTTTTTTTAAGTGACTTTAAAAAAAAGATTTTATGACCAAAAACATATACTAAGTTTATCCAGAAAAGTCTCGCTTTACCACCATCTTCTTCATTCATTTGTTCCTCTCCTCCATAAGTATTGATTTTTATTAGTCTTCAGTTTATCCTTCCAATGTTTCTTTTCATAAATATAATAAATTTACACTTATACTCATATGGAGGGATAACATAATATGACAGATAAAATTCTGCCTCTTGCCACTTTCAGTTAACTTCAATACATCTTGAACATCTCTGCATACTACTGTATAGAGTTTCTTTATACCTTATTTATGTCTGCATAGTATTCCATTTGGAGAAGGCAATGGCACCCACTCCAGTACTCTTGCCTGGAAAATCCCATGGACGGAGGAGCCTAGTGGGCTGCAGTCCATGGGGTCACCAAGAGTCCGACACGACTGAGCGACTTCACTTTGACTTTTCACTTTCATGCATTGGAGAAGGGAATGGCAACCCACTCCGGTGTTCTTGCCTGGAGAATCCCAGGGATGGGAGAGCCTGGTGGGCTGCCACCTATGGGGTCGCACAGAGTCGGACAGGACTGAAGCAACTTAGCAGCAGCAGCAGTATTCCATCATGTGTATGGTTTATAATTTATTTAGAGTTGTGTTGTTAGATATTTGTTTTGGTTATGATCATTGACTATAAATACCAGTATCAGTCTTACTCTCATACCTTTTCAACTTACAGACTTAGAAAAAATATATTTACAAAACATCACATTTCCTTTTTTATAAAATCTCTTTCATGCATTTTAAAATCAATATTGTGTTGGAATATTTGTAACAAATATACATCTGAAGTGCTACAATGAAAGAACCCATGGCATGCTTATACATGTTTAAGAGAAAAAATAAATATGCCTAGTTTGTGATATCTGCAGATTCCCATGTTGTAAATATTCCCACCATGGCCAGTTTCAAGCCAGCAATGTGAGGTCACTGAAAGTGGAGTTGGGAAGAGATGTACACAATTCAAGCTCGGCCAGAAGCAGTTCCAGCACACTCCTGAGTAGACCCCACAAGTGCTGTGGGAAGAGAGGTGGATCTGTCTCATTTGTCCTTCTAGATCCCTCTCCACTCCTCTCCACACTGCCCTGAAAGCTGAGCTGGATCAGCAGATTCCCTTGCTCAGTCATGTTCCCTGGTCCCTGGTTGTAACCAGCCAGTGGGGAGCAGTGGCAGAGAAAAAGGAAAGGCAGAGACTGAGAGTGGGCTTGACCTTCCAGTTTCTTCCCTATGAGGTTATCTCTTCTGTCTGACTGGGTCACTTGGCAGTGTCCTACTGGGTTCAGGGCAGTGCTCTCTCTGTCTGTCTCCATTCTTCTTTCTCTCTTTCTCTTCAAGTTTCAGTATTGCTCCCTCCTCCTACTCTTTCAAGCTCAAGAGTGAGAAGTTTCCCTGTTCTTCCTAGCTGTGTTATTTCTTTTAGTTTCCATACTGTGTCCAAACTTGCAAATTATCTTATAAGCAGTTTTCATATTATTGAAGTAGAACATGCTATGTTTTCTCTGTGAGTAGTATCCTTCCCATTTTCTCTGTGAGTAGTATCCTTCCCAACATAGGAGTAAGAAAGGAAATGATCAGGATAAGAAGTATTAAGTGTATGAGACCTTGACTTCAATAACATTGTGAATTTCTTGGTATTTGGTAATATGTGCAGTCTGGTGGGCTACAGTCCATTGGGTTGCAAAGAGTCAGACATGACTGAGCAACTTCACTTTCACTTTCACTTTCAATGTGTCCCATATCCCATTTATATTATTCCTATAATGCTGTTGGGTATTAGCTGTTCAGTTCAGTCGCTCACTCGTGTCTGACTCTTTGCAACCCATGGACTGCAGCACACCAGACTTCCCTATCCTTCACCAACTCCTGGAGCTTGTCCAAACTCATGTCCATCGAGTCGGTGATGCTATCCACCATCTCATCTTCTCTTGTCCCCTTCTCCTCCTGCCTTCAATCTTTCCCAGCATCAGAGTCTTTTCCAATGAGTCAGCTTTTTGTGTAAGGTGACCAAAGTGTTGGAGCTTCAGCTTCAGCATCAGTCCTTCCAGTGAATATTCAGAACTTTAGGATGGACTAGATTGACCTCCTTGCAGTCCAAGGGACTTTCAAGAGTCTTCTCCAACACCACAGTTCAAAAGCATCAATTCTTCGGCACTCAGCTTTCTTTATAGTCCAACTCTCACATCCATACATGACTACTGGAAAAACCATAGCTTTGACTAGACGGACCTTTGTTGACAAGTAATGAATCTGCTTTTTAATATCCTGTATAGGTTGGTCATAGCTTTTCTTCCAAGGAGCAAGTGTCTTTTAATTTCATGGCTGCAGTCAACGTCTGCAGTGATTTTGGAGCAAAATATATAAATAAAGTCTCTCGCTGTTTTTGTTGTTTCTCCATCTATTTGTCATGAAGTAATGGGACTGGATGCCATAATCTTCATTTTTGAATGCTGAATTTTAAGTCAGCTTTTCACTCTTCTCTTTCACTTTCATCAAGAGGCTCTTTAGTTCCTCTTCAATTTCTGCCATAAAGGTGGTGTTATCTGTGTATCCGAGGTTATTGATTTTCTCCCGGCAATCTCGATTCCAACTTGTGGTTCATCCAGCCTGGCATTTCACATGATGTACTCTGCATATGAGTTAAATAAGCAGGGTGACAATGTACAGCCTTGATGTACTCCTTTCCCTGTTTTGAACCAGTCTGTTGTTCCATGTCCTGTTCTAACTGTTGCTTCTTGACCTGCATACCAATTTCTCAGAAGTCAGGTCAGGTGGTCTGGTATTCCCAGCAAAAAAGATGTCCAGTTATATAAACACAGAAAATCATGAGGATTTTATAGTAATCAAATTCACTGATCTACTTTGAGATATCTGTTCATTTGCCAATACAATTCCAAATAGAAAGTGAATGTATTAATTTGGGAGTCTCAATCATTGCCAAATAGGGAAAAAATGTTATTGGTTCAACCTTGAGGAAGTTTAGACAAAGCTAGAGTCTGAGGCTGGTTAGCAAAAGTGCACCTTTTGTATTTTCTGAGAACAGACCTCTTTCAACACTTTCTGCATATATTCACTTTACACTATTTTCCACCCACAAATTATTCATCATATATTTGTTTTCCATTGGGTCCATTTGTCTACAACACCTGATTTATAATTATAGTCTACATAGGTAGGTTTGATATATATACCAATAGGTGTAAACCTCTAAATGAACAGAGACTGTTTGGCCTGCATTATAATTTTTCATCAAACCTACTATGTAGACTACTAATCTATGTTTGGCACTTTGCAGTTACAAAACAGTAATAATTCTCCCATTTATAGTAAGTAAAACAAATCTCAAAATATTTAAATGAATTAGCTAAACCAGCTAAAGCCAACTCAATAAGAGAGCCAGTGAATCCAGTAGAACAAACCATCTCTTTATTCCACCTTCCCTGCCTACAGAAATTCCAGGACAAAAACAAGTGACAAAATGCTGGCTTCTGGCATTAAAAAAAAAAAAAAATCCAAATTTAGATGGATTCCAGATAAAGTGGGAATTATAATGGCAATAACAATCATTACTACCATTTATGGAATACCTTGTGTAACAAATAGTGCTCTAAGAAATAACTATTCTTAGTTAATAGAGGAGGCTGGAGTGGGTTGCCATTTCCTTCTCCAGGAGATCTTCCTGACCCAGGGATTGAACCAAGGTCTCCCACATTGTAGGCAGATGCTTTACCATCTGAGCCACCAGGGAAGTCCTATATTGAAGTACAGAGAGGTTTAATAACTAAGGTCATATTACTAGTATCCTTGGGGTAAAAAGATGGTTGCCCTCATTTTGTCAGCATAAGTAACAACCAGCACAACACAAACCCAGATTTTTAAATTAGAAGTTTCTCACTTGTGTAATTGTTCAGTTTCAATGAGGCAATTCAGGAGGTATAATATTTTGATTTGTTGTTTACTGTTGCTGCTATTTCTTAAACAAGATTGACTAGAGAGAGAACTAGAATTGGAATCAGAAGATAAATAACTGATTTATTAAAATTACAACCAAAAGCATTAAGCTAGATTTCTTCCTCTTTATCTGAGCAGTTTTCTTAATACAAATACACACACTCAAATATCACAAGCATAAATTTTCATTTGTCTAGTTTCTTCCTAAATAGATAAAATGTCAATTAAAAAAAAAGTACATTGAGTTAAACAAGAGATATTCAACTCATTTATTGGGCAGTATAATACCCTATACTACTTCTGCTTTATTGATTACGCCAAAGCTTTTGACTGTGTAGATCACAACAAACTATGGAAAATTCTGAAAGAGATGGGAATACCAGACCACCTGACCTGCCTCCTGAGAAATCTGTATGCAAGTCAAGAAGCAAAAGTTAGAACTGGACATGGAACAACAGACTGGTTCCAAATTAGTAAAGGAGTACACCAAGGCTGTATATTGTCACCCTGCTTATTTAACTTATATGCAGAGTACGTCATGTGAAATGCCAGGCTGGATGAAGCACAAGCTGGAATCAAGATTGCTGGGAGAAATATCAATAACCTCAGATACACAGATGACACTACCTTTATGGTACAAAGCAAAGAAGAACTAAAGAACCTAAAGAACCTCTTGATGAAAGTGAAAGAGGAGAGTGAAAAAGTTGTCTTAAAATTCAACATTCCAAAAAAAAATAAAAAAAAATTCAACATTCAGAAAACTAAGATCATGGCATCTGGTCCTATCACTTCATGACAAATAGACGGGGAAACAATGGAAACAGTGAGAGACTTTATTTTGGGGGGGCTCCAAAATCACTGCAGATGGTGACTGCAGCCATGAAATTAAAAGACACTTGCTCCTTGGAAGAAAAGCTATGACCAACCTATGCAGGATATTAAATAGCAGATTCATTACTTTGCCGACAAAGGTCCGTCTAGTCAAAGCTATGGTTTTTCCAGTAGTCATGTATGGATGTGAGAGTTGGACTAAAAAGAAACCTGCGTGCCGAAGAATTTATGCTTTTGAACTGTGGTGTTGGAGAAGACTCTCGAAAGTCCCTTGGACTGCAAGGAGATCAAACCAGTCCATCGTAAAGGAAACCAGTCCTGGATATTCATTGGAAGGACTGATGCTGAAGCTTAAACTCCAATAGTTTGGCCACCTGATGCAAAGAACTGACTCATTGGAAAAGACTCTGATGCTGGGAAAGATTGAAGGCAGGAACGACAGAGGATGAGATGGTTGTATGGTATCACTGACGTGATGGACGTGAGTTTGAGTATGCTCCAGGAGTTGGTGATGCACAGGAAAGCCTGGCATGCTGCAGTTCATGAGATCGCAGAGTCAGAAAGGATTGAGCAACTGAATGCTTTTTACAATGGCAATGAATTCTGACAGCAAGACACTGTGGTATTAATACTTTTTATCCACTAGATGTCACTATTTTCAAAGCAATAAAACAGAATTTGTGCTATGATGTAATCCAAAGGATTTATCTTCATTTCATTTTCTCCCTCCCTCCTTTTCACCTCTGACTTTGATTCGTTCCTCTTTCAGCATGTGAATTTTGCTTTATATATAAAGAAAAATAGGTTTCTAAAAGCCATTTTAGAATGTAAAGCAGGTTGATATGTCCAAACTTATCATCCTTTGATACAGGAGTTTAACAACCAGAAATTTTGAATGTTCAAAGGAAAAAAAAAAAAAAAAAGAAAAATAGAATCAGGGCAAAAGAAATAGAGTTTTGCCAAACCTACTTTAGCATCTTCTAAATTACTGTAAGCATTTGTAGAGAGAAATACTGAGAGAAAAGGAAGTTGTTTTAGTATGAAAGAAAAATTTCCATGTTATTTTTTTCTTATTTAATCATTTAGACAAAATTTCTCCTCTGCATTTGTATATATATATAAAAAAAAGAATTCACAGATATTATTCCACTCTAGGAGAGATTCAGTAAACAGAGCCAGTCAATATTACACCATAACTCATAAAATCCTGCCTTGAGGAATGAACTGTCTATAGCATTTCATTGGCTAGAAAAATGACATTTTTCAATAATATGCTTCAAGGAAAGAAAGCACAGAAAGATGTTATATATTTCAAGTGGATAATATATCATAAGAGGCATGTTTTATGTTTCAGTTTCAGCTCAGTCGCTCAATTATGTCTGACTGTTTGCTACCCCATGGACTGCAGCATGCCAGGCCTCCCTGTCCATCACCAATTCCTAGAGTTTACTCAAACTCATGTCCATTGAGTCAGTGATGCCATCCAAAAATCTCATCCTTTGTCATCCCCCTTTCCTCCCGCCTTCAGTCTTTCCCAGCATCAGGGTCTTTTCCAATGAGTCAGTTCTTTGCATCAGGTGGAAAAAGTATTGGAGTTTAAGCTTCAGCATCAGTCCTTCCAATGAATATTCAGGATTGATTTCCTTTTAGATGGACTGGTTGGATCTCCTTACAGCCCAAAGTACTCTCAGAGTCTTCTCCAATACCACATTTCAAAAGCATCAATTCTTCGGTGCTCAGCCTTCTTCACAGTCTGACTCTCACATCCATACACAACCACAGGAAAAACCATAGCCTTGACTAGACGGACCTTAGTCGGCAAAGTAATGTCTCTGCTTTTTAAAATATGCTGCCTAGGTTTGTCATAGCTTTTCTTCCAAGGAGCAAGCGTCTTTTAATTTCATGGCTGCAGTCACCATCTGCACAATAGTTTATGTAGTTTTTATTTATTTATTTGGAGGATAATTGCTTTACAGTGTTGTATTGATTTCTGCTGTTTAACAATGGAAATTAGCCATAAATATATATATATCCCCTTCTTCTTGGGACACCCTCCTACCCCCTAATCCCACCCCACTAGGTCATGACAGAGCTATATAATTTTCATATTCCTATTTCTGATTCTCTATATTGTACAAAATAAAGTCTTACTTTCTTGTTTGAAAATATGTAGAAACTGTACAATATGCTAGTGCAAAAAAAAAAATATTTCCATCATCTTTCTGGAATAAGAACAGCATAGAACTCCAAGTTCTGTAGAACTGAGCTATGGAGCTGAGGATCTTACCAACCACCAACGTGTTAACAGCATATTACCTCTTCTTAATGCCTTCTGCTTCTGTTAGGTCCATACTGTTTCTATTGTTTGTGCCCATCTTTGCATGAAATGTTCCCTTGATATCTCTAATTTTCTTAAAGAGATCACTAGTCTTCCCCCATTCTATTGTTTTCCTCTAGTTTTTCATTGTTCACTGAGGAAGCCTTCTTTTATTTCTTCTTGCTGTTCTTTAGAACGCTGCAATCAGATGGATATATCTCTCCTTGTCTCCTTTGCCTTTCATTTCTCTTTTCTCAGCTATTTATAAGGCCTCTTCAGACAACCATTTTGCCTTTTTGCATTTTTCCCCCTTGGGGATGAAACCTTGGGGATGATCACCACCTCCTGTACAATGTCATGAACCTCTGTTCACAGTTCTTCAGGCACTCTATCAGATCTAATCCCTTGAAAATATTTTTCACTTCTACTGTGTAATCATAAGGGACTTGATTAGGGCATTCCTGAATGGTCTAGTGGTTTTCTCTACTTTCTTAAATCTAAGTCTTGTATCATAATTAGTGAATGTTGTTGAGGGCCCCAGGCACCCATGTAGACACTCCTCTTATCCACCCAGTTTACTGTTCTGAACAAGCTCCTGCTTAGAGTCTCTCATGGCCACTTCTTGCTCACTTCTGCGCTGTGCAGATGTGTGCTTATTTGGAGTGTTTGTGGTCTCTTCTACCCTGATTAAATCATCATGCATGTGCATTCTATCTTCTAAAAAATTGTCAAAATGCTTGTCCTGAAAATTACATAGTCCTATGTTTTACTGTGCTGTACACCTGGGGTAACAGGCAAATTTTGCCTTGGAATATGGAATGAAGGCTAATAGAGCTTTGACAAGGGAGCACAGTGGTCATAGCAAACACCCTCTTCCAACAACACAAGAGAAGACTCTACACATGGACATCACCAGATGGTCAACACCGAAATCAGATTGCTTATATTCTTTGCAGCTAAAGATGAATAAGCTGTATACAGTCAGCAAAAACAAGATTGGGAACTGACTGTGGCTCAGATCATGAAACCCTTATTGCCAAATTCAGACTTAAATTGAAGAAAGTAGGGAACACCACTAGACCATTCAGGTATGACCGAAATAAAATCCCTTATGATTATAGAGTGGCAGTGAGAAATAGATTTAAGGGACTAGATCTGATAGATAGAATGCCTGATGATCTATGGATGGGAGGTTCATGACATTGTACAGGAGGCAGGGATAAAGACCATCCGCATGGAAGAGAAATGCAAAAAGACAAATGGCTGTCTGAGGAGGCCTTACAAATAGCTGTGAAAAGAAGAGAAGCAAAAAGCAAAGAAGAAAAGGAGAGATATAAGTGTCTGAAAGCAGAGTTCCAAAGAATAGCAAGGAGACATAAGAAAGCCTTCCCCAGCAATCAATGCAAAGAAATAGAGGGAAAAAAATGGGAAAGACTAAAGATCTCTTCAAGAAAATTAGAGATACCAGGGGAAACTTCATGCAAAGATGGGCTCAATAGAGGACAGAAATGTTCTGGACCTAACAGAAGCAGAAGATATGCAGAAGAGGTGGCAAGAATACACAGAAAAACTGTACAAAAAAGATCTTCATGACCCAGATAATCACAATGGTGTGATCCCTCGCCTAGAGCCAGACATCCTGGCATGTGAAGTCAAGTGGGCCTTGGAAAACATCGCTACGAACAAAGCTAGTGGAGGTGATGGAATTTCAGTTGAGCTGTTTCAAATCCTGAAAGATGATGCTGTGAAAGTGCTGCACTCATTATGCCAGCAAATTTGGAAAACTCAGCAGTGCCCACAGGACTGGAAAAGGTCAGTTTTCATTCCAATCCCAAACAAAGGCAATGCCGAAGAATGCTCAACTTACCGCACAATTGCACTCATCTTGCACGCTAGTAAAGTACTGCTCAAAATTCTCCAAGTCAGGCTTCAGCAATATGTGAACCATGAACTTCCAGATGTTCAAGCTGGATTTAGAAAAGGCAGAGGAACCAGAGATCAGATTGCCAACAATCACTGGATCATTGAAAAAGCAAGAGAGATCCAGAAAAATATCTATTTCTGCTTTATTGACTATTCCAAAGCCTTTGACTGTGTGGATCACAATCAACTGTGGAAAATTCTGAAAGAGATGGGAATACCAGACCACCTGACCTGCCTCTTGAGAAATCTGTATGCAGGTCAGGAAGCAACAGATAGAACTGGACATGGAACAACAGACTGGTTCCAAATAGGAAAAGGAGTACGACAAGGCTGCATATTGTCACCCTGCTTATTTAACTTCTATGCAGAGTACATCATGAGAAACACTGGGCTGGAAGAAGTACAAGCTGGAATCAAGATGGCCGGGAGAAATATCAATAACCTCAGATATGCAGATGACACCACGCTTATGGCAGAAACTGAAGAGAAACTAAAAGCCTCTTGATGAAAGTGAATGAGGAGAGTGAAAACGCTGGCTTAAAGCTCAACATTCAGAAAATGAAGATCATGGCATTGGGTCTCATCACTTCATGGCAAACAGATGGGGAAACAGTGGAAACAGTGTCAGACTTTATTTTTTGGGGCTCCAAAATCACTGCAGATGGTGATTGCAGCCATGAAATTAAAATACGCTTAGTCCTTGGAAGGAAAGTTATGACCAACCTAGATAGCATATTAAAAAGCAGAAATGTTACTTTGCCAACAAAGGTCCATCTAGTCAAGGCTATGGTTTTCCCAGTGGTCATGTATGTTTGTGAGAGTTGGACTGTAAAGAAAGCTGAGTGCTGAAGAATTGATGCTTTTGAACTGCGGTGTTGGAGAAGACTCTTGAGAGTCCCTTGGACAGCAAGGAGATCCAACCAGTCCATTCTAAAGGAGTTCTTGGTGTTCATTGGAAGGACTGATGCTACTTTCGAACACCGCACACAAAAGTAAACTCAAAATGGATTAAAGATCTAAATGTAAGACCAGAAACTATAAAACTCCTAGAGGAGAACATAGGCAAAACACTCTCAGACATAAATCACAGCAGGATCCTCTATGATCCACCTCCCAGAATTCTGGAAATAAAAGCAAAAATAAACAAATGGGATCTAATTAAAAGCTTCTGCACAAAAAGGAAAATATAAGCAAGGTGAAAAGACAGCCTTCTGAATGGGAGAAAATAATAGCAAATGAAGCAACTGACAAACAACTAATCTCAAAAATATACAAGCAACTTATGCAGCTCAATTCCAGAAACATAAATGACCCAATCAAAAAATGGGCCAAAGAACTAAATAGACATTTCTCCAAAGAAGACATACAGATGGCTAACAAACACATGAAAAGATGCTCAACATCACTCATTATTAGAGAAATGCAAATCAAAACCACAATGAGGTACCACTTCACACCAGTCAGAAAGGCTGTGATCCAAAAATCTGCAAGCAATAAATGCTGGAGAGGGTGTGGAGAAAAGGGAACCCTCCTACACTGTTGGTGGGAATGCAAACTAGTACAGCCACTTTGGAGAACAGTGTGGAGATTCCTTAAAAAATTGCAAATAGAACTACCTTATGACCCAGCAATCCCACTGCTGGGCATACACACCGAGGAAACCAGAATTGAAAGAGACACATGTACCCCAATGTTCATCACAGCACTGTTTATAATAGCCAGGACATGGAAACAACCTAGATGTCCATCAGCAGATGAATGGATAAGAAAGCTGTGGTACATATACACAATGGAGTATTACTCAGCCGTTAAAAAGAATTCATTTGAATCAGTTCTGATGAGATGGATGAAACTGGAGCCGATTATACAGAGTGAAGTAAGCCAGAAAGAAAAACACCAATACAGTATACTAACACATATATATGGAATTTAGAAAGATGGCAATGACGACCCTGTATGCAAGACATCAAAAAAGACACAGATGTGTATAACGGACTTTTGGACTCAGAGGGAGAGGGAGAGGGTGGGATGATTTGGGAGAATGGCATTCTAACATGTATACTATCATGTAAGAATCGAATCGCCAGTCTATGTCTGACGCAGGATACAGCATGCTTGGGGCTGGTGCATGGGGATGACCCAGAGAGATGTTATGGGGAGAGAGGTGGGAGGGGGGTTCATGTTTGGGAACGCATGTAAGAATTAAAGATTTTTAAATAAATAAATAAATAAATAAAATATATGATTATTTAAAAAATAAAAAAAATAAAAAATAAAAAAAAATAAAGCTGAGACTCCAATACTTTGGCCCCCTCATGTGAAGAGTTGACTCATTGGAACAGACCCTGATGCTGGGAGGGATTGGGGGCAGGAGGAGAAGGGGACGACAGAGGATGAGATGGTTGGATGGCATCACTGACTCGATGGACATGAGTTTGAGTGAACTCCAGGAGTTGGTGATGGACAGGGAGGCCTGGCGTGCTGTGATTCATGGGGTCGCAACGAGTCGGACACAACTGAGCAACTGAACTGAACTGAACTGTAGTTCTATTTGTTTTACATATTTTTATAATTCTTTCTATGAGGTCTTAGAGGAAGAGGATTTCATGCATGAAAAGAGCCATTATTTTTCAGTGTGTATCCACACCTCTCATTTAGAATTGTTTATTCAACCTTCAGGAAAACAAATAAAGCAAAACTATGTGAAGAATTATTTCAGAGAACTCATAAGTTCTGACTGCACTTCTCCCAGCTGCTACCACATTTCTTTGCTGCAGCTTAGAGCTGAGCTCTTCAAAAGAATTGCTCACATTTTTTTATCCCCAAGCCTCCCTGCAGTTCTGTTGTGAACCAGCTCAAATCAGGCTTTCATCCACAACCTTTCCATCTTAGAATTGAGAAGTAAGAGAAACTTTCTCAGTAAATAGAGAAATTCTACCTGGTAATAGAGAAATTCTACCTGGTGATTTTAGTCATTATTCAAACCTGTTGTGGTTTCAAATATGTTAATTCAATAACAAAGTGTATGGCATAAAGAATGAATATAGATCCCTATTTCATCTTTTTTCCAAATAAATTTAATATGAATTAACTATTTATATAAACAGTCAAGTACTAAAAGAAAATATACTAAATGTTCACAAAATTTTGAAGTAAACTTTTTTTAACCTGGCATGCAAGGCATCTGTAGGAGAAAAGCTGATAGGTTAAATGATAAAAATGAATACGTTCATGAATCAGAAAGAAAGCGTGTCTTAGTCTATTCAGGTTGCTTTGTAATAAAACTATCATAAACTGGGTGGCTTAAATGACATACAATTAATTTGTCACAATTTTGGAGGCTGGAAAATCCATGTCTGGTCCATAGATGGCTGTCTTCTTGCTATGACCTCACATCGTGGGGTGAGGGAGTCTTATGGGCTCTCTCTAAGAAGTGTGCTAATTACATTCATAAGTGCTCCTCTAATTACCTCCCAAGGGCTCAGTCTCCAAATACCATCTGGAAATTAAGCATTTCACCATATGAATTTGGTGGGTATAAACATCTAGTATACAACACAGCATAAAAATAAAAAAAGTAAAATGTTGGGGAAATATGTGTAAGGGTTACTGATAAAGAATCATAACACTTCTATGTAATAACTTTTTAAAGAATCAATGAGAGAAAAGACCTAATAGCAAAATGGGCACAAAGCATCGTAATCAGCCTTGCAAGAAGGAAGATGCGCAAAAGGTTGTTAACATCATAGAAAACTATTCAATATAATGATAATTAAAGAAATGTCAATAAAACAATAGTTTTTGTCATTTCTTACCTGTAAGAGATATATAATCTTTAAGAATGTCAGTACTCTGGGAGAGAGTAAATACATAGCCTCTGTCAAACATGGTTGGTAGATATTTAAAGTAAAGTAATAAAAGAAACAAAACTCTCAAGGAGGCAAAAATGCCAATATGGAAAAATTTTTAGAAAATGAAAATCCATAAAATTTACTTATATTTTATTCAGTCTGAATTAACTATAAGGAAATAATGAAATAATCAGAGAAGTGTGCAAATATATATTCAAGGATATTAGCTGTAATATTTATGAGACCTTTAAAAGTTGAGAGAAAGTAGAGATTTGGTTCTACAAATCATAGTTCATCTTTATAATGGTATATAAAATTCAATTATTAAATTATTTTATATAATAATATTTAAAATCATTGCTTTATATTCATAATTATATTGCTAAGTGATAACACTGGTATACAAAATAATACATATGAATACAAATTTTTCCTGCCTTCTGAAATTTTGTATTTAACAATTGTAATTCCTATCCATTCTATTATTTATCTCTCATATCCTTTCTCTCTTTTCTATCCCTGAAACCAGTGAATTTACTTAGACTTTCCCAGTTGAACTGCTAAGATAGCTTCTTTATCAATTTTCCCTTATTTCATTTCCATTCTCCCACCAAAATAATCAAATACTCAAATATGATCATTCAGCTCCCTCCTCAAAGTTCATCCATGGTTTTCTATAGTGTATCTGTTTCAAACCTGTCTCAGCCGATCGATAACCAATACTGAGGCTGGACCAGCCCTTGTGGCTCAGCAATAACCACCAGGAAGCTTTGGGAAAGAGTTTATTACCTACAAGTCCTGGAAATTAAATGATATACCTGGTTGTGGCCACAGGTAGAAAGAAAGAGAGTGCATGTCTGAGGTTGTGCTTTAATTAGGGTCAAGGGTCAGGGCCTATGGTTTTCTGGGCTCACTCTTCACGAATTTAAAACAAAAGAATGGGAATTACCCTGTATTACTATGTGATCTCAAGTAAATTACATAGGCAATCTTAATCCGATCTTATTCATAAATTGGGGGTAGAAAATCTTTCCTCTTCTGACGTGAATTAAAGTGGCAATACATGTGGAAGATGTCAGTTTATTAGTGTTAAGTCTGTAAAAGTGAAATCCATTTGGAGTTGTTTCTTCATTTTGTGGTTATTGTTTATTTTGTTTTTGTCTTTTTTTTTTAAAGAAAGCTGGTACAAAGGTGAATTTAAGATAGTGACAATGTCTGTCTGACTTGATGTGTTAAGTTAGATAACAGTTACAATTATTGTTGATTGAGCTAAGGAGGACATTGAATCTAGAAACTGGATACTTGGTGCATGACTTATGCTTGGGGAGGTCATGATAACCAGGTCTGATCACTGATCAGGCAGCAGAGAGAGCATTGGTCACCTTCCTCCCACCAGGGATTAAAAAAAGGGGGAGACATGGGATTCATTCACTCAGGGTTTACACTTTCTGTGGGAGAATTTTAGATTTGAACTGAGTTGATATCTAACTGAAATTAAAAGCCAGCTGTAGGTTCACTGACTTTTCTGATTTAACTTACAGAACACTAAGTAGGCAGAAGAATGAAAGAAGTTTTCTCTTTCAAGAATTTTCTCCAGCAGGGCAACTACTGTTCTTTGCTGTGCTGATGGGATAACATTTCTCAGATCTGAGTGTACACCAGGATTTCCTCGAGAGATTTTAGGTCTAGATTCCTGGGCACTCACTCCAGAATTTCTGATTTAGAAGGTCTTGGGGTGTAGGGGAAGGGACCTGATAATTTGCATTTCTAAGATGTTCACAGGTGATGCTACTGCTGGTCTAGGGATTATGCTTTGAGAACCACTATATTAGCAAAAATCCCCTGGAGGAGGGCATAACAACCCTCTCTAGTATTCTTGCCTAGAGAATTCCATGGATAGAAGAGCCTGGTCGGCTACAGTCCATAGGGTAGCAAAGAGTCAGACACGACTGAAGTGACTTAGCACACACTACAGCACACTACAACACAATCACACACACACACACACAATTTGGTCTTTAGTAATAATGTTTAAGTGATTAGCATGCAATTGGAATATATTCAGAGATTTTGCTGCATCAGGTAGGAAATATAGAGGTTGCTTTACTTTACTCTTACAGAAATATGCTGCCAGTGTCTCATTTTTAGACATAAATTCATTACGTCATTCCCTGCTCTAAAACTCCCACCTGTCCTCTCTCTTCTATACTTCTGACACCCTACATGGTATATTTCTAACAGTCAGATTCCAACAGATTGACAGGCAGTTCCTGAAGGTGCAGTGTTAAGGATTCTGATATAGGGCTGCTGGATAAAATCTAAGATGCCTGGTTAAATCGGGTTTCATATGAACAATGGACACTTTTGGATATAAGTTTGTCTCATGCTATATTTGGGATTGACTTACACTAAAACATGATGTGCTGTTCATTTGAAATTCAAATTTGACTGGGTGTTCTGAACTCTCATTTGTTAAATTTGGCCATCCTACTGATGGTGTACCACGATTGATGGGGAATGTGAGGTGATCTATTTAATCTGGCAGCTGCTGGAATGGGAGTGGAGGTCAATGGATTATATATACAAATAACTGAACAATCTTTGCACTGAAACTGGAATTCTCCATCAGACTCAGTTTTATTGAATTTGTGGCACCTTATCAGTGGAGGAACAATGGGATATGTTTTCTGTCATAATATATCAACCACTTCTCACTGAAAGCAATCTGATCCTCATCACCTGGAAGTCACATAGCCTGGGATGCAAGAGAAGGAGAATGTTGGCAGCAACTGCTGTGATAAGTGTTGTATCATTTTGTGATAATGGCACTTAACAGTGGAAGTCATCAACTGCTTTAAAATTAATGGCAGCTCCGACTCTGCTATCAAATGTATGTTTGTCATTAAGCCAGTGCCAGCCTCACAAACACAGCTGATTCTGAGAACTGCAGGGTACATTTGCACCTTCATCTGCGGCTTTGACCAAATGGCTCTGATACTTTATAGCCAGAATATACCATCAGCTCCAAGGCAGTGTTTGAATAGGTATCCTATGATTTTCTCCATACTGAGTATTTTCTTCAGTGAATTTCTTTTTATCATATCTGAAATGCAAGTATAAGTCTGATGACATGCTTGCAATAAAATGCTTCTTTATCATTGAAAAACAGCTGATAAGAACCATCAGTATAAATTTAGGTGATGTGGAATTAAATCTCCAATGAAGGAAATATTTTAGTGTGGGAGAATGCATGCTCCTTTCAAAAATGTTTATGTTAATTCTAAAGAAAATTGTTTATTAAAATTTTGAAAATTGGTACAATATGGACTTTTGCTTCCAAGACGATGAAGGAGACATACCTTTCCCTGTTTTTCCTGCTGTGTACAAGTCAAAATCCTGGATGTTACCCTGTATGCAAGACAGGAAAAAAGACACAGATGTGTATAACGGACTTTTGGACTCAGGGGGAGAGGGAGAGGGTGGGATGATTTGGGAGAATGGCATTCTAACATGTATACTATCATGTAAGAATTGAATCGCCAGTCTATGTCTGACGCAGGATACAGCATGCTTGGGGCTGGTGCATGGGGATGACCCAGAGAGATGTTATGGGGAGGGAGGTGGGAGGGGGGGTTCATGTTTGGGAACGCATGTAAGAATTAAAGATTTTAAAATTTAAAAAATAAAAAACTAAAATAAAATTTAAAAAAATTTTTAAAAAAGCACCAAAAAAAAAAAAAAGAAAAAACACAGAAGTTTCTGAAAGATAAAAGAGGGACAGAGGAGGGACTTTAGAACCTAAGGACCAACAAAGATGTAAATTATCAATATCAGAAATTAAATAAGAAATCACAACAGGTCTTTAGATGTTAGAAGCATAATAAGGGAATACCATATACAACTCTGCACTCACAAATTTGACAGCTTAGATGAAATGAAAAATAACAGTTGAAAGACGCAAAATGCCACACTTGCACAATATGAAATAGATCATTTGAATAACTTTATAACTATTAAGGGAATTTGCTTCATAATTTAGAAATTCCCTAAAAGAAATTGCCAGGCCCAGGAGGTTTCACTGGAAACTTCTGGTAAACATTTAAAGAAGAATTAACACCAATTATCTGCAATTTCTTCTAAAAAATAGAAGAGGAAGTATCATTTTCTATATCATTGTGTAATGCTAGTGTTACTCTAACATGAAAACCAGACAAGGCAGTACATAGACAAGCAGCAGACCAACATCTCTTATGAATATAGATGCAAAAATCCTTAATAGAATATTAGCAAATAAAGTTCAGAGATATATAATGAGTTATGTACCATAACCAAGTGAAGTTTCTTCCAGGGATACAAAGTAGGTTCAGTATTCAAAAATTAGTATAATCCACTGTAACTAACAGGCTAAAGGAGAAAAATCACATAATTGTATCAATTGGTGGAGAAAAAGCATTTTCAAAAATCCTATACTCATTCATGATAAAAAAAAAAAAACCTGTCAGAAAAGCATGAAGTAAAGGAGACTTCTATAACTTGATAAAGAACATCTATAGAAAACTTGCAACTGACATCACACTTAAGGGTAAAAGTCTGTATGCTTTTCCCTAAGGCCAGGGATAAAGCAAGGTAACTGTTCTCCCATTCTTACTAACATAATGATGCAAAATTTAGCCAGTGCCATAGGCAAGGAAAGTATATAAAAAGGCATATAGACCAGAAGAAAGAAAACTCTTCCTTTGTGCAAATGGCATGATAGTCTATGTAGAAAATTCAAAGGAATATATAATAATAATAACTCTTGAAGCTAACAATTGAATTCAGCAAGGTTTCTGAATACAAGACTAACATACAAAAATCAAACCAATTATATTTCAGTTTACTATACATGAATGCATGAACACTGAGATTAAAAATGCGTTTATAATTCCTCACAAAATGGGAATATTTGGATAAAATGTAACAAAAACTGTGCAGGGTATACACTCTAAAAACCACAAATTGCTGATGAGATGAATCAAGGAATATCTAAATATACAGAGAGAAATGAGGTGTTCGTGGATTGGAAGTATAAGTATGGTGAAGATGCCAATTCTCCACAGATTGA
This sequence comes from Ovis canadensis, assembly GCF_042477335.2. NCBI lineage: Eukaryota > Metazoa > Chordata > Mammalia > Artiodactyla > Bovidae > Ovis > Ovis canadensis. The sequence goes on from NC_091247.1 coordinate 66,764,450, forward strand.
TATATAGTTTTAAGGCAATTATGATCAAAATCCCAGAAACATCTTTTGTATATCTAGATTAAAATTTTTTAACACGGAAAGGCAAAGGAAATAGGATAGCTAGCACCATTTTGAAAAATAAGAATACAGTGGGAGGAATCAGCCTACCTGATGCCTTGGATCATTATATTACTATTGTATCCAATATGGTGGCTCAGAGGTTAAAGCGTCTGCCTCCAGTGCAGGAGACCTGGGTTCAATCCCTGGGTCAGGAAGATCCCCTGGAGAAGGAAATGGTAACCCACTCCAGTATTCTTGCCTGGAGAACCCCATGGACGGAGAAGCCTGGTAGGCTACATACAGTCCATGGGGTCGCAAAGAGTCAGACACGACTGAGCAACTTTACCACCTCACCACATATTGTGGTATTGGTGGAGAGACATAGATGAACAGAATATATATAGAACTTTGAAATAGATCTACAAAAGTCTTCTCCACTGATTTTTTTTAAACTATGCAAAAACAATTCAATAGAGGAAAGATGCCAGTTTCAGCAAGTAGTGATGGAGCAATTTGACACCCACTGCAGTGAACCTTGAGGTGAATCACACATTACAAAAATTAACTCAAAATGAATCAACTTAAGTGCAAAATGAAAAACTATAAAGCTTAAGGAGCCAGAGAAATTTCTGAGGAATGGAAGCTTGGGAAAGAATTTTAAACAGAGTTTGTTGTTGACAGCAAAATCATGATCCATAAAAGGAAAAATTGATAAATTGAACATCAAAATTTCAAAATTTTGTTCTATGAAAGATCTCAGTATAAGGATAAACAAGTTAGAGTGGAAGAATGTAATTGCAAACCATATATCACGCAAAGGACTAGTATTTAGAATATATAAAGAACTTACAAAAATCTCAAAAATAATCTAATTAGAAAATGAAGAAATGACACAAAGACATATTTCCCTAGGAAGGATACACGGTTGGCAAATAAGCTCATGGAAAGATCAACATCATTAGCCATCAGGAAAAGGCAAATTAAAACCACAATGAGATATCAGTGCACACCTCTCAGAATGGCTTAAACAAAAGTGACACCACCATATACTGGCAAGGATAAAGAGAAACTAGATTATTCATATATTGCCAGTGGGCATGTAAAAATCATACTGCCACTCTGGAAAAGAGTTTGATAGTTTTTTTTAAGTGCAATTACAATATCTCCATACTCCATGGGGGACTGTTATATCTATAGATAAATTTCCTAGAGAAATGAAAATTTATGTTTTATTAGAAACTTGTTAATGAATATTTATGAAGCTATATTTATAATACCCCCTAACTGGAAACAACCCATATGTTCTTAAATGGTTGAATGATTCATATCATGGCATGCCACTCTTCAAGAAAAAGGAATGAACTATTGGTATACACAGCAAAACCTGGATGAATCTCCAGAGATTTATGCAGAGTGGAAAAATTAATCCCAAACATTACATACATTATAATTCTACTTATATAACATTCCTTAAATGGCATATTTATAGAACTAGAAAACAGATTAAGTATTTGTCAGAGATTAAAGGGCTGGGGCTGAGAGAGAAGTGTGATTTTTAAAGGATACCATGAGGGATCCTTTGTGATGATGAAAATACTCTGCATTTTGACTGAATAAATGCCAATATCTTGATTGGTACATTGTTCTTTAGTGTTGCAAAATGTTACCATTGGGGAAACTGAGTAAATGTAAATGTCTCTGGATTATTTCTTACAAACTAATGTGTATCTACAAGTATCTCAAAATAAGAATGTTAATTAAAAATTACATATTCTGACAATTTCAAGCCATTCAGACTCAACTAATCCTGGACTAGGGGCTATCAGTCATCATCTCATTTAATTCTCATAACAGCAAGCAGGTAATTTTATTTTTGTTGATGGTAACATTGGTGTTCTGAAAACCTAAATAATTTTTCTAAGGTTATGTTTCTATTATAAGAGGTACTTAAATTTATTATGATAAACAGATTAAATTCACATCAAAATTAAATCAGGATCTTCCCATGTCAGATTAAATGGCCCTTCTCCTGTATCTCATTGCCTTCTTAGGGAACTCTGTCATTTATTCTTTGAAGTAGTTTGTAGAGAGAAAATTATTCAAGAAATTTGAGGACTTTACATTAAAAAATTTTCCGACTTCTGCATTAGGGAGTGTAGATAGTATAGTCCCTGTTTGAAAAATGAGGTGGGTCATCATGATTAAGTAGATTGCTTCAGGTATCTTGGATTCTACACTGTGCTCTTCCAGTGTAGCATTACCAGGGAAGCCAGAAAGTGGTCACCTGCTCCCGAGGTTCACTAGTGAACATTTCTGCAGGGATAACTCTTGCATTTATTCTAAATTCATATCTTTCTCCTTTTGCACAATTTAAATAGCAAATGTCAAATGTCGGGTCCAAATTCCCTGAGCTATTGCCATTCATATGTCACAGCTATTCAGCTTTGAAACAAAGTCATCCTGTCCATTCTACCACCAAAGTATATCCTGTGTTTCTCCAGCTTGCTTCTTACCTCTGCAATCATCTCACAGTGTCTGTTTTCTCTAAGCTTCAGTCTTACAGCAAACTTCTGATTGGTTTCCCCACTTATCATCTTAGCATCCTTCTTTGTCCTGAAGTTACTAATCTTTCAAAAATATAAGCTTACTGTTCTCATTCCTCTGCTTTGTGCGACATTTCATTATGCCTCAAAAATAATTTCTGCTGCTCTCAAAGTGTTTTCCTTGTGCAGGAATTTTGTTTTTCACTCTGTTGTGATCAAGTTTAACCCTGTCAATTGACTATGAGATGTGAGTAGGAGCAATATGTGACACTTTCGAAGAAACTTTTATACACTTAAACTTTAGAATGGATAACTAATAAGGACCTACTATATAGCACAGGGAACTCTACTCAGTACTCTGTAATGATCTATGTGGAAAAAGAATCTAGAAAAGAGGAGATATGTGTATATGTGCAACTGATTCATTTTGTTATACAGCAAAAACTAACAAAACAGTATAAATCAACTACACTCTAATCAAAATTAATTTTAAAGAAGAGCTGTTGACAGACTTTGTCATCACTCTTCTTTCTTTGGTCATTTTGGTTGCAAGGCTTCTCCTTCACCTGTGGTCCTGGAATTAAGGAGACAGAGGAGAAGCACAGTGAAGCCATAATAGATATTTCATATAAGCCAAAAAGTAAACCACTGTTTTGGTAGTCACTAAGAAAGGCAATGCCAAAGAATGTTCAAACTATTACACAATTACACTCATCTCACACACTAGTAAGGTAATGTACAAAATTCTGCATGCCAGGCTTCAACAGTACATAAACCGTGAACTTCCAGATGTTCAAGCTGGATTTACAAAAGGCAGAAGAACCAGAGATCAAATTGCCAACATCCATTGGATCATTGAAAAAGCAAGAGAGCTCCAGAAAAAAAATACTTCTGCTTTATTGACTATGCAGAAGCCTTTGAGTGTGTGGATCACAAAACAGTATGGAAAATTCTTCAAGATATGTGAATACCAGACCACCTGACCTGCCTCCTGAGAAATCTGTATGCAGGTCAAGACACAACAGTTAGAACCAGACATGGAACAACAGAATGGTTCCATATTGTGAAAGGCATACGTCAAGGCTTTATATTGTCACCCTGCTAATTTAACTTGTATACAGAGTACATCATGCGAAATGCCAGGCTGGATGAAGCACAACCTGGAATCAAGATTACTGGGAGAAATATCAGTAGCCTCAGATATGCAGATGACACCACCCTTATGGCAGAAAGCAAAGAAATAAGGAGCCTCTTGATGAAAGTGAAAGAGGAAAGTGAAAAATTGGCTTAAAGCTCAACATTCAGAAAATGAAGATCATGGCATCCAGTCCCGTCACTTCATGGGAAATAGATGGGGAAACAAAGGAAACAGTGAGAGACTTAATTTTGGGGGGCTCCAAAGTCACTGCAGATGGTGACTACAGCCACGAAATTAAAAGACATTTGCTCTTTGGAAGAAAAGCTATGACCAGCATAGACAGCATATTAAAAAGCAGAGACAATACTTTACCAACAAGTGTCCATCTAGTCAAAGCTATGGTTTATCCAGTAGTCACGTATGGATGTGAGAGTTGGACCATAAAGAAAGCCGAGCGCCAAAGAATTGATGCTTTTGAACTGTGGCATTGGAAAAGACTCTTGAGAGTCCCTTGGACTGCAAGGAGATCAAACCAATCAATCCTAAAGGAAATCAGTCCTGAGGATTCATTGAAAGGACTGATGCTGAAGCTGAAAGTCCAGTTTTTTGGCCACCTTATGCGAAGAACTCACTCATTGGAAACACCCTGATGCTGGGAAAGACTGAAGGCAGGAGGAGAAGGGAATGACAGAGGATGAGATGATTGCATGGTATCACCGACTCGATGGACATGAGTTTGAGCAAGCTCCGGGAGTTGATGATGGACAGGGAAGCCTGGCGTGCTGCAGTCCATGTGGTTTCAAATAGTCAGACACAACTGAATGACTGAACTGAACTGAGCTCTTTGGAAATTGTTTTATTGTTAAAGCAGAACTTGGCTTAGGCTGTCTGACCCATGGATTATGTTCTTTGATAGGTTTCCTGTGCACTTAGGATAGAGTCCATAACAGCCTTCAAGATGCTACACAATCTGGCCTCAGCCAACGCCACTGTCCTTATCTCCTGCCATATTTCTTACCACCTAAAAAAGATCCGCTAGAGTAGGATATAGCAAATCACTCCAGTATTCTTGCCTGGAAGTTTCCATGGACAGAGAAGCCTGGCAGGCTGCAGTCCATATGGTTGCAAAGGCATGACTGAATGACTGGGTGTACATACAAACATTCTTAAAATGCACGAACACACTTGTTTAATACATTTACCCTTTTGATCTTGTTGTGAGAAATACTCCTTCCTTCAACTTGAGTCAAAAGTATTAATTCTTTAGGATTAAGAGAATTATTTCCTCAGGAAATGTTTATGACTACATGCAATCTAAATTATGCTTCTCCTTTAAAAATCACAATTTCTGTTGTTTAGAGTACTCTTCCACTACCTTTTCTGCTACAAAATAAGTGGGCTCAGGCAATTGTGAGGCAGTTACATTGCTATTGTTCTTATTCTAAAAAGGAGACCAGGGAATAGATTGTGATGAGGACTTGACTGAAATTGGGGCTTGATTGAAACTCAGTTTCTCAAATTTATCGAACAGCATTTCTGGGAAAATATATATATTGAAATAGTAATTTATGTATTATGTACTTGAAGCCTAATTAATAAATGTAAGTATAATTCATTGATGCACCAATAATTCATTCAGTTTTGAATATTGAACATTGAATTCCTAAGAGATTACATATAAATAATTAAATCTAATCTTAGCTCAGATGTAATAGAATGAACTCCATTCTCCAGAACCCACATTGTTCTTAAAAATAAAACTGGGATCAAGGCCAGCCAAGTTTTGAAATTTTGAATCCCAAAATATCCACCATTTCCAGGGAGTGTGTGGTCAGAGAAGCACAGGATTTGTAATTATGACATTTAGGTTTATTATTTTTATCATAATCTACTTCTCCACCTGACTGTAAACTCAACAAGGACAGAGACCATGGTTATATCATTGTCTCCACTATACCAGGGACTGTACCTTACATAGTGTGGAAGCTTAAATAGAATAACAATAATTCTGGTTTTATAGAATACACTATCCACATCAATCATCAATTGCAATTGATGTGGTAATATTTCCATAAAATATTCAATTATAACTCTTCCTATGGGCACCTAAAGCCATGGAGTGCTTAGTATCTGTATGGAAAGATATAGTTTCCATTTTTTATGAAATTTATTCTCTGTGTTAACATTTGGTTTGAGCCAATAAGAGCTACTATTCACACATATGTCAGGCACTGTTGAAGAATAATAAATTTTATATTATTTAATCTTTATAATAAACTTGCACCAGAATTATTTTTCTATTTGAAAATTTGACAGACAAAAAAACCCTGATGTCCAGGGGAAGTAAGTGGTGTGCCTACAGTCATATTAGGTAGCAAGTGGTACAGACTTGGACAGGAAATCAGCTCCATCCAAGTCCAGTGTTCTAGCTCCTGCAGCACCCGCCTCCCCACAATTCCAGGGCCAATCTCTTTGTGTCTACTGTAGGTTTCTGACTGCTCATTTTGGAAGGTTACGGGTTTCTTGTAGATTCTTTCCTCCCTCAATGCTAAATTGAAATAAGAGATTACCTTTGCTTTTTAGTTTAATTTCATTGCACAATGATAAAACTAGAAGGTTAATGATCTTGAAAATGCTAATATTTCATGATAAAGAGTATATATGGGCAGTTTACTTGATACCTTAATTGACACTTTTATCTTGTGTGAATATAAAACAGCCAACTTCATTATGTAAAGTACTTTCCTCTGTATAACTTGACTGGATCAATATTCTCTGAAACTTTGAGTTTCAAAGACAACTGAACAATGAAGTTGATAAGTGAGATGCATTGTTATCAATGAGATAACAATTTTATTAGATCTTTTTCTTGTTAAAAAATGCAGATGGGGTATTTTTAAAGGAGCAATACAAGGTGCCTTAGGATGGGTCAACTAACGGAAATAGACTACGTGGAGTGAATAAAAAAAAACTCCCATTGGTATTCTCTACTCTTCTTCTCCCTGAGAGTCCCTTGGACAGCAAGGAAATCAGACAAGTCAATCCTAAAAGAAATCAACCCTGTACATTGGAAGGACTGTTACTAAAGCTCCAATACTTTGGTCACATGATGCAAAGAGCCAGGCCATTCGAAAAGACTGGTGCTGGGAGAGATTGAAGGCAAAAGGAAAGGATGAGCAGCAGAGGATGAGATCCTTAGATAGCATCACTGACTCGATGGACATGAACTTGAGCAGACTCTAGGGGACAGTGGAGGAGAGAGGAGCCTGAGGTGCTACAGTGTATGGGGTTGCAAAGGGTCAGACATGACTTAGCAAACAACAACTGCTTTTCTCCTAGGAATCCTGTCTAATTCTTAGAGCAATTTTTGAGTAATTATGTCAACATTCTTATAAAAAGTTTTGGTTTGAAGTTTATTTTAAAGAATCCCTTCCAAAAATATCATTGTCAGAATACTAATGTTCCATTTTATGTGCAAAGACAAAAAGAGGCTTCCAGAAGTGTTGCTCTAGCAACAGACAGTCTACAGAACATCATTGCATTGATGTTAGTGCTAACAGGTGAGCAAAAGGCAGAAATATTAAATCCATCTCTCTTTACGGAATTCCTGGGAACCAGAAGAATAGTATTTAAGGACTCTTTCAAATGCCATTCCATGGAAAAATTATGTCCTCCATTCCATCTGTATTTATTGAAAACAATGTTACCTTTGTAAAGGACTAACATTTATTACTCATATACTTTGTGTCAGGCACTGTGTTTGGTGCTTTACTTTTGCTTTTGTTTAATTTCACAGTAATCCTATAAGATAGGTATGATTAGTTTCCTTTTGCAGTTGAGAAAATTGATGATTTTTAAAGGTAGCAGTGTCTAAACTTATCCTCTTGGTAAGTAATAGAACCAGAAGTTGAGATAAGAAGTTCTAACTTCACATTTTAAATTGCTTTCTACCTAATGCCCATTATGTACAGACTCTTTTACCAGGCATGCCAGTAACAGCTCCCAAATCAAATGGTTACCAGAATTCCTGGGGTGCTTGTTAGACATACAGATTCCTTGAAGACATCTTGAGAGTTCTGATCAATAGGTCTAGAGTGGGCTCGCAGAACAGAGTATCTTCAGTGAGTGTTCCTGGAGTGTTGGATCAGCCAATTCAGAATAACTTCCAGGATATAAAGGGAAATATGAAAGGATTCTACCCTCCAGGTAACTTGATTGTTGCAAAGAACATAAGCCACTGATGATGGGAATACACATTCTGAATATATTTGTTTCTTTAATTCTACACTTGGTAGAGGAATTCTTGATCAATTAGGAAAACAAATACTTTTTGGGGGGCTATTTATTACTTTGCCACCAGGGAAGCCCATTTTTTAAGATGAAAGAAAAGCAAAATACTTTGAAGTGAGCATTCAAAATTTTTTTTGTATACATTTTAAGCTCCAAAATACACAAACTCTCTGTGTAAATTTTTAATTCCTTAAACATATGTGAAACAACCATATATGATACCATTGTTGTTGTTCAGTTGCTAAGTTGTGTCTGACTCTGTGACCCCATGGACTGCAGCACATTGTTGTCATTTTATTTCAATAGCAAATGTTCTCATAGGGTCAAGTGGAAAGGGTTCTGGTTTTATAGTTTTCTTGCATGTCTTTATTCATCTGTTTTTTTTTTCTTTTTTAAAATTTTAAAATCTTTAATTCTTACATGCATTCCCAAACATGAACCCCCCTCCCCCCGCCCGCCCCATAACATCTTCCTGGGTCATCCCCATGCACCAGCCCCAAGCATGCTGCATCCTGCGTCAGACATAGACTGGCGATTCAATTCACATGATAGTATACATGTTAGAATGTCATTCTCCCAAATCATCCCACCCTCTCCCTCTCCCTCTGAGTCCAAAAGTCCGTTATACACATCTGTGTCTCTTTCCCTGTCTTGCATACAGGGTCGTCATTGCCATCTTCCTAAATTCCATATATATGTGTTAGTATACTGTATTGGTGTTTTTCTTTCTGGCTTACTTCACTCTGTATAATAGGCTCCAGTTTCATCTACCTCATTAGAACTATTCAAATGAATTCTTTTTAATAGCTGAGTGATATTTCATTATGTATAGGTACCACAGCTTTCTTATTCATTCAGTTGCCAGTGGACATCTAAGTTGCTTCCATGTCCTAGCTATTGTAAACAGTGCTGCGATGAACACTGGAGTACACATGTCTCTTTCAATTCTGGTTTCCTCGGTGTGTATGCTCAGCAGAGGGATTGCTGGATCGTATGGAGACTGCCTTCTTAATTGCAAAACTCAGACTGAAACTCAAGTCCACAGATAGACCTAAATACTGAATATTACTGGCCATTGCTGAGTGATTACCTTCCCCCCGCCAAAGAAATCACTTACACATCCACAGGAAATGGAAACTTGTCTTTACAATAGTTTAGGTTAAAGCATAAGAGATGGACTTTTTAACTGACCACAGTTATAACCATAATGTTTTTAAAAGCACCTTTAATTTTAAGCTGTGCTGATATTTAGATTTAATTCACAGTATTTCCAAGCACCCACCAAATGTCCAACACTATTCTTAATGTTAGATTTACAAAACTTTATAAGATTAAGTTGCATATCTAGGGCAGTGAGCCTTGGCTTATATTAGGTCCTTCAGATTATTAAAGGCCCAGAGTAACTTCCCAAAGCACTTGGATTTTATTCTGTAGGCAGGAAAAAAAAGACTATTGTGATCAGAGAATAATCTTTTATATATGCATTTCAGCTATAATTAGGCCAGTAGTGATGGAGCCAGAAGGGAACAGCTGTGGAGCTGGGGTGATAGATATTTATCCACTGAGCACAGAAGGAGGAGGAACAGGTTTGGGGGAAAATTAGTTTGATTTTATGTTATGGAATTTGAGGTGCATGCAAACCACCCAAATGAGAGATGTTTGATTGGCGGTACTAAGTGTCTGTGAACTGGAGCCACAGATGTGGGGAGCAGAGGAGAGCCTCTGAGCCATGACTAGGTGTGAATTCAAGTCCAGATGCCTGGGAAAAGAGAATGCAAAGAGGGAATGATAAATGGCTTTAGCTGTTAGCAGAGTTTCAGGAGACAGGTATTTAGGTAGGAAAAAAAAAAGTGCAGCTAACGTCAGTGCTTCCCTCTCACTAGAAGGCTGCACACACAGGATGCAGAGGCCAGTCAGCCTCCCGGACTTTCTACATTTGGATCTGGGGAAGGCAGCTGCCACCAGAGGGCAGCCACATCTTGAGAACCCCAGCCAACCCAAACAAGGCAGGTGTACTTGAGGCATTGAAAAGGAATCCCATGAATGTCAGAGAAATACACTAGGTAGTCATGGATCACCAACATGTGGATGAATAAGAGGTTAAGTCAGAATTTAGAGCCTGCATGTTCCTTGGCTAGCAGGTAATCTAATCCATTTACCTGGCCATTCCGGATTGACCGGTTAATTTCTCTACATGGAAAATTGGCTTTTGAATTTCCTTTCTCTCCTAACGGAAGCTTCCCACTCTTTCCAGAACAGTGTACACTCAGACTAGATTTAGGTAGTAGCTTCCTTTGTATCTGAAGAGGTTGTTGTTGTGATCCTAGTCATAGACAACTTATGAGTTTCAGAAAATCTTAAACAGTAAAGGCAGATCCTGAAAGAATGGTGCAGATTCTACTAGTGCAGAGGTATTTGTGGATTTCAGTAATAGCTACGATTTATGGAGTGAGATGAGTGATAATAGGGCTTTAACTCTTTCAACCACCCTGCAACAAGGTTACGAACTGTGTGATGCTATTTTATTTAACAAACGAACAAAGTGAGCCTCAGAAATACTGTCTGCTAGATCCAGGATGTCACAACCAGAAAGCATCAGGAGTGAGATTTGAGCCAGGATATGTTTTATTTTGCTTCCCTGGTGCCTCAGATGGTAAAGAATCTGCCTGCAATGTGGGAGACCTGGGCTCGATCCCTGGATTGGGAAGATGCCCTGGAGGAGGGTATCGTAACCCACTCCAGAATTCTTGCCTGGAGAATCCCCATGGACAGAGAAGCCTGGAGGACTACAGTCCATGTGGTTGCAAAGAGTAGAAGTCGACTGAGTGACTAAGCACAACACACATGTTTTGTTCTGGGTGGGATTCCCTTGTGGTGTCAGTGGTAAAGAACTGGCCTGACTGCAGGAGACATAGGTTCGATCTCTGGATCAGGAAGATCCCCTGGAGAAGGGCATAGCAACCCGCTCTAGCATTATTGCCTGGAGAATCCTGTTGCCAGGGGAGCCTGACAATCCATAAGGTTGCAAAGAATTGGACACAACTGGAGAAGGCAATGGCACCCCACTCCAGTACTCTTGCCTGGAAAATCCCATGGACGGAGGATCCTGGTAGGCTGCAGTCCATGGGGTCACTAAGAGTCGGATACGACTGAGCGACTTCACATTCAATTTTCACTTTCATGCATTGGAGAAGGAAATGGCAACCCACTCCAGTGTTCTTGCCTGGAGAATCCCAGGGAGGGGGAAGCCTGGTGGGCTGCCGTCTATGGGGTCGCACAGAGTTGGACACGACTGAAGTGACTTAGCAGTAGCAGTAAGCGACTTAGCACACACAGCATGTTTTGCTCTAAAGGCCCTGTTCTTTATTCTCCACAAGTTCTTTATTCTGCCTTCAGAACTTTCCAAGAACAGAATGGACAAGGTAGGAAGAAGATAAGGAAATGCATTCAGGAAAGCACGTGGGATGTCCTGACGTCCTCCAGCTTTGAGCCCAGAGCGATGGAAACTTTCTCTGCAGGGAGACAGCAGCAAATCTCTGAACTTTAAGATGGAATCTGTGCCATGGCTGATGTTTAGGTGCTGCATTGTTCACTTTAATCTGCTTGGCAGTTAAACCATGTATTTCTCCAGCCACTTTGCAAATGATTTTTAATAAACCAAGTCATCTCCAGTGAGAGGAGGAAGGGGCTGTCTGGATGTCTACACTAAGCACTAAGCCCCTGTGGAGGAGAAAATAGATGAAATCCTCCTCTCAGGTGAACATAGGGGAAAAGATGGAGCAGAAGCTATGCTCTGCCCTCAACTGGCATGATGACCTGTGCCCCACATCAGTCAGGGGACTTTGGGAGGGAAATGGAGAAAGCATGGGACCCTTTGATGACTTGCGAGGGAGCATTGCACTGGAGTCAGGAGATGCCACTAGAGCTCCTCATTTTTCAGTTTGGAAGCTGCTCTTCTGTCATAATAATAATGATCCCAGTGATAACAAGCAGCATTTCAAAGGTAAACATAAAGAACATATCCTTCCGCAATACTGAACTAACATTAAAGGCATGGCACTCTCAATTGAAATCAACCATTTTAAACAGCAATAATAACAAGAAAATCAGCATGTTTTGCGATTCTCCCTTTCCACCCTGTTGGGTACCCCTGCTTGGTACTATTTCAGTACATGAAGCACAAAAGCATAGGCAGCTCTTCACTTGGTATAAGTATTTTGAAAGCTGGTGTTGATAAACTATGGCTGATTTTGAAAGGTTGTTGCTGAGCCATGAAAGATGCTGGGATTCTTGACCTCTGGAGGAGAAAAATTCTATCTGGGGCCAGAAACAAGGCTTGATTGCTCAGAGCTTTTGTGTAATAGAGTTTTATTAAAGTATAAAAGGGATAGAGAAAGATTCTGACATAGACATCAGAAGGGGGCAGAAAGAGTGCCCCCTTGCTAGTGTTAGTAATGGAGTTATATACCTTTTAATTAGTTACTACAATGAATCAAAAGAATATCTGGAGGTTGTAAAGGTCTTACTAGACCCACTCCCATAATTGACATTTTAAGATAACAGGATTAGCCAGAAGGTCTTCAGGCAGGAGAAACTGTCCTCAAGCAGGATACATTGTTGTTGCATAATCCCTAGTACAGAGTGTAAACTGAATTGTGCAATTGACTAAGACTAAGGAATGTAGACAAAAAAAGTTTGTCCTTTCCTCCTCCTTGAGAATTCCAGAACCCTCTCTCCACTTTGAGAGCCCCAGACCCCTTTCTTCTCCTTGGGGACCCTGGACTTCTTATCAATCTGCCTAGGAATTGACTCTCAATTTCAAATGCAAAAATATACTTCTGGAAAATATGCTTTCCATAAACTTCATGCCACCTTCGAATATTTGTGTAGTTCCTAAGTGGTAAATGTTTGGTTTATGCAAAGCTGAAGGAGAAGGAAAATGAAATACATATCCAAAAGCTTTTTGCTATGTCTTCTTTCTGTACCTTCAAACAATCGCACATTTACTCATGCTGAACAAGGTCATCAGATCTAGAGAACACTAGATTTTTTGAGTTGATGATACACTGATCACATCGTCCTTCACAAAGACTGCATTTTTGGAAAGTGGAAAGTTATACATTTTGATTTAAACTCCATGTGAAAGGCTCTGATTTATTTATATTTTATTAGTTAGTTTTATTCACTTTATTAATTAGTTTACACATAAGATTTATGTATTGCGTGTTTCTTCTATGTCAGACACCGTGGTCTCTAAGAGATTCTGATTGACCAAGCTTCCACTGAGAGTCTCAAGCCCTAGAGTATTGCAGTTTTATTGTTCACAGTTGGGAGAAGTTTATAGTATTTTTTTGGACCCTTTCTTTTGATGCATTGTGTTAGTTTCTATTGCTACTGTAGAAAATTTCAACAAACTTTATAACTTATAACAACACAGATCTATTTTCTCATAGTCCTGCAAGTCAGAAGTACTAAAATCCAGGTGTCAGAAAGAATGTGTTTCCTTCGGGAGATTCTAGGAGAGAATCACGTCCTTGCATTGCTTTGGTTCATGTTCTCTTCCGTTATTCTCAAAGACAACACGGTGGCATCTTCAAGTTTCTTTCTTTCTCCCTCCGTGTGTGTGTCTCTCACCTTCCTCTGCCTCCATCTTCATATCTTCTATGATTTCATCTTCATATCTTCTATGAACATTTTTGTGTGTTGAATTAAGAACTGACAATTAAGATTATAATTCTGTTACTGCATATATGCATATTAATATAGAAAATTAACTTAATATTTTGAATCTTGATAAGTTTTCCCCAAAAGGAGATCATTACTCACTTCACACAGTGTGAAAGCTATGACTGTGTGCCTTTGGCAGTCCGTGACTTACTGTGATTCAATTTCTATATTGAATACAAATTAATTTAAAAATATATTCATTCTCCTATTGCCCCTTCATTGAGGTTTATGAATGAATAAGTGGGGAATCAGTTCAGTTCAGTTGCTCAGTCGTGTCCGACTCTCTGCCACCCCATGGACTGCAGCACACCAGGGTTCCCTGTGCATCATCAACTCCCAGAGCTCACTCAAACTCATGTCCATACAGTCAGTGATGCCATCCAGCCATCTCATCCTCTGTTGTCCCCTTCTCCTGCCTTCAATCTCTCCCATTATCAGGATCTTTTCCAATGAGTCAGTTCTTCACATCAGGTGGCCAGAGAATTGCAGTTTCAGCTTCAACATCAGTCCTCCCAATGAATATTCAGGACTGATTTCCTTTAGGATGGACTTGATCTGGATAGCAATTCTAAAAATATTGGGACAGGGTCATGATAGGACTTGCGTCTGGCTGGAAAGATCCTTTGGGGCCAGAGAGGTCTGTTTGCCTAAGCTGAGGGAGATGCCAAAGGGACACATTCTGAGCTTAGAGGTTTTGAAACTTTGCTTTTCTCAGTGCCACAAATATATGTTTTGTTATATTTCTCTCTCTTAACCTATTTATTGGGGAGAATGAGAGACGTGGTTCCCAGGCTGGAGTGGAAAGGAAGAATAGATGAGAAAGCATGGCTGTTCAGTTTGGTTGCTCAGTCGTGTCCGACTCTTTGCAACCTCATGAACTGCAGCATGCCATCACCAACTCCCAGAGCTTGCTCAAACTAATGTCTATTGAATCACTGATGATACCATCCAACCATCTCATCCTCCATCATCCCCTTCTCCTCCTGCCTTCAGTCTTTCCCAGCATCAGGGTCTATTCTAAGGAGTCAGTTCTTCACATCAGGTGGCCAAAGTATTGGAATTTCAGCTTCAGCATCAGTCCTTTCAATGAATCCTCAGGACTGATTTCCTTTAGGATTGACTGGCTGGATCTCCTTGCAGTCCAAGGGACTCTCGAGATTCTTCTCCAGCAGAACAGTTCAAAAGCATCAGTTCTTTGGTGCTCAGCTTTCTTTATGGTCCAACTCTCACATCCATACACGACTACTGGAAAAACCATAGCTTTAACTAGATGGACCTTTGTTGGTAAAGTAATGTCTCTGCTTTGTAATATGCTATCTAGGTTGGCCATAGCTTTTCTCCCAAGGATCAAGTGTCTTAATTTCATGGCTGCAGTCACTATCTGCAGTGATTTTGAAGTGAAGTTGCTCAGTCGTGTCCGACTCTTTGCGACCCTGTGGACTATAGCCCACCACGCTCCTCTGTCCATGGGATTTTCCAGGCAAGAGTACTGGGGTGGGTTGTCATTTCCTTCTCCAGAGGATCTTCCTGACCCAGGGATCGAACCCAGGTCTCCTGAATTGTAAGCAAGATGCTTTACCATCTGAGCCACCAGGGAAGTCCTACTCCAACTGACTTTAAAGATGGAGATGCTGTAGCATGAACAGCTGAAGTAGAAGCTTCCTCTCCATTGATGATGTTTTCTGCAAAGTTTTTTAAGAGTTATGAACTAGTGGAAAGAAACCGCATGCATAGGCCTCTATATACATACATACAAACACATATACACATTTGGATGAATAAGTTCATATTTTAATTAGCCAATGATTCAATGTCTTATTATGAGTAAAGTCACCATTGAGGATGATGAAATGGAATTGAGGAAGAGGTTTCTTGTGCCTCAGAGTCTCTAATAGGAACCCAGACCTGGTGATACTATTTGTGCAAGAAAGGGTTTCACGTGATCAAGAAAACTCAACTTTTGCTGAGACATAGTCCTAGAAGTCTTTATCATTATTCAGCAAGAATATAACATACATTTGACAGAGGATATTTCAACATTAGGACTGCTCTTGATCCAAATTCAGTGTCAGCAAAGATTCAGACACTGCCTCTCACTGGCAGCTGTTGCTTCACTCTGTAATACCTTTTATGATTAGTTATCCCTTGGGGGCAACATGATGAATTTCAGATTTTTTTTTTAGCTCACTGTTTTTAATTGACAGCAATATTTGTTTCTCTTTTGATGCTTGAATTTGAGCATAGTTTGAGCAATAGGAACCCCATCAAGTCCATTCTTGTAGTGATTTTCATACATATTTAAAAGTTAACCTTGATTTCTAATTGGTATTCTGAAGAAATCTTGAGTTCTTCTCTATGAAAAGTAGACTCAGTGGCTTGCTAAAGTGTCCTGACTATCTGTAGTGGAGAATAATATTAAAGGCCAGACTCTGTATACTAGTGCCATAGATTATAATGTTTCACAGGAAAACTGCCAATAGATCAGAGTGGCAAAAGAGAAAGGGCAATTTATATCAGAGAAATATTCTACAAAAAGTTCATTATTTCAATTTTGATTTTGACTAAGGTTATTTTTACCTTTCTTTACTATGAGAACTTCCTCATCTACACTACTCCTTTTTTTTAATATCGATTTTAATAATAGTTTGTAGGTCTAGTTTGATAGTGTTAGTTTGATATAACTGTTACATATAATCATGCATTCATGTGTGATAATTTGCTTCAGTTGCGAATGATTCTTTTTGACTCTGGACTGTAGCCTGCCAGGCTCCTCTGTCCATGGGATTCTCCAGGCAAGAATATGGAGTCAGTTAAAATGCCTTCCTCCAGGGGATCTTCCTGACCCTTATGTGTTTATAATGGAGCTTTGACCCCAAATTTAGAATTCTTATCTTCCCTTTTTATTCTTGGTCCAAGCATCTTGAACAGATGCAGGTCAAAATCAACTAACGTTAACCTCACCAAATCTCTGGAAACAGGGGGGAAGAAAAAGAACTTCTAATTTCCTTCTGGAGCAATATCTACCAAATAAATAATTCAGAATACACTGAGATATATTATCCACATAAAATTATGTGTAATTGTTGAAGGATAAAAATAAAGAGTATAATGTAGGCAAATATAATTTTTGTAGTTCTATTTCAGTTTCACTTTTATATTCAATTTTGTAAGAGCTATTTCCTATCTCTTATAATGTTTGTATAATGTTGATATCTGCTTTTAGAAAGACATTTAGATAAATGTAGGTATTCATTATTTCAATATTCTGATAATTTAACTTTCCCGGATCTAATTATGGTACCAGAATAAACAAGCAAAATGGTAGTAATTATCAGGAATTTAAAAATTTTAACCAAAAATTTTATGTGCAACAGCACTTGAAGGGCTATTTAATTGCTTAGACACATGTACACACAAAAAACCATGTATATCCCACATCTACACATCATTGCAATGCATTTCAATTGCATTTTTATGTTTTCATTATACTTAACATATTTCTTTATTTAAAGTTAAGAACTGGTCTACTTGAGGTCCAATAATTCCCTAATGTGGGTTTCATTTTCACCAAAATATAAATGGGCAAATCGTACTTCCAATTTGCTCTCTATGATTATACTTATGTCTACTCCTATATTTATGTATTTCCACCATTCTATGTTTTTCTATTGTTCGACTCTATTGCAGTTTATGTTTTACTAATGAATCCTTAGGCAGTTTTCCATTTTGGTATTATGGACACTGCTGCAATGACCATTCTAATACTTGACTCCTGAGGCCAAAAAAAAAAAATCTAGGTTATATTCTTAGATATTATGTTATTTTTATTTTCAAATTTACTAGAAAATATCAAATTGCTTTCTAAACCAGTCATACCAGTTTGCAAGTTTTTTTAAACACTGCTTCACTGTGGTTTTAATTTTCACTTCCTGGATTATGAGTGAGCCTGAATAGGAAGCCTGAATTCCATTTCAAAGGAACTTTGCCATTGAGATTTCCTACTTTGTGAAATGCATGTTGGCACCTGATGTTGATTTGTCTACTGGGTCATCTGTCTTTTTGAATCAGTAGTAATTCCTAGTGCCCATGGATATCTCCAGCAGAGAATTCCAACACTATCTGTAGGACCTAAACTGCGTCAAATGCACTAGAATTTATTGTCATCCCACTAGCAGGCTCTGCTATTCTCTTTTCCTCAAAAGCCCTCCTGTCTCCTTAGTTGAAACATCCAGGGAGCCCATGTCCTTCCTCCCATCAGTATTGGGGAAGAACTTAGGTAGACATTCTTTATCAGGGATTCAGCATCCTCATAGACCCCTAATCTAAGCCTAGACTATTTCCTGGCTCTCTAGAACCCCTTTTATTTCTAGCAACATGGGGAAAACCTTCTTTTGGACAAGGACTTTTTGATTCTCAACCATCTATGCCTGGGTTGCCTCTTTCAGATTAGCAAGGTTTGTTCTGGGCGTTGTGACTAGTGCAGGCTGTGGGGTCAGACCTCCCGGCCCACTTATGCCTCTACCTCTGAGTGCAAAGCTATTCTGCTCTCATCCTCTCCCATACACCTTGTACTGCTGTATCCTGTGAACTTCTTCACAAGATGGACAGTCACTCAGGGGCAGGCCTTTCATTTTCTTCTTCTCAACTCCTATTTTTCTCCACTTATTAACATTTTATTACATTTTCAGATATTATATATTCTTACTGATTGATCTTTGCTTGTGGCTCAGCTGGTAAAGAATCCACTTGCAATGTAGAAGAATTGGGTTCAATCCCTGGGCTGAGAAGATCCCCTGGAGAAAGGAAAGGCTACCCACTCCAGTATTCTGGCCTAGAGGATTCAATGGCCTGTATAGAGTCAGACTTGCAAAGAGTTAGACAGGACTGAGCAACTTTCACTTTCTTCTTTTTCACTGATTGACCTAATTGTTTACTTCTTTAATATGTTTTCCCTCAATAATGCTCTATAGTGACCCAAATGTGAGAGGAGAAAGACTTTCTTAGATACATAGACTTGGAGAAATCAGAGAAGCCCCCTGTCATCCATTTTAATCTCAACTGACTTTAATCCAGCAAAGTTTTCTTCTTCCCTAAGTAAAATCCTGCTCAAACCACAGCAGTTATGAGGGGAGGAGATCAAGATGTCAGAGTAGGAGGACGTAGAATTCATCTTACCTCACAAGCACATCATAAATACATCTATACGTGGAGCAATTCTCACTGAAAACAAGCTGGAGACTGGCAGAATGACTCTCATGCAACCAAGTCTGTAACATGGCATTGGATGGGAAGGAAAGAGAAGTAATGCGGTTGTGGGACCTTTCCCCCCAGGAGGGGATACAGAAGAGGAGGAGGCTTACTTGGGCTCTAGGATCCTCCTCGAGGAGTGAGTAGCAGCTTGAACTACAGACTGGGTGCCCAGGTTTGGGGCCCAGCATGGACGAATGAGTCCCACTAGCTTGTTTGGGGACCACTGGGACTGATGTCAGAACTATAAAAACCTAGACTTCACTCTTTTTGAGAAGGAAAGAAATGCAGAAAGAAAAAAGGAACAAGATAAATGAGGACTGAATGAATAGTTGCATAGACCCACATGCACTGAGGGTAGAAGATATGACTGACAACAGAAAAATTAGTGAGCTGTAGAAACGTGAAACTTACATACTTCTAGAAAGGAGAAGAAAAAGGAAATGAGGGAGAGAGGGGGAAAAAAAAACCTAGAAAATAGAATAGAAGCAACACAGGGAAGAAAAATGATCATGTCAGAAATAGAGAGAGCCAAAATGAACAGTTAATGAAAGAATTTGTAAGGGAAGGACTGGGGCATCACACAAGGAAAGATAAATAGCATTGAGTTGGTCCTGCCCATGACCCATTAGACTCAAATAGCTGGGTCTCAGTTTGGATTTTATGCTGGAGGAGCAAAGAGTCAGACACTACTGAGCACAGCACAGCTAGGTATATCGGGGATTATATAAAGCATCAGGGGAGGAGGGCATGGCAGCTCACTCCGGTATTCTTGCCTGGAGAATCCTATGGAC
The DNA here is from genome assembly GCF_042477335.2 of Ovis canadensis. Lineage (NCBI taxonomy): Eukaryota > Metazoa > Chordata > Mammalia > Artiodactyla > Bovidae > Ovis > Ovis canadensis. The sequence goes on from NC_091247.1 coordinate 66,784,228, forward strand.
AAAGGAGCCTGACAGGCTACAGTCTATGGGGTCGTAAAGAGTTGGACATGACTGAAGCGACTTAGAAAGCATGCACAAAGCTTTAGGGATGCTTTAAAGCAATAATGCTAGATCTTCGTGTTTTCCCTACAGCCCTGGTTTAGTGCTTAGACAACATTTTTAGACAATATTGAAGACTGACCCTGAGAGAAATATAAATATTCACAGTGTAAAATGCAATTTAATTATTTTTCTCCATAAAATGCTTACTATTTCTGCACTTACGTCTTTTACATAAGTAGAGACCATAGCTATGTATTCATTTTCATTAAAAATGCGCACCATGCATATACAGATAGTACTGCATACACACACCCTCTAGGGAAGAAAGATGAGGCTTAGAGGAGACAGAAAGAGAAATAGGCAAATGTGAGGGAAATGGGCATGGAACAGACACACGTGGCCTGAAAGGAAAAAGACAGCCTTAGGCCTCGTTTTCTTTCTACTAAAAGATTTCAGTCTTCTGGCTCATTCCCATCCTGTAGTTTTACATCCTCCATGCCACAGACTACACTGCTGTTAGAATCATCTTTGCAGAAGTCTGATTGTGTAATCGCCTTGCTTCATTACATTCAATGTCTTCTATATTGTCTTGAATAAAGTCAAAATCTCTTAGCTTGAGATTCTTTCTGAAAACATAGTTTCCCCCTCTTTTTTTCCCTTTACGCTCATTATACACATTCTACCCTCTAGCTATAGTCAGAATAGTAAACAGCTACTTGCCATTTCCTTCAAACATGCTATTACTTCTGTGTGTACTATTCTTATTTTTTCTTTGACAGAGTTACACATGAACATAGAAAGCAAACTGAGATCAAATACAATTTATTACCATTCTCCCTGTTCCCACTCCAGAGAGAGCCACTTTCATCTCTACTGATTAATTAGATCGGTATCTTAATTTGTAAATAAAATGCTTCTATTGTAGCATCTTGATTTTTTATTTTGTTTTAGTCCTCATTAGCTGACCTTTCCCTTTACATATAAGAATTTAGATCTTTTCAGTTTTCTTACTGCTTTTCCCACCACACATGAACTCTCTTCCTATCTTCTATCCAATACTGTTGTATGGAAATTTTTATAAGCTACTAGTCAGTATTAGCATTATGATGATAGTATAAGCACTATTAACACATTGAACCAGTTAACAAGTCATAATTACCTTTCTTTCCTGGAATTAGTTTTTTTTTTTTTTTTTATTGGGAGCTAACAGTTGTCATGATTTTACATACACGTCAGTAACTATCTCTTCACCAAGTTCCTGAATCTCCTTGGTATCTTTTCCGTCTTCCCGTGTAGGGTCCTCTTCTAGTCTTGCTTGTCCTCTTTATTTGAAACTCAGCTGTCCAGCTAGACTTTCCCTTCACGTATATTCAAGGATTCCCTTCATTTCTGGCCTCTGTTTGATTTCCTATTTCCTGTAATCTCATGTCTTCCTTTCTCTTAGTCTATATGCTCATCTGTCAGAGCACATCCTAAGGTATCACCCTGGAAATGTGTGCAGGGGAGGTCACTTTTTTGAGATGCTGTATGTTGGAAATTTTTATTTCATCCTGATTCATAGCTGAAAGTTTAGAAATGTGTAACATGCTAGGTTCAGGTGGCTCAGTGGGTAAAGAACCAGCCTGTCAATGCAGGAGATTTGAGATGTGGGTTCGATCCCCAGGTTGGAAGATCCCCTGGAGGAGGGCACAGCAACACATTCCAGTGTTCTTGCGTGGAGAATCCCCATGGACAGAGGAGCCTGCAGGCTTTGGTCCATGGGGTTGCACAGGGTCAGACACACTGAGTGACTGAGTATATGCAAATGAAAATATTAACAGTAAAATACTAAATACTGGAGCGCATATGAAACAGGCAGAACACTTGTGTATCAGATATGACTGATGTGACTGAGAATGCATGCACTAGGTTGGAAAAAATTTTTCTTCAGGATTTTGGAAGCAGTTGTGCAGTTAAACATGACTGTGGAAATACACACAGTTGAGCTGATCAATCTCACTTAAAATTCATGACCATGAACCTCAAGTGACCAGAGAATCACACTGTATTTCCAAAGCCCATTGACTCCCCCACTCTCCTAAATGCTTATTTCACTTCCCTTGTTTCACCTAACATCCCCCATTTTTGCCTCCCTGCTCACTTTCAGCTGGTGAGCTTACTGACAGCTTCACTGAAAAATCTGAAGCCATAAGCAAGATGCCCCAGAGGTTCCCACAACTGTGTCCATCCACCTACTAATCCAATTAGAGAGCATTCTTGCCTTGACCACAGATGGACTGATGAACTCTCCATTCTCTATTTTAAAGCTTTTTCTTTCACTTGTACACTATATTCAATGTTCTCTATCCTGCTAAAGAGTATCTTTTAAAAGATTTCCCCCCTTTCTTTCCCACATGGTCCAATTTTCCTTCTCAAGTGAATTAGCCCTATCTCCATAGAAACATTCTGATTCTATTATTTTAGGAAAAAAAAAAAAAGATTTAAAAAATTCTCTTGACCCCATTACTGATTCAAGTTCCTATCCCTTTGCTGCCCTTTACAGCAAAATTCCCAAGAAGTTTTTTTCTATTCACATTGTCTTCCATTTATTCTCAACTCTTTGATATTCATTCCAATTAGACTTTTTCCTTGATCCACACCTGGAAGTTTCTCTTTTCAATATAAATTTTAATAGCCATGCTGCTAAGTCCACTTGTCAATCCTCAGGTCTTATCTAGCTACTCTATCACTCATTCCTCCCTAATAGCATTTCTTCTCTTGGCTTCAAGGACACCACATGCTGTCGGTTTTTCTTCATTTGATCAACTGGGTGATCTCCTTTGCTGATTGCTGCTTTTGTTCACCCTTCTAATATCGAAGGTCATCTTTTCTTCTTTAGATATATTTTTCCTACACAATTAATGGCAATTCTACGTTTCTGTGAAGTAGGATAAAACCTCAGCTTCAATCTTGAGTCTTCTCCTCATACACTCTACATCTAACACAACCAGAAATCTCATCAACTTTAAAAATATGCACAAAATGTGAGACATCACAACACCTCCACTGGAATTACTTGCTTTGAGACACAATCATCTTTTGCCTAAATTACTGCAGCAGTCTTCTATTTGGCCTTCTTGACCCTACCCTTGCTGTCCTTTTAGTTTCACTATATTCTGAACACATTGAGTGGATCATAAAAACTAAAGTCAAATCATGCTATTTTATTCAAAGTGGCCACTACTTCATCCATATAAAAGTCTGAGTCCTCATAAGGCTTAGGATGACCTTCATACCACTTTTTCCATTGTTACACAGCATCACTCTGCCTGTCCCCAGTTCAGTTTTTGCATGAGATACTCCTTTTGTCTTATCATGCTCTTATCCATCTCCTTCATGACTTTGTTAGAATGTCATCTTCACATTGAAGTCTACCATTACTATCTAACCTACTATTGCTACCCAATCTATCGCCCCATCATACCAGGTACCCCTAACAATGCTCTACATTTGCTTTTATTGTTCCTGTTATAACAGTTATCCATTTCTAACATAATATTAACACTATTTTGCTAGGTGTGTTATCTTCCCTCTGTTAAAATGAAAGATCTATGGGTTTAGGATTGTTCATGTTTATCACATATGTGTTCCAAACCCGTACAACAATGTCTGGTACACAGTTGCAGGTCAATACATATATTTTGTTCATTGAATGAATGTATTGCTTCATTACCTTCCATTTTCCAGTTTTTCTGCTAAGTCAAAAGCCCTTCTGGTTCTCAATGATATAAAATTATGAAGATTGGGAATGGGGGAATAGCTGACCTCAGATTTAAGCACAAAGAAAAGTCTAAGCAATATCAGTGAAAGAATTTACTCCCTCCTCAAAGGGCCATTTTCACTGCGGCTCCTTCCTGTCCTTGGTACCCTAATGGTTCTTGATGGTTTTTATAACCTGCTTTTTGTTTCTTGGTTTTAAAGCTCTGTGTATTTTTGGAGACTTCTAAAATTTAGGATTGTATGTTTGATATGAATCCATTTTCAGCAATTAGACTAGGTTGGCACTTTATTTATTTATTGGCTGCAGCAAGTTGCATGCGGGAGCACAGTCTTAACCACTAGACAGTCAGGGAAGTCCCTATTTTGGCATTTTAGATTTCCAATTTCATAGCCTCTAATGCAGAGGTTTTCCTGAATTATGTCCTTGATAATTTCCTTTCCTCCGCAGTTCCTTACTCTCTTTCTTAAACTATTATTTTCAGCTAATGAGCCACTTGTTTTTTTCCTCTAAAATGTTATCTTTTCTCTTTTATTTCACTTTGCCTTTTGCTCTGCTTCCTGTGAGATTTCTTAAAGTTTCCTTATCAATCCTGTCATTATTTCATTATGCTGTCATATTCAAAGTGACAGTTTCAAGTGTTTTTTTTTTCTTTGTATTATTCTGGCTTAAGTTTGCAGTTGCAATTAAAGTTCTCTTCTTTCTGTTGATATTAATGACAGGCTTTAATTTTTTAATATTTTACAACTAATTTATATGCTTCTAAGTATTCATTTTGAGTAGATTCTTCTCAATACCTCTCTTTCAAGGTCTTTCTACTGGGCCAGTCATTTCCTCTAAGACTTTGAATCACCAGGGTGGTTAGTTGCCAATATTCTTGTAGCCAAGTGGAAGAATAGGGTCAAGAGCCTCATCAGTTGCTATACACAGGGGGTTTAATTTTTCTGTTTTCAGCACATTATATTCACTCTCAACTTGGTCTGTTCATCCTCTAGCCCGGAAAACCTGTTTCATCTGCTTCAGCAAATAAACCACCATCCTTGTAACACTAGGGGAGCATCATTGTCCAGCTATACAGAGAGGCGAAGGAGATACAAGAATTTGTTTATATTAAACACAATTTCAACAAGTTGGCATTATTTCAGCCTCTCTCTGCTATCCTCCTCTCCTTCAGGCAGCCCAGACAGGTTAAAACACTGAGAAAAAGATCTACTTTGCTCTCTCTAGTTTGAGACAGGGAACTGGGCATTAGGCTGCCATCTCCTCCAGACCAATACCTCAGCACACTAGGGGAAAAGTGGAACAAAGGCAGGGGGAAAACATCACAAAATTCCTACCCTTTTGAAGGTAGATTTCCTTTGTTTTGCTATTTGCATGGTTGCTAAGCCTTTGATTGTTCCAGGCTTCTGTGAGGATAGCCCAGCCAGTTTTATTGTTTTGCATGTTTCTGTGCTGGGACAAAAGCTCAGAGATTTTTTTGCTCACCATTTTACTGATGCTCTGTAGAATTCTTGGTCCCTTTTTTTAAAATAGTTTTCAACTCTCTAATCAAAATATATGAACTTATATATATTTTCTATAATTATTTTAATGTCTTAGTCTAAAAGTCATTATTATAGCTCCTGTAGTCTTTCTATATTGTCTAACTTTTGTCTTGATTTCTATAAAGTCTTGCCTCCTTGAAACTCTGTTGTTTTTAGAAGTGAAATCTTAGATTGAATATTAAAATTAGTCAATATGACTTAATCCTAGAGTGTTATCTTTGTTTATTGAGGATTTACTTTGCTTTCTTTTGTATGAGAGATAGCTAACTTGGGGGCAAATCCCATTATATCCAGAAAATTCAAATTGAGGCTTCATGAGATCTAATCAATTTCTGATTCCTGCTTATATATCAGGAAGAATGACTTCAGGGTCTCAGTCAAAGCCCAGATTATTTACCAGAAATCTGTGTCTGTTTCAGCAATTCTCAAAGTCCAATTTTTGTCTCTCTAGCCCTAAGATCCCTCAGTTCAGTTCAGTTCAGTTCAGTTCAGTCACTCAGTCGTGTTCGACTGTCTGCGACTCCATGAATCGCAGCACGCCAGGCCTTCCTGTCCATCACCATCTGCCGGAGTTCACTCAAACTCATGTCCATTGAGTGGGTGATGCCATCCAGCCATCTCATCCTCTGTTGTCCCCTTTTCCTCCTGCCTCCCAACCCCTCCCAGCATCAGAGTCTTTTCCAATGAGTCAACTCTTCGCGTGAGGTGGCCAAAGTACTGGAGTTTCAGCTTTAGCATCATTCCTTCCAAAGAACACCCAGGGCTGATCTCCTTTAGAATGGACTAAATAAGCTTAATTTCTTAACTGTCAGCAGCCATTGTGATAATTCATTAAAAAAAAAAAATGCAAGGCTCATTTCTCCAGGTTTTCTTCCGCCAGGATCATGACCCTGCAAAGAATAAATGATATCCTAAAGACATGTTTTATTTTATTTTATTTGTAACAATTGTTTATCTTTTAAAATTTTTCCTGGTGGGAAGTTTTGACCTCTAGGGCCAATAAAGAGCTAATCTGCCAGTTTCTAAAGCTGACAGCTTGATTTTGAAAGCTTTAGAAAAATGAGTTAGAAAGATCATTTACCTAGCCACAAAAATCTCCAGAATACACAGAATTTCTAAAGTTCTGGATTATTTGAAAAATTTGTAAATAAATAATTTATATTTTTAAGTTTAAACCATATCCTTAGGAATTGTGAAAATACAGCTAATAGAAAAATCTCTGTAACAGTTCCAGTTGAGTCAGAAAGTAATAATATTGACCTTTTTCTTTCTAAAAAGTATCCCAGTATGGACAATAAAGCATATGGTCACCCTGTGTATAGAAATAAATAGATTTCACTTTGTTTCCAGAAGTTGAATAGTAATATTTAATTATGAATGGTTAAATGGGTAAAGAATCCACAATTCAGGAGACACAGGAGTTGTAGGTTCAATCCCTGGGTCAGGAAGATCCCCGGAGAAGGAAATGGCAACCCACTCCAGTATTCTTGCCTGAAAAATCCCATGGACAGAGGAGCCTGGTGGGCTACAGTTTATGGCATTGCAAGAGTCAGACATGACTGAACGACAAAGCATGCATACATAGAGATGTACTAAATTTTGAAATACATGTTTTAAATGTATGTACTGTTGCCATATCACTTTTTCTTGTTTATTATGTAATATACATCCCTTTGTCTTTCAGTGTCTTTGCTGGTTACCCTTAGTCATTAGGAAAACTGATAAAGATAAAGTTTTATAGCCACTTGAAACAGAATATAAATAATACTAGATATTACCTTGTATTTAATGATAACAGGTAAGTGATCCTTTTAGGTTTGTATATATGTGTGCAGTTAAGGTGGAGAAGGCAATGGCACCCAACTCCAATACTCTTGCCTGGAGAATCCCATGGATGGAGGAGCCTGGTGGGCTGCAGTCCATGGCTCGCTAAGAGTCAGACATGACTGAGCGACTTCACTTTAACTTTTCACTTTCATGCAATGGAGAAGGAAATGGCAACCCACTCTGGTGTTCTTGCCTGGAGAATCCCAGGGATGGGGGAGCCTGGTGGGCTGCCATCTATGGGGTTGCACAGAGTCAGACACGACTGAAGCGACTTAGCAGCAGTAGCAGCAGTGTAATTAAGGAGTTGAGAAAGTCTCCCAAGTGAATTCTCCTATATGATTTTACTGAATTAACTTTTATTTGGGAGACATATATTTTATCCTATATTACCTTTTAGAATGGTTGAATTAAGAATTCAACCATTTCTTAAAACAAAATGCATATAAAGATAAATTCTATAAAGAGCTATATGGTAGGTTTAGTTGCTTAGTCATGCCCAACTCTTGTGACCCCATGGTCTATAGTCCCACCAGGCTCCTTTGTCCATTGGATTTCCTAGGCAAGAACACTTAAGTAGGTTGCCATTTCTTTGTCCAGGAGATCTTCCTTTCCAGGGATCAAACTCAGGTCTCCTGCATTGCAGGCAGACTCTTTACTAACTGAGCCACCAAGGAAACCCAAAGATGCCTCCAATTCCCAAAGACCATAAATACTTTATAAAGTCAAATGAGTCCAGTAGTTGATATTTCTTGCAGGGTAAAATGGTTAAGTTCAAATTTTTTAATGAACTTGAAAAAAGCCAATCAGGTTCTGAGTGACTGTCAACCCTGGTTTTACATCAGAATTCTGTGCAGATTTGTGGGGGGGTGGGGGGTGGGGGTGGGGTGAGATTGAGAAATAGACAACACTCTTAGGTGTGCTTCTGAGGCATGTTATTTTATAAAAGTTTATAGTTTCTCTCTGACATGCAGCTGCAGATGGAAGCATCTGTTTTAGAGCTTGTCAGATTTAGCTCCTCCACTGAGACAAGTGGCCATTTGTGAGTCACATGAACACACTTTTCTGAACACAGAAGGTTGTTCCAATAACTAAAGTGAATTATCTAATGTCTGTATCACAAAACCAGGTGCCCAGTCCTTATTTGAGAAGTTCTAATAAAATGAATCTCTCTTTGGGAAATTTGAATTGCACTTATAAGAAAAGGTGCACGTACATAAACACACAGAGGTAGGAAGTTGAATCTAGAACAATGCAAGAAACACAAACTATGATGGAAGAACCTAAAGGAGAGTGAGAGAGAAGGAAAAGAGAGATCCAAGGCATAACATAGACAACATCAAATACCCACATCATATGGGAGAACATGATAACCATGTCTCTGGATCTGCACTTGGGTCAGGAGGCTTGCAGTTATAAAAAGGAAATAAGCTGTTATTCTTGGCATTTATAAGGACTGCATGCAGCTGCTTGACCAGCGTGGGGCATATTTTTATATTCTTGTGTATTTTTATATGATCAGAAGTAACCTGAATACAGCTATTTTTTGTAACTTGAATGACACTAATTAGAAGAATTATGAATGAACATGTCTTTATAATTAGAAAAGAGTGTTATGTGGGAAGAGTAAGAGGCAACAGATGTGGAAATACCAAAAGGAAGCAATATTTAAATGAGATATTTTACATTTTAAAGAGAGTCTGTCTTTATTTAGAATAGAAAAAAAAATGTGTTGCTTTGAAATAAAACATGGGTCACAATTTTAATAGATAAACTATGATAATTCTGTGTCACAGATATATCTTTCATATCACTTCTGTTTTTCATTTACACTTCGCCATCCTGGTAAAAACTTCATGGTCTTTTGCAGTAGAATTATCAGTGGTCTACTTGCCTCTTGTCTCTGATATCTATTATACATATGAGAATGAGGGTGATGCTTTGATTGTATCATGCCCAGACGGTATCAGTTGCTTGACATTGATTGTGAAACAACTTACAGACTTTTGGCCATAGCCTGACAGGTACTCCCTAATCTAGCACTTGACCTCCTTTGTGACATAAGCCTGTATGTTTCTCTTGTTTTTCCTTACATTCCTGTCTTATGAACTGTTCTTTCTATTCTTAACACACACCAACCTCATCACTGCCTTGAAGCCTTTGCTTCAGGTTTTATGTTCTCCTGTGTTCCACTTTCTCTAGATCCTACTATGGTTGATTTCTTCTCACCATTTAGTCTTCACAAAGAAGCCTTTCTGACCACTCCACATCTGCAGGGCCACTCATCTCTCCAGAAACTTTCCATCTCATTTGGTATATTCATAGCATGCATTATTATTTGAATTTATTGGAGTTATTTTTCATGTATTTAATAATATATTTTCCATTTCTGGCATATAAACTCCAATTAGGTTGGCACCTAGTCTCTATTCTTCATCAATACTGTCACCTTCCTTGAATTATAACTGCATAATAAAAGTTTAATAAATGTTCCTTAAATGAAAAGCTTGTTAGAAATTAGTTGGCTTATATATGTACCTGGAAATGCTTTTATAGATTTCTTTTTTCCCATTGCATTTCAAGTTACACTCTGTTTTTTGTCCTTCATGGAAGAAGTGTTTACCTTCATCATGACACTAAGGTATTCTAGTATATTCAAAATGTCATTTATCGTGTGCAAGACTTTCTTTTCTAAAAAATTTTTTTTTTCCTGTAGAACATTCTGTTATAAATGGGATAGATATACTGCTTTCTCAGTTGGTGTACAGATGTTAACCTGGGACATCTTTTTATTATTTTCCTGGTTAAAGTCATTGCTTCTTACTTTACAAGCCTTTATTTCTTTCTTCTTATTATTTCTTTCTTATCGGTTCAGTTTAATCACTCAGTCGTGTCTGACTCTTTGCGACCCCATGAATCGCAGCACACCAGGCCTCCCTGTCCATCGCCAACTCCCGGAGTTCACTCAGATCCACGTCCATCGAGTCAGTGATGCCATCCAGCCATCTCATCCTCTGTCGTCCCCTTCTTCTCCTGCCCCCAATCCCTCCCAGCATCAGAGTCTTTTCCAATGAATCAACTGTTCGCATGAGGTGGCCAAAGTACTGGAGTTTCAGCTTCAGCATCATTCCCTCCAAAGAAATCCCAGGGCTGATCTCCTTCAGAATGGACTGGTTGGATCTCCTTGCAGTCCAAGGGACTCTCAAGAGTTTTCTCCAACACCACAGTTCAAAAGCATCAATTCTTTGGCGCTCAGCCTTCTTCACAGTCCAACTCTCACATCCATACATGACCACTGGAAAAAGCATAGCCTTGACTAGATGGACCTTTGTTGGCAAAGTAATGTCTCTGCTTTTCAATGTGCTGTCTTGGTTGGTCATAATTTTTATTTCTCCCTTAAAAAAAGATGCTCAGGTACATTTTATAAAGTTTTGTTTCCTTGTTGAAATGATTGGAAAGTCTAATTGAAATTTCAAGTCTAACTAAAACTAGGTAAACAAGTTATGTCTGATAATATAGAGCCCACTGTGACAGATTTGTGTTGCCTGTCAGAAAATTTCAAACCCATCTTTTGAAATGTTTGTTTCAGGGAGGACTTTTTCATAGCAGTTTTAACAATCTTCTCAGTACATTTCTGTCTATTTTTGTAAGATGGTTTGTTCACGAAATGCTATGGCACTGCCCTTCATAATAATAAACTCGTCACTGTAGAAGCACTTGTTCTTTGTCAAGGCCCTGATGAGTCCCACAGAATTTTCCTGTGAATCAGTCTGAATTCTTCAAATCTGGCAAATGTGAACCAAGCTCTGCATCTGCAAAATGCAGTTCCATTTATTCTGTATTTTATAGAAAATCTCCAAGCTCTATGCTTCTCTTCCTTTCTGTATTTCTCCACCACCCCACTGTTGGAACATGGTACTTTTACTGTAATTTCTTATCTATCAGTTCAGTTCAGTCACTCAGTTGTGTCTGACTCTTTGTGACCCCAATAATCACAGCACGCCAAGCTACCTGTCCATTACCAACTCCCAGAGTTCTCTCAAACTCATGTCCATTGAGTCAGTGATGCCATCTGGCCATCTCATCCTCTGTCATCCCCTTCACCTCCTGCTCCCAATCCCTTCCAGCATTAGAGTTTTTTCCAATGAGTCAACTCTTCACATGACCTGGTGAAAGTATTGGAGTTTCAGCCTCAGCATCAGTCCTTCCAATGAACACCAAGGACTGAACTTTAGGATGGACTGGTTGGATCTCCTTGCAGTCCAAGGGACTCTCCAAGCATCTTCTCCAATACCACGGTTCAAAAGCATCAATTCTTTGGTGCTCAGTTTTCTTCAAGTCCAACTCTCACATCTATACATGACCACTAAAAAATCATAGACTTGACTAGATGGACCTTTGTTGGCAAAGTAATAGCTCTGCTTTTCAATATACTATCTATGTTGGTCATAACTTTCCTTCCAAGGAGTAAGTGTCTTTTAATTTCATGGCTGCAGTCACCATCTGCAGTGATTTTTGAGCCCCCCAAAATAAAGTATCTCACTGTTTTCAGTTTCCCCATCTATTTCCCATGAAGTGATGGGACCAGATGCCACTATCTTCATTTTCTGAATGTTGAGCTTTAAGCCAACTTTTTCACTCTCCTCCTTCAATATCACCAGAGGCTTTTTAGTTCCTCTTCACTTTCTGCCATAAGCATAGTAACATCTGTATATCTGAGGTTATTGATATTTCTCCCAGCCATCTTGATTCCAGCTTTGCTTCTTCCAGCCCAGCGATTCTCATGATGTACTCTGAATATAAGTTAAATAAGCAGGGTGACAATATATAGACTTGAAGTACTCCTTTTCCTATTTGGAACCAGTCTGTTGTTTCATCTACAGATCTAACTGTTGCTTCCTGACCTGCATATAGGTTTCTCAAGAGGCAGGTCAGGTGGTCTGGTATTCCCATCTCTTTCAGAATTTTCCACAGTTTATTGTGATCACATAGTCAAAGGCTTTGGCATAGTCAATAAAGCAGAAATAGATGTTTTTCTGGAACTCTGTTGCTTTTTCCATGATCTAGTGGATGTTGGCAATTTGATCTCTGGTTCCTCTGCCTTTTCTAAAACCAGCTTGAACATGAGGTTGTTTACGGTTCCCATATTGCTGAAGCCTGGCTTGGAGAATTTTGAGCATTACTTTACTAGCATGTGAGATGAGTGCAATTGTGTGGGAGTTTGAGCATTCTTTGGCATTGCCTTTCTTTGGGATTGGAATGAAAACAGACCTTTTCTAGTCCTATGGCCACTGCTGAGTTTTCCAAATTTGATGGCATATTGAGTGTAGCAATTTCACAGCCTCATCTTTCAGGATTTGAAATAGCTCCAGTGGAATTCCATCACCTCCACTAGCTTTGTTTGTACTGATGCTTTATAAAACCCATTTGACTTCACTTTCCAGGATGTCTGGCTCTAGGTGAGTGATCACACCATCATGATTATTTGGGTCATAAAGCTCTTTTTTGTAGAATTCTTCTGTTTATTCTTACCACCTCTTCTTAATATCTTCTGCTTCTGTTAGGTCCATACCATTTCTGTCCTTTATTGAGCCTGTCTTTGCATGAAATGTTCCCTTGGAGCCCTAAATTTTTTTGAAGAGATCTCTAGTCTTTCTCATTCTGTTGTTTTCCTCTATTTCTTTGCATTGATCGCTGAAGAAGGCTTTCTTATCTCTTCTTGCTATTCTTCGGAACTCTGCATTCAGATGCTTATATCTTTCCTTTTCTCCTTTGCTTTTTGCTTCTCTTCTCTTCACAGCTATTTGTAAGCCCTCCCCAGACAGCCATTTTGCCTTTTTGCATTTCTTTTCCATGGGGATGTTCTTGATCCCTGTCTCCTATACAATGTCACGAAGCTCTATCCATAGTTCATCAGGCACTCTGTCTATCAGATCTAGTCGTTTAAATCTATTTCTCACTTCCACTGTATAATCATAAGGGATTTGATTTAGGTCATACCTGAATGGTCTAGTGGTTTTCCCCACTGTCTTCAATTTGAGTCTGAATTTGGCAATAAGGAGTTCATGATCTGAGCCACAGTCAGCTCCCGGTCTTGGTTTGGCTGACTCTATAGAACTTCTCTATCTTTGGCTGCAAAGAATATAATCAATCTGATTTCGGTGTTGACCATCTGGTGATGTCCATATGCAGTCATCTCTTGTGTTGTTGGAAGAGGGTGTTTGCTATGACCAGTGCATTCTCTTGACAAAACTCTATTAGTCTTTGCCCTGCTTCATTCAGTACTCCATGGCCAAATTTGCTTCTTACTCCATGTGTTTCTTGACTTCCTGCTTTTGCATTCCAGTCTCCTATAATGAAAAGGACATCTTTTTTGGGTGTTAGTTCTAAAACGTCTTGTAGGTCTTCATAGAACCATTCAACTTCAGTTTCTTCAGCATTAATGGTTGGGGCATAGGCTTGGATTACTGTGATGTTGAATGGTTTTCCTTGGAAATGAACAGAGATCATTCTGTCACTTTTGAGATTGCATCCAAGTAATACATTTTGGACTGTTTTGTTGACCATGATGGCTACTGCCGGGAGCCAGCACGGGAGATCCCACCCATGACAAGGTCATGCGAAGGTGACCTGACAAGCATGGCTTCAGGACTCGGACTCCCTGGGCTGATCCCACCCATGACAAAGTCATGTGGGGAGACATGACGAGCAAGGCGGATCAGGACTCGACTTGACCTGCTCGATCATCTACCCCAAAACCAGAATCTGTCTGTCTTACTATTTTATGCCTGTCATCAACTCTTCTGACATTAATAGGGGGCTATCCCTGACCACCTTTTTTTGGAAAAAATTAACTTAGGGCTCTAGTTGATAAATCTCCTGGGCATGAAAGGTGTGTTTCAATTCAACCCCCCTGTTAGCATTCTAGCTTACTTGGCAGGTTTATCCAGACTCTTGCAATATTGTTGAGCCAATGCTTGCTGCCAAATTCCCACATCCTTTATCCATTGTGTTCCTGGGAGTGCATATAGTAAAGATGTAGAAAAAACAAGTAGTAGCCTTAACATTAGCAACATTAGACTTTGAGTTAATAAGTTCTTTCTTTGCTGTAACCCACTGAATATTTGCTCCATAAAAATGTAACTTGTACTTTAAGGGTTTCCAGGAGCCAGCATGAGGAATCCGCCCATGGCAAAGGTCATGAGGAAGGAAGCCCGACAAAACGTACAGGCGTGATCTCTCTTCAGGGGTTCCCCCTGGGTTTTCCTGAACATCTACCCCCCAAAACCAGAGTCTGCCTGCCTTATTGTACTGTGCTTTCCACTCTTCTGACATTCTCTGGAAAAAGTTAACTCAGGGCTTGAGTTAACAGTCTCCTGCATATGAAAAGAATGTTTCAGCTCAAACCCCTTTGATGGCTCTCTAACTTGCCTAACAGTTTGGGACTTTTAGAACTTGTGAATTGCTTACAGCCCCCCAACCATGAGAGGCACAAATCTTAAAGCATCTTAAAGATACAGAGCCTTTTCTAAAGAACTAAAAATTATATTGGTGACGGGTTTTCACTGTTGACTCAATGACTGCTGCCAGACCTCCATATTCTTTATCTTTTAGGCACCTGGGAGAATATTAATCAATGGAAATGGGATGCAGAAATAGGAATATAGTAGTTTTGATGTTAGCAATACTATACTTTTGAGTTAATTAATTTTCTTTTTGTTATAAATCACTGTACTCCACTTTCTTGTTATAAAATGTTGTATCCTTGCTATGTAAGAATGTAACTTTATTTAGTGCTTTCTAGAGTGGCACCAGACTTTGGGAAGAACAACACTGCTAAGACAAATAAGTCTTCTGGTTGACAAACCCTTATCAGAAAAGGACCATAAAATGTTAATTGGCCTTCTGGCCAGAAGATTATGTAAATCACCTAAGACTTATGTATACAACTAGGTATGCAGAGAGAAAGCCTGTATTATTCTAAAATCTCTCTATGTAAAATTAAGAGTATATAAGTCCTTTCCGGACAATAGAGGTGGGGCCAGTCACTGGAAAGACTGGTTTCCCCCATATCTTCTTTACTCTATTTTCTGGCCGAATTCCCATCTGGAGTGGGGAGGCTCACCATATATATTTATTTGCCCCAGCTTTTAAGTCCCATGAGAGAGGGGGCCCAAGGTGTGGCACCCTCCGATATTCAAACGGGTGCCAGTGGCCCAATGTAGATGGTGCAAACTTCTTGTCCTGAAGTTTTATTGGCTTTCCCCATAAACCAAGTTATTCAGCCTCTTTTCTCCATTAAATTTTCCTACTACACTATTTCTTCCTAATCTCTCTGTATATTTCTAATTAAATAAAGAAGTTTTCCTCGCCTACGCCATCTCCCCTTCAAATTCTCTGGATCCACCAGGGCAGGACCCTGGCAAAGGGTGACACAAGCTAAGGAATTTAAGAAAAAACATTTCAAAGGAAAGTAAGTATTTTAGCTGACCAACCTTTATCAAAAATGGGTCATAAAATGTCAACAGGCCTCCAGGACAGAAGATAATGTACAAAAAATAAGACCCTTGTTTATGAAACGGTTGCAGGGGGAAACTTGGTATTGATAAAAGTTAATACTGATGAAATGTTGAGCTGACTCTGCATTTTTCACTTTGATCAACGTACCACTCAGGGTATAAAAGCTCCCTCTGAAAATAAGGTGGTGGGCCTTGCTCACCAAAGCTTGGTCTCCCCATGTCGTTCTTTCTTTCTCTTTCCTTTTCCTTTTCAGACTGATTCCCTGGAGCGCAGGGGCCCTCTGAGTTCACTTTCCTGCCTCGACTTCTAAGACCCACTTGAGAAGGTGCCCAAGGTGGGGCAACTTCAGCTATTCGAGAGGGTGCCTGTGGCCTACATGAACAGAGCAAGTCCCGTGCTGGGGCTTTATTGGCTTTCTGCGTAAACCAAGGAATATCAGCCTCTTTCTCTCCTCTAGTTTCTTAACTGCATAATTCTTTCCTTATCTGTTTCTCTTTCTCTCTCAGTCGCCGACGCCATTCACACTTCGGATAACCCTGGATCCAACCGGGGCTGGACCCTGGCAGCTACTCCATTTCTTCTAAGGGATTCCTGCCCACAGTAGTAGATATAATGGTCATCTGAGTTAAATTCACCCATTCCAGTCCATTTTAGGTCACTGATTCCTAAAATGTCGACATTCACTCTTGCCATCTCTTGTTTGACCACTTCCAATTTGCCTTGATGCATGGACCTGACTTTCCAGCTTCCTAGCAATATTGCTCTTAACAGCATTGGACCTTGCTTCTATCACCAGTCACATCCACAACTGGGTATTGTTTTTGCTTTAGCTCCATCCCTTCATTCTTTCTGGAGTTATTTTTTTACTGATCTCCAGTAGCATATTGGGTACCTACCAACCCAGGGAGTTCCTCTTTCAGTATCCTATCATTTTAGCTTTTCATACTGTTCATGAGGTTCTCAAGGAAAGAATACTGAATTTTTTTGCCACTCCTTTCTCCAGTGGACCACATTCTGTCAGACCTCTCCACCATGACCCTCCTGTCGGGTGGCCCCAAACAACATGGCTTAGTTTCATTGTGTTAGACAAAGCTGTGATCTGTGTGATCAGATTAGCTAGTTTTCTGTGATTATGGTTTCAGTGTGTCTGCCCTCTGATGCCCTCTTGCAACACCTACCGTCTTACCTGGGTTTCTCTTACCTTTGACTTGGGATTCTCTTCATGGCTGCTCCAGCAAAGCACCACTGCTGCTCCTTACCTTGGATGTGGAGTAGCTCCTCATGGCCATTCCTGTGCTGACAAAGCCTGGCACTTTCAGTCGCTGCTCCTGACCTTGGGCAAGGTGTAGCACTATCTAAAATTTTTCTTCAAACATTTAAATTCAGTGAGGGCAAGTTCAAAGCCATTTGCAATTACAAATGTAAACGTAGGCTTTTGGAACATAGTAAATATACATAAACTACCAACTAAATGATTTAATAAAGAAAGAATGTATAGGCAAGCTCTTGCTGTTTTTCTATTTATTATTATTATTTTTTTTTACTTTAGCCAGTATCTCAGAGACATTCTCTTGGTGGGATATTTAAATGGTTTAAAGAAAATGTTAAACATAGACAAAATATAAATCCAAAGGCAGAAATTCAGTAATTACTGAAAGCAACATTAAACCCATTCATGTTAAAACTAAACGTAATTATCTTTTGCTGCCTATGATATTGCTAATGTGAAAATATGGAGTGCCAAAGCCTACAGAGAAATTCAGAGAAATATAATTTACTGATAATCCTGTAGCTATTTTGTGTGAGGACTTGTATTATAACCTCGTTAGCTCAAAAAGGATATATTTGGGTGTGTTGTGAATCAGAGTTCACATAGGAATAAGCAGGAAAACCCAGCATCTCTTGGGTATCACTGTTCCACAGGCAGTGTTGGTAGCAGTGCTCTTCTCTTCCACCTTCCTTTCCTCCACATGGAAGACAGTTTGTCAATAGCACTTTGGTAGTTTCAGGTCTCCAATGAATACTCATCTTAGCAGACATTTTCAAGAGGGTCATGGCATCCTTCACTGCTCATTGGAGGCTCCTAATGTGTTGGCTGACAAAGAATAGGGAAAACAACCTACCTTGCCAGCAAATGGGATCAGATTTGTCACTGACACCAATTTGCCCCAGATGTACCAGGACCTGCTACCATAAACGAAGACATAATACAATTGCTATTGGCAAGAGATGTCCAACCAGGGACTATAGCAGGGGCTTCAGCAGCTGTTGGCAATGGAAACCTGTCATCTCTATTTGTTCTCAGTGCTTTGAGAGAGTCATTCACATGACTTTCCCATAGAATTAGCAATGCTTTCCATTGGAAACTTTTCCAGCATGTACTTATATGGAGACATATTGAGAAAATTCAGTATAACTGTGTAATGCTACTGAACCCCTAAAAAAGTCTTGATAGTTTGGTTTATTCAGTAATCCAATCAGGATTGCTCTGTATTATTAGGTCTACTAAAACCATTGTAATATTTATTTATGTTGAATTTCAACCATTAGATCATAAGCGACTTCAAAGTTGGATGTTCCTAATCCATATATGTGTGTATGTCACCTATATCCATCTGACCTTTCAACTTGTGTTGCTGTTGTTCAGTTGCTCAGTCTCTTCTGACTCTTTTCAGCCCCACAGGCTGCAGCATACCAGGTTTCCCTGTCCTTCACTGTCTCTGAGAGTTTGTTCAAATTCATGCCCATTGAGTCAGGGTTACTATCTATCTCATCTTCTGCTGTCCTCTTCTCCCTTTGCCTTCAAACTTTTTCAGCTTCAGCTTGTGTATGCTCAATATTTATACATTCATTACATTTTTGGTAAAAATATAGTATAATCTATGATATTCCTTTATGTTCATAACATTTGAATTTGATTAAGGCATGCAATCTGATTGTCAGTATATTTGATACCAAATCTTCTATGAAACTGATCCCCTCCTGTGCTTGGAAAGAGGAACCACATGATTTACTAAGCTTGAGATTTAAGCTCATATCTAAAATCAAGAGATTTATTTTAAGGGATATTTTAAATAACTGCTATGGTCCCAGTCCAGCAGACCGAGACTATAGCTATAATACATCATTGATGAAAGGATTTAATTAGGCCAAATCCTTAATATGTTTCATTTTCCAATTCCCACATAATCAGGTGAGTTTTCAGATAAAATATGAAGTCATTAAAGTCAGATGGTGGAAATAGGTCTTGATTATCCCCTCCACCATTGCTTGGTAGGTCTTTGATACATTTCTTTGCTGTGCTTTCTTCACTTGTCTATGGCAGTTCTATCACTATACATCTAGTTTTCTTACCCAATGCTTTTAGCAAATGATCTTTTTTTTTTTTCCCTAGTGGGAAAATAAATAATGCATTTGGCTGCAAAATTATGGGAAACATTTTTATCTGAACTATCCAACTAGAACAGAAAAATCACATACAACACAAATATCCAAACTCTCCTATTAACAGAAAAAAATAATATAACAAATATCAGACTTTTCTTAAGGGAAGAAACCTGTTCACTCTAAATCAATTACAACATACCTGAAGTATAGAAAAGGTTAGTTAGGGTAATGCCTAGATTAGATTTCTATTTTTCTTCCCTTGATTTGAGTTGAATGATCATCAGTGGGAATTTTACTTTGCTCTAAGACCAAGCAAATTATGCCAATGTGCTTCAAAGATCACCACTCCCTCAATTGCTTATATGGGAAGATTAATGCATCAGAACAACAACAGTGATAAAAGCTCAAGAAGTATCAAAGCCTTCAGAATAAATGTGCATTCTTTGTTCTTATAAAGTAATTTAATCATTTGCTCACTACTTGTCTCCAGTGCTGCAGTACCATAAATATCTGCTTTATCCCTGGTCACCACAATGGGTCACTGATCTTATGCTCATATATTTTTATTTTAGTTTTGAATATGATTTATATATCTGTTTAATTGTAAATATTCAGATGTTTTCTTCCTCTTGAAGGTAAACTCTTTGGTTTGGAACTTTTTTTGTTCCTTTCATATTTCTAGCTTTTCAAATAATTCCTGGTATGTAACAGATGCTCAAAATTATTATTGAATAAATTAGTGAATGAGCATATGAATGAGTGAATTATTTCTGTTATTTTGGAGTGATACTTTGTGTGTTTAGAGAAAGAATATGGTTTAAGAATGCAATTGTATATTTAGGCAATTAAACGTTTTGTTTTGGGTTGTCTGCAGCAAATCAAGGATTACTTAAAAATAGTCTTAGAACAGAAACTCTGATTTTGTGTGTGTGTATGTATGTGTACACTCACACATCTGTGTTTCTCCAGGGATTTCAGACTTCTAAAGGACAGAGCCAGTGGCATGTGTGTGGAGGCACAATTGGTAAACTATGTAAAATATTCAGCCTAGAGTGGTTTAATAATATTTTGCTATTTTATTAATATTTAAATTTGTGAGTTTTGCAGATGACATTGAAAGTATATTTCAAATAAATTTATTTTTAATTATAGTGGTGGAAATAGAGTATCAAGTTTTAAAAAAACTATGAAGGATTGTGATAAAATTCTAGGAAATATCTTAATTGTACAGGTTCTCATTCCATTTTTATATAGGATATAACCTTCCAATCAATGGAAAGAGTCCAGTGATTGACATCAAATCACTGTTTAGATCCAGTAAATGCACTGGCTCTTTAACTTCCTACAACCTTGTCTTCTTTTTGAGGAAACATTGAGCACTGCTTACTAAGAGAGGTCACTGAAGTTTTGGTTAATCTTCTATGGTACAAGATATAAAGCAGCAGTTAAAACTTTACATGCACAAACATTTTAAGTAAATTGAATATGGTATTGATTAGATCTGTAATCTAAGTACACTTAGTGTTCCTTGCTTTTCTATTTTGTTTTAATCCTTAACAGATGGTACAGAATTCATTATGGCTCAGCCAGAATTACAGCAAATTTTTCCTTGTCACCAGACAACATTCTTCATTCCTTCGGTTCAGTTCAGTTCAGTTGCTCAGTCGTGTCCGACTCCTTGCGACTCCATGAATCGCAGCACGACGGCCTCCCTGTCCATCACCAACTGCCGGAGTTCACTCAGACTCTCATCCATCGAGTCAGTGATGCCATCCATCCATCTCATTCTTGGTAGTCCCCTTCTCCTCTTGCCCACAATTCCTCCCAGCATCAGAGATTGAGTTAACTTTGAAAGTCTCTTAGAAAAGACTTAGCTTTTAAGAAGGCAGTCATTAAAAGATGTACTTAAGTTTATTCAGCATTTTTGTTTCATTGTATCATCATAGAGGCGGAAAATAACAAATTAAAAGCTCTATTATTCAACAGCTATTTATTGAAAAACTGTGATAGGCTTGACACCAGGCTAAACCACTAACATGTAGGAAACGAGAGAGCTTTACCTTCAAGATACAAATTTTACTGTGTGATGTAAATATAATAATATATACTTAAGATATATTGTACTAAAAACTGTGATAGAAATAAGAACAAGGAATTTGGAAGAATGACTAATTCCCCTTTAAGGCAGGGGTGAAGCCAAAACAAGCGGCCCATTTGATTATTAATTTTTTTTCAGCATTATTTGCCAAAAACAAAGTATTGTGTTCTAAAATTGCTTAGCTGCAACTGTCTTTTTATTGCAAAAGAGGATAGGGTTACTTTTCGTGAAAAGTTATTAATGATTTAAAAACACCATTATTTGCAGTTGACCCTTGTACAAAAAGGGTTTGAACTGTGCAGGTCTACTTATACAAAGGATTTGTACTGAATCATCCATCGCTGGCTAAATCCATGGATACGGAATCATGGATTGGAGGGCTAACCATGGGACTTGAAACCCACGTATTTTGATATACATGGTAGCCTTGGAACTAATCCTCTGCAGGTATCAAGGGAAGATTCCTTTTTCCACTTAAAGGACCCATTAATTTACTCATTAAAAAAATATGATGTCCAAAGACAGAACTGAAATGTGAAGAAAAAGCACAGGATTAAAAATATTGATGTTGAAAGGGCATTTGATAAAATTCAGCAACACATTTCTAATGAAAAAATTTAAGTACAACAGAAAAGTGGGCTTTACCAAACTGTAAACACAGCTGTTTACCAACAGTAACAGTGAATACTGTCCCAAGTACAAAACTCTTAATTCCACTTCAGGTAAAATCAGAAATTGGGCCAAGATGTCAGAATCATGATTATATGACACTGATGGTAATCAATATTTTAAAAAATAATTTTCCTAGCTGGAAATTTATTCTAAAATTTATAAGAAAGGATAAATACCTAATATTTCATGAGAAAAATATGGAAATGAATAAAGTGACAATATGTATAAAAAGAAAACTAGATATTAGAGTCTAATGTAAAGTTACATTAAAAGTCAAAGTGATTTTGATGTAAATTTGCAATAGATAAATTGTTTGGTGAAATCCAGTAGCATTCCAAATTAGATACCAGTATATATGAGGTAATTTAATGCATAATAATTTGAATGTTTTTCTTTCAGTAAGGAATGCATGGATTTTTAAAAGTTTTAACATGGAGAAGCCATTTCTTGGTAAGAAAATACCATATTCAAACACTAATTCTAATAGCATGAACTCCCTGATGTTCAAGCTGGTTTTAGAAAAGGCAGAGGAACCAGAATTCAAATTGCCAACATCCACTAGATCATGGAAAAAGCAAGAGAGTTCCAGAAAAACATCTATTTCTGCTTTATTGACTATGCCAAAGCCTTGACTGTGTAGATCACAATAAACTGTGGAAAATTCTGAAAGAGATGGGAATACCAGACCACTTAACCTGCCTCCTGAGAAATCTGTATGCAGGTCAGGAAGCAACAGTTAGAACTGGACATGGAACAACAGACTGACTCCAAATAGGAAAGGAGTACATCAAGGCTGAATATTGTCACCCTGCTTATTTAACTTCTATGCAGAGTACATCATGAGAAACGCTGGGCTGGAAGAAACACAAGCTGGAATCAAGATTGCCGGGAGAAATATCAACAACCTCAGATATGCAGATGACACCACCCTTATGGCAGAAAGTGAAGAGGAGCTAAAAAGCCTCTTGATGAAAGTAAAAGAGGAGAGTGAAAAAGTTGGCTTAAAGCTCAACATTCAGAAAACGAAGATCATGGCATCCAGTCCCATCACTTCATGGGAAATAGATGGGGAAACAGTAGAAACAGTGTCAGACTTTATTTTTCTGGGCTCCAAAATCATGGCAGATGGTGACTGCAGCCATGAAATTAAAAGACGCTTACTCCTTGGAAGAAAAGTTATAACCAACCTACATAGTATATTCAAAAGCAGAGACATTACTTTGCCAACTAAGGTCTGTCTAGTCAAGGCTATGGTTTTTCCTGTGGTCATGTAGGGATGTGAGAGTTGGACTGTGAAGAGGGCTGAGCACTGAAGAATTGATGCTTTTGAAGTGTGGTGTTGGAGAAGACTCTTGAGAGTCCCTTGGATTGCAAGGAGATCCATCCAGTCCATTCTGAAGGAGATCAGTCCTGGGATTTCTTTGGAAGGAATGATGATAAAGCTGAAGCTCCAGTACTTTGGCCACCTCATGCGAAGAGCTGACTCATTGGAAAAGACTCTGATGCTGGGAGGGATTGGGGGCAGGAGGAGAAGGGGATGACAGAGGATGAGATGGCTGGATGGCATCACGGACTCGATGGACGTGAGTCTGAGTGAACTCCGGGAGATGGTGATGGACAGGGAGGCCTGGCTTGCTGTGATTCATGGGGTCGCAAAGAGTCGAACACGACTGAGTGACTGAACTGTACTGAACTGAACTGAATTCTAGTAGCATTAATGAAGTGTGATACTAAAAGTATTTGCAAATTACAAAGAGTGGAACAAATAACTTGGTAGAAAAAATGGGGGTGGGGGTAAGGGGAGGTAACATAATTTGGAAAAGAACAAATGACCAGTATACAAATGAAAACATCCTCTCTCTAGTCAGTGATCTGAAAAATGCAAATAGATGTTAACATTGTATAGGTTCAGTTCAGTTCAGTCACTCAGTCATGTCTGACTCTTGACTCTGATCTCATGGACTGCAGCACGCAGGCTTCCCTGTCCTTCACCAACTCCCAGAGCTTGCTCAAACTCGTGTCCATCGTGTCTGTGATGACGTTCAACCATCTCATCCTCTGTTGTCCCCTTCCCTTCCCATCTTCAATCTTTTCTAGCATCAGGGTGTTTTTCAATGAGTCAGTTCTTCACATCAGGTGGCCAAAGGATTGGAGCTTCAGCTTCAGCATCAGTTCTTCCAATGAATATTCAGGACTGATTTCCTTTAGGATGGACAGGTTTTATCTCCTTGCAGTCCAAGGGACTCTCAAGAGTCTTCTCCAACACCACAGTTCAAAAGCATCAATTCTTCGGCATTCAGCTTTCTTTATAGTCCAACTCTCACATCCATACCTGACTATTGGAAAAACCGTAGCTTCGACTAGATGGACTTTTGGTGGCAAAGTAATGTCTCTGCTTTTTAATACGCTGTCTAGGTTAGTCAGCTTTTTTTCCAAGGAGCAAGCGTCTTTTAATTTCATGGCTGCAGTCACCACTTGCGGTGATTTTGGAGCCCCCCAAAATAAAGTCTCTCACTGTTTCTACTGTTTCCCCATCTATTTGATATGAAGTGGTGAGACCAGATGCCATGATCTTAGTTTTCTGAATGTTGAATTTTAAGCCAACTTTTTAACTCTCCTCTTTCACTTTCGTCAAGAGGCTCTTTAGTTCTTCCTCACCTTCTGCCATAAGGGTGGTGTCATCTGCATATCTCAGGTTATTGATATTTTTCCTGGCAATCTTGATTCCACCTTGTGCTTCCTCCAGCCCAGCGTTTCTCATGATGTACTCTGCATGTAAGCTAAATAAGCAGGGTGATAATATGCAGCCTTGATGTACTCCTTTCCTAATTTGGAACCAGTCTGTTTCCATTTCCAGTTCTAACTGTTGCTCCTTGACTTGCATACAGATTTCTCAGTAGACAGGTAAGGTGTATACATTGTATACCACTTAAAATAAACATTGATGAAAAATAAAAGAGTACTATTGTTAGTAAGTACTCTTGAAGAGATGTGGAAAAAAACACATTTTCACATTGGCTGATGGAATTCCAAATTTTGCAACCTTTTTGGTGGCTTTATGTGCAAATACTTTCTCTCATTCTGTAGGCTGTCTTTTCATTTTGTTTATGATTTCCTTGCTGTGTAAAAGCCTTTGAGTTTAATTAGGTTCTATCTGTTCCTTTTTTTGTTTTATTCCTTTACTATAGGAGGTGAATTCAAAAGATATTATTGTGATCTATGTCAAAAAGTGTTCTGCCAATGTTTTCCTCGAATAGTTTTATAGTATTCAGCCTTAAATTTAGGTCTTTAGTCCATTTCAAATTTACTTTTGTGTATAGTATTAGAGAATGTTCTAATTCTTTCTTTTAATGTAAAATAATTGTCCAGTCTTCCCAGTAACACTTATTGAAGAGGCAGTCTTTTCTTGCCTCCTTTGTTGTAGATAAATTGACCTTAGGTGCATGGTTTATTTCTGGGCTTTCTATCCTGTTCCATTGATCTACATTTCTGTTTCTATGTGAGTACCATATTATTTTGATGACTGTTGCTCTCTAGCACAGTCTAAGGACAGCTTCTGATTCCTCCATCTCCATTTTTCTTTCTTGGAATTGCTTTGTCTATACAGGGTCCTTTGTGTTTCTATGGAAATTTAAAAATGTTTTCTTCTTGTTCTGTGAAAAAATGACATTGGTCATTTGATAGGGATTGCATGGAATCTGTAGATTGCCTTGGGTAGTATAGTCATTTTAACAATGTTGATTCTTCCAGTCCAAGAACATATGTATCTTTTCCATCTGTGTGTGTCATCTTCAATTTCTTTCATCAGCATTTTATAGTTTTCAGAATACAGGTCTTTTGCCTCCTTCAGTTCAGTTCAGTTCAGTTCAGTCGCTCAGCCGTGTCTGACTCTTTGCGACCCCATGAATCGCAGCACGCCAGGCCTCCCTGTCCATCACCAACTTCCAGAGTTTACGCAGACTCACATCCATCGAGTCGGTGATGCCATCCAGCCATATCATCCTCAGTCATCCCCTTCTCCTCCTGCCCCCAATCCCTCCCAGCATCACAGTCTTTTCCAATGAGTCAACTCTTCGCATCAGGTGGCCAAAGTACTGGAGTTTCAGCTTTAGCATCATTCCTTCCAAAGAAATCCCAGGGTTGATCTCCTTCAGAATGGACTGGTTGGATCTCCTTGCAATCCAAGGGACTCTCAAGAGTCTTCTACAACACCACACTTCAAAAGCATCAATTCTTCTTCACTCAGCCTTCTTCACAGTCCAACTCTCACATCCATACATGACCACAGGGAAAACCATAGCCTTGACTAGACAGACCTTAGTCAGCAAAGTAATGTCTCTGCTTTTGAATATACTATGTAGGTTGGTCATAACTTTTCTTCCAAGGAGTAAGCATCTTTTAATTTCATGGCTGCAATCACCATCTGCAGTGATTTTGAAGCCCAGAAAAATAAAGCCTGACACTATTTCCAGTGTTTCCCCATCTATTTCCCATGAAGTGATGGGACTGGATGCCATGATCTTCGTTTTCTGAATGTTGAGCTTTAAGCCAACTTTTTCACTCTCCACTTTCACTTTCATCAAGAGGCTTTTTAGCTCCTCTTCACTTTCTGCCATAAGGGTGGTGTCATCTGCATATCTGAGGTTATTGATACTGTTTCTTCCAGTCCAGCATTTCTCATGATGTACTCCGCATATAAGTTAAATAAGCAGGGTGACAATATACAGCCTTGATGTACTCCTTTTCCTATTTGGAACCAGTCTGTTGTTCCGTGTACAGATCTAACTGTTGCTTCCTGACCTGCATACAGATTTCTCAAGAGGCAGGTCAGGTGGTCTGGTATTTCCATCTCTTTCAGAATTTTCCACAGTTTATTGTGATCACACAGTCAAAGGCTTTGGCATAGTCAATAAAGCAGAAGTAGATGTTTTTTTCTGGAACTCTCTTGCTTTTTCCATGATCCAGCGGATGTTAGCAATTTGATCTCTGGTTCCTCTGCCTTTTCTAAATCCAGCTTGAACATCAGGCAGTTCATGGTTCACGTATTGCTGAAGCCTGGCTTGGAGAATTTTGAGCATTACTTTACTAGCATGTGAGATGAGTGCAATTGTGTGGTAGTTTGAGCATTCTTTGGCATTGTTTTTCTTAGGGATTGGAATGAAAACTGACCTTTTCCAGTCCTGTGGCCACTGCTGAGTTTTCCAAATTTGCTGGCATATTGAGTGCAGCACTTTCACAGCATCATCTTTCAGGATTTGAAACAGCTCCACTGGAATTCCATTACCTCCACTAGCTTTGTTTGTAGTGATGCTTTCTAAGGCCTACTTGACTTCACATTCCAGGATGTCTGGCTCTATGTGAGTGATCATACCATCATGATTTTCCAGGTCTTGAAGATCTTTTTTGTACAGTTCTTCTTTGCCTCCTTACCAGACAGCTAATGCAGCTCTGTATCATCAACAACAGCAAGAAAATTCAAGCAGCCAAACAAAAAATGGAGGAAAAAATCTAAATAGACATTTATCCAAAGAAGATATACAGATGGCACATAGGAAGATGGACAACATCACTAATTATTAGAGAAATACAAGTCAGAACTACAATGAGGTATCAATTCACACCAGTCAGAATAGCAAATCACCATCAAAACCTTTACAAACAATAAATGCTAGAGAGAGTGAAGAAAAAAGAGAACCCTCCAGCACTGTTGGGAATATAAGTTGTTACAACCACCATGGAAAACAATATGGGGATTCCTTTAAGAACTAAAAATCAAACTACCATATGATCCAGCAATCCCACTCTTGGGCATGTATCTGGCGCAAACCATAATTCAAAAAGATACATGCACCCCAGTGTTCATTGCGGCACTATTTGTAAAAGAAAATACATGGAAGTTTAATGTCCATTGACAGAGGAATGAGTAAAGAATATGTGGTACATATATACAGTGAATTATTACTCAGTCATAAAAATGAATGAAGTAGCACCGTTTGCAACAACATGGATGGACCCAGAGATTATCACCAAGTAAAACAAATCAAAGACAAATATCATAAGATATAATTTATACATGGACTCTAGAAAATGGTACATATGAACCTATGAAACAGAAATAGGCTCATGAACATAGAAAACAAACTTATGGTTACTAAAGTGGAAACATGGGGGAAGAAATTAGAAGTTTGGGATTCATATGTACACATTACTATATGTAACATAATCAACAGGACCTACTGTATAGCACAGGGAGCTCTATTTATTATTCTGTGATAACCTATATGGGCAACAAAACCTAAAAGGAATGAATATACAAATAGATGTATATAACTGAAGCACTTAGCTGTAAGTAACAAAACCTGAAAGTAACAACATTGTAAATCAACTATATTCCAATATAAAATAGAACTTAAGTTTGGGTTTGAAAAATAATTTTTTTAAACATATATACATTTTTAATATATGAATCTTCTTTCTTACAGCCCATTCCATGAAATGAAAGCCACTAGTATTTAAGATCATAGGTACAATGATAATTATTCCAACATTGTTTTCAGTAACAAAAATGTGGAAACAAAGGGTTGTCCACCAATTACAGAAATTCTTGAACATATTATGATATATCCACACAATAGACTATTAAAGTGATGATTAAAAGAACAAATTACATTTATGGTCACTTACTGGATGAATTTTCTAAAATATTTATCAGAGAAAAAAATTAAGAAGCAGAAAAATGTACGTAGTGCTAGATCATTTCTTACAGACAAACAGTAAAACCTATATATGCATGTGCATATGTGTGGTTGATTATGTTGTTTTGTGTTTGTATGTGTACATATACAGAGAAATATTTGCATTCATGTGTTTGTGTATGTGTATAGATACATAGATACATACATATTATACATACATATATTTTCTAGAAGACATTGAGATGTTTGGACTTAGCAGTATTTGGAGTTAGGATGGGATAATGAGTTGTGTAGAATGAGGAAAGAAGAGGACACAGTGTGGCCAAGTAGAAAATGAAAGAATGTATTACAACATATTCAAAAGATGCTATTTTATGCATTTATTAAACATTTAAGTATGTGTTTTGTTTAGTCACTTAATCATGTTTGACTGTTTTGTCCCCAGGCACTATAGCTCACCAGTACTCCTCTGTCCTAAGTATGTGTCTATGTATACATTTTTAAAATAAATTCTTCTTTTTTAAAGGGGGGGGTTTCCTCTCTCTCTCTGTCTTTCTCTCTTCTATATTTACTTATTTATTTATTTTTGGCTGGGCTGGGTCTTTGTTGCTGTGAGTGGGCTTTCTCTGTAGACCAGTGGGGACTGTTCTGTAGTTGTTGGCTGTGGGCTTCTCATTGCAGTGGTTTCTCTTGTGGAAAGTGGGCTCCAGGTGCAAGGACTTCATGCACCCATTGCAGCATGTGGACTCAGTAGTTGTGGTGCAGGGGCTTAATTGCCCGTGGTACGTGGAATCTTCCCAGACCAGGGACTGAACCCATGTTCCCTGCATTGGCAGGTGGATTCTTAGCCACTGGACCATGAGGGAAATCCTAAAGTAAATTCTTAAAATGATTGCAGATTAGAAGACAAGTCAATTATGTTAATTTGCAATTCAATTCTCTTTGTGAACAGGGTTTAATGAAACATGGATTGGAAGGCAATGAGGACTGTGATTTGTATAATCATTAGGGATATTTCAGTTCACAAATTGTTGTAGAGTATAGACCTCTCTATTAGATGAAGCTCATATGTGAATGAGATAGCCCATGAAACTGTTCTCCCAATGCTCTGCAGTTTATAGGCATTTAGTAAATGATAACAATTTTTCAGAAAGTTAATCTCTGTGCATGAGCTTTGACCTTTGATACAGGTCAGTTCATGTCCTGGTTTAGCTCCGTACAACTTGTATAAACTAGAGTTAGACATTAGATCTCTTTAAACCTGTCATCCCTTTGTAGAATGAACATCATGAGGCTTAACACTTCAACCTATTTTAATGATTAAATTAGAAACAGCGGGCTTCATGTGGAGGCACTGTTAAATAAATACTCCTATACACCTCAGAATATAGTATGGTGGTACAGTGTTACAGTGGTAAAAAGCACTTTCCAGTGCCTGATTAAATGTATCAAGCCCAAAGAAAAACTGACAGATGTTCTACTTGAATGAGCTTTAGGATATGGCTTTTGCTGCACAGAAACTGAGCTGTGAACTTTACTTCCAAATATTTTCAATAAAAATTCACTTCTCACTAAATGAACTTATAATAGGGGTACCTCATTTTTTGTGTGAAACAGAATTAACTCTGAGAGGTGTTTGCTTTAACAAGATATTATTGTCATTAATGGGGCATAAGAACTATCTGAGTCAGACAGCCCTAGATGAGTAAAGGAATGAGAGAAAAAGAACTCTTGGATTTCTGTCTTTTTGAATTTCATTCATTTCCTTTTGATACAGTCCTGATGTGTTGAAATATTACACATAGATAAACTGTGATATTATATGCTATCATGATCTGAAGTGTGCACAGAAGAGAGAGAAAGAGGGAGCTCACCTACAGTCTTCTGATACCAGGAATATCTGTGTTATTTGCACTGGTATCTCAGCTCATTTTTTTTTCATTTATGGCATCTTTTATTAGTTTTTCTATATTTACTTTTTAAATTTTTTTTGTTTTCTAATTTTTACCATGTTGTGTTGGTTTTTGATATATAACACCATGAATTGCCATAATTATACACATCCCACCTCTTTCCCTTCCCACCATCCCACCACTCTAGCAGATCTCTCTTTAACTTCTTACTCTGTGCACTCTATATACATGATGGTTTAAGCACTCTATGTGTGATTCCTATATTAGCAATAAATTGTACATACCTGGAACAAGGTGAACATAAGCCATTATGGGCAAAGGTAACTGGACTGGAAGTGAAGATTTATGTTTTATTGACTACACCAAAGCCTTTTACTGCATGGATCACAACAAACTGTGGAAAATTCTTCAAGAGATGGGAATACCAAACCACCTTACCTGCCTCCTGAGAAATCTGTATGCAGGTCAAGAAGCAACAGTTAGAACCAGACATGAAACAGAATGGTTCCAAAGTGGGAAAGGAGTATGTCAAGGCTGTATATTGTCACCTTGCTTAGTCAACCTATATGCAGAGTACATCATGTGAAATGACGGGCTGGATGAAGCACAAGCTGGAATCAAGATTGCAGGGAGAAATATCAATAACCTCAGATATGCAGATGACACCACACTTACGGCAGAAAGTGAAGAAGAACTAAAGAGCCTCTTGATGAAAGTGAAAGAGGAGAGTGAAAAAGTTGGCTTAAAACTCAACATTCAGAAAACTAATATCATGGCATCCAGTCCAATCACTTCAAGAAAAAAGATGGAGAAACAATGGAAATAGTGTCAGACTTTTTTTTTTTTTTTGGGGGGGGGGGGCTCCAAAATCACTGCAGATGGTGACTGCAGCCATGAAATTAAAAGACGCTTACTCCTTGGAAGAAAAGCTATGACTAACCTATACAGCACATTAAAAAGCAGAGATATTAATTTACCAACAAAGGTCCGTCTAGTCAAAGCTATGGTTTTTCCAGTAGTCATGTATGGATGTGAGAGACTGTAAAGAAAGCTGAGCGCCAAAGAATTGATGCTTTTGAAATGTGGTTTTGGATAAGACTCTTGAGAGTACCTTGAACTGCAAGGAGATCCAACTAATTCTTCACTTCCAGTCCATCCTAAAGAAAATCAGTCCTTAATATTCATTGGTAGGACTGATGCTGAAGCTGAAACTCCAATACTTTGGCCACCTGATGCAAAGAACTGACTCGTTGAAAAGACCCTGATGCTGGGAAAGATAGAAGACAGGAGAAGGCGATGACAGAGCATGAGATGGTTGAATTGCATCACTGAGTTTGAGTAAGCTCTGGGAGTTGGTGATGGACAGGGAAGCCTGGTGTGCTGCAGTCCATGGGGTCACAAAGAGTGATACACGACTGAGCAACTGAACTGATGTGACTTTATGGAATATATATTTTCTCATTGAATCCTTACACGTATACTTTAAGGGATATGTTGTTATTCTCATTTTGCAGGTAAGGAAACTGAAATGAGCTGGTCACATCATCTCTGCATGGTAAAAGTAGCATTTATACCTATAATTGTCTATGGCCACAACCCTGGGTAATTGGTTGAAAGTCTTAGTCTCTTCTTCCCTCAATTCAATTTCCTCTTAAATTGAAAGAAATAGGGTAAGTGAACTCTTAATTCTTTTTGACTGAAATTCTATGATTCTTAGGGGTAGACTTTGGCTGTTTTGAGTTCTCTGAGAGCCTTAGAATAAGGAGCTTTGTAAAACAACAGAGGAATGGAAGACAAAGTCTTAAACATTTAAGCATCACCACTACCTCCTCCTAAAGCAAACAATTTTTCAGAGGATATTTCTCTTTCTCTCTCTCTCTCTCTCTCTCTCTCTCTTTTTTTTTGGTGGACTAATGAGCATTGCAACAGATTAAGTATAATTTTGAAGTTTTCCTTTTCCTTTTAACATTTTACATTAAGTAGCTTTTCTTAGGTGAAAGAAGATATTAGAATAACCTTATTTTCATAATTTTATACTAAAATTCATATTATAATGAGCTGCCCTATACAGTGGTCTTGTAATAGTTAAAGAAAATACAAAAACTGGAGAAATTAGTTTGAAAATCCTTTCTAATGAGGAAAAAAATAGGAAAATAGACATTTTAGGGTTGAAGTTAGAGCACATAATTCAGTTTCTATACTTGATTAGATTTCCTCCCATAGCCAGGTAAAAATGAGCCTGAAATCCAGGCAATTACAGAACACAGAATAAAACTGTTTTTTAAAAGTATCTTTTATGTAAGGAAAGATCCTGAAAGGGCACCATCAAACTATAGAATGCTTGGCTGCCCAAAGTAATCCCATAAGAAATAGAGCTTGAATTGTGATAAGAAAAAAAGAAAGAAAAAATGGCATTTTCTTACTAAAAATACCCCATACAATAAGGGTAAATTTAGTTAAAGGAATAACAGCTTTAATCATAAGTTGCATAAGATACTTCATTTCTTTGTTGTGTCATATACCTACAAAATAGTTGCTATAACTAGTGGTATTTATCTTAAAACTTCAAAGAAAAACATACTGCCTTGTCTTTCTTTTTCATTCTTCCTATTTGTCTATTTTAGTTAAAATTCTATTTAAGATTACTATTGAACTCTCATATAATAGAGAGGTGTATTTTTCCCCTGTTTATTTCTTCATCAAACCAACATTCAGCATCCCTGTCTCTACATGAAAAATGAAGAACAAACTGAGCAGATCTGGTGAATTGAATTATCCTTCATGTTTTCCTGCATCCAGGTTCCAATTCCTCATTCCTCCTCTACCCAACTCATTTGCCATGCACTTTCCATACACAAGGTGGTGTTTACTTCCTTCAACTTTGAGTTCAGCCTGGAGATTCTCTTTTCAGTTCCATGTTGCATTAATAACAGCATGCCACTTCAGAGTTTATATGGGACTTCTCTTTGTGTGAATAACTTTTGCCCTGGCCATGAGAAAAACTTGCTCTAGACTGTTGATTTCAGGGGAAGAAAGAAATGCATGAGATATAGAGCTACCCACCCCCTAAGTCCAACCTACATCAGTGAACCCCCAGTGGAACCAAGATTAGTGAGAGTTAATGACTGCTATTTTAAGCCACATAGTATTTGAATATAGTTATAAGCAGTAGTTGCCAGCAGATATTTGTGACATCTGATCCATGAGATGACTGCATACACATAAACATATACTCAGCAGCTGCTGTTTTCATGACACTAGGGTTTTGCTTGAGATCTCAGAGCTTTCTTCAACTCATCTCCTTAACATGCATTGGCAGAATGAACCTGGACTTGAAATGAAGTCACGTTTTCTCGTGCGAGTGTGTGTTAGTTGCTCAGTCAGGTCTGACTTTCTGGGACTCCATGGGCTATATCCTGCCAGGCTTCTCTGTCCATAGATTTTCCAGGCAAGAATACTGGAGTGAGTAGCCATTCCCTTTTCCAGGGGATCTTCCCAACCCAGGGATCAAACCCAGATCTCCTGCATTGCGGGCAGATTCTTTACTGTCTGAGCCACCAGGGAAGCCCAAGGTTTTCTCTTTTCTCTAAATATTAGAACCACTTGTTATGTAATAATAAGTATGTCAACCTGCTATATACTCTCAAATGTCCTGTAATTTTCCTTCCTGACACATAGCATATTTCTAGTAAACTGTTAATTTGATTTCAGTTTCTACTTTGCCCACTAGGATGAATAATAGCTGAAATCCATAGACGTCCTTAAGTAAACAATGTTATAAGGAACCCAGTATCACCATTTGACAGATGGAGAAACTGAGATCCAGAGATGCTAAGAACACTTCCCAATGTCACACAGCTGGGGAGCAGAAACACTTTAGTTCATGTCCAAGTGGACTGGTTCCAGAACCCTTGCTCTAAACTATTGATAGATATCATATGGTCTTACAAGCCATTCTGTCCCTAATACCTTGCCCAGCATGTGACATACAGAAACTGAGCAGTTGTTGAAAGGTTTAACTGAGTATTCTTGAACGAAAGTGGCATGTACTATGAAGAGTGGAGAGCTAATATTTTGAAAACTGTGTTATTACTTCATTTGATTAACATGTTTTGATTACAACCATGAAGCAGCCGCTGGGGCATGTGCTGAGAATTTACAAGCTGGGAAAAACAGACAAAGAATCAGACAGACATGGTCCCTGCTCTCCTGGTATAAACATTCTAGTGCTGGAAATAGAAATAAACAAATAAGGAGTGCTAATTACAAAATATGAAAGTGCTAAGAAGCAAGGAAGCAAAGTGATAGAAAATAATGGATCTGAACAAGAAGCATTTTATTTTCCTGGTAGTTGGGGTGGCCTCCACTGAACTGGAAACATTTAATTTGAGACCTGACAAGTGGAGGAGAGCTTAACAAGCAGAATGGATACGGGTCCTGAAGCAGGAAAGTGCTACCATCCCACTTGATCTAGATCATTTCCAAAACCTTCCAAAGCTCTGTCTGGTGCTCAATATACTCTTTACACAATAGCCACAGTAATCCGTCTCAGATTGTTCTCTGTTATTTTAAGGAGGCAAAATTACTTAACAAGGCTGCAAATTAGGCTCCTTCCTTTTTCACCCAAATCATCTGGTTTTCTTTGCTTACTGCCCTAATTATCTGTCCTTCTATCTTCATGTCCTTGTCATGCCTTATCATAGCTTAAATCTGCATATTTGTATGCATAGTTTTCTACCTGGGGTCCTATTATTTAGATAATTTGTGTTAAAGAATCAGTATCCCAAGTAGGCTTGCTTTATCTCCTAACCATATAAAATTCCTGTTTGAAGACATTGATGACACTCATTGCTCTTCTGTATACGTGACAGAGTTAACATGTTGTAGCTGTGTGTGTGTGGATATTGGATGAATGTAAATTTGATGAAGTTAGGAACCATGTCTTTTTGTAATTACAATTATATCCTCAGTGCTTTGAACAGTGTTTGACACACAATAAGTGATTAATACATATTTATTTAGCTCAATGGGTAAAAGTTATTGAACTATTTTAGGCAGGGGATTATATGATACAGTGTATATTTTTAAATGATCACTTTTGCTGTATTGAGAGGAATGGATTATAGATGGGTATATGTGAAGAAGAGAGCTGGTAAACAGGTTGCTGTTGCAGTCCAGATAAGAGACAATTGTGGGTGGGTATTCAAGATATAAAAGAGCATATCTTAAATTCAGGTAGCTGGATTTTAGATGATTTAGAAAAATAAATGAAAATTCACTGCTATTGGCTAAGGAAGATAAGTGAAAAATGGCTTAAGATAATTCCTAGATTTCTGAGAGTATAGTAATAATATTTGTGGAAAAAAGGAAAACTCACAAGAATGGAACAGTCTTATTACTGGGGAAATGAAGACTGTTTTTGGCTATGTTAATTTTAAGATGTCTTTGAAACTTTCGATGGACAATGTCAAATATAGCTGAACTGATTTACCTGAAGACCCAGGAGAAAGTACGCCAATGCAGATATATATTTAGATATCATCAGTGTTTAAATCTCATTGAAAGTCATGGGAAAAGGCAACATTATACAAGAAGAAAGTGTAGTAAAAG
Organism: Ovis canadensis; assembly: GCF_042477335.2. Lineage (NCBI taxonomy): Eukaryota > Metazoa > Chordata > Mammalia > Artiodactyla > Bovidae > Ovis > Ovis canadensis. The sequence goes on from NC_091247.1 coordinate 66,820,290, forward strand.
AGAGGTTATGGCTAATTCCTGAATAATATATATATTTAGAAATAAAAAGTTTTAAGAAAGACAGAGTAGGAAATATTTCCAACAAAGGATGGTGAATGTAATAGACATATTGTAAAATATAAATACAAGGAGCCTTGATTTCTACCTCTTGTTATCTAAAATAATAACAATAATAATAATAATAGTTCCAACTGGATCACAGGCCAAAAGAAAAAGGTAAATATATAAACATATAGAAGAAAATATTAGAGTATATCTTTACAACTTTGGGTTAAGAAAATATTTTTTAGCCTACACAAAGGAAAATAAGCTGATAAACTTGACTTCATTAAAATTAAAGTGTTTGTTCTTCAAAAGACACCATTAAGGACTGAATAAGCAAACCACAGACTAGGATAAAAACTTAACAATTTATATACTTGGCAAAAACTTGCAGAATATAAAAAGAATCTCTGCAACTCAGTAATAAAAATGCAGACAATCCAATTCAAAATATTGGCAAAAGTTCAAAACACAAGATACTTCACAAGAAATATTCTAATAACCAAGGAGGATATAATAAGATGCTCATAATCATTAATCATTAGGGAAAAACAGACTGAAACCACCACCACTTCATTCTGGCAAATGATTATGATCGAATGCAGCAAATGAATGGTGAAATTTTTTGATTGACAATACCAAATCCTGGTGAAAAGCAACCAGAACGTCCATATGTTCCTGGGCAGAGTATAAAGAGATTCAGTTACTTTTGAGAACTGTTAGGAAGTTTCTCGTAAAGTTAAACATATGTTTATTCTATGACCAAGTGATTCTATTCCTAGATATTTATCCAAGAGAAATGAATAATGAAACCAGAAATGAATAATGAAATAATAATGAATCTGGATCGCTCAGATGTGTCCAACTCTTTGCATCCCATGGACTATAGCCTTCCAGTGTCCTTTGTCCATTGAATTTTTCCAACAAGAATACTGAAGTGGGTTGCCATTTCATTCTCTAGGGTATCTTCTCGACCCAGGGATCAAACCCGCATCTTTTTAGTTATTCTTTATCACTGCACCACCAGGGAAGCCCAGTGAATAATATATCCACATAAAACATATTTAGATCTTCATAGCAAGTTTATTGGAGCAGCTGTGAAGAGATACCCCACATCCAAGGTAAGAGAAACCCAAGTAAGATGGTAGGCGCTGAGAGAGGGCATCAGAGGGCAGACATACTGAAACCATAATTACAGACAACTAGTCAATCTGATCACATGGACCACAGCCTTGTCCAACTCAGTGAAACTAAGCCATGCTGTGTGGGGCCACCCAAGACGGGAAGGTTGTGGTGGAGAGGCCTGACAGAATGTGGTCCACTGGAGAAATGAATAGCAAACCACTTCAGTATTCTTGCCTTGAGAACCCCATGAACAGTATGAAAATGCAAAAAGATAGGACACTGAGAGATGAACTCCTCAGGTCGGTAGGTGCCCAGTATGCTACTGGAGATCAGTGGAGAAGTAACTCCAGAAATAATGAAGGGATGGAGCCAAAGCAAAAACAACATCCAGTTATGGATATGACTGCTGATAGAAGCAAGGTCCTATGCTGTAAAGAGCAATATTGCTTAGGAACCTGGAATGTCAGGTCCATGAATCAAGACAAATTGGAAGTGGTCAAACAGGAGATGGCAAGAGTGAACGTTGACATTCTAGGAATCAGTGAACTAAAATGGACTGGAATGGGTGAATTTAACTCAGATGACCATTATATCTACTACTGTGGGCAGGAATCCCTTAGAAAAAATGGAGTAGCCATCATGGTCAACAAAAGAGTCCAAAATGCAATATTTGGATGCAATCTCAAAAACGACAGAATGATCTCTGTTCATTTCCGAGGCAAACCATTCAATATCACAGTAATCCAAGTCTACGTCCCAACCAGTAATGCTGAAGAAGCTGAAGTTGAATGGTTCTATGAAGACCTACAAGACCTTTTGAACTAACATCCAAAAAAGATGTCCTTTTCATTATAGTGGACTGGAATGAAAAAGTAGGAAGTCAAGAAACACCTGGAGTAACAGGCAAATTTGGCCTTAGAGTACAGAGTGAAGCAAGGCAAAGGCTAATAGAGTTTTGCCGAGAGAACACACTGGTCATAGCAAACACCCTCTTCCAACAACACAAGAGAAGACTCTACACATAGACATCACCGAATGTCAACACTGAAATCAGATTGATTATATTCTTTGCAGCCAAAGATAGAGAAGTTCTATACAGTCCACAAATAAGACTGGGAGCTGACTGTGGCTCAGATCATAAACTCCTTGCTGCCAAATTCAGACTTAAATTGAAGAAAGTGGGGAAAACCACTAGACCATTCAGGTATGACCTAAATCAAATCCCTTATGATTATACAGTGGAAGTGAGAAATAGATTGAAGGGACTAGATTTGATAGACAGAATGCCTGATGATCTATGGATGGAGGTACGTGACATTGTACAGGAGACAGGGATCAAGACCATCCTCAAGAAAATGAAATGCAAAAAATAAAAATGGCTGTTTGAGGAGGCTTTACAAATAGCTCTGAAAAGAAGGAAAGTGAAAAGCAAAGGAGAAAATGAAAGATATACCCATTTGAATGCAGAGTTCCAAAGAATAGCAAGGAGATATAAGAAAACCTTCTTCAATGATCAAAGAAATGGAGGAAAACAATAGAATAGGAAAGACTTGAGATCTCTTCAAGAAAAGTAGAGATACCAAGAAAACATTTCATGCAAAGATGGGCTCAATAAAGGACAGAAATGTTATGGACCTAATAGAAGCAGAAAATGTTAAGAAGAGGTGGCAAGAATATACAGAACTGTACGAAAAAGATCTTCACAACCCAGATAATCATGATGGTGCAATCACTCACCTAGAGCCAAGCATGCTGGAATGTGAAGTCAAGTGGGCCTTAAGATGTATCACTATGAACAAAGCTAGTGGAGGTGATGGAATTCCAATTGAGCTGTTTCAAATCCTGAAAGATGATGCTGTGAAAGTGCTGCACTCAAAGTGTCAGCAAATTTGGAAAACTCAGCAGTGGCCACAGGACTGGAAAAGGTCAGTTTTCATTCCAATCCCAAAGAAAGGAAATGCCAAGGAATGCTCAAACTACCTAACAATTGCACTCATCTCACACACTAGCAAAGTAATGCTCAAAATTCTCCAAGCCAGGCTTCAGCAATATGTGAACCATGAACTTCCAGATATTCAAGCTGAATTTAGAAAAGGCAGAGGAACCAGAGATCAAATTGCCAACAATCTCTGGATCATGGAAAAAGCAAGAGAGTTCCAGAAAAACAGCTATTTCTGCTTTATTGACTATGCCAAAGCCTTTTAAAGTGTGGATATCAAAAAAACTAGAAAATCTGAAAGAGATGGGAATACCAGACCACCTGACCTTGAGGGTTATTCTTGAGGAACCTGTATGCAGGTCAGGAAGCAACAGTTAGAACTGGACATGGAACAACAGACTGGCTCCAAATAGGAAAGGAGTACATCAAGGCTGTATATTGTCACCCTGCTTATTTAACTTATATGGAGTACATCATGAGAAACGCTGGGCTGGATGAAGCACAAGCTGGAATCAAGATGGCCGCGAGAAATATCAATAACCTCAGAGATGCAGATGACACCACCCTTATGGAAGAAAGTAAAGAAGAACTAAAGAAACTCTTTTTTTTTTCTTTTTTAAAAAATTTTTATTTTTACTTTATTTTACTTTACAATACTGTATTGGTTTTGCCATACATTGACATGACAGAAACTCTTGATGAAAGTGAAAGAGGAGATTGAAAAAGTTGGCTTGAAGCTCAACATTCAGAAAACAAAGATCATGGCATCCGGTCCCATGACTTCATGGCAAATAGATGGGGATACAGTGGAAACAGTGGCTGACTTTTTTTTTTTTTTTTCATCTCCAAAATCACTGCAGATGGTGATTGCAGACATGAAATTAAAAGACGCTCACTCTTTGGAAGGAAAGTTATAACCAACCTAGAGAGCATATTAAAAAGCAGAGACATTACTTTGTCAACAAAGGTCCATCTAGTCAACGCTATAGTTTTTCCAGTAGTCATGTACGGATGAGAGATTTGGACTATAAAGAAAGCTGAGCGCAGAAGAACTGATGCTTTTGAACTGTGTTGTTGGAGAAGATTCTTGAGAGTCCCTTGGACTGCAAGGAGATCCAACCAGTCCATCCTAAGGGAAATCTGTCCTGGTGTTCATTGGAAGGACTGATGTTAAAGCTAAAACTCCAGTATTCTGGCCACTTGATGCAAAGAGCTAATTTATTTGAAAAGTCCCTGATGTTGGGAAAGTTTGAAGGCAGGAGAAGTAGGGGACAACAGAGGATGAGCTGGTTAGATGTCATCACTGACTCAATGGACATGAGTTTGGGTAAACTCTGTGAATTGGTGATGAACAAGGAGGCCTGGCTTGCTGCGGTTCATGGGGTCTTAAAGAGTTGGACACAACTGAGCGACTGAACTCAACTGAACTGAGCAAGTTTATTTATAATAGCCAAAAAATTGAATTTGAGATGCCCATTAATAGGAAAAAGGATAAATAAATTGTGGTATACAAATAAATATTTAATGTGGTAGGTAGAATTCTAAGATGAACTCCAAGATTCCCACCTGCTGGTACATATTCCTTGAATAGTCTCTCTTTGAGTGTGGGCAACTCTGGTGAATATGTTGGGTCTCATGCCTGTGATTAGATTGTGTCTGTGGATAAGTGAAGGGATTTTTATAGATGTAATTACTGTTTCAGATCAGTCGATTTTGAATTTAAAAAGAGACCTTTCCAAGTGTCCCTGCTTAATTAGATGAAAACACTTTAAGTAGGACTAGGCGCTTTCTGAAGATAAAGAGATGTTTTCCTGCTAGCTTTAAAGAAGTAAATTTCCATATTGTGAGATTTGTGAGAGAGCCATGTGGCAAACAATTTCAAGGTTCTCTAGGAGTTGATAGTAGATGCTGGCTGGCGATCAGTGGAAAAATGGGACCTGCTTCCTACAACCACAGAGAACTGAGTTCAGCCAATAGTCAGTGAGCTCAGAATAGGACCCTTGCTTGAGAAAGAAATGTAGCCCCACTGCCACATCTAAATTTTAGCCTTGTGAAGCAGCAGATCACTCAGCTAAACTGTGACTGAACTCATGAGTCATGGAAACCGTGAAATGATAAATGAATGCTGTCTTGTGCCAGTAAGTTTAGGATAATTTGTCATGCAGTGATAGAAAGTGGATATATTTAGCAATAAAAAATATGACCTACACACAAAACATAGATTAATCTCAAAACCATTGCTAAATGAAATCAAGCCTAATAGATTACCTATTAGGTTTTTTCATTTATGTAAATTTCAAGAATGGGCAAAGCATATTTCTAATGATAGAAATGAGTACAGAGATTGTCTCTGAGAATGGAAAGATTGACCAGAAAGGAATACAAGATAATTTTGTGGAGTGTATAGAGATAGTTCTGTGTCTATGTTTGTATTTGTCAAAACTCACTGAACTGTATACTTAAGATTTGTGCCTTTGACTCTGTAAATTATAACTCAATTTAACAAAAAAGAAAGAGTTCATAATAGTGTCAAATGTAGCTTGGAGGCTACAACAAAGAGAAGTGTTCATTGGATTTGGCAATTCTCAGAGACTTGGTAAACCTGATAAAAGCACAAAGTGCTGATAAAATTAGATTAGAATATGTTATAGCGGGAATAGAGCAGAAAAACTTGAGTCATTGTGTATAGACAACTCTTTTGAGATGTTTAGTTATCAAAGGGCAGTAGAAGATGAGGCAGTCTTTTGAGGATAAATGTGAAATGAGGGGAGGTATGCATTTCAAGATGGTAGATCCCAGAATGTGTTGTAACTGGTTAAGTATAGAAGAAAAATTCATCATGCAAAGTTTAGAAGGAATATATTTTAAAAAAAAACTTTGTGGCTGTGCCATGTGGCTTATATAATCTTAGTTCCCCAACCAAGGATCGAACCCAGGCCCACAGCTGTAAAGGCACAGCTGGATTGCCAGGTGTGCAATAACCACTGGATTGCCAGGGAATTCCATAGAAGGAATATATAAATGGATAGATTCCTTGAGAAGGCCAACTTAGATGATCTTCAGAGTATAAGTGAAGGCAAAATCTGACAGGAGTAAAAAAGGTAAATGTATGAATTAAAATTGTGTTTAATATTTTAATAATTATCTTTTAATAATTGAAAAAATAAGTAGACAGATTGTTAGTGAGGATATAGAAGACATAGGAAGCATTTCAAAGAAATTTACCTAATTTATGTTATAGAACAGTCCCTTAGCAATATCAGAATATACTTTCTTTTTATTATGATTATTATTTTTTTATACTTTAAATTTTTATTTTTATTTTATTTTACTTTACAATACTGTATTGGTTTTGCCATACATTGACATCCACCACGGGTGTACTTTTGAATGTTATGTAGAAACCCATTTATTTATTTCTCTATTTGTTTTTACAGCTTCTTTTTAAACATGCATGGCTCATATAATGATAAAGTATGTACTGGGATATAAAGCAAATCTGAATAAATGCCAGGAGATTAAAATCATAATCAATATGTTCACAGACAACAATAGCATGGAATTAAAATTAATAGACAGCTATCAGGAAAATATCTACTTATTTGGAAATTAAACAACACACTTCTAAATAATTCATGAGCTAAAGGAGAAATCAAAATGGAAATTAAGAAACGTTTTGAAGTGAACAAAAATAGAAATGTGAGATTCTTATTCCAGCCAAGCTAGGATAACTAAAAACTTTAGAAAAATGTATCTATAATTCTGTTGGTTCAATTTTCCAATTAATACACAATTCTACTACTTTTCATCACCCCACTACTATGGTGATAGTCCAGTTGTCATCATTTTTGCTTACATTATTATAATAACCTTTTCTCTGCTCCTTCTGGTTTTTTTTTTTTTTTTGTACTCCCCCTATGTACCCTATCTCACTGCACAGTTTAGTCAAACATTTTGAGTGGACCTTATAACATGTAAGTCACATCATATTATTGCTACTTTCAGAAATATTCAGTGATTTCTCATTATTTTTATTGTTAAAATAATGAAGGTCGAAAGAGTCCAGTAGAACTTGGCTCACTGTTTCTCCAGCCTATTTTTACTCCTCCTTCCTTTCTTAACTCTTACGACTTTTGTCTCCTTTCTTGACTTTTACTGCTTGTGTCTCCTTGATCTTTCTTTTCTTTCTCCCATTTTTTTTTCTTGTATTGCATGTGTACTTCAATGACTTTGCACCAGCTTAGAATAATTAAAAAAAAAAAAAGCTTATCTGTAAAGGTTCTGCCTGATCTGACTTTTGTCTACCTCTGTGACCTCACCATTCCACTGCTACCTGTCTTACAAACACACACGCGCGCACACACACACACACACACACTATGTCTGAACCGCCCTAGACCTCTTCCCATTACTTGAACACACTAAGTACTTTCCTGCCCCTAGCACCTTGTCCTTGCTGGTCTCTCTGCCTGGAATATTTTACTTTCATTTCTTCACATAGGATTTCTTTTTCATCTTTCAAGCATCAGCTTTAAAGTAATTGCTTCTGAGAGTATTTGCCTGTCCAGACCAGCTAAGGCTGCCCACCCTGCAGCTACCATCTGGTAACTAATCCCATTTGATTTGCTTATAGCACATATGTACTGATATTCTCTTATCCTATTACTTCTACATTATCGTTTTCCCCTGTTGGGACTCTGAGCTCCAAGAGCAGAGACCACATCTCGTTATTCATCATGATATTCTCAGCTCAGAATAGGTATACAAAAAAATTTGCTGAATAAATGAATGATGTAAAGAAAACAAAACAGCATGAATAAACAAATAAAATAGTGTGCATTGGATTCTCAGTTTCTTCTGGGTTCCAGCTGGATTCTCAGCTTAGAGCAGATACTGTTTCCCTTACAGAAAAAGATGAATGAAGGTACCAGATCAGTCCAGCAGGCATGTAGTGAAGACAACAGGAAAAGCCTTGTGAAATGGGCCTGGAAGAACAGTTGTTCTCAAAAGTACTGTCTCAACTACAACGACACTTAAGTTTCTCTGAAGGGCTGAGAGTCTGGGACCAGAACACTTGAGTTTGAATTTAATTCTAGTATTTCCTAGCTTTACAGGTTTCGGCAAGTTCCTTTACCTCTCTGTGCCTTAGTTTGTCTGTCTGTAAATATCTGTACCTACTATTTAGACTCACTGTGGGGATAAGATGCCTTAGTATGTGTAGATGACTTAGAAAAATGACTGGCAGCTGCAGATAGTCTAAAACTATTTGTTAAATCTGTTTGGTTTCCTTGAAGCATCAAGGAAGAATGGCAAACACTAGTTATTAACAACTCCGGAGTCTGGTTCTGGTGTCGGCCCACTTGTCCCATGCCCCATGTTGCTTAATGGAGTAGATGAACAGAGCAAATGCAGCTTTGGCATGGTTTTCTCTGAGCCCAGACTTCTGAGTTTGTGCTTCATTTCCTTCTGAGCCAGAAACTCCCAGGTTTCCAGTCTCTGTCTGTATGTACATTGATGATGGAGCCGCTGGAAGACCCAACAGAATTAGCGTCTAGCCCATGTGGACCAAGGTACTCAGCAGGCACTGCACAGGTCCTCGGTATTTCATAATAAAAATAGCAGATTCATGTGAAAGGTGAACGAATTTTTACCTTGAAAACCCATGCATTTACTAGATAGATTCCGTTAACATTTCTATACATACCACATAGTCAGTTCATCTGATTATTGATACATCAGTCATCTTGTTTTACATATATTTCAAAGCAAGTTGCAGTACCCTTCATTTATAAACACTTCAGCATGAATATCATTAGCTTGCTGTCAGTATCTAATTTGTATTTTAAAAGTCTTTCAGTAAAATTTAACCTACAAGGAAATATAAATTTAAAAATATACTTTTCCAAAAAAAAAAAATAAATAAAACATACTTTTCCGTGAGCTTTGAGGTTTGAAATTGCATACAACAATGTAACTAAATCCCTATCAAGACATTAAATGTTACCATCACCACAGAAAAGTTCCCAGTCAATCTTTAATCCTGTTCCCCAATAATAATTCCCACTAGCCTCCTCATAGATAGTTTTTTTGTTGTTGTTGTTCTAGAACTTAAAATAAATGAAATATTTGGGATAAGGCTTCTTTTACTCAGTATCATTTTGCATTATATTCATGTTTTTCCATTTCTGTAGTTGTTCATTTTTATGATGATAAAATATATGATATTTCATCATATAAATATACCAGTTTATTTTTATGCATTCACCAGTTGATGGATATATGTATTTTCTCTAGTTTTGCTTTATTATGAATAAAGCCACTTTGAACATTCTTGTACATGTATTTTTGTAGATGTATCTCTTTGTTTCTCTTGGTCCAAATTTAGGATGAGAATTGCTGGGTTACAGAGTAGATATAAACTTACTTTATAAGGAAATGCAAGACTTTTGTCAAAGTGATTATGACATTCCCTCAACAATGTACCAGAATTCCTACTTTTCACTTCCTCTTTGACCTTTGATGCACACCCTCTCAAGGGTTTTGTACTTCCTGCACCTTCTGTCAACTACATTCTTCCCTGTGGATTGTTCACTCACAGACTTTAGGCTTCCTAAAGTCTTTTTCTCAGAGCAGCCTTCCATTTTTGTCATACTTAAAGGTTCACTCAGAGCACCCACCTTACCACCCACCAACAACACTATATCCCTTACTTCTTTAATTTTCCCAGAGAATTTGTGTACTTGTCAGTTTGTCTAGCTACCCTCCCCTCTGGTGATTTGTGATCTCCATGATAACAGGGATTTTTTTTGCCATTTCTTCCATATGTGTTTAAAAAAGAATGTATTCTGATATTGTTGGGTGGGTGGATTGTTTCATAAAGTAAAATGTTATTCTTGCATTCCTTGTCTCTGTAAATGTTCCTAGCTCACAGTAAGCAGTTAATATATATATATCTTTTGAGTCAGTGAATGGCCAGAAACACTTGTGGGGTGAAAAGAAGTACAACAAGACTCCCTGTATTTTCAAAAGTTTACTTTCATTTTTAGTCAAAATCATCGAGGGGCAAATTTGAAATAATTGGCTTAAATCTGATCACTTGTTTCACCAATTAGAAATTGTCCCTTTTTCCTTTGCTTGAACCTAAAATGGTACAACAGATGTGATAGTAACTCATCATGAGTGATAGTATATGTTTCAGTGCCTAGCAGTGAAGGAATATCTTTTTCAAAGCCAACAACAGCAACTTTGAAGAGAAGTATTTTTCCAAACTAATTTTAACATCCCTTAGACTGTCTGGAAGCCTTTATGAGAAAAATAAAAAGTCTATAAAATGTTTGTAGCCCACACCTCATTATATTCTGTATCACTCAAACAGAGGAAACACATATGGCAGCTTAATTGAATATTGTTTCTTGACATTGTTTTGAGATCCACTTATCTTCCTAGAATTTTTTGCCTTGTTAATGAGATTTGAATATACTAAGAAAAGTTTCAGAATTGGTACAGCTGTTCCGTGAAACACTATTGAACTGTTACATTTTTTCCCTCTGGGTTTTATTTCCTTTTGAGTTGATTATAACTTTGATTCTTTTTCTTCAGAGTAAGGCCACAAATTCTCAAAGTAGCCTTTGAGAAGGAATATATATGTTGACTTTGCTCTAAATATTGTTTACATTATTAAATACAGAAGTTCATCTACTTACAAAGTGGTTAAGTTCTAAAAGTCAGTTTGCAAAAAATATTTATTTCTAAGTCTACAGAGTGTCCAAGGCAGGGGAGACAAGGGGTTAAGCTTGCAGTTCATGGATATATTGCCACCAGTTAGGAAGTCTGCTGTCTCTTTAAAGCTTTAATAGCTTTTTAAAATATTTAAAATTTTTCTTCTCTTTCTTGATATTGTAACAGCAGTGACACTTAAAAATCTTCAATGTGATTTTTTATTTGCCTTTGTGAACTTTATTTATGTTTTTAATTGTAGGATAATTACTTTGTGATGGTTTTTGTCATATATAACATTAAAGGGTCATAGATATACATATGTCCCCTCCCTCTGATACCCACCTCCTGCCCCCTCTCACCACTTTAGGTTGTCACAGAGCATTGGCCTTAGGTTTTCTGCATCGTACATCAGACTCCCACTATCTATTTTGCATATGCTAATATGTATGTTTCAGTGCTATTCTTTCTAATCATCCCACCTTCTCCTTCACCCACTGTGTCCAAAATTTTGTTCTTTATGTCTGTGTCTCCTTTGCGGCCCTGCACGTGGGATTCATCAGTACTATCTTTACAGTTTCCATATATATGCCTGAGCTTTTAACCCTGATGCTTTACTGCCTGAGACATCTATTACTTTGGAGAAAATGAAGATTTATAAAAGAAAGCAGTATACCTTAATAAGGAAAGATTGTATAGAAAAATATAGTGGTATTTAAAAGCATAAATAGTAGCATTATTGTCTTTGGGCAGATTTTCCAAATTCTTTTCCTTTTCCCCTTTCCTTTGAAGAGTATCTCAGATCAAACAATAAAAACCCATCTCATAGTTGGAGCCACAGTGTAGGCGAGATACCCATTTGCCTAGCATGTCAAGATGACCTCTTTTATAGAAGGAAATCATAACAGGAGAATCAAAAGGGAAAGTCAGTTTCAATTTCTGAGGATTATGGGAATGTGAAAGAAGAGAGAAGCAGGAGATAACATAGGTATCCTTTGCTTATCCTTAGAACATATCCTAATTTGGAAAAAAAAAAAAAGTTTAGAATTAAGTCCTATGAGAAGAGTGGAGCTTTGTGTACTGTGGATAAGAATTGGATATTTATTATAAGCAGTTCTTCAAGGATCAAGTTAGACCAAAATTTTAAATGCTTTAAAAAGGAGCACACTGTATGTGTGGGGAGGTGGGTGCTGGTGTGTTCAGTTATGGTGTAGTCATTTGATTACTGCAAAGCTAGTGAGCTCATTTCAAGTTTACATTAGCAAATTCAGTTTTCTAAATTAGGTATGATTTACAGGCTTTGTGGTTATCACATATTCTATAGTTAAGATTACTTTTATAAGATTAAAAAATGTCTTTATATTAAACTGCTAAGTGACTTGAAGGAACTTTAGCCATTTTATTTTTAAATGAAAAGATATAGAAGGAACTATAATCAATAATAAAAAAATTAAATACAATATTTTATTGCCACCAATTTACTATGGTGTCTTGTATTTTGATTGTGTATTAAAATATAATTGTGTTATTTGTTTTTTAAAAGATATGGAACATGTTTAGCTTTAATTTTAAATGAAATATTTCTCTCAGAAGTACCCTTTGTTCCCTGTGCTTCTGAAACCACCAAACTCTTTATGTTATAAAACACTGCTATAATTTTCATAGCAGTAGTAACATGAATTAAGATGCATTGTCATCGGATCCTGATACCTGCTGAGAATGAGGGCTGGAAGCAGGCTAATATTTTTATTTTGTGGAGCAGGTAGGGTGTGAGAATAAAACAGGGAGCTCTGTCTTCTTCAAGAGGAATCTCCAATATTCTTCCAGCTTAATTTCCTTGACAAGGCTAGTGAGTTGAATATAGGTTGAAGATTTATTACATAACAATACAGGATAACCTGTTAAATTTGAATTTAAGGAGACACGGAAGATGCAGTTTCGATCCTTGGGTTGGGAAGATCCCCTGGAGAAGGAAATGGCAACCAACTCCAGTATTCTTGCCTGGAGAATCCTATGGATAGAGAATCCTGGTGGGCTACAGCCCATGGGGTTGGAAAGAGTCAGACACAACTGAGTGACTAAACAACAACAACAAATAATTACTTAGTATACATATGACTGTACAATATTTGGAACATAATTTATTCATCCCTTAGCTGAAATTCTGTCTTAACTGGGCATCTGATATTTTTCTGTCAGTCTTAATCAGATACTAACTGACTAGAAGAGCCTTAGGGTTATTGTCCCTGTCCTTCAAATTACACAAGCCAGCCACAAGATCCACAAATATCCTCATCAATGTTTGGCCACACATTCGCGATGAATGGTCTTGTGGAAATGCTCCAGTTTCCCGATCAAAAAGGGCAAACAGATATAGGACACCCACGTCAGTAATCTGAAGGCCCACAGTTCCTTCCATTGTAACCAGCTGATTGACCACAAGGATATGGCATGGAGCCAGCAGCAGATGGTGAAAGTGGCCTGGAGGTAGTGAAGTGGAGGTCTGCTCTTGCCACCTCCTGCATGCAGACCACCACCAACAAGAACTACTCCCCTGACACCCTCAGCAGCATCCAGCATGTCATCTGCAAGAACAAGTACCTCTGGGATCTGAGCATAGTCAGTGCCATCCTGCACAGCAGACACCTGTGATGGTGAAGGGGAAACATAGTGTTATCACTCACTGCCCCCCAGAGCAACAAAGATGTCAGCCAACTTTTCTCAAAAAAAGAAAAAAAAATGATACCAGATCATTCTGAACTGCAACCAGAACAAAAAAAGTTGGATTTGCATTGTGAAGAACCTTTAGACTACAAGGTCAACTGATTGGCCACACTTTCTGTGGTCATCTCAGTGTCCACAGTACAGCAAGTGTGCAGCTTCATGTTTTGTTGTTCAGCTGCTATGTCTGTCTGACTCTTTGTGACCTTATATACTGCAGCACTCCAGGCTTCCCTGACTTCACGTTTTGGATGCTACTTAGAGTAACTTTCTCTTCCCTATCTCATGGAAAGGGACAGTAATCAGCTCAGTACTTGAATTAAGAAAGTTTGTATGACAAGATTATTTTCTCTGAATGTCTTTTCCATAAATAGCTCTGTGACCTATAGTTTCTTTTAGTTTTCAAAACAGAATTCTCATGTTTTTAAAGCTTATAATATTGATTATAAAGACTAGAGAGAGGGAGACACATATCTGATAAATAAGAGTCTTCTTGCCTCTCACTTGTGAGTCTGGGATGTGTCCTCCAGAAAAGCTGCCCTTGTCCAATCAGGGGTTTTGCTTCTTTAAATCAAATGGGTTAGTGCTACATGCTCTTACAGGTGGAGCTGTGAGGTTCAGATTTCTCAGCTACCCTTTGCTTCCCTGTGACAATCTTGCAGAAATAGCTGGTGTCTTAATGAAGAACCTTCTAAGGGGATGCATTAACAGTAAAATGACTCTGGTTGGAAGGCAAAAAAATGTCTATACCTGAGCAAAGCCAAGGGGAGTGGATGGATGATGGGAAAGCATAGACGTCTATGATAGCAAATGAAGGAAATGTTAAAGTCCTTTAGTGGCAAATCTGAAGATATTTCTGAGCCAAAGGAAAAGTCTTTGAGTTATACCATCTGCAGTCTTCTGATAAGGATGTAAAGCCTCACAGGTGTACAAAACGCATCATCCAGTAATCAGGAGACCTACATTTGTCCCCATCAAAGTCCCATAAACTACACCCTGCCCCTTTATATGCAGGCATCAGTATAGAGTAAGAAGCAGGGGATAGAGGAAGTTATCTGAGAAACCAAGCACTCTTCTCCAGAGAGTCTGCTTTTTCTCAGTGCCTCTGTATCAGATATCTTGGATTCATTGCATACAACAAAAATTCCTCATACAGATAGCTTTATCATCAATATGAATATGAGATTCTCGAGCGTAAACATTGTGCCTCAGTGTACTTTTCACTTTTCATTTTCATGCATTGGAGAAGGAAATGGCAGCCCACTCCGGTGTTCTTGCCTGGAGAATCCCAGGGACAGCAGAGCCTGGTGGGCTGCTATCTATGGGGTTGCACAGAGTCAGACATGACTGAAGCGACTTAGTAGCAGTAGCAGCATACTTGGTAAAGTGCCTTGGGAGAGAAAACACACTTCTAAAGAGATCAAATTGTACAGAAAAATATGTAGCAAAAAGAGAGATGTACCAAAGGCATACCTGGCTAAAATAAATCTCTCTTTCGCTATTCAATATTCATAGAAAATTCTGGAAACTGTAAGTAAAAAAATCAATAGAGTGAAAAATCACCTGTAGCTGTATTGTTCAAACATGTCTCCCATTTGTATTTTGTCTTCTACCCCTTGTAGTGGAATTACATGAGGCACAATGGTTATACTAGATTTTTCAGCGATTCACATATTCTGAACAATTCTCCTTGATAATAAACTCAAACCTACACATTCTTAATATTGGAGCATGATTCTTTGCACGAAACTTTTTTAGATTAACTTAGCCGTTTAAGTAAATTGTTATCATGTATGGACGTGAGAGTTGAACTATAAAGAAAGCTGAATGCCGAAGAATTGATACTTTTGAACTGTAGTGTTGGAGAAGACTCTTGAGAGTCCCTTGGACTGCAAGGAGGTGCAACTAGTCCACCCTAAAGGAGTTCAGTCCTGAGAGTTCATTGGAAGGACTGATGTTGAAGCTGAAATTCCAATACTTTAGCCATCTGATGAGAAGACCTGACTGATTTGAAAAGACCCTGATGTTGGGAAAGATTGAGGGCAGGAGGAGAAGGGGATGACAGAGGATGAGATGGTTGGATGGCATCACTGATTCGATGGACATGAGTTTGGGTAAACTATGGGAGCTGGTGATGTACAGGGAGGCCTGGCATGCTGTGGTCCATGGGGTTGCAAAGAGTTGGACACAGCTGAGTGACTGAACTGAACTGATTGCTTTAAAGAATGATATCATTAGCAGCCTTGCATTTACATAGTTGGTTACACACTATTACTTATTTTGATGACAATATGTTTCAATATTTTTGAAAAATTCATCTATTTTCATATTTTTCTTCCACATGAATGCTGTGTTTATTCATGAAGATTTTCTCCAGACCCTCATTTGTGTTGATTTGGAAATAATCAAAGTTTTACAATTTTGTATCTCCTTATTTAATTGTTTATTCATGTAACAAATGTTTATGAGGGACCTGCTGTTTTCTTGGCACTAGACAAATGAAGGTAATAAGTATGGCTTAGTGGGAAGAAGCATGGGAAAACACAAGTAACCGGAGAGTAAGTACATGATTTCTATTTGAAATGAGGGTAATGAGAAAAGCTCACGGTGATTGAATTGTTAATCTTGTGCCAGAGACAGCATTTTCTTAAATGGAGATTTAGACTGAGACATGATGTATGCAAAGTGCAGGAGGAAACACATTAGTGAAGAAGGGAACAGCTGTAAAAGGGTCCTATGGCTACATATTTTTGAAGAACTGAAAGACTGACATGGTCAGAGTATATAGGCAAGGGAAGCAAGCACCCAAGATACACTAGGAGAAATAAGATAGCACTTCAAATGCTTTGGTAAGGATTTCTCTTTTGGGCATTACATTGCACAGCTATTTAAATTTAAATCTATGAAACCTACTGTGGTTTGTTTGAAGCTCATTTTAAATCACCTCTTGTTTATTAAGAAACAGCCATGTCATTTTTCGTTGTGAAATAGTTCTAATTATTTAAGATTTGAAACCACAATATTTAGATATTTAGATGTGCGTCATTGAATGAGGCAGTCAGATTATGTTCTTTTCTGAGGCACACAGAGGCTTCTCTTATTGTAGAGAGTGGGCACTAAAGCATGCAGGCCCAGTAGCTGTGGTGCATAGACTTAGTTTCCCTGCACCATTCTAAACATACATTTAGGTTTTTTTTTTTTTAACCTGTATTCAATACAAGCATATATCTTATCTGTGTTGTTATTTTAGCTTAATCTTTATTTTTAACCACAGTTCTTAACGTTATTTCTAATATTGACATATGACTATTTTTAATTTTACTATTATTATTAGTTGCTCAGTTGTGTCCAACTATTTGCGACCCCATGGACAATGCAGTCCATGGAATTCTCCAGGCCATGATACTGGAGAGGGTAGCCTTCCCCTCTGCCAGGGATCTTCCCAACCCAGGGATCAAACCCATTGCGGGCAGATTCTTTACCAACTGAGCCACAAGGGAAGCCCAAACTGGATTCAAGATTGCCGGGAAAAATATCAATAGCCTCAGATACGCAGATGACACCACACTTATGGCAGAAAGCGAAGAAGAACTAAAGAGCCTCTTGATGAAAGTGAAAGAGGAAAGTGAAAATGTTGACTTAAAACTCAACATTCAAAAACTAAGATCATGACATCTGGTTGCATCACTTCATGGCAAATAGATGGGGAAACAATGGAAACAGTGACAGACTTTATTTTGGGGGGCTTCAAAATCACTGCGGAAGGTGACTGCAGCCATGAAATTAAAAGAGGCTTGTTCTTTGGAAGTAAAGTGTCTGAATAGTCAAAGCTTTAGTTCTTCCAGAGGTCATATATGGATGTGAGAGTTGGACTATAAAGAAAGCTGAGTGCCAAAGAATTGATGCTTTTGAACTGTGGTGTTGGAGAAGACTCTTGAGAGACCCTTGTACTGCAAAGAGATCCAAACAGTCCATCCTAAAGGAAATCAGTCCTGAATATTCATTGGAAAAACTGATGCTGAAGCTGAAACTCCAATAGTTTGGCCATCTGATGTGAAGACCTGACTCATTTGCAAAGACCCTGATGCTGGGAGCGATTGAAGGCAGGAGGAGAAGCGGACAACAGAGGATGAGATGGTTGGATGGCATCACCAATTCTATGGACATGAGTTTGAGTAAGCTCCAGGAGTTGATGATGGACAGGGGGGCCTGACGTGCTGCAGTCCATGAGGTCACAAAGAGTTGGATGTGACTGAGCGACTGAACTGAACTGAACTTAACGTTGTGATGAATCTGTTGCATTGTAGCAAGGTGTGGCTAATAAAGAATGGGGTTGAAGCAGAATCTAACTGAATCCTGTCACTGGGAGAGGCTGCTGCCTAATGGGAGTTGGCCAGGATGTAGGTTTACCAGATGGTTCTTTTTTGTGCCTGGAAGCTAAATTTTGAGAACTACAACCAGCCTCCAGTATCCAAAGGTTTGTATGCTATGTGCTCAGTTGCTAGGTTAAGTCCAACTCTTTGTGACCGCATGGACTGTAGCCTACCAGGTTCTTCTGTCCATGGAATTTTCTGGGTAAGAATACTAGAGCAGATTGCCATTTCCTAAGGGGTTCAGGGGTAAAGTGTCTGCCTGCCAATGCAGAAGACGCAAGAGACATGGGTTCGATCCCTAGGTCAGAAAGATTGTTTGGAGTAGGAAATGGTAACCCGTTCCAGTATTCTTGCCTGTGGGGTCACAGAGAGTTGATCATGACTGAGCACAGAACAGCACTCCAGAGAATCTTCCTGACCCAGAGATTGAACCCACATCTCCTGCATTGGCAAGTAGATTCTTTACCACTGTGCCTCTTGGGAAGCCCTATCCACAGGTTTGCATCAGCAAATTCAACTAACTGGATCAAAAAATATTCAAAAATGGGCAGAGAAAAAGTGGAGAATTGCTGTTTTTTACTACTGGTCTAACAGTAACAGTGTTTTTTTTTCTTAACCCTGTGTGTATGTGTATATCAGACAAACCTCTGTTAAAATACAAACTAAAAATGAATAAATAAAAATAAATAAATAAATAAAATAAAATACAAACTAATTTTGTGGTCCAGATGAACCCAACAGTCTGCCTAAATCTCTGTTTTTTCAAACCTATTAAATGAGAGTAATGGATAGATCAGATTGAGAGTTAAAAATAAGCCTGCCTTAGTGCTTGATATATACACAATAAAAGTATTTGTTTTTATAGAAAAAAAAATTTCCAGAAAGTTCTAAAAGGCAAAATTTGAATTTTACATGCTCTGGCAACTACTTACATAGTATTTATGTTACATTAGGCATTAATGTAATCTAGAGTTGATTGAAAATATACAAGAGGATGTTCATAGATTATGTGCACTTACTATGCCATTGTACACAATGAATGTCTAGGATTTGGGTATTTGGGGGGCGTGTCCTGAAAAAAATCCCTCACAGCTTCTAAGGGATGACCATATAAAAAATGAGAAAGTTAGTTTTTGACAATTCAAACTGATCAGTTCTTACATAAATGCTTAGGAATATTTTGTTCAGGAGTGTTTTTCCTGAACTGAATGATAACATATTACTTTCTTTTATTCTCCCTAATGTGACTTTAACCAGTGATTTATATAATTATATACCTAAAATAGCACTGTAAATTTCTGTATCTATCAAAAAACAAATGCAGGACCAAGGATTATAACTCTATGACAACACTTCCCTTAGAATTTATTATGGATGTTATTTAAATAAGTTCTACTCTATAAGAGACAGTATTTCATGCTTCTCATACATTAGCACTGTTCCTCATATCAGATCTGAAAAGTATGAATTGATATTTCTATTTTATATGAGGAACCTGAATCTCAGAGAGGTTTCATCACTTTCTCAAAGTCACAATACTGTAAGTGGCAGAGTCAAGATTCAAATTGCATCTGTTTTTTCTTTTTTTTAAATGCCAAGACTGTAGCAGTCTTTCTATTGCACTGCTTTCTTTGATGGAAATTTGTTTAACAGCATGTCTTATACCAGGGCCCCTACTAACCCATCTGGCATCACTTTAATGCAAATTCAAAAGAGCAGCTCATGAACAAGCAGCCTGGTGCTTAAAGTATATGTCTTGGTAGAGAGAGAACAAGCTGAACTTCAGTGCCCACTTGCACTTTCAACCAAGACCCCAAAGCTATGAACAGTAGACACAACTGTATCTGAGGACCTTGAAAGTGATGGAACTATCAACAAGTCATCTAAATTAAAATGTCTACTTAATATCTGAAAGCCAATTAATAAAGGAAAGTTGCTCAGTTATGTCCCACACTTTTTTTAAAATTTATTTTTATTTTATTTTATTATTATTATTTTTTCTTTGCAATACAGTCCATGGGATTCTCCAGGCCAGAATACTCAAGTGGGCAGCCTTTCCCTTCTCCAGGGGATCTTCCCAACCCAGGGATTGAACCCAGGTCTCCCACATTGCAGGTGGATTTTTTTACCAATTGATTCTCCAGGGAAGCCTGAGAATACTGGAGTGGGTAGCCTATCCCTTCTCTAGTGGATCTTCCTGACCCAGGAATTGAACCAGGGTCTCCTGCATTGCAGGTGGATTCTTTACCAGCTGAGCTATCATAGTTGAACTGCAATAAAACTAAAATAAGTCCTTAGTTTTTCCAGAGCATTTGATTAATCCAAATATTGAATTTTATCCCCAGGTATAATTAAGAGTACAGCTTCCTGTTATATCCTGACAAATTCTATATCGCTTTGTTGATCACTAGCCTAGTGTCTGCTTCATGTATGCTCTGTGCTCAGTCACTTCAGTCGTGTCCAACTCTTTGCAACACTATGGACTGTAACCTGCCAGGCTCCTCAGTCCATGGGATTCTCCAGGCAAGAATACTGGAGTGGGTTACCATGCCCTCCTCCAGGGCATCTTCCTGACCCAGGGACTGAATGTGTGTCTCTTACTCTACTTCATAATGGGATTCAACCCTTATTTTTTTTTAACTTTTAATTTTTAATTAGTAAAGCTAAGTAAAATAAAATATCCAACTTTCATTTCATAATATATAATTTAATTTAATATCAATGTATATTTAATCAAATATTTATTTAATTTTATTAATTAAATACTTAATTTAATATTTAAATATATTCATAAATAAAATGTTCAGTTCAGTCACATCAAATTATAGACTTTGAAAGAGTAACACAAGCCTTAGGCAAATATAATTATAGGAATCAAAACATTGACTTCATTTATTGATCAAAAATTTTATTTCTCCAGCCCTGTTTTGATTGTGGAAAATTGAGCAGGTATGAGGAGTCTAGGGAAGGGAGATGAGGTTAGAATGATTTTAAAATGAGGTCTAGGTGTGTAACTTTTCAAACTAATTGATAAATGTAATACCCACCTTTGGAATCCAGCTGCCATGATGTGTAGAAGTCCCAGACATATGAACATGTCTGGGAATTCTAACATGTAGTGTTCTAACTGAGAACGCCCAATGAGATCTTAGCTTGTAGAAAGCATCAGCCTCCAGACACTTAACTGAGGTGGACTTTGAGATGATTTCAACCCTAGGTGCCATCAGATTGCAACTGCTTGAAAGACCCCGTAAGTAAACTGCCTTGCTGAGGCCATTAAGACCAGAAAGATAGAGGATAAGACTAATAAATAATTGTTACTGTTTTTGCTAGTAGTTTGTCATTTGTTAAGTAGCACTGGATAACCAAAGCCGTCCTACCTGAAAGAATAACACATACACATATGCATCAGAGGAAAATAATAGTGTTTACAAAAAACAAAAGATATTGGAAACAGATGTTATCACTGTAGATCTTTGTATTTGGAAAAGGCCGAATGAAGGAAATGGAATATTAGCCAGATATAGGATGAGGATAAAGTATAAAATCCATTCAACAAGATGTGTATCAATTAATAAAATCAAGTAGCATGCTATACAAGGTGGATTAGCATTCTAAGGGCTTCCCTGTTGGCTCAGCTGGTAAAGAAGCTGCCTGCAATGTGGGAAACTTGGGTTCGATCTCTGAGTTGGGAAGATCCCGTGGAGAAAGGAACAGCTTCCCACTCCTTCTCACCTGGAGAATTCCATGGACTGTATGTATAGACCATGGTGTTGCAAAAAGTCAGACATGACTTAGCAACTTTCAAGGCTTCCCAGATAGCTCAGCTGGTAAAGCATTCTAAATAGAACACTCTTTTTTTCCAATTATTTTTGAAGTTAGTTGATTATGCTGTTGTTTTAGTTTCAGGTGTGCAGCAAATTGATTAAAAATATGTATATACTGCATGTATATGTAAGGCTGAGTCACTTTGCTGTGCACCTGAAATTATCACAACATTGTTAATTGGCTATATGACAATGTAAAATAAAGCACTGAATATATAAGTATATATATATATTCTTTCTCAGATTCTTTTCCATTATAGGTTATTACAGGATATTGCATATAGTTCCATGTGCTATACAGTATGCCCTTGTTATCTGTTTCATATGTAGCAATGTGTTTCTGTTTATCCCAAACTCCTAATTTATCCCCACCCCCAGCCTCTTTCCCTTTTGGTAACCATAAGATTGTTTTCTATGTGAGTCTCTTTCTGAGGAAGCAATATTTTAATTATCTATTTTGATGAAATAACTAAAAGAATTATGAATAAAGAAATTCATAAGCACATTTATGTCATTCTCTGTTTAACAATTATAATTTTACCTTGAATCATAGTAGACCATATTGATCTAATGCCAGGAAAGATAAAGATTTACACTTGAACCACGCAAAAGGGCCAGATGTTTGATCTCTCTAATGGAAAGTAAAAAATATGTTGCATTACTTCATTTATAAACCATAAAGTTTATGCCAATAACTAAACTGGAATTAACAAATAATATAGGTGCCATTTTTCTTTTTTTTTTAAAGTTTGATAGAAAAGGTTTAGATTGAAGAAGAGAGAAGGAATGCTAGCCTCTTCAATTTTATTCATTTTGCATTTTGACAATGAAATTATGCCAAATGAAGTTCTGATTAAGAAAAATATTGCAATTATTTTGGCCCTGACTTTGCTATTATTGATATTAACTGTAAATTTCCAATACCTTTTGGCTAATAGAAGATTCAACTATGTAGTTTACTTCTTTTGTTTCACCCAAAGTTTAAGTCTTTGAACAGACAAAATGTCCAGTAGTGTCATTGCCTCTCAGACTTGTTGAATATTGGTCACTGAAGTAGAATCTATCATTTTATCTTCCTCTAATAGAGAGTTTGAACTAGCTCATCCACATTGCAGTAGCTTAGGTTACTGTTCATCAGTCACAGACTTCTCTTCATGGAAGAAATGTAATTTATCATCTCATAGACTCAGAATTTGGCAATGTGACTGGCTGTGGCCAATGGTGTGAATGGCAGTGACAATGTGCCAGTCCCAAGCTGAGATTTTGGGAGGCACAACATGGGAGAAGAGCACACCCCACACTGCCAACATACCTATTGCCATTAGGTTGTCTTCTAATGACTGCTTGTGAAACAGAACCAAACCCAAAGCTAATAATGTCACCAGGCCTATCCAAGTTCAGACAAAATCCATTGACTTGTATCTAACAAGACATAAATGTGAAACAAACATGGTATTATACGCCATTCATATAGCAAAACCTGACCAATATATATGTCTACAAATTAAACACACTATTGTTCTTTTTTCAACTTTCTTAAGACTTTTAAGAACTTATAAATTTGCCAAAGAAAGGATTATACTTTTCAGACATATTTGTCATTTTCCAAATGCCTAAGGACAGACACAGAGTTTTCTAAAATAAATTTTCTCCAAGACTTTTCCTTTGTTGATACAGTTTTATAATCACACTTATGGATCGACAAATGAATTTTTTTTACATGTGCTCTATCGCCATCTGGATAAGTTTGGAGAACAAAACACAGTGAGAATGCTGGCAAATAATTACATGAAATCATTTTAGAATACGAAGTTTTTAGGGTCAGAATATATATTGTTGGGTAAGGAATGGCTACCCACTGCAGTATTCTTTCCTGGAGAATTCCAAGGACATAGGAACCTGGCAGGCTACAGTCGTTAGGATCTCAAAGTCAGACATGGCTGAGAAATCAAGCACAATAACTTTTCTTGTAATGCTATAATTTATAAGAAAAAATTAGAAAGACAAAGTTTTAAACCAAAAAAAAGTCAATATTTATCAAAGAAGTCACTGTAACATGTATGCTTCCCTTGTGTCTCAGATGGTAAAGAATCTGCCTATAACTCAGACACCTAGGTTCGATCCCTGGATCAGGAAGACACCCTGGATGGGGAAATGGCTATCCACTCCAGTATTCTTGCCTGGAAATTTCCATGGACTGAGAAGCCTGGTGGGCTATAGCCAATGACTCTTTTGTAATGCTGTAATTTATAACCAAAAACTTAATAGCACAAAACTTTTTAAGTTTAAATTTATTTTAATTGGAGGCTAATTACTTTACAATAAAAAAATAGTCTACCGTTTGTCAAAGAAGTCATTGTAAGATATGTAGGCTATCACTAACATGTAGCTCAAGCAAATTTTCTTATTTTGCAATCCATAATTGGATTCTCATTTGTTTTTAGTTCACATCATTACTACAGTTTACTTAACCACACTCTAGTTTGATTCCCATGTTCTTACAGTTTCACACATACATTTCTGCACAGAGAAATTATGTTGGGAAATTAAAATATTGCTTTCCTAGATTCCCTCTTATTATAAAGAATAAGATCTTGCTGATGGTTGTATGGTCAAGCTACATTTTAGAGTGTAGGTTAATACTTCAATCTCTATTCCATCTCATACTCTGCTTTATAATTTTGGCTTTAATGTATATTCTATTTGAATTCTCATTTAAATCAAGCTGATCTATGAACTACATATTATCTGCAAATCTTTAATAAACATGTGCTACTTATGATTATCTTTTTCAGTCATAAGATTATATTCACTTATTTCAGATATACATGATTCTGGCATGCAAAATAAAAACCCAAATAGTCCACCCATGTGAAATTTGAAAAAAAAAATTGCTAAGTTAAATAAGTAAATAATAATTTGATATGAGTCATTTAGATACTTGCTTCAAAATGGAAAATTGGTCACTTAGCATTTTGGAAACCAATCTTCAATCTACTTAACTGGTTATACATTCTTTAATAATGGGCTTCCCTGGTAGCTCAGAGGTTAAAGCGTCTGCCTCCAATGTGGGAGACCTGGGCTCGATCCCTGGGTCGGGAAGATCCCCTGGAGAAGGAAATGGTAATCCACTTTAGTGTTCTTGCCTGGAGAATTCCATGGACAGAGGAGCCTGGAGGGCTACAGTCCATGGGGTCACAAAGAGTCAGATACGACTGAGTGACTTCCCTTCACTTCTTTAGTAATAATAATTTTATTTAATATTTCTTATGGTACAATAGTACTTAAATCTATATAGCAGTCATTCCAGCACAGACACTTTGAATAGCATTTGGTCATTTACTTCTAAGGCCTGCAGAGAAATGTACTTGCATCTGAGTTTGGGAATTGTGCAGAGCAGTTTATACTCTTGTCCTCATTCACAGTGGGCAACCTGTTAACTGGCCAGAACATCACACTTGATTTGGCAAATGCTGCCTTCAAAATCCAAAAAGGTCCAACAGGTAATTATGTCTCTTTTTTTTTTTTAATTAAATTCATGTCTCTTCTTAGTATGGAATTGTGCAAGTAGAACAACTTTGCTTGGAGGGGGTATCCTAACATCCACCAGGTCACTAAGCTTAACATCCACTAGGTCACTAAGCTTCTAGAGCCTTTGCTGATACTATGTCAAAGAACATACAATAGTTCCCTCATCTGCAGCTTTGCTTTCCACTGTTTCCTGTGGTCAACTGCAGGCCAGAAATGTTAAATGAAAAAATCCAGAAGTAAAATTTTCTTAAGTTTTCAATTATGCACTGTTTAGAGTAGCATGCTGAATTCTCACATGCTGTCCTGCCCAGGACTCTATTCCTTCATCTAGCATACCGTGCCCATTCATCCACTTAGAAACATCTCAGTTGTCAGATTGTCTAATATCACCGTGCTTTTGTGCAAGTAACCCTTATTTTACTTAATATTGGCCCCCAATCATGAGAGTAGTGATGCTGGCAATTTATATATGCCAAAGAGAAACTGGTAAAATGCTTCTTCTAAGCAAAAAAGGTAAAAGTTCTCAGTTTAATAAGGAAAGAAAAAGAAATTATACACTAATATTGCTAAGATTTCCAATATGAATGAATCTTCTCTCTGTGCAGTTGTAAACAGGTGCTGTTGCACTTCAAACTGCAAAAGTTTTGGCCACACTGTGTGATAAATTCTTAGTTATCAAGGAGAAGTCCTTATATTTGTACAATAAAATATTTTGAGAGCAAGAAAAAGACCATATTCATGTAATATTTATTAGATTATTGTTATTATTAGATATGTGTTGATCTCTTACTGTGCTTAATCTAGAAATTAAACCTTATCATATGTATGTATATACAGGAAAATATTCTGTGTGTGTGTGTGTGTGTGTGTGTGTGTGCGGCATGATCTGGTACTATCAGTGGTTTCAGGTATCCACTGAGGGTCTTGGAACATATACCCTGTGGAAACAGAGACTGTTGTACTGTGTCAGAGAACAGGAGGTAACACAGTGAAGGGGCATTGCTATTTCTACCACATGTATGAGGACACTTTTAGATCATCTTAACCAGCTAACAATTGAAATGAAAACATTTTGGGGAAGGGAAACCTTTTTCTGTAAAGGGCTAAACATAAATATTTTAGGTTTTATGAGTTAAGTGCATACAATCTTTGTTATATATTCTTCTTATTTGCCTTTAATAGAACTTTAACAATGCAACAGTGTTACTTCTTGAGCTATACAAAAACAGTATAGCTAACCCCTGTTCTAGGTACTAGCTTCTATTTGCAGTCAGTACCATCATATAGGTTTGCAGTATTCTACATTCGTTTGCCAAGACCCATCTGGTACTTAAATGATGATGTGGTGATGCATCACACAGCCACATTCCTGAATTTTTTTTTAACTTTTTAAGCTACTTAGCTTAGAAAATCCTAACAAATAAACCCCTCAACATTTAAATTTTTTCATTGATAAGTATAATTTCAATTTACTTTAAAAAATTCTCACATTTTCACAAATAAAGAAACCTGAGCTTTTTATTCTATACATAAAGTCATTATTCTATGCATATTTCCTCTTATTTACCTGTTGCGTAGTAGTTAAAGTGTCTGTGTGACAATACTGTATTAGAAAAAATACCACAGAAATATGACCATTGATTTAATTTAATAGAACTAACTATTAACTGTTTTTTAAAGTTTTCCCTGGGGTCTGAATTATCAACCTGATAATTAAACTACTAGTTTATTCAGTGAGAAAAAGTAAAATTTTATTAAAATTTATATTTATTTATTTATTTATTTATTGCCACTGGACAGCTTACAGAATCTTAGTTTCCTGGCCAGGGATTGAATACAGGCCATGGTAGTGCTGAGTCCTAACCACTGGACCATCAGGAAATTCCCAAGAAGGGATAAAGTTAAAACAGTTCTTTTGCATATAAAACCAAGAAAAG